>NC_050444.1:54759612-55959612 GCF_903995425.1 Onychomys torridus
CCAATCAGAGATGGCGTTTGAGCTCCACTGAGCGTTGATAGGATTAGTGGGAAACAAGACAGATTTTGCTCCCGGAGATGCGGGTTGAAACTCATAATAATCCCACTCCAGGCCACTGGAGGTCATTCTTCCTCTACTTCTCAGATATTACCATGCCATAAACATCAGTATCTGCAGAATATGAAGTTAGAAGTGAATCTTCATAAAGTCAACATTCTGTTTCTACCCATCTCCCAGATGGGGAACTGCTAAACTGACTCCCCTGTAGTTAAATTCCCCTCTTCTTTAATGATAAGAAAGCAGGTTATTTGCATTTTTGTGCATATCTCAGAGCTGATTGTCAGCGGGCACAGTAAACACACAGGAAACAGCTGAGTATCACATCAATCCTCCTCCTCCAGCTTTCACACTATCTGTTGGTACCCTGTCAAGGGTTGTGTTGTTATTTGGAGAAGCAAGGTATGCACTGTCTGTGTAGAGCAGGAAAAGATGGAAAAGACCCAAGGACTCAAATGAGATAGGTTTTGTTTTACCTAAACACAGGGCTGGCTTTCCTTCTGCCCTGCTTCCTTCCACATCTAAAACATCAGCATAGTGTCTGCTGTATGAGACCACAGTGAGCCTCAGACTCAGGACCTGAGTAGAGGTGTTTGGTCAGGATGGGTTGGCATGCCTGGCACTGTGGCCTTGCACTGTGGCAAGCAAGAACTTTAATAATCAAAGAGAAGACTAGACTATTCCAACATGTTTGTACCAGCAACTGGAGGCCCCACCTTCCCACTGATCGTTTCTTTATGCCATCTCCCTGTATTTTCCTCCTGTCCTCTAAGGGGATGGTATGGGTCAGGAATGTTATACTGGTTATAGTGTAGAAAAATATGACTAAGGTGAGAATGAACAGCTTAAAGCTAAGTCAGCATTTTTGAGGATAACACCCTTGGTGACCCCATTGGCTTCAGATACAACCGGAGATTGCTATAAGATGCTGATGACCCTGTGTCCATGACAGGGTCTCATGTATCCAAGGCTAGCCAGGCTACTTGCTATGTAGTCAAGTCATTTATGAATGTGTTTGTCAAATTTTAGGAGACTGTACAGAGTTGCAAGGAAAATTCTAAGTAATGTTATGGGGAGAAGTTATCATAAGGCTAAACTCTGTAAGATGCTGTTACTTACAGGACTTTTATTTCTTAGAATTCTACCATATCATTGAGAGACGAGGGGGTGGTGCTGGAGAGGGGGCTCAGTGGTTAGAGTAATTGCTGCTCTTTCAAAGGACCCGAGTTTGGTTCCCAGTACCCACATGGTAGTTCACAACCATCTATACCCCCGTTCCAGGGAATCTGATGCCCTCTTTTTGGTCTCTGCAGGCACCAGGCATGCACAGAAACACATGAAAGCAAAACACCCAAAATAAAATAATTTTTAAAAAAAAAAAAAAGAGTTGAAACAGTTTCTGAAAATGTTCCCAATCACATTGCCATAGGTTTTTTTTTGTTGTTTTTTTTCCCCTAATAACTCACTGGAGGACAATTTACACCATCACTCCTCAGAAACTCTACCTTCTCCAAAGACCCAAGTGAACAAGGCTCTGTGCTGTGACACAGTCCCACTCAGCCAATGCTCACAGACTAGACAGGTGATGCTGAAGGACCCAGTGGGAGTCCTCACCCAACACTCTGGATGGGACATCTCAGTAAGCTGATAGAAGTCGGACCCAGTGAGTTAATGGGAGTCACATCTCAGTAATAGCATAGAACAGCCAGCAAACCTTTCAAGAGGCCTTATTCTTGCATTCTGTTCTCAGTCTCTTACCCCGCTTTTAGATGGAATGGAACTTCTAACTAAATGTACACTAAGAGAAATTAAGATGGGGGAGGGGTTAAGCCTCACCTTTTCTTCAGCAGTAAATTTGGCTGATGACACACACACATCCAATGGGTTTTTCCCACACTCACTGCCAGAGTACAAAGGTACTAAGTAAGACAAGACACAGGTAAACGTCCTCAGATACTCTGCCCTCAAACGCTAATGAGGTGGCAGGGAGATTGAAGAGCCTCCTGCAAGCTAGTTTGCTGCCGAGAGCAGTCTCCCAGAAGGTATCCCAAGAACATTTTTGCCAGCACAGGGACCAGGCAAGAGCCAAAAAAACATTCTGGCAAGCATCTGGTACCCTCCCTCCTCATACTGGCAACATCTGCACCGAGGACTGCCACTGTAGACAAGCTCCCCTGCCAACCCTTCTCTGGAGGGAAGGATGCTTATTTATACTTACATCATCCTGCACATCGAGGTCACAGCCAGCCTTCAGCAGAATCTGGACCACAGAGAGATGACCCTTATTGGCAGCGAGGTGCAAGGGGGTCCGGCCATGCTGTCAGTGCAAAGAAAACTGGTTTCAGAACTAGACACACCAAAGGGGCAGGACACTAAAGCAAAGAGGACACACCAGCTTTTAGGAACGCCTCTGCCCCTCACCCCGCTGTCCTTTCGCTCTGGCAGATTCTCAAGGAATTTATTCAGAATTCAAGTTGCCTTGGTTAACTTTGGCCACTGGCATTCTAACTAACCAAAAAAAAATCATTCAGCTAGGAGTGGTGGGCTTGCCTTCATGCCTTTAATCCCAGAAAAGTCAAGTGGATCTCTGAGTTCCAGGCCAGCCAGGGCTACATAGCAAGACCCTGTCTCAAAACAAGAACAACAACAACAATAATAATGTTAAAAAGCAGACATTTTCCTTATGTATAATTTTTATGTCCTACTCTTCAGTGGTAAAATACGGGGCTCCTTGAGCTCCTGTCTCCCCACTAGTGCTAATACTATGAGGTGGTGAAGGCTGTGACGGTGAATCTGACGGGACCGTGGGCAGGACACAAATAAATGTTAAACTCATCGGCTCCGGCAGATCTAGTCAATAACACCATAAGGTTAAAAGCCATAGCCAAGCGGAGGTGGAAAAGGCTCTGCCTCCTTTGAAAAACAGATTTTTGAAAGGATGAAAAAATAGTATATGAAGGGCCACACATCTGCCAACTATTAAAAAATAAACAAACAAACCAACCCAGAGACACTATTGCTGTTCTTGTGATCGCCTCCCAGATCTCTGTGGCCCCCAAGAACTAACCCTTCTTTGGAATTTGACATTTATCCTTTCTTTGTCTTTACACTGTCACCTTCTGTCTATTGCCAGGGGCAACATCCAGATTATTGTTTCCAACTACCTCAGACTCCTAAGCAACAGAGTATCATTTAGCTTTTCTTTTTGCGATTTTGTTTGTTGGGTTTTAGTGCAACACTCTGTCCTGGTGATGTTGCCATTGTTCAGGTTTCCTACCCGCCACCCAGATGTCCCTGGGGACTGTACCAAGATGGGCTTCTCAGCCCTGTAGCAGCGACACAAAGAGGTTCATTCCCTTCCCTGGCAACTGTGCGAAGTTTTGTGGGCACCCACCAGTGTGTGATACCGGAAAAGAAAAGCACCACTCTGCTGGGTGAACATTAGCCTGTCCAGAGAACTGACCTTGTCAGACTTCTACCTCTCCAGGCTCTCACCTCTGCAGACATCCTGTTTTCCTTGAGGATTCACTATGAAGAAAGTTCAAGTGACTTGGGCATTTGAGGAAAAGGGGCTCAGAGGACCTTGTATCCAGCTTAGCATCTCACTAAGAACCCACTGCCTTTTTGATATTCTGGTGGAATACGCTTGTTTATGATCTCAATAAAGCACCGGTCTGCCACGATAACTAACCATGGAGGAAAACAACAGACAAATCGAGAATCTTAATTCCTAGCCATGAAATCCAATCAAAACAGTAGAATGAGTCTGGGAAGAAAGAGGCCAGAGCTTGCTTTAAAATTAGAATTCTTAATTAAGGGACAAAGTTACTCCCAAGAATTAGACTATAAAAAAACCTTCACAGAAAAAGGCAAGGTCAGAGATGAGACAAAGGATTGACCTTTCTCGGCTCACGCATGTGCTATCCTAACCTGGATCCTTTCAGTGAGATGTCCACAGTGTCCCAGATGGAGGAAAGGGACTGGACTTTAATCACTGGGCCCAGGATTCAGGCTCCAACTGTCGTCACATGTCCTTGTGAATGACCTCACATGTCAAACACTGATTAAGGGACCTTCATAAAGTTTTCTAAGGCATTCTGAATCTCAGGCAGCTTGTCGTGGGGTTGAGGGGATGTGTGTGCTGTGAGGACAGAGACACTGTAGTCAAAATCAAGTGCCTTAAACAAGAAGACAACAGAGCAGAGCAGGGGATGGGAGTGGGGGACTGCTCGGAAAGAAGCCAGACCCAGGACCACAGCCCAAGGGAGGTGGGGACCTTCCTGCCACCACCCACCCGTTCCTGATGGGTAAGGCAGATAAAAGGTTTGTCCAGGTGAACACAGGCAGAGGACAGAAGGAAACCCTGCTGCAGTTCCTCTGTGGAGCCTAATGTTGGCAGGCCAGTCCTCTGTGGAGCCTAATGTTGGCAGGAATGCCTGGCCCTGTGGTTCCTGTGCTGAAGCCCCAATCCCTGGTGGAAGGGCCTCTGGGCAGTGAGCCAGCAGCGAGATTAGTGCCCTGTAGACGGGGCAGGTGATGATACAGTGCTGCATGGTGCTGGCTCCTTGACTTGGACTCCACCGTATCCAGAACCATGAGAACCACAGGTCTGCTGCTTGGGCAGCCATTCTATAGCATCTTGTTTCAGAAGCTGAATTGGACTAAGATGGTTTCACACCAGATCCCACGCCTGCGCGTACCCAGAAACCACCAAACACAAACATGTGACTGAACTGCAGACATGTCCTAAGCCAAAGTCAGTTGAGAAGTAAAAGGCTAGGGCCATTGGAGCCAGACAGATCTCAGTCAGAGCTAGCAATGCCTCGTGATTTTGTGTAGGACAATGCCCTCAGCCCGCCTGCTCACCTGCCAAGCAGGAATGGACTCCACACCCCATACTTGAGATAAAAATGAAGTACAGTCCTCCATCTCGAGCAGTTTCCCTGCTGCTGTCTGTCCTCAGCCCCTGAGCTAAGGATACCCCCAACTGCTGCCCCTCCTTGTGAGACACCCCTACACCTTTACCACAGCAAAGTGGTGGGCTAGTTACACTGTCACACGGGTCTGAGGGAAGACGCAGGCCCTAGCTTTCAAGGCTGCCACTCGGCAGTCCCCCCTTTCCCTGAAGTTCCCAGGAACTTCTCCAGGAACGCCTTTCTCCAAACTTCTCCTGCTCTCGTCCCCCAAGACATGACCCCAGCCATCTCCACATTCATGGCATTTGGCGTCCCATGAGAAAACCACAGAACATTCTATGTTGTGTGTCATGCTGGGTCCGGCTGGGGTGTGACCTCCTGAGAGAACGGCGCCTTCCATGATGAAGCAGGTTGACACTGGGTGGTGAGAGGGCCATATGCAAGAGGTCCAGGGCTCCTGGAGCACAGTGGTACTGGAGCTAATTCCATGACACTGGATTGACCTCAGGAAACAAATGGAGATTGTGGGCGGTTGACAAGCTTAGGTTCAAGGATGTCTCTGCCCCTCAAAGGATATGTCAGCCACTTGGGCCATTTTAGCAGATGTGGGCACACGGGCTCCTCTGAGAAGGTGCTGGGTGTCACCTACACTCAGCTCCTTTGCTGGCTTCTGGGAGGGCACAGCACTAGCAAAAGCAGGCCAGTTGTCTTCAGTAGCTGAAGCTGTCCACCTCTGACAAAGGAAGAACGCAAGAAGCGGAAACGGGCTTTGTCTTCCAGAACATTCTGTAGTGAAATCAAGAACAGTGGGGCTCTCAGAGGGCAGGCTCTCCCCACCCAGTGCACAGCACACCTGCCCTGATTCATGGAAAACACAAGAAAATAGATCCTTAGAGGCCTCTCTGAACAACCTAGGTCAAGATGAAACTACTGCCGTTTCCACGCCCAGGACCGTTGGGGAGGAAAGGCAAGCAGGAGAAAAGCTGTGTAAGACAAGTGCTTGTGAAGAAGTGTTGATGCATCCCAGAGTCCATCTCGGCCCTCAGAGAGCAAGGGAGACAAGAGCCGAAGACAGCAGCGGGGGACACTTCCTGCCCTGAAGACGCTGTCTGTCTTAGGGAGCTTGTGTTAGCTCGTTCAGTCCTCCAACCCTATAGACAGACAAGCCCATTTTACAGATGAGGAAGCAAGAGGCTCAAAGAGACTGTCACTTGTTCTAGAAATATAGACTCAGTCGTTGAGCCCTCTGACCCTACCCCAGATTCACCTATACACTGCTCTGGGGCGTGAGGTGTGTGTGTGTGTGTGTGTGTGTGTGTGTGTGTGTGTGTGCATGTGTGTGTATCTGTGTGTATGTGTGTATGTGTATCAGTGTGTATGTGTGCATGTATATATATGTATGTGTGTGTATCTGTGTGCGTATTAGTTTTGCTTTCTATGCTGTTATAAACATCATTACCAAAAGCAACTTTAAAAAAGAAGGGTTTATCTTATACTTCCATGTCAAAGTCCCTTCATTAAGGGAAGGCAGGGCAGGAACCTGGAGGCAGGAACCGAAGCAAGAGACCATGGAGGAATACTTACTGGCTTGTTCAGCCTGCTGTTTTCCACACCCCAGGCAACACCTGCCCAGGGGTACCTCCACCTTCCACATCAATCATTACTCAATGTCCACAGACTTGCCTACACCACCAATCTGATACAGGCAGTTTCTGACCCAAGCTTATGGCAAGTTGACCCAAACTAAAGAGCACAGGGGTTCCTGGAGTGCAGAAAGGAACACTGGGTCTGGCTTTTGGGTTCTTGAATGTTGTGCCCAGACCACTGACCCCCTTGGAGCTGTGAGACATCACTTGGTTTCCTCAGATCTGAAAGGACAAGCAGAGACTTTCTACTCCTAAATCTTCTGGGGAGCTTAGTCTGTCTGTGATGGCTGACCCACTCCTTCCTGCGAGGGTTTCCAACCAACTATAGGGCCCCCACTATCAGTTCCCATACAACCTTCCCAGGTGATACTGATCTTCAGCAGCTGTGAACACATGCCGAGAGGAGGAGGGGCCAGGATAAGTCTTCCAAAGAGGGTCCCTCAGGCTAAACATGCCCGGCTGAGCCTGCCCAAGCAAGAGCTATTCCTCTGGCCACACTTTTCTTGGTGGCCTCCTCACTGTCATCAGTGAAGAACACTGAGCCTGGGCATTTCTTCTTCATGCTTTGGTAGTTCTGTTCACAAGCTACAAGAGCCACAGCTCCTTGCAGCGACAGCACAATGCTATGTCCTATGACAGTAATGTCAACTCTCCCGGGCATCAGAATCTCGTGGAGGACCAGCTGCCACATGGACAGCTGGATCTCTTGCCATTGTTCCTGATTCAGAGTTTGGCCGGAACCTACTAATCTGCATTTCTAGTAAGTGTCTGAGAGGTGGATACTGAAGGTGGGACCGTCGGCCGAGTACTACTCACTTAACACACTAGTTTTCAGCCCTATCACTGAAACTATACTCTCTATACTCTCTTTAAAATATATATTTACTTTAATTTTTATGTGTTTGAGTGTTTTGCCTGCATGTGTATAGGTGCCTGGTGCCTGTGACATCCAGAAGGTGCCAGATCCCCTGGAACTAGAGTTGCTGATGGTTGTGGATGCTGGAAACCAAATCTGGTCCTCTGCCAGAGCGTCAAGTGCTTTTAACCACTGAGCCATCTCTCCAGCCCCAAGTTACCTATACTCTTTTAATAAATCCAAAACATTAACCACCAAGGGTTAAATTCTATCTCCTCTCTGTGGGGTCCTGCGAGGGCTTTAGAGTTTCCAGTGATCCCGGTGTGCAGGTGGAGCGATGACCTGTCTAACCCCTCTGAAGCTCCTTGCTGGTTCCCAGTTGTAGTTTCAGGATGGGCCACTGCAGGCCAGGAGAGTGAGAGGAGGTGAATCTCATTTCTCTTTCATCCAGCCAGGGTGGAGGGAGAGGCTGCTTCCCATGAGCAGCCAAAGAGTAAACAGCTTGGAGATGCTGTCAAACAGTGGCCACGGGGAAAGCGACCCCACTGACAACAGTTCTGGGACACTGGCTTGGAACGGCACTGTGTTGGGGCAGGTGTGATGGACAGCTACAGAGCTGACACATGAGAATGTCAGAGGCCCCCTTCCAGCCGGTAACCCATAAATCACACTCACAGGTGACTGTAATTAGGGGGCCAAACAGTCCTTGCCAGTTCAGTGAGAGAAGCAGGGGGGCTGTCGGGACATCCCAGAAGGAGGAGCCACACTAAGCTGGTGACCTCCCACCAGTGAGGATGGCAAGAGAACACAGTGACCAAGTTAAACATCGAAGGCAGTGCAGGTGTCTTTTCCACTGTGTGTTCAGACATGGGGCTGAGCCTCCATGATGGACACTGAGCCCCAATCTGAGAAAGGTCCAGGCCTCAAGTCATGGTGACTCAGGGTCATCTGAGAACCACGACCTACAAACAAAAGTAAAAGCAGATTCCACACGGAAGGAAACGGCATGGATGGAAGGAAAGGAGCCAATGAAGGTGCACACTTAAAAACAATGGATGGGCTCAAATTCTCCAGAGCTTTCTCTCCTTCATTTGCTTGGCTAAGTGACATAGCACCTCTTTACCAGGCCACAGGTGACAAAAAGCGGCAGGAATGAAGAAGTACCTAATAACAGGACAAAATGGAACAGAACAGACAGTCATTCCTGACTGGGCAGCAATAGCCATTACTGGGATTGTCCTTCAAAATAACAATAATCACCAACAGTTTGGAACAATATTTGAATCATATTTTTAGTAACCAATTGTTCCAAATAATTAGATTTCATCAATAAAAACATTACTTTCGTGGTTACACATGAATTTTCAGAGTTAGCCTTCCTTCGAAAATGTTTTCAAAACAAAGATGGCACATGGCTTCAAGTCTCATCTACAGATGAGGAGTATTTATAGTCTCAAACAGATTTTCTATCTATAGTTGGCTGAATCCACAGATGTGGATGCTGAGGATAAGTAGAGACAATGATACAGCTCTTCCCTAGTCTGTTATGAACCAAATGGCTGGGTCTCCCCTAGAATTCAGATACTAAAGCTCTGGCCCTCAGTGCAATAGTGTCTGCAGACGGAGGCTTTGGGAGGTAATTAATATCAGATGAGGTCTTCAGGGGGGAGCCTTCTACAATGGTACCAGCATCCTTTGAAGAAGGGAGTATTAAACTCTCTCCATTCTGCTCAGAGTCTGTGACGACAGAGAAGGTGATCATCTATACACCAGAAAGAACCCTCACCAGGGAACCAAATCCATAGGTACCCTGATCTTGACACTCACCCTCAACTGTGAAAAACAACTGTTTTTGTTTTAACATTTGTTTTAACAGTACATACATGGCCTGAACTAGGACACCCGGGGATCTGCGGTGCATACTGCCACTAACCAGGCCTTGCAAGCTTGAAGTAAATTCCTCTTGATCCCTATATATGATTCTTTTTCTGTACTGCTGCATTCAACAGAGACAAGGGCTGAAAACGAACAGGCTTACCTGGCACCCATTCCACCACATACCCCAAGTCACGGGCTTACAACCACCCCAAACACCACGGCTCACCCTGCTGGAAGCATTGGGTCTGCTGAGGAAGGGATTTCAGCCTCTACACGTGCTCCTTAGTGTAGTTTCTAAATGGGAGTCATTACAGATGAAGACATGAAGACAGGACAAAGAAGGACCCTGAGGACTCAACAGGAGTCTCCCTGTGCTGGTTCTGGCCAGAGGCCCCAGGGCAACTCTCTTCCTTGGTGTCTTCACAGTCTGACACGCACCAACCACTAGCTGGCAGAGGGCTGCTTCGGGAATCTCACAACGTGCCAGTGATGGGCTTGCATTTGTTCACACAGATACAAGCATGAGGGAGGACTCTAAAATGCTGACACTCAACAGGGCCACAACATGTAACACCACATGTAGAGTAGTTATGACCGTTAGTCACGTCCACAAAATGGTTCAGCCGGTAAAGGTACTCGCCACGCAACCTGCAACCCGAGCTGACCCCTGGAGAGGTGGGAGAAGAGGATCAACTCGGTAAAGTTATCTTCTGACCTTCAATCACATGCATGCTGTGACACCCATCCCTGCCCCGCCCCATATCATGCATATACACACGAGAAATAAATAAAGCATTTAAAGTCCTATTACAAAACCTACATGCCTGGGAGCTTAGGCCCTACATGATTTGGGGAACTTTATCTGGGTTACCAAACACTTAGATGTGTAGATAGAGGCTTTCTGTGGAGTCTGCTGGGGCAACAGAATAGCATCAGCACTGACTAAACACAGTGGAGGGTGATGAACAGCTTTCTGCAGAACACCCAGGCAGCAGCTGTTATCTCTACCAGGCCTGCCCAGGGCAGGAGTGCAGACAAGGTCACCTCCATCCCGACAGAGTACCACTTAACTAAGGCCTCTACCGAGGGCAAGAGGCCCAGAAGAGCCAGTGGTCATGCCCACAAATTCCCTATAGCAAGGGAGCAGCAAGGAAGAACAGTGAAGAGACCAGTGACCAAATTCTGGATTCCACTTCCACAGCAGCCTTCGATTCACCTCGGAGGCTGGAGTCCATGCGGGGTCCACCCCTAGGCCCTGAGGCTTGTTCTCCTTGGTCACAGTGCAGCTCCTCAAAGGCCCAGGCAGAGGTGCATGCCAACCTCTTCATGTTAATTTTCCAATAAACCTCCCAATCTGAGTGGTCATCTCTCCTCCCTTCAGAAAGCATCTCCTGAAGGTGTCTATGGACCTTTGCTAGAAGCACAGGTCCACGAGACGTCTGTCTTATCAAGAGCCTCAGAAGAGTAAGTGCTTATGATCCCATTATGGAGCAGATACTTTTCTGGGCGTTTTCCCCATAGGCAAGCCACATAAGAATTCACAGCATGTGTTGCATTTCCATAATTGATGCATTTGTTTCCCATTAAACTTGTTTTGAATTAAGACATTCAGAGTATCAGTATTTCATTATATTCATCAAGCTCAATAGACAGCGTAATCCTACCCTCCCCCTCATAAGAGACGCTCCTAGAGCAATGTGTACTCTCCCTCTGAAGACCTGGGAACTCCTCAAGCCCAGGCCATATCCCAGGCTAGTTAAATCAAGAGTCTACTGAACCCCATCTGGACATTAGCAGTTTTTAAGTTGTCCAAATGCTCCTACCTGCAACCAATACTGAGAACCAGTGACCCAAAGGAGCCACTGAGGACAAGGAACTCAAGTGGGGAACATGGTCATCATGCTGATCATAACCATCATCAACTGTAGCTGGAGTTTTCCTGCCTGGCTCACAGTCAGGACAAATCTCTCTCACCCGCCAGGCCCATAGACGATCAGACCCAACCAAGTAAACACACAGAAACTTACATTGTTTACAAACTGTATGGCTGTGGCTGGCTTCTTGTTATCTACTTCTTCTAGCTTAAATTAACCCATTTCTATTAATCTATACTTTGCCACGTGGCTCGTGGCTTACCAGTACCTTATGTCTTTTCTGTCATGGCGGCGGCTGGTGTCTCTCTCCTCTCCGCCCTTCTACTTCCCAGAATTCTCTTCTCTGCTTGTCCTGCCTATACTTCCTGCCTGGCTACTGGCCAATCAGCATTTTATTTATACAGAGTGATATCCACAGCAGTCAACTGTGTCCTGTCCTCCTGGGTCACCCTGTGTGAGTACTGTGCATGGATTACATCACTCCATCATCCAAAGGAATTGATGGCTACTTCACAAACAGGAAGTGAAGGCTTGAGAAGGTTAATAAGCTGGCCAAGCTTGTGGAGAAGGGGATTGTGATCCATTCTCTCTACCCTTAATAGGAATTGTGAAAGACTTTAAAACAGGTAACAAACTTAAAGAGACAATGAGCAGAACGGTGGTCAGCAGGGGCTCCGGGAAGAGACAGAGGAGTTAGTCTCCAACATAGACAGAGTTTCATGTGGAGAGATGGAAAAGGTCGGAAGATAGACTGTGGGGATAGACCAAAAGTGGTGGACTTCACAGCCCTGAGCTGTGTGCCGGGATACGAGTGAGGTGGTAAGCTGCACGTTATGTATAGCTTATGTACATACATTATGTACAAATCAATGAGCCCGAGGTGACTCAGGTCCCATCACAAACCGCGGTGTGACTCCAGGTTACTGCCGAGCTCTCCAATGGCTCAAAGTTGTAGACAATGACGGTGATACACTGTGAGGATCCCATGGATGCTGGCCAGTGTCCTAATAGGCAGATTTACTTTCACCTTTCTGATAACCTACATATTTGAAAGTTTTCCACTTACCGTTTGAACCAGTTGTCACATCTTAATGGTTTTGTCATTAATACACTCATTAAACTCTTAACACTTTATTACATTATAATTATTGCTCAGAACTACCATCATAAATCAGTTTTCCCTAGTGATTTCTGATGATAATCCATAGAGGCGCAGTTTTTCCACTGGAGATTTTCTTTCCTTTGGCAATGCTGTTGCCAAGCAGGTGTTGATAGCGGGGGCATACACTAGCAGGCAAGCGCTTGCTGGCTTGTGAAAGGGCATGGGGCCAATGGCCAGCACCTCCCCCTGAATCAGGTGTCCTATTTAGCTTGGCATGGACGTCTATACCCTCAATGCCTTGTTTTTCCCGCAGTGGAATACACTGCTCCACAGAGCGCATAGGAATAGGAATAGTCTCGTAGGCCCCAACCTTACCCCATACCGTCTCAGGAGGCACTCCCACTTTCCAGCCTAAACAAAAGGCAACGAACGAGAAAAGAGATGTGGGATCGCCATTCATTCCTCTCCCACCCACTCCTCTGCTCCTCTAGTTCCCAGAGGAGATGCAATGGACCTATGCTGAAGTGAAGAGAGGCAAAGGTCAGAGGTCAGACTAACTATACTAGCTCCAGAACAGAACACAGGTGGGCTGAGTTCAAGTGGAGCGGGATCAGGAGCCTTCGAAGAGAGCCCAGTGTTCTGTCTGTCACGGAGCTGTGGATGTCCACTGGCACCACACATTGAACAATTTGCTCCGGCTGCCAAAATTACAAGGGCATGCCAATTCTGACCCAGCAGTACCGCTTGGAGTTTACCCCACAAATATAAGCCCACTACAGGCTATGCCTCAAAACAAAGGACAGCATAATCTGTAGAAGCAGAAGATTAGCATAACCTATGCACCCACCAATGCGGGATTAGACACCCCGATTATGGCTTCACCATACATTGTTAAGTAAACCAGGGTAAAGTGAGCACTATGCCAGGCCCGGAGGCACACACCTTTAGTCCCAGCGCTCCGGCGGCAGAGACAGGCGGATCTCTATGAGTTCCAGACCAGCAAAGGCTACGTAGTGAGAATTCAAATCTCAAAAAGACAAAACAAAGAAAAAATAAAAATAAAACAGAAGAGGGAATGTAAAATATCCTATAATTATGTAAGAGGGAAAATGTACAGTGTTGTATCTGCTTGCATGTCTGTGCATGGCATGTCTCAGGAGGGGGGTTGTTAGGAACAAGTCACACAGGGAGGGAAGCCCTGGTGACAGGCAGCACAGGACAGGAGTAGTCAGCTTCGGTGCCCTCTGCATTGGCAAAAGAATAATCCATCTGTTGGTGTGTGTAGGGGGGGGTACTGGGGATTGAATTCAGGGTCACATGCATGTAAACGTTCTCCAATCTCCCAGCCACGTTTTTACTCTGTTTTCGGGTTGTTGCTTTTTTGGTTTTGGGGTTTTTTTTGTTTTTGTTTTTGTTTTTTTTTTTTGAGACGGTTTCTCTGTGTAGCTTTGGAGCTTGTCCTGGAACTCGCTTTGTAGACCAGACTGGCCTTGAACTCACAGAGATCCACCTACCTCTGCCTCCCATGTGCTGGGATTACAGGCGTGCGCCACCACCGCCTGGCCTTTACTTTGTATTTTTAAAAAAGATTTACGTAAGTATGCACTTTATGCATGAGTGCTATCTGCGTGCCAGAAGAGGGCATCAGATCCCATTATAGATAGTTATGAACCACTATGTGGTTGGGTGGATCTGAACACAGAACCTCAGAAAGAGTGTGTTTTCACTTCTGTAAGCATGGTTGGTTGCCCCAAATGCACAGGATGTACTTGATCATACACAGACATAAGAAACACGTAGCCTTGTAGGTTTTGCCTTCATAAGCACCAGACTAACATAATTTGTGGCCATTCTCCAGGAATTCTGGGTATGGACCTGGCCAGTGTCCATTGTCCTGGCCAGTATTTAATAAAGCTTGCTTCAAATTTGGCTCAAAAAAATTATGGTAGTGGTCTTATCCTCACCTGATAGGATTAACACTACTTCATACAGCCACAACCAGAGACCAAATCTTTATAGCATAGTTTTCCGGGGGACACTTAACTAAACTGTAGCAAAGCCCTTCACTCTCAGAGGTATTCCCTGCTTTGGGTGAGAAATACCATGCCACCCATCGACAGCCCCTTGTCCCTGGCAAAGCACAACCAGACTTTCATCCAGACAATGGGGCATACACCCTATGCCTCTCAAAGTCCTGACCCTAAGCACCCCGAGTCACTCCTCTCTTGCCCTCTCCCACCTATCTATCTCTACTCTGACCCCTTTCTGTCATGCCTGCATGATTTTACTTAGCCTTTGCAGATGTAAAACATTTGCAATGATGTCATATGGAACAAATGGAGCCTCTAATGCTTAAGTGAGGGTGATATTTGCCCTGGTAGCACAAATCACAGAGAGAAACCCATATGAAGACAGAGGAGGGGATTGGGTGTTACCCCTGTAAGCCCAGGGATAACTAACACCATCTACCAGCAGCGAGAAGCAGGGCTAGTTCACCCCCAGGTTCAGACAACTTGATCTCACACTCCAGCCTCCAAAACTGTAAGGCAGTCATTCTCTCTGTTTGGGTGCCCCTGTCTGTCTTTGGGAGCTTGTTGGAGCAGTTATAGGAAGTCTGTACGGTCTTGTTGTGGAGAATTAGCTTAACTATGTAAAGATGTGTTGCATTTGTTTAACTATGTAAAGATGTGTTACATTTGTTTACCTTTCTTGCATAAGGCACCTGATTGGTCTAATAAAAAGCTAAACGGCCAATAGCTAGGTAGGAGGTATAGGCTATAGGTGGGACTTCTGGACAGACAGCGTAAGTAGGAAGAGGAATCTAGGCTCGAGAGGGAGAGAGGGAGAGAGGGAGAGAGGGGGGAGGGAGAGGGGGAGAGAGGGGGAGAGAGGGGGAGAGGGGGGAGAGGGGGAGAGGGGGAGGGGGGAGAGAGGGAGAGAGGGAGAGAGGGAGATGCCAGTGGCCAGTGGCCAGCCAGCCAGCCACAGAGGAATCAGGAAAGCAGGACATACAGAATGAAAGACAGGCAAAAAGCCCTGAGGCAAAACATAGATGAATAAAAGCCGGTTAAATTAAGTTATAAGAACTAGTGGGAAAAGCATAAGCTAAAGGCCAAGCATTCATAACTAATAATAATTCTGTGTCTTTATTTGGGAGCTGGTTGGTGACCCAAAGAAAAATCCAACTACATAATCTCTTAACAAGCTCTGTCTCTTTACCCACTGATCCTTATTCCCAAAAGCTCTCTGCAGGTGAGCTAGTATGGCCTCTCAGTGGGATCATAATTTTAACAGGTACACCTTTTGTTCCAGGGATTTTCTAGGAATTTGCTCAGTAGAGATCTTCTATGTCCGGAAGAGACATCCAAGTATGCACACTGCAGCAGACCATTAGAACAGCAAATAATCGGCCTCCACAGGAGGCAACTGCTCAAACAGTTACTGTCTAGCCACATAATGAGAGATGCAGAGTCATTTCACCAAACAACTAGATCCACACAGCAAAGCTCTTAAATAGCCCAGAGGATCACTATGCTGAGTATGGGCCCAGTACATATTTAAGTGATGTAGACCTGCTTTTACATGCACACATGCTTTTGGCAACACACAAAAATATTTCCTGGTCCTGGGAGCAGGACTTGAGGACAGGAAGATTATACAGGGAAGAAAGGGAGGAAAAGGAGAAGGGAGGTGGAAGCTGAGTGTTTATAACACACCAGGCATTATTTGCAATGCTTTCTACCGACTCCTCGGCCTCCTCGGCCTCTTTCCTTTAGCCCCTCCCACCACCACGCCCCCATCACCACGCCCCTCCCATCACCCCACCCCTCCCACCACCACGCCCCTCCCATCACCCTGCCCCTCCCATCACCCCCGCCCCTCCCATCACCACGCCCCCATCACTACTCCCCTCCCATCGCCACGCTCCATGCACTGCTGATGCAGACAGCAGGAGATATAGATATGTACTGCTACCATGCATGGCTGAAACACCAAGGAAGGGTGAGAGAAAGGCACTGGCGAGGTCACATGGCCATAACGAGGGGCAAGGACCTCAGAGCTGGCATGTGGCCTCTGTGTCTCCTCTATTGTCTCTCCCAGGTCCTTCACAGGTGACTTGATTTCATATCACCTGCAGATGTCCATCACAGAACCTTCTTTCTTTAAGCAGCCCTGCCGTACCCCCCAGCCCTCCTGAACGTTGCCCCTCCTCCTCAGGCCTACCCTCTGGAGCACTCTGGGACAACTCTGTGTACAGTCTCCTGGAGATCAAGGGTTCTACTTTTTGTTTTGTGTGGTTGAGACTTCACTATGAAGCTCGGAACAGCCTTGAGCCCCTGATCTTTTGTTTTGTTGTTGTTTTTAATTGAAAAGATTTTCTTTCATGTATTATATTCTGATCACTTTCTCCTCCCTTATTTCCTCCTACATCCTCCCCCAACAACCCACCCTGGTTTTTCTTTCTCTTTAGAAAACAAACCAGAATAGGGCAAACAATCAGAGAAAAAGAAAAACCAAAAAGCATGAGAGGCACATATACATGCACACACAGGAGGCCATAATACATAAGCAAGAGATCAGTAAGGTTAAAAAAAAAAAAAATGTCCAAAGTTTAATGTGTGTGTGTGTGTGTGTGTGTGTGTGTGTGTGTGTGTGTGAGAGAGAGAGAGAGAGAGAGAGAGAGAGAGAGAGAGAGAGAGAGAGAGAGAGAGAGAGAACAAAATCTCCAAAAATACCATGAGTTTATTTTCAGTTGGCCATCTACTGTTAGGCATAGGGCCTGCCTTTAAGTGTGGTTTGGGTACCCAGTTAGACTCCACTGGAGATAGCATCTGGGTTAGAGATGGCAATCAGTGCCCACCTCCACTCTCTTCCCTGTCTGCTTTATCCTCGAAGGCCCTGTGCCTGCTGCCACAGCCTCTGTGAGTTCAGATGTGCATCAGTCCTGCTGTGTCTAGAAGGCCTTGGTCTCCTCCATTCCCACGGACCCTTGCCCTCTTCTCCAGAGTTCCCTGAGTCCTGAGAGGAGGGATTTGATGGAGGCATCCTATTTAGGACTGACCTCTCACTCTCTGCAACTAGTCCAGTTGGGGAAACCCCTGATCTTCTTGTGGCCACCCTCTGAGTGCTGGGGCTACAGGTGTGTACCACCCCCACCACACCGCTGGTTTTTGTTTTAGTATTCTATTACGTAGGGCCAGTGACTGATACTATATGGAGGCTTTGATAAATGTTAATTCTGTGAGTGAAGTTATATTTTCTTCTTAATTGAAGTTTCGCCAAATAACTTTATCCAGTTACTTTTGGAGGAAGTGAACAACTACAGCATCCCAAGAGGAGTTTCTTAACAGCTCCGCAGCCAGTCTACCCACAGCTCCTCAGGCTTTCCACACGAAGCCTCTGGTCCATGCTCAGCATCAGGAGCAATGCAGAGGGTTACCCAGGCACAAAGTACCCATGATGCTAAGCTAATAAAATGAAGTCTCGGGCAAAGATACTTCTTCCATGAGATAACTCTGGAGATAATGTGATCTTTATAAAGACAAGGCTTTCTCAAAAGAAAATCCCACCTTTCTGTTTCCTAACAGGTATCTCCTACAGCATTAGCATAGGCAGCCAGAAAGACATGGAGAAGAAATTCAGGAGGCAGGAGGAGTGGCCTGCCTACTAAGAGGAGGGGCAGTGGAGGCCCAAAAGAACACAGGACGGTATGAAATCACAGACGGGGTGCCACTCAATACAAAAGAGGCCCTGAGAAGAGTTATGGGTTCCCGCTGGGACATACAGGTTTGGTCTAAAGTATGTAGAGCCAGGTCACGAGCTCAAAAGGCCAATCAGAGCCACACTGTGAGTTAGTTCCTGGCCAGTCAGAGAGACATTGTGAGACCTTGCCTCAAAAGACAGAGAAAAGAGTCCCAGGTGCTCAGAGGCACTGAGGAGTCGGGGTTTAATGAGAACACAGCTTCCATTTGGAAGGGTGGGACAAGGTCTGGAAGTGGATGGTGGCAAGAGCGGGGGCACAGTGTCAGTGTCTACAGGGTCACTGAAACTCACATCTACAAACAGTTAGGATGTAAATCTGTTCCTTTTGTAAGTATTGAAAACATAATTCATTTTAAAAATTCAACTGGTCAATCAATAGTATACCTACATTCTCAGAATGTGGACCCCCATGGGAAGGAAACAGGAGATGTGAAAGTCACCTCTCCAAGAGAAACAAGAGGACTGAGGACATCTTGGGGACACGGGAAGGGAAAGAGGCCCCTGGTCCTAGACCTGGTTCTCCTGTCCCGCTGACAGAGCCAGAACACTTCAGACACTGATCAGCCCCAAAGTGCCCACCAAGGGCATGGTCTCCTAAAGACACACACACAGAGATGCCAAGGACAGTAAGTGAAGTGCTTACTTAGGACCAAAATGATGTACATCCCTGAGCCTTTAACGCTCTTCTCATTCTAAATCCAAACAATACCCTTCAGAAAGCTCACCATTTTGCTTACAAAAGGAAAGATCTTCAGCCTTTAAACTTTTTTGTAAATTACACTATGAACCATGTAACTTAGGAAGCCACAGGCTCACATACATAACGGCTGTAAAGACCCCTGAGCACACATCTCCCTCGAGAAGCCCACACACACACTTGGGGGATGTCTTATGCTTTCCCTGGTCCCCCACGTGCTGAATGAAGATCCAGGTTGTAGGTTCTTTTAATAAGTGTGTCTGCTTACTGGCGCATCCTGAGAGCCCCTGCCTGTGATGAAGCCAGAACCCTGCCTTTGTCTGGCTGTGTTCCCTTACGGGAAAGGGAATGCCTCAGCTGAACTGGCAGCGTGGAACTATGTCTTTTTTTTTTTTTTTTTTAAGTTCTCTAGCAGGCTCTGGAGAGATGCCTTGTGGTTATGAATACTGGCTACTCTTCCAGAGGACTCAGGTTGAATTTCCAGCACCACACGGCGGCTCACAAACATCTGGAACTCCAGTCCCAGGGGATCTGACAGCCTCCTCTGGTCTGCAGGCACTACATGAACTGTAGTACACAGACATTATGTACGTACACCCAACACTGCAATAGGACACAGACACACTCGCAGGTGATACTCGCACATGCACAGAACGCAGTACTTTAACAGTTTTACAATTCCTTGTGCATAAATTCAACTTTGGTAAAACAAGCCCTGGTTTGTGGTGATTTGACTTACGAATCTTTAACATGATACAAAAGTAATGCACACTCATGAGAAATCATTTTAAATTTTGATTTGTGCCCCCAAGGCTAGACATAGGCTGTATGGGACCCTCTTGGGATACTGGCCAGGCAACAGAAAGCCACATGATCAGAAAGATAGCAGAGGATACCCCACATGTGTAGTGCTGCTGAGCTGACATGTCCAGTAGGTTAGGTGTAAGAAATGCATTTAACCCACAGTATTTTCAATTTATGATGGGTTGATCGGGATATGACTCCATTGTAAGTCAAAGATCACGTGTATTTAAAAGTAAATGGTGACCAGGAATGGAATGATGGTTCATACCTGTAGTCCCAGTGCGTGGAAAACAGGGCGGGGGGGGGGGGGGGGGGGCACAAGAGGGCTACCATGAATTCAAGGCCAGCCTAGGCTATAGGAATGATTCAACATCTCTACAAACCAACCATAGAATATAGTATGCATTGGTGAAGAAGTAGGAAACAGGACCCTCAAACATTCTGGTGGGAATGTGAAATTGTAAACCCACTTTGAAAACAGGCATGGCATTTTCTTATAGCATTAAACAGATTTGTTATGTGACTCAGCAAATCTCCCTGATATTCACCCAACATAAATGCAAACTCTGCCCACACAAAAGTGGGTATACAGATGCTCCATGGCTTTAGCAGCCATTTTCATAATAGCCCTAATCTAGAAACAACTAGAAATGTCCATTAGCTGGCTAAAGGACAGTATAATGATCCTCCTTGACCGACTGACCATCTCACTCTGTATAATAACCATTGTCAACCACAATCTGAAGTAGTAAATGGAAAATTCAAGAGATGAAGAATTCTGAAGTTTGAAATTGCATACTGTTCTGGGCAACACAATGAAAGCTCACTCCCCACTGGGGGCATGAATCACCCTTTTGTCCAGTGCCTCCATGCTCTCCACCCTTCCTACCTGTAGTCCCTCACTCATCAGATGGACTGTGGTGGTGTGACAGTGCATGTGTTGAAGGTATCGTTATTTTGCTCTATGTTCTCAATGCACAACAATGTGGATGCTGACAACTTTATCTTAGTGTACTGTAGCATCAGGCATCCACTGGGGGTTCCGTAATATAGATAAGGAGACTACTGTGTGTGCTTACTACGTATTGCTATTCAGCCATAAAAAGGAACAAGAATGACTCCTGATAATACTACACTCCATGAATGAAATCACAACAGGAGACCACATGCCAAACATCTAGTTAGGGTTTCTATTGCCAGGACAAAAAGCAAGTTGGGGAAGAAAGGGTTTACTTGGCTTTCACTGCTATTCATTATCAAAGGAAGTCAGGACAGGAACTCAAACAGGGCAGGAACCCAGAGGCAGGAGCACATGAAGAGGCCATGGACGGGTGCTGCTTACTGGCTTGCTCACATGGCTTGTTCAGCCTGCTTTCTTATAGAACCCAGGACCACCAGTCCAGGGATAGCACCACCCACAATGACCTACGCCCTTTCCCATCAATCACCAATTTTAAAAAATGCCCTGGCTGGGAGGTGGTAGTGCATGCCTTTAATCCCAGCACTCAGGAATCAGAGGCAGGTGGATCTTTGTGAATTTGAGGCCATCATGGGCTATAGAGTGAGTTCCAGGAAAGGCTCCAAAAGCTACACAGAGAAACCCTGTCCCGAAAAACCAAAATAAACAGCCCAATCTTATGGAGGCATTTTCTCAATAGAGGCTCCCTCCTTCAATGACTCTAGCTTGTGTCAAGTTGGCACAAAACTAGGCCAGGACATCATATAATTCCATTTCTATGTAAACATCCAAGCAAAGAAGACTCATAAATGAAAAGGAGATTCATAGTTGACGAGACAGGGAAGGAGTGAATGGATATATAGTCTTTTACTGGACAACGGAAGTTTTCTAAAATTAGAATGTGGTTGTATTGGTGTGTTCAGTCTGCCATAACAGAAATTTATTTCCCAAAAGGAAGTCCAAGATTAGAGCAGGAACACAGACAGGTGCTGTGGATATTGCTCTGTATAAATAAAATGCTGTTTGGCCAGTGGCCAGGCAGGAAGTATAGGCCGGACAAGAGAGAAGAGAATTCTGGGAGGTGGAAGGCTGGGGCAGAGAGACACTGCCAGCCGGCCGCCATGACAAGGAAGATGTAAGGTACAGGTAAGCCACAAACCAAGTGGCAAAGTATAGATTAATAGAAATGGGTTAATTTAAGTTAGAAGAAGTAGATAAAAAGAAGCCTGCCACGGCCATACAGTTTGTAAGCAATGTAAGTTTCTGTGTGTTTACTTGGTTGGTTTTGAGCGTCTATGGGCCTGGCGGGTGAGAGAGATTTGTCCTGACTGTGGGCCAGGCAGGAAAACTCTAACTACAGACAGGTCCTGGTGAATTCTTTCTTTAGCTTGCTGAGGACAACTTCTCCCCGTGTGCTCCACGGGCAGGTACACAAATGCACGAGTGACCGAGACTGACCAATACCTGGCCCAGAAAGTCAGAGATATTAACAGATGATGCCATATCTCCATCTGCACATCACAGGAAGGCAGGAGAGCTTTGGACCGGGGCACCATGGATAGAAGGCGCATTTCTGCCTGGGCAGAAGTGTCTTTGTTGTCTTATCTCCAAAGTGAGGGTGAGAAGAGAATATTCTCCAGGGCTTTATGGTACTCACACAGTCTAGCAGCAGGGTAAGTCTGCAGCAGCATTCCTTCAATTATGCAGGGCCTGACGTTTTTTGTTTAGTTTATTTATTGCTTATTTTTGAGACTATTTATATAGCCCAGGCTGACCTCAAACTTGTGACCCTCTCCCTCCCTAATGCTGGCACAACCACACCTGGCCAGGGCCCACTTTTCCTGGGGTTCTGCTATAAAACTCCTTTGACCAAATGCCCCCGATCTGCAATTGTATCATCTGCCGGAAGAGCAATGTCTTGCAAAGCCCACATGAAAACAGAGCCCACAGTAGTCACAACAGTCATCTGGTCCAAGCTTCAGATGGAGACAATGAGACTGGGTGTGGGGGCTTCCTGACCAAAGGCTGGTCCGCCTTGCTAGAAGGCCCACCTAACATGATTACCACCCCCACCCCCAAGCTCACTGTTTAGTCAGCCTCAGTGTCGGAACTTCTCCAAAGAGATATCCTGTCCACTGGCTACAAAGGTAGATGGAGAAAAGTCATATGTGATTTTAAAGACTGTCAAACGGAAATTACAAACGCTCCACTTGAAAGATGATAACAAAAACATTTTCAATGCTTCTTGTTTCTTCCTAAGCCTCCATCCCTTTACCAAAACCAGTTCTTTAAAAACTATGAACCAAATAACAGTTCTGCAGACAAGAGGTGAGCTATTCCCAGAGAACAGCTATGGCATTTTTCCTTGTTACCTTGGTAACCGCTACCTTGGCACCCTTGTTGATGAGCTGAACCACATTCTCTGCTTGGCCTTTGTATGCAGCTATGAGCAGGCGTTCTGAAAGCGCAGCGACCGCATCCTGCTGGCTCATGAATTAGGAGAGAAAGGGGTTCTCAGGAAAGCAGCAGATCAGTGCCTTCAGCTCCACATGCAGCCTCTGGCTAGGGCTGGAGTCCACAGGGAAAGGTGCTCAGAACCATGGGGGATGCCTTTGTTACTACTCCATCTTCAGGTCCTAGGGGGTCACAAAACAAAGCGGCCATCAGTGCCACTCAGCACTCAAGGACAGACAGACCACACCTCTGCTGACCTCAGGCTATTCTTCTGGGTGCACAGCACAGGGAAGGAAAGCTAAAGAGACATCAAAAGCACACTTCCACAGCATTTCAGAGTGAAGGGCAGCAGAGGGTGCCAATCTCTCCACTTCCTCCCTCCTCAGGACCAATTCTCCACAAGGTGGGCAGCACTGGGAGGCTGCATTTGTTTGTTTTGTTTTGTTTTTCAAGACAGGGTTTCTTTGAATAGTTTTGGTGCCTGTCCTGGATCTTGCTTTGCAGACCAGGCTGGTCTCAAACTCAGAGATCCACCTGCCTCTGCCTCCCGAGTGCTGGGATTAAAGGTGTTCGCCACCACCACCCAGCTAGGAGGCTGCATTTTTACCCTGGGTAACGAGGCCTGATATAACACAGGGAGGGAAGGTGGGAAGAATGATGTAATTATATTTTAATTACTTGCTTTTAACTTTAAAAAAAGAGGACTGATATGAATCCCCAGACCACCCCTGTACTGTGAACGATCAACCTTAGCCTTGTGGGCCAGGTTCCTATGACTCCACCATGGCTAACATGTACTCAGACCATGGTAGGCAGGGTGTCTCTCTGAGAAGACACATGCTCATGCACACGCGCACGCGCGCGCGCGCGCGCACACGCGCACACACATACACACACACACACACACACACACACACACACACACACACAACACAGTGCACATGATATTCTTTATCCTTTACTTTCTGAAAATAGCGCAGCCTTCCGAGTTCTGGAGCACAGAACACAGAGTTCTGAGCACAGGCTGCAGGCCGACTCCAGTTGCAAGCTGATGAAACACTCCACCTTGTGAAGAAAATGATCCCTCACTCGGGGCAGCCTGCTCTGGTGCTGACAGTCTAGGAACACCTCCTCCACAAACACCCCACACTCCCTTGCAAAATGGGAGGGCATAAATGGCCCCTACATGACATAGGACAAAGGCTCGCTGTGCAGTGGTCTGGAGGCAGGAACTACAGTCAACTTAAGCTCCTCCTCTCATGAAAGGACCAAAGTGAATGGAACTCTGCACTCCCCGCAAGTGGCCCTGGGAAAATCCCTAGAGCAAACCAAGTCAGGGGTAGATTTTAATTCTGAGGCAGAAGGAGGAAGAAGGACATCTTTGTATTTTAAAACACGTTTATAGTTGCCAGGGAGATGGATCAACAGGAATAGACACTTGCTGCAAAGCCTGAAGACCTGGGCTTAGTCCCCTGCACCTCCTGCCCACACACCAAAAAAAAAAAAAAAAAAAGAAAGAAAGAAAAGGAAAAAGGAAACGCTGTAGCAAAGGAAAACCACTCTTCACCCCAACAGTCAATCTCCTTTTGGTGTTCAAGAATCTACGGGCATCTTTCATAGTTGCTTCCAGAAACTCGATGATCATTTCAATCTCAGGTCATGCAGTCAACTACCCTGGGAGGCTGGGGTAGAGTCTCACACACAAAACAGACACCAACCAACTCTCCTCTCACAGCAGTAGGGAGTGAAAATGGTATTTCATTATAAGAAATCTAGCCAGATGTAAACACTGTAATTTTAGAACGATAATTCTTACCTACCCCCAATCTCTTTATTATCACATTTCATATTGTTCTCCATCTGTTGCCCCAGATACAGGCAAAAGATAACAAGGAAAGGGAGAGGGACCTGGCAAGCCCAGCCTGCTCTCGCTCACCAGGTCACTGGAAGTACAAGTCTGAAGAGGGTGATGTGCATTTCCCTTCCTGTGCTGGGCATCGATCCCAGGGCCTGTCACATGCCAGGCAAGTGTGCTCCCACAACGTTACATTCCCTGCCCAATGAAAGAACAGAGTTAGGACTCAAAGCAGTGAGAGAGACGGCTAGAAATGCCTTTGGAAGGGCCCAAAGCCACACGACTACATTTGGGGCTTTATTTCCTGTGCGTGTGCACACACAAACACAAACACACACACACACACACACACACACACACACACACACACACAGAGTCATTTGAGGGATGCTTGTCTTTATCAATACAGAGTGTACTGTTTCTTCTTCTGCAGGTGGGATGTGTTCCATTTACACACATTGCTCTGATGTGTTGCTCCTTCAGCTTAAATGCTGAAAAATCACTCTGTGCCAAGTGTAAGAAAAATGCATGGCATTAGCCACCAGTTCCGGAAAGATCTCCCTCCCACCTTCCAGTCTGTCCCCTTTGCAAACCCTCATCTATCCATTTCCTGTCTCCATGCACTTGGCTTCATCCCCACACGTTCCTTTCAGCACCTTCCTTGCAAAGGCTGGCTGAGTCAAAGACGGCCTGCTTCAGCCACATTTTCTCATCACTGCTGAATTCCACCCAGTCTCCTCCAAAGCTTGTCTGAAAAGGTGAGCATCTCAGCCGCACTCTCACTGTCTCTAGCCCCCGAGCCACAGAGATCCAGCCCCCTTAGCAACAGACACAAGGTCCAACCAGCTTCTGCTAAACTGACTGCCACTCCCAGCCACCCATCTCATGCAACAGATGACGCCCCTCAGACAATGAGACTAAAGCCAGAAGTTCTTATGGTGACAGCTGCAGGCTGAGATAGCTTTGCTTAGATACTTACTCGGCAAATAGCCCTTTGCAAATACAGCCACCACTATTTTATTTTAAACATAAAAACACTCCATTGGTGAGAAAATATTGGTCAACTAGCAATGCTATTTTTTTTGTTTGCTTTTCTGTGGCAGCTACATAAGAACCCTCTTTACCTGCGCCCCACAATACCACCCACACACCTGCAGGACAGTGGTCATTCACAACAGATCTTGGATATGCCCCATTACCCCCAGCATGCTGGCTCAGAAACCTGCCTGCAAGATCAGCATCAGTAACACCACCCAGGGTTATCAGCTCCTATCTGCAGCTAACACCACCCCTCTCGAACTTGGACATCTCAAAGTCATTCTCAATTTCATTGCAGGGATCATCTCACTGTGAGGACCTACACCAGCGGACGCTTTACACCAAGGGTGGCTGTACAGGGACTGGAGATGCTGAGTCTGCTCTGCTTCCTGTTTCCCCTCACGACCTCACTCGGAGTGAGAGGATGCTCTGCTCCCTGTCTGGGAACCCGCAAACTAGGCCAGACAGGAGGCAGGCAGGGATAGGGAGGGATGGAGAGCTCCCGAGGGGAAGGAAATGTAAGGGCATGACCAGTCTGCAGCCTGAGTGAGTTAGTCTTCACTGCTAACCTGTTGGGTGCCCTACTGTCGCAGCTTTGGCCTCTCATTAAATCCAAGTCTCCTTTCCCATCTGATAGTCATCATTCAAGAGAGTCTTGCTGCTAGAAGTGAGCAGCAGTCTGTCTGCCTCTCACCTGTCAATCACAGCCTTTGTCACAGGACTCATTTGCACAGTGCTCTGCAGGGAACCGCTCAAAGGCAGACTTGCTGCCGCTTCTTCAGGCAGGAAGGGAGCAGACACACAGTAAGTCCACAGAGCACATGCAGGTGGGGGTGGACTCCAGAGGCCCGCTGCCTCCTTCCCTGCCTGTCCTACCCCTTCTGCAATCACGGATCCCTAGTCCGCAGTCTCTCATCACAAGGGGTAGAGAATTCCACAGATGCTCCACCTGTGAGGCAATTGTTTTTCTGTTTTGCTTCATACAGCAAAGGGTCTATGAGGTTTGATTTTGCTACTTTATTGCAGATTTACAACCAACTCTCCCAGTGCCGGTCAATATCCGAAAGCTTACCATATTTAGTCTCCTCCCAATGCACTACTCCAAACAAGCCCTTCAAAGAAAAGTCCTAGCCAGGCATTGTGCAGAGCCCACCGGGATTCAGTCACCAGAGCTGGGGCAGGAGAGCACACACGGTTAGAATAACTAGCTTTTCCCACTGGAGGGATTACTCACGCATGGGGCTGTCCTCCGTGTTCTTTCCTGGAAATGCAGTCAATTCTCTCCTGGTGGGCTCACAAGCTTCCCAGGGCTGCTGCTCCTGGATGCTCAGTGATTCACCTAGAGCGATGGTAAGCCTTCTTCCTTGGCTGCCTCTGCCACGATGCTAGCAATCGGCATCACCAGCCTATTAAGGCATCCATTCAGTTCCAGATGCTGCTGTTGCCACTGTTCTAGTGCTGGAGATTCAGATTTTGTGAAACCACTCTCTCTTACAAGCAGAGGACCTGTAACCCTGCCCGACAAGAGTCGGGGAGCGATTCCCTGCTGAGGAGAGTGCTTCAGACGGATGCTCTGGTGATGGAGAAGCAAACTTTGCAGCCTGGCATGAAGGGGAGCACACAGGAAGGGGAGGAGGACAACCGACTGTCCTCACAGGAACAGCTGAGGAAATGTTGGCATCCTGCGCAGCGCCCCAGACACAAGCTGCTTGAGCAGAGTCCCATACCGGGACTGCGGCGTCAGCAGCACAGACAGAGTCTGGCTGAGTGGCCACTGAGACATCTGTAAATGCAATCTGCTCAGAAACTCCTCCACAGTGTGTGCAAGGGAGCAGGGTGTGGGGAAATGGAGGGCTGATGCCCCCCTGAAGCAGACGATGCACGCTGCCGCTTTTCCAGGCCTCACAGGTGTGCCTCCCTGCCCACTTCCTCAAGTAACAGCAACTTCCTACTGGGGACCTAAGAAGGCT
Source organism: Onychomys torridus (assembly GCF_903995425.1). Taxonomy (NCBI): domain Eukaryota; kingdom Metazoa; phylum Chordata; class Mammalia; order Rodentia; family Cricetidae; genus Onychomys; species Onychomys torridus. The sequence goes on from NC_050444.1 coordinate 54,787,481, forward strand.
TCCATTTTGATTTGAGCCAGGACACCACAGTTCTCATGTGAAGAAGATAGGATTAGTGGGTCTAGACGGGGAAGAATAACTTGGCAAACAAGCCTTCTGACTACCATCCTGTCCCTCTCTTCCCCCCACCCCCCAGGACAGCAGTTCCTACGGCCATGGGGCTGGGATCTTGCTTCTGTCTTTTGGCACAGAAAAGTGAGACTGTGGGCTCTGGCCTACACACTGCACAAATGTGGAAATATACCACAAATGTGGAAACAATTGCCAAGAGATGATAACACCGTCTTTCCCTTTTCTTTTGGACTGTATGTATATATATTTCATTCTAGTTCATCCAAAATCACTCACTACTCTACTGTTGCAATCATCACAGGGGGGCTAAGTAAGATTACATAATTTCATCCCTACTTTGAAGAAACTATTCCCTGGGTACCGTTAAGCCACAATGAAAACCCAAAAGACCAGGTTCCAGCAACAAAGCACACCAATTTCACCAATGCCACCAGTTTCAAATCCATTGTCTCAGAGATCCGAGACAGTTCCTCCTCCCGATGACCCCCCTCCCACATCAGAGGCCGATAGCACAAGTGCGGACCACGTGTACGGCTCGCAGAAGGTTATGGGCATAGAGAAGGAACCAGCAGGGCAGAAACTCTGCTCCTAGCAAGCCTCATCTCACACCACCATTCCAGAACAAGAGGGACGATTATTTCTCGAGCCATTTCAAGGACAGGCAGACGCTGACGGTTACTGAATCAAGAATCAAGTCACCACCTTGGCAGGAGACAGGAAGACACAGTTGGGTGACATGTATATTGTCTAGGAAACCTTTGTCACACAGCTCCACTTTAAAAAAAAAAAAAAAAAAAAGTCTGCTTACAGGTAAGACTCATTAGCTTGGTGGACCAGAGCTGTACTATTGGTCAAAGCTGTAGCTGGTCCACAGTGCTGCTGTGGTAACTTCCTTTTCTCCGGAAGGATAACTGCTTACTGGCTAGTCTACCAGCATCTTCCAGCTGGGGCTATGCTTGCCCGTCACACAGCAAATGAGTCTACAGGTGCTCAAAATTCAGCCCATTGCCCTCCCTACAGATGCTGTCTACCTTGGCAAACAAGACATTATCATCCACCTGTTACTGGCCGCTCTCTATAGGTTCCTCCATTGGACCAATCCCTATGCCCCATTGTAACTGTTATGGAAAACAAGTGTCAATTAAAGAGAAATTAGGGCATAATGGGGGTGTGCTGAGCTGATGGGATGGTGTTGCTAGAGAAGAGACACCAAAAATCTGAAGTGCTAAACGTACTTTCTGTCCCACGATCTCCCTGGCCTTGATGAAAGGCCACAGGGACATGTGGACAGAATAGCCATCTGCAGTTGAGGAGGAGGCTCCATGAGAAGCTGAATCCTCTAGACTTTGATCTAAACCTTCTAGCCTCTAGAACTGAAGGAAGAAACTCCCGTCTAAGGTGTGTGATGGTGGCCCAGGTGGACTCTACGGTACCCCTTGTGAAAAATGGTATCCGATGCAGGCTGGTCTCCTGTACCTCAAGCAGGAACACTGTCTCCATCATACCGTATTTACAGTGCCTCTCAATGTGCTTAGAACATAGCTGCTCTTTACTGTCTGCTACACATAAGACAGAAAAACTAACAGCCGGTTGCTTTGGGGCTTATGGGACCCATGGCTCCCATAGATTGAGAGGACGTGCCATTAGACAATCTGTCCTTTCCAGATGAAGCAGGCTATGGCTCTAACCCTCAGAGATAGCAGGAGTAGTGTGGTGATATAGTGTGTACCCTAATAAAGCTTGCCTGGAGATCAGAGGACAGAGCCAACCACTATATTAAACATAGAGGTCAGGCAGTAGTAGCACAAGCCTTTAATCCTAGCATTCGGGAGGCAGAGATCCATCCGGATCTCTGTGAGCTCAAGGCCACACTGGGAACAGAGCCAGGCTTGGTGGCACATGCCTTTAATCCCAGCACTAGGAAGGAAGGAAGATGGCGGGCACAGAAAGGTATATAAGGCATGAGTAAACAGGAAGTCTCATTCTGGAGGCTGAGGATTTCGTAGAGGTAAGAATGTGGCTGGTTTGTTCTGTTTCTCTGATCTTTCAGCTTTCACCCCAATATCTGGCTCTGGTTTTTTTTTTTTTTTTCCTCTCTATTAATAAGACCATTCAGCAATTCATGTTACAGAGTAGGACATGCAATTCTCTCTCTTTCTCCTTCCTCACACGACAGAGGATAGCAACTCCTGGGACCTGAAGAGTCTCTGAGCTGAGGGCAGCTCTTTGTGACACCTGTCAGTCCATCAGCACTAAAGCACTGGGCTACACTACAGCCACTGCAAACTGCCACCCTGAAACCCTTCTGGGTAAATCCACAGATGCTCAAGGAAAACAGGAACGTGCCCAAACCAACAAAACCTCCCCTGCCCCAAGGGCATCCCCATGCATGTAAGCACGCTTGCCTCCCTTTGAATCTGCGTTCAATTTTTCTTTTATTTAAATTTACTTTGTGATGTGCTAAGTATTTACTTTTTGAATGTAACAGGAAAAAAACAAAAAACAAAAACAGCAGAATCTGGGAGAGAACCCGCTTTTCTCTGGTGGCTGGGAAAGGAGGTCAGCCAGGTTTTCACTGGGAAAGTGTTGGAGGTGGGGCAGACCAAGAGAAGCTAACAACAGGAGCTGGAGCAGGTAGGCTGGTCTGAAGGACTGCAGAATTAAGGATGGTAGGGAGAAAGGAGGCACCTGCCACCAGAGCTTATCACTCAAGGGCAATGATCAGAGATGACACCGGGAGAATTAGGAGGTGGCCTTTTCTTCGTATCGTGTCAAGGAAACTGGCCCGCCTAGTGGCGGGAAGTTGGCAGAAGGAGAGTGAGGTCCTCGCTGTCCTTGGAACATGGGCATTCCTCACTATCAGCAGGCTTGCTCTCTCCCACGGTGGTATGCACATGGCTTGCATTCTCTGTCTTCTTTTCCTGTGTACAGTTATTCTGTCTTTCATGCCCGCAGAGGCAGGTGGATCTCCTGAATCAAAGGCCAGCCCATGGTTTCCAGCAGGGCTGCTTTCACAAGCTCCTTTTCTGTCCCAGAGCTCAGTGGGAAACTGTGACCAATGCCCAATACTTGCATCTGCCATTAGTATTATACAGAATAGCTCCACTGCCCTAAAAATCCCATGCTCTCCCTTGCCTCTCATGGTCTTTGCCTTTCCCATAATGCCACATGGCTGGAAGCAGACAGTACTGTTACCTTTTCAGATTGGTTGCTTTATACTAGTGGAAACCATTTAAGGTCATCTCCCATGTATTTTCATGGTTTGATAGCCGATTACTTTTTAGCAGTGTATAGTATTCCATTGTATGGACATACCACAGTTTGTTTCTCCACTCATCCATCGAAGGGTATTTTGGTTTCTTCCAAAGTTTGACTACTGTGCATGAAGCTTCTGTAAACATGAGATGACTCACTCAGGGAACACCAGAAAGTACAAACACCAGTCAGACCAATGGCAGGGGTGAATTCTGGGAGAAGCTGTTGTTTGGTCTTCCCAGGGCAGCAGCTGCTTTTACACTGATCTAACTCCAAGATCAAAGATACCCTTTTAGTTCCCACCTTGTACAACTCCTTCGTCTCACTGGGCACTACCACCCTCCCCTCATCAGATGTCTGTGGCCTGTTCTGGCTGTCTTTTTTCTCCCACTGAAGGGCTTTCTCCTGCTGGGACCCTAAAGTTGCAGGTCCTGGGGGTCTTGGTCCTCTCCTCTTCTCATTTTCTCCTCCTCCGCCTCTGCTGCCCACAACCTCTCCTGCTGCCTAGAAACAGAACTCTGCAAGTCTACTTCGTGAGCCCCGTTCACTCTCTCTGTAGCTCTATATTTAGGCACTGAGACACCCAACAGGCATTTTACTCAGATGCCCCCTCTCAACAGCCTTCCTTCAAAACCTCTTCCTCTTCTGTGTCCCCACCTTCATAAAGGGCTCCAGCTCTCATCTGTGGACCTGTTTCCCTTATCTGGACTGTTTCTCTCACGCCCTGCTTCTCCCCTCCCCCACCCTGCGGTAAATCTCCAAATGCTCCGGTTTGAAAGAGTAAGGAACGGACATGAAAACTAAAGCTTTGAAGTCGGACATCCTGGGCTTCAATTCTAGCTAGACCATTTACTTGGGGCAGACTTCTAAAGGACTGTTTCCTTATTGTTTCCTTATGCATGCTGGCAGGTCACACCTCGCTGGCTGGAGGAGGCTGCAGGCACACTGCACCGTGTCGGGCAGCTGTGCTCTAAGAGATAAGCACAGTTACCAGGTTACATCTCAGATGGTTCTTGCTCTGTCTCTTCTGACGGCACCTCCTGAATACGGTACTGGCCGATAGCTTAGTCTTTAATCGGATACTGAGAATGTTTTCTGAAGCCCCATTGTGATGACTGAAATGTAGAAAGTGCAGGTTTCAGCTTGTGTATGGAAATCTGCTTCCCTAAATGAGTTGGAAGAAAGGGAGAAAGAGAAGCCAGGCCAAACTCATATTCAAGATTCAGACAGTGGGCGTAATTTGGCTTAAACTGTATCTTCAATTAAAAAAAAAAAAAAAAAAACTACTCAAGAAAACACAACCTGGACATACTATATTTGACTCCAGGAAGACTAAGTCACTGAGTTAACAGTAGTCACATTCTCCGTTCCCTGACTGGGTCTCAGATCAGTGAGCCTCTGACAGACACGCTTCCCTATCAGACCTGTCACTGTTAGAAGGTGATGAGAAATGAAGCCTTCTACTTCAGTCTGCTTCAAGATGGCCAAGACAGGGGACAGACCTTGGACTGACACACAGAAAGCTGTTCACCCCGTGTCTCTCTGCAGGTGGTGGTCAGGCCTTCAGTGCCAGTTCTGTGGTGTGTGTGTGTGTGTGTGTGTGTGTGTGTGTGTGTGTGTGTACATCTGTATGTTCTCACATCAGGTTGTGCTGGTATTGTGTTCCTTGAAATATTATGCGCGCTAATAAACTTATCTGGGATCAGAGAACAGGACGGCCACAATATTAAACAAGAGGTTCGACAGTGGTGGTGCACGCCTTCAATCCCAGCACCCGGGAGGCAGAGCCAGGCGGATCTCTGTGAGTTAAAGGCCACTTTGGAAACAGCCAGCCGTGGTGACACACACCTTTAATCCCAGGGAGTGATCAGGCAGAAAGAGAAAGATATATAAGGTGTGAGGACCAGAAACTAGAATTATTTGGCTGGTTAAGCTTTTAGGCTTTGGAGCAGCACAGTTCAGCTGAGATTCATTTGGATGAGGACTCAGAAGCTTGCAGTCTGAGGAAAGAAGACCAGCTGAGGAACTGGCGAGGTGAGGTGGCTGTGGCTTGTTCTGCTTCTCTGATCTTCCAGCATTCACCCCAATACTTGGCTTCAGGTTTGATCTGATTGGTAAGAACTTTTAAGATTCATGCTACATCAGGTGTCTCCCTGCTGCTCTATCTTATTTTCTGAGACAAAGTCTCTCACTGAATCTGGAGTGCACAGGTTTGGCTAGGCTGGCTGGCCAGCAAGCCCTGAACACCCACCTGTCTCTATGCCACCCCAGCTGAGGGAACAGAGGCATACTGCCACAGTCAGTGTATACGTGGCTCCTGGGGACCTCATGCTTGCATACATAGCAGACACTTTACCTAACCCTGAGCCATGTCTCCAGCCCCCCAGTGCCAATTATTTTGTCTTTATCTATGGACTTTTTTTAATCTGAGTTTCTCGTCAAAGAATGTTTATGTGACGATCTTCCCAGAAGGACCAGAGGCTCTGTGGATTACAGGACTGACCTTACACATTTAGTCATCTGCCACGCTGGTCTCCTCCTCTCTAGTCCTGTCTATCCCTCGTCCACTAGAGGCTCTTTTCACACCATACACGTGGTCACGGTTCTCCTTAGCTCAGAACCCTAGGTGCATATCCCTCAAGGTCCAGGGATGGTCTGGCTCCGGCCTCTAATCCCAGCCACTTGACACCCCTTCTCACACTCTGTTCCCCAACTTGGCTGCAGGGGTATTTGAATATCGAAAGGATGCTATGCCATGTTTGCTCCTCACTCCCTGGAGACCACTCCCCAAACTCCCCTTTTCCTCTATATCCGAGTCAGGGTGGCCTCCTCTCAGAAGCGCCCTTGGTACTCCTCTGTTCTCCAGGTTCCCATGGTCCAATTCATACCAGGTGGCAATCCCAGCGCAGCCATTTAGTTTGGATCAGCTGACTATGTCTGTCTGTCTGTCTGTCTGTCTGTCTCTCTCTCTCTCTCTCTCTCTCTCTCTCACACACACACACACACACACACACACACACACACACACACACACATCGATACAGGATCTCATATAGCCCAGATCAACCCTGTTTTCACTATATAGCTAAGGCTTGCCGTGAACTTCTGATTCTCCTGCCTCTACCACCCACTGGGATGACAGATGTGCACCCCCCCACGCCTGGCTGGCAATGTGCATTTTAAACCTCACTGTAGCACTTGCCAAATGGACTGCAATTGGGTCACTATGGACAGCCTCTCTCTGACTACCTTTTGATTCAAGAGTCTTCTCTATCTGTCTCTCCTTTGAAGGAGAAGGCTGACTTATGAAAGGTTGCTCCTGCAGAGGACCCAGGTTCAATTCCCAGCACCCACACAGTGTTCACAAGCATCTGTAGCTCCAGTCCCAGGGGATCCAATGCCCTCTTCTGACCTCTGAGGGCACTGAATACACATGACGAACAAACATACGTGCAGGCAAAACACCCATACATATAAAAAAAAAAAGATATCAATTTTTTTAAATGATTCAAGAAAATTAATGATTAATGATACAACCTAACGGTAGAACACTTGTCTAGTACACTGAGGCCGAGTTTGATCCCTAGCACAAGTGATAATAGTAATAACAATGATTATAATTACATTTGTTATTATAGTGATAATATCATTATACTATTGGGCTTCAGACTATGTTTCCTTGAATAGTGCCCTACAAACACAGGAGCCTATGAGGCTGAAATCCTGAAATCCTTAGCATTCCTCCTGTTCACAATCTCTCTCCTCTGAGCCTTTCCACACACACCCTGTGTTTCATTCCTCTCCGTAATATCATCACAAGTGTACAGCCTAGCACCTAGTGCAGGAACAAGATGTACCCAGAATATATGAGCCCTATGTTTACCCAGGTAGATTTCAGCCTCCCAGAGAGCAAGTGCCTTCTCTTATTTTGCCATATGCTCAAATAATAATGAATGTTTTAATGACCTCTCAAAAACCATACCCACTGTTTTTTAATCCATTCATCTGTTGATGGACATCTAGCCTGGTCCACTTCCTTGCCATCATGCATACAGAAGCAGTAAACATAGATGTTCATGTACCTCTGTGGTAGACTATGTAGTCCTTTGGTTATATGCCCAGTGATGGTTTATCATGAAATGTGCAGGAAAATGAATGGATCTAGAGAGCATAATATTAAGAGAGGTCACCCAATCTTTTTTGTTTGTTTTTGTTTTTCAAGACAGGGTCTCTCTGTGTAGCCCTGGCTGTCCTAGAACTTGCTCTGTAGACTAGGCTGGTGTCAAACTCAGAGATCCATCTGCCTCTGCCTCCTGCGTGCTGGGATTAAAGATGTGCACCACTACACCCCATTAAGGTCACCAAATCTTAAGAAGATGAGAACCACAGGCTTTCCCTTACCTGCAATGTTAGCCTATGGTGCATGTATATATGTATAACACATATATATGCAAACAGGTATGAGTGTTGATAAAGTCTAAATATCAAGAAAGGAGACCAAGAAAGAGCAATACAGGTGGTGAGCAAGGATAGGGGTAGGCAAAAGAGTATGTTTGCTGACAGATACAGCTCTAAATAGAGTTATTACAGGAAGTAGTGCAGGCAAAGGGAAGAACAGTGTGTGTGTTTGGGGGGAGGGGTTTCTCATCACACAGAGGTTAAAAGGAGACTGAATACAGGGGACTTCTAGAAGGCATCCAGGCCTAGAGAGTAAGAGGCAACCATTTCTGGAAAAGCACACATTTAATATAGAAAAGCAGAAGCCAATGTGTGGCTGGGAGGTACTCAGTGGTAGCCCTGAGGCTCCTGGGTTCCCTGTCTTGTGGCCCCCTCAGGCTGTGAAGCAGGCCTCTGCCCACTGAGGGATGCAGTAGAAGAAATACTATTGAAAATTCAAGTTAAGATGGGTGGTGGTGTCTCATGCCTTTAATCCCAGCACTTGGGAGGTAGAGGCAGGCAGATCTCTGTGAGTTGGAGGCGAGCCTAGTCTATAGAGTGAGTTCCAGGATAGTCAGGGGTGTTACACAGAGAAAAACCTGGAGAGACAGAAAGAGAGACAGAAAGAGAGAGAGAGGGAGAGAGAGAGAGAGAGAGAGAGAGAGAAAATCAAGTGAAATAGCATTGACTCAGTGGGGTGTGACTTCATGCTCATACTGTGTATTATCTGCAAACGCAGATGTCAAGACCTAAACCATGTAGACTCTACACCATGTTAGCAGAGGGCTGCATAGATCCAGCTTCTCATTTCTCTGCCAAGGTTGGCAGGATGGAAACAGCAGAGGAAAGAGGGTCCTTTTAAAGGGTGTACCCACAAACTGTTCTTCAAATCGGGGCAGGTTACATCCCTGACTTCCTTGGGCCCTCATGTCCTTGTATACTGAACAGAGCTAACAATGGTAGCTGCTGACTTTAAAGGTAGCCTGCACAACCTACATAGTAGATGATAGCACACAGCTTAGAAAAGGCACCCCATGACTATGGGGAGTGAACATCTGAACATGAAGCCAGCAGGAAACTGAAGTTTCTAAATGACTTCCAAGTCTTTCCCAGCATTTGATCCCGCCTGGATCCCTTATCCTACCAACTGTAGGTAACAAGTCCAAAGGGCTGCCCTGGGCATGCTTTGTATACTCAGTACACAGCACAGTGTTGCTCAGCTTCAGCACAGAACTTGCTGGGATCAGGTGTCCTCACAGAGATGGGATAAAAACAAGTACAGCTGGTCATCAGGGAGGGAGGTGTCATCACACACTGATGATCAGGCATGTTTGGGAAGATGCTCTCTAAGCTGGGCTCTGACCCTCAAGAAAGTAAGGCGGAGTTAGGTAGAGGGCAGACGTCCCAGAATTCCCTGCCTGAAATCAGCTCAGGCTCACATTCAGAATCTTCCTAGCTCAGGTTATTCATGGGTATCTCCTAGTTTTCTAAATTACATATTGCCCAGGTGTTAAGTTCCAGACACAGATGAACAATAGGCAATAATAAAACAAATGACAAATACCAAATTATCACATCAGTTACTATGAATTATTCAAAATTAAAATCCTGCCACATCAAGGTGGAGAGATGACGCAGAGGTTAAGAGCACTGGCTGCTCGTCCAGAGGTCCTGAGTTCAATTCCCAGCAACCACATGGTGGCTCAAAAGCCATCTGTAACTGTCTGTGATCCCATGAGATCTGATTCCCTCTTCTGGTATGTAGACATACATGCAGACAAAACAGCCATATATATATATATATATATAATACATACATTAAAAAAAAAAAAAAGAAAGAAAAGAAACTTAAGCCTGGAAAAAAAATCTCTGCCACATCTTTGCAAGGACAGGTATTTAATGGGAGCCACTGTGACCAATGTTAACAGAAATGACACTGAATTAAAGTGCTTATTTTATGGCCAGAATTAATCCCAGAGATATTCATCCCCAAGAGTTTTAAACACACTCAAAATAGTCTGTCAGCGTAGTCTAATTATTACCATAGTCAAATTACTGCTACAATGAAAACACATTTAATTAGTTCAGCTTTTAAAGTCTTCAGGAGACAACCCAAAGAAGTCATGAATTTCAGGTCAAGCTGAGAGACGACAAAGCTTCAGACGTTCTCTGCATGGTGGCAGATTAACCTTAAACCAACCTACCTACCTATCTACCTACCTACCTACCTACCTACCTTTCTTTCTTCCTTCCTTCCTTCCTTCCTTCCTTCCTTCCTTCCTTCCTTCCTTCCTTCCTTTTTTGTTTCTTTTAAAATTTTATTTATTTATTATGTATACAGCATGTATGACTGCAGGCCAGAAGAGAGCACTCCAGATCTCACTACAGATGGTTGTGAGCCACCATGTGGTTGCTGGGAATTGAACTCAGGACCTCTGGAAGAGCAGTCAGTGTTCTTAACCTCTGAGCCATCTCTCCAGCCCCCCCCTTTTTTTATAAACTCAAGTTCCATTTGCTTTTGGGATACCATCTTACAAGGACTCTAATTTGCAGTAAGGCTCGTTAAGGAAGGGAATGGCTCATTTGCCTTTAGCCTACTGGCTATGTGTGAGTTAGGACTTCTGTTGGTCTTTTCTGGGTCAAACACATATTGAAAGTCCAGTGCCACTTAGAGATCTTTGGCAGCAGTTAAGTCTGCAGCTCATACACAATTGAGCCTGTATGATAATGAGTATTCAGAGATGGGTAATGCCTGGGGGGGGGGGCACTCACCAAACTAAGACAGAGCACCTGTGTGTCCTGGGCAAGGTGTGTCTCCATGATGGATAAGGTGACCTGCTGACGTCTCACGCAACCTAAGTCAGAAGCTCATTTTTTAGTAAAAGGGGGGACCTGTAGGGCCCTGGCCTCCCTTTTGGGTAGCTGTTGCCTTGCTTGCTGACCTTGTCCTTGACCTTGATGTCCTCCCTATGCTAATTCCCTGCTGGTTTGCACCCTTTTGAATGCTTAAGGGAAGCTCCTTGTTTGTGTATCCTGCATACTGGGCATTAACAGCTTAGATGCAAGATTGTAAAACATCAGTAGCAAACTTCTGCCCTCTGGGGTTCTCCCACGGTGCTGTAAGTCTGTATTTAAAGCTTCTCCCCTCCTTCAACAAATGGCATTTTCTGCTGAGGCAAATGACCAAAAAAAAAAAAAAAAAAAAAAAAGAACCTTCTTTCTTTCATATTTTTCTCAGTAAGAAAATCTGGGTTCACCTTGGTGAGAGACTGAGCTTCCTCTCTTAGGTTCACCTCCTAGATGCTCTCAGAGGTAAAGGATTTGTCTACAGGGAAGGTCCACAGGCCCCTCTCCAGATGGATACTCCACAGGTCTCCCCACACCCTGTGACTTGAAATGCCACACATGCTGCAACTCGGGCATTGAGTGTCTAGCAGCTGGAAAGGGGGATACTAAGCAATACTTGTAGTTGGTGACCTTATCAAATTAGGCTTAAATAGTACTTGACTATATTCCAGGGATGGGAGAGGATGTCAGAAACAGGATACTGACCACCTTAAATCTTATGTTCACTGGCTTTTAAAATCAACATGATAATGCTCCAGAGAACAAGCAGCTTTTCTTACAGCTGAGCCTTCCAATCCATGACAGGACAGTTCTAAAGCACTGCCTCAGAAACCACTGTATTTATTTAATTTTTTTAAGATTTACTATTTTTTAAAATGTGTGTGTGTGCCTGTGTGCACAGATGCCATGAGTGTGCAGACACCTACAGAAGTCAGAAAAGGATGTCCAATCCCCTGGACCCAAGGTTATAGGCAGTCTTGAGCTGCCCAACATGGGTGCTGGGAACTGAACTTGTGTCCTCTGGTAGAGCAGCAATCACTCTTCACCTCTGAGCCATCTCTCCAGCTGTGCATTTATTTTTATAATCTGAGAACACTCGAGAGTTTTCAAGGCAAAGTCTAGCTAACTCAAAGAACTATCACAGAAACGCCATTTGTAGGTATATATCTAACTGAACTGTATTCATGCAATTACATAGAGTGGGTATATAAGTATTCTCAGCAGCATTATTCATAACAGCCAAAGGGAGAAAACAACTCAACAGCCCACCAACAAAGTGGGGTAGAGCAGTAAGTACAACGCACACTACTCAGCCATAGAGGACGCAAGACTAATAGTCCATGTTGTAACTGTTGGAATTCCTGGCCACTTCCCCAACTACATGATCGTATATACGCAGTTCAGTAGCCAAGTAAGGAGCCTTACATCCTACGTCATCTGTGTGCTGTGTGATTGCATAATTTGCACGCAGCGTGATCACACAATCTATGAGCAAGTGTGGTGTAGCTCTATAAGCCCATATGTGTATATGTGAGGGAATCCATAAGGAGCAGATCACAGACTCCTCCCCCTTCTTCTCCTTCTCTCCACCTTCTCTCTCTGCACGTGTCTTCCACAGGCCTGGTCATGCTCTCTTCTGTCCCTCTTTCTCCTAATAAAGCTCTGATAGGGGTTTTGTCGTGCCTGGTGGCCTTTCTCAACACAGTAACAATGCAGCTTAGTGAATAACATTGCACCGCCACATTAAAACCAACATTGGTACTTAGACAAAGCAGGTTCTCCCAGTACTCTGCACCCAGGAACCTGTGCCAAGGTTTTGCTCCATCTGCGACTGCCCACTTTTTTCATTTGCTCGGCCTCAGGACTGCTCCGAACAATACTGGCTGCTCAGATTGGTGAGTTTTCCTTTCCAATCCCTTGCCATTTCCCACGACTTTAGCCTAAGATATATGTCTTGCTGTTGGACCCCCAGGGGGTCCTCGGGCTGCATACACCATGACTCATTCTCTCTTGAAACACTGAATGCTGTTGGGGGTCCTCTGAGTGCAGACGCCCCCAGCCCTTACCCCTCTCTTGACAAAGAGTGGACTAACTTGTGCTGGTTCACAGACCCTTCCCTAACACAATAACACAAAACTAAGTAGAAGAACCCAGACATAAAATCAAATATGGCGCAGCCACAGACAGGAGGAAGGGTAGTGGTTTCCAGGGCAGAAGGGGAGGAGATGGGGACAGCTGGGTAAGGGCTTTCTTTTGAGGGAAATGGTGTTCTAGAACTAGTGATGATGACTCACCTTTGTAACTATACTGAGAACCAACGAACTGCATCCTTTCCAAGGATGAGTTGTGTCTGTGAAACACACCTCAGTTCTAACAAAGGAGTTCAGCACTACAGTGCTACAGTCAAGCAGGCAGGAGCTCACGTCTAATCTGGTGCATGCTGAATGCTGTAGGCAAGTCATTAAATCATCTGTGCCTCATTTCCTCCTCTGCAAAATGGAGATGCTAACAAAAGAATTACTACAGGTACTGTGAGGTCAAATAAGAAAGTAAAATGTTTGTCACAAAGGTGACATACAGAAAAGTACCCAAAAAAATGAACACGACAAAAACAATAGGAACTGGGAACCTTTCAACATCCCTGGGATATTCTCCATGATTTCTAGCAGCCTCAATGAAACCAGTGATTTTTCTATGTAATATTAGATAAAGAATTAAGCTGGCAGGCTTGCTATAAAACAAGGAAAATATGCAGTTAAGGAAAACATCCACAAGCAAAGAAATGCCAGCCATTACTAAGGAGATGCTGGGGTGTTCCCACTGTCCCAAGGCCAAGCTCCCAGGCTGCCCCTCAGGTACATGGGAACAAGACATTGTGTTCGTGGCTTCCCACGCTCCTCCTGATGCTCAAATGCAGGCAACGCCAGGGCTGCAGGCCAGAGAAGAGGCGCCTCCGCCACCAGACCTTGATGCCACTCAGCATGGCTGGCAGGAGAAAGCTGTGGAAATAGGGTTCGCTACCTGCATGGCTTAACTGTTGCCAGAGCAACCACTGCTTCCTATACCTAACTCAGTTTGTTGCTGGACACATGAGATATAAACTCCAAATGACAGTTGCAATGGCCTCTCTAGAAGCTTGCTTAGAAGTGGTATCTCAGCCATTAATCTTGCAATTGCCAAGGACAAGAGGAAAGCTGCCTGCAGGCATGGTTCTCTTCAGCCTGCGGGGCTGCCAAGCACAGTGAGTCACCCCTAGATAGCGGGAACTTCCTGTGTTTTGCCTTGCTCCCTTTAGCTACTGCTGCCACAACTACTGACTAGCAGAACTGCCATGGCTTGTGTCGGGATTGGGGCCTCACCTGGCATGGAAATGCTCTGACAGTGGAGAAGGGACTCTGTAAGAACACCTTGACCATAACCTGTACTGGTGGAGAGCTCATACAGATGGAGTCCCCCAAGACTTGTAACAGGACAATCAGTGTGTAAAGTCCTAGACCTCTGGACTCCAAATCCCCCAAACTTTCTGGATCACCAAAACTGGCTTCTGGTTGCCTAGTGACCCTCAATGCTGCAGCATAAAGCAAGATTTTTTTTCTTCAAAATCCTCCCACCCTGTCTTAGTTATGTTTTATTGCTGTGAAGAGACACCACAGCAACTCCTACAAAAGAAGGTGTTTCATTAGGGCTGGCTTCCAGGAGGCTCAGAGGGCTAGTCTATTATCATCAGTGGTGGGAAGTGTGGTGAGATGCAGGCAGACACGGTGCTGGAGAGGTAGCTGAGAGTTCTACATCCAGATGGGCAGGCAGCAGGAGGAGAGAGACACTGGGCCTGGATTGAGCTTCTGAAACCCCAAAGCTCAACAACCCCCCCTCCCCGCAGTGATACACGTACTCCAACAAGGCCACATCTATTCCAGCAAGGCCACACCTCCTAATAGTTCCCTCCTTATGAAACAATGGGGGCCGTTTTATTTTAAACCACCACACACCCTGACTGATAATCAGGCAAACTCTCAGCACACCTCAGAGAAATTGAGTCCCCACTCAAGCAGGGAATACTTTACACCAGAGGACGACAGAGCTGCTGTTCTGTACCCACTGAGAGAACCCACTCAGTCTGTATAACTGAGAGAACAGGTGGAGCAGAAGCAGAAGAGTCTGCATCCCTTAGGCTTTGTGGACTAGTGTCCAGGCACGGACACCGGAAGCAGTCTACACACATGGGATCAAGGTCTGAGTACAGGAGCTGACGGGGGTGCTGGAACAACTGTGGCAGAATATGGAGAAAGCAGAGAAAAGGCTCAGAGGTGGGTGTGCTAGGCAGACTTACTGCAAGTCAGGAGAAGAACCTACCATCGGACTGATCCCAGGAGGGCAGAGAGGTCAAGTACAGTAGGAGGGCCCAAGTTCACTGAAATGCTCAATGGTCTGTCTACTGAGTTCACAGGGAAAGAATCTGTTATGGTATTGGGCCTTTGAACTAAGAGATGGCAGGATTGATTCCCAAATACCAAAGGGCAACTAGTGACAGCCAACCATCAGACTGGTGAACAGAGTACCCTGGATGACAGAGAGCCCAGGATGGCAGTCAGGATGCTTGGACCGCTAGGGGCCTATGACTAACTGGCCATAGAAAACTAGCTAGACGACTAACTAAGGTGTTGTTTGACATTTAGGGAGAGAGACAGAGAGAGGGAGAGGGAGAGCAAGGGCTGTAGAGATGGTTCAGTGAGAAAGAGAGCTATGCAAAGGCATGAGGACCTGAGTTGAGATCCCAGCACTCAATGCTGTGGGGAGTGAGTCAGAAGGATCCCTGGACTGGACACTCTCCAGCTTGGCTCAGGGTTTAGTGAACACCCTGTCTCAAGGGAAGAAGGTGGACAGTGATAAAGCAGGTCACCAGACACACAAGCACAACCATACACACCATCACACTGTGTGCACCTGTATGTACACACATACATACAGACACACCGAAAAGGAGCAAAAGGAAAGTTGACATCACCCACTGCAATCCACAGTCTGAGGAAGGCCCTGTGATATTTATGTTCCCATACAGTTCCTATGACAAAGATTTCACTGATATTCCCAGAAAGGACCTGCCAACACCTGCAAGGACCACACATACCAGAATGCCAGACCTTTCAAAGACTGTTAGACATGGGTCTCAGCCGACTGTGAGACCATAGGACCTAAAATATGTTCCCCAGTAATAGAGGGGCTTTGCAGAGTCCCGTCGACAGACACAGCAATGGTCATGGCTGTTTCACTGTAGATCCAGTCGTCAACTGAAGCACGCTGTGGTTACTCTCTCGTCCTCGAGGCTGTGATTCAGATAGAGTACTGAGAAACCGAACCTACTCCAAACCTAACAGTGGTTCAGCCGATGAAGAGGGGTGAGGATGTTGCACAGAAGAGGAAGGGCAGTAGATGTTTTCCTTATCATCACAATCCTCTGGATTGTCTCCAGAAGGACAGCTGGCATGCATCAATTGGGCCAACTTAGTCCCCAGTACCCTGCTTTCCTGTATGAGGCAGCAGGAATCAACACTTGGCCTTCACCAGGCCTGGCATTTCTGTTGCTTAGTGACTTGAATTTTGTCCAATATCAAGCAGGCATAATGTAAAACACCAAACATCCCAGAAACAAATAGACATCTGGCAATTTGAAATTGAGCCATTAAGAGTTACTCACATTGAGCTGGGCTGGGCTCTCCCCTACTGATCACTAAATGAGAAGATGCCTTACAGCTGGATCTCAAGGAGGCATCTCCTCAACTGAGGCTCCTTCCTCTGATGACTCCAGCTTGTGTCAAGTTGACACACAAAACCATCCAGTACACTAAGAGACCTTCGCAACAGTCATCAGTAGGTAACAGAGATGGGAAACACCTGCTGCCAAATCTACACCAAGAGAACCAGCTCCTGAAAGCTGCCCTTTGACCTTCACACTAAGGAGGAAGAGGAGGAGGAGGAGGGAGAGAGGAGGGGGGAAAGAAGGAAGAGGTGGCAGGGGCAGGGAGGAAGAAGAGACAGCAGCAGCCGCACTAGACACCGTCAGCCTCCACCTGGAAGCACATGGAAGGCAGGTCCACCGCTAATGGTTGCCACCCCACGGGAGGACTGTAAACACCTCACTCCAGCATGCTGGACAAAGGCAACTTCTATTATGTGTACAGAGCCAATGAGACAAACACTTTCCTCCTGGAGGATGTCTATTTCTGCCTTGCTCTACCGTCATCACCATCATTTCTAATATGCTACATTTTGAAATATTTGTAAAACATGGTACTAGAAATATAAAAAACAAAAAATACAGGTTTCAAATTTTTGTTCATAGATTCAAAACTTATGAAATATGTGGAGCATATTCCAATAGATATAGTTAAATAAAAAACAGGAAAAGCTGTAAAAGTCATATACTGTGGTGGTGTAAGAATGTCCCCTATAGGCTCATATATTTGAATGCCCAGGGAGTGGCACTCTTTGCTGGAGTAGGTGAGGCCTTGTTGGAGGAAGTGTGTCTGTAGTGGGTAGCCATCCCAGCATTGGCCTGGAAGTTCCAACCCCCATTGAGGCTTCGGTAATGGTCACGCCCACAAGGCGGGGCTGAGAGAGGAAGCTGAAGACCCAGGATTGAGAGGAGAGGTCTCTCTTGGTTCTGGGACCCTGGACACTGGAGGTAGACTGAACAGAGTTCTCCAGAGAACACCACTGGACTGTGCCATACCTTTGCCAGATCCTTTCATTTGTAAGTTACCCCACAAAATAAACCTCCCTTTTAACTACGTGGAGTAGCCTTAATAATTTCACCAATATGTGTTGCTGGGGGGGGGGGGGGGCGAGCTTTGAGGTTTTAAGGGCCCAAGCCAGACCCAGTGGCTCTTTCTCTTCCTGCTGCCATTGGATCTGGATGTAGAACTCTCAACTTCTCCAGCACCAAGTCTGCCTGCATGCCACCTGCCTGCTCCCTGCCATGATGATAATGGATTAAAATTCTGAAACTATAAGCCAGCTCCAATTAAATGTTTTCTTTTATAAGAATTGCTGTGGTCATGGCATCTGTGGTGGTTCAAATATGAGTGACTCCCATAGGCTCATATATCTGAATTCTTGGCCACTAGGAAGTAATGCTACTTGACAGGGATCAGAAGGTATGGCCTTATTGAGGAAGTGTGCCAGTGGCGACTGACTTTGACCTTTTGATAGCTCAAGCCAGCCCAGTATCTCTCTTCCTGCTACCTCTTCAGTACCATGTCTGTCTGCCTGACACCATGCTTCCTGCCATGACAACAATGGACTAAACCTCTGAACTCTAAGCAAGCCCCAGTTAAATATTTTCCTTTACAAAATTTGTCATGGTGTCTCTTCACAGCAACAGAAACCCTAATTAACACTCCAGGAGTGGAGTGTTTCTGTGACAAACCAGACCATGCTGCTTGTTGGCTGAATGTGGATTTTAGGACTGGATTAAGAAAGAAGTTGAATGCTTTAAGTGAAGCTTAATGGGCCGTACTAGTAGGAGCATGGAAGACAGTAGTACTGAGGGTGATCTGAACTGTAGGGGCCAGCCCAAGAAGCTTCAGAGGAGAATATTAATATGTGTTCCATAGACCATTCTTATGATATATTGGTGAAGAATGTAGCCACTTTCTGCCCTTGTCCAAAAAACCTGTCTGAGCTAAATTGAAGAGTTATGGATTAACAGTTTTGGCCGAGGAGCTTTCCAGGCAGCCTAGTATTGACTGTTGCTTGGTGACTAGGGGTCACACTTACACAGATCTATAGTGAAACGGAGCAAGATGAGCAAGGAAAAATACAAAATGTGCAGTTTGAGGAGAAAAGCAGCACCAAGAAGTATAATGGGGTCAAGTCCAGAGCCCAAGGAGAAAAAAGTTTAAAGAAAAACCAGATGCTAAATGTAATAAAGAAAGGGGGGCCTCATGGCAATACCCTACCCACCTAAGCTTCCAACTTGTGAAAAGGAATTGAAGAAAAGTCTAGGGTTGGATTACAGCACACACCTTTAATCCCAGCACTCAGGAGACAGAGGCAAGCAGATCTCTGAGTTCAAGGCCAGCCTGGTCTACAGACTAAGTTCCAGGACAGCCAAGATTAGGCAGTGAAGGAAACCATCAAAAGCAGAAAGCTGATATAAATGTATTTGAACAAGGGGCCATGTTCCAGCCCCAGCAAGCAGCAGAGCCAACAGCAGAACATGGCAGCTTAGGTCACACAGTTCTGGCTTTAGAGTCAAAGACAGAAGAAAAGGGTTATAGAATCTCCACCTCTGCAACTAAGGAAGGCCACTGAGGTCAAGGATGTCACTGCATGGAGGCCTAGAGAGGCCATTGTATGAAGCCATGAAGGGTGAAGCCTGGATTGCCTTGGAGACTCCAAGATGTTGGAGATGCCAAAGTCATGGGATGCCTGCTGAGGAAAGTTGCCAACTGGGTGTGGAACCAACTCAAGAGAGAGAAGTGTGCTGCAGTCAACAAAGTTGAAAGGAGATGGAGATCTGAATAGCACTTTGACATCAGACATGGAGATGCAGAGTTTGAGTTTGCCCAGCTGGTTTTCTGTCTTGTTTCAGTACAGTATTTCCTTAGGATTAGAACAAAAGATTGCCATGAGTCTCTGAAGAGACTTTGGAACTTTGAATGTTTAAACAATGTTGGGACAGTGATAGACTATGGAGACTTTTGAAGTTGGACTGAATGCATTTTGCTTTATGATACAGCTACAAGCCTACGGTGGCCAGGGAGTGGACTGTGGTGTTTTGAATAGGAATGGCCCTCATAGGATCATATATTTGGATGCTTGGTTATTAGGGAGTGGTGCTACTTGACAAGGTGTGACCTTGTTGAAGGAAGTGTGTCACTAGGGGTTGGCTTTGAGGTTTTGAAAGCTCAAGCTAGGCCCAGTATCTCTCTCTTCCTGCTGCCTTCCAATCCAGATGTAGAGTTCTCAGCTGTCTCTCTAGCACCATGTCTGCCTGCATGCTGCCATGCTTCCTACCATGATGACAATAGAGTGAACCTCTGAACTGTAAGCCAGCCCCAATGAAATGTTTTCCTTTATAAGAGTTGCTGTGGTCATGATGTCTCTTCACAGCAATAAAACCTAACTAAGACAGTGTCTCTTCACAGTAACAGAACACTGACTAAGACATATAATAGCCATTTAACAACCTATATGCAGGCAATTAATGGCAATTTGTTATCATACAACTTCCTACCATTCTGAAGTTGTAACTGAAGTTTGAATTTGAAGATGAAGTGTCAATCACTCATCTTAATGGGTAACACACATGCACTTTGAGGGGACACCTTATCATTATTTACACTTGTTTCTTAGTTGTTTGTTTTGTTTTTGAGACAGGAACTCACTAAGTAGCCCTGGCAGGCCTGGAACTTACTAAATAGACCAGGCTGGGCTTAAGCTCATTGGCATCTGCCTGCCTTTTCCATCCTACGGGCTGGGATTAAGGACATGTACCACCATGCCCAGCAAGGCTTACATGATTTACTGAGTAGGGCATATATTATGTATGACGTAGATAAGATAATAATGGTTAGTGCAATAGAGGGTTCATAGAAAACATACCCAGGGGCTTGTTTCAATCAGTTCTCAGTTTTCAGATCTGGATTCCTCACAGTATTTTTCTGGCTATTCCAAACAATACAGAAGATCTTATTGTGATCTCTGCCTTTTTTATTATTACAACAGTATCTAGAAAAGGCTTATTAAGAATCTCAGTTGCCCCCTTCTACTGCCTGTTCCCTGTTATACTAACCCAGACTGAAGCTGTTACACAGCTCTCCAGTTTTGCATGGTCTTGTTCTCCCCTGACCCTAAGCAGATTAAGTCTCCTGCAGACCTAGCTAAGCACCTTCTTTAGTCATACCAGGTTCATTCAGCATCTAATGAATGAAGATTCTGGCTACAGAAGCACCAATATCCATTGGCCTTTGGAGAGTATCAGTGTCTGAACTCTGCAGCCTTGAGGGATAGGGCTCCATTCTGAGAAAACAGAGTTTCATCTGGGTACACATGAGGACATGAGTTCAAATTCCCAGAAACTACATGAAGCTGGACACAGCAGCTCATTTCTATTATCTTCACATTCTTTTTTGTTTGTTTGTTTGATTTTTTTGAGACAGGGTTTCTTTGTGTAGCTTTGTGCCTTTCCTGGATCTCGCTCGGTAGACCAGGCTGGCCTCAAACTCACAAAGATCGGCCTGGCTCTGCCTCCCGAGTGCGCCACCACTGCCTGGCTTATCTTCACATTCTTATAGTGAGCTAGGGAGGCTGAGACAGGAGACTTACAGGAAGCTCATGGACCAGCTAGCCTGGAGCATGTGAAAAACAACAGACTGCCTCAAACAAGGTGGAAATTAACACTGACACTGAGGTTATTCTGACCTACACACACACACACACACACACACACACACACACACATACACACACAAAGATACATGCACCCGAATTCACACATACATTACACACATCATGTGCACATATACAAAACACAATCAAAGAACAACACAGTTACCTCCTCACAAGTGCACAGCAGAGCTCACACTGAAAGATCTGCAGCGGAGCTGTGCAAGAATGATGACCAGGGACAGTAGCCACACAGCACACTCAAGCCCTTTGCAGTGTCCCACCGTGTCACTGAGAACAGCAAGGACAGCACAAAGGAGGAAAGGCAGCCCAGCCCCAGGCCATCAATAGCCATGGTGAAGAAGCTGACATTTACTCAGCTTTTCCTGGTGGACTTGGATTGTGGAGAGGTCTCCCGTTAATCCTCCCAACAACCCAAGTGGCTAGCCATATCACACCCACATATCCAGCTAAAACCAGAAGTCAGGCCATTACCTCAGGAGTGCACATCAGGTGGGGGGGTGGGGCAGCTGCTGGGGTCACTGTGGATCCCTTGTGTTGCTAGTCAAGGAGTCAGTTTCCTCTGTTAGGTCACAGGTAGGCAAACTCTCTAGTATTCTCGCAGGAGGAATGCATTTGACTTAGATTGGCTCACTATCCCATCTGTGGAAGCAAGCTCTAACCTCTGGTCACTGCTGTCAGGCTTCTCAGTGCAGTAGGAAAGCATCCTGTGTATTCTATGGCCAGGCTCAGGGTGGAGTTCAGGCAAATGATCATCCATACCCCACAGCACACAGTCACACAGTCATCCTTAAAAACAAAACACAAAGTCTACGTCTGCACTGATCTTTCAAGTGTGTGTACATGTATTGACCTCTTTTTTATTTTATTTATTTTGTATTTTTAAATCCCCTCCCCACATAATATTTTTATTAATGATTTTGGAATTTCACACAATGTACCCTGGTCACACTCAATTCCCATTCCTCCAAGGTCTACCCTCCTACTCTTGTGCCCACCCCTCAAAAGAAAAAAAATCCACCAAGTCAAGTTTGTGTTGTCCATATACTCAATGGAGCGTGGTCAAACCCTTAGTGTCTAGCCCCTTAAATAAAACCGAGTCTCCTCTCCCCGATCCCCACCAGAAGCCATGAACCATGAAGAGCTACACTTTAGCATCTTTATCGCAATTTTTAAGAGTGCTCTTCAATAGCTTCCTGTCTGGACTGTTTCTTTCTTTTTTTTTTTTGGGGGGGGGGTTGTCATAGAAGCCTTCAGGGTCTCTCATTCTCAGTTATGAGTTGTCAGCTATCAATACCACAGCAAAATAAGCATCTTTTCCCACAGCAGCTGGCAGCAGCACAGATCATAGACTCCTACATGGTCTCCTGCAGCAGCACAGACCACAGACCTTAACATGGCTTCCTGCAGCAGCATGGACCATGGACATCAACATGGTCTCCAGCAGCAGCACCGACCATGGGATACCAACATGCCTACCGGAAGCATCATGGACCAGGGAGGTCTTTCGAGGAGGCTTAATCCAGAAAATGAACCTTTCTTCATCTCAGAGTTGTTGCTGTTGCTCAGAGTCTGGGTGATCGTGTGGCTGGGCAACAGCCCGATGCACACAACCCCGCTGGCCCTACTCAGCACCAACATGCTCCTTTGTCCACCACAGCCACGTTCCCATATCTGTCACAGTCACTGTGTCTCTAGTTCTGCTTCCCTCCACCGGGTGCACCACTTCATTCAGCCATCTTTCCATCTCTCTATCACACATCTGTTTATTAAATTGGCATTGCAAACTGCTGTGTGTTATACGGTATTTTATTTTGCCCAAACAGCTCTACATGTAAATACTTATTGCAAAAAGTCATTGATCTGGTTCAAGGTTTCTGAAGTACCATAAACTCTGGACTATCGCTATGACTCATCTCAGATAGCCTTTTGTTGCCCAGAGTCGGGGTGACCTTGCAGCTAGCTGGGCAGCGTATCTGGGGGTAGGGCACGCATGAGCTCCAGGCCACTGCACACTTCCCTGCCCTTCACACCAGCCACTTTGGGCATGCTTGCAGCCTGAGGGCAGTGCCATGGCACCTTCCACTCTGTGTTGAATTCTTATTTATTTTACTTTTTTTTTCTTCAAAAACATTTTTTTTTAAATGATGCTTTTTTATTTTATGTGCATTGGTGTTTTGCCTGAATGTGTGTCTGTGTGAAGGTGTCAGATCCCCTGGAACTAGAGTTACAGACAGTTGTGAGCTGCAATGTGGGTGCTGGGAATTGAACCAGGGTCCTCTGAAAGAACAGCCAGTACTCTTAACCACCGAGCCATCTTCTAGACTTATTTTATTCTTCTTATCTGAAGTGTCAAAATACCAAAGCTGAGAGAATATAGCCTAGCGTGTCAGAATCTTCAGACCAAGTATTTTCCCAGAGTAATTAGCCCTAGGGTGTTCTTTAAAGATTCTTTAAATTTTTTTATGTGGATGCATGTGTCTCTGCATGAGCTTATGTGCAAACTGTGCATGTAGGTGACCACGGAGAGACCAGAAGGCATCAGATCCCCTGGCAGTGGAGTCTACCAGATGTGTGAGCTTCTGCCAGAAGTTGTGAGCTTCCAGATGTGGGTGCTAAGAAACACACCTGGGTCCTCTGCAGGAGCAGTAAGTGTTCTTAATCACTGACCCACCTCTCCAGCCCCAGTCTTGGGTATTTTATCTTGTTTTACACTGTAGACATTTGGGGCTTATTACTTATAAAAACCTAATGAAAGCCAATGGTTTACAATCCATTCCCACTTCTTAAATCAAGATGCCCTTAGGCCTTAGGAAGAAATTTAGCTCTCAATACTTACACTGCAATGAAGTTAATCACTAGGAAATTTTAAATATACATTCTGTTTTAATGAACTTTATGAAGGCAGTGTTTGGGGAACCATATTCTTGTTTAATTGTTTAAGATTTTGAATGTCTTAGTCTCTTTTCCCTAAAGAAGCTGCATGCCCCACTTAGCAGGCTGGAGTCCAGAAAGTCTCACTCAGGGCTTGCCAGGACCGACAGACAGAGCCTGCCTTCCCACCTGCCAGGAGTACACTAGCTCACCAAATGGAGCAGGTCGGGTGGATGGGGACCCTTCCTCACCTCTCCACCTTCCTATGACTTGAGCAGGCCTCAGTGGCTCAGACTACCCTGTCTCTACTCCATCTGGGCTTCCTTCTCTTTTTTTTGGGGGGGGGGTGGTTGAAACAGGGTTTCTCTGTGTTGTTTTGGTGCCTGTCCTGGATCCCAATCGGTAGACCAGGCTGGCCTCGAACTCAAGGAGATCCACCTGGCTCTGCCTCTGGAGTGCTGGGATTAAAGGCATGAGCCTCCACTGTGCGGCTGTGGGCTTTATTACATGCTTATATGCAAACCTGGTTCAGCCACCTGTCTTGTGCCTCCCAAGACCACCTGTCCAGGGGTAGCACACAGTGGGCTGGGTCCTCCTGCACCAACAAGCAAACACCCGATAGACATTCCCACAGGCCAATATGATGGAGGCAAGTCCTCACCTCTTCCCAAGTGTGTCAAGTTGGCAACCAAGATCAACCACCACAGTAAACCTCTACTGAGCCACACCCACCCACAGCCCACTTATTTTTTCCTTTGTCCCTTCTACAAGCTAAGAAAAGACCTCTCTCTGCAAATAGGTTGGGTTTTCTGGTTTTGTTTTTGGTGACAACCAAAGCTTGTACCCCTCACACTCATCTCTCCTTTGGAGGGCAGGAGGATGTTAGGTTGACAACCAGAACCAGCTCGGGGGCCAGAGACAACGCTTCAAGTCAGCCATGAAATTGCCTAATTGTCTTTGCAAATTAAATTCTTTCCCAGCAGTTACATTGAGCCGCATCATTAATACGTGACTCGGAACAAGAGAAGACGACCTTGCCCTCATCTGGGGGATTAATTCTTCTCGGTACCAGCTTTGTAATGTAATATAATGCAGTAGCCGCTCAGACCCTCATCATCAGAGCATTCTGGATGATCAGAGGGACTCCAAGTAAACCTTGGGGAGATACAGCCTCAAATAGACACTTTCTACAGGGAGAGAGTCGCCTAGCATGTGTGAGGCCTTGGGGTCAACCCTCGTACTGCAAGAAGAGAAGAAATGGAAAGTGACATTTAAATGTTGCCTGGAAACAGAGCAATGATTATTCACAATACTGACCCTGAGCCATCAGCAAATGAAAAGTAGTGTTGACAAGACAGGTGAAACGCAATGTACCTTTAGGCTCTGGAGTGACGACTCAGGGGTCAAGAACACTGCTGTTCGTATGGAGGTCCCAAGTTGACTTCCCAGCACCCACGGCAGGAGGCTCACAACCACCATAATTTCAGCGTCAGGAAATCAGGTACCCTCTTTTGGCCTCCGCAAGCAGAGGATATAGCTTCAAAACAGACACACTGTCTACAGATGTATGTGTTGCACACAGAGACAAATAAAAAAAATTAAAACTAATCTCAAATAAAAACAAACAACAGACCTACTTGGGCTGGATTTCAGAAAATTAAATATACATACTATATATATATATATGTGTGTGTGTGTGTGTGTGTGTGTGTGTGTGTGTGTGTGCAGGTTCACACTTATGTGGGCCCATGTGTATGTGGAGGCCAGAGGTCAACCTCATGTGTCATTATTTAGATACTGTTCACGCAGTTTTCTTTGAGACATTGTCTCTTACTGGCCTACAGTTTGGTATCCAGTGAACTCCGGAGATCTGCCTGTCTCCCTCCCCAGAACTGGAATTTAAGTGTGTGCTTCCTCACCCAGATAGTTTATGGGGGTTCTGGGATCAAATTCAAGTCCTACTCCTCAAAAGGCAAGCACTCTACCCACTGAGCTGTCTTCCTATCCAGAAAATCCAACCTCATCAATGCCACTACGAGCTCCTGGCGACTCCTTTCCAGCCACCCCACGCCCAGCCCCGCTCCCACTGCAAAGCTACTTTCCCTGCTGTGAGAACTGGAAAGAAGCTGTGTCTGCAGAGACTGGATGGATAATTAGAATTTCAGTACTGCAGAGAGATGGGAGTGCAGGTCCAAAAGGCTAGTTGCCTTATCTGGGGCTAGCTTTAGCACCCTAGAACTGTCGTTCCTTGCCCACCTCTGTGTGGGAACTACTCTTGTGACTAATAGACAAAACCTTTTAGAAGCTATTAACTTTCTATTAACTTAGCAGATTTCTAGCTTCCACCAATCCCGAAGCTAAGAATGTCATCAGATAGCATCTTGGGACTTTAGAAAGGCTTCCCCCATCTTGCTATAACCATCTTTCTGGTGTACCATCACTGAATTTTAAACTTGCCTTGACCTAAGACTTTCTTTGTTCTGTAAAACTATGAAACTGCTTTCATGTCGGAACATGGAATTTGGGGTAATCTAAAGCCATATTCCCAGGCAAAGCTACCTCTGATTACCTTTAGGATGAGAGGTTTTTTTTGTTTTTTGTTGTTTTGTTTTTTTAAGGATTTATTTATTTATTACATATACAGTGTTCTGCCTGCACATATCCCGTAAGCCAGAAGAGGGCATAAGATCTCATTACAGATGGTTGTGAGCCACCATGTGGTTGCTGGGAATCGAACTCAGGACCTCTGGAAGAGCAGTCAGTGCTCTTAACTTCTGAGCCATCTCTCCAGCCCCGAGAGTTGTTTTTTACATTGACACTACCCTTCCCCATCCCCAGGCAACCTGTATGGGAGCAATGGCAGCTTTGAGGATAATGTATGGATCACAGGCAGAAGCAACACACCACACACACACACACATTCATGGTGGTTACAAGCAACAGGTTCCTTGTAATTAGCAGGGTTTCTTTCAACCTGAAGAGAGCAGCATCCTATTCTTCAATGGGGCATCTTACCAGCCAGCAGCAGACTTGCTAACTTACTCCCATTGACTGGTGCCAAGGAGGAAAGAACTGAAGACGTCCAGGAGAGAACAGAGGGGAGAGGGCGCCAAGAAAGCCTGTCCTCAAGTTGCAGACTCCAGGTTCTTAGTGCACATGTCGGCCCAACTATCCTGGATCTGGAACTACCCCATAGTGGGGAACATCAGTGCAGCCAAAGCCTCAGTCAGCTGTCACTCATGTCAATCCAGTCAGGAAGCAGAGGATGATGAATGCATCCCACTATTCAGCACCCCACTATTCAGCACCTTTCCTTCACTTCCTTAGTCCAGGATCCCAGGCAGAGAAGGGACCCACCCACAGGGAGAAGGTCTTCCACCTCAATTAACACCATCAAGATAAATTCCCACAGGCAGGCCCAAAGTCTCCCTCCTGTTCTAGATTCTGTCAGGGTGACAATTAACACTAAGCTTCAAACAGTTCCTCCAGAGTAAATAAAAGAAGGAACAGCACACTGTGGACATTGAAGTGCTATGTATCACTGCCAAAGCAATGTCTGACCTTTGATGAGCACTATGCAGGCTGGCTACTGGTTTTATTATTCTTTTGCAGTCCAGCCTGATAACATGACCTTGGCCAAGTCCCTAGTAGCACTGGACCTCCATCTGTAAGTGTAAAAGTGTGACTAATGTTTCCATCACAGCATTTTTATTTCTATGTAAGGGAAGAACCTAGTACCTTGTAAGCATTCACTACCCTCATTCACTCACTGAATGATCTTCAAGCAACCTGGAAACACCAGACACAACAGCAAAACCAGTAAGCTCCCTCTCCTCATTAAGCCTAAAGTCTGCTGAAAGAGCCTGGCCCTGAACAAGGAGCTGTAAGTGTGAGGTGTGTAATGAAGAGGAAGTGTAGAGTACTCTGGTGACGAATACCTCAGGGAACCAATCTTCCCCGGGAAATCAGGGAATGCCCTTTATGAAAGGAAGTAGGGTTTCAGCTGATACAGGCCAGACAAAGGGGCACTCCAGATGGAGCAGACTGTGTGCAAAGGCCCAGCATTCAAAGGTGGTGTAGCACATTGGAAACGCTAGAGGCTGGCTGGAATAACAGGTGACAGAAGACTGTTCTTCCAACAAGACATACTCATTTGTCCCTATCTTCCACTCTATTGATTCTGGCATCTCCTTTCCTCAGCCTAACAGTGGCACACGCATGAAAGCAGGAGGTAAGAAAAGGAGCAAACCCAGGACACTGACTAGCGTCCCAGACAGGAGGCAACCCTCCCGCCCCAGAAGACGGGAGCCATCTTTGCCTCCAAGAGACACGCAGTTCTCTCCAGGATTTGCAACAGCAAAGGCTTGTCTTGAATTCTTCACTTACAATTCCTAAGTCAAATTGAAGATAACAATGCCTCCCACGGATGCTTAATATTGCATTCTGTGTATGTGTGGTGAAAACAAGCCCTTTATTTTTACAAAATATTTTATTTTTAATTTTGCGCATGTGTGTGTACACGCAAACATGTGTGCCTCTGTGGGGCACATGAGTGCAGGTGCAGAAGGAGGTCAGAGGTGCTAAGACCCTGGAGCTGGAATTGCAGGCAGCTGTGAGCTGCCTGCCCCCTGTGCACCAGGAACTGGGCTCAGGACTTCTGCAAGAACAGTATATATTATTAACTGCTGAGCGATCTCTTCAGCACCTCGACAGTGCGATTCCTGACATTCAAACGTAGAAACGTGATAAGTAGATTTTCTAGATGCAACTCTTAGATTTCCATATGATGATGCTGTTACCAGAACCTTTCTACCTCCACAAGCTAAGACTTTTCTGTCAGTTTCTCCTGACTAGTCTCAAAGCAAGCAAGCCCTCTTGGCCAGGCATACCTTCCTCTATTCCTCTGCCCTGGCTCCCTCCTGCTGGCCCTCACTGACTTCTGGGTTGGAGTGTTGCCAGTGGGTGACTGGTGCTGTCTGGGAACTGCACAAAGTGGAGCTCCCAGACTGTGCCTGAGAAAGTAAACCAGGCTACTGAACTCCTCTGCTGTGAGAAGAGAGCATTTTACTTGAGAAAGGTCGGCACAGAATCAGGCCAAACCTAGAGGGATTCCAAACAACTATGTACTTCCTTTTGCTTAGTGATATTAAGATACTTGGGGTTGGAGAGACAGCTCAGTGGCTAAGGGCTTGAGTTCAGTCCTCAGCACCCACATCAGGCGGCTCATGACTGCCTATAATTTTAGCTCCTGCGGAATCTGCCACCCCTAGTTCCCATGGGCATCTGTACACACATGCATATAAACCACACACAGATACACAATTAAAACTAATTAAAAAATCTGAAAACAAAGGCCCTTGGGATGGTTAGTGTTACATGTCAACCTGACTAAGCTAAGGGGTACCCAGATAAAGTATGCGACATTATTTGTAGTTCCAGAAGACATTAACCTTCAAGGTTTTGCCTCAAGTAAAGCAGAAGACCCTCCTTTATTTAGGTGGGCAGGCCCCAATCCCTCAGCCCACACCCTGAGCCCCAACCAAACAGGAAGACAAGGGAAAGTTAAAGGCTCTGCCCCCCTGTGCTGGGAATCACCTTCTCTGCTTTACATTTTCTTGCTTTTCAGGCCTTCAGACTCAAGCTAGACTCTCCACATGAGCTTTCAGGCTCTCCTTGCTCTGCTCTCCAGCCTGCTGTGACAGATCCTTCCACTTCTCAGTCTGTATAAACATGTCAGCCATGACCTTCTGAGGCTCCTAGAGCTATATGAACATGCAGCTCCTAGTGATTTTGTCTCTCTGGGGAACCTGACTACTAAGTGGCTCAGGAACTCTAACTCCACACTCCACTTGGAAAATGGTCAATGGAACATCTATTCCCCTGCAGGATCAGAACCACGGAGAGGTGGGAAGTTCCCACTCATCCTCTCTTCAGCATTAGCCACACTGCAACCTGAGGAATCACATTTCAGAGCCTGCAAACAAGACTGTCGAGGGATGCAACTATGGTTACTCCCTCTTCCTTGGGGAGTTTACAGATTAAAAAATGTTCCAGCATGGCTAACAATAATGGGGGGCTCAAGCTCCTACTTCTGGTTCATGGATGTATGATCATCTTGGCTCTAAATGTCAGAAACAGGGCTATGGGAAAAGTTGGATGGGACAGACAATTCAAACCACTTAGGATGATTAAAAACTGAACCCGTGGCAATCAGATCACACACAGAACCGCTCAGAACAAAGAGCAGCTTATGACAGTAAGAAGATGCCATGGGAAGAGCTAGAAGCACACAAAACAGCAACACGGAGCTGAGCATGTAGAGCAGGCTGGAGGAAGGACTAGCCATTTCCAGGGAGTAGCCATTCCTGAGTGCTGAAGGCCAGAACAAGCTATTTCTAGGGAGGGAGACTGAGCAGGGACTCTGAAGGAAGACAGCCTATGTGTGCAAAGCTGAGCTGAGGAGCTGACTGCCCTTCTGGGAGGAGTGTGCAAGCTGACTTCATTTGCTTTGAGTAAAAACCACACAAACTGGCATTGTTTACCAGCTAGCCAATTCCACACAAGTTCATTTTCATACAGAAACATGCTTGGTGGCCAAAGGGACTACACCATTATCAGGCACCAGAGACCATGAATTTATTCTAGGATTATTCTAGGAGATCAGCTTACCAGCTCAGCCATAAAGATTCATTAGAGTCCTGGAAACGCCAGCATAGTTATTTTAACATAGTCACATCTCTATTCTCAGGACTTTGACTAGTTACGTGTCTCTCCATTGACGGCTGCCCACTACAATGCAGCTTCTCCGAGGCTTTATCACTTTTTATTCTGTACCTAGACTGCTGCCCACTACAGAGGAGCTTCTCTGAGGCTTTGCCATTTTGTATTTTGTACCTATGTATGCATAGCACCCTCCACCCCAAAGCACCCACAAGTCCTCCAGCGATAAACTGGTCCAATAGCAGAGAAGCCCTTTTGAAATGGCTTCTCTGTTTGACTTTTCCATGACAGTCTCTGAAAGCAAAATCTGTCCTTTGATTCACCAAGAGCCGGGCATCCCAGGCCTCTCTTGCTTACTAATCCTAAGAAGTAAATGGAATGAGGACATGACTGCTCCAAGTTGAGGGGAAGGTTTTCATTGTAGATATGAGGAAGAATACAACCAAAGGCATCTGGAAGAGTCCATGGGAGGAGAGAGGAGATGGGAAGAGTGAGAGAGAAAGACAGAGAGGGAGCAAAGGAGAGGTGGCCAAGGACCAAGAGAATGAAGAGAACACGTGGCTGAAATGGCAGGGCTACACAGGAAAGAGAAGGTGGGAGAAAGGAAGTGAAAGCCCTTGATGGAGAGGTTTAGGGGAGGGGACAGGGTATTCCAGCCAGGGTGACTGTAACAGATACTAGCTGAGACAGCCTGGAAGCCAGCATGCACTTTGGTGTGCTAACAGACACCACAGTTAGCCATGTGCCTATAGTTTCTTTTGGACATGACAAGATGCAACTGGCCTTGAAGACAGAAGAGAGAAAAGGTGAGCATTGCCTAATGCAAACCTTACAGCCAACAGTGCAGTTGATTTGCAACCAAATGCACCACTGCACACATGGCAGTTCCCAAAGACAAGAAGACAGCAGAGACCACTGAGGCGACTCCAGCTCCCCTCTGCTGGCCAGCGCCCACCACCATCCTGCATCCCTGGCTAGAAACGTCTGGTGTGATGGCTAGTGTTTGTCAACTGGACAGACTGGCAAGGTTATCCTGGAGACAGGCCTCTGAGCATGTCTGTGAGGGATGATTAGAAGACCTGCCATTGTGGGTGGCACCATTCCCTGCTAGGATCCTGAACTGTATACATGGAGAAAGAGAACAGCAGTACATCTCCCTAGCCGTGGATGTACTGTGACGGCTGCTTCAGACTCTCTGCCCTGACCTTCCTGAACGTATCTGGGCCTTGAACTGTGAGCTAAATGAAGCCCTTCCTTCCTCAGGTTGTTCTTGTCAGGGTGTCCTTCCACAACAATGAAGTCAATCGGCCTGGAGAGAGATGCTGTCCCAGCACCCTTGCCTCCCTGACCTGCTAGAAGCTGCTGGGTGGGGGGCAGGGCTCTGGTACTCTAGACTTGACCTTCCTACTTAGATGCCTCCACTATTGAGCTGGTACTGGAAAAGTGGATGTAAGTGAGTGGAGCTCAAGGTCCTAGAACTAAGAAAGGTTATTCCCTCAATTTCCTCAGACCAGGTTACTGATGTGTGCTGCTGACCCAGGAGGCCAGAATCCTTTCATGGATTTCATAGAGCATGAATACAACAGTAAGAAAAAGAGATATCAAAAAGACTAACATGTCAGTCTCAATTTCATGACCTGTCAGGAAAAGCCATCCCATTTTCAGGGTGACACACCTCATTCAAGTTTCTTTACAAAAATAAAAATGAACGGAGGGTCCCCTGCCCCAAGCACTGTTCCCTGGATAGCCCTGGGAGCCCTCCACTGCACCTCCCATGCCACAGCTGGGACACGCAAGATTCAGGTATGCATCCTGACAGGTTCAACCCAAGGAATCCCTGAGATCCTGATAAACAGACCTCATGCCACGATGACCTGGGAAGGTCTTTGTTAGTGAGCTCTGGCTCCCCTGCAAGACCAGCAAGTGTGTGTCCTGCTCTCCAGAAGTGAAGAAGGGTGTGTTCTGGGCAGGTGTGGAACTGAAAGATGCAGAACAGAGGAGTGCTCTGGAGGTGGGGATCTTCGTCCAGCAGCAGCTGAGGCCTAATGAGATCGCTACACCCACCATGGCAGCCATGGATGAGCTTGTCTTGGGTGGGGACTGGAACCTGCCCTGGCCTGTGACCTCCAAACAGTAGCTTCCTCAGCTATCATGGTGCTAGTAGAGACCACCCAAGGACTCTTCCTAGGGGCAGGAGGGACTTGGAGGCTGCCCTGCTGCCTGGGGGTGATGAAGGAGCCTATCTTCACAGGCCAGGGACTGAATGGGGTACAGACTCGTGAATCGCGCTGTGGCCCCAGATGAGGAAGGTAATACCACCTACCACCAGGCACTGGCACTGGCCCAGAAGATCCTGTCTCAGGCCCTCATAGATGTGCAACTGGGCAAAGCTGCCATTGACAGAGGAATGGAGGTGGATATGCATCAGGAACCACCATTGATGGACTGTGCTCCACACAGAACATCCCAACCCAGGATTGGCTAGAGGCATGGCAGTCTTCAGAGAGAAACAACCCCCAAAATTTGTTGTCAACAACCCTCCAGTTAACTTCAAGCACAAGAGATACACACTGTAAAGAATAGGACGTGCACTTCATCTCTCTCTGGCTTCCATTTCTTCACAAGGACAACGACAGGCATGGTGCCTAGAAGCAAGGTGCTGACCACACCACATCTCACATTCCTCATCTTGCCTAGTCACTGGGACCTAGAGCATCCTGCTTCTTCCTACTCAAATAAGCTTTGGGCCTGTGTCACCTGCACTATAAGAGCCTTCATTTTCCCCTCTGGATGGAGAGTGAATACATCCAAGCTTTAGCTGAGCAAGCTCCAGGGGCCAGACCACAAATCCCAGCTCACTGCAGGTAACTCACCAGAGAATTTGGACAAACCATTTAACCTCTCTAGAACTCAGTTTTTGTATCTGGGAATAATCAGATGTGATGGCTTAAAACTTTCCTGTTTGCCAGGCGGTGATGGTGCATGCCTTTAATCCCAGAACCTTTAATCCCAGGAGGCAGAGGCAGGTGGATCTCTGAGTTGGAGGCCATTCTGTTCTACAGAGCAAGTTCCAGGACAACCCTGGAAAAACGTTGTCTTAAAAAACCCAAAACAAAAACAAAACAAAAAACTACCAAAATCCTTCTGTTTAATAAACATGTTGCATCTGTTTGCTTGTTTAAAAAAAAAAAAAATTGGGGAAACAGCTGGGAATGAAGCCCATTGTGATCTTGAACTTACTTTGTCGATAAGGACCTTGATCCTCTTGCCTCTACTTCCCAAGAACTGAGATTATAGGCATGAACCATCATGCCTGGTTTATGAGTTTTTGCTTTGATTTGGTTTTGAAATAGTGTCTCCAGGCTGGCCTGACATCTAAGCACTGCTAGTATTGGGATCACAGACACATAGGCCTGATCCTGTTTCATTTCTTTTCCCTACAAGTGGGTCTTGAGAGCACAACCCTATTTCTCTGCATTCCGCAGGAGGCTGCCTGTCAATTCATTCTATGAGGCTGTCTATGACCACTCAGAATACTCCACAAACAGCCCAGGAACCACAAGAACAACTTTTAAAAGCCCCCGACTGAGGGCTAAGAAGACAGCTCAGTTGGCAAATGGCTTTGGTGCAAGCATGAGGACCTGAGTTTGATCCTCAGCACCCATGTAAAAAAGCCAGATTGCTCAGTGGTTAAAGGCAACTGCCAAGGAGCCTAAAACCCAGAGTTCAATCCCAGGAACCTCCATGGTGCAAAGAGCAAACCAATTCCTTTGACCTCCACACATGCTGTGGTATATGCACACCCACACAGGTTGTGTCTTGAATTAGAATGGTCTTCACAGGCTCAGTCATCAGGAAGTAGAAACATTTGAGGAAAATTAAAAGGATTAGCAAGTGTTGAAAGAAGTGTGTCCCTGAGGTTGGGCTCTGAGGTTTCATAAGCCCACGCCAGGCCCACTGTCTCTCTCTCTACCTGCTGCCTGAAGATCAGAATGTAAAGCTCTCAGCTGCTGCTCCAGCACCAAGCCTGTCTGCTTCCCACCAATGATGATCATGGATAACCCTCTAAAGCCGTAAGCAAGCTCTCAATTAAATGTTTTATTTTATAAGAGTTGCCTTGGTTACGGTGTCTCTTCACAGTAACTAGGATACATACATACTATTTAAAAATACAATATAATAAAAACTATTTCAAGCCTGAGATAGTTAGTGGCCCACGGCTATAATCCCAGAACTTGGGAGATGGAAACAAGTGGATCTTCTAGGGCTTGCTGGCCAGCCACCTTAGCCAAATTGCTGGGCTCTGGGTTCAGTGAGAGACTCTGTCTAAAAGTTAGAGATTAATTAAGGAAGACACCCCACTCAGCCTGTGTCCCCTCCCTCAACAAGTCCTTTACAGGGCTGGCTTCAACAAAACATCTCTCTGGAGCACTCTCAGCCTCTGATGCCAATCTCCATACTGTAGTCTTTCTTTCAGGCCAGAACTAACCAGATTCAGTACTGGCCACAGAATTCCCCAACGCATCATCCATGATGGACCACAATGGGCACACCTGGAACGGGTCTCGTACAGTGGGAGGTAATTCCCTCTCAGAAAGCACAAACTGTGCAACAGAACCTTAGGGTGAAGGCCAAGGATCGATGTTAAAAGAACAGCTTATCCCCAGGCAGTGGTGGCACACGCCTTAAATCCCAGCACTGAGGAGGCAGAGGCAGGCGGATCTCTGTGAGTTTGAAGTCAACTTTGTCTACAGAGCAAGTTCCAGAACAGCAAAGGCTGTTATACAGAGAAACCCTGTCTCAGAAAAGAAAAAAAAAAAGCACAGCTCATAAAGCAACACATATCCAAGTGATAATATATGATTGCTTCTAATAATGAGTATGCATTTTACAAGTGCACAGGAACAGAACAGTTTATTCCTGGAAGGAGATTAAACACACTTATGTCCTTTGGAGGATTTATTTGTTTTCTCTAAAGTTCTATAGTAAACAATAATTTTCACAAAGAGAAACATCTGACCCTCCCGTTTCTCTATAGCCCCACAGCTACCAGCCTAGTCCAGATCTGCATTCTCTGCCTGAACTAAACTTCACCAACCTCTGCGACCTCTGGCTTCCCACCACAGCCTACCAACCAGACTCCAACATCTCTGGCTCCTTCACACTGAGGCCAGAGTAATTAATTAATTAATTAATTAATTAATTAAATCATTCATTTATTTGATATGCATTGGTGCTTTGCCTACATGTTTGCCTGTGTGAGGGTATTGGATTCTCTGGAACTAGAGTTACAGACAGGTGTGATGTGGATGCTGGGAATTGAACATGGGTCTTCTGGAGGAGCAGTCAGTGCTCTTAACCACTAAGCCATCTCTCCAGCCCCCAGAGTACTCTTTTAAAAAAACCTAAATCTTGTGTTGCCCAGTGGTGGAGTACTTCCCCAGCATGCTCAAAACCCTGGGTTCAAGTACCTACCACCACAAAATATTAAAGTTAAATAAGTTTAATTATGTCCACCCTACTCTGAAAACCTTCCCGAGTGCACCACAATTGTAAATTCAGTTGCGGGCCAGCCAGCCACGTCATCCAGCCTCTCATTTCGTGACTTCCGGTCCTCCTAAGTCCTGACCTTTCAGCTGCTTCTCCCCCAAGGAATCCTCCCTCCCTCTTTTCATTTAATTCTCACTACCTTTTGAAGCCAGGGACCAGCTGTGGCTTCCCCCAAGGCCCTCCCTCGCCTGTCAGTCCGGACAAACTGCTCAGCATCAAGAAGCTGATTTTTCAGATTTGTTTAATGACTGTCTCCTGG
Organism: Onychomys torridus; assembly: GCF_903995425.1. NCBI lineage: Eukaryota > Metazoa > Chordata > Mammalia > Rodentia > Cricetidae > Onychomys > Onychomys torridus. The sequence goes on from NC_050444.1 coordinate 54,823,905, forward strand.
GATGGACTGTGAACCTCCCAGAAGGCAAGGACCACTAAAGCCTCAGGCCGGCACATAGTAGACGCTAAATAAATACTGAAATGAAATATGTTCTCTCTTTGAAAGTGACGTTCTGGGGCTGGAGCAGTGGTAAGCCACTTCCCTGGCATGCGCAGGGCTCTGGGTCAATCCTCAGTCCTCACCACCACACAAAGGGAAGGGTGAAAGAAGGAAAGGAAGAAACAAGCAGGCAGTGTACCCACAGGGTCCTGAACACTAACGCAGCACTGAGCACAGCTCCATTCCTTAGCGTGTAGCTCCTAACACTCTCTAGGAACTTCTTTTTGAAGAAGAGGATGTGGGAAGACATGTACAGGTCCTCATGTCCGTGTGCCCATTGCTCCACGCTACGATAAGGCAGCAGTGATACTATCATAACCTAGGCTGATGTACTGGCAGCCTTTCAAACATTCAGCTTTTTTGTTCTCATCAAGGAAGAACCTCTTCATTCCACAAGCCCAGTATTCAAAGTCCAAAGAAACATCTCTTAGCTTGTCTGCCCACGTGAGACCAGGCCCATCTGGCTCACCCAAAGCTATGAATAATCTGGAAATAAGTCACCTGATCAGCAGGCAGGCAGAAGACATTTGGGCCTTTGGGGGTTGGGGGAGGCTGGGAATTGAACCTGTGCCCTTGTGCATGCTAAGCACAGGCTCTAGCACTAACGCTGTGTCAGAAGACCATTTAGATAAAAAGTCACCCCATTGTCTAACCCTCCCGGATTTCACTGTATTAACAGCTGAGATGGTTTTGTGGTCTGTGCTACTTGGTAGGATGCTCATGCACGGCAGCCAAGCATATGCAGCACAGCCTGTTCTGGCATCTGCGGACGCAACTCCCTGCTGCTGCTGTGGGTTTGTAGCAGACATAACTAGGCTAATGACACATCTGGTGCTGTCCTGGATGCTGCAAGTAGAGCCAACCAGGGACCAGAATATGGACACTGGCTATAGGGAACTCTCTGACTAGCTGAGGGGACATTCCTGGGAGAAATGTGCTTATACAGGTTACAAAAAGGGGGGGGGGGTAAAGGAGCAGAAACAAAAAGCAGAGAAAGAAAGGATAAAGGGACACAGTGAAGGAGTGCAATTCTAAGCATCAGGTGTAACAAACATGGGACAAGCAGACCCTAGAGCTAGCCAGTTATACGTCAGTACTTCGGGAGAGATTCTGAGACGCCCTGCAAGCAGGGTGGAAACAATGCAGCTCCATCAGCTCTTAGACCACACTTGGGAGACACACCCTTGGTTTCCAGAAGAAGGGACGTTAGGATTGGCCATGTGGGAAAGAACAGAAAAGCTGGGGGACGGCTCCAGGGCTTAAGAACCATTTTCACTTTGGGTTTATGGAGTCTTATTTGTGATACCATGGATTCACTGCCACTACTTTGGGCAGATCTAGGTCTTGTCCCTTAGATCATGAAGGACCAACCCCTTGTCCCACAGAAACAGCCACAGATAGGGCAGGGGAGGCACAACACACACACACACACACACACACACACACACACACACACACACACACAGACGAAACTTCTACAACATCCCCAGGAGCTGAGGGAACAGAGAAAAGTTCAATGTATGAGTCAGGCTTGCCCTGACCTGCCTGATGCCTCAGATGCAGACACTGAGGAGACCAGGCCACACAACTCAGGGTGATATTGCTCCCCTGGTCTCCAGTAGGTCTTGTTTAGGAGGAAGACACTAATGGTTTTAACTGCTTTTCCATATTTGAGCCACCTGAGCCAAATAACCCAGAGCACATGCTGTGCTGTTGTGAGACTGTGTAGCCTACCACTGTGTACAGCCAATGACTCATTTAGAGTGTCCTCAGGGGCAATGCCTGGCCTCCCTCTGACTGGATAAGCATGGCAAAGTCATGCCTCAAACCTGGGGATTACCTATTATTCAAAAATGGATTTGTAGAATTACATCAGGCCATGTAATTTAGCCCATGGAATTGTTATAACTGTAGACATATCCCGGGGTGCAAGGCATTATGAAGAGGTTGGCAACCAATGACACTATCCTCTGCAATCCCATCAATAATCAACATTGCCACCTTAAGGACCTGGGGACAGTTGCCCATCAAAGGAGAAAGAACCCTGTTGCTGGCTGAGATCCACCCAGGAAAATGATATCCAGACGCTGTGGCCCAGCATCTTCAGGCATGGCTCTCACAGCTGTCCTTAAGGAAGCTGTATGCCCTGATCAGGGAAGCAGCTGGTAACCTGTTGTTACTCACATGGGAAAACAGGACATTTTGCTCATGATGCCACCACAGGAATTTCAAATTAAAAAAATAAGTGGGACTTGGTAGCTCCTGGATGGTCTGCATTGTGGTGCCAGGGTTATGCCCAACCATTAGAAATCCATTGAGCTGAAGAATGTGGTTCATAAACCGAGTTTCTTGGCAACCTCTGAGAGGGTGGGGACACTGCTGATGTGGCCCTCCCCAGCCCCACCACACAGTAGGACCTATCACCTCTCCCCAACACTATCAAACCGTGGGAGCTATCCCCCTGTGGATCCCCATGAACCAACGGGCAAACCTATAAATTCAGTCACCGTAGTGCACTATTGGGCACCTTCAGGAGTGGGAGATCTGGCCTCAGTTCTACCACCCAACTTGTACTAACCCCTAACACAGTTTTAACAATTAGTCTAAACAAGGCCTTGTTTAAAGAATTGGTAGAGGAAGAGACTTCTTCTAACTGTTGTTTGAGACATCTGTAGGATCTTTCTATAATAACCTATCCCTGTCTGTGTGTTGTGAGCTATTTTCCATTGGACACAAATTTGTAAAAGTAACAGAGGTATAAAAGTTATACCATCTGTCTTAGGGTTTCTATTGCTGTGAAGAGATATCACGACTATGATAACTCTTATAAAGGAAAGCATTTAATTCAAGTGGAGGCTTACAGTTCAGAGATTCAGTCCATTGTCATTATGGCAAGGAGCATGGTACTGGCTACACATTGATCAGAAGGCAACGGTAAGTTCACTGCGACACTGGGAGTAGCTTGAGCATAGGGGAACTCAAAGCCGCCCCCACAGTGACACACTTCCTCCAGCAAGGCCACATCTCCTAATGGTGCCACTCCCTACAAGCCAATTACATTCAAACTACCACACCTGATGCAAGGACACAGGCACTCTTGCATCATCCCTAGAGTTCTTGCTATGTTGGTCCTATTTAGTGGCACTTACGTGGCCCAGACCATTGGCTGGAGGTCCCGCATGAGCTGATTGATGCCTTTGCCTCAGTGTCCTTATCTGCTTTCTTGCCGCTCTGCAGGGCCACCTGAGTACAAGCTCTTTACAGTCGTGCTGCATTCCATCAAAGCATCCTCTTTACCCGGAAATTGGTCTTTTCTGGAGAACAAGCTAGGCAAACGGTAAAGCAATGTGGCCACTCTGTTTCTTTTCAGCCTGTCAAGTATGATGCCATTAGCCCTAGAAGATTACATCCCAATACTCTGACAGATGGATGCTCCTCATGTCTCCTTCTTTGGGAAAGTAGTTTGTGAGTGTTTTTGCTGACACCTGTTCTCATTTTTTTTATGCCTCTGCTCACAAAGGGAGGCTACAGACCACACTACGTAGAGTTTGATACATATGCCATTATGGGCTGTCCACAGCACCTCAAGACAGACAATGCTCCTGCATATACCCTAATCAAGTCTTTAAACAAGATCTTATTTACTCTAATTTTAAAGAGTCGTACAGAAGATGACCTCACTGCCCTAGAATAGCATTGGCAATCAAAGGACAGAGTAAAATCTAAGGTGCTATGAAAAGATGTCAAGATGAGAAATGCCCATCATCTTTCCTAATGTGGGAATGAAGGCATGCTTGTGTTCTCCCTGAGGGCACACAATGGCCACTTTGGGTAACTTAGAGAGACATAAAAATCGTGCATCCAGTGATAAGCCTGGCTCCAGGTCTGAAGAGGCTGAGAGGAACCCACAGAGGACCCAGAAGAGCTGAAGCCTATGAGTAATCTCAGAGGAGGAGGCTCCTGAACAAACTACAGGGAAGACACTGTCACCAACATGGCTTCTGGTAAGAAGGCTGACAGAAATGGCAGAGGAGGGAGCAGGGAGCCTGAGTTTGGGGGACAATCCAGAGGCCATATTCCTGGTAATGTGCCAATGCAGGTAGGACTGGCCAGGGGAGGGGCCAAGTGGGTCAATGCTTTTTCATCCAGTGGCTTGGTCACATCTTCCACACCTGTTTATAACAATGAGTCCTCTGTTTTGGGGTTACTGCTCTAACCACCTGGAGTGGGCTCAGCAATTGGTTACAGCCTTTGATGTAGGCAGGATTTAATGTCACATGACTACCAACAGAGTGTGACAGCAGCTCCTTGTAAAGAAAGCAGATAAAACTGGGGTTTATTAAGACCTACCTGCTGGTTGTTTCCGGAGTCACAATAATGTGGAAAATGTAACAATGTGGATGTGACACAATTATATCCACACACCCTAGAAAAGCAGAGGCATATGATGGATTGTTTCTTCTGCTAATTCGGAAAAACAACCTTAATGAGCTTCAAGGCTTCACTCCATTTAACATTCCTTTTGTTTGTGTTGGGCACATTAGCTGGTTATCCCTTATCAACCCCACAATACTGAGAGCTATTGCATACAGCAAAAGCAGTCCTAAGAGATGTTTACATCGTGCAATTCCCGTTTCCAAAAGCAAATGATCTTGGGCCAGTGAGATGGGAAAGATGCTTGCCACCAAGCCGGATGACCTGTCTGTCTGTCTCTAGAACCTACATGGTAGGAGAGAACTGACTCCTGCAAGTTGTACTCTGACCTCTACATACATAAACACACATGTGTGCGCGCACACACACACACACACACACACACACACACACACACACACACACAAATATAAAAACAAATCTTAAAAGATCTCAAAAGAATAATCTAATACTGCATCTCAAGGAATTAGAAAAACAAGAACAAACAAAACCATGCTGCATTCTTCAAAAGAAAGATATAAAATCTAAAGATAATCTAAAGCCAGAAACCAGCAGCTTCACGAGACAACTGTGCAAACAGCCAATAAGTTGTACAAAAGTGCTCACAAGTCAAGGAAAGAGAAAATAAAACATCTACACTGTTGAGTGTGGCTAGAAATTTAAAAACCTAAAAATACCAAAGGTAGAACACTTCTGGAATGCTGAGGACTCTTGCAATATGAGTTAATATAACTACCTCAGAAAATTACTTGGTAGTACCAAACACAGACTTCCTGCAGTGAACAATTCCAGTTCTGGGGGTGGGGATGCCAACACATACACCAAAGGACATTTGAGCAATGATGGTCCAGCATTAATCAGAACAATAACAGCAAAAACTGTAAACTAAGTTACCAATGATCTGTTACGACTCAAAGTCATGTTACCTATTTCCACGAACTATGATGGGCTCCTGGGAGTGTTTATGGAGGTAGTAGTTCTATTTATGCTTTGATTACTTAAGAAATTGGAATGTGATATTCTGGTCAGTCTTGCTTCACAAACTGGAACATGAACATTTCTGATCATGTTATAATTTACATTTTAAGCTAAAGAAATAATTACTGCATACTGAATCCCTTTGCTGTGCCTAAGGAAGCATTTGATTGCTTTCTGTGACACTCACAGATACCTAAAAAAAACATTTATACCTTTCTGTCCCATAATGAAATTAAACAAAATATTTAGGTTATATTTGGAAGTATCTTGTTTAGTAATGGCTTGAACTGCACAAAAAGTAGAGAATTCAGACATTTTTAAGCTATAAAATTATCAAAATATCCATTAGTAACAAAGGCATAAATTGTGCTGTATAGTATATTTATAGTCTATTTATTTATTTATTTATTTATTCCGGAGCTGAGGATCAAACCCAGGGCCTTGTGCTTGCTAGGCAAGCGCTCTACCACTGAGCTAAATCCCCAACCCCTTATAGTCTATTTATACTAGATGGCAATATAAATAAACAAGCAATTACCACCCACAGACACAGGGACAAATCACATAAGCAACCCACTAAAGAAAGACTGTGGTGTGATCAACCTCTACAGAACTCAAAAATGAACAAAATAATCTCTTGTGCCAAGAGTGAGAGAGGCAATATGCTCGATGGGGTTGGGAGGCAGGAAGCTTCTAGAAAGGTTCTAACCTGAACACAATCATCCCTGACCTGGGTGTGTGACTTGCGCCCTTTCCGGTGGCATCTTTTATGATTTATTTCATACATAAGGGTGTTTTGCCTGCATGTATGTCTGTGTACCACCTGTGTGCCTGGTGCTTGTGGAGGTCAGAAGGTATCAGATACCCTGGAACTGGAGTTATGAATGGTTGGGAACCACCACGTACATTCTGAGATTCAACTTAAGACCTCTGCAAGAGAGACAAGGGCTTGCTCTTAACAGCAAGGCCAACTCTCCAGCCCTTCTACTTGGCATATTTTAACTGAAAACCTAAAAGAAAAACATGCTACGAACTGTAAGGTTTTGGAACCAGGATTTCCCGAGGGGAAACCGCTTATTCCTCTTTAAAAGGCAGTGAGGAGAATGACCTCCCCGCATCAGTACCTCTGATTAAAACTGACACTAACGCAGTGTGCTGTGGCATCTAGCCACTGGGCCATGCAGCATTTCTGCCACTACTGAGGTCCTCCTTCCAACGTTTAGCAGCACTGGCCGAACGCAGAAAATACTGCCTTCTGGCCCAGCAAACACAGATCCTCACAGGCTGCAAGGCTGGCACCCCATAAGCCAGGACCACACCTCTGCCCCAGAGGAGGGCAGTTACTGTTCATTTTGTTGCCTCTGAGGAGGTGGGACCACAGCTGGGGTGGTGCCTCTGCCCTCCACTTCATTGAGGCAGTGGGCCTGCACATGTGGTTGACATTTACCCAATAGCAGTTTCTGCACAAAGACTGATACACATGGAAGAGACCTTAGCCACATTGCTTTGTCGTTCCTGAGACCTGGCCCCGCTCCACGGGATGAACTTAAAATTTAATAAATATGGAATTTACTGGTGTAAGGTATTTGTTACTCCTTCTATGGCATCTATACACTGACATTTAAGGCTTCTTATGTGACCTTGTAGCTGTCTTCAACTTGATTTCTTCAGGGCTCCAAGCCCAGCCATGAGAGCCTTTCCTTCTTACCACACTCTAGGCCAGACTGGGAGACCATTTTCTCTTCTGCATTCACCCCCCATCTGCTCTCAGATGATAAGAACAAGGAAATCCAATTACTTGTTACAAAAATCACTTAGACAAAATACGAATGCAGGGTTTTTTTTTTTTCTTCCCTAGGGAGCAGTGACATCAGCAGTATGATCAAATTATTGATAATATTAAAAATAGCCACAAAAATTTTACTAAGTCAAGCTGTGCTTTCAGAATTTCATAAACATTATTCCATATAACCTTCAAGAGTCTAGTCATATCATTAACTTATTCACATGTTCATTTTACAGACAGAAAATGAACGGTTGAGGAATTCTCATAACCTCACAGCTAGCACATGGCCTAGCTGGGCCTAAAAGCTCAGCCTGCCTCAGCCTCAGACTCAGCTGTTAGCCATTTCTCTTCCCTGCTTCACTGCAGCCTTGAAATGCCAGGTGAGTCCTGCAGAACAGGCACCGGGTGACAGGTCTGGGTCTGCAGACGGGACAGGAGATGCATAGGCCAGGGTCTGCAGAAGGGACAGGAGATGCATCGGCCAGGGTCTGCAGATGGGACAGAAGACTCATAGGCCAGGATCTGCAGACGGACAGGAGACATATAGACCAGCGACCAGTAATGTTGCAGCACCACGCAGCAGGCCTTCCTGAAGCCTCAGTGTGTGCTTCTGAGAGCTCTAGAGCCTGTCTCTGGACAGGAAGCCAGGGACATAAGGCTTCCGTGGAGAGGAAGGGATCTGGTGAGGTCTCAGGGAAGTGTGGCTTTGGGAAGGTTCTACAGATGAAGAAGTGGGGTTATGGTGGGCCCACTCATGACCTTGACACTACAGTGGGTTACTATTGGTGATTTGTACTCCACATCTGGGGTGGATGCCCTTGCTGGGTCAATGTCCATATCACACAAAAAGTTAAGACAGAAATGTCCAGAATCTAGATGAACAGGGGACAGAGGGTGGCACCTGGTAACTCTAATGCTCCCTCCATTCTTCATTCAGGGCAGTCTAAGCAGCTCCCACCTAAACCCACCTCAGGCTGTTACTGCCTTCCACACCATTCACCCTGCAGAGAACTGAGCACTTACTATGTGCAAAGCAGAGTGAAGCAAGGACCTTAGTCTATAATAGCTTGATTTGCATATAAGTATTTTATTTACATACTTTGTTTATATGTCCAGAAAAGGCTAACAAAGAAACTGTATTTTTTAGTTTTCTAGGACAGTGGAAACGACTCTAATAGATGCTGGGCTTCACTGGGGAATGATGAACATGTTCTATTATGATGATGGTTTTGCAACTCTATAGTGGATTTTATGGTATGTGACTTGATCTCATTTGATAATCTGTCCTGTTAAGAAATAACTAATGACTTGCCAGGTGTGGCGGCACACACCTCTCATTCTCGCCATCAGGAGGCAGAGGCAGGCAGATCTCCAAGTTCCAGGGCAGCCAGAGCTACATAGACAGACCCTGTCTCAAGACAAAAGAAAACAGGCAAAACCAAAAAACCAAAACCAAAAACCAAAAACAAAAAACCCACCAAACCTAATAACCAACTTATCAGAACTCTGAAATCAGTTCCAGGTTATTCTATAGTACCAGGTTAAGCTATCTGGTGAACGAGGCTTTTTAATGTAACGATTTGGGAAGACCTTTAAATAGCAACATGTTTGTTGATGTAGCCCTTACCGCATTCAACACATCCATCTGGTGCTAAATTAAGCTGTGGTAACAAACACTGAAAAGGATGCATCCACCTGGGGTTGGCAGAAGCCGTTTGCACGGTGACTCACTCAGGCTGACAGAGCATCCACCATCTGAAGCTTTGCCAGGATCCAACAGATGGAGATAGTACCCTGGAGGGTCACCCACATTCTGCCCAGAAGTGAGACAACACCTGCTAGATGGGTAAGAGCAGTCACGTGATCTCACCAAAACAAGAAGGCCAGGAAGTATAACGGCCTGGGAGGTTTTGGATAGTCGATAATCAGCACCAATGCTATACATAAGGAGCTAGGGTTTCGAGTGGTCAGGAGCAGGTGACATTCCAGTAGGCAAGGCTCCCTATCTCAGTGCATTAGTTAGACAGTACCAGAGCACTGAGATGCCTCCTTATCCACACAAGGGAGAAATAGTACTCATGTCATCTCTTCAGACTCCGAGTGTATTTCCATCCGTAAGGAAGCTAGAACAGTATATGGGAGTGCTAATGTCCTAAGTCTTACATAACTTACTGTTTGGGCAAAAAATACTAAATCAATGTTTTGTCTTTGCAATGTAAACAACAAGTAGGTACTGTGTACAATGTTGCTACAGACTCCAACACATACAAAGTAGACACACAGTAAACAACAGCCTTTGTTATCCAAGAAGCAGGACTCCCAGTCTTGGGTGGCCAGTCCCCAAGGCCTAAGGCAGTGGGCTAATTCCTCGGCTTCAAGTTTCCTCATTTTGGGGGTGGGAGCATGGCACAGGGCACTTCCAAGGCTTTCAGCACCGAAAGCTGGGGCTGTGACTCCATCACTAGCTTGGCTGGGGTCATATTTTGCATTTGTGTCCTTTACCCATTAATGGATGATTTGCTCATTCATCTGCACCAAGAGCTGTTTGGGAAACAACCACACACACCAACATCCCTCCCACCCCTAGGTGCGCTTTAACTCTCCGGGTCTGCGGGTCCTTGATTCACTGGAGGGCCTTATCTCCCAAGGCAAGGTGGAAGAGGACAGGAGTGGCCCACACCCAGGCAGGTGGGGGCTGCTTCAAGCCCTTGGAAATGCTCTAGCCACCTCTCACACCCACTTTCATCTGGGACACTGGTGGGAACGGTGGGGCTGCACGTCAGTGTTCAAGTACAGTGGCTGTCATCACCCCCCCCCCATGTAGGGAGGGCAGGCATTCCTACAGAGCTTTCTGTTGTCCAGGCTGGGGTCAGAAATACACACTTAAAGGCCAGGGGGATATGCTCCAAGATTTTTTTAAGTCTCAGTAGAATAGAGCTTAAAACTAGAAATGTCATCGGGCAGTGGTGGCGCACGCCTTTAATCCCAGCACTCGGGAGGCAGAGCCAGGCGGATTTCTGTGAGTTCGAGGCCAGCCTGGGCTACCAAGTGAGTTCCAGGAAAGGCGCAAAGCTACACAGAGAAACCCTGTCTCGAAAAACCAAAAACCAAAACCCAAAAACAAACAAACAAACAAAACCCTAGAAATGTCTCCAAATAATTCAACCTCAGCTTAACGCATTGGTTATAATAAAATATAGGCTCTGGGAAAAGAAATCGCTCAGTGCTGCTGATGCCAATAATGTCAGTTTTAGTAGCCGAGTCGCAGCCACGTCCACCAATGCCAGCTGTCACAGGCAGCCCTTTCTGTCTCTCCAGGTTACATCTGAGCAAAGCCCTCAGTCTGTGTTCTGCTCCCCATGAACAGCTCTCCATGCCCTAGTTCCCATCGCCTGCCTGAGAGGCTGGACAGATGCACATGGGCTCTGGCCAGGTTACCTCTCACCATCTCTGGGTCACCTGCCACCAACAGCACCCTGTGCCATGTCTTCAGGCACAAAAGTCAGCTCCTGTAGGAACAGACTCTGCAGCCCCAATCTAGTCCTAAGCCTGAGCCACGCAGCTGTGCAGCTCCTGGACTTCTGACTCACAGAAACTTTAGTACGGTTGTTTCCACGAGCCATTATCCACAGCAGTTGCTAGTACAGATGTGGGTCATGATGGTACACCCTTAGCAGAACATATACAGAAACTCACCACCAAAGCCCTTCTGGTTTCCAGCAGGGCATGGTGGCACATGCCTTTACTCCCAGCACTCAGGGGGCAAAGTCAAACCTGACCTCTAAGTTCAAGGATAGTCTGGTCTCCGTAAGTCCCAGGCCAGCAGGGTTATCGTAAAACCCTGTTGAAGGATTGGGGAGTTTCCACACTCAGACATAAAACCATCAGCTGGGTCAGCCCATGAGTTGCAATGAGGTCTCCAGTACAGCAGAATGAGACAGAATGGCTACCAAGGGGCTGGGCTGTGGTTCAGGGGTAGAAATTGGTGTATCTGAAGCCCTGGGATCAATCTCCAATACCTTAAAAAGGAAAAAAAAAAAGTCCTTGCTAACCTACCAAGGAAGACAGTCTGTAGTTATAGAAGCAGATGCCTTTATTTACTGCAAACATTTACATGCTAAGGTACACATTTATGTAAAGTAGTATTTGAGGCATAATGTGCTCCTTTGCTTACTTTATCCAAACCTCCAATTTTTAGAGATGCTGGCCTGCCAACGGCAGTCTACCTTTTTTTGATACCTATCTCTGCATATGTTATGCTGAGGACAGTGTGTTAGAATTGCTGCTCACCTGCTCACACCAAACACTGGGAGTGCATTTCTAGGTAACATAATCAGCCCAACCTTTTAGGTATAGACCCGTTATTTTCTTCAAATAAAAATAAAATCTGCCTGTCCATGGTTTGGGGCTCTCTTGCTTTATCTTACATACATCAGAGACAGTAAACTGACAATAAAATCTAGCTACGGCCAAGTACACACTATGTGCTAAAGATAAGCTTGGGCAACATTCATGGTCAGACTTGGTACTTCTTTTTTTGTTTGTTTGTTTGCTTTTTGTTTTGTTTTAAAACAGGGTTTCTCTGTACACAGGGTTTCTCTGTGCCTGTCCTAGATCTCACTCTGTAGACCAGGCTGGCCTCAAACTCACAGAGATCCGCCTGGCTCTGCCTCCCGAGTGCTGGGATTAAAGGCGTGTGTCACCGCCGCCCAGCAGATTTAATACTTCTACAGAAGCTTGTGTACACATGGAATCTGCCCAGTACTGGCTAACACCTCACCACAGAGCCACCGTATTTACCAGTATTCACCACAGCTGAGTGGGAGGAGCTGGTCTCATCTACTTCCTAGATGAGGAGACATAAAGCTAACACCTACAGTTTCAGACCCCAGGCTGGAGATTCTGACTAGCTAGAGGCGCCTGCAATGAGGTCTCCAAACAGAAGCTGCAAGTGAAGTCGAGACTTTCTCCATATAGAGGTGTGTGCAAGGCAGGGGGTGGAAATGTGACTTTGTTTCGATCAGGCTTACAGAGGTGTGGCAGACAAGTTAAAATGATACATATTAAATGTACAACTTGAAAATTCGTTATACCTACAAAGTGTGAAAAGATCATCACATGCTACTGAATGCATCACATCCCCTGGAGTCACCTCACTTGTGTGTGCTAAGGACACACTCCATCCCTTAGCAGTTTCAAGCATCACCCTTGCCTGCAGTTGCCATGATGCGCATTTTGTTTCCAGACCCTACACACCTTGTAACTGAAAGCCTATTGTCTCCATCAACATCTCCACATTTCCTCCAGGTCCTGGCCTCTGGTAACCATTTTTTCTAGTAGTTAATTTCTCATGCACGTGAGATCATGTAGTATTTGCCTGCCTGCCTGGCTCATTTCTCTTAGCATAGAGACCTTAATATCTTCATCTTTGTTGCTGCAGATGACAGATCTCCCTCTGTGAAACTGAATCTCATTCCCTATTACATTAATATGTACACATTTCTCCTTTATCAAAGCTGAGTATGGCAGCATAGATCTGTAATCCCAGCACTCAGGAGGCAGAAGCAGAAGAATGGCTGAAAGTTCAAGGCCTCCCTAGTCTCCATAGCCAGACTCTGTTTAAGCAAACAACTGTTCATCTATCTCCAAGCATGGGTTTTCAGCACATCTTTGTTGTGAAAAAATGCAGCAAACACAGAGAGAGGTCAAGTGCTCCTTTGAAAGACGGCTTCATTCCCTTTGCAGACAGACATATGCCTGGAAGTGGGGTTTCTGGGTCTCATAGAAGTCTTGTTTTAACTCTTTTGAGGAACTTGCATCTTTTCCTGGTGGTTATATCAAATGGGAGTTTCTCAACATGTACATATAGGGCCACTCCCCTGAAAGCTGAGATGCATTGTGAGGCACATGTCTCTACCCCAGTGTTTTGATCTTTGAAGGCCAAGTAGAGGATGGGTTCGTGACTCCATCACCACCGTTACTGTCTTTGGAGTCAGCAGCCACATAGGACCAATTCTTCACTGTGTTGGGAGGATGATGAGGGTCTGGCCTATAGCCACCTCCTCCACCATCACCAGTGACTCTCTACAGCTCAATCCACTGCCCAGTCTTCCATAAAAATGTCTAGATGGTTGCCACTGTCTACACTGCACCCACGGTCACAACAGAAATGCTGACTCTTGGACATACTGAGGCCAGTGGAGTCACCCTCCCAGGTTTCCCCTGCCAATGCTCCTGCCCTCAGCACACCAGCACAGGGAGCAGATCTAGCTCACTAGCCAAGACAGCTGAGATGAGACAGAGAACCGGAGCTACACCACCTCTGCCTGCCAGGGCGGGGAGAAGAGGAGAGGGCACCAGGAAACCTGAAGACGCAATGCTAAAAAGGCCAACTAACACACAAGGTCACAAAACACACCTGTCACTTTAAAGTCAACAAGGTTTAATTAAGGCAAGGCCAAAGAGTGGGGAGCATACAGCTCTTCCACTTTCATGCAGTTTATTTGAGCACTTGGGGCTATGATTTCACAGTGATTTTAATTTTCTGTTCAAGGAGAAGGCCTTTGGGTTTAAAGCCAGAAACTTGTCACTTGTATTTCCCAGTGCTGCTGCTGTGGATTCCCAGTCTCTGTCCTGTGTACACATCACAACTGTCCCATAAGCCCCATGGAGGTGACATGGGGGCTACCTTTCATGAGGCCCTACCACAAGCCTGTACTCAGTACGCCATTCAGTTTCACCACACCCCTTAGGAGGACATTACTCAGCAGATCCAAAGGATCACGGCTCCTCCTCTAGTGACCCCACAGCAAAGTCTCCATCGTTTCTTCCCTGGATGCTGCACAGCCCTTTGCATGGTCTCTTGTTCCTGCTTTGCCTTTCCTCTGCATACAGCTCAACACAATTGCCAATATGGCCCTCTGGGTTCAAAGTCAGTCCACTGCACTCTTCCACTGAAAACTCCAATCCCCTGCCAGTTAGCTTCCCATTTTGTTCATAATAAAACTCAGATCTACACAGTAGTCTTCAGAGAGCCTTCACAGACGATTTCAGGACGTCTCCTGCTCTGCTCACAGCACCTACTCAGGCTCTCTTGGGCTCCCCACACTGGCCCCCAGCACGGCAGGCACTGCAGGCCTCAGGATCTTGCAGAGGGCTCTTCTTTCGCAAGGCACAGCCTCCTCCCTTTGCTCCTACAGTGTCCGTTCTCAGTGACACTCTATTTAAAGCTTAAATCTTGGCCCCCATTGCCATCTACGCCATGCTTGTCTGTCACTTGCCCCGAGAGTAGGGGTTATTTTGTTCAAGTCTGTCGGCCACACAGTAGGCAATTAATACTTGTTGAGTTGAATGAAACATCAGGTAACTAGGTAAACTGTGAGCCCATTAAGAAGGATTCTGCTTGTCCTCTTTCCACCTTCTTAGAGGTACCAGCAGATCCACCCACCATCTAAAACCAAGAGATGAGCACAGCCTGAGAACTCTAGCTTTGGATCAACTCTTAACTAGGTGAGATGGCTTCTGCAAATTACCTCTAATCTTGCAGAAAGAACTATGTAGGGGTGGGGAGGGAGTGGGAGGTGTCCCAGGCAAAGACACTGCTCCCTTTGAGTTGATAGTGCATAAGGGGACCTACCGCACCGAGGAAGGAGCTATGGGTGAGGTCGAAGCAGGTCTTACACAGCAACAACAGCAAAGGACAGTGAAACCTTACGGGAAGCAGCCGGGCCCCATGGGGAGGTGGGTGAGAAGGTGGCACATCCTTAGATAGCCTATATGGAGAGCTCTGTAATTGTTTTCAACTGAGTGAGTTGATATAACACAATAATACCTGTCCAACCTACCTATGACCTTGAAGTACCAGCCCTGGGGCATGACCTCAAGACTACCCTTAAAACCTGAGAGGCATGTAGGCCACTCTCTGCTCTCCCTCGTGGGCTTGGATGGTGGGACTGGGGACTGGCTCAGGCAGTAGAAGCAGCATGGGACAGGACCTCGGCCTCCCAGAACCCTGCGACGATTATTTTTTGGTTTGTCGAGACAAGATTTCTTTGTGTAGTTTTGGAGCCTATACTAGAGACCAGGCTGGCCTCAAACTCACAAGATCCACCTGCCTCAGCCTTGCGAGTGCTGGGATTAAAGACCTATGCCACTACCTTTAATTTATCTTCTAGTAAATTCCTTATAACTCTTACGCAGACTCCCTTGGAGTTCTCGTTATATCTGGTACCCACAGACGTTGGTTAGCTTAATTACCCTGCCTGCTAGCAGTAGCTCCCATCCCATCCACGAAGGCCAGAAATCCCTGCTCTGTCAGACAAATGCTGTGGCCCCTCCCAACCCGTACATTTCTGTAGGAGGAGAAAAGCTATGGATACCAACAAAATTAGTAAAAATTTGATTTGAACAGGAAAATCCCCTTGATAAAGAGAAATGAGAGCTCATTCACCAATATGACAATTCTACAAATTGTAAGAAAAACTCAACAAGCAAGAGTTGGGGCAGAGTTCTGGTTTTTGTCTTTACAGAAGAATAAAAATACTCATCCTCAAGGAATCAAAAGGTCTTGGACACCTAAAAGTCTACAGCAGAAAGGAAGGACCTATTGTACCAATACATTCTACAGGGTAATATCCCACTACCTTACATCAATATCTCTAACTCTAGAAAAACTATGGTCCCGACTCAATCATAAATCAAGCTGGCTTTAGAGTTGGAATGTGGCTCTCTCCGTCTCTAAACCCAAGCATGTTGCTACAGAAAAAAATTAGGAGAGTCTGTCTCATATCAAAAGAGCCAACTGATGTGGGACAGAAGAAAACCAATATTCTAGGACCATTGTTGTCAAGCTTCTATTTTTCTCCATGCTTCTCAGAATCCTTCCTCACATGTCACATCAACTTAAGATTCAAACTTTCCATTTTGACATTAATAATGATCAAGTTTTCCACAGTAAAAAATAAATCTTTCCAATAGCAATCTCTGAAGTCTCCAGAAGGAAGATGGGGCTCCACAACAAGGACTCTACTCAGCCCATAATGATGTCTTTAAGCCGATAAACACCATTCAATGATCAGCTTAGGGCTGCAAACTCTTCTGGACAGTTCCATCATATTACACTTCTAGCCAGAACTTCAGAGAAACCTTACCCATTACTCTGAGGCTGGCTACAAACCTTACAGCTAGTCCTTTTGAGACTTAACCATTTAGCTTTCTTACAGGATCCCACAGAGATACCATCACTCCCTAGACAGCAGGAAGCAATTGTAAGAAAACAATGCCCCCTCTCTCCAAACAGGCTTTATTTCCTCAAGGTTATGGATAAGTTGTTTTAGAGTTGGATGTGAAACAAAAAAATTTACTCAGGATTCTCTTTTGGAAAAGAAAAAAGGGAAATGGATAGGCTACGATATTAAGGTATAGGATATTAAGGTAGATTGTTATATCTGCTAGTAAACTAATTTAGCAAACTATCAGCCTTAGATAATTTGCACTGATGGATTCTTGTATATTAATACAAATGTAAACTATTTTCTATTCCTACTTAAGATAATTTGTATATTGATACAAATTCAAAGCTACAATTATCATATTGCATACATGTTCCTACTCCTATTTGAAATATTTTATTGATACAAATGTAAAATTATATTTGCTGTACTGTCTGTACGTTCTACCTATGTTTAGGATATTTTGTATTTTGATACATATTAAGGATATTGTATATTGCACTATACATTTCTACCTCTATTTAAGATATTTTGTACATTGTCACAATTTTAAGGTCATTGTCCTTATACTGTACAACTGTTTACAGATTGTTTACCTTGATAATAAGACTTGCAGATTAATAGTCACCCATACTTGTCATATCTATAGTTATGTTAGTTAGGTTTTCCAGATTTACAGAAACATGTCAGGTGGATAGGTAATCTTCAAACACTTCATAGACCTAGAGAATATGGCATTTAAATGTTTTAATAACTTGGAATTCTGTTGATGTGAGACACAATTGCTCCTGGCAGCACCAACCTACTCCCAAGAGAATGTTGGGCTTCAAAAACACTCCATATGGAAGTTTGTCCTCTTCTTGGCGCAAAATGACCTGCTAGGCAAAGAACTGCCCTTGCCTTGACTGCTGACAGTATGCACGCTGTCCTTTCCAGACAAGCAGGACACAATGAAAAACATCTGCTGAACCTTGCCAAGACAGGGTAATATGGTCCTTCAAAATTCCTGCTTCTGATAATGGTCTGTCAGATATTCTAGGTCTATAGCCAATTCGAATTCACCAACAATGCTGAGAAACATTAGGTGACTGCTCAGGCTACCAGCTGTCCCTGTCTATTCTTACAATTTTTTGGAAGTTGCTTGCTTGCACTTCCAGTTTTCTCAGGAAACATTATTTTCCTTCTCATGTCTTTGATGGGTTTGAAGACTAGGTAGTTACAGTTATAATCCTCTTGTATCTTAGCAAAGAACACTTTAGGTACTAAAGTTAGATTCTTCACAATAGGACAGCCATTGGAGTAATCTCCGTAATGTGCCATTTACCTATGTTCTGGATATTTCCGAATATTTAATATATGTCCCTTGTTTGTTGTCATTCTTGTTGGTTGTATTTCTATTTTGTTTATGTTATTACCTTTCCCCACTCCTGAACAATACTTGGTAATCATTCCTATTGTACATAGTTTTATAATCTTATTTAGACAAAAGGGGGAGATGTAGGGGCTGGAGAGATGGCTCAATGGTTAAGAGCACTGACTGCTCTTCTAGAGGTCCTGAGTTCAATTCCCAGCAACCACATGATGGCTCACAACCACCTGTAATGAAATCTGGTGCCCTCTTCTGGCCTGTAGGGACACATGCAGGCAGAATACGGTATACATAATAAATAAATAAATCTTAATACAATAAAATAAAACAAAAAAGGGGGAGATGTAGTGGATACCTGTTCTAGCTACCTATGACCTTGAAGTACCAGCCCCTGGGGCGTGGCCTCAAGACCTGAGACACATGTAGGCCTGCCGCTCTCTTCTCTCCCTGGTGGGCTTGGAAGGTAGGACTGGCTCAGCCAGTGGGAACAGCATGGGACAGGACCTTGGCCTTCTAGAACCCTGTGACAATTCACCTATCCTGTTCAGTGAGCTGTCTTTTCTGATTTATCTCCTAACAAATTCCTTATAACTCTTAAGCAGACTCTCTTGGATTTCTCATTATATTGCATGGCCCTTCTGCAGCTATTATTATAATTAGATTTAATCAGTCTGTTTCCTTATAGCTAGCCCAAAGCCCAGAATGGATCCTGTCTTATAAGGAATACAAAGACCAACTCTGGAACTTGAAGGCAGCCAGTGCTTCTAACCTCTGAGCTATCTCTCCCAGGCCCACAAGGATCAAATCAGAATCTGGTTAACAGCTGCCTTTTCAAAAACATTTACCAGCTGGGCTGCAGAGATGGCTCAGTGGTTAGAGCACTTGTTGCTCTTGCAGAGGACCTGAGTTTGATTCCCAGCACCCACATGGTGGCTCACAACCATTCATAACTCCACTTCCAAGAAATCTGATACTCTCTTCTGACCTTTAAGGGCACCAGGCCTATACACAGTATACATACATACATGCAGGCAAAACACTTATATACATAAAATAAATCTAAAATAAACAGACTCCCCCCCCCAAAAAAAAAAAAAAAAAACAAGCCACGTATCAGCCAAGACTGTTCAGAAAACCTAAGCAAGGCTGAAAGTCACTAGCAGACAGGTATTTCGCTTTATTTCTGTTGATATCTCTATTGGGATGCTGAAGATATTCTGAAGGAGATAATTACTATCAGATTACTTTTACAATGGCTATTTAATTAGGGCACTGTTACTTTTGTTTGTTTCTTTGTTAAGACAGGGTCTCACTGTGTAACTCCAGCTGACTTGGAACTCTGTTTGTAGACAACGCTGACTTTGAACTCATTCAGATCCACCTGCCTCTGCTTCCTGAGTGCTGGGATTAAAGGCATGCACCATTATGCTCAGACAATGCTTTTTTTTTTTTTCATGGTAAGTTTTTTTTTTTTTTAAGTTTAATTTATTTATTTTACAACCTGACTACAATTTCTCTTCCCTCCTCTCCTCCCATTCCACTCTCCACTCCCATCCACTCCTTATGTTTCTGTTCAGAAAAGGGGCAGGCCTCCCATGGGTGTCAGCGAAGCACAGCATATCAAGTTGCTTGTAAGAGCCTCCCCTTGTATTAAGGCTGGGAAAGGCAACCCAGGATAAGGAATAGGTTCCCAAGAGCCAGCCAAAGCATCAGAGACAGCCCCTGCTCCCTTTGTTAGGAGTCCCACAAGTAGACAAAGCTACACAACTGTCACATATATGTAGAGAGCCTTTGCCAGTTCCATGCTGGCTCCCAGGTTGTTGGTTCAGACTCTGTGAGTTCCTGTGAGCCCAGGTTTGTTCATTCTGTGGATTTTCTTGTGATGACCTTGAACTCTCTGGCTCCTACAATCCTTCCCCCTTCTCTTTAGCAAGATTTCCTGAGCTCAGCTTAATGTTTGGCTGTGTGTCTCTACATCTGTTTCCATCAGTTACTGAATGAAGGCTCTCTGGTGACAACTGGGGTAGTCACCAATTTGATCATAGGAGATGGCTAGTTCAGGCTATGTATCCATGTTTCTAGGAGTCTTAGTAGTCTTAGTTATCCTTGTAGATTCCTAGGAGTTTCCCTTGCATCAGGGTTCTTCCTGACCCCAAAATGCCCCCCCAATCCAGTCATCTCTTTCAGTACTCTCCCTCTATCCAGCCCAACCCAGTCCCTCAGGTCTCCACCCCCACCCACCCCCTGTCCACCCAGATCTCTCTATTTCCCCTTCCCAGGGAGATCCATGTGTCTCCCACTTGGGCCCTCCTTGTTACTTAGCCTCTCTGGATCTATGGGTTGTAGCATGGTTATTCTTTATTTTACTAATATCCACTTGTGAGTGAGTACATACCATGTTTGCCTTTTTGTCTGGGTTATCTCACTCAGGATGATTTTTTTCTAGTCCCATCCATTTGCCTGCAAATTTCATGATGCCATTGTTTTTAACAGCTGAGTAATACTCCATTGTATAAATGTAGCATATTTTCTTTATCCATTCTTTGGCTGAGAGGCATTTCAGTTGTTGTCAGGTTCTGGCTATTACAAGTAAAGTTGCTATGAGCATAGTTGAGGAAGTGTCCTTGTGGTATGATTGAGCATCCTTTGGGTATATACCCAAGAGTGTCATAGCTGGGTCTTGAGGTAGATTGATTCCCAATTTTCTGAGAATTTGCCATATTGCTCTCCAAAGTGACTGTACAAGCTTGCACTCCCATCAGCAATAGAGGAGTGTTCCCCTTTGCTCCACATCCTTTCCAGCATAAGCTGTCATTTGTGCTTTTGACCTTAGCCATTCTGACAGGTGTTAAGATGGTATCTTGGAGTCATTTTGATTTACATTTCCCTGATAGCTAAGGATAGTAAACATTACTTTAAGTGTTTCTCAGTCATCTGAGATTCTTCTATTGCGAATTCTATGTTTAGGTCTATACCCCATTTTTAAATTGGAATATTTGATATTTCGATGTCTAGTTTCTTGAGTTCTTTATATTTTTTGGAGATCAGCCTTCTGTCAGATGTGGGGTTGGTGAAGATATTTCCCCATTCTGTAGGCTGCTGTTTTGTCTTATTGACAGTGTCCTTTACCTTGCAGAAGCTTTTTAGTTTCAGAAGGTCCCATTTATTAGCTGTCAATCTCAGTGTCTGTGCTACTGTGTTTATTCAAGAAGTTGTCTCCTGTGCCAATGCATTCAAGGCTATTTCCCACTTTCTCTTCTATCAGGTTCAGTGTAATTGGATTTATGTTGAGGTCTTTGACCCACTTGGACTTGAGTTTTGTGAACAATGTTATTTTTAAAACTATTTGAAGGGGAGGAAACTTTTTCAAGTAAACAGGCAGAGTTCACCCCAAATGACTACTATTCTGATACTCATTCTTTCTTCAAAGAAATGTACTGGCCAGGGTAGCGGGGAGGAGTCACAACAATGAATAGCCAGTAAAAGAAATGCAACAAAAGGAAATGTAGGCAAGGATAATTTATGCCAACAGCAAGGACACAGGAGTGAGGTGACTACCAGGTGTTACACATCTGTAATTCCAGTCTTGGCTAAGGAAAAGAGTCGGGGCAAATCATCTCTACCACTCCATCATGGCCTATTGCAAAGATCTGTTCTTTCATACCAAAGACTCAACATAAGATACCTTTAAAATGAGACAAAAAGAGGGAGTAAAATGTAATTACAACTCCACACATCAGACCGGGTGCACACAGTACTGGATTATTTTCAAGTATCCTCAGATGACACCATCCACAAAGATGACACTCTTTAAGTTTCTGAAATGCCATTTTCTTTAATGCAAAAAAGCTGTGAAGCAGTCAGCAGGCATTTTATTATGTTCTATTTCCTTCCTAAGAGGTCTTGTGGGTTGGTGCAGGTGTTGAAGCATGCCAAAGGAATGCTTCAGTAAGCTTATGGGTCCCAAGAAATCTGATACTGCCTGGTCTGGAGATGCATCTGCCAGGAAGGCATGCCTTTCATGTAAATGTGGGTCAGAGCTCTACCCACTGGTGCTCTCCATTCTGTGGAAGGAAACACAGGAAGCAAGCATGTGCTCTTATAGACATGTGCTCCTCATAAGGAAACTCAGAAGTGTTATCCATAAAGAAAAACAACTGGACAAGCATAGGTCCTGTTTTTCTAGTATGTTCCATGTACAGGAAGCCAACTTCCGCATCTAGAAGTAATCCAGTTACCCTGTGTTCCATAATTAAAAGCAGCAAAGCCACTCCCCTAAGAACTGGCCTCTGCAAGTCAGGGCCTGATGTAGCATCTCTTAGACACAGCACATACTGTGGTCTCTGTATGCTAGAAAAACCCAACTTAGCTGGGAACAGTTCAGCCTTTGCTAAGTACATCCTGATTACTTTGATGATGTATGGTGGCCTGAAATAAAATGAGTTGGGTCCAACAATTCAAAATACAACCTGAATCCTCAGACACTTGAAACTATGATGATCAGTCCTGCAGCTCAACCTTGCCTACCGTTGATGCCCAAAGGCCCTAAAAGCAGCACTGCTCTTCAGAGAGTAGTAAAGAACTTACTGTAGCTTTCTGTGACCTTCAGTGTGGGGTGGTTTGAACAAGAATGGCCCCATAGGCTTGTATGGGTTTTTTGTTTTGTTTTGGTTTGGTTTGGGGTTTTTTTGTTTTTGTTTTTATTTTTTTGAGACAAGGTTTCTCTGTGTAGTTTTGGTGCCTGTCCTGTATCTCACTCTGTAGACCAGGCTGGTCTCGAACTCACAGAGATCCTCCTGGCTCTGCCTCCGGAGTACTGGGATTAAAGGCGTGTGCCACCACCACTAGGTTGGCTTGTATGTTTAAAGCCTATGGAACTGTTTGGGAAGAATTAGGAGGTGTGGTCTTGTTAGAGGAAGGGCGTCACTGGGGGTGGGCTTTGAGGTTTTAAAAGCTCTAATATCATGCTCTTTGCCTGCAACTTGTAGATCAGAGGTGAGCTCTCAGCTACTGCTCCAGTACCATGTGTGCCTGTCTCCAACCATGAAAATAATATACTAACTCCCTCCACAAGTGTAAGCAAGCCCCCAATTAAATGTTTTACTTTATAAGTTACCTTGGTCATGGTGTCTCTTCTCAGCAATACAGTAGGGACTGAGACAACATGCTTTCCCATCCTGTCCTTCCATTAATGTCTTTATGGTCCTGGGAGTGGGTATCACCCTCTGCCCCCACTACATGTCAGTGAGGATTCTCAGAAGTTCAGTGGCTTACTGAAGAAAGCAACCAGTAGCACAGTCCGGGCTCTTTCTGTTCCAGACACTATTCACTATTTGATCACACATACACTCTGGTTTGTTAAATGAGGTCTGCCTGGTGCAGCTTTTTTCAGAAGGATGTATTTTTGTAACTTTGGTATAGGTACACCTGCCAGACACGTCAGGAAGTGTTGCTACTGTGGGCATTAGGTAGCCCTGGCTTCTCTCGAGAAGAGAAGAAGGAGAGGGGACCAAATGGCTCTCGGGTCTCTCCTTAAAGGGGAGAGACATTTAAGTGCTCTAGAGCTCAGCCACTAGCTGCTCCTCAAGGAACCAGCAACTGTCTAAGTGACAGGTGCCTCAGTTTCCTTCCTCTGGAGCAAAGGAGTGCCACCAGCGGTGGAGGGACATCTCACTCTCCACGACAAGCATCTCCCCATGCCCAGAATTCACAGGTGGGAAACAGAATCTAGGAGACAATGAGCACACTGCACCCTTTGCCTCCGAGACGCCTCAGGGACAAGCTTTGCGGTGGCAGCGGGCATCGCAGTGGGCGTGGCAGCGGGCATCGCAGTGGGCGTGGCAGCGGGCATCGCAGTGGGCGTGGCAGCGGGCATCGCAGTGGGCGTGGCAGCGGGCATCGCAGTGGGCGTGGCAGCGGGCATCACTCTAGTTTGCAGGGCGTCTTCCTTCCTCTTGGAATGAACTTGATACTGAAGAGAAGGTCTCCCTCCCTTCAAGGCTCCATCTTGCCATCTCAGGCCCAATGTTGTATCTCTATTTGCTCCCTCACTTTAAGCCTCTGCTCCCTGCCCCGACAACCCTGTGGCTGCAAGGCTCTCGCCTAAGAAAGCTCATTCTGGAGGGAAACTCATGCCGGTTCCTTTCCTGAGCCAACCTGCTCTGATTTCTAACCGGTTTCAAATTTAAATATGTGGTCTTTGAGACGGGGGCCAGCTCTGTAGCCCACTGACCTCCACTCTCACTCTCCCTGCCTCTGTTTCCTAGGTGCCAGGATGACAGGCCTGAACCACTGGGCCCAGCTCAGAGTCTAGTCAAGGTTTAGGCTCACATAATTGAACACTTGGTTCTCCGTCAGTGTCACTGTTTGGGGAGGTTGTGGAACCTTTGCTGGGGGAAGCATGTCGCTGGGGATGGCCTCGCCCCACTTCCAAGTCGCTTGCTGTCTTAGTCAGAGTTTCTGTTGCTGTGAAGAGACACTATGGCCATGGCAACTCTTATAAAGGAAAACATTTAACTGGGGGTTGGCTTATCGTTCAGAGGTTCAGTCCATTGTCATCATGGTAGGAAGCATGGTATCACACAGGTAGACACAGTGCTGGAGAGGAGCTGAGAGTACTATATTTGGACCCAAAGGCAGCAGGAAGAAAGAGTGACACTGGGCCTGACTTGAGCATCCAAACCTTCAAATCCTGCCCCCAATGACACACCTCCTCCAACAAAGTCACACCTACTCCAAAAGGGCCACATCTCCTCACAGTGCTCCTCCCTGTAAGTTAATGGAGCCATTTTCCTTCAAACCTCCACACTTGCTCTACTCCATGTCTACAGCTGAGGATGTCACCGCTCAGCCTCCCGCCCCAGCTGTCTGTTTCTATGACTCACCCAACTTTATGGACTTTCCCTCTGGAACTATAAGCCCAAATAAACTCTTCCTTCTTTAAGTTGCCTTGGTCATGGTATTTTATCTCAGCAACAAAAAGTAACAAATAATCTAAATTCAAAGTAATTTTTTAAAACACTTTACTAATCACTGATGGTAAACTTTCTCAGCTAGTAATAGGGGAGAGTGCTGTGGGCTGCAGGAATATATCATAAGAACTCAGCTGGTTATGGCAAAGTCACTACCTGGAGGGATCAAGGAATTCCTCCAGAGGAAGCCAAATTCCAAGGAGCTTTTGGTGTTATTTGGCTTGTTATAGATCAGCTGTCTTCTGTTATGAAAATCATGTGTGCCTTCATAGTTTTCCCAATTGATTTTTCCCTAAGAAGAGCTAACAGTGTGGACTGATCACTCTCTGGACATACACATTCAAGTTATTTGGAGAACAGCCTCAGGAAAGGCTTCCTCAGGAATCAGGTATCTCCCTTAGCCACTTTCAAGGACGACAGGAAGCACCACCCAGGTGGGCACCCAACTTTTGAGGACTAACAATGATAACAGCCCCTGTGCAAGTCTCCTGATTTAAGGTAAATTCCACAAGGAGACACTGCCTAAGTCAGATGGACGTTAAGTAAAAGCTTTACACAATTTGGCTCATACCTTACCTTCTTACAGCCTTACTATCTTTATAGACCTCTAACTCCTTATCTAACCACTTCTAGGAATATTTAGATACCCTTCTGCGCTGACAGCCATGCTCAGCCAGAATCCTAGTTCCAGCCTCCCTGTAATTATAATCATTGACAGCATCCAGATGGAGGAAAGTACCTTATCAGAGATACCTCTGTACTCTCTAAGAACAGACTTAAGCATCCAGGCCACCTGTTTGAGAAGGCCTGGCAGATGTCCCAATTAAGCTTAACTTCCTCCTTTCCCAAATCTTACCTCTAGTTTGAGATCTCCCTTTAACTATCACCAGAGGCATCTAACTGTACACAGGTTGCCTAGCGACTGAGTACACTTTCCCCCACGCTGCAGAAAAAACGGCAGATAGCTTGGACAGATATGAGCCACAGGAGAAAAGAAGACAGTTTTATTTTCTCCCATTGACCTAGCAACTTACAGATTCTTAACACTTTCTACCAATCACGTTTAAGACTATAGTGGAGCACAGAAGATCTCTCTTCTTAGATATTACCCAAATTTAGCTTTTAGTTAATTAATTTCCCCATTAGTCACTTCCCTTTGGAGTTGGAAATGATAATTAATGGTTATTGCCCCTCTATATGATTTTTATCACCCCTCCATTTGACCCCAGAAGCCTGGCTCTGCACTGCCAAGGGATTACAGCTTGTAAGCGTATATATACTGGGACTTCCAGGGCACAGGACAGAGAAGAGAAAAGAGAATAGAAGAAATAGATGAATAAGAATTTGAGAGGAACAGACTGAGATGGGGAAGAACTAGATTGAAGGGCTAGAAGAGAGTACTAGAGGAACGAGATGGAAGATGAGGAAGAGCCAGATGGGGAAGAACAAGATGAGAAAGGAGATGGGAGAGGAGCTGATAGGGGAAAGAACTAGATGCAAGAGAACCTAGAAGGGGCAGAACTAAGATGAAGGAATTAAGAAAGAACCTGGAGGGGGCAGCAGATGAATGTAAAGAGAAATTGGGCAAGAAAGGAGCTAAAAATGAGAGCAGAGTATAAACTTGTAGAGAGAGAACTGAAAGAATAATAAAGTGGATGGACTAAGGAATTTCATGTACATAGATTCATTTCTCTTCTTCAAAGATTAATTATCAGCTGGTTGTATTCTTACCGGACCCTGGGAGGGCACTATCGAGGGGCTGGACACCCATAGTTCTCGGTAGGAGAAAAACCCACTGAATTCTCGTCTCTTTTTCCTAATGAGAAGTATGTCCCATAAGTTAGGATTTATACCAAAAAGGAATACAGGAAGCTGTAAACTCACCTGAAGCAGGTGTGACAGAGGAGAATTAGGACATCTTAAATCTCCATATGTGAACACTTTACCAAATAATAAACACCCATATTTGCTAGGACAAGACGTATTTGCATTTATCATACCTTTTCCAAAATTGAAACTTATAGTACAAGTTTGTTTACTGTCAATTGGACAAACAATAGGATTTCAAACTCCCCTAGGCATGTTCCAGAAAAAGGAAGCGGAGCCACAGTGCCACCCATCCTGTCACCTTGGTCAGCCAGTTTCCTGCAGACTGGCTATCCACAGGGCCCATCTCTGACTTGCCTCCTGACAACCCTGTATTGGCTCAGAGAGCTATTGCCCAGATGACCTCACAAGCTTTCCTGCAAAAAAAAAAAAAAAACCAAAAATGTCATTCATTCAGATATCCCAGATTAAAACTACTTAATATGGACAGGCCCAGGAGACAGGAGGGAGAGAGGGAGGAAGGGAGGGAGACAGAGAGAGAGAGACAGAGACAGAGAGAGAGAGAGAGAGAGAGAGAGACAGAGAGAGACAGAGAGAGACAGAGAGAGAAAGAAAGAAAGAAAGAAAGAAAGAAAGAAAGAAAGAAAGGAAGGAAGAAAGAAAAGAAAGAAAGAAGTTCAAAGTTAGTTAGTAATCTATTTCTTTAGTGTGTCTAGAGCTGGAGAATTGCAACTCTACACTTCATTTTATACTGGGAAAGAGGTTTAGTAAGATGTCCTTAAAGCCTATGTGGCTGCTGTTGGCTCCCAACACCCTTACCGTCCTTACTGAGAGCCTATGGAGATACATACAAGCACACACACTCGTTGGCACCAGTTCTAACCCCAGCTCCATAACTGCTAGACACAGAACCTAGCTAAGTGAGCAGCATTCTGAACCTGCTTCCTCACCTAAGGAGATGGAACTGATGCCTATAACTTGCAGGTGGCTGTAAAGGTTAAATAAAGAGCAAATGCAGCATACAGCATGAAGTTGCTGGCCACTAAATGCAACACAGTGACTGCAGTAAACTATAGCATGGAATTCCTATAAAGCCCTGTTCCCCAGAAAACACAGTGCCTCTCTACCCTGCGGTAGAAAAGTGGACCCATGGGAAGACACTGTGAGAGCAGGACTTCTCTATCCGTCTCTGAAGTAGAGCAGGAGGAACGCAGAGATGTAAGGTCATTCCATTTACCCAGGAGTCCCAGGTAAGATGCAGACCTGCATCTGCCTCCTGGAGGCGATCTAGCGACAGAACCAGAACTAGTTTTGTTAGTTATTTTCACGGCACCAATGTTAGTTATTTAGCAGCGCTCTTACCCCGTGAGGAACACGTCCCGAACACGACAAATCCACAGAAGGGCTGTTTATTAATATAGGATAGAAGAGATGTGACAGGCCTGTGGGAAACACACACGTGGTTAAGGAGACAAGAAGAGAAAAGAGGAGAGTCGTGCAAGATGGTGCTGGCTTTATAAAGGGTGGGCCACGCATGCATACAGGAACTCGTGTGGCTACTCCATGCATGCGCATAGATTTCATGGCAGCGCGCCAGGGTCCTACCTATAGGAGAGCAGCTCACTATGAAAACGAAAGGCAGACACATTCTTTCCCTCCTACCCACCTCGGTTTGGAATTTGTACTCATGTTTATGTCCAATCAGGTCTTTGCCTTGGCCAGTTGGATTCCCCTGGTCTAGGCCCCAGATCAGCAGTCAATTTTAATTCCTACTTAGAGAATTATCTATAATTGCCTCTGGTGATGTAATGAGATCCCCAACATCAGTCCTCCTGGGTATTGTCTTTTTCTTGCACTGTTCTGTTGCTGTGAAGAGACACATGATTAAAGCCACTCTTATAAAGGAAAGCATTTAGTTGGGGCTGGCTTATAGTTTCAGAGGTTTAGTCCATGGTGGGAAGCATAGTAGCATGCAGGCAGACATGATGCAAAAAAGGAAGCTGAAAGCTCCACATCTGGATCCACAGGCAGCAGGAAGGGAGAGACTAGGTTGGTAGCTTCTGAAACCTCAAAGACTCCCCCCACTAAAGGGACACACCTCCTCCAACAAGGCCACACCTCCTAATCCTTCTAATCCTTTCAAAGAGTCCCACTCCCTGGGGACTAAGCATTCAAATGTAAGAGCCTCTGGGGCCGTTCTCATTCCAACACCACACCTCCAGAGTCCAGACTACGGTAACCTTTGACCAGAGGCAGGCACAGCTGGAAGGCAGAGTCAAGGATGACGTGGAAAGAAAGGATGACTGCAGCAGAACTGTCCCTACCTATGACATCTGCTCTTAGCAATTTTCCAATGCACTGGCCTGCTACTTGGCCACGACTCCCACTCACTGTATACTAACCTCACTTCTCTCCCTTATCCTGGATAAAATCTCCCTTACTATTTATTCTAGCAAGTATCAGAATAACATTTTTAAACAATGGTAGTAGGTTGAAGAGTGCCCTACTCTCAAAAGTTGTATGAACATCCTAATGCTTAGAGCTTTACACAGCAAAACAATGACCATTACTTTATGTATTAGTTTACTTTTTTTGTTTATTTATGTTTTTGGTTTTTCAAAACAGGGTTTCTCTGTGTAGCTTTGCACCTGTCCTGGAATTCACTCTGTAGACCAGGCTGGCCTTGAACTCACAGAGATCTGCCTGGCTCTGCCTTCCGAGTGCTGGGATTAAAGGCGTATAGCACCACTGCCCAGTGTCTTAGTTACTTTTATATTGCTTTGATAAAATCCCATAACCAAGGCAACTTAAAACAGGAAGTGACTTACAGGTTCAGGTTTAGAGTCCACGAGAGCAGAGCAAAGGTATGTGGCAGGAATGTCTGAGAGCTCACATCTTGACCCACAACTATGAGACAGAAACAGAGCTAACCAGGAATCTCAAGGGTCTTTTCAAACTTCAAAGCCCCGCCCCAGTGCACACCTCCTCCAACAAGGCCACACCTCTAGTCCTTCCCAAACAGTTCCACCAACTGGGGACCAAGCATTCACACATGAGTTTATGGGGTCCTTCTCATTTAAGCCACCACATTTTATATGGCAAAAAAAGTGATTAAGTTAAGGATTTTATAAAAAGGAGCTTAATCTTATGGCCTCTAAATGTAATAATGTCTTTACAAAAGAGAGGCAGAAGGTAGGGTAAGACATACCTAGAATCCTAGTGCTGGGGAAGTTGAGGCAGGAGGACTGCAAGTAGTTTGGCTATACAGCACCAGGCCAGCCTGACTTATAGGGAAAGTCCCTGCCCCCATGAAAAAGAGAGAGAGAGATGTGGAGTGGTGGAGAGATGGCTCAGTGGTTAAAAGCTCTGGCTGTTTCTCCAGAAGACCTGAGTTCAATTTCAGCATGCTCATGGTGGCTTACAACTGTCTGTAACTCCAGTTCCAGGGGCTCTAAGACCCTCTTCTGGCCTCTATGGACACCAGGCTTGCACATAGTATACAAATATACATGCAGGTAAAACACCCATACATCTAAAGTAGAACAAAAAATTTTAAATGAAGAAAGAGAGATGGGGGAGGGACCATGGGAGTTTGGGAACAGAGATACAGGAAAGAGTTACCAACGCAGGCAGAGACTGGAGAGGCATGGCCTCAAGCCAATAAATGTGCACGGCTACTAGACACGGAAGAGCTGAGGCCTAGAATCTCCCCAGCACACTTGCAAGGGCAGAGCCTGCCAACACCTTGAATGTAAATTTCTGGCCTCCAGAACTCTGCAGGTAACATTTTATTCCTTTGCCTTAGTGAGAAGCTAATGTATGGGCTGAAGTAAGATGTGAGGTTTACAGTGCACTGAGGTGTTAAGGGGTAATATATTCTAACCTGCCATTTTACAGTTTTATAACAAACTTGATTTCCAGAATGAAAAGTAACTCCTGAAAGCCATCAAATGCAAGCATTCATGAAACCTGAAGGGTGAGGGTGAGCAGGACATGAAAGACACAGTACAGGTGAGGACGCTGGGGCCAGCACCTTCACATGCTGCTTCTCAGCCAGAGAAATACAACCAAGTCAGGTTCCACAACACACTCATTCCTGCTCATGAAAGGAAACAAAGCAACCAATGGTCTGGTTTGTCGGAGGGATGGTTGTGGAGGAATGTTCTAGAATCTGACCTCGTGAATCTTGAAAGAGATATGGCTGTTTCTTGCTGAGGAGCATGCATTCCTCCATAGGTTTAAAGGTGTTTCCTTCCATTCACAGGGGAGGTTAACCAGAGTAAACTTCCAAAGAAATAAATGGAAAAGGCCACAGGGAGTACACACCCCAGAATTACATTTGGTGGATAATGACAGGGAGGGGAGATCTCTTCGGGGACGAAAATCAGGACACATTTATACTGTGCCTGTATACACAAAAGAACTCGGCCACGTGGGAAGTAAACACACTTTGTGTATGTCCTTTGCCTGGTGATCTGATGCTCAGAGCCATTACCTAAGAGGCAGTAACAATGAACTGTCATATGATCCCTTATAAACAAGCTATTCATCACACTACAGTCAAGGCAAGGAGTCACGACAAGTTCTGTGGTGGTCAGTCTCTGCCACTCCCTCACACAGAGTCTGTGCCCAGGCTGGATAGCTCACGGCACCCTTCCCTATGAGGGCTTTGTCTCCTGGGCTCCGTGCTCACTCCAGAAATGCCCCTGTAAGGGATAAAAAAAATATCTTTCTTTCACCCCCCACTAAGATCATGGCAGAGATATCAGCAACAAAAAATGATTAAGAAAAGCACACATATTTACTACTCAGGATGAGCTTAAAGGCAGGGAATAGTGGCACACGCCTTTAATCCCAGCACTTGGGAGACAGGCAGGTGGATCTCTGTGAGTTCAAGGCCAGCCTGGTTTATAGAGTGAGTTCTGGAAACCCTGTCTCGAAAAACAAACAACAAAAACCAACCAAACAAACAAACAAAAAAGATAGTTTAAAGTGACAGACTTAAGGAAATAAAGACCTGGGGAGACAGGGAAATGGGGAGAAGGGATAATTATTTTATTTTCTGTGTATAGGTGTTCCGCCTGCATGTATGTCTGTATACCTCGTGTCTGCCTAGTGGCCATGGTGGGCAGAAAACGGTATCAGATACCCTGGGAGTAGAGCTACAGACTGTCATGAACCAGCTGGGACTCGAACCTTGATCCTCTGGAAGAGCAGACAATGCTCTTAACCTCTGAGCCATCTCTCCAGTCCTGGAATCTGTGGGATTTTTTGTTTTTGTTTTTGTTTTTTAAAATATAGGTCTGTCGGGAAGTAGACAGTCATGAAGAAGTACTCTTAAATTTTGAAAGTACAATCCAGGGGTAACAAAACAGAGGAAACTTTAGGTAAGCTTATCTGTCCAGATGTTTCTCCATGGTCCTGTATCTTCAAGGATAAAGATGTTCCCTTCCTCTGGAACAGGAGGGCACCTGTTATGTGAGAATCTTACCTTAGATAATGGAAGCTCAGAAAACAGTTCCTAGGTTGTAAGCATGCTCCAGGGACAAAGGGCAGGGGTTGCTGGTGGCCATCCTGCTTCTGGGCTTTTCTCAAGTCCCTTCAGTTTTGAGATATTTAGGAGCCAGTGAGATGGCTCAGTGTGTAAAGTCATCTGCCAAGAAGCCCAAGACCCACATTATGAAAGGGAAAAATGGGCTCCTGCATGTTGTTGGATGTGCAGTGCTGCACATTCACCCCTCTCTCCAAAGCAAATAAATAAAAACAGAACTTAAAAATAATTTAAAGCCAGGGGTGGTGGTGCATGCCTTTATTCCAGCACTCAGTAGGCAAAAGCAGACAGAGCTCTGTGAGTTTGAGGCCAGCCTGGTCTACATACTGTGTATGCTCCTGTCATATACTTTTATTTATTTACATGTATGAGCCTTAATATATGTCTGTGCCTGGTGCCCATGGAAGTCAGAAGAGGGCATCAGATCCCGGGACTGGACTGACAGACAGATGTGAGCCACCATGTGTGTGCTGGTAACTGAACCCCGGTCCTCTTCAAGAACAGGCGCTCTTAAGACACAACTCTCCAGCCTCCTCCAAGTATTTTTTTATGTTGATCAAATACTTAGAAGATTCAAAGTAACAAATTTCTAACGATAAGGCAGAGGTGATTCAGTAGATATTCCGAGGCAAACCTCTCTAGATGCTCCAGGACCCACAGACTGGGAAAGCCAGACAGACTCTACTCACTGGGTCTGTGTACAACAGTGTCAATCCACAAGCAACCGGCCTGCTAAGAACAAGGCACTTGCTTCTACTCTGTGGAGGGCAAAAACAAAGACATCATTCAGGGCACTCAGACTGAATTACTGTCTTCCCTTAAACTCTCCTCACAGGCAGAGTCAGCTGCAGCATCCAGCCTGGGGAAGTACTAACGTTCTCGACAAAGTTGTTCAAATACCCAGACAGTCAACACAGGGGCTTAGCACTAACACCCTGTTCAGCTATGAAGGACTAAAATCTCTCTAGAGATGGTGCCCCGAGCTTATACAGTCTGCTCTGGACCCAGCACTGGGAAGAAGGCAATAGGCTCCAGACTGAAAAGGAAGTGCTCCAAGTCCCTGCCAAGGCTATCAGTCAGTCCACACTCACATGACCCCACCTATAGAGCAGGCTTTCCAAGCCGTGGGTCGTGGCTCACTTGTAAGTCACTGAAATATGCTCATGGGTCACACACAGCATTTTCAAGAATGAAATTGTGAAACAGAGTAGACCAACATTGCTCTGCACACTGGGAAACGTCTCTCTCATTAAGTGTCAACAGATGTATATATAATACACCTTGTAAAAGCTATTTCTCACAGTGAATCATGGGCAACTTTGAAAGCCTCTGTTCTTGAGAAAAATCAAATAAAGTATTCAGATCTAACATAATAAGGATAGAGCATATATTTATTTGGGGGGGGGATATCAATGATTATCTAAAGTACCTGAAAATATCCAAAGTACCTAAATATCAATGATTATTCAGTGCCTGAAACCCAAGCCTGCCTCTCCCAAGTGTGTCTCTGGAGCCCGATTTTGTGTTTGTAAAGACATGGAAACTGTTTTTGGTGGGGACCTAGCAGACTGAACATCATAATCACCTACCTGCGCTTCTCCTTTGCACTCAGACACAAATGCAGATGGATGGACCACTAAGAACAAAACACAAGCATGCTTCCTGTGTCATTACCGCACTGGACACAGATGAAGGTTGTGCCGGGTCATGCCCAGTGTGCAGCCTGTTTGCAGCCACCCAGCAGAGGTCCTGGGTGAGAGCGGATACACCATCTGATAAGGGGCAGCAAGCAGTACAGTCAAGTAGCCCACAGCCCAGTGTGGATCCTGCCTCTGTGTGCTCCCACCTGGAGCAGCTCATCACAGTGAACAAGAGAGCAAACCTAAGAAGCGCTGTTTCTACACACCACAGAACAGAGGGCCTAGCTTCTCATGTGATAAGTTATTTCATTTCACGCCATTTTCCAGTCACATGTCGCTGGAGAAAATTTCTTTAATGTGTCTAGAAATTAAACTAGGCACCTTTAATCTCAGCACTTGGGAGACAGAGCCAGAAGGATCTCTGTGAGTTTGAGGGCAGCCTGGTCTAGAGAGTGAGTTCTAGGACAGCCAGGGCTACATAGCTACATACCCTGTCTCAGAGAGAGAGAGAGAGACAGAGAGACAGACAGACAGACAGAGACAGGGAGACAGAGACAGAGACAGAAACAGAGAGAGAGATACTAAACTGGGTTGGGGAAAAAGAGAGTGGGCAGAACAGTCAGATCCTTATACAGAGAATGACTGGCATGTGGGCCATCTTTGCTGTATAAAGGACTTAAAGTTAATTATACGATTTGTTTTGTAACTTATCCATTTACTCAATTGTGTTTGCCCCAGAACCATACTAAATGGATTCATACTTCCAGTGTTTGAAAAGGGGAGGCCCCTGAGAATGCAGAACAAAAAAGGAAGCCAAGCTGAATTTTCGTGTGGCAAAGACTAACTTGTGGTAGGAAGGAAATGAGACAATGCACACCAAATACTTTAAGCTTTGCTCTTGACCTAGGGATTTCACACTAAGGAAATGACCCTAAAGCATCAGTGAGGGGTGCACTGGCGGGGTTGTACAGGCACATCTGATGCCGATGCTGACAAGGTGATGCCGACAGCTAGCCACTGCCACCTTTACAGAAGGCTCTATTTTAAGGCATCCACATCTATTATCTCATTTATTTCTCAAAACACGCTGATATGGGGGCCAGTAAGATGGCTCAGGTGGCAACAGGTGACAAAGGCACCTCCATTTAATCTCCAGAATCCATGTGAAGTTGGAAGGAGAGAACTGACTCCACATGAATGCCACGCACATACACACATACTGCAAACTCTCTCTCTCTCTCTCTCACACACACACACACACACACACACACACACCACACACACACACACACACACACACACACACACACACACACACCATACATAACATTTAAAACCTAATGGTGCAACTGGTGTTAGCATTCCACTCAACTTACAGGTGAGTAAACCGAGACACAAAGCCATGAAGTAATATGCCCAGAGGCAGAGCTGAAGTGTGAACTCAGAGAGACCAACTCCAGGCCCTCACTGGATCACTAATTGTTGATGGTCCCTTAAATTCACATATTGAAACCCCAGTCCTCCGTGTGATGGGATTTGGGAGACAATTAGGCTGTGAAAGTGGAATGAGCCTTCAGGAGACTAGTGGCCTCCTACAGACAGACAGGAGAGCACTCATTCCTCTCTCTGCCCTCTGACTGTGAAGACACGTCAAGGAAGTGGTCCCCTGCACGCCAGCAGGACACCTCTCCCAGTGCCGCCACCCACATCTCAAACTTCCTGGACTCTAGAACTAGGAGAAATAAACTTCCGATTATCTAAGCCACCTCACCATGAGATCCTGTCATGGCTGCCTGAACTAAGACAGAAAGCATGTGAAATCATGTAATATCTATGTCTGAGAAACGTATCCACAGGATGAGCATATTATGAAATAGTATATAGTCATCTTGCTTTAGAAAAATTTCAAAGACTGATGAGATATGTATAAAATGTAATTAATTAATTTTCTTTAATTAAATCATTTTTGTGATTAAAACCACATCAATTAAAAAATGTGGTCCTGGTATACTACACTGTAATTAACAAGTGTTACATCCATGAATCATTTCTCACCTGTATACATATAACAAGTGAACCACAGAAAGTTTCTGTTGAGTATTTCACTGCTGGATTGGTTCTTATCTCACACCTGACCGAAGTAACTTAGGGAAGGAGGGTCTATTGGGTCACAGTTTGAGGGTCCCACCATTCATGGCACAAACCCACGGTAGCAAGAGCTTGAGGTGGATGGTCACACTGTGTCCACAGTTGGGCAACGGAAAACAGTGAACTTTCACGTTCAAAGGGCTTTCCCCTTTTCAATCGGGCCACAGAAAGGTGCTGATTACACTCTCACCCAAATCTAAACAATCCCCCCAGGCCTACCCAAAGGCTTCCCTCATGACTCCTAAATCCAGTCAAATTGACAGCCCCTAAACCATTATGACTGTCAAACCAAGACACTTACCAAAGCCACTCTGAGAATCCAGATACCCTAGGCTCTTGGTTGCAGCCCACATGCTCTGCTTGCTGGGACTGTCTGCATGTCCCTCCAGCCTGACCTGTGGTGATAAGCAGGTGGAGTGACGGAACAACATGGCCCTCCACAGTGGCCCTGTTCTGAAAGGTGTGGCAATGTCAGTGGGGAACGAGGGGAGCCTGAAGAAGCAGCAGCCAGTATAAAGTCCAGGCCCTCAGGCAGGCCACAGCCACAATAAACCACGCCTTCCTTCTGAGGCCTTGAGGCCGTGAAGGAAAATCTAAAGCCATCCAAACGGATTTGCCGTGGCCCAGTGCCCTGGCTTAGCATCACCTACCTGACACCACTCCAAACAGCATAGTGATGGATGCAGAGTGCAGGATGCAGATGCCACGCTCAGTGGCTTCTATGGTTTTGGATACTTGCCATGTACCACTAATGAACTGGAGAGAAATGGAGCTAAAACAGGCTGAGCAGGACACCCTGAGGTATTTCAACTGCCTAGCAGCTAGCAGCCCCATGTGTGCAAGAGGGCCCTGCATACTGTAACAACCTAAAATGTCACCACAATGTTTTACTGAGGTCCTGGTTGAAAGCCACTGGGTCAGACCACTATGGCCCAGAGTCATCTGTGTAGGGTCACCTGGGTATCATGTCTCAAAACAGTTTAGCACTCTTTCCCCCATACCCAAATCACCAAATGATGCTCATGAGAGCCTACGGTGCTTGAAAATTAAAAATAGACTTCACACTTAATAAGAGGCTTTATGGCTTGAGCTTTTCCCCAATCTCATGATGGGTACCATCATGGGTATTATGGTATGTAAGCACAGAACTATATTACTATAATTATTTTAAAAGCAAAGTAATTTCAGAATATTCAAAGCTTAAAGATGCATTGTGCACTGAATTCCTAACTGTGAGCTGTGTCTGTACCCACAGAATAAGAGGAGGGAAGGGGGGTGCGTTTTCTTAACAAACTGTTTTCTTTTAAAAAGTCACCACTTCTATAATAAGCCCAACGATGACTCTGTGTAAGAGTGTTTATCAGAAGCTTTGGCTTCGAGATTTTCCCTCTTTTTCTCTGAGACAGGTCTTGCTCTGTGTGCAGCCCCCAGGTGAGCCTCAAGCTCAGCCCCCTGCCGCAGTCTCCTGACTGCTGGATTATAGACCACCACACCCAGTGCTCAAGATCGTCTTTTAAGTCAAAATCTTCCTGGGCTGTGTGTGGGTATAGCTTAGTGATGAAGAGTGTGTGCCTGCTACGCACCAGGCACCGGGTTTGGTCCTCAGCACAACAGAATTAGCAAATAGTAGTAAGATGCTTTCCGTACAGCACTCAGCATCCGAATATCAAATCGACATTTGCATTTTAAATAATATCCCTCTAGTTCTTGGAGGACATGTAGACACAATCAGTCCCTCCATGCACTGAGAGTACCACCTACTTTATAGTTCCCGTGTTGAATTTCAGATCAGCGCTGCATCAGCTCTTCCACTGAAGTTGTAGAGGGAAATTTTCCTTTTTAAGATTTCAGCATATCCATGGGGCTGGGGAGACAGCCCAGTAAGGTACCTGCCACACAAGCATGAGGACCTGAGTTCAGATCCTCAGCATCTGTGTGAAAAATGGGGCACAGCAGCAGGTACCTGCAGTCCTAGTGCTGAGAGATGGAGACAGGGGGATGGCTGGGGCTTGAAAGGCAGTTAATCTGGCTGAATTGGTGAGTGCCAGGTTAAGTGAGAGACTCTGTCTCAAAAAATAAGGTGCAAAGGGTTTGGGAGATGGCTCAGCAGTAAGAATACTTGCTACTTTTCCAGAGGATCTGGGTTCGATTCTCAGTACCTACACGGCAACTCAGAACTGTCTATAACTTAAGTTCCAAGGGCTCCAATGTCCTCTTATGGCCTCCAAGGGCACCAGGCACACATGTAGCATACCCATACATGTAAAATTAAATTAAAAATAAGGAAAACACCCGCCCTCAACCTCTGACCTCTATGTGCACACACACACAGACACATGCAGAAACACACACATGTGCGCACACATACGAACACATGCACACACACAGTTTTCAGCACATCAACTGTTTAGCTACACCCTATTCACACTTTTAAGTAGTATGTGATTTTTTTCCTCCACTCCCCTGACTTTCAGACACCATGACAACTCTTTTAGGAGTCTACCCGTGCACACAACTGACCACCAGGACAACTCCAGAGCCCTAGAAACCAGGAAGGCGGGGAGGGTGAGAAGGTGAGAAAGAGTCAGGAAAGCGGCCACGCACAGAAAGCCCGGATGAGTGTGGTAGCACAGGCCGGCAACCCCAGCACAGCCCAAGCCAGTACCACCACCGCCCTCCAAAAAGCCAAAAAACTGCTGAAGAAACAAACAATACCCCAAACACAACGTCTTTAGAAATCTCAGGTTCATGTCAGAAAAGTACCTTTAACCTAGCCTCTACCCTTGCTCATTTGCTAAACATACATGCAAACGTGTTTCTCTCATTGTATCAAATCAAATTAATAATTACCTAGTAGTTCTCATTTTCACTTCAAACCCGGTCTGATCACATCCAGGAAAGGGCATTCTCAAGACACAGCTCTCACACTCAGGCTGGTAGAACCTTCCGTCCAGCCTCAGAGCACAGTGGAGTTTCACAACGGAGGCCTCTTGCGACCGGACTTCACTGGCCTCCGTGGGGACGAGAGACAGCCGAGCACAAAGGCGCCGTGGCATAAGCTGTGGAGCCGGCTTTGTGTGTCTGTAGAAGAGGGCGAGGGTATTTACATGTCAATACGCAAACCAGCGCCTGCTGCCCCTCCACTCCGTCTGGCGTCCAGACCCTCGGTTTTGTTCCCCCTTATCCAAGGAGCCTTGAGTCTGTGGCTGCCAGCAAGCATTTGGCAAACTCCTGAGGGATTTGCCAACCCCCTTTCACAGTGCTGAGCCCCAGCGAAGACATCAGCAACCAACCAGCAGGCTTTTCAAACTGTCCTGGAAGCCACACAGGAGAGATGCTTGCTTTAGATCAGAATCGTGAACACATTCAGTTCCAAAAGAATCATGGGGAAAGGGGCAAAAACAAAAAGATTTCAGAGGACTGGACCCTGGGTCTCACACTTAGTCAAAAAGCAATGTCTCAGGAGATTCTAAGTCAGCGTGAGACATCGGTGTGGTCCGAGGGCCCAAAGCAAAGGAACCATCCGCGTATTTTAGGACTCACTGTCAGAAGTGTGTCATTATGACTAAGGAGGTGGGGACAGAAAAAAATAGAAGAGCTATTCTCAGAGAGGAGGGGTAGCAAGAGGGGAGAAACCCTCAGAGTCCGGTCCTGTGAGGGAGAAATGAGCTGACAGGGAGGGAGTACATCCTCAACCCATGAAGGATACGAAAGGCAGATTTACTCAGGGCTTCGGACATCAGAAGACAAGGCTGACGAGTGTGTGGACACAGCATCTGTACAAGCAGCAGACTTCCTAAGAAGGGCAAGGGGTGTTCCTGCAGGGCTGGTGTCAGGCTGCATATGGGGGCACTGCTGGCAGAGGCCGGCTGGATGTCAGGAAGACACGTGAGAGCTCTACCTTAAGAACACACTCTCTGGCTCTTTACACCCCAAACCAAATGGACTGTGGAATAAAAATATTGACTGACAAAGCAACACGATCTGTGATGCAGACCGATTTATGTGAAGACAAGGCTGCACTTCCAATGCTGGCAACAGTCACTTCGGAAATTATGAAGGTCAGATCCAGGTTAAATAGTAGCAAGGTTGGGGCACTGGATGGGAGTCCCTTAAATTACTTCTCTCTTCCCCATCGCTCAAGAGGCTGCTGATGTAATTTGGGCCATTTACAGCATTTACCTGAGAAGTGTTTGGTGGTCAGTTGGGTTTCCTGAATGTTTCAGTGGGGACTCTCTGCTGGTCTAGACCCGGGAAACAGAGGAAGGAAGGAAGGGAGTTTCCAGCAAGGGCCTTCGGAATGTGCAGGGACCTGGATGGACACTGTTTCCACCCGGGGAGGGCAGTGGTAAAAATCCTCCTATTTCAGCCTATGCTGTGAAAGACTCAGAAATAGCTGGGCCCACATTGTCCCTGGAACTGTTCTGGGTACAAAACTCGCTTGGGTTGATTTTATTACACTTCATCCCAGAACAGGCTGAGAGCTCAGAAAACCACGGTGAGGTAGGTGCGCCCCCACCAAGGTCCTCCTCTCCAAACAATCCCTACAGAGTCCATAAAACAGCCGTCAACAGGAAACCATATAAACCTGGAGGCAGACTGATAAGTTGCTCTCCAAACAGAGCACACCTGCTCACCTGCTCTGTGGGGAAAGCCTCCTTCCTGTGTAGCCACCAGCAGGGCTAGGCACCAATCAGGCCTTTGTTGTTTTTTCCTTTTTGAGACAGCTCTCTGCTGTCCTGGTAGACTAAGCTGGCCTTGAACTCAGAGATCCACCTGCCTCTGCCTCTGCCTCCGGAGTGCTACTAGACCCAAATAATCAGGCTTTTTTGATATTCAGTTTTATATGAGAACTTTATCAGTAGGGAGAAAAAT
Organism: Onychomys torridus; assembly: GCF_903995425.1. Classification (NCBI taxonomy): domain Eukaryota; kingdom Metazoa; phylum Chordata; class Mammalia; order Rodentia; family Cricetidae; genus Onychomys; species Onychomys torridus. Next base: position 54,864,813 of record NC_050444.1, read on the forward strand.
CTTGTGTTTCTTTACTCTGTCTTTTATTTCTTGCCACTAAGGCTGACTATTATTGTGTTTTTTTAAAAAGAATGAGTAGACAAAGGTATCCTAGATTCACAGATTATCTGTATAAGGTGGGATCAAGGGAGGCCTTATCTGTCATTGTGAGTGTCTGTCACAATGTTTACAGTGTGACAGCTTAATTTTTCTGCTCTCACAAGAAAAATCTTAAGATGAACATGGAGGTGTGCTCCTGCTACATGCTAAAGACTGACGGGAAGGTGTGAGACCAGTCAAGACCAAGAAAGGTAACATTTTAAAAAGTCATTGGTCAGTGGGGCATCTTTTTAAAAATGACACTCACGAACCCGATCTGTGACCCTCAAGGGCAGAATGACCAAGCCCCAGCCCCACCCCACTCGGAGCCTCAGGCTTCCAAGTTTCCGGCATCCTTCAAACCAGTCTTGGGTTGTGCTGGTTGGAGGACATGGCTGGGGCTGCCTCAAAGCCCGTTCGTTGTGAGAGCCTGTGAGCCTCGCTCCCCAAAGGTCTCTGCACCTATACCACTTATAGAGATTTAAGACATCATTTTCTTGTCTGCTTTTGTCTTGGTTTAAAATAAGAGGCAGAGCTGGGAGATGGCTCAGTGGTTCAGAGCACTGGGTTAGGTTCCCAGCATCCACACTCGACAGCTCACAACAGCCTAACTCCAGGACCAAGGGATCCACACCCTCTTTTGTCTTCTTGGGCTCCTGCACTCACATGTACCTGCACACAGAGACACATAGATACACGTAATTTTTAAATAAAATAAATAGGGGCTGGACAAAAATTATAAATAACTATTAGGTAACGTGGTGGTGTGAAAGAAAATGGCCCCCAAAGGGAGTGGCACTATTAGGAGGTGTGGCTTTGTTGGTATGGTATGTTGGTAGGTATGTTCTTGTTGGAGGAAGTGTGTCACTGTGGGGGTGGGCTTTGAGGTTTCCGATGCTCAGGATACCGCCCAGTGTCTCAGTCGACTTCCTGTTGCGTGCAAGTTGTAGGATTCTCAGCTACTCCTCCAGCACCACATCTGCCTGCACACCACCATGCTCCCCAACCATGATGATAATGGACTGAACCTCTGAAACTGTAAGTGAGCCACCCCAATTACATGTTTTTATTTATAAGAGTTGCCATGGTCATGATGTCTCTTCACAGCAATTAAAAAACCCTAACAAAGACAATTAGTAGTTTAAGGTGCTCTACAAGAGAGGGAATATGAAAAAACTGGGTTAAAATCAGGTCCCCCTTAGTGTTTGTAACTCATGTGTCAATAAAATGTATTCATGCACACTTTGAAGACGAAACCAATAATATAATCCTATCAAAAACTAACATTCCCTCAGTTCAGACCTGCCTCCTTCATGGTTGCTATTTCTAGACAGTAAAGCTTTAGTCTAAAATGGGGGAGACTGAACTTTAAAAGTCATTCCCAATGGAAGGACCGTTTTCTTTGAGGGTCTGGCCACTGAAGTTTGAGCATGCTCCAGTAAGTATGGGCAGCACAAATGGGACTTGGTGGGTTGCATTTGGTTTTGCAATGGGGAGGGTGTAAGGAGGGACCTGGGAGCAATGGGTAGCTAATCATTTGGCTAGTGACCTTTACCTGAGGGGCTGGGCCTCAGTTATAGGGTGTTTGCTGAGCCGTGGGTTTGATCTTCAATCCTAGGAAAGCTAGGCATGGTGTCACCCGTCTACAATCACCTTCCTCAGGATGTGGAGGCAGAAGACCAGAAGTTCAAGGTCAACCTTGGCTGCATAGCTAGTTGAAGGTCAGTTTAGGATACATGAGACATGATTTCAGAAAAAAATAATCACTTGATTATTACAGAATATACATATCAACATTTCTGAAAAGTGATTCAACCTTTATCTTACTGTTAATTCTATCTTCAGAACTCTATCAAGAAATAATTGTAATTATAGGGGAAGTTAGGCAGAAGGATACATGCTACGGCTCTATCAGTAGCAGCACAGCAGTGGAAACAGCATGGAGGCAGTTTTCTGTGACTCAGTGACTCAGGACGCTACCCACAGTCTCAGTCATTCAGCCAATTACCATCCTGCACTGCTCTAGTTGGGTTGGGTTCAGTTTTGTTTCTCAACTTGACACAAGCTAGTTTTCTGGGAATAGAAAGCTCAATTTAGAAAATACTCCCATCAGATTGCTGGTAGGCAAGTCTGTAGAGCATTTTCTTTGTTAATGATTGATGTGGGAGGGCCTGGCATACTGTGTGTGATGCCACCCCAGGCAGGTGGTCATTGGATGTCTTAGTTAGGGTTGCTATAGCTGTGATGAAGCACCATGACCAAAAGTAACTTGGAGAGGAAAGAGTTTATTTGTGTTACATATCCTGTATCATAGTCCATTGCAAGACCAACACAGGAACTCAATCTGGGAAAGAACATGGAGGCAGGAGCTGATGCAGAGGCCACAGTGGGGTGCTTCTCACTGACTTACTCATCATGGCTTGTTTAACCTGCTTTTTATAGCACCCAGGACCACCAACTCAGGGGTATCCCCATCCACAATGGGCTAGGCCCTCTCCCATTAACTAAGGGAATGCCCTAAAGGCTTGCCTGCCTACAGCCCAATCTTACAGAAGGATTTTCTCAAATTGGGGGTTCTTTCCCCCCAGATGACTCTAGCTTGTGTCAGGTTGACATAAAACTAGCCAGCACCTGGGATGTATAAGAAAGCAGGCTGAGCAAGCCATGAGGAGCAAGCCAGTGAGCAGCACTCCTCCATGGTCTCTGCTTCAGTTCCTGCCTCCAGGTTCCTGCCTGTGTTCAAGCTTTGGCTTCCCTCAATGGACTGTGACCTGGGATATATAAGACAAATAAACCCTTTCTTCTCTAAGCTGTTTTTGGTCAGTGTTTAATCACATCAATAGGTAGCACTCTAAGACAGTTATGTAGAAAATTCCAAAAATAATTTGAGCTGGAGAGATGACTCAGTGGTTAAGAGCACTTAATACCCTTTCAAAAGACCACACACTGTTCAGTTCCTAGCACCCATACCGGGTCGCTCACAACTCCCTGTAATTCCAGCTCTAGGAGCTGACATCCTCTTCCAGCATCCTCAGGCACCTGCACATATGTACACATACATGGTGGTGGTGGGGGGGGGTGTTTACACAAGTAGACAACTCCTAAGTAGCATGATACAGTCGCCTACTGTCCCGAATTCTTCCTGTGAGGGACAATGTTTGTCCCTCTGCCCAGCATAGTCCTCTGTATTCACTGCGTGCCTATAAGTCACTTGGTTACCATGGAGTTTATCAAATCGACTGTTGCAGTATTGCAATGAATATGTTCAAGTAGCCTTTACTGTGTGTATATGCACACATGCATATGAGTACATTATCAGGTGTGTGGCTGTACAGGTGATGTCACTGTTCAGGTACCACCCACCTCATTTTTTGAGACAGGGTCTCTTACTAACCTTTAGCTCACCAAGCACGCTAGGCTGGCTGGCCCTCGAGGCCCAGGGACCCACTGACTGCCTCCCTGGCACTGGGATCGAAATGTGCACCACCTCAGCTTTGGACTCTGGGACCAAGCTCAGATCCTCTCCTTGCCCAGCAGCAGAATGAGCTGAGACAAGCACACAGGGACCCCCTTTCTAGAAGACACTTTGGCAACAGTTTTTCAACTTGTAAAAGTTCCGTCTCATAACTGTTTTTACACAAAGAGTCTATTTCACAAAAACCATTTCACAGGTGTGCAAACATAAAAGCAACAAGGACCCCCAACCAGGGGGCTGCCCTGCTAGCGGGAGAACAGAACGGGCAGTTTCACTCAGGAAAGCTGTGAGAGAGACCAAGAGGAACTCCGAAAATAAAAACCGGGAGAAAGGAAGGAAGACAGATAACTATGATGTGTTGCCTAGTTTCACTTGTTCCTTTGATGTCTCATTGTTGGCAACAGAGCAGGATCCAGGGTGCTAACCCACTCTGCGTGTTTTGATCCTGTGCATGCCAGTACAGCTTATAACACAGGTTCGGCTGAAGTAAGTAAGCACTCTGCCTCACTTGGAGTGGTAACACCTAACGAGACGGCAGCCACAGACTGAAAGCCACATGTGCTCACCTAGGAAATGATTGTGCACACATGTGACCCCAGCACTCAGGAGGTGGAGGCAAAGGAATCCGGAGTTCAAGATCATCCCCAGCTACATGGAACATTCAAAGCCAGTCTAGACTACACAAACACTGTCTCAGAGAGAGGGTGGGGGCTCTGGAGGTGGCGCAACCGGTAAAATGTGTACCTGTAAATCCAACTTTGATGCCCAGAAAAGCTGCTCCATGGTATGCACTTTTAATCCCAGTGCTGGGGAGACAGAGAAAAGCAGCCCTCTGGTGCCTAATGGCCAACCAGTCTACCCTAATCAGTGAGTTCCAGGCCACAGTTAAGAGATCCTGTCTCTGCCGGGTGGTGGTGGCACATGCTTTAATCCCAGCACTTGGGAGACAGAGGCAGGCAAACCTCTATGAGTTCAAGGCCAACCTAGTCTACAGAGCAAGTTCCAGGAAAGCCAGAGCTACACAGAGAAACCCTGTCTCAAAAAAACCCAAAACAGAACGGAACGGAACGAGAGAGAGAGAGAGAGAGAAAGAGAGAGAGAGAGAGAGAGCGCCTGTCTCAAAAAACAGGGTAATAGATGGCTAAAACACCTGAGGTTGGCCTCTGTCCTCCATAAGTATACACATAAACATGTACGCACACATCTGAACACACACGCACACAAACACCAAAAAGCAGCAATTGGGTAATTAAAACTTCTAATAATTAAAACTTCTAAAAGTATGACAAACATATTCTTTTCATTAATTTCCCCAAACCTCCTACAGCAATTACATACTAAAAACCATAGGCAAGAGAAAACAACAATATATAACATGCCTGAATTTGAAATTAGGATGTCAGGTTAAAAAGAAAAGAAATTTACTCTGGAATTTCTGATTTAAAAGAAACTCCAGTGAATAAAGAAGAAAAAAAAAAGTACAAACAGATCACCCAAACACACAGAGCAGGTTGATGAGTTAAGGACAGAGATGCAAAGTTTGGGGGTAGATGTGGCTCTTCATCCAGGGCTCTTCCTGGCTAGATCTAAGCTCAGCTCCCTGGGAGCCCAGGGTGGAACCTTTGCAGTGGACCTAGCTCACTGGGTAGAGACACAGACTCAGCTAACAGCACCCAAGAGCCAGCAAGTATGAATGATTTCTTCTCCCTGCCGATGGGAAACAGAGAAACAGAAATACAGTTCACCCTGGCTTGCAAAAGAAGGCATGCACAGGCAGAGCACCAAGGCCAACACAGTGCATTGGCATTCCACTGGAACCTACAGCTGGTGCATTCACATTTCAGGCATGGGCCACGGTGAAAGGGTATCACACAGAAGTACACAGTGAAGTGTATTACTGTACAGCCCAAGAATAAGACCTGGGAAGTGCAATTATCTCATAGCTAAACTCCCCCTGGGGCACCAATGTTGAGTTCATGAACTCTGGGCAGACCCATAGTTACCTAGATTTGACTCTATAGGCAGTTCTGAAACTTGAAGTAATAATCATGTACACACACATGCATGTGCTCTATAGTTATGCATGTGGGGGGGTGGAAGGATGGACGGGACAGATGTAGGGAAAGAGTTATTCCTTCATGGAACAAAGAGCAGGTGGGAAACAGGATCTCTTCACTCATCTATTACCTATGGGATCATGGCGCTCTCTTAACTAATCTATTACTTATGAGATCATGGGCAAACCTCTTTATTGAAAAAAAGCTATTCCAAGATGTTGTTCCAATGGGTATTGTGCTCTATGCACTACACTGTCTAGGATTAAACTAATATCACTTATAGGACAATTTCTATTAAAAAGCTAACTGATAAAGAAAAGAAGTAAGCCAAGTGTGGTGGTGGATGCCTTTAATTCCAAGACTAGAGAGTTCAAGGCCAGCCTGGTCTACATAGTGAATTCTAGACTTAGACACAAAGTATCTGCCATTGTGAGGAACAAGAAGTGAGCAGGCATGCCTCTGGATGAAAGAACATGCCACTCACTGCAGGGGACGGCTCAGTGGGTAAAGCATTACTAAGGGTCAGAGTTCAGATCCCCAGAACCCATGTACATGCTGAGTGGCTGTAACGGCCCACCTGTAATTCCAGTCTGGGAATTTGGAGACAAGGATCCCTGGAGCAACCTGGCTACTGAGACAAACCCTATCTGTAATCTCTGGACTTAACTGAAAGACCCTGCCCCAAAGAATAAGGTGAAAAAGCAAATCAGGGAAAATTCCTGATAGCAACCTCGGGTCTACCCATGCTCATGCACACCTGTGCATGCATGCCTGAACAGACAATGTTCACTGTACTGTGTACAGTGTCCATGTACAATGCTGCAGCGTGTCCATTTTTATACAATGTACTATGTACAATTTTATACAAAATTGTACTATATGTGATGTTCACCATGTACACTGCACACATAGACACATAAAAATTAAATTTAAAAAAATTAAAGAATGTTTGAGGCCTGCTTGGATTGTAGAGTGAGTTCGAGTTTGTCTTGAACAACTTAATGAGACCCTGTCCTCAAACAAAAGTAAAATGATGGCCGGGTTTATAGCTCAGTGGCAGAGCTTTTGCCTGGACAGAGCAAACCCCTGGGTTCAACCCCCCAGTTCCCCAAACAAAGGCTGGAGATGTAGCTCATTGGTGGAGTGTCTTCCTAGCACGCATGAGGTCCTGTTTTAATTCCCTGTTTAAAGAGAGCAGGAGGCTGGAGAGAGGATCATCAGGTAAGATGGCTACTCTTTCAGAGAACCCAAACACAATTCCCATCATCTACCCATGGCAGCTCAAGACTGTCTGTAACTCCAGTTCCATGGAATCCAATGCCCTCTTCTAGTCTCTCTGGGCACCAGAGGATGCACACAGTGCACAGACATACATACATACATGCAAAACACCTACACACATCAAATAAAATTTTTAAAAAAATTTAAATATTAACTAACACTACTTTAAAAAAAAAAAAAAAAAAAAAAACAAAAACAAAAAACAGCCTGCAATGGGCTAGAGAGATGGCTCAGAGGCTAAGAGTACTGGTTGCTCTTTCAGAGGTCCTGAGTTCAATTCCCAGCAACCACATGTTGGCTTACAACCACCTATAATGAGATCTGGTGCCCTCTTCTGGCATGCAGGCATACACACAGGCAGAACACTGTGAACACAATAAATAAATAAATCTTAAAAACAAACAAACAAAGCCTGAGAAATCTAGAAAGACACAAAGGACAGATAACTGGAAAGGAGGAAAAGAGTGCACAAGCAGGTTGCAATTAGGAGAAACATGAAGCTGCCCAGACCAATGCACTGTGGAGCTTATCAGGACCCACATTTCCCTGAACTGGAAATCTGGACACTGACCAATGGCTGATGGTGTTAGGGAACTGGGTCTCTCTCGAGGTGTGGTCATTTTAATAGGTCCCTACCTTTGCAGTTACATACTGAGATGGTAGCAGATAAAATATTCAAGGCACGATATAGAATAAACTTGGAAGATGATGTATGGAAATATGAATGAAAGGACATTGATTATTGGGTAATAACTACTGAGATTAGGTCACAGGTACTAGAAATCTCATTATACTATTTTTTTTTGCCCACTTTTATGCTTTCATTTAAAAAGGGGGAGGTCCCGATATAAAAACATAAAGTGCCCACTGACAAACACAGGCACCGTGAGGGACAATGCGCCTTTAATGAGTCAAGTGACATTGTTGCATGACTTTACTGTTTTATTTTTTTATTTTTATCACATTAAAAAAAATTCTTCTTTATTTTATGTGCATTGGTGTTTTGCCTGCATCTGTGTCTGTGTGATGGTGTCAGAGCTCCTGGAACTGAAGTTACAGACAGGTGTGAGCTGACATGTGGGTGCTGGGAATTGAACCCGGGCTCTCAGGAAGAGCAGTCAATGCTGTTAGTCACTGAGCCATCTCTCCAGCCCCCTGACTTTATTACATTTTTACTGACTTATTTGTGTGGTGGGGGAGCATGTATATGGCATGTCATATACATGGAGGTCAGAGGACGGGTCCTCTCGGTTTTCTCTTTCCACCGTGTGGGTCCGAGGGGCTGAATTCATGACTTGGTGTCAAGCACCCTTACCTGCTAAACCATCAACAGCCCTGACTTTTGTTTTAATTAAAAAATATTTTAGGCAGAGTCTCATGTAGCCCAAGGTGGCTCTGAATTATCTATGTATCCAAGTAAAACTTTGAACTAGCCGGGCGTTAGTGGCACATACCTTTAATCTCAGCACTTGGGAGGCAGAGGCAGGCAGATCTCTGTGAATTCAAGGCCAGCCTGGTCTACACAGTGAGATCCAGGACAGGCTCCAAAACAACACAGAGAAACCCTGTCTCAGATAGATGGATGGATGGATAGATGGATGGATGGATGGACAGATAGATGGATGGATAGATGGATGGATGGATAATAGATAAATGATAGATAGATAGATAGATAGATAGATAGATAGATGATAGATGGATGGATGGATAATAGATAGATAGATAGAGCATTGAACTTCTGATCCTCCTACCCCTGCTTCCCAAAAGCTGGGATTACAGGCATATCTATTTACACCAGACTTGTTTTTTAAAAATCATGTGTGGTATGCACCTGTGCATGAGTTGACATGTATGTGAGTGCATGTGTATGTCCAATGTTGACAGTCTTTTTCAATCATTCTTTCATCTATACCATATTTCTTTAAAAGACCACTTACCTAATTTCCCCCTCAATTGTTTGTTTTTATTGTTGTTGCTTTTCTTTTTGTTTGTTTGAGACAGGGTGTCACACTGTAGCCTGGGCTGTCCTGAAACTCACCACTGTATAATATGGTCCACATATATACGTGGAGGCAAAATATCCATATACATAAAAAATTAAAGATAAAATATATCAATATAATAAAAATATTAAATTATAAAACTAAAAGAAATTTAGCAATAAAACCGTAAAATAGCAGAATAAAATGCCTTAATATTTCTACAAATCTTAAGAATAGTCAAGGCTTTTTCAATATACTCATAAAGCCAAAGGTCTTTTGGGCTGGAGAGATGGCTCAGAGGTTAAGAGCACTGACTGCTCTTCTAGAGGTCCTGAGTTCAATTCCCAGCAACCACTTTGTGGCTCACAACCATCTGTAATGAGATCTGACGCCCTCTTCTGGCCTGCAGTCATACATGCTGTATACATAATAAATAAATAAATCTTTAAAAAAAGACTTTATAAAAAAATAAATAAAGCCAAAGGTCTCAAAGAAAAATAAATATTATCAGTACACATGATTTCTTTAAAATTCTTGTGAATAAATGAAGGCAAAACAGCCTACCAATGAAACAAGCAAAGGGCCTGACTAGGCAGGTCTTTGTACACACAAACTTGTAACTTCATTACAGGACTAGAATTCTTGAGGCTAGTTCCCCAGAGTGAAAGGACAGCAGTCAGTGTACTTGAACGAAAATATACATGTTTATGCACACAGGATGGAACATTCACATCCAAAATGATATCTAACTTCATTCTTTAGAGAACTGCAAGATTGTGTGTGTGTGTGTGTGTGTGTGTGTGTGTGTGTGTGTGTGTGTGTAATTTTTAAATCCATAGAGCTGGCAAAGAGCAGGATGATTTGACAATAACCATGGGCAGTGAAAGTGATAAAAAGCCATTCACAGCTTCGCATGAGTATAATATTACCTTCCTAAGGGGCAGGTAATCCCTTTATCCACTGAGTCCCCGTGACCTTTTTTCCAATAGAATACATTACAGCAGCAATGAGGGTTGAAATGGTTAATACAAACTGACTTAGAAATATAACCCCACAAATTGTTGAATTTTTAAAATCTGATACTTTATTTTTAAGTATATGTGTGTTTTACATGCATGTATATCTGTGCAACATGTGTGTGCAGTGCTCACCCACAGGGACTAGCAGAGGCTGTCAGATCCTCTGGAACTGAAGGAACAGACAGTTTGTGAGCGGCCATGCGGGTACTGGGAACTGAACCTGGGGAGTCTGAAAGAGCCATCTCTCCATCTCCTGTTGAATTATTTTTTAAAGATTTATTTACTTTTGTTTCATATGTATGAGTGTTTTGCCTGTGTGTAAGTGCACTGCATGCATGCCTGATGCTCATGGAAGCAGAAGACAGCATGAGTAACCCAGAACTACAGTTACAGATGGTTGTGAGCTGCCATATGAGTGCTGGAAACTGAGCCCAGGTCCTCTGGAAGAGCAGCAAGTGCTCTTAACTGCTGAGCCATCTCTCCAGCCCCAATACTGTTGAGTTTACAAAGACAGAAACAAAAACATCAGCACTGTGGCACACACGTGTAATCCCAACACTCAGAAGACAGAGGCAGGGGGAACAGGAGTCTAAGCTATGTAGTGAGGCTCTGTCTCAAGATAAGATTATAATTTCAGTGATAGAAACTGTGCATGTTGGCCAGACAGACGGCTCATTGGTTAAGAACACTTGCTGCGCCAGGCAGTGGTGGCGCATGCTTTTAATCCCAGCACTTGGGAGGCAGAGCCAGGTGGATCTTTGTGAGTTCAAAGGCCAGCCTGGTCTACAGAGCGAGATCCAGGAAAGGCACAAAGCTACACAGAGAAACCATGTTTCGAACAACAACAACAACAACAACAACAACAACAAAACCACTTGCTCCTCTTGCAGAGGATCTAGGCTCAGTTCTCAGCACCCAAATGCCAATTCACAAGGATCTGTAACTGTACTCTCAGAGGATCAGACACCTGCTGGAGTCCTGTGGTACTGTGTGTGTGTGTGGTGCACAGACATACATGCAGACAAAAATACCTACTACACATAAAACTTCAAATGTATGTGTCATTGGAAGGAAGCAGTTCAGGAAGCATTGCCTAAAGTTGAGTCTGCCTGTGTTTGAAGTGAGAGAGGAACCAATGGGAAGCCCAGGCTGATGGCCTAAGGTTTGGCCCCTGGAACCCACGTGGTGAAAGAACCAGCTCCTGCCGGTTGTTTTCTGATGTCCACAGATACACACGTGCACACACAATTAATATTCCTAAACTAATAACAAAAAAGTAAAGTGAGGCAGGGTGTTTAGTGAGTAAAGACAGCTCTGGAAGATAGATTTTTAGATGAGTTTTACCCTTAGGTATTATTTGTATTCTGACCCAATGAACTGGTTTTTATAGGTTTAGTTTCACTTTGCTCTGTTTTATTATGTTACCCAAGATGGCCTCACACTCACAGTCATCCTGCCCTGCCCCCCAAGTGCTGGATTATAGGCACTCGCTACTATGCCTGGCTACATAAAAACTTTTCTATCTAGAAAATCAACACACCTGCTCCTTTCTTTTTTATCACATTTATGGGAAGAAGGGGAATTTAAAAAAAAGAGGGAATTTGGGGTAGTTGTTATATTATAGTAAAAGAGATGAGAATGTTAATGAGGAAAAGAAAGCCAGAAAAGGAGGAAATACTAAGCACAGGTTGAGGCCAACTAATGAGTTCACTGGCAGCAACTAGAAACCGCTGCATTCCTTGCTACCCTCAGGCAAGAGAGAGAAGGCTCCAGGGAAAAAAACCTGAGGGAGTGCACCGGAGCTACACACTGTAGAGAAACATCCAAGGACCAGGGAGGGATGCTTGTGGAATGACGTCATCTTGGTCACTGAGGTGGGGCCCAATCTCTGCACAGAGACGGGTTGTACTCTCCTTTGCTTCTCTGTTGCTGTGAGAAAACAATGGTCAAAAGTAACTTGAGTGAGGCAAGAGGGGTTTTTTGTTTTGTTTTGTTTGTTGTTTGTTTGTTGGATGGATGGATGGATGGATGGATGGATGGATGGATGGGTGGATGGATGGATGGGTGGATGGATGGGTGGATGGATGGGTGGATGGATGGATTGGGGCTTACAGGTTACTGGGAAGCCAAGGCAGGAACCTAGAGGCAGGAACTAAAGCAGAGACCAAAAATGAATGTTGCTGGGCTTGCTCCCTCTGCCATGGGCCCGGCTAGCTTTCTTATATAACCCAGGATCACCTGCCCAGGGGTAGCTGAGACCTTCTACATCAATCAGTGTGGTGGTTTAAATGAAAATGACCCCCAGAAGCTCACATGTTTAAATACTTGATCCCCAGTTAGAGGAATTGTTTGGGAAGGGTTAGGAGGTGTGGCTTTGTTGGAGGAGGTGTGTCACCAGGGGCAGGCTTTGAAGGTTTCAAAAGACTCACAGGCTCTCTGAGAGAGACCAGTGTCTCTCTTTCTCTCTCTGTCCTCAGCTGGGGGATCAAGATGAGAGCTCTCAGCTGCTACAGCCAGCCTGCCTACTGCTTGCTGCCATGCTGCCCTGTCAGGATAGACTCTTAATCCTCTGAACCATAATCCCAAATAAATACTTTCTTTTATAAATTGTCTTGGTCATGGTGTTCTGTCATAGTAACAGAAAAGAAAGGAGTACAATTAGGTATCAAGAAAATTCCCAAAGGCCAAGCTAATAGAGGCAATCTTCAGTTGAGGTTCCAGGTCTTTAGGTTTGTGTCAAGTTAACAACTGAAGCGGACTGACGGGCGGTAACACAATGGCATACTATTCAGATTAAGAGCAAAAGTTGAAGTCCAGGAGCAGCAAATGGTAAGGGAATAATGATAAAATTCAGCCAGAGACCAGGGTAAAGTGACTTGAAATGGCCAAAGACTGATCACAACACACTGGGAATTTTCAGAGCAGAAGACAACAGCAGACTCTGAATGCCCTACACTTACGAATCCACTGAGGACTGGTTGGAGTCAGGGTTGAAAAGACATGACCCAGGAAGTGGGGAAACAAACCAACCAACCAACAAACAAAACAAACAAACAAACAAACGCATACACACACAAGAAACACCTAACACAAGGATGGCTCACCAACTACTCTTCTGATTCCCACCACCACATGGTGGCTCACAACCATTTATAACTCCAGCTCCAGGAGACTCAATGTCTTCTTCAGAACGCTGTGGGCACCAAGTACACAAGTGGTGCATAGCCACACATGCAGGAAAAACACCTGTTGCAGAATATTTGCTATCCTGTGAAGATGTGTCTCTGCCTAAGGGACCTTCTGATTGGTTTAATAAAGAGCTAAATGGCCAATGACTAGGCGGGAGAGAATAGGTGGAACTTCCAGGCAGAGAGAGAGAAAAAACTGGGAGGTGAATCTAGCCACAGGATTTCGCTGGCAGACTTGGAGCAAATTGGATGTACCCACACTAATAAGAAGTAACTAAGCCATGTGACAGAATGTAGATTAAAAATATGGAATAATTAAATTATAAGAGCTAGTAGGGGAAAGTCTAAGCTAAGGTCAAGCTTTCATAATTTATAATAAGTCTCCAGGTCATTATTTGTGGGCTAGCAGTTCAAACAAGAAAGCTTGCTACATTTAGTGCCCCACAAGCAGCATATAATTCCACATAGGGCCTGGAAAGCTGAAAGAAAAAATAAGCTCTGAGTAGGCTTGGTGCCTGTGGCATATAGAGGCATGGCTTTTTTAAGAGGCCCAGATACTGAGCACTTGAATGGAGTTTATGAACAGCAGGCAGTGTGCTACTTGGTGAAGGGAGACTAGGTAGAAGAGCCTACTGGAACTGGGGCAGATAGATTGGCTCCAGGTGGGGGCCTACAGGCATGAGGCTCTGCACCTAATGACCTGAAGGGGGCAGAGCCGGCCACCACACTGTGGAGGGCCTAGCCACTGCTTGGCAGTTTAAGGTTTGGCTCACAGGGTCAGAGAAGGCTGAAGATGTGCAAAAAGTCAGATCCAGACTGAGAAAACTTCTAAACAGATATAGGATGCTTAAAATGTGCTTAGATGTGAAGAAAGAAAAGAAAATGGGTATAGACAGTCATAGAAAAATAAATAATTAATTAAAAAATAAAGTCTTTAAAGAGTATATAAAAGGAAAAGGCCACATAAAGATGGGAAATCACAGGGTATCTAGATCTCGTGTGGTGCTTTGTTGATGTTAAATATTTTAAATGCTAATGTATATAAAAGAATAGCTGCTGAGAGACACTGGATTATGGAAAATGCTAATTAAATCAAGCAATTTTAAGAATGTCTTTACTTCAGAATGGAAGTCAGAAAATATGTTGCATTGAGGGAGAGGTTTGCTTTTGTTTCCACAGGAAACAAGAAGTTATGGATTTCTTCAAAATTAATAAAGACCAAATTTGATTGAAAAAGACCTCCTGAAAATCTTGGCTACAGATATGAAGAAAAACAAAAAACAAACAAACAAAAAACCCTTCAAGACAGATGACATATAAGCTGGTCCCTCAACATGGGAACAGTTCATGAGACTGGATGAGACATGGCTAGAGAGTTCTCCTGATTTATTATTACATGCCATCCTTTCATATGGCATGGATAGAGGTTTGGTTATACAGTCCACACAGACTTATAAAGTTAACAGATGCCTTTTACCTGCTCAGACTCAGAACAAGAAATCATCTTTAGCTGACTTGTGCACATTGCACATTCCATACTTGTGTTAATGCAGATATAAATGTTACCTTTAAAAGTTTGTCTGTTTTCAGAAGAAAAAATACAAAACAAAACAAAAAATACACCAATAAGACAAGTAGCCCAGGTGATTCAGCCTCTCAGAATGCCTCTGTTGCAGCTTCCTCAAAATTCTGCACCCAGAACAATTTCAAAGCTGCGAGCTGAGATGGTCCAGCCTCACAGACTACTCCAGCCAAGACTTCAGATAAGCTCTGTACTTTCCTATCACACAGAGACTTAACAAAAAAATAATACTGCCTGCTCTCCCTGGACTTTATCTTTATCTCAATTTTTTTCAGGGTCCCCTAAAGATTCTATTGCCCCCAGACAACAGGAAGCAGTCTAGAGAACATGACACCCACATTTCCAAGAGGTGGTGTGGGTGTTTTTGGTCTTTTAGTGGGTTATGGATGTTTGTTGTCATTTAGGGGGATTGGTTGTAAGTTGTTACTGGTCATAGTCAAGAAAAAAATAACTAAAGAAAGTAGGTTAGATTCAGAGGGGAATATAGAAATGACAGGACAAAAGTAGATTATTGAATCTACTTTTAAACTAAAAAAAGCAACTATTAGTCTCAAAATTTTACATTGGTATGGATTTCTGTATATTGGTATGAATTTAAGGTTATTTTTGTTTTAAAATACTGCATATATGTTTCTACTCTTGTTTAAGGTATTGTACCCATGCAGCTCATTTAAAAATGTAATGTATAATTAAGAAATACAGGTCAGTAGTTTGTCATCTACAATAATCAAACTTGTAGTCATATTAGGTATAGTTTCAAGGTCAAACAGAGATATATTTTAGATAGGCAGATGGTCTTCAAACACTCCAGAAACCTAGAGAATATAGTATTTAAGATGTTTTGAATAAAATAAGGCTTCTCATGGCAGTGAGACATGTCTGCTCCTGGCAGCACCAATTTACTTCAAAAAAGTATGATGGGCATCAAAGAACTTCCATATGAAGTGTGCTTTTATTGTGGCAGAGCTAGCCATCTGGGCAAGAAACTGCCCTTGTCTCAACTGCTGACAGTATGCTGTCCAAATTGGATGAGCAAAAACACAAAAGAAGGCAACTGGCAAACTTTGCCAAGACAATCCTTCAAAATTCCTGCTTCACAGAAAAGTTTGTCATATATTCTAGGCCTGTAGGTCAAAGATGGATGCCCCAATGTTGCAGAGGAACCTTGGGTGACTGTCCAGGGAGCCAAATGTGTCTGTCATTTCTATAATTTTGGAAGTTGTTTGCTCTGCACTTCCTGTTTACTCAGGTAATATTATATCCTTCTTGAATCACTGATAGGGTTGAAAACTAAACAGTTACAGTTTTCCTTGTCACCAAATTCAGAAAAGAAACTCACAAAAAAAGGTGTAAAGTGTATAAGGTTGAGAGACATAAAATATTTTGAGATCTAAAAAGATAGTTTGGGAAATTAGGTACAAAACTTTGGACTTACCAAGGTAGGATAGACTTGGACTATTATCTCTGAATTTGCCAAATACAAATAAACTGGACATTGTAAATGTAATTTTTACTTGATAATTGTTCTTATTGTATATAGTTTTACTGTATTAGAGTTAAAACCTTCCCTTTTATTTGGACAAAAAAGGGGGAAATGTTGTGGGATAGTTGTATACTGTGTGAAGATGTATTGCTGTGACTGGTGTAAGGAAAAGCTGAAAGGCCAATAGCTAGGCAGGAGGTATGGGTGGGACTTCTGAGAGAGAGAGAACTCTGGGAAGAAGAAAAACAGAGTCACCAGCCAGACACAGAGAGGACAGAGGAAGTGCAAGATGGGAGAGGTAACGCCATGTAGCAGAACATAGATTAATATAAATGGGTTAATATAAGTTACAAGAGCTAGTGGGACCATTCTAAAGTAATGAACAAGCTTTTATAATTAATAAGAAGTCTCCATGTCATTATTTGTGAGCTGGCAACCGACGAAAAAGCATGCTGCAAACAACCATATATACATAAAATTAAAAAAAAATAATTTGGGGGACTAGAGAAATGGTTCAGTGGTAAGAGCACTAGCTGCTCTTCCAAAAGACCAGTTTGGTACCAAAACCCATATCAAGCAGCTCACAGGCATCTGTAACTCCAGGTCCAGGGACCTGATACCTTCAGTCTCTGAGACACCTGTACTCACATACACATACACACATGCAGATACACATATCTATACACAGTTTAAAACAATAACAAGTTAAGTCTCTAAAAAAAAAAAACATGACCCGAGTTGTGAATTACAATGCTAGCAGCAAATAAGAGTATGCTGGCTAGTGTTATGTCAACTTGACACAAGTTAGGGTCATTTTGGAAGCGTGAATCTCAACTGAGAAAATGCTCTCACCAAACTGGTCTGTAGGCAAGCCTATTGTGCGCTTTCTTGACTGGTGATTGATGAGGGAGGGCCCAGATCCCTATGGGTGGCTACCACTGGGCCTGAGTGCTGTAAGAAAGCAAGCTAAGCAAGCCAGTAAGCAACATACCTCCATGGCCTCTGCTTCAGTTCCTGCCTCTAGATTCTTGTCTTGAATTCCTACCCTAACTTCCCTCAGTGACGGAGTGTGACTTGAGAGCTGGAAGATGAAACGAACCCTTTCCTCCACAAGTTGCTTTTGGTCATGATGTTTTATCACAGTAATAGAGAGTCTTGGACTTTGAAATGACACAGAGCATGAAACCCCTGAGAGCTACAGCCTCCGTGTGCCTGCTCCGAGACAAGGTTGGTCTGACTTCTGGATACTGTCTGCTATTTTTGCATCAATACTTTACTCACACACCACACATTATAAGTGGATGTTTCCTGTGCATCCTCTTCTCCCTCTGCAATTGACTTTGGGCTGAGTATAGGAGTGCAGAGGTTAATTATCAGTTCTAAAGAAAACACAAGGCCCAAGAGGCAGCTCCAGTGCCTCATTATGAAAGACATGTCCCAGGCAACAATCATTTCTCTTGAAGTGAAAATAAATAAACACGTCACTAGGGGGTGAAGGAGTAAAGGGTGGAGGTGGGTCAGGGAGATGCTAAGAGGGGACAATTAAGAAGAAACAAATCCAAAAGAAAATTTTCACAAAATTCTGTGTTATACATTAGAAAATAATCAAACTTCTCAGAATATGATACAAAATGCAAACAGCCAGAGAAATACTATAAACAACCTGGAAAAGAAAAAAATAAAGTAAAAATTGAAGCAAAATTCCGAGTTCAAAAGACAATATCTTAACCTGGCACAAACAAGTGTTAAGTAAGTGTTTATAAAGAATATTAGTGAGGACTTAATTTTTGCCATGCAGATTGACAAATATTTTTACATTTCCCTGCAGTTTCTTCTCACTTTTATATGAAAGATTATAGGTAATATAGACTATTTAACTAAACTAAGTAAACTCATCCAGACCTGAAGCCCCCAAAACCAGCAGAGCAATCGCCACTGCTGTTGAACTAGACGGTAAGACCCTGAAGAAAGCTCAGGTTCTGGTCACAGCATGTAGAGAAATCAAGCTGGAACTGAGCTAGAAGTTTTCACCAGATGGATGGCTTTCATAGTGCCTGAAGACGAGGCAAGGCATTCACTGTCTCACCTAGCTGTACACCCTACATGCTATACTACCAATATGTCAAGCAAGAAGTGCCCACTGATGCAACCAAGGTAAATCTGTTATGGGAGTAACCAACCACTTTCTGATTGAACTCACAGCCTGATCTGAAGGAGACAACTCATGTCTGGTTCTGTAAACCTGGTCAAAAGCCCGTGGCTGGGAAGGTGTGATTATAGGGCCTAGTACTGTGGAAGCTACTGTGGGGTTTTTCTGGAAGGACATGCTGTGCCTTCTAAATAATTAGATTTATGTCCGTAGAGAAGCTTCTTTTGCAGTGGGTGGTAGTTACTGCCGAGACTCCTAACTGGTCAAAGTGCTGA
Source organism: Onychomys torridus (assembly GCF_903995425.1). Lineage (NCBI taxonomy): Eukaryota > Metazoa > Chordata > Mammalia > Rodentia > Cricetidae > Onychomys > Onychomys torridus. The sequence continues at coordinate 54,883,382 of NC_050444.1, forward strand.
GGATAAAGGACTGTTGAATGTTCGGCCATAAATGAAACATCTACATTAGCTACCCACCCACAAGACTCAGATAACCCCACAGAAGAACAGTGTAAGGGCCGAGGAAAGATACTGTGTGGTGGACCTCTGTCTTCTGGGCATGCCGTGCCATCACACTTTTGAATTCATAGAAGTTGTGGATACCTGCGCAAGACTGGACCCATCAACAGGAGATGGCTCAATAGTTAAGACTCATTGCTGCTCTTTCAGAGAACCAGAGTTCAGTTCCCAGCACCTACATAGGGCAGCTTACAACCATTTATAACTCCAGCTCCTGGGGATCCAGTGCCCTCTTCCCACCTCCATGGGCACCTGCATGCATGTGTGACACACACAAATAAAAATAAATCTTTTTGTTTGTTTGTTTTTAAGACAGAGTTTCTCTGTGTATCCCTGGGTGTCCTGAAACTCACTCTGTAGACCAGGCTCGCCTCAAACTCAGGGATTCATCTGCCTCTTTCTCCCAAGTACTTGGGATTAAAGGTGTGAACCACCACTGCCCAGCTAAAAGAAAATAAATCTTTTTTTTTTAAAAAGGGGGGGGGGGGGCTGGAGAGATAGCTCAGAGGTTAAGAGCACTGCTTGCTCTTCCAAAAGTCCTGAGTTCAATTCCCAGCAACCACATGGTGCCTCACAACCATCTGTAATGAGATCTGGTGCCCTCTTCTGGCCTGCAGGCATACACGCAGACAGAACTCTATACATAATAAATAAATAAATCTTAAAAAAAAAAAAAGATTGGACCTGTCAATCTGTCAATTCTTGTTATGGAGGAGGGAGGGGCTCACAGTCCCCACCCTGCCCTGAGGATCTAGAGGCAAGTAATGGTTGCTGAGAGACCAGTTGTGTAGCCACTTATTAGGTGCCCATGCTCCTGAAAATAACCCCTCAACCATGACCTTATCAGCAACCTTACTGACAATCAATGGGTCATACACCACCCCACCCCCCACCCCTCCACACACAGATGGGAGACTAGTGAGAAGGAGGACAGGAATCAGCAGGAGTGGGTGGGGACAAGAGAGAATGATGCAGAAAGAGTAAATATGATAAAAATATACCATATATACACGGAAAATGCATAAAAGTAAACGTTTAAATCCATACAGGTAAGATAATCACCTATTTTTAAAAAACGAGAACTGAAGGCTAGTGAGATAGCTCAGTGGGTAAATGTGTTTGCCACCAAGCCTAATGACCTGAATTCAACACCACAGGACCCACATGATGGAGGGAGAGTCATTAACTTCTACAAGTTGTCCCTTGACCTCCACATGTGCACTTTGGCACACACGTGCCCACACACCCACTCACATACATACAAACAAATAAATTTAAATGCAATTTAAAATTCTGAATGAGACTGGACCTCTTTGACAGATTTTGAAATCTCCCTTGGGTCAGGGGCCAAAGCACAAAATGTCATTTGAGGCTGAGTACAGCTCAATGGTGGAACGTTAGCTGGTGTGCACAAGGCCCTAGGCTTGTCCCCAGGAGTGGGAGGAAAAAGAGCCTCACATGATGACCGTGGGGCATCTATGGTTTGTGGAAGCCTCTCTGCTCCTCGGCGATGTCTACTTAGACTCCTAGAAGAACTCTCCCCACTGGGGGAAACTGAGGAAGTAGAGAATAAGAGTCCCACTGCTGGGGAGAGCCACCAGCAGTGAATGGAGAGGGTGCTCGAACAGCTGTTCATTTTAAGATGTGCTTGAAAGTAAGGGAAAAGCGTCAAACTGCACTGCAGCTCACTGCACTGCAGCTCACACGCCTCCTGCCCAAGCCGCCACACTGCTCAGAGGCATGCATGCAGCAGAGGATGCTTCGAGCTGTCTGCAGGCTGAGGGGCAATGCCTGCCCTGCAGAGACATTCAGTGGAACGGAAGTCTTTTGCAATTGTTCCACTCTTTCTAAAACCCCACTTTCAAGTCACTAACAGCATTAGAACTTAACCCTGGAGTCACTACAGTCTAGGGGCCTTCCATCTTGACTTCTGACAGTTCTATGATGCAAGTTATTGCTAAACAGAGCACATAACTGACTGTAAGAGTCTAAATACAGAGAAAATGTCCAGACATGGGAGAGGGCCCTGTCAAGACAACAGGCTTCCCTCCGAATGAAACTCATAATTCCTAGTGAGGGAGAATGACTGTATTCTGTAAATGAGGCCAACATCAAAACTGAATTGTCTCACTAACAAGAACTACATTCAGGAGGAAGTTCCTGTTGTATTAATAAACAATGCATCTTGTAATTTGATAAGTATTACCTAAGCTGTAGTTTTTCTACTAGAGACTTCATGGATGAAGTTTAATTGACCAACCTCAATTCAACAAAAGTGTTAAAATTCTCTTCCATGAAAAGAATCATTTAAATGTCAATCAACACTCTTCTATACAAAAATCTTTTACAAGTTGATAATTTACAAGCATGTAAAAACTTCAAAAGAAAAATGTCCTCAGGCAATCTGCCCACAGATAATAGCAAAAGAAACCTAAAGATTAAAAACATATGAAGCTGGGGCTCAGCTGTTAAAGGCTAGGCTCACAACCAAAAATATAAAAATATATAAATAAATACATGGTTGTACACACCTGTAATACTAGCACTTAGTAGGTAGACTCATGCAGATCCAGAACTGAAAGGCAGCTGAGGATATGTGGCAAGTTCGAAGCCAGCCTGGGCCTCACACTGAGACCATCTTTCAAACAAACTGTTCAGACTTTCTTTCTTCCTATTTCTCCCCTCTCCCCCATCTGTCTGTTTGTTTTTCAGACAGGGTCTCTCTGTGCAGCCCTGACTGTTCTGGAACTCACACTGTAGCCCAGGCTAGCCTGGAACTCACAGAGATCCATCTGCGATCTGGCTCCTGAGTGCTGGGATCAAGAGTGCAGAGACTGGCCAGGTGTGACCAGGCCTTTAATCCTAGCACTCAGGAGGCAGAGGCAGGGGGATCTCTGAGTTCCAGGCCAGCCTGGTTTACAGAGTTCCAGCAGGTCAGCCAGGGCTACATAGAAAGAACCTGTTTCAAAACAGACAGGAAATGCCACACACACACACACACACACACACACACACACACACACACACACACCGCAAAAAGAAATGAAAAATAAATTAAAAAAAAAAAAAAGAATGCAAAGACTAAAAGCATGTTCCCACACCTGGCTGCAATACAAGTTCTTAAAAATCGGTGTGGGCCAGAGCATTCAGGGATAGCTGGGAAGATGAAGTTCCTTTTCTCCTAGCAGGCTGTCTTTCTGTTTTAGACTTCACTCTGACTCTCTGAAAACTGTCTACTTCCTCCTCAATACACCCACAAGTGCATTGTTGAATCTCATGGAACACGGGAGCATGCCCTGGCTGCCTTCTCAGTCCCCACAAATCCTTGATTTCTTTTCTGCCTCTACAGTCAAGGTGTGTCCTGCCAGCAACCCCTCTGAAATCTACAAAGAGGATAAAACTGAATCAAAATGGAGAATTCAAACCCTGAAGGAAAGTTACAAAGTAGTTTAGACGGAAGCCATGTAAGTTCTAGAAAAGGTGTTATTAACACACAAAAGAGTCTTGGCAAACCAAGGCAAGTTACAAATGAAGACACAAGATCACAGGATCTTTTCCTGTGTATCAGGTGACATTTCTGCGCTGGCTTCCAGACAAAAGCCAGACAGATGTAAGTGCTTGTCGATAACACTCCAGCACGGTTCAGATTTCTGCAGAGGCATGTATGATCAAGTTGCAAGGGACGAAAGAGGTGTCTGTCTTACAGAGAGACACTCCTCATGTGTGGAGCAAGTTCCAGCCATCTGTTATTCTAACGCTGGACACTTAATCAGGTCAAAAGGAAGTGCAGCTCCAGCCAGTGGAAGCAGGAGCTCACACTAGATAACATATCACCACCAGCGATGAGACCGTCCTAGGAAGAACAAGGGCAGCTTTTAACTTCCGAGACTAATGGCTCTCCCCAGGGAGAGTTCCTAAGACGATGCTGTTATGTCAGACCATACTGAGGACTCAGCTCTGCTATGACAGTTGTGGTTTTACACTTAACTGAGAAGATGGACAGGCTGACTTTTATTTCCAGGACCCAAATACAAATATTTTTGCTCAAAAAAGTGAACCAAAAGGGGCAGACATGCAATTTAGTGGTGAAGCCCTTTCTTGGCATGAATAATGCCCTGGGTTCATCCCAAGTACACACATCCCATCCCCTCTTCCTGAAACACAAACACACAACCACCACCACCACCACCACCACCACCACCACCGCCCCACATATGATTGGAACCTAATAAAAGACTGTCTTCAGGGACAGCCAGGTACAAAAATGAGATCAAGTTGTTTTGTTTGCTGGCCCTGCCTTAAATAAGATTATTATCTGAGATAAACAATGGCCTCTTTGTTTTTGAAAAAGTCACGAGCCTTTCAATTTGATTAAATATCATGTTATGATACAAATATTTAAAATATTCTTTCCTTTTACCTAACAATTTAATTTCTGGTAATCTACTTTAAGGAATTAGCTAATAGAATATACAGTACTTATGTACATACAGTTTCAATGGTGTTTTAAAAATAACATTACAGACAGAGCTTTCCTAAATGTCCAAGAAGAAATCAGTTTGTTTGTTTTTTTTAATTTATTTATGTATTATGTATACAGTGCTCTGTCTGTATGTATCCCTGCAGGCCAGAAGAGGTCGCCAGATCTCATTACAGATGGTTGTGAGGCACCATGTGGTTGCTGGGAATTGAACTCAGGACCTCTGGAAGAGTAGTCGGTGCTCTTAACCACTGAGCCATCTCTCCAGCCCCCAAGAAACCAGTTTAATCACAGTGAATCCAATATGTATATATGATTTATCTGTGTAACAGCTCTGGCTGTAGTGGAACTCAGAGATCCTCCTACCTCTGCTTCCCAAGTGCTGGGATTAAAAGCATGCACCACCACTGCCCAGCCTATATATATTACTTTGCAGTTGCTGAAATTTTATGTTTTTGAAAAATGTCATGGCATAGAAAATGTTCAGAAAAACAGGGTAAAGAAGTTATAAAATTGCCTATATATTAAATACATATTAATAATAATTTATCTTCAGATGTGGGTTGGGAAATAAAATACCTTACAATACTAAAGGCCTATGGTTGCCTCTTACTCCTAACCATTGGACAGGAAACCAAAGCCAAGAGTTTCCAAAACAAGACTTTGGTGAGTAAAGAAAAATAAGCTTGTAGAAAGGTGAAATGATTATGAATAATAAAATTGAGATTGACAAACATTTTTAATAGAAGTTAAAAAAATCTCTCAGAAAGCAGAATCACAAAACAGAGACAGAAAAGTTAACAAGAGACTAGAGCAGATGTGGTGGCACACTGTAATCCCAGCACTGGAGGCAGAGGCAGGTGGATCTCTGTGAGTTCGAGGCTAGCCTGGGCTACAGAGTGAGTCCCAGGACAGCCAGGACTATACAGTGAAACTCTGTCTCAGAAACAAAACTCTGAGCATCAAATGTTTTAATAAGAGAAAATGGAGGAGAGACAGGAATGATCCAAACAATGGCAGTGGTGGAAATTTTCCTAGAAGCAGAGGACATATGCTACCTACTGTCGTGGAATATTAGTTTAAGATGTGCCACATTTGTTTATGCTGTGGGACATTAGCTTAATAATGCAGAGATGTGTTGCATTCTTTTATGTTGTATTTGTTTAACTCTGTAAAGCTGTGTTACTTTGTCTCTTTAAAATACCTGATTGGTCTAATAAAGAGCTGAACAGCCAATAGCTAGGCAGGAGAGGGACAGGTGGGGCTGCCAGGCAGAGAGACTTAACTAGGAGGTGAAATCTAGGCTCGGGAAAAAGTGAAAAAAGGAGTGAGAAAAGGAGAAGGAGAGGAGGACACCAGGGGCCAGCCACCCAGCCACCCAGCCACACAACCACACAGCCACCCAGCCACACTGCCACCCAGCCACACAGCCACACAGCCACACAGCCAGTCATGGAGTAAGAAGTAAAGAAAGACATATAGAATAAAGAAAGGTAAAAAGCCCAGAGGCAAATGTAGTTAAAGAGAAATGGGATAGTTTAAGTTAGAAAAGCTGACTAGGGGCTAGAGAGATGGCTCAGTGGTTAAGAGCACTGATTGTTCTTCCAGAGGACTCAGGTTCAATTCCCAGCACCCACATGGCAGCTCACGACTGCCTCTAACTCCAGTTCCAGGTGACCTGACACCTTCACATAGACATACATGCAGGCAAAACACCAATGCACATGAAATAAATAAATAAATAATAAAGAAAAGAAAAGCTGGCTAGAAACAAGCCAAGCTAAGGCTGGGCATTATTTGGGAGCTGGGTGGTGGGCCCCCAAAGGGTTAAAAAAAAAAAAAAACTACAACCTAAAGCTTGGATCTGGGAAGTTTTAAGTGTGTGGGGTGTGTGTGTGTGTGTGTGTGTGTGTGTGTGTGTGTGTGTGTGTGTGTGTGTGTGTGTGTCTGTCCTCACCTTCCACTTTGCTCAAGACAGGATTTCTTGTTCACTACAAGTTTCCAGTTTCTCCTGTCTCTGCCTCTGTCTCACTAGGATTACAGACACTACCATTCCCAGCATTACAGGAGTTCTGGGGATTTGAACTCGGGTCCTCACATTTGCACAACAAGCTTTATCCACTGAGGTATCTCTCCATCCTGTTTGTTTGTTTAGTCTCAAACTGTAACCCAGGCAGGACTCAAACCCATTAAGTAGCCCAGGATGGCTTCAAACCCATGATAATCCTCAGCCTCTCAAATGCTGGGATTATAGGCATGAGTCACGGTACCAGAAGTTTAGACTTCTATAGTGTCCAGAGTCTTCAGCATGTATCACTTCGTGGGCATGGTGAAGCCTTTAAGGCACAGAGGTGGATGGATGCCCTTGGAAGGCACACTGGGATGAACCACACTCACCTTCCTAGCTGTCTAGAAACAAGTGGGTTTCTCTATTTTGCTCCCAATATAATGTACTAAGTTGCCACAGCCCAAAAGCAACCACGGCTGAAATCATAAGCTTAAACAAACATGTCCTACTTTTAAGTCCTTTCTCCAAGTACTCTGTCTTGAAACAATGAAACAGAAAGCTGATTGCACAACATGAAAGAACTGTATAGAAAGGCTTAAAAAACAGCTTTACCAAATGACTGACATCTTTGAATTATCCATAATAAATAAATTATCCATAAATAAATAAATAAATAGCTCCATTATTCAAAAAAACATCTGTCCCAGGCAGAGATTTTGTCCAAACATCCTAACAGAACAGATATAGATCCTACATGACAGACAGAACACCAACAGGAGGAACCCATGAGGACCACCCCCTAAGAAGACCCTGGACTTGAGGAGCAGTCTGTAAGCCACTGGGATCTTAGGCCTGCTTCAGTCAGGCCTATCTGACTCCCGAGCATTTTCCAGACTGACATCACTTCAGGTCTCCACCTCTAAGGCATTCAGGAGGCCCAGGAGGAACTGTGTTGCAGACTTGTCTTAATCTACTCATCTCTACCACAGATGAGGTCAGTAAAAATGTAATTCCACCAAAAAGCAAATACCAAAATTCCTTTGGCTTTGGCTTTATCTTTAAAAATAACAGTGAGCACCTCTAATGAGCCTATGGAATAAGGCAGAAATATATATATATATATATATATATTCATATTCATTGTTAGTTATATTTTTACAGTAATAATTGCATTAAAGTTGGTGTGACAACTATTCAATTCATCAGACAAACTTGGAAGGTGTAAAGATTCAATAACATCCCTTGGGAGGTAGAGGCAAAAGAATCAGTAGTTCAAGGCCAGCCTTGGCTACATAGAGTTCAAGGCCAGCCTGGCTTACACAGAGTTCAAGGCCAGCCTTGGCTACATAGAGTTCAAGGCCAGCCTGGCTTACACAGAGTTCAAGGCCAGCCTGGCTTACACAGAGTTCAAGGCCAGCCTGGCTTACATAGGACCCTGTCTCAAAACAACAAAGATTGAATAACATCATTTCTAACACTCAAGTCACAGAGAATGGACTGAATGCTGTACAAATTACCGGAGCCCCAGGAGTTCAAGCAAACTATAATACATCACAGTGCCTGCACTCTTGGGATGCCTTACAAACCTAAACTCCCTCTATGAATGAAACACAGCATCTTAGTGAAGGACACTGAGCTGTCGAGTGACTGACACCTGGCGAAGTAAACTTAAAGCCTGTGTTGAAGGCTCAGTGGCAGAGAGCCTTCTGAGCTTTTTGCAAGGCCCTGGGTTTGACAACCAGTGCCAAAACAAAAAATTTTTTATGATTTATTTATTCTTACTTTATGTGCACTGGTGTTTTGCCTGCATGTATGTCTGTAGGAAGGTGTCAGATCCCCTGGAACTTAAGTTACAGACAGTTGTGAGCTGTCATGTGGGTGCTGGGAATTGAACCCAGGTCCTCTGGAAGAGCAGTCAGTGCTCTTAACTGCTGAGCCGTCTCTCCAGCCCCCAAAACAAATGTTTTAATCCTAAATTATGAACAGCAGCTTTGTTACAGACAAAGGCGACTTAGCATAAAGCTTGTATCACACTCTAAATCAGCACTACTTAGACACAGCCTAGGAAACCTAGGAAGGGCAAAGAGAGAGAAGAGCATCAAGGACAGGGGAGGGAAAGGTGTGGGGGGGAAGAAGGGATGGGAAAATGGAGAGCATCTCAAGGTAAAATGTCCCCTCAAAATCCATGTGCACTCTTTGTTGACACCCTGACTCCCAGCAGAGTGTGACAGTCCATTTGCAGACAAGCTTTAAAAGTGCTAATTAAGTTAAAAAGAGACTTTAGGGTGGTCCCTCTTCCAGTCTGAGTGCCAATATTAGAGTACACAGACACACTCTGTGCAGGGAAGACCATGCCAGTATGGACCAGAGGACAGCCATCTTCCAGGTAAGGAGCGGCCTCAGAGGAAACCAGTCCTACTGATACCTTGATCTCAGACTCCAACCTGCACTGTGAGAAGGTAAGTTCCTGCTAGTTCAGCCACCCACTCTGTGGCTAGCAAACTAACATGGAGAGGGTCCTAGGTAGGTTTCTATTCCGTGATAAACACCTGACCAAAAGCAACTTGGGAGAAAAAGCCTTATCTCAGTTTACTACTTAGAGTTTATCATGAAGGGAAGGCAGGGCAGGAACCCAGAAGCAGAAACTGAAGTGGAGACCATGGAGGGTGCTGCTTACTGGCTTGCCCCCCATGGATGGCTTCCTCAGCCTGCTTTCTTATAAAAGCAAGGAGCACCAGCCCAGAGATGGCACCACCCAAGATGGCCAGGGCTCTCCCATGTTGGTCATTAATCAAGAAAATGCCATACAGATTGACCTATGGGCCAATCTAATGGGAGCATTTTTTCAACTGAAGTTCCCCATTCTCAGATGACCCTGGCTTGTGTCAAGGTGACTAAATAGATGGACAGAGAGTAGGCCCATGGATTAAAAATATTTTTAAAAAATTGAAAATATAACAATACTAAACTGTAGGATCCAAAGATGCACACTTAGGAGGATTCTAACCAAATATGAGTTAGTGATTACTAGAGAGGTTAGAAACAGGCAGGCAAGGCTGAGAGCGTAGCTCCATGGTAGAGGACTCGCTTAGCATGTGCGAGGCCCTGACTTGAGTCTTCGGCAATGGGATCATGACTCACTCACCACATTGTATTAGTCCTGGGAAAGCTCTTCATGCCACTGGTCAATCCTTAATCAATACACTCCCACTGTAATCGGTGACAAATCACAAGCTTTTCAAAGCTCACTGTAGCTAGCCACTCTTTTTTTGTGTGTGTGAACAACGCTAGTTGCTTGGAACATTTTGACTTTGTTTGTTTGTTTTTAAGATTTATTTATTTATTATATATACAGTGTAATGTCTGCATGTATCCCTGCAGGCCAGAAGAGGGCGCCACATCTCATTACAGATGGTTGTGAGCCACCATGTAGGTGCTGGGAATTGAACTCAGGACCTCTGGAAGAACAGCCAATGCTCTTAACTGCTGAGCCATCTCTCCAGCCCTGTTTGTTTGTTTTTTGAGACAGGGTTTCACTGTTCGCCCCGACTATCCTGGAACTCTCTCTGCACACCAGACTGGCCTTAAACTCATAGATTCACCTACTTCTGCCTCCCGAGTGCTGGGATTAAAGGTGTGTGCTATCACTGCACAGTTGAGCTGCTCACTCTTTTTTTTTTTTTAACTTTTAATTGATTCTTTGTGAATTTCACATCAAGCACCTCAATCCCACTTATCTCCCTTTCCCTCCATATCTGCCCTCCACCCTTGCAACCTCTCTCCCCCACTGCAAAAAAAAGAAAAAGAGAGAGAGAGAGAAAAACAAAACCCTCCTTGTGGAAGCTACAGTGTGTCCTGGTGTGTCACACAGTATACCCTTTCTGCCCAAACAGCCTTACTTGCAAATGCTCATTGCAATGAGCATTGTCTGGTTCCAGGCCTCTGGCTTCTGCTACAGTATCAACACAGGATCCTCACCAGGACTCCTCTCGGAATATCCTGCGGTTGCCCTGTGTCAAGGAGATCCTGTAGCTTTGGTTCTGCAAGGCGGGTCTCTTCATGAGCTCCAGCAGTTCATGGCGAGGTAGATGTTGGGGTGGGCCAACTCAAAGCCCTGGATCTAGGCCTGGGTGGTAGCTGAGTTGGGCAACCTGCCCACTCTCCTGTACCTGCACGAGCAGGACCAGGGCCAGTTCTCCCTCCCCACCAGGGACAGCTCCAGGCAGCCGGTGAGGGGCGGGGCCTAGCTGTCCACTCTCTCCTCTCCAAAAGATGGCAGCCACATATTTGTGTCACTGAAAGTGTAGTAAAGGAGAGAGAGAGAGAGAGAGAGAGAGAGAGAGAGAGAGAGAGAGAGAGAGAGGCAACTTTGAATGTAAAAACTGAACAGGATGTATATAGTTATGCAAGGAAAAACTGAGGGCTGGCGACCCAGCTCAGTGGCTAGAGATTCAGTTTGAGCCACAGGACCCACACGTTAAGAGGGAACTGACCCTGTAAGTTGTCCTCTGACATCTATCTGCTTTCTATAGCATACCATATCCCATCACACACACAGCAAATAAATGTAAAAAAAAAAAAAACAAACAAAAAACAAAAAACTGAAGAAAAAAATGAAAGAAGTACCTGACTATGGGAATGTTGACACTGTAAATGCTCAAAGGTCCTAGATGTTCATCCAGAACAGACAAAGAGAATTTATCAACATGTATGAGAAAAGCAATTGAGAGTGTTTTAGGTTTTATTTAACTCTCTCTCTTTCTCTCTCTGTCTCTCTCTCTCCCTGTGTGTGTGTGTGTGTGTGTGTGTGTGTGTGTGTGTGTGTGTGTGTGACAAGAGTGGGTTAAAGTTTGGAGGCTGGGGAAGACTAAGCCTCATCATCAAGCTCTGGGTTTGATTGAAAGGCCTTGTCTCAATGAATGAGTTGGAAGAATGACCCAGGATGATTCACCATCAGTCCTCCACATGCACATTCATACACACACAGGCACACACACACACACACACACACACACACACACACACACACACACACAGGCACACACTCACACAGGCATACATACACACACAGGCACACACACAGAGGCACACACACACAGAGGCACACACAGTGGAAAGAAAAGAAGAAGAAACTACAGCAGGCTGGGCACTGCAATCCCAGCACTCAAGCAGCAGAGGCAAAGGAACTGTCACAAGTCTGAGGACAGCTTGGTTTCCACAGTGAAACTCTGTCCCAAACCAGGAAAGAGACAGGAGGCAGGGAAGGGAGGGGGTAGGAGAGGTTAAGATGGGAGAAGAAAGAGAGGAGGAAGGGAAGAAAGAGGCAGAGTGAAGGAAGGAAGAGAGGGAGGGAGGGAGGGAGAGAGGGAGAGGCTTAAGAGAGGGATGGGGGAGGCATGAGAGAGGGGAGGAAGGAGGGAGAGAGGTAGGCATATGGGAAGGAGGGAGGGAGGGAGGGAGGGAGGACGGACAACAAAATCTTCCCATTGGAGGAGTTCTGGGAGCCACCTCAGAACACTGAACACACAAAGGATAAATAAAAACGCTGGAGGCCTGCTGCAAACTTCAAATGGAATTAAAAATCCATCAGGGTGTATCAAAGAGGCTTGAGTGTGTGTCCCAAGTTCTCCACTGAGCAAAACAGCCCAGTTCTGTTCAGACCACTCTTCCTATTGAGCAAAACAATTCCATCCTTAATGCTGCTGTTTTAAATGACAGTGCACGGTCCCACTGCTTCTTCATTTCCACACAATAAAGGGGTCTTTAAAGTTCTGTCAGAAAAATGCAAAGTCCTTTAAGAGCAAGAGCAACAGCCCCCCGACCTCCTGCCCCCCCCCCCCAGCTGACTGCTAATGCAGTGCCCTGGAACTCAATGTACTTTTTCATGGGGGTGGGGTGGGGTGAGGCAGCTAGCCATTCCCAGGGGAGGCAGAGGGTGAGCTGTTTGCAGACCAGAGAGTGGTGGTTTGCTAAGCCAGAACAATGTCGCTGTGACTCAGGTCCATGGGAGCAAGCGGGCAGTCAATGAGGATCAGTCTAACACATTGAGGCCAGAGATCAGAAGAAAAGTACAGCCCCGAGCAGGAGCAGCAGTTGGCAGAGGGCACAAAGGCTGCCCTCAGACGTGAAATCAGACCCACGCCTTGCTGGTGGCCAACTCTGCTCTCCGCTCTCTAAGTCAGCCAGGCTTTCATGAAACAGATTCCCCATAAAGGGCATCATTCTTGTCCATTTTCAAGAGAGGCAATTCAGCCAGGTTTGAATGCGGGACCTGGGTTCTCAGATACATTATTAAATGCTAACCTCGAGGGGAGGAAAATGTGTCCAAAAAACGGGTGCCTCAAAACAAATGTCTGCTTGCTTTTAGGTAGAGGGGCTGGGCTTCACCGGGAGCAGTGAGGGGCTGCCTCGCTGTTCAAGCAGAACAACTACTCGGCCCTAATTGATAGTCTGGCCTTTGTACAGTGATGACCTCAGAGCAGCTAATAATCAGTTCTTGGACTTTCCTCCTGGATCAGAACTACAGGACAACATTGTCCGCTCACAGTGTCTGGTGTTGTTTTTTCAATACAAACACCATCAGGTATAATGTGGCTTTTGTTTGCTTAGGTTTGAGGAACACATCCTTCATCAACACTAATCAGAAATATGCCCTTAAGAAACTGGGATGCTGACTTCTCGATTTACAGGGCTAGGAAATTCAGAGCACACACTAAACGTGTCTTAGGATTTATTCTTTTACTCTTAGAGTAAATGCCCCGTATTACTCGGATTCCAAAGGGTCCGAGATGGCATGGCGCACAGGGGTCTGCAGCAAAAATGGGCATGATTTTATATTCTATTGTCAAACACACAAAAACAGGTCACTTTTAAGACAGCCAGCAAATTATTAGTATAATGCTCTTCTCCAAAGGAAGAATGAAATTTGTCAATTTAGGATTTAAAAAGGCAGAGTCACACAGAACATCTAGACAACTGGTCCTAGCCTATCAAAATACAGGAGTGTGCTCTTTTCCAAATGGCTTCTTCAGGATGCAGAAGCAAACAGCTTCTAGAGAGCAGCTCCAGCTGTGGAGGAGAGAGGAGGGTGTACAGTGACTTGCGCCCTCCCACATCCATCATCAAGCAAGAAAATGTCCCACAGACTTTCCTACAGGCCGACCCTCGGAAGCAGTTTTTTCAGTTAAGATTCCTTCCCAGATGTCCCTAGCTTGTATCAAATTGGCATAAAAACTATCCAGCACAGAGTGTTTCTTAGGTTCCACTTTCTGCCTGCCCCCCCCTCTTCCAGTTTTTGATTGGCACCCAGAAGGTCCTATGAGCAAGCCATATATTTGGTATCATATAACCCATGGGTTAAAAGCATCACGAACGGTTCAACAAGCATCCTTTGCCTGTAAAGCACCTATTTAAGTCTTTCTCACACCCCACCTCCTGCTGTTAACCTTCCCCTTGACTCTTACTTTCAAGTTTAATTTCTTGAGACAGGACATTTTTTGAGACAGGAAATCTCATGTATCACAGTTTTCTCTCCAATACCTGTGTGGCTGAGGATGATCATGAATTTCAGATCCTTGTACCCCCTCCTCCCAGTGCTGAGTGTGAGCCACCTGGCCTGGTTTTCAAAAGAAACAGCTAGCCCAGGCCACAGTGCTAATTTTTACTAGAATTTGCTCACTTTTACCATCACAAGGCATCCTGAGCTCTGACATAAGCCACACACATCATTTGAAGACTCCCTACCAACGTTCCCATTGATTGTGTCGGTGGTGGGTGAGCTTAGGAAGTGAGTGGGATTTAACTAACGGGGGGGGGGGGGGGGGGGGGGGGGGGGGGGGGGGAAGGCTGCAAATCAATGCCACTGGATACGGCCCTCTTTGTTGCAAGGTCTCCCACCAAGTAAGCAAGATGGTAACGCTGCTGGAACCCAGAAGCCAATCCGGACCTGCTGTAACAACTATGTTTGGGGCAATAAATAAATTTAAAAAATAAAAAAATCAGGGAGCTAGATTTGTCCAACATATCATTGCAGACCTTCTGATCTAGTGTGACCCTCCCATTCCCACCCAGGGGCTTGCAAACTCCCAACAACACCCAACCCCAGATCCAGCATAGCATTAATCACAGTGAAAATTAACAGAAGCTGCCACCTCAACACACACCATTTTGGCACAGGAACCGTTTTAAATAGGAGGCATCTAAGAAGGCAAGCAAGCAAAGCTCTCTGCCCTCTGAAAGGGTAAAGCCAGGACATAAATTTACAATGTGTCTCTCCTGCCCTCTTTACCGGGAAAAGCATTTAACTTGAGCTTCTTATGAAAGATTCAGGAAGACATCAGCGGAATCTACATTGAAAAGCTGTGCTAAGCCCTCCAACAATTTACAAGCCCTCAAAAGCAAGGTCCTTTTCCTCTGTGTGGCCTCCTCTCTGGAAATGAACTGTTCTCTGGGGCACGCCTTTTCACTATTCTCTATTATCCGAGTCTCCTCCCACAGATCCACAAAACAGGCATGCGGGCCAGGCGTAGTGGTGCATGTCCTTAAAAATCCCAGCACTCGGGAGGCAGAGGCAGGTGGATCTCTGTGAGTTCGAAGCCAGCCTGGCCTACAGAGAGAGTTCCAGGGCAGCCAGGGCTACACAGAGAGCCCCTATCTCAAAAAAAAAAAGGGAAGGAAGGAAGGAAACAGACTCCATCTTTCATTGTTTCTGTGGTAGACCAGCACAACCCAGCTGGTCGTGGATAAATGAAGCAATGTCATGCTCGGTGCGCATCTCTGAGGCTTCTCTTTGGCTAACTGGTCCCACGATCTTCCCCACGTGACCTTATTTCCTTATTTTAACCCCTTAGTATGTCCTGCATTTAACTGTCAGACACTAGATAGAGATAAACGGAGTTTACTGGCACAAATTTACTTCAAGCAACTAAGAAGAACCAAATTAAGTAACTTCAGTTTCCCATAAACGCAAATAAGAAAAAAGACACATATATTTTGTGATTATGTAACACATTCCATGCTAAAGACTTTGTTTTGAGGTGAAACAAGTCTCGCACCACCACCACCCCCCCCCACTGCTGGCAGTCTTAAGTTGTTTCAACTATTATGAGAACAGTTAAGAAGTCACCAAGACATGCATATTCTTGTCCTGGGCTAATCTCCATCTCCACTCCTTCTTTCTTAAATGCATAGTTCTCTATGGTCACATGACTGAATAAAGCCAACATTCTTCAGTCACTAATTAATACTTGAACTTAGATAGTTCGATCCCATCTTATTACGTCCTATATGAAGATGTCATCCATACTACACTACGAAAACTCTGTGTGTATGAGAGTGGTGTCTTTGGAAAAATGGAACATATATGAATGCAGTTATAATTAATTGGCCAGTAATAAGACTGGTTTATTTAGGTTTTTTTTTTTTTTTATTGTTTTGGATATTTTTTAGATAGAGTCTTATTCCATTGCCTTGAACTCTCAATCCTCCTGCTTCAGCCTCCAAAGTGAAGTCTAGCCTATATTTATAAAAGACAGCTATCTATCCATCACAATAGCTGCCTGGGCTGGTACTCCTTGAATTCAGGTAGAGCCATGGAGCTGGCTCTGGCCAACTTACTGTGTACTGAGTGATGCTCCCCAGGTTGGTGGAGCCAGTGTGGTAAGCCTCTATGCTTCCTTCTGTCTTGAGTGACTGGAGACCACAATACAAGATCACAAAGAAGGAATCACCTTGACCCGTGATGTCATGAAGGAGAATTGCCCAGGAGAGCTGCCCAGCCTGAAATAAACTACCAACTTTACTGGATAAATACCCTCCTTGTACTAAGCCATTAATTTCTAGAAATGTTTGTTTACCATGCACATCATGCCTCAGCAGAATATATGTCTGGGTGGAAGGGTTTAAGTACAATTTATTAAAAGGTTTCTAAAGTGAAGGCAAATAGAGAAGATTCTTATAGGTAAGAAAAGCCTGCAAGTTACAATTTTACCATTTTAGATAAGGAAAAAGTCTCAGTGACAGGAACAGGTGTGTGTTAAGTAAATTCCAACTGGTGTTTCACATTCAACAATACGTAAATGCTCCCTTAACCACTGGATACTAATCAAGGCAGAATACATCATACAAATACATTTGAGACAAAGAATAAACCAAGAAATGACCTTGTAGTTAAAGTTTACCTTTGGGGGAAAATCTACTTAATTTCAGAGGCTGCCACTACAGCTCAGTGGGGGAGCACTAGCCCTGTACACATGGCGGCCCTGGGTTCAGTCCCCAGCATAGGGGGTGGAGGATTCAGCGGACTTCCATCTTTATACTGGAGCCACTAGCAACTAACACAGACACTTGCCTCTCAAAAAGAACATAACTATGTCTTACATCCCTCCCCTCTGTGCAGACATGAGGAGGTATGAGACAGACAAGTGACGGCATCATCCCAGGTTCTCTAGCCACTCAACTCAGAGCCCTGGTACAGTCTGATACTGAGGCATCATGAACAAAAATGTTTACTCTTAAATTGCATTTTAAAATAATACTAGGGAGAGGGTGATATAATTATATTATAATCTCAAAAAAATAAGGAATAATTTGTAAAATACTATTAAGTTCACATAGTATATGTCACTTCCTATCATTTTCTCCCCCATCTGCTGTTAGCCAAAATTTATTTCCTATCCCTATAAATTTGACTACTCTAGGTGTGATGTAAAATCATCACATCTGCACCCATCCCTCACTAGAATGTCTTCTGGGCTGCAGTACCATTTTGTGGTCTTAGTTGGGTGTTCTGCAGCTGTAAGTCACAGGAGTGACGCGGTACATTTAACAATTTGAGTGTCAACATAGTATCCAGAACCCATTCCCCAGTGCTGAACCCAGCTTAAGCACCGAACCCCCTACCCACAACAGCAAGTCTGTGAAAGGGTGGATTTCCAGAGCTGGCTGTGGGAAAATGATATGGAAAAATGAACGTGGAACAGGAAATGAGGTGGTGGTGTCTTGACAAGACGCAGGATGGCCACAGGCGTCCTGCTAGTGGCTGGCTACTAAAAACACAGCAACACCTGCCTCTAAATAAATAAATACAGGGCTAGAGAGACGCCTTGGCAGCTAAGACATTCGCTGTTCTTCCAAAGGACTCAGGCTCAATTCCCACCACCCACCCTGCTCACAACCATGTATCTCCAGTCCCCTCTTCTGACCTCCAGGGACACCGCACACATGTGGTACACAGACTTACATGCAGGCAAAATACCCACATACATACAATAAAAAAAAAAAATCTCAAAAATATTTTTTAATCAAATAAGTAAATACAATTTTACATGCATCATTTTTTTCAAGTGGTATCTAAATACCTAGTTGTTTTCACCTCACCCCGCTCCTAACTATTTCGACCTAAGAATACCATGAAAAACTTCCTTACACACTAAGGACTCCAAGACCCCTCCAGGAATTTTTCCTTCAACTGAGACTTCAGAGCTACGACAGCCACTGAAAGCACTCTGAGGCAGAGGCAGGAGGATCTCTGTTGGTTCAAGATCAGCCTGTTCTACATACTGAGTTCCAGGACAGCCAGGGCTACATCCAGAGACCCTGACTCAAAGGAAAAACAAAAAACAAAAAAACACTGAAGAGATTTATGTGTGGTCCTGAAGAAATAACAAAACACAGCCCAGACACACTAAGAAGGGAGAAGAGTCGGGGCTAACGCCATTTTCAAAGGTCATCCTCAGTCAACTTAACCTTTTAAAGCCCGAACGATGCTCCTTGGACGGTTGTATTTTTACAAAATTTACCCTGAGACACAAGGACACAAATTACTGTTTTCCAAATTCTTAGGGACTCAAGCAAGCTTTTTAAATTAGAGCCTCCAAGTATGCCGGAAGAGACAGGGTCTCCGCACAGACTGAACACGCCCTGAGTCCACCGCAGGGAAGCCACAGTCGGGAGCACTCAGACCAGCAAGCCTTCTGTCTTACTCTTGATATCCTGCTTTTAACTGGAGAATGCACGAAATTATTTCGGAAATGCTTGTTTGGACATTTCCCTTCCCTGGAGTTTTTCATTTAGAAGCAAAAGGGGGAATTAAAACAAAATCCAGAACAGTGATTTGATGGGGGGGGGGGGGTTAGTTACCGCTCTGGCTCCTCAGCGGGGTGACGGGGTACTTGTGCTTGCAATTTATTCTCGTATCACATGTCTCTGAGCCTAGGATTTCAGAGAGGACACCAGAATCTTCTCCGTGTGGAACAGAGGACTCTGGAAACCCAAGTGTGCCTTGTTGCCAAGCTGAGTCATAGCACAAGCAACTGCCTTTCATGTGGAAGATAGGCTTCGCAAACATGGAGGGCTGACGGGACTAAGGCTAATATTCGGTGCCACAAACAAAGAGTAACAAGCTTGTTATGTGGTTTTGTTTTTAAGACAGAATTCGCTGTGTATCCCAGGCTGGCCTCAAACTAATGATCCTGCCGTGGCCTCCAGAGGCTGGGATTACAGGTATGTACCAACCACCAAACTCAGCATTTTTTTTTTAACCTATCTATTTTTACTGATGTGCATTGGTGTTTTGTTCCCATGTATGTCTATGTGAGGGTGTTGGATCCCCTGGAACTGGAGTTGCAGATAGTTGTGAAGTTGTGAGCTGCTATGTGAGTGCTGGGAATTGAACCCGGGTCCTCTGAAAGGGCAGCCAGTGCTCTTAACTGCTGAGTCATCTCTCCAGCCCCCTAAGCCTAGCATGTTTGTGATAGTTTTAGTTCTTTGTTTGTTTTTGGTTTGGTTTTTGTTTTGTTTTGTTTTGTTTTGTTTTGTTTTGTTTTTGAGACAGGGTTTCTCTCTGTTGCTTTGGAGCCTTTCCTGGAACTCACAGAGATCTGCCTGCCTCTGCTGGGATTAAAGGCATGCGACACCATCACCCAGTGGTTTTAGTTCTTTTTAAAAATCATCTTTGGTTATATTTCTCAACACTGTACAACTAACTGTTTTCTGGTCTTTAATTTTCCTTCATTTTTTTCTCTCCCTCCCCCTGCCCCAAACCGAAGGTCAGAAAACCCTTCCAATTGTAATACGAATTTCTAGTTTATTTTTAGATATCTATTTATTTATGTTGTGTGTAGACAAACTACAATCCTTGAGGAGGTTACCGCACACAACTTGTAAGAGTCAGCTACACCTTATCCGATCTTCTGGGAATCCAACTCAAATTGTCTGGTGGCAAGAGTCTTTGTGGACTAAGTCACTCTCTTGCCACTGTATTCTTAATATAAAGAGGAAACAAAAAACCTCACTCATCATAAAACCTCACTCATCATATGCTAAGCACACAGTAGAGATGGCACAGGAACTTAATTGTGGCAGCTACTCACAGAACAGCTATTTTAAAAACGGGAAACCATTACTCGATGTCAATCAGAGCACATGAGACAACCTTGCACTCGGGTGTGACTGGTCATTGTCCAAGTTCTCCTTACATTTGATCTCTATCAGCTTAACAATACATCAGCCAAGAGGCTCACAGGAAGGATGCCTGGCAGGCAAAGCCCGATGCCAACTTCGAGGGTTATGTATGACGCTTTCAGTTCACAGTTCTAAAAATTAAGGCTTAAAGATGTGTGTTTTCCAGTCACACACTTAACTGGTCGCTTCACGACTCAGTCTCATGCCACCTAAGTAGCAAACTCACACACACACACACACACACACACACACACACACACACACACACAACCTTACCACCACGTGAATCCTCTCAGTGCACTTCGGGGAGAGGGGCGGAGACATTCTTGGCCAGCTTTACAAAGTCCAACTCTTTTGGGGTCACCAACACTGTTCCCCCTCCCTCCAGCTCCCCAAATCTACAGGAAGCGCCACACTTCAATGCCCTAGGCGAGTGAGGGAAGCCTGAGCCTGAGAGGCGGCGCATAAGGCCCTGAGGCCCCGCTGGTCCGGCTGCGCTCCCCACGACAGTGGAGACCAGCCTCGCCCGGGCGGGTCGCAGGGTCTGCAGGGCGTGCACCCCAACACACGCGCCGCGCCAACCAAGAGCGCCTGCAGCGGGAAGGCCAGCAGAGGAACGCAGCCCCTGCCAGCGGCGTCCCCTCCCGGTGCCCCCAAGAGCGATCCCTGAGGATTACCAGCACCCGAAGGAGACGGGGACGGCCCAGTACCTTTCTCTCCCGCGCCGGCCAGCTGCTCCGCACGGAGCTCGCGGGGCCGCTGCACTCCCGGCCAGCAGCCGCTCGCCCCGCGCTCCGCCGCGCCAGCTCTGGATGCCTTAGGGGCCCGCCAGCCACGCCCACAGGCCACGCCCACAGGCCACGCCCCCACCGTGCTGTCCTCGGGGCTGCAGCGCCCCGCAGCGGCCGCCGGTCACTGCACGGCCCACTCGAACCCCACACCCGAGGGGCGCTTGCTGGGACCCACGCCTCGGGCAGCAGGAGGACAGCAGCTGAGGGCTGTTTCTGCAGTTGTACCAGGCGCCTCGGAAGAGAGGACTGAGCGGAGATCCCTCCAGCCCTCTACCTGTGGCCATCTACGAGCTGACCGGTGGGAGACGATGGAAGCTCAACACAGAGGACGCTACGGCAGAGCGTCGAGGATCCTCTCTCCCGCTGTCACCCAGTAGGGACCAGCAAGAGCATCAATACCCACCCGCGCGTTCCGAGCACGCCTTACACACTGTGGTCTTGACTGGTTTTGTCTCCCTCTTCCACAGCTACTTTTTCAGTACCTAGAAGAGCTCCCTGGGCAGCAAAGACTAGGGGGTTACACTCCACAAATGTCACCAACACCTGGCCCGTGTGAGACTCTGCCTCAAAAAGAAGAGAAAAAAAGGGAAAAGAAATGTTACTAAAGAGATTTACGGGAGTGGGGGACACAGCCTAATGTGTGTGTGTGTGTGTGTGTGTGTGTGTGTGTGTGTGTGTGTGTATGTATGTATATGTAAAAGCAAGCAAGCAAGCGCGCGCACGCACACACACACACACACACACACACACACTCACAGGAATAACTTGATGAATGAAAGACAGAAAAAAAGCCAGGCATGGCCTTGAGCCTTTGTAACCCAAGCAACTGGGGACCTAGGCAGGCAGACTGCTGAGGTGACAGCCTCCTCTGGTCTCTATACTTATGCGCACAGGCATGAACACACACATGCATCACACACACACACACACACACACACACACACACACACATAAAAAACAAAGAATATCCCATGGCTCACTGCACATTGTAAAAACAATTTCGTTTTACTTGACAGAATCGATATGCCGATCCGGCATACCTTGAGATGGCAAGTCTTCAACTCATTCCATAAAGTCTTGTTGCCAGGCATGGTGGTACATGCCTATAATCTCAGCTCTCGGGAGGTAGAAGCAGAAGGATTGATATAAGATCGAGACCAGCCTGGGCTACATAGTGAGTTACGGGGCAGCAAGGGCTACAGAGTGAGACCCTGTCTCAAATAAAATAAAGAGAAAAAAAGAAAGGGGGGGTGCGGGATTGAGAGGGAGGCGGGAGAGGAAGGAAGAAGGACTCTGAAGGGCTGATCTCCTTGAACCCGAGCTCACAGGCGGGACCAGCGGGTGGAACTGTGACAGTGAAGTTTCAGTCTTTCCTGAGGCTGGGGATAAGTTTATGGTGAAGTTAATTTTTTTTCATATCGTCTCTGGAATATGGCTGGTTTCCAAGGAAAGAGAAACATGAAGGTCCCTCCTCTTCCTTAGAGTATTGTTTCCCTCTGGCCTCCTACAGGAGAAACTCCAAAATCCCCGCCCACCCTAGGAGAGGGTAAGTACTTGATCCTCCCAAACTATGTGGGAATGCCCCATCTTCACAGGCCTGGCTGCTATCTTATTTAGCGGAGTGTGAAAACTCCCTTCCGGGGGAGTTTTTTTTCCCAATCGCTGTCATTTCCTACCTGAAACTGTTAGGATAGACGCCTTTCCTTTCCCTGCCCACTAATAGCTCCAGGTCGCTCTGCAAGCAGGTCTCAACTAAGCTCTAGAATTCCCAAGGTAAAGTATGTGCGTGTGACACTTCAAAGTGATTACTTCTCTCTTAGCCACAGTGAGAAATTTCCTTCCCTCCCTAAGGATTAGTATGCAGTTAACAGCTGCCAGGGGGAGGGGAAAGGGACATTTTCTTCAGTGGTGTAGCCCCCAGTGAGGGGACCGTGCTCCTGTAAACAATCCTAATGAAATTCATTGTTGAGGCCATTAGAAAAAAAGAAAGGAAGTAAAAGCGGGGGCTGGATGAGAAAAGGTGTAGATCAGCGAAAGCAAATCAACCAGAAAATAATGGGCATGAATATGACTGGCGTGTGAAAGTGGTGTACGAAACCTGTTGCTGCATATAATTAATACATGCTAATAAAAACTAAAACACAAAGGAGGTTTTCCTAACTAGTTCCTTGAATAAATTCCCTAAGATACTGATGGTGCACTTCCCTGAGAGGCATTCGAAACTTTACCATAAGTCACAGTGAGATGGGGTTTAGACTATATTTATGGACAGTCCAGCAATCATGCTGGTGGGGGGGGGCATCCTGCAAGAGATGTGAGTGCTCTAGGGAGCTGACTAGTCTGTGTTTGTTCCCAGACTTTGATTAATGGGAATTCCAGGCAGTGGCGGAGCTGGCTTGGAGATCTGATCTCCAAGGAGCCACAGTTTAGAGAAATGAAAAGAAAGTCCTAAATCTCCCTCAAACATCCTGGGTTTGAGGAAAGCCTCCAGCCAACGGCTCCATTCTTGCTCCCTTGCTTGGCCCAAGCATAGCCAGGCTCTCTAACCACCCTACTACCCCACCTTAGTTCCTGACATGGATAAGCTTACAGCTTGTTATTTTGCTATTCACCAGCTAAACATTCTTTGAGTTATAGTTTGGGGTTGCTATTTAATAAGGCTACTATACACATTTGTAAACATATTTGTCTTAGAACGACATTTATTTATGTGTGTGTTTGTTTTGTGTGTGTGCTTGTCGGGGGAATAGGAAGGGGTGTAGGAGGATGCTTCAAAAAAGCGTTGGAGGAACCAGGCTTGTGAAAGACGCGTCCTATTTTCTTCAAAGGAATGGTATGACTATTGCCTGGTCACCCGGAAGGCTAGTGTGGATGTCATCTGACAACCCGGCGATGCTTTTGCTAGTCTATGGAGCCAGCCTTCCTGGATACCCCAAATTCTGGGCATTGTTTAGTCTGACCCCATCTTATGAAAGAGGTCCCATGAGCTTTGCAGCTTCTATTAATAGAATCTATCCTTATGCTTATTACAAAGCCTCCCTCCTTAGGTCCTATCCCTGAGCACTGCTCACCGGCCGGTAGGACTTATTCTTACTGTAAAGGTCACAGGTGCTTTGGGACTTTGCTTGGAATATTCTATGCAGCCATGCCTAAATCTTCTCCAAAGTTTTCCTGTGTTTAAATGTGTATGGAAAATAAACCCTGAGGTCAAACTCGGCAAGTTTTGACCCAGTGCTTGCAAAGGTGACCTGAGTTTCAATCTTCGCCTCCTGAGTCATTTCCCTGCAGGTCATGAGGGTTGCAGGGGTCTCCAACACAAGGGGAACACATGGACCATGGCATGCATGTAGAGGTCAGAGGACGATTTGAAATTGGCAGAATCTCTCCTTCTACTAGGTGGGTCCCTAGGTTCAGATGATCAGGCTTGGCAGAAAGTGCCTTAACCTGCTGAGCCATCTTGCAGGCCAAACTGTAGGGAGAGGAGAAAGCCCTGAATGAATGAAGCCCTGACTGAATGTATGCTGGTGACAGACCCATGGGAAAATGGTAAAGCCTTCTCCCACCCAGAGTGAGGCTCTGAGAAGAATGGCACACATTCCCCTCTGGTGTGTGGATGTTGACAGTGTGTGTAGAAAATGTCCATCATAGCTTTCTTCCTACGGATACTTTCTGAAGACTGCTTCCTACAGAGATTGCTTCTACAGAGATTAGCTAAACCTGTCTCTCCATCCATTCATATATCATAAGCCCAGCCTCCTTATTTATCTGTATGCAATAACTCTGCCTCCTTGTTTATCTATGTGCAATAACCCTGCCTCCTTGTTTATCTGTATATAATAACCCCACCTCCTTGTTTATCTGTATATAATAACCCCACCCCCTTGTTCAGCTGTATATAATAACCTCACCCCCTTGTTCAGCTGTATATAATAACCCACCCCCTTGTTCAGCTGTATGTATTAATCCCATCCCCTTGTTCAGCTGTATATAATAACTCACCCCCTGTTCAGCTATATACAACCCACCCCCTGTTCAGCTGTATATAATAACCCCACCCCCTGTTCAGCTGTATGTATTAATCCCACCCCCTTGTTTATCTGTATATAATAACCCCACTGCTTGTTTATCTGTATATAATAACCCCGCCTCCTTGTTTATCTGTATATAATAACCCCACCTCCTTGTTTATCTGTATATAATAACCCCACCCCCTTGTTCAGCTGTGTATAATAACCCCACCCCCTTGTTCAGCTGTATATAATAACCCCACCCCCTGTTCAGCTGTATATAATAACCCTACCCCCCCCCTTCAGCTGTATATAATAACCCACCCCCTTGTTTATCTGTATATAATAACCCCACCCCCTTGTTTATCTGTATATAATAACCCCACTGCTTGTTTATCTGTATATAATAACCCCGCCTCCTTGTTTATCTGTATATAATAACCCCACCTCCTTGTTTATCTGTATATAATAACCTCACCTCCTTGTTTATCTGTATATAATAACCCCACCCCCTTGTTCAGCTGTATATAATAACCCCACCCCCTTGTTCAGCTGTATATAATAACCCCACCCCCTGTTCAGCTGTATATAATAACCCACCCCCTTGTTTATCTGTATATAATAACCCCACCCCCTTGTTTATCTGTATATAATAACCCCATCCCCTTGTTCAGCTGTATATAATAACACCACCCCCTTGTTTATCTGTATATAATAACCCCACCCCCTTGTTTATCTGTATATAATAACCCACCCCCTGTTCAGCTGTATGTATTAATCCCATCCCCTTGTTCAGCTGTATATAACAACTCACCCCCTGTTCAACTATATATAATAACCCACCCCCTGTTCAGCTGTATATAATAACCCACCCCATGTTCAGCTATATATAATAACCCCACCCCCTTGTTTATCTGTATATAATAACCCACACCCTGTTCAGCTGTATGTATTAATCCCACCCCCTTGTTCAGCTGTATATAATAACCCACCCCCTGTTCAGCTGTATATAATAACTCCGCCCCCTTGTTTATCTGTATATAATAACCCACCCCCTGTTCAGCTGTATGTATTAATCCCACCCCCTTGTTCAGCTGTATATAATAACCCACCCCCTGTTCAGCTGTATATAATAACCCCGCCCCCTTGTTCAGCTGTATATAATATCCCCATCCCCTTGTTTAGCTGTGTACATTAATCCAACCTCCCCACTCAGCTCTGTGTAACAGACACGGTGAGCTTCTGGGGTGCTGTGGTTTCTCCTTTAGAACTCCCTGTCCACCTAGTTTCCGCTTTTCTGTTTGTCTGGCTCTCTTTTCTTCATTCCCTTGAAGCCCTAGTCAGGTCTATCCTGGAGTCATGCTGGATGCACTTCTAACTATTCAGCTCAGGCTGAACTTGAATTCACAATCCTCCACCTAGGGAGCTAGAATTACAGCCATGTATTATCGTGCCTTATTTATTTACTTTTTTTTGGGGGGGGAGTATAGTGTAACTATCCATTTCTCCCCATGCTATGTGTGCCCACTGGACTAGATGAGGGAAGTATTGGTTTATTTTCTCATGAAAGAAGTTTGGGGAGCTGGAGAAATAGCTTACTGGTTAAGAAAGACTGCTTATTGCTACCAGGCAGTGGTGGCACAAGCCTTTAATCCTAGCACTTGGGACGCAGAGGCAGGCAGACCTCCAAGTTCAAGGCCAGCCTAATCTGCAGAGTGAGTTCCAGGACAGCCAAGGCTACACAGAGTAACTCTGTCTCAAGGGGGGGAAAAGTGCTTATTGTTCTTCCCAAGGACCAGAGTTAGGTTCCCATTATCCACATCAGGGCAGCTTACTATCTCTTATAGCTCCAGCTCCAGAGTACCTAACATCCTTCTAGCCTCTGTAGACATACATATGAGTGTGTGCATTCATACACATAGATACACACACCTACACACAAGTAAAATAAATAATTTTAAGAGGTTGGAGAGGTGGCTCAGTGGTTAAGGACACTTGCTGCTCTTGCAAGCAGACCCAGGTTTAATTCACAACATTTACAGGGTAGCTCTCAACTGCATATGACTCTGGTTCTAGGAGATCCAACGTCCTCTTTTGACCTCTGCAGGCTCTAGGCATGCACAAGGTGCACATAAATGTATGCAGGCAAAACATTCACATATATAAAATAAAAATAAATAAATATTTCAAAAAAGAGAAAGAAAGGAAAAAGTTTGGGCATTTTCTACCATCATTGGTTTTGCATTCCCTGCCAGGTTTGGAACAGAATCCGACAGTGATGAATCAGTATCAAAGCCTGAGGAACAAGATTCCACACAGACAACCACACAAGTTCACCTGGCAGCAGCTGAAAGCAATAAAGAATGCCATCAAAGGAGAGGAGTTGGAGTTAAAAGAATTCAGGGAAAGCTATGTCCAAATGGAATCTTCACAGCTTAGAGAAATCCCTACAATCACGATCCTAAGCTCTATGAACTTCCCGAGAACAATATGTTACTAGGGAGACTGAGATAGGAAGGTCCCTGGTCTTAAGAAGGTAGAGGCCAGCCTGGGTAATATTAAGAGGCCAATTTCTAAACAAACAAACATAAAACAAAAACAAACAAACAAAAAAACTGGTGATGAACAAACTTGTCAGCTGAGAGAGAAGATAGTCTGAACCCTGAATTACAACAGTGCTGTGGATGTCGCTCTGTATAAATAAAATGCTGATTGGCCAGTAGCCAGGCAGGAAGTATAGGTGGGACAAGAGAGAAGAGAATTCTGGGAAGTGGAAGACTGAGTCAGGAGACGCTGCCAGCCACCTTGAGGAGAAGCATGATGTAAGATACCAGTAAGCCACAAGCCACGTGGCAAGGTATAGATTAATAGAAATGGGCTAATTTAAGATATAAGAACTAGGGCTGGAGAGATGGGTCAGAGGTTAAGAGCACTGACTACTCCTCCAGAGGTCCTGAGTTCAATTCCCAGCACCCACACCCACATGGTGGCTCACAACCATCTGTAATGAGATCTGGCACCCTCTTCTGTATACGTAATAAATAAATCTTAAAAAAAAAAAAAAAAAAAGATATAAGAACAGTTAGCAAGAAGCCCGCCGTGGCCATACAGTTTGTAAGCAATATAAGTCTCTGTGTGCTTACTCAGTTGGCTGCAGGGTGAGAGAGATTTGTCCTGACCGTGGGCCAGGCAGGACCAGGAAAACTCCAGCTACACAATAATAATGATTTCCTATCTTTTTAAAATTTTAAAAATCTACTTATGAGTGTGTTTGTAAGTATGTGCCCCTGTGTGGAAGTACCTTCAAAGGCCCGAAGCATCAGATCCCCTGAAGCTGAAGTTACAGGTGGTTGTGAGCCACCTAGTGCAGGTGCTGGGAATTGAACCCTGGTCCTCTGGAAGAGTGGTACATGCTTTAGTTACTTTTCTGCTGTGATAAACTATTGACCAAAAGCAACTACAGAAGGAAGAGTTTGTTTTGTTTATAATTCCAGGGCGCTAGAGCTCAAAACATTGAAGTGGTGTGGCAACAGCCAGGCTTGGCAGGAGGAGGAGGAGGGGGAGGAGGAGGGGGAGGGGGGCAGGAGGAAGAGGAGGAGGGGGGAGGAGGAAGAGGAGGAGGAAGAGGAGGAAGAGGAGGAGGAGGAAGAGGAGGAGGAGGAGGGGAGATCACATCTCAATTGCACACAGGAAATGAGAGAGGGGCAGGGGACAGGATGTGGGACAAGGCTAGAATCCCTAGGTGATGTACGTCTTCCAGCAAGACTGCACCTTCTAGAGGTTCTCAAACGGTACTACCCACTGCCACCCCCAGCATTGCTCATTCAAACCATAAACAGCATTCTTAACTGGATCACCTGAGCTGCCTGGAAGGGACACTCTCCAGCCTGCTGAGTTGCCTGGAAGGGACACTCTCCAGCCTGCTGAGTTGCCTGGAAGGGACACTCTCCAGCCTGCTGAGCTGCCTGGAAGGGACACTCTCCAGCCTGCTGAGCTGCCTGTACATTGTACAATGAGCTCCGGATGTACAGATTTTGTGAGCTTTTACTCATGCTGGGGTGGGTTTTGGTGATGCCACTATCTTTGAGTCATTTCTGCTCCCCAAATCCCTCATCCATACTCCTGTATGTAGCCCCAGTAAAACTCACTGGTTCACCAAGTTGGACATATCTGTCATTAGTTGCCTGTCTGGGGTGAGTAGATGTATCCTCAGGTATAGTATTACACAATACCCTTCAATTCATTTTCCTCATGTGGACTGACATATATCCATCCGTTATCTACTGCTGAGATAACAAACCACCCCAAACATTCATGGTTTTAAACAACAGCCATTTTACTTGCTCATTGTTCCTACGGTAGGTTGTGTAGAGTTAGATTAGAATAGCAAGTCTGTCTGCTGTGCTGTACGAGCTGCATATGCTCACCTGGTTAAAGTTTAGGCTGGGCAATCCAAACTTGTCTTTCACAAGTCTGGCCTCTCACCTGGTGTGGGCTCATATATTTGAATGCTTGAGTCCTAGTTAGTGAATTGTTTAGGAAGCATGAAAAGATGTGACCTAGTTGGAGAAGATATATCACAAGGGGTAGACTATGAGGTTCACAAAATCCCATGATAGGCTCAGTCTTGCTCTCTGCCTAGTACCTACCAACCAGGATGTAAGTTCTCAGCTACTGTCCAGCACCATGCCTGCCTGTCTGCTGCCATGCTCCTCACTATGATGATCATGGACTGACACTCTGAAACTTTAAGCAAGCCCCCAATTAAATGCTTTCCTTTATAAGTTGCCGTGGTCATGGTGTCTGTCATAGCAATAGAACACTGACTAAGACATCTGGGCATGGCTGGAGCATTGGAGCCTCTTGACTCTTGTTCTGGCTTTGTGTGAGTCAGGGTTCTCTAGAGGAACAGAACTTATAGAATAAACTTACAAAAAAGATTTATTGGAATGGTTTTCAGGCTATGGTCCAGCTATTCCAATGTTGCAGGATATTTGATCACACTGTGAACCCTGAGATTGAGTTATTTACTGGAAAAACCTGCCGCTGGTTGTGATATGGCCCGGCCCTAGTATACACCCTTCATCCAAGAGCTTTCTGTTTATTGTAAACAGGATTAAATAAAATCAACCATAGGTCAAGAGGTGGAGTAAGCAACTAGTTAACAGAAAGTAGCCACAGAGAGTAAGAGGGAATCAGGGAGACAGAGAGACGTACAGGAAGTAGCAGAGAGGGACTTTGAGTTTGGTGGTCCTTTTTTGTTTGGGAAGACAGAAGAGAAGCCTCTTTTTGAGAGGTCTCAGAGGAGGAAGGTCAGCGGGCTGCTTTCTCTGCCTCTCTGAACTAGTAGGTTTTCATCCCAGCATCTGGTAAAATAAAAGGATTAGACTTAGTTAAAACACCATTTGTCTCCCTAGGTGGAAGAGGCTGAGGCAGCAGCAATGGGTCACAAAGGCTCCCCGGCCGTGGCTTCAGCGGCAAGGAGACTGCTATAGGGATTCAGTCAGCCGCTGAGGAAGTGATGGGATTAGGTGAACAGCAAATATAAAATAACAGTCCACAATGGCTGTCGACCAATAGGAGATCCTAGAATCCAGTAGTTGTTCAGTCCACAAGGCTGGATGTCTCAGCTGGTCTTCACAATATGATGGAATCCTAAAGAAGTAGGCTCTGATGCTAGTGAAGAAATGAGCTTGCCAGGGAGAGTGTGAGCAAGCAGGCAAAGAGTACAAGCTTCTTTCTTCCACGTCATTTATACAGGCTGCTACCAGAAGGCATAAAGCAGATTAAGGGTGGATCCTCCCATCTCAAATGATCCAGATTAAAAGTGGGTCTTCCCACTTCAAATGATTTAATTAAGAAAAAAAAAAATCCCTCACAGGTGTACCCAGCCACTTGAGTTTTAGTTAATCCTATTTTTTTTTAAATGATTTTTTAAAAATTTCATGTGAATTGGCATTTTGCTTACATGTAGGTTTGTGTGAAGGTGTCAGATGTCCTGGGACTGGAGTAATAGATAACTGTGAGCAGCCATGTGGGTGCTGGGAATTGAACCCGGGTCCTCTGGAAGAGCAGCCAGTGCTCTGAGCCATCTCTCCAGCCCCTGAGTTTTAGTTCTAGATCTAGTCAAGTTGACAGCCAAGAACAGCCGTCACAGGCATCTTTTAGGGTCTCTCTATGCATGGGACTTTCAGGCAGGCAGGCAGCACAACATTTCTTTTCAGATTGGCACAAGGAGCCAGGAGAGTTCAAGGAAGTAGCCATGACGTCTCTTCTGGCCCATTCTCAGAAGCTACACAGTATCTTTGTCAATTTTACCACATTCTACTGGTAAAGCAGGTCACAGGGCCCGTGCACATTCAGGAGGAGGAAGAGGAGAACGGCAGGATCAGGTTCGCAGGAGAGCAGGTGGGACAGGATGGGTGGTTACGGTCATCTTTGGAACAGCTTATCCCAGGAGCTGTTGGTAAGTCAGCCGCTCTTGTTTGCCCCTGGAAGGCTCTTCAGTGCTTGTAGTGCTGAGAATAGAAGTCTTCCTCCTATACCAGCTGAGGAGACAGCTGTGCCTGGTGTCTACTGACCTCGTCCTCAGTCAATGCCCTTCTCGGTTTTTCCAGCTGTGGGTGTACTCTCGGGTAGTACTCTTCATCCTCATTTTCACTTTTTTAGTTTCTCAAAGTCACATCCATTGCCACCTCCTCTGGAAGGTCGTCTCCTCGTGCTACTCTGTCTTAGTGGGGCCCTTCCTTCACCCCATTTACTCTTTTTTGCTTGTTTGTTTGGTTTTTTTTTTTTTTTTTAAATTAATTCTTTTTCACTTATTTTACATACCAACCACAGTTTCCCCTCCTTCATCTCATCTCCTCCTGTCCCCTCCCCCCACCTCCGATCTGTCTCCCCTGCCCTCCCATCCACTCCTCCTCCATTCAGAAAGGGGCAGGCCTCCCACGGGTGTTAACAAAGCATGGCACATCAAGTTGAGGCAGGACCAACGCTGGGTGAAGCAACCCAGCATGGGGAATAGGTTCCCCAAAGCCAGCTCAAGCACCAGGGACAGGTCCTGATCCCACTATCAGGGGCCCTGCAAACAGACCAAGCTGTACATCTGTCACCCACATGCAGAGGGCCTAGGTCGGTCCTGGCTGTAGGTCCAGAGTCCATGAGTTCCCATGAACTCAGATCAGCTGTTGGTTCCCCCCACCCCCCCCCCCCCCCCCGGCTCCTACAATCCCTTCTCCCTCTCTTCAACAGGACTCCAGGAGCTCGGCCCTGTGCTTGGCTGTGTCATCCCCAGTTACTCTTGACTGCCTCCCCCTGCACAGCTTTGGGAATGACATGTCTGGAGTGACAGGAAAGGAAGAGACACAGAGGCACATACAGAAACACTGGGATCAGGTAGGCAGTGTACTCTGATGGAGACACACCACCAGCAGCCCAGAAACTCAGTGACTGTCTTATATACAATAGGAACCAGAAGCCATTAGCTGATTTCTGTTGGGGATCTTTATAGGGAGGGGTGTGGAGGCCCACAAAGGTTTCCTAGTGAGATCGGAGCTTGCTTTACCCAGCAGGGCTGCATTAGAGGATTGCTTGACCATGTGTATGGTTACTAGATGATTGGAAGGGTCTGCTTGGCTGTGTTAGGGGTCTTTTGCTCCACCCATTGGCATTCGTATAAAAGGCCCTCTAGAAGAGACAGAAGGGGCCAATAGAGAATGATCCAGGCCCTCCTGAGGCTGTCCTCTTTTCTATCTGTTTCTCTCCCCTCTGTCCTTTTAGCTAATATCTCTTATCCCCCACTCTTCAAGAGTACCCTGTCGAAAAATGTGGGAGCCGGTCTCCCAGCTGGGCTCCCACATAGGATGTCTCAGGCTGTAGTCACTCAGAAGGAGGACGCTGCAGTTGATACCTTTGCATTAACTATTAACCTCTAAGGGTTGGAGAGATGGCCCAGAGGTTAAGAGCACCGACTGCTCTTCTAGAGGTCCTGAGTTCAATTCCCAGCAACCACATGGTGGCTCACAACCATCTATAATGAGATCTGGTGCCCTCTTCTGTGTATATAATAAATAAATAAATCTTAAAAAAAAAAAAAAACAACAACAAAAAACTATTAACCTCTATATTGAGACCAGGCCTTACCATTCTCGTGGGTCTAAGGTTCTTGACATGGCTGTGCTCCTACCAATAATACACATTCATTCAGGACTTCATCTGCTCCCCACACTTTATCTCTCTCAAGGTACAGGCTGAATATCCCATTGTCTTCCTTATAATTAAAAAAAAGTCACCTGGGTATAGTAGGCATACCTGTATTCCTAAGCACCTGGGAGGCTAAGGTGCTTAGGAATACAGGTATGCCTACTATACCTGTATTAGAAAGTCCATGAGTTCAAGGACAGCCTGGGCTATACAACAAGATTCTACCACTAGATGGATGGATGGATGGATGGGTGGATAGACAGATATTGATAAATGATTGTCGGGCTGGAGAACTGGCTCAGCAGTTAAGAGCAGAGGACTCAAATTCAATTCCCAGCATCCACATAGTGGTTTACAACCCTCCTTAACTCGGGTCCCAGGGCATCTGGTGCCTTCTTCCAGGCATGTGTGTGTGGTGCACAGACATACGTACAGCAAGATACTCATACATAAGAAATAGTAAGATAAATCTGCTCTAAGCCCCTCCAGCCTATGCCCTTCACAGCCCATAGCCATTGTGATGGTGATCCTTCGGTTATTTTGAGCAGTTCCTTCTTGGAGTCTCTGGGATGCTGGAGGTCAGTCTCTTTTACTTGCTGTCTTTCGGGCTAGCAGGATTCCATCAATGATTCTACTGAATGTTACTTCCTTTGTTGCCCCCGCCCCACTCCCTCTCCATTGACTGAGCATCTATCAACCTGCCATGGTTTCTTACAACAGCAAACACCATGGGGAGCCCAGAGACTCAGGCTGACATTCTTGAACACACTCCCGGGAGACGGCCAGCCGCAGACAGGCTGATTTCCAGCTAAAGTGGCCACCACAGCAGCCAGTTCACGGGGCAGAACACAGCAAAGTTTCTTAAAAGCTTTCAGGGTTCTTCTCGCGTGTCTCAATTCACATTTCAACCTGAAAGAATCTTCATATGTGACTTTTTTTTTTGAAAAAAAAATTGTTTCTAGAATTTTTATCCCTGTTCTTCTCTTTTCTTTTTTATACTTACGTTCTTCTCCCCTGATTGAAAGCTGGCAACATAGAAACAACCACCATTAGCTAAAGAAAAGCAGCCAAGATTCTCTGAGCCCGTGTGTTCAAACAAACAGATGACCCCTTAGAAATGATGCTGAATGAGAGCACTCTGAGCCTGCCTGCAACTGCTCCATTGAGCTGGGGTCCAACATGATTGAGGACTTAATTTCCCTTGACTTCGTGTGACCGAGACGGGGCAGAAAGAGAAAAGTATGGGGAGATGAGGCGGGACCCTTACTCCAGAGTCTGGTTGGAGCCTCTCACCTTCTAAGAAGCAAGAATTCCAACACAGCTGACGTTTTCTGTGAAGGTTGCTGGCAAAGAAATAATATTCCTTTGTGTTAAAATAGCAAAGACTCAGGTAAAGGCTTGGATGTGTATGATGGTGGGTAGAGAGGGCCTCATTCCTTTCACCAGACAAGACAGTTGACTTTCTTTTTAGTAAAGATAGCCTACCTTCCTTAATCTCTGTGATCTTATCAGTTATAATCCTATTAAGCGCCCTGTGATCTCACTTGGGTTCCTCAGCAACCATTTCAAAATAATAGCTTTAAATCTTACTGAAATCCTACATTATGACTATTGTACAGGCAACCAAGAATGACGCTGTCCTGGAGAAGCCCTCATGTATACTCTCAAGTATGTCCTTCTGACCACCTCTCTCTCTCTCTCTGTTTGTTTTTCCTTCGAGACAGGGTTTCACTATGTAGCTCTGGCTGTCCTGCTGTAGACCAGGCTGGCCTCAAACTCACAGAGATCCACCTGCCCCTGCCTCCCAAGTGCTGGGACTAAAGGCTTGGGCCATGTCCAGCCTCTCATTTTCTCTTAATCTGTATACTTAAAATCAATATTCAGTCTGGCCTTGGGGACATGACTTTAATCCCAGCAGTCTGGAGGCAGAGGCATTCCAGCCTTATCTACATAGAGTCCCTGGCCAGCCAGGAGTACACAGTGAGACTGTTTCAAAACAAACAAACAAACAAACAAAAAACCTCAACTACAAACAAACAAATCTGTTGTGGGGTAGCCACCAGAGAATACAGCTCAGACATGGGTTTAAGCCAAGAGAAAATCATTATTAGCCGCCAGCGACTACATCGGGTGTTTGGGAACCCAGTGCAGCACAAAGCCTGCCTTTCTCAGGGTGAGCTTTTAAGCACAAAAACATGTCCTGGGCTGACATACTTCAGTTAACAAGAACAATTAGCCAGAAGCAGACATTACAGAAGCCAAAAAGCAAGGTTAGTGATAAAAAGAAATAAAAAAGGAAAGGCATGGCTGCCCCTAGGTGTGGTGGAGGAGAAAGTTTATCGTAGATAAAAGGGAGCACAGCCAGCGGCAGAGACACATGGGAGGGTCCAGAGTGGACGCGACCTTAGTGGAGAAGTTTAGGGTAGCAGGCAGGTATGCAGCTACACCCTGTAACAGGTAGGGACTGGGGGATGCTGGGAGAACCTGGCAGCCAAGGTCCACTTTGATATGTTAATAAGCACCTTAGTTAACCTCCTGTCTGGGTTTGAGACCTAACAAGTACATTTAGAGAGACTTTCCCAGAACGACAGACTTTGATGGATTAGGCCTTTGTTTTTGTTTTGCCAGGTGGTGCTATCTGCATGCTGAGTTTTATAGGCTGAATGGCATTTTTATAATGGAGTCAGATGTGCTACGGCCTGGGGGCCTGTTACAAAACAAAACCTCACCAGGGCGTGGTGGCGCACACCTTTAATCCCAGCACTCCGGAGGCAGAGCCAGGCGGATCTCTGTGAGTTCAAGGCCAGCATGGGCTACCAAGTGAGTTCCAGGAAAGGCACAAAGCTACACAGAGAAACCCTGTCTCAAAAAACAAAAACCTCTATATGAAGGCTGGCTGTTGTGGTGCCCATCTTTAGTCCTGGTGGATCTCTGATCACTGTGAGTTTGAGGCCAGCCTGGTCTAGCTAGCAAGTCAGAGCTGTCTAGGTGAGCCTATGCTCCTGGCCCCTCCCAGATGTCATGTACTATAACCCCCAACTCTCCTTCATATTGGCTAGTCCTGAAATCCTTTTCTGCTTTAAAACTATGATTCCTGGTTTGGCCTGAGCCAAAGTCCCTTCAAGATTAGAGGAGGATCTCAGGCTGGCATGATCCTGCCTTTTGTCTCCCTCACAGATGACAGGGCTGTCGGTTCATTTTATTCTCAGACACCTTGGGGTGTGTTCTGATATGTTGTTGTGCTCCCCGTAAAGCTCACTTCTTGGTGCTGGAGAGACGGCTCGGTGGTTAAGAGCAGCTGCTCTTTCAGAGGACTCAGTTACCAGCACCTACATGGTAGAGGCTCACAACCATTTGTAACTCCAGTTCCAGAGGATGTGACACCCTCTTCTGGTCTGTGTGGGAACTGCATTCAGGTGGTGCACAGACATACACAAACACCTATACACATCCACATAAACAAGTAAATAAGAGCTCTCTCCCTGAGGAAGTCAGACTCACCACACATTTTCATCTTTTCTGTCAGGTTGTGAGTGGTCCTCCCTGGGTTCACTGGAGTACCATACTCAATAACTAGGTTTGAGTGCTTGGTGTGAATCTGAGCTGTTGCTAGGAAGCTCTCTCCCGGTGTCCTAAGGGCCTCCCTGATGCTTGAAATAGGCCAGCTCTATCCCCCCCCTCCACCCCCCCTCCCGCTCCCCAAAGGGAAAGCTAGCTCTAGGGACAGCTGAAAGTCTTTCCGGCTACTCTGGGGTGATATCCCCTACCCTCCCCAGGTGGCTTCCTTCTCTGAAACAGAGATTCATGAATTTCAAGCTGGCCTCAGTCTCACGGAGTTGCAGCTGCCCACCAAGCCGGGTTTGATGCGGTGTTCGAGGCTGAGCCCAGGGCCTCCTGCATGTTACACAAGCACCCTACCAACGGAACCACAAAAGCCCACTCTCTTCTCTACAGAAAGGAAAATCGCCCACGAGAAACGAGTTCTGTTTCTCACTTACTACTTCTACTAATTCTGTGGCAATGGTGAGGTTCAGAAAAGGCGGTTTCCTGTGGGGAGAGTGGAGGAGCCTGCCTCAGCGGGTCCGCTGTCCCGCTCACCTTTTGGCCTCCGCTAGGTTTCAGTCTTCCTTTGCCCACGCGTTTCTGGTTGTGTCGGACCAATGGCAGGCATTTCCAGGAGAGTGCCCTGAGACAGGGAAGGAGGAGGGAGGCCAGGGTACTCATCTTATTTGCTTGGCCAGGATGGCTCCAGCAGCAGCAGCTGCCTGACTGAATGCAACACCTGTTTTCCGGCTGCTCCCCAGAACTCTGGCTCCCTTCGTTCGAACCCTCCCGCTTAAGTTTGGAAGTGGTTTGAATATTCCACTTGATGATCCTTGGGTCGACTCCCTAAATTCTGCCTACACCTCTGCAAAACATTTCTTCACTTAAAGAGACTTTCAGTTAACATCTCTGTGTCTTAGGAACGACCTTGACCTTGCAGCTAAGCCGAATTCTACTGCCTCTAACTGGAGAAGTTAGGGCCTTTCCGGTTAAAAGCAGCCACCCACCTAGAAGAAATCCAGGACGTGAGTCATGGCTTAGTAACCCTATTCCTACCCAGATTTCTCCGAGGACCCCTAGTAAGCTCTGTCCCTGGCTGCAAGTCTCCGGCCTGAGCTGCCTCTCTCCTCCTCCGCCTCACCACCACCTGCTGAGCAGCGGGCACCTGCGGGATCCGGATCACCTTGCTGGACCGCTGTTTTTTGTTTTTGTTTTTTTTCTAATGTGCTTAACTGAAGGAAGTTCGTGCACATGACTTATTTTCTTCTCTTTTCAGGAAGGGTGGGTACACTGTGTCCTGCGGCGAGAAGTTTGCGAAGGAGGAAAGCACCTCCTCACCCCACATCGCTACTGTTCCAATCTGAGAGCTGCCCCTCACCTCCCACAAGAGGCATGGAACATTTCTGTGGGACTACACCAACACCACACTAGCAGTTGGCCATATAAAAAGCCCCGAGTGCCTTATACACCTGAGACTTTCCCGAAGGTTGCAGAGAAATTACTTAGTGCAGTGCGTTTAGATATAAATCACGAGACATGCGATTTCTTCGGAAACGTGTCTTATGGAGAGGAGATCTGGGAGTATTCCGGGTGGGAAGTCATTTGAACTAAAAGGCACTTAAGAGGAAATTGCTATGGAAACTACCTCACCGCTTTGCCTTTCTCCGAGCGCCGGGAGTCTATGGCATAAGGCAGTGGAGTGGGGGCCCGGGTACCGCAGCGTTGGGGGGCAGCTTAGGAGGGTAGAAAGCTCGAAGACCCCCGCGCAAGCCAGAGGCTCTGCAGAAGGCAGGCGGCGGGGTCGGGGGGCGGTCCTCGGCAAGGTGGCCTCGGGGGGCCACACGTGCAGCCAGCAGCCTCGGAGGGCGGTGCCGCGGGCGCGTCTGGACATCCGCGCTCTGCAGAGGGGGGGAAACGTGTGTGGCCCTGGCCGGCGCCCGGCCGGACGAGCGGTGGCTGCGGCCGGCGAGCGCGCGCCCGGCGGTGCGTGTGTGTGTGTGTGTGTGTGTATGTGTGTGTGTGTGACAAGCGTCAGGTGACTCGGGTCACGCCGTCGCTCCCTCGCGCTCCCGGGGAGAACTGCCGCGCTCCGGCTGGCTCCTCCGGCAGCGGCGGCGGGGAGGGGGCAGGGCGCCGCGGCCGCCCCCCAGCGCAGCAG
Organism: Onychomys torridus; assembly: GCF_903995425.1. Classification (NCBI taxonomy): domain Eukaryota; kingdom Metazoa; phylum Chordata; class Mammalia; order Rodentia; family Cricetidae; genus Onychomys; species Onychomys torridus. The sequence goes on from NC_050444.1 coordinate 54,922,131, forward strand.
GCCCGGGCCCGGGGAGGTGCGGGCGGTTCGGCCCACGCGGGGACCCTGGAGCCGAGCGTGAGCGTGAGCGTGATGAGCCAGGTGCTGGGCAAGCCGCAGCCGCAGGGTGAGGACGGCGGCGACGACGAGGAGGAGGATGAGCTGGTGGGGCTGGCGGGCTACGAGGACGGGCCCGGGTCCTCGGACGCCGAGCTGGACAGCGGGCCGGAGGAGGGAGGTGAGCCGGCCGATCGTGCGCTCGCCGTCCCCGGGGCGCGCGCGGGGGTCCGGGGCGCCCGTGGCGGGGGAGGGGCGAGGCCGGGCTGCAGCCGGCGGCGGGAGGGCGGCGGGGAGCGGGGTCGGATGTCGAGCTAAAAGAGGCAGCTGGCGGCCGTGTGCCTGCTGGGTCGCTCGCAGCTGCGCGTGTCATTCTTCCCTGCCGTGGCCGCGAGAGGGTCTGCGGCGTAGGACCGGGGCGCTGGGGCGGGGCCCGCGCTGCAGGTGGTCCCCGCGCCGCCGGGAGACTTCGGGGTGCCGGGTCTTAAGACACTTGGAATGCATCTCGTGTCGTCACCCGAGGTGGGCGCGCGCGGGGCGAGCGATCTTTGGCTGCTGGAGCCAAGTGTTTCTTGCAGAAGGAGCCGAGTTAGCCTTTCGGAGGGGGGGGGGGGGCTGCCTGCGTTTCATTCCTGAGACACAAAGAAGTTGAGTTTGGGATTCCCGATTGTTTTTCTTTTCTTAACACTCCCCCCACCCCGAGGCGGAAGGTCACTTGAAAAGGTCAATTGAATGAGTCTTGTTAACGTTCTCCGTGTAGCTGGTAAACATCTCAGAAAAAGGACTGATCTCTTTAATGTCTCACACTGAAGAAACTGAGGAATAAAAGTACTCGTGACGGGAATTTTAAGAACTTTCATTGAGAGTCCACTGAACTGAACTTTACATTCTCTCTGCAAAGCCTTTCTCGGAAGACAGTTTTGATTTTGCATCTGGCAGGTACTACTTCAGTGAATCAGAAAGGGAATAAAGTTAACTAAGCCTTGAGCCGGGCAGATGAGCTTTCCAAGTCACCCCCTTTCCCGGCTGCTTTTCTCAAGAGGTAGTGGCTCTCCATTGTTTAAATTGGTGTGTGTACCTGTGCACGTCCCTCTTCGGGCCCTTTAATTGCTCCCACAGTGGCTCACTCGGTCACTCTTTTTTTTAATTAAATTGTTCATTCACTTTATTATTACTTAAATAGCATTCGTTAGGATCTAGCAGTTAGATTCTCCCAGAGAAAAGCTGAATGGGGATGTATTTGCAAGGTATTTGAAAAGGTAGGTGCACAATAGGAAACTTGTGTGGTAGTTTACGGAGAGAAAGGAGACCCTATTCCAGAGGAAAAGCCAGTAATTTGATACTGTCCTGGGGGCCAGAGTTTGCCAGGAGGGAACAGAACCTGTTCTTTTTGTTGTTGTTATTTTGTTTTTCTCCCTGCAGTCTTTATTGGGGTGCTTGGGAGCACTTTCGAAATTTGATTTGGCAAAATTTGAAGTGAAAGTAAAGCCCAGCCTGAGGGGAAGAATTCCTGAAACAAAAGGCTTTTTCCAGAGCCCTGAACGAGAGGGCCCCAGAGCTGTTACTCTGCCTGCAGCTTTGTTTAGATGACTTCAGTAATAAGCCCCCCCACTGGGAATTCCCGGGTCAGGCAGGCGGGATCCTGGAATCTTGCTATAAAAGGATGCAGTGCTTTCACGTGATGAGAAGCATGCATGTTAATTTCTGCTCGGGCAGACACTGCGGAAGCCTGCCTTTGCTCCACTTTGTATTGTGCGCAGGTGGTCTGCTACCTTTTCCCATCCTTTATCTGTTGAACGTTCTCTTGTCCTTTGGCCTGTGTTCTTTCCTAGCTTCAGGCTGGAGGTTTAGTTTAGGCCTTGGAGCAGTCTCTGTTAGAAAATCTGCCTTTCTCAGCCAGCAAGCACTTCCTGCAAGGGGCTGCCAACTGATTCCATCCCAGGGAGCTGAGACTGGGAGAGGGAAAGCCAAGAATTTAGACGTCCTGCACCATGCCCTTCTGAAGGCTGGCTGGTTGTGTGTGTGTGTGTGTGTGTGTGTGTGTGTGTGTGTGTGTGTGTGTGTGTAAGAGAGAGAGAGAGAGAGAGAGAGAGATGTAGGTGCCCTTCTGAAGGCTGGCTGGTTTTGTGTGTGTGTGTGTGTGTGTGTGTGTGTGTGTGTGTGAGAGAGAGAGAGAGAGAGAGAGAGAGAGATGTAGGTGCCCAGAAGAGGATATCACATCTGGAGCTGGAGTTACAGGATGTTGTGAGCCACCCAGCATAGGTACTCAGAGCAACCTGTGCTTTAACTGCTGAGTCCCCCATTTCTGTAGCACACGCTCCCATTTAGGTTTTGGTAAAGTATGCATGTTGTCTATTCTCAAACTTAAGAGAGAGTGGAAATCGGGGTCTTCTTTAATCTGAGAAAAGGTGGATGGTATGAACAACGCACTGGTGACCTTTTCTCACTTCTCTCTGCCTAACAGATAAAATGCCTGCATTTAAGGGAAGTCTGGGAGTTTTCCCCAGTAGGATCAGGAATCTCTGGTCCTGGGAGCCTGGCAGTGGAATGTTGATTGACAGCATTGCTAGTTGAGGCAGGAGCTGTCAGGAGCAGGTAGACTGGAGATGGAAAGCCCCCACTGCCCCTAGTCTATGTGATGTATGGAGGAGCCCCGATGCCATTTTAACCCGAGGACCCTGGGAGTTTTACCACGTGTGCTGAGCTTGAGAACGTAGTGCAGCTAAGCTGAGACTTCAGTGCATGTCTCCTTGGCTTCCGCTCCGTATCTTTTTCATGAACAGCAGGAGTGTCTTCAAGCAGCTTAGTTCTGTTGAGGACAGACTGAGGCACTACTTAACCCTTTGTTCTTTGTTGTTAATCACAGTAAGGCAAGTCTCTATGCAGCCCCAAATCAAACTCCAGAGATGGGACAAGAAGTAAACCATTAAAAACAATTCAACAGGGGCTAGAGAGATGGCCAGTGGGAAAGTGTGGACTATGCAGGCATGAAGACCTGAGTTCAGATTCCAGCCTCCACTTACGGGTGTGTGTGTGTGTTATGGGCCTGTAATCTCAGCCCTGGGGAGGGAAGACAAGAGACCCCTGCAGCTTATAACCAGCCTAGGCAAATGGCAAGTACCAGGCGCAGCAGGGATCCTTCTGCAAAATAAGGTAATGAGGGAAGTCCACCTGGCATCCACATATATTTGTAAAGCACCAACACACACACACACACACACACACACACACACATTATTGTACTCCCCCAAACCAATTACCATAGATTTAGAGGTGTCCTGGCCCCTGTTTTCAATAAGCACCCCATATAAACCTGTGTCATAAATAATGATTAATTTTGTCACCCAGACTTTAAATTTGCTAAAGTAAATTACTGTGCTTTAAAATCTGACAAGGAACGAGACCAAAAGATAACCCTATTGTTATCTGCTTTTCCGGCATTTAGTCAGAAAGTAAAAGGTTTTCCCTAAAGTCCTCAGTTTTTAGGGGAAACTTGGTGAAGGTAGCCGCTCACCCCCGTCTGCTTGAATCTGGTCTCTGCACAGAGGCCTGTGCCCATTGGAGTCGGAGGAAGTGAGAGTTTGGATTGTTACTGGAGTCACCATAGGGTGAGCTGGTGATACTCCCAGAAGGATATACAGGTGCTGAATACAGTAAGTCCCACCCTACCAGCCGTTAATAAGCTGGGTGTGGTGGAATAAGTCTGTAATCTCAGATTCCAAAGACGGGCACAGGATCACCAGTTCAAGGTCTGAACTGCACCTGATGCTGTACTTTTATTAGCCACCTCTCCCATTTTATTAGGATGGACGTAGGGTAGTGTAAAGGAAAACACAAGGAAGTGTAAGCAAGTTCTAGACAAGTGATGGGCTCTGACTTTGAAAGAGCACCTTGTCTTTCCAAGCTTTCTGTCCCAGGTGTCACTCACTTTATTTTAGATTATCCTCCCAACCCCACAGCAGTGCAGGGCAGTTCTGCTTCCTGAGTCACGTCTTTCTTGTTCCTACCTCCTTTCTTTAGTATCTTGTCCTCTTCATAAAAGTGGGCACTGGTGCTCACATATCAATCCTGCACACCCTCAAAGCATCAGTCCTTGCCTGCCTTCTTCCTGACTGAGGCAGTAGGACTTGTTAGTGCTGGACCCTGGGGCCTCCAGGGATCCCAGTGTCTCAGACTCCCATCTCACAGTAGTTCACTGGGATACAAATGCATAGTGTCGTATTGGGCTGTAAGTACATTGTGGGGATCCAGACTCATGGCCCCAGATCCATACCCCTTTAAAAATTAAAATAATAAAAATTCTGTCTTCTTTTTCGAACCGTATAAAGTTATTTGGCCACAGTGGCTCTCCCTCGTTTGCTCTGACTCAGATAGGCTTTGCGCTCCTCTGTTAATGTGTCTGAGAAGCTGTCGATTCTCTTCTTACAGCTCTCTGAGAAGGACTGTCACCTGTTTCTTAGTGTGTAAAAGAGGTTTGTGTAAAAGCAGCCTCGAGTTTCTCTTAAGCGATTTAAAAAAGTTCCTAAGAACACTTCCTCCCTTAGGAAGTACTGGTAAATCACAACACATTAGAGACATAACTGAATATATATTGAATATTTATGTATGCAGTCATGCTTTTTAGTTCCCTGCTAGTATGATTTGAGAGAATTTTAGGAAAGATTTTGATTCTACACGTAACTTTTTTAATCTTATGTTTTTGGGATAAGGCCTCACTATGTAGACCTAGTTGACCTGGAACTGCAATGTAGGATAGTCTGTCCTCAGATTTAAGAGATCACCCTCAAAGGACTCACTGTCATGAGCCAGAGTTTATGCAGAGAACATCCTGTTTCCCCAGGGAGAATCCCTAGACCAGCAGTGTTTAGGAATAAAATTAACTATGCAAAAAATGTGTTGTATTTGTTTAACTATGTAAAGATGTGTTGCTGTTTTGCCTTGCCTGCCTAAGGCACCTGATTGGTGGCCCAAAGAAAAATCACCACTACACAGTGGTTCTCAACATGTGGGTTGCTACCCTTTTTCGTGTGTATGTGGTGTGTGTGTGTGTGTGTGTGTGTGTGTGTGTGTGTGTGTTGAAACTTTCAAAGGTATCCCATATTAGATACCTGCATATCAGATATTTACATTACGACTCATAACTAGCAAAATCAGTTATGAAGTAGCAATGAAAATAATTTCATAGTCTGGGGGTACCAGAACATGAGGAACTGTTCTAAAGGGTTGCAGCATTAGGAAGGTTGAGAACTACTGCTGCCACCCTAAGGCGCCTGGGCAGCACTGTGAAGAAGATCGGGGTAAGAAAGTGCACTCTGACACTCTAATCTCATTTTCTTCAGTTCTTCATTCTGGCTAATTGGTCATGGTTCTGACCAAGCAGTCTTTTAGAGCCCTGTGCTCATGGCACAAATCCATCTTCTTTTTGCAAGGTTGCTTAGGTTCGGGCAGGGCTCTGCTGTATAATTCTAGGCTAAATAACTGGTCTAAAGTGTTAAAGACTGATAATATCCCAACCAGGTGACTCTCTCCCCTAATTGCTGTCCCTTGGCAGCCGGTGGCAAGGTCCCCTAGGGTCTTCGTTTGTTTGGTCCATCAGCTGGGCAGTTTGGGGAGTTTGAGCAGAATCAGGGCAAGGGGGCGAAGGGGAATATCTGCTGTGTCCCTGACAGTGGTAATTTCTCCTGGACAGAGTGACTGATTCACTTCACACACAGTACCAAGTGCCAGAGTCAGGCATAAAGTTTGTTTCTTTTCCCTCCTTCCTCCCTTCCTCCCTCCTTCCCTCCCTCCCTCCCTCCTTTCCTTCCTCCCTTCCTTCCTCCCTTCCTTCCTTCTTTCCTCCCTCCCTCCCTTTCTCTTTCTGGTTTTATTTTATGTGTATGAGTGTTTGGCTTGTATGTATATACAGTGAACATTTCGTGTGTGCCTGGTGCCCATGGAAGTCAGAAGAAGGTGTTGGATGGCTGTGAGCTGCCATGGGTTGCTGAGAATTGAAATTGAACCTGGTTCCTCTGCAAGAGCAGTGAGTGCTCTTAACGGCTGAGCTCCAGACATGAAGTTTTTGTGTGTGTTTGTGTGTGTGTGAGCATGCACATGTGTGTGGAGGCCGGAAGTCAGCCTTGAGTGTCATTCCTCAGGTGCTTTGTCTTTTGAGATGGGGTCCCTCACTTGACCTGGAACTCACCAGATGGACTGGGCTGCCTGGGTCGTGAGCACCAGGGGTCTGTCTGTTGCCATCACCCTAGCTCTGGGATTATAAATGCAGGCTACCACACCCTACTTTTTTTTTTTTTTTTTTTTTAATATGAGGCAGTGTGGTGGTTTGAATAGGTATGACCCCCATAGACTTCTGTGTTTGAATGCTTGGCCCATAGGGAGTGGCACTAAAAAGAGGTTTGGCCTTGTTGGATGAAGTGTGTCACTATGGGGCAGGCTTTGAGTTCTCATATATGCTCGAGCCACTCCCAGTGTGGTGCATAGTCTCCTGCTTCTGCCTGAGTGGGGAGGGGATCAAGATGTAGAACTCTCAGCTCCTTCTCAAGCACCATGTCTGCCTGCATGCTGCCACGATTCCCCCATAAGGATAATGGACTAAATGTCTGAAACTATAAGCCAGCTCCAATTAAATGTTTTCCTTTATAAAGAGTTTCTGTGGTCATGGTGTCTCTTCACAGCACTAGAAACCCTAACTAAGGAAGATAGGGTCTCTCTTTGTAGCCCTGGCTGTCTAGAATTATCTATGTAGATCAGACTGGCCTCAAACTCACCTGCCTCTGTCTCCTGTGTGTTGGGATTAAAGGTAAGTGACACCGTGCCGGCTCACATCCTACTGTTTGTGTGGGTCACTGACCTTTGAATCGTACCTTATGCCACACCCATCCTCATAAACAAGTAAATGAGCCAGATTGAAAGTGGAAGGCAGAAAATGATATATTCAGTGTGCCATGTTGTGAACAGGGCCAAAGAGATACAGCAGAGACCTGAGACTGCCTTTTCTGGGTCCTGAAGTAAGATTAAAACTTAAGTAAAAACTGTGTGAGCAGACCCATCCAGCTTTGCTCCCGCACACCACTGACCCATGGTTGTCTGGTCTTCAGTCTCATCCTGTGAGGTAGTCTGACAAGTAGTTAGAACTGTATGAGATCTCCTGAAGCCCAGATTCCCCCTCTGGCTGGTACCCTTTCCTTCTCCTGGGGAAATTCCCATTTCTTTGGGGTCCATTGTTTGAATAGTCTGATCATCAGACTGACAGACATAAGTGTCTGTTCTCCTACCAGGCCTGTGACAAACTGAAAGGGTCAGATTATGCAAACTAGGTTGTCATTTGAGGAGCACACAGACCCTTCCTCGGGAGTCTTATTTCTGGAGGGAGCATCCTGAAATGTGAATGAGACCAAGTTAATCTCTTGTATTAGGGTTAAAAGCAAAAGTTCCCAGTACTGAATTGGTGAGCTAGTCTATGTTGTTGAAGAAAACAACTCTTACCTCAAATGGTTTATTCTGGGGCAACTATGAGTGACTTTGGCATGGGAATAGAATAGAATAATAGAATGTTCTAACATAGAAACGTTTTATAATAACAGAACAGAGTTACAAATCAAGACCTTAAAAAAAAAAGTACAGTGTCAGAGACATCAGAGAGAAGGATTTCAGTAAGATGAGGGAATCTCCTATAAACCTCAGGTGCTGATGGCTTTCTTAGCTTTTGGATTGATGGAAGCTAGTAGTGGGCTAAATTGATACATTCCAAAAGGTTTGTACTATCAGTCACAGAAGTGGGCAAGGAATGGCTGTTTAGGGAGCTAATGATAGTCTAGGAAAATGTGAAATCAGGCTCTGGATCTGCAACATTCCAACCTCTCCACATCACTGCATTTCTCATCAGTCAGTCTGCAGACACAGCTTCAGAAGTCTCATTCACATCTGTCGGGGCTTTGTCAACTAATTTATTCAAGGTAGTTAATGGATGGTTGCCACATGCCTTATATTTGTGCCCTTCTGAAAGAGACAGCACACAGGAAACCAACAGGACAGATATGCAAAGTGAAAGAATTGTGGGGTGAGGACTATTTAAAAGACACAGGTTCTAGCCTAGGAAGTGATGGGGTATGGTTTAGGGATAGAGAAGGTGATGTAGCAGGGCTGAATGAGGGGGGGAAAGTCTGGGGAAGCCTTCTAGATAGAGGAAGATGTGAGGCAAGACCCTGTGAGGCCCTTCCAGAAAGCTTGAGTGGCTGGGAGGGAAGGAGAATCTGGTGTGTGTGTGAGAATAGTGTTTAGAGAGAGAAGATAACATCAGGGTGCTTCTGGGCTGTGTGGCTCCTTGTAGACAGACGGTTTCTGTCCTGACCACCTGCTCCCTGTCCTGGTAGCTGCTTCCAAATTACCACACAGAGACTTAATATTGTTTATAAATGCTTGGTCAGTAGCTCAGGCTTATTACTAACTAGCTTTTACATTTAAATTAACCCATTTTTGTTAATCTATGTTTGCCACGTGGCTCGTGTTCCTCTAGCATCTTTCTTCCCCTGCAGCTTGTTGGCATCTCCCCTGACTTCACCCTCTTACTTCCCATCATTCTCAGTTTGGCTTTCCCACCTAACTTCCTGCCCAGCCTGTCAGCTTTTTATTAACCAGTGACCAATGAGAGTAATACAAATTCATAGTGTAGAAAAGGATTGTTCCACAGCAGCTCCTCTTGTCTTCAGGATGCATCCTGGCCTTCCATCCTTGCTCAGGTCTCCTCCTAGAACAACCTTTGTCTACAGTTCCTCTTCAAGGCTTTGAACTTTTACCTTCCTAAGCATTGTCGTGTGCATTTCTCAAGTCTCCGTCCCTCTCCTGTTGAGAGTGATGAGTCTCTCTTTGCATCTGCAGCCCTGCCTCACATGGGGAAGCATTCAGGGCATGAAATAAGAACAATGCCTTTTTACAGGTTTCATCCCATGGCAGCAACAGCCTCCAAGGCCCTTTGCCACTCTGTGGAGCGCCCTGTCTATGGTTCTTCCTGTAGCTAGCCTCTGATATCATACTGTACAGAGCACCTGCTGGCTTTCAGCATTTATCTTGCCCAGTCCCACGAGACATGATCAGGAAGTGTTGGTGGAGAGCCCTTCTGAAGGAGGCTGTAGAAGGCACTTACCTTCCTCCTGGGAGCTTTCTCTAGTGTTGTGGAGATGGGAGCTGTTTGGGGGAGCTCAGAACTGCATTCTGTGGGAAGGGACTTGGAACTCTGGACAAGTATATTACATATATTACATACACTTGTACTCTGCCTATCATGCCATTGAGGCCCTAACAGCTTCTTAGGCAGATTTTGGAGCAGACAGAAAGGGGTTTGGTAGGGTGCTTTCCGGGTAAGCAGGAAGCTCTGGCTTCAGTCCCTATCACCACATAAACCAGTGGTGCAAGCCTGTGATACCAGCTGTTAGGAGGTAGAGGCAGGAGGATCAGGAGTTTGAGATCATGGTCTGCTCTACTCTGTTCTTCAACATTGTGGCTGATGGCGAGCCCTTAGGCCTTGTCTCCTTCAAGCTGTTTGCAAAGTTCCAGAGACAGCAGGACACTTTCATGCTCTGAGCACTGGAGAGAACGGATTTGGATGTAATGGTTCCTCCTTTCCACAGACTTATTCCAGGGTTCATGTGCCAGGGTGATGATGTAACACGCCGTGATGATACTGGTGGCAGGGGAGAAATTTGAGGATAGAACTTCATCCTGAAGCATACAGGTCCTGGCATCTTGTCCACGGTGAATACTGCAGCAAACAAAATGGTTCCCAGTTTTCCATCTGTGTAACATGAAATCTAATAGGTCTTTTAATAAAAAACCTGGAGCCAGATATTGGGGTAAATGCTGAAAGATCAGAGACAAAGGAACAAGCCACAGCCACGTCTCACCTCGCCAACTCCACGAAACCTGTGTTCAAAAGCCTTTAGCCAAAAAGCCTCAGCCGAAAAAGCTTCAGCCCCAAAGCCTTTAGACAAAAGGGCTCCTCAAACAAAAAGAGTTTCTGCTAAAAAGGCTTTAGTTCCTGTCTCCTGACGCCTTACATACCTTTCTCTGCCCAGCCATATCACTTCCTTCCGAGTGTGACTCCCAAGTACTGGGATTAAAGGTGTGTGCCACCACTGCCTGGCTGTTTCTCTCCTAGACTGAATCAATCTCATGTAGTCCAAGGTGGCTTTGAACTCACAAAGCTGCCTCCCCAGTGCTAGGATTAAAGGTGTGTGCCACCTCTGCCTGGCATCTATGTTTAATTTATTAAATAAGAAACACAAAGCCAAATACAGAGTTAAAAGCCCAAGAGATCAGAACACTAGCCTTTAGCCTGACACTTGCTGCAATCCTTCCCCCAGAGAGAGACCTTCTCCTGTGTGACCTGTCTTTTTTGCCTTTCTGTTCTACCTTCTCATTGGCTTTAAACCCAACACATGGTTTCCTCGTCACTGCCTGTCTATACAGACCTCCAGGTCTCTATGGTTCATACTGGGATTAAAGGTTCAGGTCACCACTTGGCTGTGTCCTTGACTATGCAGAGTCTCTGCCTGCCATGTGATCGGATTAAGGGCATGTGCCACCACTGCTGGACTTAGCTAAATGGCTTGGTTTTAGCTCTGATCCCCAGGCAACTTTATTTATTAACATACAAATAAAATCACATTTCAGCACAAATAAAATACCACCATACTAGTGGCTTGTTCTGTCCTCTGATCTTCAGGCAAATTTTGTTAGGGTCCACAGTGTGTCAGCACACATCTGCACTAAGACTAAGTAGCTAGGTGGTCTTAGGGAAAGTGGAAGAAGGCGTGGGCATTGTGGAAGCCTCGGAGTGTTTTGGTCCTGGAATGGCAGGACCGGCAAGATCACTGTTGACTGTGGCCAACTCTGACTCCTTCTTCGGCAGCACAGAGAGCACCCCCACCCCATCTGCTCGAAATACCCGTCACACTGCTCTCACTGAAGAGCTGTGGGTTACACCTTTTCCTCATTGCCCTCCAAGTCTACATGGACTGCAGAGTTAAGTTTATGATTATGAACAAATTAAATAAAAGCTGTGAAGGAGAAGGAGGGTGGGTGGGGGGACTGGTGGGGTGGACTCGTCAGCAGTACTTTCATATCTTCAACAATGGTGTATTAATTTATTTTTCAATGCCGACTCACAACGATAAAACATTTTCATCAGGAACCAGCTCATACAGGTAAATAAACCCGAGCTTCACGAAGCAGTGCTTATTCTGTACATAATATACTCTGTACAGAATGGTCGTATGGTTGACATGAAGCCTTCTTGTAGGACATGGTAAGGAATGGTCTAGTTTTAATGTGGTGGAGGCTCTGCTGAGTGTACTGCCCCATCCAGCCTTGTGATCCGGGCAGACCCCTTACCCAGATCCCTTGGGTACTTGTCAGCAGTTGGGAAGGGTTTGCAGGAGCGGCGAAGCAGTCCCTGGCACACAGTATGTGGTTAGACATCTAACTGAAGTGAAGAGCTGCATCACAGGCCTCCAGGGACCCCATCCCTGCTGATGGCATCTTGCTGACCTGGCCGCCATTCCCCACCCAGGTTAGCGTGTGCTGGACCCCGGCAGGCAGGAAAACACATCCAGCTCTCTATGTAGACAAGAGTTTGGCCACAAACTCACAGAGATCTTCCTGCGTCTGCCTCCTGAGTGCTGGGACTAAAGGCGTGCACTACCAACACCCAGCCCAGATGTCCTTTTTGTGCAAGTTTTCTTTTTATGGGAGCGCGTGCGTGCAGGTACTCAGGTGCTTGCAGAGGTCAGAGGCACTGCATCCCCTTGGAGCTGCAGTTACAGGTGGTATAAACTTAACTTGGATCCTCTGTAAGAGCAGTACATCTAGCCCATTGTACAAATTTTGGATGGACATATGCTTTCATTTTTCTCAAGATTTAAATGTTTTGCTATGCATTAGTGTTTTATCTGCATGGATATCTGTGTATTATATGTGTGTCTGGTGCCCACAGAGGCCTAAAGATGGTGTTAGTTGCCCTGGAAACTGGAGTTACAGACAGTAATAAGCCATGTGGGTGCTGGGAATTGATCCTGTGTCTTCTTCAAGAGCAGTCAGTGCTCTTAACCACTGAGACACCCCTCCAGCCCCTCCTGATAGTTTGAAGGATTTTGTTGTTCTCGGTGTTTTACATTTCTATTTAGTGGATCTGTTTACTTTGTCTCTGCACTTGGGGAAGGCTCATTGCGCTGTTCGTCCTGCTGACTGCCTGTTCTGCTGTCTTGCTTTGCTGGGGGACTATGCCTGTTCTGCTGTCTTGCTTTGCTGGGGGACTATGCCTGTTCTGCTGTCTTGCATTGCTGGGGGACTATGCCTGTTCTGCTGTCTTGCTTTGCTGGGGGACTATGCCTGTTCTGCTGTCTTGCTTTGCTGGGGGACTATGCCTGTTCTGCTGTCTTGCTTTGCTGGGGGACTATGCCTGTTCTGCTGTCTTGCTTTGCTGGGGGACTATTCCTGTTCTGCTGTCTTGCTTTGCTGGGGGACTATGCCTGTTCTGCTGTCTTGCTTTGCTGGGGGACTATGCCTGTTCTGCTGTCTTGCTTTGCTGGAAGGACTATGCCTGTTCTGCTGTCTTGCTTTGCTGGAAGGACTATGCCTGTTCTGCTGTCTTGCATTGCTGGGGCACTATGCCTGTTCCGCTGTCTTGCATTGCTGGGGGACTATGCCTGTTCTGCTGTCTTGCTTTGCTGGAAGGACTATGCCTGTTCTGCTGTCTTGCTTTGCTGGAAGGACTATGCCTGTTCTGCTGTCTTGCTTTGCTGGGGGACTATGCCTGTTCTGCTGTCTTGCTTTGCTGGGGGACTATGCCTGTTCTGCTGTCTTGCTTTGCTGGGGGACTATGCCTGTTCTGCTGTCTTGCTTTGCTGGAAGGACTATGCCTGTTCTGCTGTCTTGTTTTGCTGGGGGACTATGCCTGTTCTGCTGTCTTGCTTTGCTGGGGGACTATGCCTGTTCTGCTGTCTTGCATTGCTGGGGGACTATGCCTGTTCTGCTGTCTTGCTTTGCTGGGGGACTATGCCTGTTCTGCTGTCTTGCTTTGCTGGGGGACTATGCCTGTTCTGCTGTCTTGCTTTGCTGGAGGACTATGCCTGTTCTGCTGTCTTGCTTTGCTGGGGGGCTATTCCTGTTCTGCTGTCTTGCTTTGCTGGGGGACTATGCCTGTTCTGCTGTCTTGCTTTGCTGGGGGACTATGCCTGTTCTGCTGTCTTGCTTTGCTGGGGGACTATGCCTGTTCTGCTGTCTTGCTTTGCTGGAAGGACTATGCCTGTTCTGCTGTCTTGCTTTGCTGGAAGGACTATGCCTGTTCTGCTGTCTTGCATTGCTGGGGGACTATGCCTGTTCTGCTGTCTTGCATTGCTGGGGGACTATGCCTGTTCTGCTGTCTTGCTTTGCTGGAAGGACTATGCCTGTTCTGCTGTCTTGCTTTGCTGGGGGACTATGCCTGTTCTGCTGTCTTGCTTTGCTGGGGGACTATGCCTGTTCTGCTGTCTTGCTTTGCTGGAAGGACTATGCCTGTTCTGCTGTCTTGCATTGCTGGGGGACTATGCCTGTTCCGCTGTCTTGCATTGCTGGGGGACTATGCCTGTTCTGCTGTCTTGCTTTGCTGGAAGGACTATGCCTGTTCTGCTGTCTTGTTTTGCTGGGGGACTATGCCTGTTCTGCTGTCTTGCATTGCTGGAGGTTGAACGGAGGTGGGGGCTCTCTATGCAAGGCAAGTGCTCTACCACTGAACAGCAAACCCAACCCCTGCTGCTTTTTGTTTCTCTGAGACAAGGCCTCATATCCTCCAAAATGGCCTTAAACTGGCCCCTCCTGAGCACTGGGCTTGTAGGCGCAGGTGCCTGTGCCTTGCCCTTTTGGGGACTTCTTTGGTAGATAGCAGGACTTCTGAGTCTTACTCCCGATGCCACTAATGTTTGTTTATTTTACACCATCCAGTGTTTGTTTATTTTACACCATCCAGGGCTTTGTTTCTTCCTCTCTCTTTTGGTTTTTTGAGTCAGGGTTTCTCTGTGTAGCTCAGACTCTGAGACTTGCTCTGTAGCCCAGGCTGGCCTCGAACTCAGAGATTCGCCTGCCTCTGCCTCCCGAGTGCTGGGATTAAAGGCGGCGCTTTCTTCCTCTTCCCCGGTTCTTCCTTCCCCTCCCTGTCTGTGTTGACTCCACCTCTCACCCTGTCTGCCTTGTCCTCACAGTCGTTTTATTCCCAGAACCTCCATGTCCCTTTCCCTGGATTGCTTGTGCTCTGAGATAATCGTTCTTTCTTTCGCTTCCATCTTTGTAACCTGGGGCTCTGCTCTGATGGTCGTGAACTTGCTGCTCCCATCCATCCAGCCCACATGCTCTTCTGTAACCAGCATCTTAATTGGAACGTTTCTCACACGTTTGCCGTTTGAGGGAATGTCTGGAAGAGAGATGCAGGTTCTGCCTCAGACGGTTTTAGTTCCCATGAGCTGCAGTAAGAATGACTACACCTCGCTTTCCCAGGCCTGCAGGCTCCTCTCCCACCTGTGCTTGTACTGCTTAGGGGCTTCTCATAACTGAGTTCTGTGTTTGGGTTTGGCTACTGTCTATAATATACATATACATATACATATACATATACATATACATATATATATATACACGTATACACACATACATATATACACATACACACATACACATGTATATATATATATACACACATATACACATATACATACATACATACACACACACACACACACGCACGCACACACGCACGCACGCATGCACGCACGCACATATATAATTCTTCTGGTTTCAGGCATTCAGTTTGGGAAGGCACTAACATGTGACCTAAGTCCTGTTTGCTCTAATTTCCTGAGGCAGACTTGTCATGGCAGTCCTGTGAGAGCATGGTCCCGGATGAGGAAGGAAACTAAGGCCTTTTAGATGTATTTCCTCCCCTAGATTACAGCTTGTATCATGTATGGAAGCTGGTTGTTGACCTGGGGAAGACTGCCGCCATGGTGTGGGGGAGGGGCCTGGTGGGAGCAAGGTGTGTGGACAGGGTGAGCTGCTGCTTAAGGTGGAATTTGCCTCCTGCACCACATGGAAGGAGGAGAGAACTGGCTCAGGGTATCCTCTGACCTCCACATGCACACCATCCCCCCCACCTCCGGAAGAAATGTAATTAAATAATTCTTAAATTGAGATGTACTTCGAATACTGTACATAGTATCTGTGAGTTTGAGGCCAACTGGGTCTGCATAGTGAGTTCCAGGACAACCGGGGTTACATAATGACACTCCAAAAAACAAAAAACAAAAACCAAAGTCTTAAAGTCCATAGGTAAACATTCAAGTATGTGGTGTTTGTTACCAATTTAACAATTGGAGAAGCTAGAGAGAGAGAGAGAGAACTCACTATGTAATTCTGGCTGGCCTTGAGCTCACGTAAATCTGCCTGTCTCTGCCTCCTGAGTGCTGAGATCAAAGGTGCCTAATCTAAGATCTCTACCATGTCTCCCTACGTTTCTCCCTAAGAGCTTAGTTTTAGCTCCTAGGTTGAGGTATTTGGTCCATTTTGAATTAACCTGTGTTCAGTCTCAGGTAAGGGTCTTTGCATGTAGATGACCAGTTGGCCCAGATCCTTGGCTGATTGAGTCTTCATGCCTTATAGCTCAGTCTGACCCAGACTTCGTGATCCTCCTGACTTGGCCTCCCAGGTGTTGGAATTATAGGCGTGTACCACCAAGCCTGCTTGAGTCTTAATTAATTTAGGTCCTTGATTTCATTCAACGATCATAACAGACCTGAGATCCGCCTGGCTCTGCCTCCCAAGACCTAGGATTACAGGCGAGCGCCACCACCGCCTGGCTAAGTTGATTCTTTTTTTAAGGAAGATTTTGTTTTTATTTTTTAAAGTAGGCATATGTCTGTCTGTCTGAGTGAGGGTTCATGCACATGAGTGTGGTTCCCACAGTCTGGAAGAGAAGGTTGGATCCTCTGGACTGGCGCAGTGAGCCACCTGACTGGAGTGCTGGGACCCAAACTCCAGTCCTGTAGGAGCAGCCACCGAGCTATCTCCCCAGCCTCATTTAGTTTAAACGTTAATAGCTGTCTGTGGTTATCTAACAGATGATGGAAGCCAGCATGGACAGTCCTAGGAGAGAGGTCTGAGTCTCCTGTGCTCTCTCACAGTCGAAGTCAGAGGTCTCTGGCCTGTGCCTGTGCTCTCGGCTGTGAGACTCACAGGGCTCCAGCCAGGAGAGGGTTACCAAGAGCCTAGAGACTCTGACGGCCATTTAGAGGAGGTTGTGGCTAGAGACCTGAGTTCTTTTTCAGGCAGTGAGCTCCAGGAAGCCTTTGCTTTTTGTATTCCAGAGTCCCTGCTTGGGATTATGAGCCATAGGATGGGACTCTGCCCTTCGGGGATGTGTGAGGAAGCTGGGGCAGTTTTCAGGGTTCTTCTGTCCCCACGCTGTCCCCCTCATGAATGATGACACTGGAAAAGCAGTATCTGAGTGACAGACCATCTGAGGTGGAGGTGAAACTCCCCGTTAGCGGCTGTGAAGGACTCACCCCATCCTTTTCTGTGGTTTCTCCAGTTCTGGACTTCAGTGACCCCTTCAGCACTGAGGTGAAGCCCAGAATCCTGCTCATGGGTCTCAGAAGGAGCGGCAAGTCGTCCATACAGAAAGTTGTCTTTCACAAGATGTCCCCGAGCGAGACCCTGTTCCTGGAGAGCACCAACAAGATCTGCAGGGAAGATGTGTCCAACAGTTCCTTCGTCAACTTCCAGATCTGGGACTTCCCAGGGCAGATTGACTTTTTTGACCCTACCTTCGACTATGAGATGATCTTCCGGGGAACAGGAGCACTGATCTTCGTCATCGACTCCCAGGTACACAGAGTCTCACCACAGGCAGCACCTACCTTCCTCCCCGTAGCCATTTGCAGTGGTTTTTGTTCTTGTAAAAGTGTGTGTGTGTGTCTGTGTGTGTGTGTGTGTCTGTGTCTGTGTGTGTGTGTGTGTGTGTGTGTGTGTGTCTGTGTGTGTGTGTGTGTGTCTGTGTGTGATCAGAGGACATCTCTTCAAAGTCTTCTCTCCTGCACCTTGTGGGGTCAGAGGATCAAGCTCAGGCTGTCAGGTCTGAGCCAAGCACCTTTACCTAAAGGCTGAGTCATCCTGGGCCCAGTGGTTTAGATTTTCAAATGTGCAATAGGTCCTTCTTTCAGACAAGGATTACTCAGAGCTCTCAGACTCTGCAGCAGAAAAGGTTCCTTGTCCAGGCATAGTGCAAACTCACTTAACCCATAAGATCATAACCTGGTGTGGTAGTTTGGATGTGACTGGCCCCCCCATAAGCTCATAGGGAATGGCACTGTTGGGAGGTGTGGCTTTGTTGAAGTTAAGTATGGCCTTGTTGGAGGAAGTGTGTCACTGTAGAAGCAGGCTTTGAGGTGTCATATGCTCAAGCCACACCCAGTATCTCAGACTACTTCCCATTGGCCTGCCTATCAAGATGTAAAGCTTGCAGCTCCTTCTCCAGCACCATATGTTCCTGCGTGCCTCCATTCCCTGTCATGATGATAATGGACTGAACCTCTAAATGGTAAGCCAGCCCCATTTAAATGATTTCCTTTATAAGAGTTGCCATGGTCATGGTGTCTCTTTACAGCAATAGAAACCCTAACTAAGACACCTGGGAAACCTCATAGATGTAGGGCAGATCCCAGAAGACATGTGGAATGATGATAGGTTCTCTTCAATAAGAGTTTACTTAGAAGGTTACATATTATAATAATTATTTTCAAAGTAGATAGAATTCTAAGTGAAAATTTTCTTCTTAATCAAAAAAATTTAAAATATTATTTTTTATTTATTTTTTTAATTAAAAAACTTTTTAAAATTTATTATGTATACAGAAGAGAGTGCCAGATCTCATTACAGATGGTTGTGAGCCACTATGTGGGTACTGGGAACTGAATTCAGAACCGCTGGAAGGGCAGTCGGTGCTCTTAACCTCTGAGCCATCTCTCCAACCCTAAAATATTATTTTAAATTATAATTTTTTAAGATTTATTTGTTTATAAGTGTTCTGCTTGCAGGCCAGAAGAGGGCACCAGATCTCATTATAGATGGTTATGAGCCACCATGTGGGTGCTGGGAATTGAACTCAGGACCTCTGGAAGAACAGCTCTTAACCTCTGAGCCATCTCTCCAGCCCCTTAAATTTATTATTTTATCTGTATGAGTGTTTTACCTATGTGTATGTCTGTGAACAACCTGTATACCTGGTGCCTGAAGAGGGTGTCGGATCCCCTGGAACTGGAATTATAGACAGTTGAGAGCTGCCATGTGGGTGCTGGGAATTGAACCTGGGTCCTCTGAAAGAGCAACCAGTGCTCCTAACCACTGAGTCATCTCTCCAGCCCTTGAATCAAATTATTCATAGCAGTATGTACTTGATTACTGTAACTCTTATGTATTTTGTAGATGACTGTTAAATGTGAGGTAGGCATCTCGTAGGAAGATTGACATTTGATAGATATTCCACAGCTCACATCTGTGCTTGAATCAGCAGTTCCGCTTCTGTTCTCTGCTCCTGTAGCTGTGGGTACCGAGAGATGTGTTCATGGATGAGGTGGGGACACAGAGTGAGTTTTGTCATAACATCTTACACAAGAATTTTAAATCCTTCCAAATTGTGTCTCCTACGTGATCTAATTTTCTCTCATAAAATTATTTTTAGTAGTTTATTAACAGTTCTGTGTAGTCCTCCTTCAGCTTGGCTGTAAGCGAAGAGTAGGAGCCACTGACTGGTGAGGAGCCCTGTTCTCCAGCCATTGGCCATTCTCTCCATCCTCTCCAACTGGGGCCTTGCCACTGGGCTCAGTGGGAAGAGGAGGAAGGGAGACCAGGCTGGCCAGTGCTGGGGAGGGTGTGTGGGCCTTAGAGGTGTCTGAGACTGTGGTGCTGGCTGGAGGCTTTCCCAGGCCTAAAAGGAGCGGTTCTCTAGGGAATGCCAAATCTAGTCTAGAGTGATGTTCAGGGAGTTCCCTAAAATAAAGTGCTCCTGCCGTCCAGGAACATCTTTAGCAAACCCTTGTTCCAGGAAGCTGCACTGTGTGACCAGCTCTTGAGTTGCAGGGGTTCCTTCTTCCTTCAGCGGGAGGTCTGTAGAGGGAGAGACTGAAATCCAATGCAACAATGCAAGCCCCGTGGTGGGTTCATCAGCTCTCTCCCCCCCCCCCCCCCCCCTAGAGCTTGTGCATAGACCCTTCACATGCCAGTACTCCAACTTGTACTGACTGTTTTCTGGCCTGTCTCCCTGTCTGCCAGCACTGTAAATCAAGATGCTTGGGGCCCAGGAGTGGCTAGTGCATGCATAGGACAGGGCTGGGAACTCTCTTCCCTGGAGTCAGTCCATGTGTTTTTATAGCTGTTTAAGTGGCTGCCCATGAGTAAGCAGATTCCAACCAGAGCTACAGATTGTTTCAGATGATGACTTGGTAAAGACTCAGTTACCATACTGTGCTGCATAGCAGCTCCAATGCAGATCTGAATAAGGCGTTTATGATATGGCTGTAAGTTAGCCCCAGGTAGGTAGGTATACTTACTCATTTTTACTTTTCATTGTTTATTTTACTTTTAATCATGGGTACATATGTCCCAGTGTGTGGGTCTGTGTGTGCACCTGTGTGTGTCCCAGTGTGTGGGTCTGCATGTATAGGTGTGTCCTGGTGTGTGGGTCTGCATGTATATGTGTGTCCTGGTATATGGGTCTGTGTGTGTGTCCCAGTGTATGGGTCTGCATGTATACATGTGTCCTAGTGTGGGGTCTGCATGTGTATGTGTGTCCTGGTATGTGGGTCATCGTGTGTACGTGTGTCCCAGGGTGTGGGTCTGTGCACATGAGTACAGGTTCTTGCAGAGACCAGAGGTGTCTGCTCTCCTGGATGCAGCATTGTAGGTGGTTGTGAGCTGCCCCACTTAGGTGCTGGGAACAGGACTCTGGTCCTCTGCTGGACAAGCAAGTGCTCTTGACCACCACACTCTCTCCAGCCCAAAGTTGCTTATTTTTAGCTAGGCAATTTTATTCAAACATAAAGCAGGCTTTTCAGTTAGGTTGGTCATTGTGTTTCTTGGTGTGTGTGTGTGGGGGGGTTTAATTTACTGCAGGTTACAGGAAAATCTAATAATGTTTGAGAAAGATCCTCCCTCCTCCTCTCTCTCCTTTCCTTCTCTCCCTTTTTCCTTTTTTCATACCTTTTCTTTCTTTTAGACAAGGTCTTAACTGTTACTCAAGCTGGACTTGAACTCACAGCAGCCTTCCTATCTTAGCCTCTTAGGGAATGCTGGGATTACTTGTCTCCCTCCTTCTCTCCCCCCCAGACAAGATCTCTCTACATAGCCCAGGCTGTCCTGATACTCACTATGTAGCCCAGGCTGGCCTCAAACTCAGAGAGATCTGCCTGCCTCTGCCTCCCAAGTGCTGGGGTTAAAGTCATGTGCTACCATGCCCAGACTCAAGTAACACTTGCTGAAATAACTAGGTGAGGCCTAGTGAAACGGCTCACTGGGAAAAGATGCTGCTCACTGTCAAGTGTGACTGTATGAGTTTGATCCCCAAGATCCACATGGTGGAAAGAGAGAATTGACTCCTGCAAGTTGCCCTCTGGCCTCTACACACATGTGTATGCACACACATATACCCAAACAAACAAACGGATAAATAAATGTGAAAATGATTGGGTGGGTCGAGAGTGTTGCCCCGAGCACTAGCCTGCTGTACCTAACACCCTGAGTTTGACCTCCGGCCACACACGCCCGAAGGAGAAAGCATTGAGTGCTCTTACTAAAATTTGTAATTAAGGGGCTTGAGAGACGGCTCAGCAGTTAGGAGTGTTCGCTACTCTTGGAGAAGACCCAGGTTTGAGTCTTCGTACCCACATGGTGGCTCCCAAGCATCTGCAACTCCAGTTCCAGGGAATCCAATGATTCCCTGAGGGCACTTCATGCACGTGGTGCACAGATACACCTTCCAGCATGTCTCACACACATTTAAAAACAAAAACAAAAACAACAACAAAACAAAAACTTTATAGATTTACTAAGTGGTTTCCGGACCCAATACTCATGGGGTGGCAGCAGCGTGTAAAAAGTGTTTGCAGGGATCTTACCTGACGATCTTGGGATGGGAGAGGAAACCCTGACTTCCAGGAAGCCCCTCAATGTACCCGTCCTTTTCTCTGTCCCTCCTGCCCTCCTCCCTTCCTGTTGAAAATAAGCATTATCAAGCTTTTTTTTTTTGACAGTTGTTTTTGAGACAACATCTCACTAAGCTCTGGGTGGCCTGGAACTTGCTCTGTAGCCCAGGCTGGCCTGAGGTTCACAGAGATCCTCCTGCCTCTGCCTCCCACGTGCTGGGATTAAAGGCATGGGCCACCACGCCTGATTTAAGGTTTGTTTTTAAGTTGTGTGTGTGTGTGTGTGTGTGTGTGTGTGTGTGTGTGTGTAACTTTGCAGAGTCCCTCCTTTAGCCTTCACACGTGTCCCAGAGCTCCAGCGCAGGCCATCAGGCTTGCAGGTGGTGTGCCTTTACCCACTGAGCCGTCGTACTGCCTCCCGCCCCTCCTTTCTCATGTCTAAGCAGGGCATGTGTGGTCTGAAACCACACACTGTTTCCCCAGAATGCCTCACAGTCACAGTTTCTAGAAAGAAAGGGTGTTTTCACAGAACGTTGTGAAGGAAAGAAGAAGGAAGCCCAAGTGATTTCCCGTGAACTAATGCTTGACGCCTGCTCTGCAGAGAACTCGGGGTCTACCACATCTCCTGTAGCTCTTCGGCACACTCCTGCGGACCTGGAGTTCCCAGTCACTGTGGGAGCGGCAGCGACGATGGCCTGCCGTACAGCTCCTCGAGTGAACAGCAGAGGAGAAGCTAGAGTATCTTTTCCTTAGTGTCATCATAGACAGCAAGAGCAGACAGAATGGGGGTGCTGGAGCCATGGCTCAGCAAGAGGGCTTGCTGTGCAAACCTGAGCACCTGAGGATCTAGTTCAAATCCCAGCTTCAGTACAAAAAAGCCCCAGGTGCCACACAAGCTAGGAAGCCCAGCGCTGTAGGGTAGAGCAGAGACAGGAAGGTCGCTGGGGCTTGCTAACTGTCAGCGGAGCTCCAGACTCGGTGAGAGACTGTCACAGAATCAGGTAGAGTGATAGAGCAAGGGTGGTGCACACTTGCACGCATATATGTGCATACATGCACACACACATACACACACACACACAGACACTCACACACGAAAAAGAAGAAACATGCAAGGGTGGTACACACTTGCACACATATATGTGCATACATGCACACACACACTCACACACGAAAAAAAAGAAACATGCAAGGGTGGGTACACACTTGCACACATATATGTGCATACATTGCGCACAGACACACACACACACACACACACACACACACACACACACACATACACGAAAAAGAAGAAACACAATGGTTGGACATCTGTGATCCTCTGTTCTAGTAATTATGGTACTTGTGGTGAACCCAGAGTCCGTGTGTGCCAAGCGAGTGCTCTGCCACAGAGCCACACTCTTGAGCCTTTATAATTTTTGTCTTGAGGTAAGGTCACTAAATTGACCAAGCTGGCCTCAAACTTGTGATCTCCTACCTTGCCTGGCTGGACAGCCAGGGTTACAGGCTTGTACCACTGAACCCACCTTCCCTTTCTTTCTGTGGTATTTTTAGTTGTTAGGGTCTTTTAGGGAGGGTGCACACTGCCACCTGAACTACCCTCCCAGGCCCTCATTGATTTACTTATTTTTAATTGTACGTGTGTGTGTGTGTGTATGCACATGAGGGCAGGTGCCCAAAGAAGGCCAGAAGAGGGTGTCAGGTCCCCTGCTTCTGAAGTTACAGGTATGCTGAGCCTCCCCATCTGGACGCTGGGAACTGAACCTGAGTCATCTGTGAGAGCAGTATATGCTCTTACTGCTCGGCCCCTCTCCAGTCCCTCCAGTGCCTCATTTTCAATCATTAAGGCTGTATACTGTTTGATCTGTTAGTGGAGCCGGGTGTGGTGGCACACCTTTAATCCCAGCACTTGGGAAGCAAAGAGACGGGCAGATCTCTTGTGAGTTTGAGGCTAGCCTGGTCTACATAGTTAGTTCCAGGACAACCAGGCCTATGTAGAAAGACCCTGTTTCAAAAAAAAAACAAAACAAAATAAACTCTGTTAGTGTAGTTAGTTTTATACATTTGACAGGGTGTTTAGCATATTCTAGTATTTTCTTTGAATATTAGATAACTTTGCTCACAGACCTGACCCTTAAAGTGGGCTTTCTTCTTAGTTAAAGATGTAAGAGGTAACATGTTTGAGATGTAATTTACCTGCAATAGACTGCACTCCTTTCAAGGACATACTTGAAGAGGTTCCAGATATCTCTCCCATGTAACCAGCCCACATTGAAGACATAGGATCTTTCACCCTCTGGGTTCCCCAGGGCCTTTTCACTACTGTGCCCTCAGTACCCAGCCTCAGGCAACCACAGCTGTGCTTTTGGGGAAGTCTCCACACCTCTGCATTGTAGCACTGAGCAGTCCTGGAGAGCATGGAGACAGGCAGGTGTGGCTCAGCTGACTTCCCATGTGACTTAGTTACAAAAGCCGGCAGGGGGCTTCGGGTTGTGATTTGCTAGTCAGCAACTCTGGATTGTATTAAACTCCTTCCCATCCTCCTACCTAGCCTGATCGTGTCTCCATCTGTAGTCTCCATCACAGTCCTTGAGAGCCTTGGGAAGCTGGGAGGCATCCTAGCTCATGGAAGACCTAGGTATTGGTCTAGTTTCATTTCTTGGAGTTCCAGTTCCCATTTATTATGATTATCAACAACCTACACTGTAACCTCCCAAATCAGCTGAATTTTCATAGCTTCTCGACTCTGTGTTAAGAAACCCAGGTTTGTATACTTGAAGTCTGTGATGCTGGAATTGTTTTCCTCCGGTGTTGGGAGTTCGGCAAAATATTTTTGGAGATTGTAGCTATGTGTTTCCAGGTGCTGAGTGTGTATAGAATGTTCTGGAAACAAAGCTGAAGGCACGAACTTTGTTCCAGGATGACTATATGGAAGCGCTGGCCAGGCTCCACCTCACAGTGACCAGGGCCTACAAAGTGAATACTGACATCAACTTCGAGGTGTTTATTCATAAAGTGGATGGTCTGTCAGATGATCATAAAATTGAAACCCAAAGAGACATTCACCAGAGGGCAAACGATGACCTAGCAGATGCTGGATTAGAAAAAATTCACCTGAGGTAAGAGCCGACGCCCCGTAGGGCCTAGGTCCTAAGAATGGCTGGGGCAAGTGTGCTTGGGTTTCCGTCACCACAGCTGTCCTGGTGTGGGCTGCATGGATGGGGTGGATTTACTTATTTACCTGTTTTGTGTTGGCATAGGATCAAAGATGTTTCCCACTTGCTAAATGCTAACCTTTGGTGAAAATGGTGTTTTGTTTTACCTTTGTAGTCAACAAATTGTCAAAGCTAAACTTCTCATCTCATATGAGAAACACAGCAAAAGCCATGACTACCCCAGCATGCTAACTGCTGCTAAACACTAGTTCCTGCTAATAGGGTGGTACTTACAACCTCAAACAGAGGAGGCTTAAAATCAGTAGGATGGGAATCCAGAGGAAAACTTGTCCCATTTATTTTGTGGGGTGGGATAGTGCATAATCATTGACGTTGCCAATTGGAAGATGAAGAAAATGGCATGCTTCAGTATCGATAATTTTAAAGCTACTAATTGGGCAACAGGCTTGTGTAGAGATGAGTGTAGAGTCCCTTGTAGAATGTGAGGATGCTCACGTGGATAAGGATAGCCAAACTCCAAAGTTTGCCAGTCAGTGCAGACCGGGCATGGGAGGGAAAGAGGCTTCCTGTTAGGGCACACTTGTTTTTGACCAAGGTCGTTATGAGTTCTGAGGGGGGCTAGTGCTTGTGTGTTACAATTGTACATAAGATTACTGGTGTTAGTGACAGACAGAGCCTCAGACAGTTGTTCAGTCAGAGGGAGCCTGATGAAACGCTGCCTTCTCTTTCAGCTTTTATCTGACGAGCATATATGACCATTCGATATTTGAAGCCTTCAGTAAAGTGGTTCAGAAACTGATCCCCCAGCTCCCGACGCTGGAGAATCTGCTGAATATCTTTATCTCAGTAAGTAGATGGTTTGCCCCTGCCCACGTCATTTGCAGAATTCCAGAACCACCCTGCAAGAGTAAGAAGTTGTAATACCCGCCTGCATTTCAGGGCCACTGTGGTATCACTCTTTTGTGTTGTTGTTGTTTCTCTGTGTAGCCCAGGCTGGCCTTGTGAACTCACTCTGTAGCCCAGGCTGGCCTTGTGAACTCACTCTTGAAGACTACTTCTACATTTTGTTTTAGAACCTTTAGATTTTTAACTCTGGAAGTGTATGTTTCCCTGGTGTGCTTGGATTGCCTATTCAAGCGTGAGGCCATCATCGGTATTAGCAGAACCTTACCCTGGGTACTGAGCAGCAGAAATCCTGGTTTGGGGGCCAGCAGGTCGGTACAGCAAAGGCACCTGTTGCCAAGCCTCACCACCAGAGTCCAGTCCAGACCACTCGGTACAAGGAGAAAACCAGTTCCTTCCCAAAGGTTGTCCTCTGACCTCCACGTCTGCGCTGTTGTGAGTCCTAACTACCTCCGAACAAAAATGCATAAACAAATACATGAAAATTTCTTTAAAACCCCCTGGTTCTGCCAGTGAGATCTGTATTTGAAAATCCACAGATTTAACACTCTGTGAGGGATGAGCTGTGAGTCCTACAAATGGTCAGACCAAGAGTTAGCAAACCACTGCCCACGTGGTTTACCAAGGATACATAATTTAGGCTGATTCTGCCTTTCATTTTTTTTTCAAATCCATCATAAGATTTATGAAAGTAAAGTTTAAATTGCAATAAAATGATAGAATAGGAGTTAGTTCCTAATAGTTTTAGCTTATTTATATATGGCATTGGAGATGTCATATAATTTTTTTAAGTCTTATAAACTGTTTGTCTGCTGTCTGTACAGATTAGAAGGCTTCACTGGGACAGTTTCTCGGAGGCTTATGTTGTGCTTTAATCTACCCTACCCTCCCAGCTGTTCTTCCTTCCCCTCGACACCCCTTCCCTGACTAGTGGAATGGAATACCATTTTTTATGTGACTGTGAATCCGTTTGAACTTGCTGTTGTTACTTTAAAGCGTGTCTCTCCCCCTCAGAACTCTGGAATTGAAAAGGCATTCCTGTTTGATGTGGTCAGTAAGATTTATATTGCAACTGACAGTACTCCAGTGGACATGCAGACCTATGAGCTCTGCTGTGACATGATAGATGTGGTGATCGACATCTCTTGTATTTATGGGTAAGCAAAACATTCTTTTTATTGTAACTGAAACAAGTTTTTGTTTTTTTTTTTTTTTTCAGACAATATATTCTGATTATGCTTTCCCCTTCCCCAAATAAACTTTTTTTTTTTTTTTTGAGACAGGGTTTCTCTGCGTAGTTTTGATGCCTGTCCTGGATCTCGCTATGTAGACCAGGCTGGCCTCCAACTCTCAGAGATCTGCCTGCCTCTGCCTCTGAGTGCTGGGATTAAAGGCGTGCGCCACCACTGCCTCCCGGCCCCCTAATAAAATATTCTTAAAGGCCGTAACTGTGCTATCCTTCCCTGGGCTGGAGATACAGCTTAGTTATGAAACAAGTCCTGAGATCAGCCCTTGGCAATGCAGAAAAAGGGAGGAGGGGAGGGAGGGAGGGAGGACCACCTACCTGCCTTCCCTTTCACAGCTTCTGGACATCTTTGTAGTTACTCACTTGACTTTTGTACTTTTGTTTTAAGTGATTGGGAATCTAGAAATAGACCACTACTTAACATGCCAGTAAGAACAGGTAATTGTTGAGCGAATGCCTTATATGATTAAAACTTGGTTGCACACATCTAGTTTAATTCTCAGCTGTTTCATGAGGCAGGAATTGTTTTACAAACGCAGAAACGGACCTTAGAATGGTGAAATTTCTAGCAGCTGCTCTACTGTCAGCAGGAAAAGAGCAGACTTGAACCCTGGTCTAAATGATCATGATCTGATGCTGGAAAACCTGTGCACCCAGTGCACCCCATGGGGTAAAATAGACCCACAAGCCACTGAGAACATTTCCATTATCCTGTTACAGAAAATACTACCTCAGTATTTTTCAAAATTTGATTTTGATTGTCTGGGTAGTGGAGAATTACAATACCGGGCAAATGACATCTGCTAGTTTTTATTATGGCTTTAACATCACAGAAACCCAAACTTCCTGTATGCTTAAAATAATATTAGAGAGCGGAGAAAGTTGTGTTACTAAAGCTGGAAACAACCAACATGCTTGGGAGTCTGCTGTGCCAGCTTGTGCAGTTGGAGTGTGAGCGAGCTGTTTCCCGAGGTTGTCAGCGCGTGGCTGGCTGTTGGCTCAGACCTGGCCTTTCTCCCTCTTCTCTGCCTCACACCACCTGACACTCTGCCCGCTCTGTGGGCTTCTAGAAGTTTTGAGCTGCTCCTGTCTTCCACCATCTGAAAATTCTTTGCCCGTCCTGTGAGAGTTTCTGTTACCTCTGTCGCATACACATTCATGCACATGTAAACTCATGTGTCCACATGACATGCTGACCCCTAAGACTGCGGTAAGAATGAGAACACTGTTAGTAGACTCACACTGTTCCTGCCCTGATAGATCCTAGACAAATTGTACTTGCCATAATTTATTTTTGCATCAGACATGGACATCCAGCTTTACAAGTAGACCTTCCTCATGGTTATGACCCTGTGGCAGTCTCTTATTTTAAAGCAGTAAATGGATGACCTTGGATGAGGCCTGGAAGCTGAGTGAGTCCGATCACAGTCTCAGCTGCTGTGGCAGTCAGGAACAGTGAACAGCACAAATATCTGGCACATATTAATGATAGGCATTTCATTATTGTGCCATATGCTAATTAGACGTAAGTGATGAGTTGTTTGGAGAAATGATGTTAATCAGAGGAACTTTCACCAGCTAAAACAGGAGGAGAGAGGGAGTTGGGCTTTGCCAGAGATGGCTTTTCTGTAGTAGAGTGCTGGTGTGCTGAGATCCCACAGGATCCAGCAAGAACTGGTTTGGATCACAGTGGGTTGTGGGTTCTAGAGTTTCCTCAGTATGCTTGCTAGTTTTATGTCAACTTGATTCAAACTGGAGTCAGCAGAGAGGAAGGAGCCTCAATTGAGAAAATACCTCCATAAGATTGACTGTAGGCAAGTCTGAAAGGCATTTTCTTAGTGATTGATGTGGGAGAGTCCAGCCCATTGTAGGTGGTGCCATCCCTGGGCTAGTGGTCCTAGGTTCTAAGAAAGCAGGCTGAGCAAGCCATGGGGAGCAAGCCAGTAAGCCACACCCCTCAATGTCTTCTGCATCAGCTCCTGCTTCCAGGTTCCGGCCCTCTTTGAGTTCCTGTCCTGACTTCTTTTGATGATGGTTAATGATACGGAAGTGTAAGCCAAATAAAAATAAACCCTTTCTTCCCCAAGGTTTGCTAATGGTGTTTCGTCACAGCAGTAGTCACCCTAGAGACACTCAGTTTCCTGGAGCAGCTGTGAGCCAGCTCAGTCACCAGCAGAGTGGCAGCTGGAATGTGGGTAGAGACCAGGGCCCTTGTGAGCAGCCCAGGAAGCAGGTGGCCTGGGAAAGGAGGTCCTGCTGTCCTTTCTCAGCTGCCTACTGGAGACCACAGGACTTTCTCAGCTAAGACTCTGCATAGTTAGCAGCTCGACACACACATAAACACACACATCAATATACACACTCACATGCATGTGTACACACACACACACACACACACACACACACACACTCCACCTTAACATGTTTTCCTTGCTTGTAGATGATAAAGTACACTGTGCGATAATTTCAGTTGCAAAACTTCACCAATTTCTTCTTGTAATTTTTTTTGGTTCTTCTATTTTGTGTGCTGTATTACTTTGTAAGAGCAATACCTACTTATGGCAAGCATAAAAAATAAACTTAGGATCAGGGATTCAAGCTCAGTGATTGGGTACTTGCCTGACCTGCTGGAAGCCTGCATTAGATCTTAACTTAAAGCCAAAGCCAGGAGGTCCCGTAGCCTCACTGTCTAGGGACAGTCCCTGTTCATACATGTAGAAACTATTTTATGTTTTGTCTGCATGTGTGTATATGTACCATGTGCATGCCTGGTACCCTCACTGTTGAGGAGAGGGTGTTAGGTTCCTGGGAACTGTATTTCTGATGGTTGTGAGCCACCATGTGGGTGCTGGGAACCCAACCTCAGTCCTCTGAAAGAGCAGCAAGTGCTCTGAGCTTGGAGTCAGCTCTCCAGCCTTCACTGTTTGCATTTTTATATAGTTTATTTTTTATTTCTGTTTCTAATTTTTAGGATAAATGGAATTACTATAAATAATTTTAGATTCTGCTATTTTTCACATAACATCATCTGAGAATTGACCCAGGCTATTAAATGTTATTTAGTAATTAGCAATATTTGGAATTTACATATTCAAATATATTTACTTGAAAAATTTTTAACACAGTCTTCTTTTTGGTTCAAACCAGTGTATGCAACATAGCAAGATTCTATCTCAAAATAAATAATATCTAAAAACAGTGCTGTGGAAGCTAAGAACTTTGTTACATCTTCAAACGTCTGAACTCTTACCCTGGGAGATTTTTTTGTTAGAGCTGGCTGGAGGTACAGCTCAGTGGTAGTAGACCTCTTGCCTAGCATGCACAGGACCCTAAATTCAAATCCTAGTATGGGAAGTGGTTTTGAATATTTGAAGGTTATAGTGGGCTCATTGATGCTTTCAAAAGCTACCATTTTGTTAGAATTTGAAAGTAAAACAGGACATGTGAGCTGTAAGTCTTGGCAGCTGCTAGGGGGGGAAGGAGATGAGCAGCAGACATGCCTCTTTGAATTAGGGTCCAAGAAACCATGGAGGTCAGCAAACAGCCACATGGCAGAGGGTAGGGGAGCTTCAGAGAAGGAGAGAGAAAGCCCAGAGTCACGGAAAACATGTTCAGTCTTTTGGCCAGTGTCTTTGCAAGGGAGATATCTATCTATCTATCTATCTATCTATCTATCTATCTATCTATCTAAGTAGGATCTTGTTATATTGTCTGTTTTGGCCTCACATAATAGAAATGTAAATTACTTTTAAGCATGTAGATGACAGTTTAAAGTTCTTTTCAAAGCTAACATCCCCACATTTCCTTGAAAATACAGTTCAGGCTCTTCATTACATTGTGCTTGCCAGCCAAGCCCTTTTTATTTCCGTAGGATTAAAACATCAGCTTTGATGTAGATCATATCTGGATTTTAGATCCTGGTTTACCTCTGTCATTAGCTTTGTTCAAGTTATTATTTTGCCAGCCCAACTTTCCTCAGTATCTATCTGACTGAAAGGATTTTCCCAGCAGCTAGTGTGTGATCAGAACTAGATACGGTCACCTGTTTACTACACAGTAATTTTGGGGTGAAATCGATAAGGCTTAGCATTATTACAATTGAGTCAAATTTCTAGTCACTTATTCATGAATTTGGGCAATACATCAGGAAATTTACGTAGTGTCAGATAAAGGGAAAAGGTATAAAGACACTTTTTGTGTGAGGAAAGGATTCAGAACCAATCACAGCAGTGTCTTGAGTGGGTCCTGGTTTTTGATCCTTAAAGCTGTGATATTAGCAGTTAGCTGCATTGCCTGTTCTCACTGTAGGATGGATTATGTCTTTTCTCCAGCAGGAAACTTGAAAGTGTCGATGGTGAATAGATGGGGAAACTGAAATTACTCAGCTTCTTCAAGCTGACTTATAAACACAGCAGCTCTGTCTCTGTAGACCACACCTGAAAATGTTGACGCTACAGACAATGACTGCCCAATGGACTACAGATCCTTCGTGGGGATCCACCAGCTTTTAACCATGTGGACATACTTGCTTTTGTTTTCCTGATACACATCTATCATTTGTGTTTTAGCTGGACTGCTGGGAAATTAGTTTCAGATCTGTTGATTCTTTGTATTTCCTGAGAACAAGAACACCTTTTTGCAGGACGATGTTTTAATTACCAAATGAGGCAAATTTAGTATGTCTAGCATACTCTGTTATCTAATATACACCATACTCCAACTTTACCAGTAGTTCTCCGGTGCTGCCATTCTTTGTGGAGCTGGAGGATAGACCTCAGGAACTTACTATGCTAGACAAGGGTGATATTACTGACCCACATCCGCAGCCTCTTTTTTTGTTTGTTTGTTTTGGGGTTTTTTTTTTGTTGTTGTTGTTGTTTTCCTTTGAGACAGGGTTTCCAGTGTAGCACTGACTGTCCTGGAACTCATTATGTAGACCAGGCTGGCTTCAAACTCACAAAGATCCACCTGCCTCTGCCACCCAAGAACTGGGATTAAAGGCTTGTGCCATCACTGCCCGGCTTATCCACAGCCTGTTAATTCTGTTTTCTAGCAGTTTTTCCTCTAAGTCAAGCCTGTGGTGGTATTGTGTTCCCTAAAATATTGTGCACGCTAATAAACTTATCTGGGGTCAGAGAACAGAACAGCCACAATATTGAACATAGAGGATAGGCAGTGGTATCACACGCCTTTAATCCTAGCATTCCAGAGGCAGAGAACTACCTGGATCTCTGTGTGTTCAAGGATACAGCCAAGCTTTGGTGACTCATGCCTTTAATCCCAGAAAGTGAGCCTTTAATCCCAGGAAGAGATGGCAGAAAGCAGAAAGGTATATAAGGCACAAGGACCAGAAACTAGAAGCTTTTACCTGGTTAAGCATTCAGGCTTTCGAGAAGCAGTTCAGCTGAGATTCATTTGGATGAGGACTCAGAGGCTTCCAGTCTGAGGAAACAGGATCAGCTGAGGAACTGGTGAGGTGAGGAAGCTGTGGCTTGTTCTGCTTCTCTGATCTTCCAGCATTCACCCAATAACTGGCCTCAGGTTTGATTTTATTAATAAGAACTTTTAGGATTCATACTACATAAGCCCTTCATTTTTCTGTCCGGTCTGTTTGGGCTTTCTTTGGAAGTCTTTGCCTTTGCTTCGGGCAGCCTAACTGTTCTCCTGTGTGTACAAACAAGATGCCTTTGGCTGCAGAGGCCCGAGGGCTCGCCTCCACTCCTGCTCCTTAGTCACCTAGTGAGTACCCACTCACTGTGTTGGTAAGAGTGACTGTCAGCCCCTCCACCTCCTGTGCCCGAGGTCTTTCACCCAAGGGCACTCCAAGCACCAACAGCCTGTGAGGGTGATCATTTTCTGTGTGTTGAAGCCAGGATCTGTCGTTGGGTTGCGATTTGGACTTCTTTCTTGAAGGTCAAATACATTCTGGTTTCTGTCTTCATTTAGTCTCAAAGAAGATGGAGCAGGAGCCCCGTATGACAAGGAATCCACAGCCATTATAAAGCTGAATAACACAACAGTCCTTTATTTAAAAGAGGTGACAAAGTTCTTGGCGCTTGTTTGCTTCGTCAGAGAGGAAAGCTTTGAAAGAAAAGGTAATTGTTGGTGTGATTTCAAGGGACTGCCTCGGTTCATGCTGCCTCTGTTGCCCGTTGAATGTGTGTAGACACGGCATGCCCGCAAAGCCTCTAGACCTTAGTTCCTTGGCCTGAGTGAGGCAAGCCTGCATGATGGAGCTGGTGTCTGGACCTGCCTGGCCCTGTGTGCAGCCAGGAGGGATAAGGTGGAAACAGAACCACATCCTCCATGGGCCTCAGCTGTTACTTTGCCAGGCTGTTGCACCAGGAAAGGATTTCTTGGCCTATGTTGCAGGTGGGGGCCTGCCCCTGGGCCACAGCACTAGGTATTTGGTGAGCCATGTGACCACCGCTCTCCCGATCACAGAGGTAGATGGCATTTGCCTGCCTGGCGTTCACACACTCTCTTCAAATAGCAGGGATGGTGTCATGATCCACACAGCGAAGGAATGACCAATACTGCTCTAAACATGACTTGTAAGGGTCAAGTTCAGTTGATGAGGGGTATGTGTGTATATTTTAAGTAAAAGCAATGAACTGATTTTTTTTTTTTTTTTTTTTTTTAAATTTTTTCAGTGATGCCAGCATGGCTAGGGTGTAGTTTACTGGTAGCTTACAACTGCTTACAGTGCTGCGGGTGGCTAGGAGCTTGTCCATCTGCTCAGAGACCTGGGGCTGATCTCCTGCGGTACGGAATGCAGAGCTAAACATCACAAAGGCGAGCCAGGAAGCACAGTGGTTACAGCCGCTGCAGCTGTCCTGTGGGCGATGCATGCTCATGATAAACTTGTTCCAAAACTAAGGAAAACCTAAGGAACAAGATGAAACCGCATCCAAGCTAAGCCTCGTGTTACATTTCTGAGATTTTTCCCCCCTCTTTACTTATCTCTTCATTTTCAACAGAACTGGCTGCCCTGTTGGTTTCACTAGCAAAGCCAGTTTGTATTCTCTGTGGTGTGTGCATGTGTTGTCTGCGCTGTATTCGTGTGCTATATGTGTGTGGTGTGTGCATGTGTTGTCTGCGCTGTATTTGTGTGGTATATGTAGTATATATGTGTGGTGTATGTGTGTGTTGTATGTGGTGTATTCATGTGGTATATGTGGTATTTGCATGTGTTAGGTGTGGCATATGCATGTATAGTATGTGGTATCTTTGTGTGCATTTATGTGTGGATGCCCAAGAGCAGACAAAGGCCAGATGTTTTCTTTCCTCTGTCACTCTGCCTTTTGCCCTTGACACAGAGTTCCTCACTGAAGCGGAGGCTTACCATTTTGGCTAGCCTGGCTGACCAGCATGCCCAGGGAGCATCCTGTGGGCACTTGCTCCCAGCCCCCACTCCACCAACAGCACTGGTGGAATTCCTCAGCTCAAAAGCCTATTTTGGTGGTAGAGCCTTGCCTCTCGTGCATGGTGCTGTAGGTTCAGTCCCGGTACTGACTGAGCATCCCCCGTCAACAAATGAAGATTGACAAGGCCTGTACTTTGTTCTTCTTACTCGCTGCTATACAGATTTTACTCAGACCCCAAAAATGTAAGTGGCGTTGTCGAAAAGTGACAGCACCAGCCTATGTGGAGGCTAAAGATGGCTAGCTAGGGAGCAGGAGAGCTGGGCACACCAATTGGTTGTCCAGTGCCAAATGGTCAGCCCTGAAAGTAAACATACAGGTGGCAATATATGGATTGAGCAGAGTAGGCCACGTTTGGGAACATACATGTATATACATATATAGATGAAGTAACAGGTAGCGAAAAAGGTGACCATGAATTTGAGGGAGAACAAGGTGGAAGAAAAGGGAAAGGAGAAATGTTGTGACTAAATTGTAATCTACTTTTTAAAAAAACCTGTGAAGCTAGGCTGTCTGACATGTAACACACATAAACACACACACACACACACACACACACACACATCTCTTTGCACATTTACTGTTGCTTGGTATTTCCTATGGATTTTGGAAGCTAAGGAAACAAAGGGCCACACAGATGTATAACTTTAGCTGGCAGCCGGTTCTAAAGTTCAGGAACTTTTGAGCTAGGCTAGAGAACTTGTTCATTTTGAACCAATTTTATAGTTAACTGAAAAGTTGCAGAAGTGGTAAGTAATCTTCAGCTCCCCTTTGACAGCTGACAGTCTTGCAGTTTCTAGTTGGAATGAGCTTGCGCACACTGGCAAGTGTCCCACACAGAAATTCCACCGTGTCCTTCCCGCTCAGATAGTGCATGTTTTCTGCCTGTTCCCGGGGAATCTCTATTAAAGTCATGTCAGGGTTTCCACTACAAAGTTTCTAAGGTTAAATGCTTCACGCTGCACAAATCCAGCTGCACCTTTAGCCTTCGCCATTAATTTTAACATCTGGCTGTGTGCAACTAAGTTTAAGTAGGACCTGATCCTAGAGATCTTTGGTAAATTATTACGAAATTACAATCTCTGATGACAGGCAGGTTTTGTAGCATATAGTAAACTAACTAGCAACCTAGCTGTTGAGTTTAATTATGTTATAACTAAAGAATGTAGGGAAATGGACATGTGTAAAGTTTCAGCAAAACAGGCTATCCTGGGACTCACTCTATAGACCAGACTGGCCTTGACCTCGAAGCCCTGCCTGCCTCTGCCTCCCGAGTGCTGGGATCACATACGCCACCAATACCTGGCCCCTCAGCTCATATTTAATGTGTGTGTATGCATATGTGTTCGGAGGTGCCTTTTTCTATTGTTTCCCTACCTTATTTATTTAGTTATTTTTGAGACAGGGTTTCACGATACAGCACTGGCTAGCCTTGAACTCATATATGGGTTCTGGGGGATTTAACTTGTCAGGCTTGTGAAACCAGCCCTTTTTGAAAATAATAAAAAAAAAAAAAAATTGCTGTTCTATAATAGGGTGTGTGGAGTTGATTCTCCCTTCCTACCTTCATTGTGTCTGGGGGTGGAATTTAGGTCATTCAGGCTTGCAGAGCAAACATACCTGCTGGGCCATCTTGGCAGCCCCTGATTTATCTTAATTACAACTAGCCTTTAATCTGAATGATTAAGTTAGTGCAGTTCAGTGGTTTTTCAGATCTTTTGGGGGTACAGACACCTTTGGAAATGTGGCAAATCCCCTGGAAGATTCTGAAATAGCAAGAGCACCTGCCGTTCCTGAGACCTAGGCCTGTTTTACATGATGGCTGCGCCTCTGCTGCCCCCTACTGGCGACGGATGACACGAACGACAGGGTGTCGCGCCGTTTAAAAGTGTGTCTGTCTTCTCCTGCAGGCCTTATTGACTATAATTTTCACTGCTTCCGGAAGGCCATCCATGAAGTTTTTGAGGTGAGAATGAAAATGGTGAAATCTCGGAAAGCCCAGAGTCGGTTGCAGAAGAGGAAAGGGACTACTCTCAATGGGACCCCTAGAGGGCTGCTGTAGCGGAGCGGCCGGGAGCCTGAACCCACGCGTGCCATGAGGGTGCCGAGCCACACTGCGTGACAGCAAGGAAAGACGAGCCTGGACACTGACGAGAGTTGTTAAGGGGAAAAGAATACTCTCTTTTTAAAATAAGCACTTCGAAGCAGAAACCTGTACAATAACAATAAAGCGAACCCTGCTGTGCTTTCACTACGTAAATATAAACATTTAAACGTTTATGTTGATAGAAAAACCCTGTGTGAGAACTGCCGGGAACTGTACATATTTTGCACTTTTTTCATGTTTTTTTCTCACCGAGGTTAACTTTGATAAGATGACTTTTCTAAACTCTTTTCTGTACCTGGTGTCAAGGACGTGCATACTGTAGTCCATATGGCAGTCTGAAATTTATCCAAAGTAACACGCTGGTAATGACTTTTTGTAAACTGGGGGATCTTTGCTACTAATTATCCAGGGGGGAATCATTGTTCAGCGTGGCAGGAGTGGGTCAGGGCTGGGAGCAATAAGAACTTCTCCTGTTTGTAATGAGTGTAAATGGGAATTTTGTAGAAAATGTTAGTACCAGGCTTATATCTAAGTTTGTACCCCTCTGGCCATGCCTCCCTACTCACTTGTCTTTAGGAAGCTCTTTACCTCAACACACATCTTTGAAGTCACTTTATTCAGATAGGTGATTTCTTTTTGCTGTGTTATTCTAATGAACCTTTGGGACCAGATTTCTAAAGTGATGCCAACCAATATAAAGAACTATGAACGTTGTTAGAAGAGACAGGGAAATAGCAGGGATTTGTTGAGGGGGAAGTTCTGGAGGTCCTTCTGTACCTGCCAAGGAGGCTAAAGGAACAGAGGCCGGGAGGTTTCCAGATGGTCTCTCAGACTAAATGCACTTGGTACTTGTGTTTTATTTGGCTCCTGTGAATGGCCTGGTGTTGTGCTGTGTTTAAAGACCAGTTGTTGATGCTCCGTGGCCACAGTGGAGCAGATCTTTGGTCTCCACTATCGAGTTTAGACCTTGGTGGCTCTGTTGGTTACCTGAATCCCCCTTCCATCCGTGACAATATGCCTCATGCCCTCCGCCTATTCCTGTTCTTACCAAGTTCAGCTTGCCACCAACTTGCTCCACAGGACAGAAGGCACAGGAAAGCTTGTGGCCAGTGAGAAAGGACAGCCTAAGGTAGAAGTTAGCTGCCAGGTTCGTTTTTTTTTTTTTTTTTAGATGAGCAGGGGATTGAGAGTCATAAATCTAGCCCTGTACCCAACCATTCCAAAGGTTAGCACTGTTGGGTGTGCATGGCGCTAAAAAAGGTCTTTTTAAAGCAGAGTCTCTTGGGGACATCAGAGCTACTCTTGCAACTTGTCCCTGAAGCCCATTTCCTTTTTTTTGTTTTTTTTGTTTTTTGTTTTGTTTTGTTTTGTTTTTTGAGACATGAATCAGGCTTCATGCATGTTGGGCGGCTCTCTACTAAGCTAGTATCCCAGCTCCTCCTCTTAATAGTTTTTACAAAGTATTTCTCTTTGAACAGAGAATTGAGTTTTTAATAAGACTTTATTTTCAAGATAAGACACTTGCCTGTCTGGTAAACCACATAAAATTACCAGGTAGACGTGGAGCTTCCATTTTTAAGCTGGTTATATAATGGGTTTTTTGTTGAAACGTGCCTTAAAAGCCTATCACTTCAAGAGCGTGCGATTCTTTGGGGGATAGGCAGA
Organism: Onychomys torridus; assembly: GCF_903995425.1. Taxonomy (NCBI): domain Eukaryota; kingdom Metazoa; phylum Chordata; class Mammalia; order Rodentia; family Cricetidae; genus Onychomys; species Onychomys torridus. The sequence continues at coordinate 54,959,906 of NC_050444.1, forward strand.
AACAATCCTATGACCTAGGGCCCACGTTCCTGATCATAAATGCACTCTTTCCTCTCTCATGCTACCACTGACTACTGCCTCAAGCCTCGTGTGACAGTGACCTCTAAAAACGTAGGAGTTACATCTGAATGGTGAGGTTTTCAAGTCTGACTAGAATTGCAACATACCTTCACATTCATTTTGTATTTTATCTTAGATTCGGGAGTTAGCTTAATGCATTGTGTAGGTGTGTGTTTATGCTCAAGTGTGACTGTAAACAGAAAGGTCTAACTCCTGGCTACAGTGGCTGCTCTAGAACATTTTTGTTGGTTTTAGGGGTTGAAAATGTGAAGCTTTGTAGAGCAGAGCAGCCTTTTTTGCTTTTTGAGTCCAGTACTTCTGTGTAGCGGCTGGACTGACGCACCGTCTTAGCAAACTGTAGTCATAGAGATTTACGTGAGTGACCAGGATGGAGTGCAAATCAAAGCTGATTAATATTTACCAAGTGTTATTTTGTGAACATAATATATTTTGGATCCTTAAATACGAAATGACTAGAAGCCACAGCAATACTATTACGTATGGACTGTATGCCAACTCGGTTTGACACGGAGTTCATAAAAACAATGGAGCTGTTGTGATGATTAAAGTACAGTATGCACTCAACAAACAGACTGGTGTGGTTTGTAATGAAGCACACTGTGTTTTACTGTTGATAGCGCGTCATTTATAACCACCGCTAGCACACTCTGCAGGGATGTCAGTGACCAACCTAAACACATGTTTGTATGCTGATGACCTGGTAACAGACTCACAGCTTAGTTTTCTGGGAGCAGAACAGTTTCTTGTTGAAAGTAGTATGGCCTTTCGTATTTAAGATGATATTTATCATATATGTGTGTATAGCACATATATACACACATATTTGTATACATACATATATATATATATATATATATATATATATATATGTATATATATATATAAAATCACTGTTTTATTGGTTATGCTAGATCCATTTAACAAAAAGTAAAAAAAAAAAAAAACCAACAGTCTTTTGAGGGGGTCTCTATGTTACTCAAGCTGGTCTTGAACCTCTGGGTGCACTGATCTTCCTGCCTTGGCCCCTCTGCAGCTAGACCACAGGCTTGTGTAACCAGCCTTGAGTGTTCAGCAAAACCTCTCGATTACTCAGTTCTAATTTTATGCAAATGAAGGTAAATCATTTCGTAAATTGAGCTACTACTACTATTATTATTATTATTATTATTATTATTGAGACATGGTTTCACTATATAGCCCTGACTGTCCTTGGAACAATGTAGACCAGGCTGTCCTCAGACTCAGAGGTCTGCCTGCTTCTGTCTTCTGAGTGCTGGAATAAAAGGTGTATGTCACCATGCCCAGTTTTAACTTATACTTTCATTTAGCCTCGTTTCCCTTTAGCATCCATCCAGCCTAGGGCCTCCTCACACGTGGTAGACAAGTGCTCCAGCCCTTTGGAGATCTCCGAACACCTTATTTCAAGATTTGGAACATGCTTGTTAGGGTTGTAGAACTATTCTTTCTAAAATTTATTATGTACACAGTGTTCTGTCTTCATGTATGCCTGCAGGCCAGAAGAGGTCACCATATCTCATTACAGATGGTTGTGAGCCACCATGTGGTTACTAGGAATTGAACTCAGGACCTCTGGAAGAACAAACACTGCTCTTAACCTCTGAGCCATCTCTCCAGCCCCAGTAGAACTATTCTTGACCATGAGCTGTACTGTGACTTTATTGGCTCATGAAGGCATATCTGATGTCTGAGGCCCTCTGTTATTATGATGACATTGATCTTTTCCAGGATTTGAGAATCCAATAGTTTGCCCTTTGGTGCTACTTTGGTCCCCCAAAAACCAGCAAGACTGGCTTCCCATGGCAGATGACCGAGCTGCCACACTGAAGGTGGAGCCATTAACGTCTCTCCCGCTGCCTGAGCCCCTGGCCACCCTGCTCCTGGGGCAGAATTATTCTAACTTCTCTAAACAGAATCATAAAATGAATAGACTTTTTAGGAAGGGGGGTGGCCTCTTCTGGAGTTGCTCAATGGCAGCAAGACAATCAGAACTCCACCCCAAACTAACCTTCCCAGGCCGCCTGTGGTTTCCTTTCCAACACTCTGGGAAGATAAGCTCCAGGGTCTCAACCCCCTTCAGTGAGACAGCCCATAAGCCTGGACCTTTAGTAAGGTGGTAATTGGGCTCTGCTTCCCCTCCCTGCAAAGCAGTGCAGAGAAGTGGCTCACCTGGAGAGACCTCTGTCTGTCCATCTAGTGGGAGAGGGGCTTACCCGGGGCTCAGTGTGTGAGGAGCAATCACTATAGCCCACAGAGCCTGATAGCCACAGAGTCTGATTTCATTGTCTAGGCCTTAACCATTTTCCTAGGATGTTTAATGTGACAGATTCCCACCCCTAACTCATCCTTCCTGAATCAAAATTTGGAAATTGTATTTTAAAATTGTATTTTAAATATACACCCTAAGTAATTCTTATAATTGGGAGACCTTATTTTCCGCATAGTTGTTACAGAGCTAGGGAGGGGAGATTGTGGTGGATGAAGATTATATCCCCCAGGGAAGCTTTCTGGAATCCTCCATGCACATACATTCATATATTCATACATGTCCTATGTGTGTGTGTGTGTGTGTGTGTGTGTGTGTGTATAAACGTGTCTTCCAACTTGATTACAAGTTTTGAAAAATTATTTAACTCAAGTTCTAAGAAATCTGATGCTCTCTTCTGGCCTCCATAGGCACTGCATGCACATGGTGCTTGTACCTACATGCAGAAAACTTAAAAAAAAAAAAAAAACTGTATTATTTAAAATACTGTTTAATGTACACTATGATACATGTAAATGATATAAAATCCATTTAAATTGTATATTTAAATCTTTGCATTTGTATCACAAATTATATAAAATATTGTTTAGATGAACTTTCTCTTCCTCACACAATTCCATTCGATTCTTCACTGCACTTTCTGGTTCCTTCATCATTGTCAGAATGTTTGGAATGACCTAACAGTCTTCTTGGTGTTTAAGACCATACACACTTTAAATGTGGTGTGGTACTGTCAGGAGGCTTTACTGAATTTGAAGACCAATTTGCTTGTTCTAGACAGGCGTCTGGAGCTTGCAGTCTTCCCTTAGCCTTGCTGAGTGCTGGGGCTACGGGTGTGTACGGCCATGCTTGGTTGGGGTCCGGTTGCTTTGTTTTTCCTGGTGCTGGAATCTACGTCAGGGCACTGCAGCAGCGGGCTTTGTTTTTCCTGGTGCTGGAATCTACGTCAGGGCACTGCAGCAGCGGGCTTTGTTTTTCCTGGTGCTGGAATCTACGTCAGGGCACTGCAGCAGCGGGCAAGGCTCTGTCATTATGGTACCCTCAGCCCAGGAGACTATTTCCTCTGCACACTGGTGATCTCCACAAATAAGTACCTCTGTTTCTTTTCCCTTTCTCTTTCTTTCTTTCTTTCTTTCTTTCTTTCTTTCTTTCTTCTTTCTTTCTTTCTTTCTTTCCTTTCTTCCTCCCTCCCTCCCTCTCTTCTTTTTCTTATTCTTCCTTTTTTTTTTTTTTTTTTTTTTTTTTGGTGTTTTGAGACAAGGTTTCTCTATGGCTGTCCTGGAACTCTGGAACTCACTCTGTAGACCAGGCTGGTGTCGAAGTCACAGAGGTCCACCTGCCCCTGCCTCCCCAGTGCTGGGCTTAAAGACCTGTGGCCACCACCATCCAGCTACTGTTTCTTTACTTAATGATTACTCAAGCCTTCTAATAATGACCCCTATTGCATGTTCCCCAAGCTCACTCCCTCAGCTTTGTCTCTCTCTACCTGAGATGGATGATTTTTCTAACAGGAAATTGCTACCATTTCAGGATTTTAAAAGACATCTTGTCTTCTTGAACAGAATTTTCTTCAAAACCAACAGTTTGAAAGTCCAAAAATTCTACTTCCTACTCTGCCACATATGGCTTATATTACTGTTTACAAACATCTGCCCCTAAACTCTCCTTCAAGTCTCAGGGGAAGTAAAATTGGTGCCAGTATTTTCTCACAGGACACTAGAAGACAGACAGATGGTGGCACTCCTGGGTGTTGAGTGCTGAGTGAGCTGTGGGGAAGGCCAGGCTGCTGTGCAGAAGGCCAGGATTAGGCTGTCAGGCTTTGTAAGTTGTATATTGTAAACTGAGTTTCAAAGGAAAGCAGTATGGTGTTATCACGAATGTGCTAAAGAAAATGGTAATTATAACCCAGAATGCCAGGGCACAGAAGTGCTTTCAGAAGTTCCATAATTCCTGTATGTGCCGACCTTTGTCTGCAGAGTAAAGAATGCAACATGTATTTATGAACTATTTTTTTTTTAAGTTTGTGGCTATTACAGTGAAAAATAAAAATCTGCTTAAAAGTACTGAGCTCAGCCATTTACTGTCATAGCTTCCTAGTGAGTAGCAAAGTGCCCTATCTGCCGAGGCAGGGACAGCATTTCAGCTAGTCAAGTTGGTATGAAGACTACCAAGCTCCCTCAATCAGCATCTAGCTGGGAATGGGGGACTAAGAGAATGGAGTGACAGGGAGGGACGAGAGGAAAGGGACACAGGCCATTGAAGAGCTCTCCGGAGGCGTCAGGAGACAGAAGACACAGAGGTGCCCCGCTGTCTGCGACACGTCAGATGCCCCTGCACAGCACAGTCGTATCTCAGCTGCAGGTGTTTCCTCTAGAGCCAAATTTAGGAGATGAGAGCACTCTAGTGAAACCCAGCCATTGGTTCATAAGAACCAAGACAAAGGAAGATACAAATTGTAATCTTTTTCGGTTTTTGTTTTGTCATGACAAGATTTCTCTATGTAACAGTTCTGGCTGTCCTGGAACTCACTCTGCAGACCAGGCTGGCCTCAAATTCAGATTCTCTTGCCTCTGCCTCCTGAGTTCTGGAGTTAAAGGCATGTGCCATCACCGCCCGGCCAGATTATAGTTTTCACTACTAATTTAAAACAAAAATTCTTTGCAGTTTTACTTATTTTATGTGAGTATGTCGTCTGCACGTGTGTATGTGTACCACATGCATGTGTGGTGCTTACGGACACCAGAAGAGCGGGTGGGATCCCTTGGAGCTGGGGTTGCTGATGGTTGTGAGCCTCTGACGGAATCCTGGTCCTTTGCAAGAGCAGCCAGTGCTTCTACCTGCCAGCCAGTTACTAACTCTAGCCCATTACTAATGAAATAAAAACTTCAAAGTGTAAACAAAACAAAACAACAACAAAAACCACAGTCCATGTAAATAAGGCAAAAGTGCAGGGTCGGGTTGGGGATTTAGCTCAGTGGTAGAGCGCTTGCTTGCCTAGCAAGCGCAAGGCCCTGGGTTCGATCCCCAGCTTAAAAAAAAAAAGTGCAGGGTCCTTCCCTCACCCCAATTCTGCAGTACTGGGGTGCCGCATAGCTCTCAACTATCCCAGTAAAGTGGGTCTCAAAAGCAAATACCAATTAAAAAGCCACAGGAAAAAGCGACTCTGTAAACGGGATTATACTGGCGGTTCTAGCAAATTCTGTCTTCCGATTCCATCCCTCTTTCACTTGGTCTTTGGTCTGGGGACTCCCCATCTGCTTCTCCCTCTCCCTCCCAAGTTCCCTGCCCCTCCTCCTCACCTGGTCGCTTCTTCCCAGCTTACCCTCCTCTATTTCTCCCAGGCTTGGGCAGGAGACTGAGGACAAAAGCCACACGCTAGGTCTGTTGGGTTTCCAAGCCTGCTTCCTCTGATACCAGTTTTTTTTTTGGGGGGGGGGGCTCTTGCCGTGTCAGTGCTCTGCCTTTGTTCCTGCCCCACCAAGTCCAGAGACTCACCGTTTTTCTTTCTACTCAGTTATAGAAAAACAAATACTTCTTGAGTACAGAAAATATAGATATATTTAAATTTCATATGCTGTTTTAGCTCACTAAAACCTGGGTCGGGAGATGGGATCTAACCTGCTTACTTCAGTCCTAAGCATGAATTCTGTTCGTAGTCATGCTAAGTACACATGAAGTTCATTCACAGACAAGCTTGGAGGGAGAATACAGCTTGTAGTTCCCTTTATATGGTCTTCTGTGTATGTTGTTCAAGTTAGGCCTGGCGATCTGACATAGAGATACATGCAGGCAAAACACCAATGCACATACAAAATAAAGTTAAAAAAAAAAAAAAAAGACGAATTACTCCCCATGTGTCACATGCCAGGGAATGGGTTCTCTTGCCCAGTGGAGGATCTGAGAGTCTGCATCCACATTCTCAATGTTTCAAACAATAGAGAGGCAAATAGCAACTGCTGTGCCCTTAGTGTCACTCACTCAGACTACATTTGAGTTTGTGGTGACCTGCCATCGACTGTATGGGACCTGTAATTCCCTTCCCATCCAGTTCAACTGGTCATGCCCTTTACCCTGCTTCCATTTCTCCTCCTAATAATATTGGCCATGTTCCCTAGAGGGCTACCTCCAGCGGCTCCCCAGGACTGGACTCTGACACTAACTTTTACTAGCTCTGCTTCGTCTAAAAATAGGTTTAGTTTAAAAATGATCTGATTCCTTTAATGAGTTATGACTATCAGTACAGGCGGCCCTTATCAATGATAAATAAAAGGCAACAATTCCTGGTTGCAGAGCTGGTTTGATTGGAATCCTTGCTAAGACCTTACTCACAGGCCCATGGGTCCTTCTATCCTCCTCCTCCTGGGGGTAATGACTGGGCCCTGCTTAATGAACTGGTTGTTTCTCAGTACCTGCTCCTTCATAAAAGTCGAGTATTTGAAAAACAACTAAAGGAAACGAGGAGTGGCATTTTGTCCTGACCTTCCCCGATTCCATTTTGTGTCTGATGGGGCACCTTTTCAGTCCCCTACCAGATCTGAACAGTCACGTCCGCCTTGGCAGCACATTTGGGACTTTCCACGGCTCAGATGCATAACCAAAATATCTGCTGAATATATAGTCAAAACAAATACCACCAGGTTCCCCTGACCTACACCTGACAAGGTCACTGTGGCTTCTCTTTAGACACGCTGTACCCTGAGCTTTGGTGCTGAGGGTTTCTTTGGGGCAAGAGTTTGCTCTTAGCGTTGACTTAAATAAAGGGCTGTAAATTGGCCTTCTATATGTGGTAACTTTTCACCTGGACTATAACAGAAATAATAGAGCAACAGGATAATACCTTGTAATGTACTCGAATAAAACAGAAAACTTAAAACTGTTTAATTTCTTTTTTTAGCCCTAGCTCTCCTGTGCTTAATTTCAAGACTTCAATTTTCTTCACAAATAAAAAGATAATGTGTTATTGTCAACACACTTAAGAATATGAAGAATAGCTTATGAATAAATTAATTGATTAAGCATTCAACACACAGTAGACCTTGGACTAGGATGTGAGTGTTGAGGGTAAAGGACCCACATTCAAAAGGCTTTGGGTGCTCTCTAGGAAAAAAAGGGAATACACAGGATTGGTGCTCATAGTTGTCAAGATTCTGGTGTGTGTGTGTGTGTGTGTGTGTGTGTGTGTGTGTGTTGGGGGGGGGGGACCAAAACAACATCACCACCAAAACAAAAGATTGTGAAGTGTTTTGAACTTCATCTTTTATCATTGTGGTAGCTCCTAAGACAGCTTTAAGGGATTTTTAAAAAGGAATTATTACCAAGAATAAGGTAAAAATTATCCCAAATTTAACCTGAGATAGAATCTTTTGTCTGCTATAAATTGTAACTTTCTTATAGGAAGAAATTTGTTTATGATATAACAAAGCATTCTTTTGACAAACCTAATTTTTCTGGGTAAATTAATTCCCTTCCCATCTAGTTAGCAGTCAAGAATTTAGTAACTTTTAAGTGCATCACTCTTTTTATCAACATAATTCCCCTCTCTGTACTTGTTTTAATTTAGAGAACAATTCGAGTTGGCTTTTCTCGTACAGCGATTATAATTAAGCTTTGACATGTGCCCATAACTCAATGCCAGATGTGTTGCTGTTGTTTCTTTAGCTAAAAAAGGAGAGGCTACAATTCCTACAGAGAAGGGCCCCCGAAGGACCTGGTGATGGTGGCTTCAAGAATAAGAAGAAAAACATCCTTATCTCTACTGTTTAGAAGAAAAGGGGAGCCCCAGGGGAGAGTGCGCCCAGAGACAGGGTGGGAATAACTAAGGGCCCCTGGCAGGCCTGGTGATGAGGTCGGTTGCTGAGCAGAGGCAGGGGGAGGGCGTGGGATGGTAAAATTTGAGGACAGAAAACAAAGAACACAAAATGAAGGATCAATGAAGAAGCACGCTGGAGTTCGGTTTTGTTTGCGTCTCTCTTCATCAGATTATCAGTTTACCCTTCAGAAAACAGCACCTTTGAGTGGTTTCAAAGATGCCATTTAAACGTGGCTTTTCCCCTTCCACTTCAGTCTGCTGGGACAAATCACCATTTCGCGCACAGACAACTTTGACACTATAAAAATCGAACAAGGCTTTCATACAACACTAGCCTGTCCATTTGTCTTCATCCAACCTTCTCTCTCACCTCTACGGGGTCCCCGTCCTCCTGTCTGCCCCTCCTTGCCTGGCCCGCGGAAAGCCTTCTGAACTCTCTCCGTGTCCTACACACTCCACAAAGACACACGCACCGTGTCCTTTGAAGTCTGACCCGTCATATTTCTGTGCCTTTACTGAAACCCCACGCTTTCACGTTGGAAGGTTCCGGTGCACACCGAGAACGGTGCCGTAGCTAACCACACTGCGGAGCCAGGGGCCACCGGTTCACAAGTCCACTCCGGTCCCTCGCACCAGGACTAACTGCGGGCTCGGAGGAGCGCACGTCACGGTCGCCGAGACGCAGGCCACCCCGGCCGGCTCGCCCGCCTCCGCAGGTCCCTCGGGCGAGCTCCGCGAGGCCAGCCGCCGCCGCCGCCGAGTGAGCGAGCGCCACGAAGCGACTGCCACGTCAGGCCGACCTCACAGACCCGGCGCGGGCGGTGACGCGGCGGCGCGTGGGCTCTGACGTCAGCGCCGCAGGCCGTCCGCAGCCCGGCGCCCCGCTCGGCGACGCCCCGGCGCCCGGCCTGCCCTCAGGGAGGCGGACCCCGCGGCCTCGCGCCTCGCCCGCGGTCGGGCGGGACTGGGCGGTGTCCCCGGAGGCCCTCGCCAGGCGCGTCCGCCGCGCGAGACCCGGGCAGCCGCGGCGCCGACGGGAGCGGCAGCGGGAGGCCCGTCATGGAGACCCGCTACAACCTGAAGAGCCCGGGTGAGCGGGGCTGGGGCGGCGGGCGGGCTGGCGGGAGGGCGGGCGGGGGCCCCGGAGTCCCCGAGCGGCGCCTCGGCCGGCTCGTGTCCGCCGGCTCTCGCGGCCGCTCCGGGTTCGCGCTTTACGCGAGGCCGCTGCGGGTCCCGGGATGCAGGCCGCAGGGCGGGGCGGCCGCTGCGGATCCCCAGAGCTGCTGTCGCCCCTTAGCTCCTGGCCGCTCCTTCCCAGGCTCTGCGGAGGGGAGCTGGAGACAGTCAAGCCAAGGGCAGGTGTGAAGGCGACGTCAGCGGGTAGGACTGAACATCCCCGGGCTGCCGCATCCTTAGTACCCCCTCCGTCGCTGCCGACGAACTTTTGTTGGGTGTTTGACTCACGTTGGAGGAATCTGTCGTTGGAATATCCCATTTCAGTATTTGGAGGCGAATAGGATTATAGACATAAAGCGAATGTCCTGGAACTAAACTACTTGAGAATTAACCATGATTGGTGGGGTGCACTGCTAATATGTCTGAATTCACGCAGAGAATTTCTTTCCTTCATTTAATGTCCCAGACAGCTCCGGCCTCCAGTTATTTTCTGGTGCATTAAAAACAATGCAAAAAAAAAAATTTTTTTTTTTTAAAAACTCCGTTGTTTTTTATCAGTTGTCTAATATTAAGGCAGGCGTGACACGAATTACTGGATTCTGTACATAGTATTTACCCTAAATGTACCTTGATAATTTGTAAGAGAAGAAACTCTCAGCACTGAATAATAAACCCCAGTGTATTGATGATCCTTGAACTAGAACTCTTGCTGGGGTTTTTTTTGTTTTTGTTTTTGTTTTTGTTTTTCTTTTCCACACTGCTCCTTAGTTTGGACTTTTAAAGTCTAACATCCTTATGGAATGTTGTGAATCTTTGATTAGAAAAAAAAAATTCAGAATATAGAAATGAAAAGCCCAAGGAATTTGACTGAACAGAATGTTGTTAAGCTTGAATACTGACAAGTAAGTGTCCTTAGGGACCGTCATGTTATAGGGGATTGCTTTAAAATTTGGCCATATGCCTGTGCAAGGATGACATTTACACATTGTTTTCTTTATTAAGAAATGTTCTACTCACCCTACATACTATCTACAGATCCCCTCCTCCTCCCTCCACCCACCCACGGCTGAATTTTAATGGGACCACATTCTCTATCTTCATCCCAGCACTTAAAACCTGAAGAATTAAAAAGAGAGAAAGTAGAAATGCTTACGCTTTACCATTTTCATGCCAGAGTGGTTGAATTAGTTGGACTTTAAAAATGAAGCTGTGTGGTAAGTTGTACAGTACTCCTTGGTCACATGGTTGCTCTAGATCAGCAGAGGCGAATGCCCAGCGAACAATGCCTCCAGAAATGTTGTCAGGAAATTGCTCAATCTTTTTTTTTTTTTTTTAATAATTTCTTTTTATTTATTGATTTATTTTTTAAATGTGCATTGGTGTTTTGCTTGCATGTTTGCCTTTATGAGGGTATCAGATTCCCTGGAACTGGAGTCACAGACAGTTTTGAACTGGTTTGTAGGTACTGGGAATTGAACTCAGGACCTCTGGAAAAGCAGCCAATGTTCCTAACCTCTGAGCCATCTCTCCAGCCTCAAATTGCTCAATCTTGATAGGTTATTGTACTCAAGGTTATGATACAATTTAAGCAACTTTAGAAATTAATACATTTCTAGCTGAGTATGGTGGTATGTGCCTTTAATTCCAGCATTTGGGAGGCAGAGAGGTAGGCAGATCTCTGTGAGGTCCATCCTGGTCTACATAGCGAGTTAATACATTTCCAAAGTATGTTGAGCTTTGGTTGACATTTGTATCTGTTTATAAATTCCATCCTCTTTTTGGTCTCCTCAAAGATGATGGTATTCTAAAAGGAAAGTTTTAAAAAAATCTTCCCTGTTGGTATAGACGATTTTGATATAATAGAGAGGGTGAATTAGATGAACTGTAGTATTTGTTATCATGCTGAGAAGCCTGGTGATACTGCTTGCTTTGTTTCCTTCTCCAACCTTTGTTACGTGTAGATTAATGACTATGGGACAGGAAGTAATTTAAACATCTCATTTCCTATCTCAGAGATGGGTGGGAAAATTTAAGCGAAGACAGTCCAGTTAGAGGTTAACTGTTGTACTGTGTAGTGGTAACTTTGCTCAGCTTGTAGAGGTACCCTGTTTCCACCAGGAACCTGTTCATACTGTGGGTCACTGAAGCCTCACGCTAGTAGACTTCTCACTCTACTCAGACCCATCTCAGTTGTGAGCATAGAACGGTAGTGACTGAACATTTTCACAGATTTCCCACAGACTGAAAAAGTCTCTTGAGCTATAAAAACAAAACGTACCGAGAGCCTCGCCTTCAAACTTGTCTATTTCCTGAAAATCCATATCCCATGGAATCACAGCACGCGGGGAGCATGCTGCCAACTAGTCTGTCACTGAGATATGCTCAACACCGGGGGCAGCTTCAGTTTCTTGGTTGGCTGCTTGACCTGTACCCCTTGTGGTGGAAGGTGTCATTGTCATCACCAGATCCGTTAAAACACAAACTTAATCACTTCCCAGATCGCCAGTGTTTCAGCAGTAACAGCAGTTTCATGGATGAGGTTGGTCAGGACTTGAACCTCTTAGGCTCCTGTGCATTTTCCCCTGAACCACCCTCCAGATGTTACGTCTCCATCCCTGTTGGATCCTCTCTTTGGAATGCTTTCCATTTAATCCAGCTGAAATTCCTATTATTTCAAGCTTCTATAAGGTTTAACCTTCTTAGCTTCCTTAGGTGGGCTAGGTTGTCCTTAAACTTAGCTCATACCCCATCAATACTGTCAATGCCTTGTAATTTTTTTCAAGTGTTCTAATTGCTAAAAGCTTGTGAAGGCAGAAAGTTAGTCTTTTTCTCTCTCCATTCACATTTTTGAAATGTTTTTTTTTTTTTTTTAATTAAATTTTTTTTTTTTTTTTTTCGAGACAGAGTTTCTTTGGAGGCTGTCCTGGAACTCACAGAGATCCACCTGCCTCTACCTCCCGAGTGCTGGAATTACAGGCATGCGCCACCACTGCCCGGCAAAAATTATTTTAATTTTATGTGTAGGAATGTTTTGCCTGAATATGTCTGCACTGTGTGTGTGTGTGTGTGTGTGTGTGTGTGTGTGTGCCTGGTGTCCATTGAGGCCAAAAGAAGGGGTTGACTGGCTGGAACTGGATTATGGTCCTCCATGTGGGTGCTGGGAATCAAACCTGGATCATTTAGAAGAGCAGCCAGTGCTCCCAACTGCCGAGCCATCTCTCCAGCTCTCTGTTTGTGTTAGCATTTCTATATTTAGTGTGTGTGTGTGTGTGTGTGTGTGTGTGTGTGTGTGTGTGTAGGCACTCAAGGAGATCAGAGGACATCTCAGTGGCATCACATCTCTCCTCCATCTTGTGGAACTCAGAAATCAAACTCAGGTTGTCAGGCTTGTCATATCGGTGACAAGTGCCTTTACCTACTGAGCATCTCTCTGGCACATCTTCAAACTTTTTTTTTTTTAAAGTAAATACCTTTGCAGCATTTTTGTAAGCAAAAACATTAGTTCTTAAACTTTTTCTAACATGCCTTCTTTCTGAGAACAGGCAGTTGGGAGCATCATTTAGGGTTCACATTTTTAATATACCTGCCTCCTGAAATTACCATGTCTTGGGGACTGATGATATTAAGCTATGGACTTTCCAAGAGAAATTGATGTTTGGAAGACATTGGCCTATAAAAGATCCCTTTATTTGTATGTTTTTGGTCCAAATGTAGTGTAAGTTCAGTGAATCAGCTGGGCAGAGGAAGAGGGCAAATGCTGGCCATGGAGCCTAAAGTCTCGGTCCAGAGAGACCGAGTGCCTCCATAAAAGCAAGACTTAAGGGCGGGAGAGCAGCCGGCATTCCCTCTCTGACTGATGTCGTCCGCACAGTCAGAGAGCTCTAGGGGTTGAAGCAAGAGATGGGCTGTCGGGAGGAACGGCCTAGTCACCTAGCCCTGGTTGTCTGGCAGCACCGTGTACCTTGACATTCCGTAGATTCCTTAGGCATCAATAGTTTTATTTAGCTTTACAGCAGGAATGCAGTGATTAATTTCTGTCTTGATTACTTTTCTGTTGCTGTGATCAAATGCTCTGACAAAAGCAACTGGGGAGATCAGGTTTCTTTCTGGATCACAGTGCATTGTAGTGGGAAGTCGTGGCAGCAGGGTCTTGAGGCTGTAGTCACATGGCATCTAAAGTCAAAATGCAGAAAGAAAGTAGTGAGTGCTTATGTTCAGCTCCCTTTTTCCATCACACACACACACACACACACACACACACACACACACTCCCTCTCTCTCTCTCTCTCTCTCTCTCTCTCTCTCTCTCTCTCACTCACTCACAGTCCGGGGTCCTAGCTGAGGGAATGGTGCCATCCCACAGTAGGTGGGTCTTTACACTTCAATAATCAGATCAAGGTAATCTCTTGTGATCATAACCAGAGCCTTATCTCCCAAGTAATTCATCAAATTGACAGTTGAAATTAACCATTATAATACTGGGTTGTCAACCTGACAGTATCTGGAATACCTTGGAGGTGGACCTCTGAGCATTTCCTGTGAAGGATTATATAGGTTAGGTTAACGTTATCTGTGGAGGCACCATTCTGTGATCGAGCTCTGGATTGATACAGAAAGGAAACATGAACTGAGTTGTAGCATTCCTCTGTTTCCTGACTGTGATGTAGTGTAACCAGCCAGCTACTGTGTGATTTCCTTACCATGAAGAACTGTACCTTGTGAGCAAGGATAAACTCTTCCTTAAATTACTTTTGTCATTGTGTTTTATTACAGCAACAGGAAAAGTAATACAAAAGGATTTCAGTCCTTTTCCTTAAAAATTATTCTATTTGTACTGGCTGATTTTATGTCAACTTGACACAAACTAGAGTCAGAGAGAGGAAGGAGCCTCCATTGAGCAAACGTCTTCTTAAGACCCAGCTGTAAGACATTTTCTTAACTAGTGATCAGTTGGGGAGGGCCCAGCCCATGGTGGGTAGTGCAGTCCCTGGGCTGCTGGTCCTGGGTTCTATAAGAAAGTAGGCTGAGCAAGCCAGGAAGCTGCAGTCCTCCATGGCCTCTGCATCAGCTCCTGCCTCCAGGATCCTGCCCTGCTTGAGTTCCTGTCCTGACTTCCTTTGGTGATGAACAGCAATGTGGAAGTGTAAGCTGAATAAACTCTTTCCTCTCTAACTTGCTTTTTAGTTACGGTGTTTCATTGCAACAGTACGAACCCTAACTAAGACATTATTATTATTATTATTATTATTATTATTATTATTATTATTTATTACTGTGTGTGTAGGCGTGTGTGTGCCAGGGTGAATGTGTGGAGGTCCTGTGTCAGATGTCTTCCATCTTGTTGCTGTGGACTCTTCCTTGCTGTTTGTGCTGTGTGCTGTAGTTGGCTGCAAGCTTCCAGGTGCTCTTCTTTCTCCACCTTGTCTTACCACGGTGGTGCTGGGTTTACAAACACGCATTCCACTGCCACTAGCTTTTTATGGGAGTCCTGGGGCTTGAACTGAGATCTGATGAATCATCCTACCAGCCCTCAGCCCCTCTCCTTGGGAGGCCTTTGCACACTGACCTTTTCAACAAAAATGGATATTTATTGTTTATTTTTCATACCATTAAGCTTTTCTTTGAATAAAGAATTTTGTCTTGTCAAGTTCATTTTAAAAACATTATCAGTCACAGTTCCAGATTTTTTGGAAGAGAAACGATGGAAACTAACAGTCATTTTCAGTTTGCATACTTTCTGTTCTAAGCTCTGAGAGGCCACAGTGAAGTAGACCCTTGCAATACTTAGCAGGAAAGACAGGGGTTACACGGGTGCTGCAGGTACAGTGTCATGACAACCAACACGATTGGCTGTTAGAATCATTTAAAGAGGATTCCTAGTCTCTGTCCTGTCTCAGACACTTTGATTTGCCCAGGTAGAATCTCTAGTCCCTCTGAGGAAGGACAGGTAAGTATCAAGTGGACCTTCCTGAAGAAATTACTTAAAGGCCAGGCATGGTGATGCATGCCTTCAATCCCAGCGCTCAGGAAGCAGAGGCAAGTGGATCTCTCTCTGAGTTCCAGGTCAGCCAAGGCTGCATAGTGAGCCCTGTCTCAGAAAACAAAACCAAAATGAAATAAGACCACAATAACAAAAGGCATTGCTTATATGTGGGAGCCAGTCTAGATGGTGATGCGTGTCAGAACAGCTAGCTGAGGAAACACTAATAAGGAGGCCTGGAGTGGAGAGAGAAGGTGGGGTGTGTCTGAGAAATGACCAGAGTTGAGTGTCTAGAATTTGGAGGGAGAGGTTGTGTCAAATGTGTATGTTGTAATACGGATGTTTTCGTGCTGTTAATACTGACTGCCTTCCAATTCTAAGCTCCTTGATGACCCAGAGTTTGAAGATTGTAGCTGTTACATTTAGCTCCTAGTAAGTATGGGAAGTATTTAATAAATGGGTAAATTCCCGACCATAAGGATTCACTTCAGAGTAGGAGATGGAAAAGAATCCTAACAATTATGAAGTAGAACAGTGGCTCAAGAATGTAGTTTTTGTTGCTTGAAACAGTCTTGCTCTGTGGCCCAGGCTACCCTCAACCTTGAAATCTCCGTCTTGACCTCCTGAGTTCAGGGGTTACAGGTGTGTGCCATCACTCCTGGCTAGGAACTTTCTTTTTAAAGCCTAGATTTAAAAAATCCTAGACACTCCTCAGCTCCCCCTCGCCCCCCAAAAAATCCTAGACACTCCTCAGCTCCCCCTCACCCCCCCAAAAAATCCTAGACACTCCTCAGCTCCCCTTACCCCCCCCAAAAAATCCTAGACACTCCTCAGCTCCCCCTCACCCCCCCAAAAAATCCTAGACACTCCTCAGCTCCCCCTTACCCCCCCAAAAAAATCCTAGACACTCCTCAGCTCCCCCTCACCCCCCAAAAAAATCCTAGACGCAGATGAACTAGTGTGGAAAGCAGCGCCAGATTGACCTGGTTCTTGCATGGGAGTTGCTTCCCCGTTAGCCTGTCTATCTACCACACTCTAACCTCTCCTTTGTATGTTCACTTTACCTCTTCTACCTGTTCCTACCCATCTGTAGAGCTATCTGCTTTCTATTTGCTTGTTTTAAAACTACCTGATTTTCTTTCAAGGGCAAATACCTGACCTATTTTCTTCTGTCTGCTCTCTGTAGACCAGGCTGGCCTCGAACTCACAGAGATCCCTTGAACTCACAGAGATCCACGTGCCTCTACCACCTGAATGCTGGGATTAAAGGCGTGCACCACCACCACACCTAGCTAGAAAGGTTTTTACTAGCTTGTGCTGATCACTTGGAAAAGCATGTTTTAAATATCTCCATTGTATGGATTTTCTTTCAGCTGTTAAACGGTTGATGAAAGAAGCAGCAGAATTGAAAGATCCAACAGATCATTACCACGCTCAGCCTCTGGAGGTTAGTGTCTGTCTCTGTCCAGAGTGCTGCAGGACTCAGTGTCTCAGATGACTCAGAACTACGTTTCCATTGCTTTGAGCTGTTGATGTGTTTCGTTGTTTATTGATCTGCTTTATTCTGTTGATGACTGTTTTGTTAGCCTTTCATCAGGCTCCTTAGGCAACCTGACCCAGGGACTCTGTGAGTGCATTTCAGATGCTAACTTAGGGTTTAGTGTGGAGGGAAGGTAGTAGAAAGAACCCCACACCCTACTCTCTCTGCAGCTACCCTAGGCTTTTGACACAGGCACCTCTACCTCCGTCTGTCTGTGAGAGGACAGTGCTGACTGCATAGTCAGGTTTCCATGGTAACAGAGAAGACTTAATATGATGTGTAAGAACTTGGCAGTTTGGAAAGTGACTTGATAACTGTGTAATGACATATAGCCAGTCTGTTAATATTACTAATCAGTTATACATAATGAAGAATACTTTTTAAAGATTTGCTAAGAAAGCTTAAATTTATACTAATGATTTGACTATTTCCACTAATTGGTATTTTTGAGGCATTAATTTCCAATTTAATTAAATAAATCTTACTTATGAATATATAATTGGACTTAGAAATTTTTAATTTTTAAATTTAAATTTTAGATCAAATTAAATATTTGATTTAAAAATACTTTAACTTCTATGAAACAAAAATTTATATTAAATAATACCTTTTTACTTATGACTTGAGGCATTTTGAGCGTTTAGAGACTATTAGCACTATTAGGAAGCATTTGATTCTCCTCGCCTGACATTTTTAATGTTACTATTAATAAAAATGATAAAGTGTTAAAATGTTGTTGATCCTGTGGATTCTTGTTTTTGTTTAGGATAACCTTTTTGAATGGCACTTCACAGTTAGAGGGCCCCCAGATTCCGATTTTGATGGAGGAGTTTATCATGGACGAATAGTGCTCCCACCAGAGTACCCCATGAAACCACCAAGCATTATTCTGCTAACGGTAAGAGCTCTTGGCTTTTACAGTGTTTGCAGATTAACTTCTCTGGCCATCTGCAAATGTGGTCAGCATATTTATAAGAAATGAAGTAGAATATTGTTCTGATTTTGCCTTCAGAGCCTGGGCCATAGAAGTGCAGTATTTTTTCCTCAGAATAATTTCGAGGAAGCTGATGCATCTGTGAAGTACTGGTGATGCTAGTGAACATGTAAATGTCACAGCACAGTTGTTAGGATTCAGTGACTTAATGTGTGAGGAGTGCTAGGAATGTTGCATGTGATGATACTGTGAGTAGAGCTCAGAGTCACCGCCTCTCCGATTTTCTGTCCATCTCGCCTCATTTTCATAAGTTTCTTCATATTTGCAACAAACTATAATATCTGTCTCACTGATCTGACATGGAAATGAAAGATCAGCATCCTGTAATAGCTCTTAGGGCCTGCCGCAGACACCTTAATAAATGTTATTATATTTCTGTTTAGATCTCAGAATTTCTACCTTTGTGTGATGTCTTTTCATGTCAAAGAAGACTATTGATATATTAACTCTCTTGGTTGCTAAACTTTCCTACCCTCACTCATGTTTAATTTTTTCCTAACCATGAAAAATGCAACACACATACACACACACACACATACACACACCACACACTCCCCACACACACACCCCTTTTTGTTGCTTTATTTTTCTCTTTGATAACCTTACTCTTGTGTAGGCTATTACAGTCCAGTTTCAGGAATGTTCTCTGTTGAAACATTCTTTTTCTGCTTATCTGAGACCTGCCAGGGCTTCTCAGTCTTTATCCTGTTCCACCCAAGTCTTCTCGTGGACTCACGGATAGCGCTCTGTGACAGGAGGTGTTATCCGTGACGGCAGACTAGCTCAGCTGCAGCCTGACTCTGGAGAGTACAAGGCATTTGTTTTAGGGTCACTGGTCAGGGTCCTGACTAGCCCTTTCCATCTCACCCCATGTAGGTTATGTATTGTCTTAGGAATTTAGTTTTGTTTCTGTCTGATGGATGTTGTTCGTGGCAAATACAGCTACATCCTAAGTTCCTGGCCTGTAGACGCTGCTCAACAAGCACTGAACATGATGCTAATTGTTGGTGTTGGCATGGAGGCCGGGGCAGCCCTTCAGGCTCCAGTGTCAGGACTCATTTCAGTTGGCTGGGAGAAACAAGCAGTCTGGAGAAAGGGGCTGGTATATGTGGGGGTTGTGTGTGCGTATGCATGCGCAATAAGCAACAGCTCTTTACCAGTAGTTAACCAGTGGATCAGTTGGATTTACCACTCTGAAAAGCAGCCCTGCCCTCCTCAGTGGTCAGTATTGCCTTCTTGCTTGCTTCATTTCTTAAAAATGTCACTTCCTATTTTGATGCAGCAAATGTTTACTGACATGACCCAGGCGTGTTGATGAGGCAGGACTGAGTCAGCCTCTGACCAGGGAGTGTTGCTTCTGCCTTGGTGCCTTTTCCTTTCTCACCTTCCTCCTCAGTGCTGTGGCTACTTCCCTGCTCAGGATTGCACTGCTTCTTATCTGTGTGAAATAACTTCGGTGGTCACCTCTGACAGGAGAGGTGCCAAGAGTCTTCATCTTCTACTTCTACCTTCCTGCTACATGTCATTGGTGGCTTTCCTATCAAGCCATCAGATCCATGTCCAAACCAGTTCATTATCAGAAACTTGTGGCCCACCCCCTCTCGTCTCCTTCCCAGGGGTCCAGAAGAGATGCTACCAACAGCGGGAATAATCTGAGGGAATGAATCTAAGTACACTGAGTTCCACAGGCCCTTTACTTTAGTCCTTTGAGATAAGATTCTATCTACACAGCTTCAATTCTGTACTCACACTTTGCTCCTGTCTGTCCCTTTTCCTCCTGTCCGATCCTCGTTCTAACTAAGCTCTTTTTGCCTCGTCCTCATCTTCATCTTCATTTTTCTCCATCTTGGTTCCTTCTGGTTCAGAACTGGTCCACCACCTCATCAACCGTAACTCTCACAATACAATGCAAGGCTTCCAAGGTCCCCACAAGAGCAGTAAGTTAGCTTCATTTGCAACCCAAAAGGAGTTGGGGTCAGATAAGGCCTGGGGTAAGTCAGAAAGGGAATTTATATGCTCAAGATATATTCTTATAAGTGATTAGGTGAAATGTTATGAGTTTATCGTAAATGTACTCAAACTGCAACCTTTTTTTTGGGGGGGGGGGTGTTTCGAGACAGGGTTTCTCTATGTTTTGCGCCTTTCCTGGAGCTCACTGTGTAGACCAGGCTGGCCTCGAACTCACAGAGATCCGCCTGCCTCTGCCTCCCAAGTGCTGGGATTAAAGGTGTGCGCCACCACTGCTGGGCTCAAACTGCAATCTTACAGGTGGTTAGGTCAAAGAGTCTGTGAGTCACTAACATGTAACTGCCTCTATTTCTATGTCACCATATACTGGCAGGGCAGGGTAACTGCTGGGAGTAGGAAACCTGCCTGTGCCTTCACTGCACCTGGTATGCAAAAAACCCTTTTGTTCTGAGTCAATTGCTCTGAAATGCTGCTTGGGCTTTAAGAGGAAGGAGGGTCTGCGTTTCATTTGCACAAGAAACAAAGCTATGGACCTAAGTTCCCCTGTCTCCTAGACCTGGGAGACAGGCTGTTTATCTTAATTCTGGAGACTCAGCAATTGGTCTAAAATGCTTTGTCCTTTCTGCTTTTGACTTTGGATGCTAGAGAAGTATATTAGATAAAATACACTGTTAGAAGTTCTTGGGGAAGGTATGAGAGCACACAAGAAATTCATAGCAGGAAACAGCTGATACATTAAAAGCCGAATAACACCAAATACTCCTTGAGATTTGGTTTCCTGTGGAAGAATCCCCTGATTCCTCCAGCCATAGCTTTACCATATTCATGTGAATTCTTACTACATTCCTGCAACTCGTAGTAATTCAACTCTGCTCTTCCTTGACCACATTTTATCTAATTAAACGGCATCAACCTTCTGAAAAACTGCTCCTGTCTCAAAGTCTCCTTTCCAACTAGTCAAGTGAGTTTGGCCTCTTATGACAGTATCTTCTCTTTATGAAAAACCTAGATCTGTTGTAGGCACAGGGCATAGCATCAGTAAATCTTTACGTGCTAATTATTTAAATTCCAATCATGCTGCTCAGTCTCAGAAAGGTGCTAATACACCCTCTAAAAAACATTATTATTTATTCAACATTTAACAAATATTTTTTTGTATGTCTGTATCTCTTTATTAGAGTTTAATTCTCAAATATTATCTTTAAAATTATTACTCATTTATAAATATAAGTATTTATTCTTGGAAAGCAGAAGGATTACATAGACTTTTGCAGTTTTTAAGATGTGTTCTGTATTTCTAAGGCTAATGGACGATTTGAAGTAGGCAAGAAGATCTGCCTGAGCATCTCAGGGCATCATCCTGAAACCTGGCAGCCCTCATGGAGCAGTGAGTACTAGTGAATATAAGCTCACATCATTGTATTCAGTTCAAAATAATGAATTATAATACACCTTTGAGAGTAAAGATGTTTGGATAATATATGATACCATTGAAAAATTAATAAAAATACTTTTCCATTTCTAGGTTGGTACAGTACTTTAATAACCTCTCACTTAGATTTTCTAAAAACCTTCAGATCTTTTTTTTTTCCCCAAGTAAATCTAGTTCCCTTTAAAATTTTTATTGTGTGCAGATGTGTATGGAGGCCATTAATTGTTGTAGGGTGTCTTCCTTTATTCTCTTCTACCCTATTTTTTGAGGCACATTTTGTCAAACTTGCTGACCAAGCAAGCCCCAAGGAGCCCCTGTCTCTGCTTCCCTAGAACCAGTTAGAGTGTGCACTGCTGTGTCTACCTGCTCTTTTTTATTTCTTAAAACAATCACAGGGAGCATGGGTGCTGGAGACCAAGCCTGGGTCCCTGTGCTTACACTGCTGAGCTGGCTCCCTACCCCGGCTCCTACCCCAGCCCAGCCCCTACCCCACCTCCTACCCCAGCCCACCTTCTACCCCAGCCCACCTCCTACCCCAGCCCACCTAACCCTTTCACTGAATTGACATTCATTTTCTGTTTCAGTAAGGACAGCATTGCTGGCCATCATTGGTTTTATGCCAACTAAAGGAGAGGGAGCCATAGGTTCTCTAGATTACACACCCGAGGAGAGAAGAGCACTTGCCAAAAAGTAAGTTTCTTGTTAGGGCTGAGTGGTATTAGTGGTTAAGGGTCCAACCTTAGCATTGTAGAAATCAGTTCTGCACATTTCCTTGGAGTGATCAGAATATAAAAATGGATCTCCTGATATTTTTATAGTATTGTGGATCAGTCCTGGGGTTCACTTCATGTCAGGCAGGTACTGTTCCACTAAGTTGTATTACCAGCCCAACTAGGTCATTCTTTCAAAAGTAGTTGATGAGCTGGAAAGATGGTTCAGTGTTTAGCACTGGCTGCTCTTCCAGAGGACCCACATTATGGCTCATAATGGTCTGTAACTCCAGCCCCATAGGAGCCAATTACCTCCCTCTTCTGTTCTCTGTGGGCACAGGAACACATGGTGCACAGACATGCATGCAGGCACAACACCCACACACATAAATAGAATAATAACAATTAAAGTAACTGGTAACATTCTACTAAGATTTGGTTTACTCCTGTGGGAGATGTATCTCCTGGAAGGCATTACTTACTGGCCCTTTGTCCCACTTTGGTTGGCATCACAGGTAGAAAGAGCCAGAGTCATTATTTATTTGTAGCTGTCTGTAAGATCAGCTCCCAGGGGTTGGAATGAAACCCACTGTATCTTTGTAACAACTTACATAGCTTATAGTAGATATCTAATAAATAATCTGGGATAAAATAAAGAAAAATTTTGTTAGGTAGTGATATGGTGATATTGCCCTCTTTTAGTTTTTTGTTTTTGTTTTTTCTTTTTGGTGTATTTTTATCTATATAATCAATAATTCATTCAATTCAAAGTACCATTTCCTTTCTAGCTGTTCTGGGACTCATTATGTAGACCAGGCTGGCTTTGAACTCGAAGAGTTCTGGGATTAAAGGTGTGTGTCACCAAGCCTAGCATAAATTTTTTTTGTCTTTTTGTTTTTTGACACAGGGTTTCTCTGTGTAGTCCCAGAGCTCTGTAGCCCAGGTTGGCCTTGAACTCACAGAGATCCACCTGCCTCTACCTTCCGAGTGCTGGAATTAGAGGCATATGCCACTACCACCCAGCTCATAAACTCTATTTTTAATTGGCTTCTTTCTTGTTCACAGACTTTGAATAGGCTTATGATCTGTGTTCTTTAGGATAGTATCTTAGAGTATAATAGACAGTTATGTAGAGCTGAAGCTTATCTTTCTTCAGATAACTTTTTTGTTGTTGTTTTTCAAGGGTTTCTCTGTGTAGTTTTTGGTACCTGTCCTGGATCTCACTCTGTAGACCAGGCTGGCCTTGAACTCACAGAGATCCTCCTGGCACTACCTCCCATGTGCTGGGACTAAAGGCGTGTTTCCCCCCCCACCCCCAGCACAGATAACTTATTTTTTTAAAAATGAAACCTAAGCAGGTTTTTAATGAACACCTTTACTTTCCTCGGAACTGAGTTACTGCCCCCTCCCACAGCCCATAGGTGACCTGTAGGTGAAGTGGTCAAGTGTTCTTTTCTTTTAGGTATTCCATATTTGAATATCTTTAAAATTTTTAAAGATTTATTTATTTTATTTTTTATGTTTATGGGTGTCTTGCCTGCGAGCATATATGTCTGTGCATCGTGTGTGCAGCACCTGTGAAGGCCAGAGAGGGCGTTGGGTCTTCTAGAACTCTAGTTCCAGGTGGATGTGAGTGCTGAGATGGAACCCTGGTCCTCTGGAAGAGCACTCAGTGTTCTTAAGTGCAAGCCATCCCTCCAGCTGCGATTTGAGTGTCTTAACAAAAGAGAATGAGTTCTCAACTGTTTGATTTGTGCTCACTGAAGAACATTGTTTCCTATCAGATCACAAGATTTCTGTTGTGAAGGCTGTGGCTCTGCCATGAAGGATGTCTTGTTGCCTTTAAACTCTGGAAGTGATTCAAGCCAGGCTGACCAAGAAGCCAAAGAACTGGCGAGACAAATTAGTTTTAAGGTACTATAAACTTTGGAACAGATCCATTCATGTGGCCTTTTGTTTACTGCTGAGTTCTAGATAAAAAAGGAAAATAATACAGTTCTATTGACATGAGATTTTAGAAATAATGTTTTCTTACTACAAAACGTATAAGCTATACTCATGCAGGCATTTGGGCATAGCAGTTAAAGCTAGACTAGTGTATAAGACTGCATTCAGAGCTCATCTTTGCTGTTTACTGGCTGACATGTCAGACAAAGTACTTTACCATCATAGATATATAATATATAATAATAGTACCTCCCTGTTGGACTTTGTCAGGATATGCTAATTAACACATAGACCACGTGGATTATAGTTGCATTTAGAACTACCCCTGGTGCTTACTACATTCTAGTTCTCTTTCCCTCCGTTCCTCCCTCCTCCCCTCCCGCCCTTCCTTCCTTCCTTTCTTCTTTTATCCATTACATCCTGACCACAGTTTCACTTCCCTCCACTCCTCCCAGTCCCTCCCCCAGCCCCTGCTCTCCCCAGATCCATTCCTCCTCCATTTTCCTTCAGAAAAGGGCAGGGCTCCCAGGGATATCAACTGAACATGTCATAATAAGGTCCAGGGAGACTAGGCACGAACCCTCCTATCAAGGCTGAGGGAGGCCAGCCAGTAGGAAGCAAAGCAGTGCATCTGAAAGGAGCAGTGGGGGTAGTAATCTAGGAGGCTAGTGATGCAGCTAATACATTCATTTCTTCTTACAACACTGCTCTTGGCTGTATCTTACTTATAGGCCGAAGTGAATTCATCTGGAAAGACTATTGCTGAATCAGACGTAAACCACTCTTTTTCACTAAACGAGTCACAGGACGATTTACCTACAGCATTCCAGGGTGCTACAGCCGGCACATCGGTATGGCTCTTATCTTTGAATACACACCCACACACCACACAAATCACATCACACACATATACAACACCCCCCTACACACCCCATCCATCACACACACCACACACACACCACACACACACAAACATGTGCCACATGTACACCCCCCCACATATACACACAAATACACAAACACTCCCCCACCCACACTCCACATACAAACACCACATACACACACACCCCCTCCATGCACACAAACCCACACTATTGTTTGGAGTAAGGTAAGGTGCTTCTAGATCAAATACTGAGAATTGTTTCTCTTAGTGGTAGGATTTTAGCCCAGCTGCCCCACTAATTACGCGGTTTTGAACAAATCTTTCTGGACTTTAGTTTTTTTGTTAAGTGGAGTTGTTTGAATGAAATGGTTTCTAAGTCCTGCTGTTGTTTCAGAATGCTATGACTTCTTTAAAGTCAGTGCTGACGAGAGGTAGCTTAGGTAAAACATGCATACTCACAACTCTCTTACCGACAGTAGACACTGACTTAATAACCCCTGAGCCTCTAACTTGCCTTGGAGTAGATCTGCCTAGTGCTCTGGCTGCGCCTGGCTGTCTTCGTTTAAATTCAGTCCAGATTTGGTGAGGTCAGCAGTGCTGCCCCTCGGGAACACACTCCTCATCGAGGGGCTGGCAGCTCCGTTTGCAAGCATAGACACAGAACTTCAACTCCCCTCGCACAGCCCCGTGGAACGCTGCTGTGTGTGGAGTAAGTGACCAGGAAGTGTTAGATGAAAGAGTGAATGTGTCTTATGGTGGAGATAGCTCTGCTCTGAGCCATTGCTTCAAAAAGTGGCTCTGCACAGGTCAGCAGAGACTGATCAGAAATATTACTGGGTTGGTGCTAAATAATGAGGATTCTGAGGGAAAGTGGCTTGATTTGAACATGTATACGAGATGAACTCAGCTCTTTTGGAGTCAGTTTCGTTAGATTATTTGACTCGGTAACCACGTTTTGTATTTCCCCTCTGGTTTATAGAAGGGGTTTATTGACTTATTGAGGGAGTTGTGCACATGCCACTACGTATGTGTAGAGGGTAGAGGACAGTTTGTGGAACTCGGTTCTCTTCTACCATGTGGGACCTGGCACTAAACTTAGGTCATCAGGCTTGGCAACAGGCCCCTTTATGCATTGAGCCGTCTCACTGGCCCTGAAGGACTTAGAGGTTTCCAGAAAATGGAAAGAGAAGGTAGACGAAATCGTTTTGAGTGGTTTTCCTTCAGGGAGTAAGATGGGCATCAGTATGCTTTCAGTCTACTATCCAGTGTCTTGTTACATGTTCCAGTTACACTTATTTTAGTTTTCACTTATTTTGATGTTAATTGTCTATGCTTTTCTATAGTAAGTGGCCCAGGAAAAATGCCTTATGGCAGTTTATGTTCCTCAGTCTATCAGTTTCCCGATCCCAGGGAGTGAAGTTTGAGTAAGCCATTCTATTTTCTATTAAAACCATTCCAGGGCTGGTGGGATGGCCTAGTGGTAAAGGCATTTGTCTGTCACACAAGTCTGGCACCCTGACTTCAGTCCCTGGAACCCACATGAAAGTGGAAAGGACTGACTGACTTCACAAAGTTGTCCTCTGACTTCCACAGTGTGACATAGCACATGCATCCACACATATCATGTGCATGCACACCACAATAAATAAGTGAATGAAAATTTAAAAGCTTTCTATTTAATATAAAAGGCAATGAATTCACTCATTGTTGGTTTTACTAAATTAGTTTGAAAAAAAATCACTGTATATTGCTAGATACATAACTATGACTATAATTATTTAGATAAGAAAAAATTTAGCATTTTATAACATTTCATCGGTATTTAGCCAATGTTAACTGCCCAAAAGGTATCTGAAATATAGAAACCTAAATAAACATTATATAAGCATTTTTCGCTAAAGCACGCTAGGCATCAATTCATTAATCCCAAGAGTCTTGTGTGTGCTGAGATACTCAGTTTTCTTTCTTTATTTTGGTTTTTCGACACATGGTTTCTCTGTGTAGTTTTGGTTCCTGTCCTGGATCTCTCTCTCTCTGTAGACCAGGCTGGCCTTGAACTCACAGAGATCTGCCTGGCTCTGCCTCCTGAGTGCTGGGACTAAAGGTGTGCACCACTGCTGCCTGGCTAGTTGTCTTTTTTTAAAGACATGGTCTTGCTATGGAGTCCAAGTTCACCTTGTATTTACCTATCTTTTGCCTCAGCCTCCAAGTGTTGAGATTACACGCATGTTTTAAGGATTGTTTTCTAAATGTATTAATCATACTAATAAAGAGGTGAAGAACTATCCTAAGTAAATTTACAAACTATTTTTTAACCTAAATCTGAATGCCTTCAATAGGATATGTTAATGGTAACAATATTAGTAATGATTAACATTTAGTAAGTAATTATGTGTCATAAGCACTTTATATCATCAATCCATTTAGTCCTCACAAGTACTGAATTGGATATTATTGTCATTGTACAGATGACAGAGCTGAAGCCTAGGTTAAATAGCTGGCTTAGGAACACACATCTACTAGGCAAAGCCAGACTAGAACTAATAAAGGCTCATTGTTTTGTTAGTTTCAAACTAAGGAAAAAACAATAATATATTCAGTAAAAGCTTTAGTATGAGTCAGTCTCTTAGGCTACAGTGATATTGTCGTCAGGTTTTCCCCCAAAAAACCTGTTCCTCACCATCCAGTGGTGGCCAAGCCTTTAATCCCACCACTTGGAAGGCAGAGGCAGTCAGATCTCTGTGAGTTCAAGGCCGGCCTGGTCTACAGAGCAAGTTCTAGGACAGCTAGGGCTACAGGGCTACATAGAGAAACCCTATCTGGCTGGGTGATGGTGGTACACGCCTTTAATCCCAGCAGTCAGGAGGCAGAGCTGGGCAGATCTCTGTGAGTTTGAGGCCAGTCTGGTCTACAGAGCAAGATCCAGGACAGGCACCAAAACTCACAAAGAAACCCTGTCTTGAAAAAGAGAGAGAGAACCTGTCTCAAGGGGGAAAAAAAAAGGAAAGAAAGGGAAGAACCTGTTCCTCACTGGGTATGGTGGTACATGCCTACAGTCTTAGTACTGGGGGAGGAGGTGGAGGCAAGAGGATTCCATGTTCAAGGCCAGCTGGTTACCAGCTGTTTGTTCTCTTTAAGCCTTAGTCCATGGATCGATTGAATACATTTATGCTCTTAGCTGAGCATCAGAAGGATGCAATACATAATAATGTACCTGTATTGGCTGCTGTAACTCAGTTCACTCATTGAATGTTGTTCACTTGCTGTATGGCGTTTGTGATGATGTCACCATACAACATTGAGTTTTATGTGTCACACTCTTCAGTGGGCAGATTGTCCCTTGGAATCTAGATTGTACAAGTCTAAGTTGCAGCTCTTAACTCAGCATTGGTATTACTTTAAACTCAAACCCACCAGTAGTTTCTTTTTAACTCTGTGTTAACTACATTAAGAAACTCCAAAGAATAATTTTAAGAATTTCAGATTATCTAAGCTTTTTTCCTATGTATGCTAGGGATCAAACTCAGACCAGCGGTTTCCTCCTTGTGTTTAAAGCTGTTGCCAGCACAGAGCTTACACTCTCAATGATTAAAAGAAGAATTTGGGTTATATTATTTGATTCTTTTAAGTGTTTGTGTTTTCTCTGTTGGAAAGTATTTGAAATGTCTTGTATTTAATTCATATTATTCTGAGTAAATTATTCATTCTTGTTTCTTGTCTGAAAGGATGAGTATGTTCTAGTGGTAACAGCTACTCTCAGTGAAAGCATTAAAAGCCATTGATGCAGTCGAGACAGGTTAATGAGTCTGAGTGTAGTCCATACATTGTGTGGCTTCTTTGAATGTGCTATTGCCAGTTTTATTATCTCCAAGGCAAACTTAAGATTTTGAAGCCCTGTGTCACATTATGATTGTTTCCTGACTGAGCAGTCCTTGAGGTAACCAGAAGATGCCACCACCCAGTGCTTTGGGGGAACAGCCATGTACAAAGTTGAGCGCACCGTGGCACTCACATACCCAGGGCACTCTTGACAACACAAACTAGATACTTTTAGACTTGTGTTCAGCTCACTTGTCTGGGATTATGGGAAAGGACAAGCTGAGTTTGAAAACAAGCCCATCTTCACAATAGCAGTTGTGTTTTAAAATTGCTTCCTTACTCTGGTTGATGGGGGAGTGTTGACAGGTGAGCAAGGCCATCCTGAAGAAGTTGCATTCCTCCTACTATTTGTGACGGGTCATTTTCAAGTTGAAAGTGGAGAGCCTGCTTCTCTCCTTGGATCTTTGGAAAGCAGGGCAGTGACCAGATGCTTGGCAGAAACTGATGTTGTGTCAGCTATCTGGGGAGAAACAGCGGCAGTGCCTGTGTCTGCTGATAAATGGGCTCCTCCACCTCATGAGTGCTCACGATAGCTCATGTTTCTGGCTTATTCATCAGGGCTGGTTCCTAGTCTCAGTGTTCACATGGACCTTAGTAGATTTACCTTAGTCATATTTAATACTCTACATATTCTTAAACTGTTAATGAGTGCATATACATATACAAAATGTGGTTATTTTATTTTATTTTATTTTATTTACCAATTTCAAACAGATTTTCTTATTGTTTCCTAGTATGGAGCCCAGAATCCATCTGGAGCACCCTTGCCACAACCTACCCAACCGGCTCCTAAGAATACCTCCATGAGCCCTCGACAGCGCCGGGCCCAGCAGCAGAGTCAAAGAAGGTCTTCTACTTCCCCCGACATGACCCCAGGCCAGCCGCCCAGAGCCAACCACACTGAGCACGGCGGGTCTGCCATGCTGATCGTCATCCTGACTTTGGCATTGGCAGCTCTTATATTCCGACGGATATATCTGGCCAATGAGTACATATTTGACTTTGAGTTATAATGCTGGTTTGTGACTTAAGAGCTGAGACTCAGTTGCTTCATTAAACATTCTGCATTGGGTATAACCTAAGGATTGTTTACAAAAAGATTATTTTGTATTTACCCTTCACTCCTTTTTAATCGTTATAAATTCATTGTGCTATAGGCAGACATGCAGGCTGTGGCCCAGCAGTTGTTGCTTAGATTAAGGGACTGGAAGCCACGGTTCCTTGTCTTACTATTTAATCTACTTCAAAACAAGTAACCTGTTGTGGTTGCTCACACCCACGCTGCTTTTCCGTAGATTTGCAATGCTTTTCTGTGTAGTCCTTTGGAGTTTTCAGATAAAAGGCGGTGTTTTTACATCTGGAGTATTACTGGTTACTCAGTATCACTGACTGAGTACTATCTCTAGTTCTGTAGAATGAGAGGGATAAAGAATGGCAGAGGGAGGGCAGATTGCTCATTAGCTTCTTGAAAAGTGTCCTTTATAGGAGAGGCTGGGATTGCCCATTCTGTGATCTTTGTATTTGAGACTTTGTTCGGTGAGAATAATTTTATTTCAGACATTTATGAAGATCTTTGTTACATTTTTGTTTTGGATATTACTTGAAGAGAAAAGACTTTGTAGCCACTTTGATATGCTGTTATCACTTCTGATGTGCACACAAATGAAAAGAAAACAGGCCTTCATAACCCTGTCATATGGGGGAAAGGGTCCATGCCAAGAAATAGTTTGATATTTTCTTTCACAAGTTAGGTGAGGAGATCATAAAATTTGAATATTTGCTCTGCTTTCATTTGTATATGGTTGGAATTATATGCCCAGCTCTGTAATCACTATAGGTTTTAATTATTCTAGGAATATGCATAATATTCAAATTTTAATAGAAAAACTCAGGGCCTAAGAGAGATTAAAAACAAACCAACTTTTATTTAGAATTGTTCACTAATCAAAGCCAAGAAAGATTTTAGTGGAAAAGTTTATCTGTCCCTTGGTGCCAGCCAGTCCCCCAGATGCTGACATCTAATTTTGTCATCACAGTGCCTAGTGAGACCACTTGAGGCAATGCTGCCAGCAGCATGTTCTTTGAGCAACCTGAGGGAGCTCTTGAGGGTCCTGTATTAATGATGTACCTGGGAAATATAGGCAGTCCCCAGCTTTTAAATATATCATGCTCTCAAAGCCCATTTATAAGCTTTTTTTTTTTTTTTTTTTTTTTTTTTTTTTTTTTTTTTAAGACAACTGAGTATAAATGGTATTTGGGTTCTGGGTCAGTACACAAAGGTTAGTTAGCTCATACATATTTTAAGTATGTGTGGTGGGAGGCTAGTTGTAAAGTCTTTATGTGGTTTTAACTAAATACAATTATGGGCAAGATAAAAACAGCTCACACAATCATTTTAAAGGTGAGTTTAATTTTCAGTCCTATTTTGTGATTTGGGGTCTGTGAGCCATTTTTATTTGGTAGCCAGTTGTTATTGTGTCAACACCTAAAATCTAAAAGGTACTCTATGCTATAATATAATCTTAACGTTTAAATAGATTGAAACTTTAATAGATTAGCATTTTATAGTTCTTCAAATTGTTTATGTCTATATATGAAATTGGTAAAGTCTAAAAAGCCCGGGAACTTTGTGATGACCTCATGTCAGGAAGACTATAGGTTACCAATTTTTAAATTTTCTTGCCGTGAAAAAATATATTCTGAGGTCTTAGTTTTATAATACCAGATATGAGAAACATTGGGTCAGTGGTCTCCTAGAGAGAAGCCAGTAGCCCCCTGGAAGCCTGGTTGGCCTTTCCATGTAGGAGAGAAGCCCTACACCATCACCTGTGCTGAGATGGCTCATGCGCTAGAGTGGTCTTCCTCCCAGTCAGACCGGCAGCCTTTGGAGCTCTGTGATCTTGCTGCATCTTCTGTGGGCGCCTGTGCTAAGCACTGAAGTTGTTCTGTGATTTCATCCGTTCTCCCCTCCCTGTTGCTAACTAGCTACCTCCTTATGTGTGTTGGCATTTTTTAGCACTTGATACACACATCAGAGTGGTACATTGTGCTTTGTTCCCTCATTGCTATCTAAAAATTGTCCTTCTCCCCTGGAGTCAGTGAGGTCATTGAAGGGCCTCTGTTGTTAAAGCCTGCCTCAGTTTAGCTCTTTAATTCCAGCTTAAGGCCCAAACCATGTAGAAGCTGGTAGGTAAGGTCTTAGGATTCCCATTTCCCCAGTTCTCATATTTCAGAACTCAAGGCTTCTTCACTGACCAGCATATCTATGACTACACATGAAGGTAGTTAAATAGCATGCTTGAAAAATATGCCTGTTTTGGTTGTAGCAGCCTAAGCCTATGAGCCTTCCAAATCTTCTGTATGTGGCGATTTGTGTAGCACTTTACATTTCCATGCTGCTGATTGTTTTATTCTACTGAAATAAATGATTTCATCAAGCTTCTCAGTGAATTAAAAAATGAATTTATTGATTTTACTATGAAAATGACAAATTCCCCTATTTCAGGAGAATAAGAACTCTTGTTTATTGAACTTTGGTTTATGAAGAAACATGTAGTATCTTGAGATTGCCCATTTTTATAGACCAGAGTCTAAAACTTCACATGCCTGTTCTTATGGGGACCTAGGGTGAAGTGTTGAAAAGTCTACATTGTTCTGATACCTGCAAATGAGTCTGTAGCAAGTGACCACAGAGTGACCGTGACAGTTGTGTGACTTTCTGAGGTCATGAGAACAAATACCTATCACCTCAAACAGGGCACTACCATGACCTCGAAATAGTTCCACCCGAGACTGTGGCGGTGAACCAGTGACAACACTCACAGCTTTTTCTTTCTTTCTTTCTTTCTTTTTTTTTCTTTTTTTTTTTTGATTTTTTGAGACAGGGTTTCTCTGTGTAGCTTTGCGCCTTTCCTGGAACTCGCTTTGTAGCCCAGGCTGGCCTCGAACTCACAGAGATCCGCCTGCCTCTGCCTCCCGAGTGCTGGGGTTAAAGGCGTGCGCCACCCCGGCCCGGCTCACAGCTTGTTTTTGACTGAGGTTGAATTCTTTGCCATCCAGTCTTCCTTCTTGTCCGTACTCCTTTGAGTACCATGTCTGCACTTTCCACTTTGTGCTTTCTGCCACGTTCTGATCTGTGCAGTTACCTCTGGATCTCCTCCAGTCTTGCCATTCTTTATAAACAGCCAATCTTCATTCAGTATGCCTGCCTCTGCCTCTCCTGTTGCCTAAACCTGATTGGAAGCCAGACTGCTGTTCATGACCAGAGACCTGCTTCAGCTAATGCTGCTGGGGTCTCCTGTCTCTGAGCTTGGGCCCATGGACCTGACCCCTCTGTCTTCAAATGAGCCAGCGTTACTAACTAGACTGTTCATAGCTGTGCCAGACAAAAATTATGTCAAAGGGAATCATAGACTTCAATATAAGAACTACAGCTAGTGGCAGTCACCTGTAATGCCAGCACTGGACAGGCAGATTTGGAGTTCAAGGCCAACTTGAGCCACAAATCCAGACCCCATGTCAAAACTCAGCAGCTATAACTATAAAATACTCAGAAGAAACTGTCTTTGTCACCCTGGACTAGGCAGCTACAGGTTCAAAAGTACAAAGAACCAAAGAAAGGGATGCTATAATTCATTGAAATATTTCTTTTCAAAGAATCTTAAGAAACTGGCAGCTGGGCTTGATGGCACAAGCCTATATCACCAGGAGACAGAGGCATGTGCCACCACAGGCACCAGGAAAGCAGGTGGACTAGTGTGAGTTCTACATAGCCAGTTCCAGGCTAGCCAGGGTTGCATAGTGAGATCTTGTCAAATATATATCTATACCACAGTTCAATGCTAAAAAAGAAAGCTTGATTTTAAAATGACAACAGATTAGAAGCTGGGCATGGTGGAACATATCTGTAAACCCAGGATATGGGAAGTTGAGGCAGGACGATCAGTTCAAAGTCCTTGGCTACATAGTTGAGTTTTAAGCTTGCCTGAGTTACATGAAACCCTATTGTAAAACAAACACCAAATCAAAACAAAACATGAAATAAAACAAAAAACTGGAAACAGATTTGAATAGAAATTTCTGCAAAGATACATAGATGGCCTGTGTGCATATGAAGAGAAGCTGCATCATTATTGGGAAGCCGCACATCATACCACACTAAGATACCACTTCAGAAGTACGGCCAGGATGCTTATAACTAGACTCTGAACTCCAGATAAATCGTGCAATCTGTGGTCCCAGCACTTAGCGAGCACTGTTGCCCTTGCAGAGACGGGGTGTGTTACTCAGCACTCAGGTAGCAGCTGAAAACTATCTCAACTCCATTTCCCAGGTTTCTTAGGGTTTCTATTGCTTGGAAGAGACGCCATGACCACAGCAACTCATAAAGGAAAACATTTAAATAGGTCTGGCTTACAGTTCAGAGGTTCAGTCCTTTATCATCATGGTGGAACATGATAGTGTGCAGTCACACATGATGCTGGAGAAGGAACTGAGTGGCCTACATCATGTTGAGGACACAGGAAGTGTTCTGTCTCACTGGGTGTGGCTTGAGCAAATGAGACCTCAAAGCCCTGCCCCCACAGTGACACACTTCCTCCAACAAGACCACTCCTCCTAATAGTGCCACTCCCTTTGGGGGCCATTTTCTTTCAGACCACCACACAGTATCTGATGCCCTCTTCTGACCTCTTTGCGTACAAAGCACACACAATGTTCATACACATACATGCAGGCAAAATACTTAGAGATCTTACACACACACACACACACACACACACACACACACACACACACAGCCAGATGACTTTGTTAAAAATGTGAAGAAATTGGAATCCTATATTTCTGATGAGAATGTAAAGTGGTGCAGCCACTTTCAGAAATAGTTTAATGGTTCCATAAAAAGTGAAACATGAGGGTTGGGGATTTAGCTCAGTGGTAGAGCGCTTGCCTAGCAAGTGTAAGGCCCTGGGTTCAATCCTCAGCTCAAAAAAAAAAAAAAAAAGGTGAAACATGAAGTTACTGTATGCTCCAGGAATCCCAGTCCATTTTTGTATCCCGAAGAAAAATGTAGGCTCGGTGATTAAAGGCCCTTGCTGCAAAGCCTGGCAGCCTGGGTTTGATCCCAGGGTCCTTTACTGGTTGGAAGCAGAGGACTCACCCCTGCCTGTTGTCACCTGACCTCTGTACACATGTGGGTCACACCAGGAATGTCTTTATACAGACAGAAACAGACATTCATGGCATGGTTAAAGGTGGAAACAGGCTGGTGAAGAGAGAAACAGCTTGGCTTCCACCTGTTCAAGGGATAGGTGAGGAAACATGCTACAACACAGATGAACCCTGAACATGTTATGCTGATACATGCTACAATACATGAACTTTGAACATGTTATGCTGATAACATGCTACAACGTAGATGGAACTTGAACACACTGCATTGATACATGCTACAACATAGATGTACCTTGAACACATTATGCTGATACATGCTACAACATAGATGAACCTTGAACATGTTATGCTGATACATGCTACAACACAGATGAACCTTGAACATGTTATGCTGATACATGCTACAACATAGATGAACCGTGAACATGTTATGCTGATACATGTTACAACATAGATGAACCTTGAACACATTGTGCTGAGGGAAGCCAGATTCAAAAGGCTATGCATTGTGGGATTTTATTTACATTAAATGTCCAGAACAGACAGATCCTGTAGAGGTTTGTGGCTGACAGGTGGAAAAGGTTGTCAGGATTGGCAGCAAGCCCCTTTACCTGCTGAGCCATCTCACAGCCCCACATACCCATTGAGGACATTGTAATTAGGTTTCCCAAAATGATTCACAACCAGAATGACCAGCTGAGCCAGAAACCATGTTCTGGTTCCTAGATCCAGTAGCCTGTGCTCTGTTCTCACCATGCTGGGCCTCCTGTGCTGCTGACTCCCAGTCACCTCAGCTGGTTCTTCATGCTTCCAAGTCTGGCTCCCCATCCACCCCTTATCTGTACAGATGTTACTGTTACCAAACTTGGGGTTCACAGCCTGTAACCCAAGAAGCCAAATTCAGGGACCCATTCTCAAGAAACAGATTACCAAACCAGGCAAATTACTAGTAAAAGAAAAAAGATTAAGTGTAGCCACATTGGGAAGAGAGACCGAGATCCATTTTGGGGGTCCTGAAGTGAGAATAAAGTCTAAGTAAGGGCCAGGAATATGCTCATTTAAGCAGTCTGAGTCAAGCTGTGGTCCTGCCTACCATTGACCCATCATGGTTAGGGCTCTAGTCTCATTCTGGAAGGCTGTCTGGTAAGTTGTAAATTACTTCAGGAGACAAGCTTCCCACTCTGGCTGGCACCTTCTTTTCTCCCAGCATGAAATTCCTGAGGGAAATCCCCACTTGGGGTCCACTGGCCCTTGGTGGGGTAGCCACCTTGATAGAAAAGAAACAAAAGTTTCTCACTTCTAGGCTGTCACACTGGCCGCCTGTTGGCCGCCACAAGGCCACACAAATTCTACAAGTCCAGACTCATCTCCTCTCGGACTGGAGAGATGGCCCAGCTACAGATCTTCGCATACATACACTTTACTTTCCACATGGCTACACAGCTATCTTTTACATACATGTCTGCATTTCTTTTCCATACAGCTTCATCTTCCTTGCCTCCACACAGTTACAAATCGCCACTCAGCCACAGCCAAACATCTCATTTACATAGCTCTCTCACCATACAACACTTTACACAGTTCCTAGGCACAGCTCCACTATGTAGCAGCAGCTCTTACATTCAGCTCTCTCACACTCATTCACACACACATACTTCTAGGTTATTCACTCATTCTTTACTCAGTCTTTCACCCACTCACACCCTCACACTTCTCTCATGCTGCTTCTTCTTTATCTCTCAGCGTGCGTGCGTGTGCACACACACACACACACACACACACACACACACACACACACACACACACAAACACACCACTTATATTCTACACAGCCTTCTCTCACCACATTGCCACTGCTGCTCTCCCTCAGCCAAACTTCAGACAATTATAGGTTACATTTCCAGGGCCCTACCCATTCTCAAAACATAGGATAAGTCACGTAGTTTCTCTTAGGCTAGTAATGTCACATTGGCCCATGCACGTAGCCCTAAGTTGGTGAGGGTCCCAGACAGTAAGCAATTGGCTGAGCCTTGAGCAATCAGGTTACATGCAGAAAGGGAGCTACCGCAAGGACTGTGCCTTGATGTGAACAGCCTGGCCTTGATTTAGCAGTAAACAACACCTGGGAATTAGTCTTTGTGTATGTTCTGTAGGGGCAGCTTAGTCTGTTTTGGACTAGTTCTAAGGTCTTTGCAAAATGTGTAAAAGGCTGTCTTTGAGACTGAGAATACTGTTACTTTCCTGTGTCAGTAAAGAAGAATATTCTGGTAATATTTCTGCTCATTAGAATTATACAGCTTAAACAGAAATCCACAGCTAAATGAGTGCCCAGAGATGTAGAACACACTACCAAAGGGCTGTTGAAAGCACCCCACAACTGTTCTTTTTTTCACTCAGTTTTCACAGCTGTGTAGCCTTCTTTCTGCAGAAGCTAGACTTCTTGTCTTGCTGAAACACTTGGGACTTGTGGTCATCTGCCTGATGCCCCAGATGCATTTCTAGCATCCTCAGCAAGTGCTTGTTGTATCAGTGAGAAGGGAAAGGGCACTGCAGGTTCTGTGGCCTAGGCAGCATATGGTGTGGATTCTAATACTGCATTTGATGAACTAGCCTGCCTCCATTTTAGCCTTGAAAGCCATCTTATAGCAAAGACAAACCAGGCTCATTCCTGCTTATGATTAAACCTCTGTTTCTCAAGGATTGGGCTAGGCCCCAGCTGAAACCTTAACTACAAATGGTTCTGCACTTCCTGATCCAGGAATGGCAACCATGTCTTTGTTTCAAAAAGTGTTATGACTATATTGCAACTCTACTTTTGTTTCAAAAGGCTATCATGACCACCTAGTTATGGCCAACTTGTTACCTTCTGCTTCTGTAACCCTGCTTATTTGCCTGCCCATTCCCCCATTTGGAAACCATCTAACCTTTATCTTGCCCAGGTTTAATGCTGACCTCTTGATCCCTGCATTATTGGAAGGCAGCCTGTATACATGAATAAAATAAAATCTCACTTTAATTAATTTGGCCATGATGATTTGGGTTGGTGGTCTTTCTCCTTACATCTTTGGGATTAACACATTCTTACACCATCCTCTTTGGTTATTTTGATTCCTGAAACAACTTGTTCAAATTAGGAATCATTACAAAATAAGTTATATCATATCATTCCTCTTTCCTGCTTTTGATTCTTTCTTCCCTACATAATCAAAGTCCAGTTTTGTCTTCTTCCATCTAACCTTCATCCTCAGATCTGTTTCTCCTGCACTAAACTCATTGCCAGTACACAGCAACCAAGCTTTAAGTCATTTTAAAACATAGTGTACTGTTTAGCAGGTTAAACATGACTTCATATATCTCTGTACTTCTAGTGTGCACAATTCCATTTCAAAGGATAGAAATGCAGCCTAATTGATGAAGTTTGACTTTACACATTTCAGGGTCAAAGAGCAAAGCTAATTGAGTGCTCACGGTAAGAAAAGGAGGTTACTCTTTTGCAGAGCTGCCAGCTTAAGTCGTACTGGGATCAAGAAAAATGGGCCTTGGCAGTTAGTGTTCCTGGAGTTGTGTCCATGCCAGTGGATGCCCACATGCTCAGAAGAGAATTTGACATCACTGCTGCCATTGTTGCTATTATAACAATGATGACCACCGCTACTACTGTTTCTGGGATTGACATTTCATAACTGGTTACTACAGCTAGCACAGTGGAGACCCTGGCAGCAAAAGTAGCCACCACAGTTAGTTAATCTTTCATTCTATTGGGCATGACAAATTTAAATCAATAGTTATATACATTTTGATTGGCTTTGAAAGTTCCATTTGCTTTTGGGATACCGTCTCTCAAGGACTCCAATTTGCAGTAAGGCTTGTTAAGGAAGGGAATGGCTCAGTTGCCTTTAGCCTACTGGCTATGAGTGGGTCAAGACTTCTGTTGGTCTTTTCTGTGTCGAACACACAGATTGCAAGCCCAGCACCACTTAGAGATCTTTGGCAACAGTTAACTCTGCAACTCTCACATGATTGAGCCTGTATGATAATGAGTATTCAGAGACAGGTAATTCCTGGGGGGCACTCACCAACCTAAGACAGAGCGCCTGTGTGGCCTGGACAGGTGTCTCCATGACGGATAAGGTGACCTGCTGACATCCCAAACAACCTAAGTCAGAAGCTCATTTTTTAGTAAAAGGGGAGACCTACAGGGCCCTGGCCCCCGTTTTGGGTAACTTGCCTTGCTTGCTGACCTTGGCCTTGATATCCTCCGTATGCTAATTCCCTGTGAGATTCCACCCTCCTGAATGCTTAAGGGAAGTTCTTTGTCTGTGTATCCTGCATATTGGGCATTAACAGCTTAGATGCAAGATTGTAAAATATTGGAAGTGAACTTCTGCCCTCTGTCTGGGGTTCTCCCATTGTGCTATAAGCCTGTATTTAAGACCTCCTCCCTCCTTCAATAAATGGCATTTGGCATTCAAAAAAAAAAACAGAGGCAAGAACTGACCTTACACAGCAGATCCCTGACCTCCATAACGTGTGCCATGGTGTGCATGCTCTCTACAACCAGTAATAAAACGGGTTGGGGATTTAGCTCAGTGGTAGAACACTTGCCTAGCAAGCATAAGGCCCTAGGTTCAGTCCTCATCTCTGGGGGGGAAAAAAAAGGAGGTTACATAATCATGACTTTTATTTGCTTCATGCTATTCTTCAAAATCAAAATGCATGTCTTTGATTTTTTTTCTGGAAAAAAAAAGGTACACATTTGACGTAAAAGCAGTTATCCTCTGCCATAGGCAAAGCATGTTCTCTTAGATCAAAAAGCCCTCTGGAACCATCAGTGTTTTTTCTTAGCTTCCCCCAAACACACACAAATCCACATGGAATCAAAGCCGACTCGCTGCTGGATGTGACAGACTGGTTTTATGCAGCCAGAGAGGTGGATTAATGATCTCAGCAAAAAGCTGGCGTGTTCAAGAGATTTAAAATATTTTTTTATATAACAGCCTTAGCCAAAGCTGTTCTAGGGTTCAGAGGAATCCCAGTTTCCCAGGGGGACAGACTCCTTGACTAATGGCCAATCTCTAAGCAGAGGGAAGGACAGAGCCTGGCATTTATGTCATAGCCAGGTGTGTGTGTGCTGGGGGGGGGGTGGGAGGTGGGGCTGGATAGGCATCGGTATCAATTAGTAGGTTGGGAAACTCAGCCTTGCCAACCATGCCCTGGCAGCCCCTCCGAGAAGCATTTCCAGGAGGCTGGGGACAGGATCCATGGTCAAGCCAGGGGGCATCTGCCTGGTTGAAGGCCCCTGAACAGCCTGTTCCATCATAGACATTTGCAGAATGCCTTATTTTCAGAGACTCGTTTTGTTCTTGTTTTGCCTGATGGTTCTTGTGGAGAGCAGAAAATCCAGGAGGAAGAGATGGACAGGGCAGCTGGAAATGCCCAAGCAAAGGTAGGCTTGCTGGGTGAGGGTTGGGGAAGGCTATTCCTAGTAGGTTTCCCCAGAAGGGCTAGTGGTTACCTTCTCAAATGTCCTATTAGAACACCCCAGCTAGAGGGACCTCCACCTCCCCAAAGTGCTGACATCTGCCACAGTGCTGACATCTGCAATGTAGTGAGCCTTGTTTTTAATGCCCGTGGGCACCAAGAGCATTTTGGTAGGTGGCTCAGACTTGATGGGTAAAAATCTCTCTGCGTTTCCTGATGTTGCTACTTCGCTTCTGTCTGATTATATCCTGCAGGGAACATGGAGGTTAGCCAGAGGATTTCGGTCAAGTATTGAAGGGGAAACTTTGTAAGGGCTTGATGCGAACTATTAACAAAACACGTAATGCTGAGAGGTATTGCTCAGTGGCAGGGTGCTTGCAGAGCGTGTGAGGCCTGGAGTGGGAGCCTTAGCCTGACAAAAATAGATAAAATGTAATTGGGGTAGTCTTCTTTAAGTTGTCAGGAAAGAATTTGATCATATTAATAGGCTTGGTGATACTGTTTTGAATTCTAGAGGAAGTGTCTGTCAGCTTGTCAGTAGTACATGTCCACCAACAGTGAATGCTGCTGCAGACATTTCCAAGAAATACTGGTTAGGCCCAGAATTTGTATTGAAAACCGTTGTGTTCAAAAGGTCTCCACTCCTAGAGAGTCTGATTTGGACAGTTGTATAGAACTTGACCCCCAGCTGAGGCATAAGGGCTGTTGGGCATGAAGAAGCCATGAATACGTGTGTGAAATGGTTTGCACCTGTTCCTCCAGGTGTTCTGAGAATGTGTGCTTTGAATATAAACAAATAAAGTCTTAGTTTGTTTACTTGCAGGGCCTTGAGCATGGGAGGCAAATGGTCTAGGTCAGTGGTCTTCAAATATTTTTGGCCATGTACTATTACTGGTAACATTTTCTGGAACCTTAACCTCTAATCCCCCCTTTTTATCTTCTCTCTCTCTCTCTCTCTCTCTCTCTCTCTCTCTCTCTCTCTCTCTCTCTCTCTCATACACACACACACACACACACACACACACACACACACACACACACTCACACACTATTGTAAATAGGCATACTAGATTCAGTCTTGGCCGCTTCCTTATTTTCAGAAAGAATCTAAAAATAAGAATTATGATTGACTTCTAGCTCTTCAATGTAGCCTGCTACTTTGGGAAACCAGGATCTCTCTGAGGCTCTGTGCCACTCAGCCAGGAAGCACAGTCCAAACTTGGTTATGTGTCCAGAAGTACACACCTGAACCAGAAAGGGACCTCAGAAACCACCTGCTTGAGTTGCATTTCTGAACTCTAATTTTGGGAAATGTGATCAGGTATCCTATGAAAAGGAGATGCAGGGTCAAAGGAGGCTGGGAAACCTTGGTGTGGGCCATTTCAAATAGATGCCTTCACAACAGAATTCTAGAATCTTCTTGGTTCACATGGGCTTAGATCACTGTGATTCTTCAAAACCATAAAACTACAGCTAACTTGTGGGACTCCCTCCCACCGAGAACATGCTGGTAACGGGCCTGAACAGGCTCCTTTTACACAGCATGAGTGCCTCAGGGGTGGGTGTGAGTCACTCACTAAAGGGACAGCATTGCAGGAAACTGTCCCCTGAGAATGGTGCCTACACCCTAGGACCCCACTCAGCAGCCTAGCTGCCCTATCTTCTGCTGCTGCGTCTCAGAAGGCCCAGAGCCACTTGACACTATGTGGGCACTGGGGACAGCTTGACTCTGACACTTGGGGTGAGGATTATTTCTTGGAATTTGTCCCATGAGGAGTCAAGGTGAGAAAAGATGAACAGAGCCAAAGGGTGTGCCCTCACTGAAGCGAGGCTGTGGAGAGGATAGGAAGGGCAGTGCCAGGTCTCTCTGGGTCTCTCAGGACGTGCATGTGGTCAAACAACCACAGAGCTAGGTCATCTAGGGGTGGGTCAGTCATGGTTCTGACGCTTTGGTTTCCAAATCTCATTACATAGGAGTTAAGCTATACTGACAAGTAGGAATATACGACCGGCCCCCTTTGTTTACAGCCGTGGAACCTTTCTTAGAAGTCTTGTTGACACACAAATATGTGTACACATTCGCACAAACAGTGTACACAGTCTCCCTCACAGAGTCACACACCACACAGGTGTTACCTCACGTACGCACAATTACATGCCTTCTAGGCGTCCCCCCTTCCTGCATCCTCCGGCAAGCCACACACACAAAACAGTTATTCTGCCCAGCAGCTGCCTTTTCAAAGCTTTCTGACCTTTGGCGCTCCTCTGTGGAGAACTTTGGTCAAGGAAGCTCCTCCAACACTTTCTTGTTCTTCCTGCCTTTCTGTCTCTGACTTCGCAGCCCCCTCCTCCCTGCCTGCTTCCTGCTTCTCCTGCCTCAGAGGCCAGCTCTGCCTCTGTCCTCTCCAGCCTCCCTTTCCTGTCTACCCTCTCTTGGAGCCCCATCCTTAGCCATCCCTCTCTTGGTTCTTACCATGGCTCAGTTTTGCTGGACCAGGGCCAGCCTCTTCTCCTGCCCCTAAGTAACTCTCGCCCATGACAAGGAGTTGCGAGGCCAGGGAAGCTACTCTCTGGCCATGCTGATTTCCCCAATCATGCTGAGCCCCAGTCTCTCCACTGAAGGAGTTGGATGATTGTTGTTAAGGAGGGTCTAAGATCCACAGTTGAGTGCCTGCATGAAGAAATGCCACTGTGAGAACGGGTGTTATGATTACTGTTGTTAGCAAATAAACCAAGATCCAGACCTCTAACCTGCCCTCATGGGCACAGCTGTCCCCACAGGCATGATGAGCATTTTCTTTCTTTCTTTTTTTTTTTGGTTTTTCGAGACAGGGTTTCTCTGTGTAGCTTTGCGCCTTTCCTGGAACTCGCTTTGTAGACCAGGCTGGCCTCGAACTCACAGAGATCCACCTGCCTCTGCCTCCCAAGTTAAAGGCATGCGCTACCACCGCCCAGCCTGATGAGTATTTTCTTTTTCCCTTTTTACAAAAGGTCAGGTTTAAGGACTTTGTTTTCTTTCTTTCCTTTTTTTTGAGACAGAGTTTCTCTGTGTAACAGTTCTGGCTGTCCTGGAACTTTCTTTGTAGTACAGGCTGTCCTTGAACTCACAGAGATTCACCTGCCTCTGCCTCCCAAGTGCTGGGATTAAAGGCGTGCACCGCCCCCCCCCCCCCCCCCAGCCAGTTTTGACTTCTTACTATGAGGGTGAGGCTCAGGAGTCTGGGGCTAAGGACCATGCCTGAGATGAGTGGAGAATGTACCCCTTGTGACAAATAGCTCAGTACCCCTTGTGACAAATAGCTCAGGGCCCAGGAAGACCTCAGTGACTCTGGTTATCAAACAACTAGTCCCTTAAACAAAACAAAACAAAACAAAACAAAACAAAACAAAAAACAAACAAACAAAAAACCCTGAGCCTCAATGGCAGGATACAGGCAGAATTAAGCCTGCTGTATCCTAGTGGAGTGACGGCATTCTGTGACTTCCGGTTCACAGATGCTTCCCTGGATAGATGTGGAAAGTGAGTTGACAGGAAGGATTTACACTGTGAGGCAGCAGGCATGTTAATGTCCGTGATCTGCTAAGCTCTCTGAGCTCCTCAGGCACCTCCCCTGCAGTCTTTGCAGGGATCTGCTTATGGCCCTGATATTGGTGGATGTCGTGCCTCACTGGCCCTGGAACAGGTTCCTGATTCTTATGTCCTGGAACAGAGGACTGAGCAGAAATGCAGCTGCAGAAGTAGAATCATTTATTAGAACCATTTCCAGTGGAGAAAGTGGGAGCAAAGAGAAAGTTCAGGAGCTGTGTTGGTTGATTTTTTTTGTCAACTTGACACTAACTAGTTTCCTAGGAAGAGAGAACCCCAACTGAGAAAGTGCCTCCATCAGATTGGTCTATAGGCAAGTCTGTGGAGCATCTTCTTGATTAATGATTGATGTGAGAGGCTCCAGCCCATTGTGGATGGTGCTATCCCTGGGCAGGTGGTCCTGGGTATAAGAAAGCAGGCTGAGCAAGCCATGTTCGGGAGCATAGACCTTTGTGGCTCATTTGTGTAGTACAAACTTTCTTGAGCACACTGTGCTACATATAGATCCACGTGTTACCTATGGATCTATGTGTTACATATAGATCCACATATAGTTTCATGCGTTGCTGTCTCTGGAGCTCATAGTTGGCTGTTAACTTACAGAGATCCACCTGCCTCTGCCTCCCAAGTGCTGGGAAGACCAAAGCACACGACACCCAGCTGTTTGGAGAAATAGTATTTGTTTATTTAGGGTAAAGAAAAATTTGAGACTAAAAGGATTTGGGGTGCGGGACAGTAAAACTATTTTATATGGTACTGTCATGACACAGGCATTTACCCAAACCTTTAGAGTGAACGCTGGGGTCAGCATGGACTCCGGTGGCAGTGACATATCGCAGCAAGCTCATTCATTGTCAAAAAGG
The DNA here is from genome assembly GCF_903995425.1 of Onychomys torridus. Taxonomy (NCBI): domain Eukaryota; kingdom Metazoa; phylum Chordata; class Mammalia; order Rodentia; family Cricetidae; genus Onychomys; species Onychomys torridus. The sequence goes on from NC_050444.1 coordinate 55,004,693, forward strand.
TCTTGCTGTGGGATAGGGTATGGCTAATGGAAGCTGTGTACAGAGAGGAACCCAAAGCTTGCTCAGAAAAGTAAACTCTATTGTTTTTTTAAAATTATTTATTTTTATTTGTTTGTTTTGCCTGCATGCGTGTCTGTGTGAGGGTGTCAGATCTTGGAGTTACAGACAGTTGTTAGCTGCCATGTGGGTGCTGGGATTGAACCCGGGTTCTCTGGAAGAGCAGTCGGTGCTCTTAACCACTGAGCCATCTCTCCAGCCCCCTCTGTTGTTTTATAGAAGGAAACAAAGAGGAATATAACGGTAAAGGCTGACAAGATGCCGCTAGAGAAGGCCTGGCCTACAATGGATTTCCACTTACCTTTGGTCCAAAGTAGGAGAAATTGGAGTCCAGTTTGATTGCTCATGGGAATGAACCGTGACAGAGGGAAGCTAGCTGTGGACTGGCAGCGGGGGTTAAGGGTGGAGTTCCAGGGCTCTGTGTCAGGGAGGGTCAGACACTCTGTGAGCCCCCATTACCTCAGAACCTCACAGCGGAAGAAAGTGAGAACAGGAAAGGGAGCTTCCTGAGGACAGGCAGAGCCAAAAGACTTGGTTGTGGGTCAGCCAGAACCAGATGGGCTGAGCCAGATAAGTGGCCACCAAGTTGAAGGTGTCCCTTGTCCCCAGCACTACACTGTACCATGTCCTGGCTCACCATTCCCCTTTCCCTCCAAGTCTCTGAAGACTTCCCATGACCCATCTCAATAGTTCCTCTGCCAAACTATCTCTTATTCTTTACCCTGTTCTGTGATTTTGTGGCACTCAGCACTTCCCGAAATGATCACTTATCTCGCTACCTATTTACGGTCATCCCCTCAGACTAGGTTACAAGCCCGTGAGGATGTGAGCAGCACTCTCCCGTGGTGTGAACATGTTAGGCATAGTAGCTGCTCCCAGAAATATGGAGCAAGTGGTTCTGGGCACTGGGAACTACCCTATGGCCATCTGTACAGATGCTGACATCCCCAAGGTTGAAGGAGGAGAGCGAGGTGAAGTCAGAGCCCTCACCGGAAGTGAAGGAGTGAGTGAGAGGTCCAGGGCTGTGAGATGAGGCAGGGAACCCCCAAAGAAGCCTGAAGCTGGAGGCTGCAGCTTATAAAGGAACCTGTCTGGGTCAGGGGGCTGGCCAACCGTTAAACTGGCACTGAACTAATAATAAAATGTCCTGTGATTATGGAATTGTTGTTTCTCTGTGCTGTTCAAGCTGTGAGTTGTTCTTGAGCACTTACATGTGGCTAGTGTGAGGGAGAAACAGGAGAGTTGATTGTGTTGGATTCTATCTAAGTTGTAAATGGCTACCTATTTCTAATGGCCACTTCATGGATGTGCACCGCTTTGATGTCCCATTGCATTATACCATCTGTGCAGAGCTGTTGGAGGATGAAGGACAGGCATCTCTGAGGTCACAACATGTTTATTCCAAACCATATTGTAACATATGAGTCTCATTCTGCAGCTCTGGCCCCCTCGAATGCAGTCTGTAGACCAGGCTGGCCTTGTACTCACAGAGATCCACCTGCCTCTACCACCTGTGGTAGGATTAAAGGCATGCAGCACCACCATGCCACCAGGCTCAGCTTTGGGAAATTTTTTTAGAAGAAAAATCTTGATAATCTTCACCATCCTGCAATGTCCCCACTTCCTCCCACTCACAACTCACTAAGAACTTGCCGGGTAGGACAACAGTCTGTATGGGAAGATGTCTGTTCTCAGAATGTTCTGGAAGGACCTGTCCTCTGGTGAACATCCCGTGAGGGAGTGGGTGGTGGGGAGACTCCTTTAGCCTTTTCCACTGCCTGTGTGTGTCAGAATAGAGAAAAAGTACAGACCAGGTGGGCCCTGCAGGGAGCCATCCATCCATGCGGCCTGGCCTCTCCCCGTGCCTTGGTGGGCCATGGGAAATATTTCTGTTTCTTTGCAGTCACTTGTATAAAAAGAACCTTGATGTGACCAAAATCCGGTCAGGAAAACCTCGGCCTCTGCTCAGAGTAGACGACCATGACTTCACCATGAGGCCAGCCTTTGGAGGTAAGAGGGCTTCCTCCCCTCACGGTTGGGGGTCCCAGCCAGTGTCTCACCTGTCCCCAGAGCTTCTCCACAGAGGTGCAGCCTGTCCATTCTCAGCTACAGTTTATTTTCACCCCAACAGTGAGATCAGCTCTCTAAGGAGAGAAATGGTCACCGGCCGCAGACACGCTACTGTTCACCTTCACAAAGGAGAGCAGGCTAACTGTATATTGCAAAATAAACAACCAGCCGAGGATATAGGTCACGCCATGGCCAGCTGGGGTGTCTGGTAGCAGCAGTAACTTTGCCCATTACTGAGGCCCCTCACACTTCCTGTTGGCTTTCGCTCTCAGCTTTCTGCTTTGGAGATCAGGGAGGGGACCTGTGGGCTCCCAGGATCTGGAGGGATGCCACTCTGGTGCCTGCAATAACAAAGGCCTGCAGGCGAGGTGCCTTAGAAACCACACACACTTGTTTCTCGTAGTTCTAAAGGCCAGAGACTAGACAGATTCTGTGTCTGGAGAGGGCTCACTTTTTTTTTTTGGCTCATGGTGACATCTACTCACTATAACTGCCGGCATTATGTCATCATAAATGCCAATGACCAGAGACAGAAATTGAGTTTTTTAAAAGAAATTTTAAGCTGGCTAGCAGTGGTGCGTCCCTTTGATCCCAGCACTCGGGAGGCAGAGGCAGGTAGATCTCTGTGAGTTAGAGACCAGTCTGGTCTACTGAGCAAGTTCCAGGACAGCCAGGGATACACAAAGAGAAACTCTGTTTCAAAAAACAAAACCAGAACCAAAAAAATTACATGATTTATTTCATGTGTGTGTGGGTATATTAGTGTCATATTGTGTGGGTCCTGGGGATTGAACTTGGGTCATTGGGCTTGGTAGCCAGCACCTTTACCCACTGAACTATCTCCTTGGCCCAGGAATTGAGTATTTTTAATTTTTTTTTTTTAACAATTATTTATTTAGTGTGCACTTGCCATAGCGTTAAGTGTGGAGATCAGAAGATAACTTTTGGGAGTTCTTCCCACTCCCATGTGGGGTCCGGGGATCAAACTAGATTGTCAGCCTTGGTGGCTTTGCTAGGCTGAGCCGTTTCACGGGACTAGGCGTTGAATATTTAAGCTGTTTATTCAGAAAGCCTGCAGCCTGATAAGATAGTGGGTTATGTCTCATCTCCAGGCAGCAGCTTATATAGATAGCGAGTCTGGAAACAAAAGCAGTCTGGGCTTTAGAAAATGCAGGAGACGGAAGGAGAGAGGAAATGTCAACAGTCTTTCTCAAAGACGAGCTGACCATCTGCCGGGAGGGGCAAGCCCGAGCCTGGGAATGACCGATTGCCAGCAGCTCTCTGGGCAGCGGGGTTTGCATTCTCTCACGCCTGGGAGTCTCACGTTGCTTCTGCAGCACTACCAATGTGGACGTCGACTCTGACCGAACCAACCACTAGTGGCACAGTACACCCATGTTGAGCTACTTACAATGTATGTGTGAAGCACAATGTGCCCTTAGGACACAATGTAAGAGTCTCTAACTGTCTCGCTCAGCTCCATCATCTCTCACACGGTGAATGGGGGGAGGTCTCTCGGAGACCCCTTTTATAAGGGTATGAATCTCATTCAAGAAAGGGTTCCATGCCCATGATCTAGTTACCCATTCCCTAATAGCATCACCTGGGTGTGTGGTTGGAGTCCAGAATTCTCACTGTGGTGGGCATAAGAATCCAGGCCATGGCAGCTGGGAGAGGAGCCAGGGTGTCTCCTAACGAAGGAGAACAGCAGAGCACACAGACCCCTCCCCGCTCAGGTAACCCTAACCACTTACCTCTGAGGGAAGTAAGGCCAGGGCATTTGGAGATCAGCCAGGTGAAACCCAGGCAGGCAGGCTGCTGCTGCTGCTGTTCTTATCTCTGCCCTCCAACATCCTTCAGGACCTCCACCCCCATTTTCCTGGGGCAAGGATGACCTTCACCCTCTTCCACATTTTCCTGAGGCATCAGTAAACCATAGGCTCTCCTCAGGCAGGCTGCTAATCTTTCCTGAGCCTCTGTTTGTTCCTTTATGAAATGGGAACAGGAATCAACATCCGGGGTTCTATCCAGACTAATCAGAGATAATATACGTAAAGCCCTTGACATATGTTCATTCACATCCTCGCAGGAAGTCCAGCTGTCAGGCCTTCCTCTGGTGTGACTGTGGAAGGATTAACTATTTTACAGGCTTTGGCGTTTTCAAAGGCAGTGCATTTAACGCGGGCTCTGGATGGAGCTCCGGTCATTAGGCTTGTGTGATAAGCACTTGTCTGAGGAACTATCTTACTAGCCACAGTGAGTGTGTTCTGGCTTCACATAGTTTGCATGTGTGTTTAGGGCATAAAATTGAAGAACCTGGACAGGCCTTTAGAAACAATTCAGCTGGGTTTATTGGGTCAGAAATCCACCCCAGGAGAGCGGTTGAGTCAGTTGCTTTGGAGGCCAGCTGGCTCCGGGAGTGGGAAATGTCTGCTGAGGAAGAACAGGCCTTACGGGCTTGAAAGGAGAAAGCAGCAAGTTGTGTAGTGGAGACCTCAAAGGTGATGATGGGTTACAAGAAAGAGGCTGACCAGAAAGGAAAAGGAACCTAGGAAGCATCTCAGCAGCAAGGTAGGTGCAGGGGATAGAGGGGTACAGGGATGCAGGGGGTGCAGGGGTACAGAAGTGCAGGGGTACAGAAGTGCAGGGGTACAGAGGTGCAGGGGATGCAGAGGTACAGAGGTGCAGGGGATAGAGGGGTACAGGGGTGCAGGGGATGCAGGGGTACAGAGGTGCAGGGGATAGAGGGGTACAGGGATGCAGGGGTACAGAGGTACAGAGGTGCAGGAGTAGAGGGGTACAGGGATGCAGGGGTACAGAGGTGCAGGGGATAGAGGGGTGCAGGGGTGCAGGGGATGCAGGGGTACAGAGAGGTGCAGGGGTACAGAGGTGCAGGGGATAGAGGGGTACAGGGGTGCAGGGGTACAGAGGTGCAGGGGTATGGGGATGCAGGGGTACAGAGGTGCAGGGGTGCAGGAGGTACAGGGGTGCAGGGATACAGAGGTGCAGGGGATGCAGGGGTGCAGGGGATGCAGGGGTACAGAGGTGCAGGGGATGCAGGGGTATGGGGATGCAGGGGTACAGAGGTGCAGGGGTGCAGGAGGTACAGGGGTGCAGGGGTACAGAGGTATAGGGGATGCAGGGGTGCAGAGGTGCAGGGGTACAGGGGTGCAGGGGATGCAGGGGTACAGAGATGCAGGGGTACAGGGGTACAGAGGTACAGGGTTGCAGGGGTGCAGGGGTACAGGGGATGCAGGGGTACAGGGGTGCAGGGGATGCAGGGGTGCAGGGGTACAGAGGTGCAGGGGATGCAGGGGTGCAGGGGTGCACAGGTTGAGTGCCAACAGCAGCGAAAGAAATGGCTGTGATGTCATGGGCCACTCATGTCTGAGGTCTCCTTAAGCAGTCCAGTGGGTGCTGGGAACTGAACTCAGGTCCTTCGGAAGAGCAATATATGTTCTTAACCACTGAGCCATCTCTCCAGCCCCTGGAGTTTTCCATATTGCCTGTATTGTGTTTGGCACTTGTGTATTGTATTTGGGATGAACCAGGCCTTTGTCTAGCCTCCAGATGCACCTGGGGTGTGCCTGTCATCTCTGCACTTAGTCTCCTTTCATTGGTCCGTGCTCTGGAGAAAGGAACCACATCGGCCTCCCCAGAACCCGGCTGTGCTGCTCAGGGCTTGTTGGAGCCGACAAGTCAGTCAGCGAAGCTGTGTGGACCTAGGAGGCACTGCACACATGAGAGGATTTATTCAAGCTGAGCTGCCGTGCTATCTAGTCTTGGTTTTCCCCTTCCTCCCACCCCCTTCCTTTTCATTGTCTCTGTCTCTGTCTCCCCCCACCCACACTTTTGTAAGCTGGAACAGAAACCAGAATTCCCCACATGCTAACCATATATTCTACTATAAAGTAATATTCCCAGCCATGATTTACTTCTTTAACAATATGACATTCAAGCTGTCAACTTAAGACAACCAACATGGTATTGTTATTATAGTTTTGTTTTTCATTTTAACTAATTTTGTTAGTTTGAGAACATTTCATCATAAAAAGAGGTTTGTGAAGGAGCCTGAAGAATTCTTTGCCTTTGGACAATGATTTCTTTTTTCTTTCTTTTCTTTCTTTCTTTCTTTCCTTCCTTCCTTCCTTCCTTCCTTCCTTCCTTCCTTCCTTCCTTTCTTTTTCTTTTTCTTGTTTTTGTTTTTCAAGACAGGGTTTCTCTGTGTAACATCCGTGGCTGTCCTGGAACTAGCTCTGTAGACCAGGCTGGGCTCAAACTCACAGAGACCTGCCTGCCTCTGACTCCTGAGTGCTGGGATTAAAGACATGTGCACCACTGCCCAGCTCACTTTCTTTATTCATTTTGATATGGCAACTTCTTGATAGATAATACAAGCTCTCACAGATACTCTTTTTCAGTTTCCATAGTAACTAGGAACATGTACTACTAACAATGCTTGGAAGCCGCCCACTGGGCCTCCCTCCTGTGTTCAGTGTATGGTCTGTTTCTGCCCATGCTGTTGGGGCAACCATATTCTACCACAGCAGCATTGGAGCCCAGGGCCAGCGATGACATAGGCACCTTGTTGAGGGAATCTAGGCACCATAGGCAGTACTGGAATAGCAGAGATCCACGCATGATGCCTGTCAGATAATTGGGAACCAGGTTTTCAGTGTGTCCCCTCAATAATCCGGACATCAGTGCCAGGAGGTTGGCAGAGACAGTTCTTCCTCTAGCATGGGTTAACCCCCCTGGAGGCCATCTCCTCTACTCAGTTAGCACTGAAGGCGATGTCAGGGGAAATAAGGTAAGTGAGAGCTGCCAGAGTTACATTACATTCTAATGTAACTGCTTGTAAGAACAGCTAGTTACTCTTTATTGATCACTTGAAAAGGCCAACGACTTGAGGGCGAAGTGTTGGGCCAAGGAAGAAGATGTATTGGGAAAGCTCACAAAAACTGAGAGGTCACTGCTGAAGATGATTGTCTTGGAATGTCAGCTCTGTACACAGGCTTTGTGGGCAGGGGTGGGGGTGGGGGTGGGTGGATGGGTGGGGGGGGGGTGCAGAGGAGGAGGAGGTCATGGGCAGGGCTGGGAGATTCCTAGGTGATACTGCAGTGACCTAGAAGGGGATATTGCCTTGGTGACTTGCATCTTGGCATGAAGGGGAGGAAAGAGGTCAGGCAAGTTTAGGGCAAGCCCACCTGACCCAAAGGTTAAACCTGCAAAGGGGAGACACGGTAGGAAGGCAGAGATCCAGCCTTTCATTCTGTTCTCATCACACACCAGGCACATTTAAAAAAAAAAAGATTTATTTATTTATTATGTATACAGAAGAGGGCACTAGATCTCATTACAGATGGTTGTGAGCCACCATGTGGGTGCTGGGAATTGAACTCAGGACCTCTGGAAGAACAGTCGGTGCTCTTAACCTCTAAGCCATCTCTCCAGCCCCATCAGGCACTTTTACAGGCCCAGTGGGAGAATGGGTGCTGTCTGCAAAAACAGCATGTCTCTGAAAAGTCATGCAGGTAATCATTACCATCTTACCACAAGCTCAAGGCCTTGTCAGTAAAGCTAGTGGGAAGTATAACAGACTGGCAACTGTGTAACTTCAAAATCTGTGCTTTGAAAACATGACTAAAAGCACTTACATCTGTTTTGGCTGTTCCTTGATTCTAGTCCTGTGTGTAGGACCCTTCACAGGCTTTATACAGTGTATCAAAATTAAGGTACCCACCTAGTAAGCAAATGAGAAAGCTGAGCCTCAGAGAAATATATGTGCCCAAGGCCACACTAAAGTCAACCATGAAGACAAAACTCAGACCCAGACAGTACGATAATGCATTGGCTTAATTGTTTTAAATTTTGATATCACATGTTTTTTCAAAAGTCTGCTTCCCAGAATAAGGATAATTCAGTTTCTCCATCTATATCATATAAACACTCGTGTGCACATGCATTCACGTGCATGTGCAAATACACAAAACCCTGCACCTTTCTCCAGATGCTCCAGGGTGTCTCCCACCTGTCCACCTCACCCAGGTGATCACGACATGGGGGTATTGGTGGGCAGGGCCAGGACACAGACATAAGCAGTCAGCAGCTTGCAGGTGGTACGAAGGATACCTAAGGAGGTGAGAGGGGATGCAAGGCCGGAGGGGAACTGAGAAAGAGAAATAGCTCTCTGCTGTCTCTGGACCTTGTTAGATCACAGAACCCCGGCATGGTGCTTCCATGGGCTTGTCTTCCACTCCTTGATATACATTATTCCTTTTGTGTGTGTGTGTGTGTGTGTGGTTTTTCGAGACAGGGTTTTTCCGTGTAGTTTGGGTGCCTGTCCTGGATCTCACTCTGTAGACCAGGCTGGCCTCGAACTTAAAGAGACCCGCCTGGCTGTGCCTCCCGAGTGCCAGGAATGCGCTACCACCGCCTGGCAATTTCATTATTCTTTCAGCGATCTTCTCATCCTACTGAAGAACTGGTTGAGGACAGGAGTGACATGTTCAGAGACTGCTTCCCTAGTCCACAGTATACCTAAGAATGACCTCACTCTCGCCCACCTGTGAGGCCACCAAACCTGCAGTGTGCCCCTGCCTCCTCTTCCACTGCGTCAGAGGAACTGCATGACCTTGGCTTAATGCTGACTGTGGTCACTCTGTAGTGTGTGGGGGGGGGGGGGGGAGGGCCTGGAGGGGGTCAGATGTTTTCTTCAGTGCAGCCAATCAATCACCTGGTAGCACTAGCACTCCCGGTAGCTTTTACTCACACTCAGACACTGAGACGGCTAATCTTAGTTGTCAACTTGACTACATCTGCAATCAGCTACTACCCAAGCAGCTGGGCACACTTGGGGGGGGGTTATTCTTCATTGGGTCATTTGAGGTTTGAGAGACCCACCCTAAATCTGAGCCATAGCTTAGAGTGGCACCCACATAAAAGGACACCGAAGAAGGAAATGTTTGCTTTCAGCCTGCTTTCTCTCACTTTTGCTGGCAAGTTCATCTATCCTGCAGTGGAGACACGCCTTTGCTGCTCTTAGGAATTATTTCTTCAGGATTCCAACATAGACTGAAGATTGGCTGGGGCATCTAGCCTCATGGACTGAACAGATGTCAGGTTCTTGGCCCTTTCTTCAGGAGACAGCCATTGTTGGACTAGCTGGGTCACAACTTGTAAGCCATTCTAATATATACCTCTTTAGATGTATAGAAATCATTCTATCAGTTTTATTCCCCTAGAGATCCCTGACAAATACAGACTGTGGTGCCGGAATGGGGTATTGCTGTGACAGGCCTGTCCATGATGGTTTTTTGTTTGTTTGTTTTCTGTTTTTTGGAAGAAGACTTTGGGACTTTGGGCTAGGAAAGTGGTTGAGCGCTGTAAGCAGAGGTTAAGGGGCTATCCTCGCAGGAGCTTGGAATAAGGTAGTGCTGAGAGCAATGTGGATTATGAAGGCCCAGCTCAAGAAGTTTCAGAGGAGAACAATATTAACAACTAGGGCTAGGAACTATTCTTGTTATATTTTGACAAAGATTGTGGCTGCTTTTTGCCATTGTCCTAAAAATTGAAAAAATAATGGACTAATTTCCTTGGCAGAGGAGATTCCAAGACAGCCTAATCTGACTGTTTTATGTAGGTCTACAATGAAAAAACAACAACCTGGGGAAAAAAATAAAAAATGTTGGAGGAGAAAAAGAGCACCTGAAAATGTGATGTTGGAGCCAAAGCTGATGATGGAAGAGATAAGGAGAGGCGCTCTGTGAAATGGGACACAGGGAGTGGGGAGTAGAGCCCTCAGGGCAAGACCCTAGCCAGATAACCCTGCAGTATGTGGAAGAAAAAGGCTTGAGGAATATTCCGTTCCTAAGAAGCAACAACAAACCAAAGCTTATGCAAATATAATTCAAAGAGGGGCCAGCCTCCCACCCAAGTAGACAGCCAAACATGGCAGCTTTGGCCAAGCAGTTCTGGCTTTTGTTTGATGAAAGATACATGATTAAGGGATTGTGGAATCTTCTTCAGTGGTTAAGAGGAGCTGCCGAGGCTAGGTGTGTGCCAAGGGAATCCTTGCATCGAGGCCCCAAGATGCCATTGTGTGAAGATGTGAAGGTGAAGTCTGGACTCTGCTAATGACTCCATGATGTTGGAGGTGCCAAGGCTGAGGGACATGTGCCAGGGTGAGCTAAGGACAGGGAGTGGCACCAGCCAAAGAGTGAGAAGTGTTTTTCAGTCAGTGAAGCTGGAAAATCAAAGCCATCTAAGCCCTTGACATCAGCTATGTGGTCAAAGGTTTGAAGTTTGCTCTGCTGGGTTTAGGTCTTGTTCCTATTATTTCCTTTCGGAATGGTAGTTTATATTATGTGCAAATTTATGTTGGAAGTATGTAATTTGCTTTTTGATTATACAGAAGGTTCCAATTAAGAGATTGCCTCAGGTCTATACAAGAGACTATGTACTTGTAAAGTGTGTTGAGACTATGAAAGACTATGGGAACTTTTGAAGTTCGACTAAATGCATTTTTCCATTATGATATGACCAGGAGTCTATGAGACCAGGGAATGAAGTATGATAGTTTGAATAAGAATAGTCTCCACAGGCTTATATATTTAAAAGCAAGGTTCTCAGTTGGTGGAACTGTTTAGGAAGGATTTGGACATGTAGCCTTGCTGGAAAAGATGTATTTCTTTATTTTTTAAAATATTTTATTTTATAATTAACTTAATTTCACATATCAGCCACAGATTCTCTTGTCCTCCCTCCTCCCACCCCCAGTCCTCCCCCCAAATCCACCCCCCATTCCCACCTCCTCCAAGGCAAGGTCTCCCCTGGGGAGTCAGCCCAGCCTGGTAGACCCAGCCGAGGCAGTTGAGGTTTCAAAAGGGCACGTCATTCCCAGTTAGCTCTGTCTTGTGTTTGTGGGTCAGGATATAAGCTCTCAGCTAAATGCCTTGGTGCCCTGCCTGCCCACCTGCCTGTTGCCATGCTTCCCCCAGGGATGGCCATGGATTCTAACCTTCTGCAAGTATTAGACCCAAATTAAACGTTTCCTTTTATAAGCTGCCTTCATCATGGTGTTTCGTCATGGCAATAGAAAAGTGTCAAGGACAGATGCTGACATGATTTGAAGCTGAGCTGTATATTAAATTCTGTATATTAAAGTGAAGTTCTATGTATCTTTGTTATGCCCAGATCGTGGGGACCCCCAAAAGACCACCACGGAGACTGCATCCTGTATGTAAAAGCAAAGAGCCTTTATTTTTCAAGCTCGGAGCTTGGACTCTCTGTCTGATGCAGCAGTGAGAGGCCCGAGCCCAGACAGGGTGGGGTTTTATCATAGCAGAGGTTGGGGTGAGGGGATTTCCAGGGTTCAGGACCCTGATTGGCTGACATTTGTCTAGGGGTATAGGGACTGTTTGGAATGTCAGGTACTTCCTTTTCCAGGGTCCAGGTGCTGCCTGCCAGAAGCTGTGTGGCCAAGCTGTCTTGGCCCCACGTCTTCATATATGAATATATAATATATAACAGCTGCATTGGTGGCTCTGGACTCTACTCTCTTTCCTTGATCCCCAAGAAATCATCTAAAGTATCACATCACTCCTGGTTCCCTCCAGAACTGACAAATTCTCCTAGGACACCTAACACCAGCCCCTTCTTGGGTCCCTCTTCCCCTTTAACATTGCCCACCAGCCTGCACAACTCTGTTAGCTGATTTCTTCACAAAGAAGAGGGCATACTGGGTTATAAGTCAGTGGTAGAGTTCTTGCCTACCATAAATGAGGCTCTGGGTTTGTTCTCCAGCACCACTCTTATTAGCTATAGAATCCCTTGATTCTTTTCAATGATAGAACTGGGTTTATAGTTCAGTGGGAGAGTGTTTGTCCAGCATGTACGTGTAAGACTCTAGGTTCAATTCTGAGTACCACACACATACACGAAGTCCCAACATTAAAGCAAATGCTCAATTCCTAAATAAACCCGACTTAAAACATGATGTACAGTCTGTTAAAATTTAGTGCTGGAGGACTGGAGTGATAATTCAGTGGTTAAGAATATTGGCTGCTCTTAAAGAGAATTGTAGGTTCATTTCCCAGCACCCATGTGGAAACTTACAACCATCTGTAAATCCAGTCCCAGGTCATTTGACTCCCAGCAAAACACACCTGCACATGCAAACAAACAAACAAACAAACCCTGAAGTTTGGTGCTGGCTTCTATTGTTGGCTTATTAGGAGTTTAGATTCCATGTCCCAAGCGAGGCTGGCTTGTGATTTTGCCTTTTCATTCCTTGTTTTGACTTCATGAAATAAATTGATGCTTTTGGATGTTTCTTCTTCCCCCTCCCTTTCCCCTCCCCTCCCCTCTCCTCTCCTCCTCCTCCTCCTTCTTCTCCTTCTTCTTCTACTTTTTATTTATGTGCATTGGTATAAAGGAGTTAAGCCAGACAGTTGTGAGCTGACATGTGGGTGCTGGGAATTGAACCCTGGTCCTCTGGAAGAGTAGCCAGTGCTCTTAACTGCTGAGCCGTCTCTCCAGCCACAACACTTATTTTTTCCCCCTGAGACAGGGATTCTCTGTTTAGCTCTCACTGTCCTGGAACTCACTCTGTAGACCAGGCTGGCCTTGAACTCACAGAGATCCACCTTCCTCTGCCTACTGAGTGCTAGGACCAAAGGTGTGCACCACCACAGCCCAGCTTCTTTTGGTTTCTTGAACATTCTTTCTATAGCTTCTGGGAGGATGTATAGAATGGTGCTAATTCCTCCTAACCATGAGTGCTTTGCTGGTAAAGCTATCTGAACCTGCTGTTTTCTCTGTGGGAAATTTTTAATCACAGACTTAACTTCACCTGCTTTTTTAGAGTGGCTGTTTGGCTCTGAGTGTAAAGATGTTAAATATGCTTGATAAATCCAAAGTTCTTATTTTCATTTATTTTTAATATTAAAATATATTTAAAATTTTTTATTTAAAAAATTGAGACCTGGGCCAGCTAAGTTGCCAAGGCTGGCCTCAAAATTCAGTCTTCCTGATTTAGTGTTCTAACTAGCTCAGATTACAGGCATGCGTGTAATGCATGTCTGGCATCATTAATATCAAAATCATTAAAAAAATTTTATGCAGTATACATGTATTAAAAATGCACAAATTAAGTGCTCAGCTCACTAACTTCTCACTAAATCAACTCACCAATGTAACTATCACCCACCAGCTTAAGAAAAAGACAGGGCTGTAGATAAACCCTAGGTGAACAGTTTTAGAAATCTGGCCATAGATTCTCATCCTACCTTCCACAGTGTTGCCTTGTGCTGTGATCTAACTTGGGAGAGATCATCTCATACTAGACTGAAAGCTAGTAGGGGGCGGAACTCCAGCTGTGTGTTAGCGTCTCTGTAGAAAGGTGATCCAACCTTGGGCCAGTGACCAAGATGTCCACTCGGGCACTGGGATCACACTGTCGCTCCCATCCACCCTCCAGACACAGCCTAGGATAGAGACAAGCAGAGTCCAGCTGGTAACTCACCCAGCAAGCACAGAGGACATTCACTTCAGCCTAGGAACACCATGCGGTGCAGACTCAGTCTCTGACATCACTGAGGAAGTACAAGCACCTTGAACATCAGGTGCAAGCAGAAAACACCCCACTTAGGATTCTGAGTCCTGCCTCCCCCCTGAGGCAGCCCTCATCCCACAGGGGAGGTGCTGGACCATCCCTCAGCCCCAAGTGGAGAAGATGTCACCTTACTCAGCTGTCTCTCTCTCCCACAGGCCCTGCCATCCCTGTGGGTGTGGACGTGCAGGTGGAGAGTCTGGACAGCATCTCCGAGGTGGACATGGTAGGCACTGCCCCAGGCTGGCCTCTTCAGGGAGGGATCACACTGCTGAGATGTTGAGAGCATGGGGACCTCTGGGGTGCAGGTTGTGTCTGTGGGAGCAGAAGGTGACCAGGTTGGGTCTTGGAAGAGTTGGCCCAGGTACAGTAACATCTAGAGCAGTACTATTATTCCCGTGGGTAAAGTCAGCTGGGGACTGAGGCCCACCTCTGTCTTTTGAAGGTCTACTGCAGGCGATAAAATGCAAGGCGCCCAATGAATCTCACTGGGAGGAGGGTCAGAGATGGCATTTTGATTGAAACCCTTCAATGCTGATTTTCCATTCTACCCCCACCACCTCCCACTTCCATGGCAGCCCCTCCCCGACCCCACCCTCCATGGTCATACCCATCTTTTGACTCTCTTGTGGAGGCTCGCTCACCTTGGAGGGAAGCTTGCCGCTCCACACTGTCGGTCTTCTCTGTGTTCGGTGCTCTGCTCGTTAGTTTACAAACTTCTTCTGTAGGTGGCCTTCCTCTGGTCCTCTCAGGAGGTTTCCTTCTTGGCCCCCGTGTCTCTGTTGAGATAAAGGTTCCTTCAGAGGCCCTCCCCAGCTCCTGGTCTCGGGGTTCTGTTTTTCCTTCATAACTCACATAGCCAGTTCCAGTGGTGCTATGGAGTTATTCTGGAGCTTTCTTCTTCCTTCCTCCCTCCCTCCCTCCCTCCCTCCCTCCCTCCCTCCCTCTCTCTCTCCTTCTCTCCTCCCTCCTCCCCTCCTTTCCTTCTTCCCAGTCCTCCTCTTCCTCTGCCTCCTCCTTGTTCTGTGTTTTTGGCAAACAAATCCAAGGTCTTGCACCTGGAAGCAGATACTCTAGCACTGAGCCCCGCCACCCTCCACCCCTCACCCCACATCCCACCCCCACCCACCCCCCTTATTTGGTGCTGGGCAGCATAGCTGAGAAATACATGCTGCATGTCACTCAGAGCTCCAGCTCTTGGCAGGAGTGAAGATGTGAAGGTCTCCAAGATACTGGGGCACACCCTGCCAGCTCCTTCCGGTATTCAACAGCTGCGTTCAGCTGGGTCTGAGGTCAGCCTGGCTTCCCTGGACCGCAGTCAGACCCTAAGTCAGGCTATGAGCTGCCATCTGCCCTCCTTCAAGTGTGGTGGCTTCAGATTGATATCCTAGGGAGAAGTGCCTAGAATGAAGACTTAGCTAGGGTTGCTATTGCTGTGATAAAACATCGTGACCTAAAGCAAACTGGGGAGGAAAGGGTTTAAGGGTTTAGTTTGCTTACATTTCTGGTAACAGTCCATCACTGAGGGAAGTCAGGGCCGGAGCCTGGAGGCAGAAACTGAAGCAGAAATCATGGAGGAATCATGCTTACTGGTTTGCTCAGCCTGCTGTCTTTCTTTCTTTCTTTCTTTCTTTCTTTCTTTCTTTCTTTCTTTCTTTTTTTTTTTTTTTTTTGAGACAGGGTCTCCCTGTGTGTTGCAGGCTGGTCTCACAGAGATCTGACTGCCCCTGCCTCCTGATTGCTGGGATTAAAGGTCTATGTCACCATGCCCAGCTTCATCCTGCTTCGTAAGAGAGACACCTGGCTGTCCAGGTTTCTCTAACTGAACTCTCAGATGAAACCTATTGAGGTTGTTGGAATTCCTGAAGCTGGCTGCATTCTCCAGAGCTGTCCCTGATGTGACAGAGACCTAGGCGCACACACAGCTTTCAGTTGTGACACTTGGCTCTCTCATGCTCTGTCACATATTCTGTGCTGATCGAAATCACGTGGTATGGAACTTTCCACACCCTCAAGGGTTACTAAAATTCAAATCTTTCCTTTGTTCCGGGGATTAACTCAAGACTTTGGAGAGAGAGTGCTGTGGAGGTGGTCTTGAAGGCTGCTATCTGAAAAGGCTCCTCTGCAACCCATCCCTATCATCCTCCCCCTCCCTCCCTCCCTCCCTCCCTCCCTCCCTCCCTCTCTCCCTCCCTCCCTTTCTCTCTCCCTCTCTCCCTCCTTCCCTCCCTCCCTCTCCCTCCCTCCCTTTCTCTGTCCTCCCTTCCCTCTCTCCCTCCCTCCCTCCCTCTCTGTCCCTCCCTCCCTCCCTCCCCTCTCTCCCTTCCCTTTCTCTTCCCTCCCTCCTCCCTCCTTCCTTCTCTCTCCCTCCTCCCTCCCTCCTTCCCCTCCCTCCCTCCTCCCTCCTTCCTCCCTCCCTCTCTCCCTCCCTTCCCTCTCCCTCCCTCCCTTCCTCCCCCTCCCCTCCCTTCCTCTCCCTCCCTCTCTCTCCCTCCTCCCTCCTCCCTCCTTCCCTTCTCCCTCTTCCTCTCTCCCTCCCTCCCTCCCTCCCTCCCTCCCTCCCTCCCTCCCTTCCTCCCTCCCTCTCTCTTTCTCCCCTTTCTCATTCTAACTCTTAATGAAGCTCATGTCCAAGTTTTAAAGGGAAGCCCCCCCTCCCTTTAAGGCCCCATCATGTTTAGATCTCCATTTACGACCCTGGATCTTATGCTCTTCCTCCAACCTTGAGTCTTAGTCATGGCCTTGAGGCCCTGTTCCTCTAAGAAAATTCACCGAACGGAATTGTGACACCTTCCTTTCCAAACTGCTGATGCTCATCTTTTATTATGGTAGGAAAGCCTGTGCATAGGGACCTCATGAAAAAGACCAGGGTTTTGGAAGCGCTACACCCTGCTGGGCTGTGTGGCCAGACTGTGGCACCATAGCTGTGTTTTCAGATGCAAAAATGGGCCACTCTTTTCCTGATTGCCACAGTGCGATCTCATGGTGGCCTTTGTGCTCGGGACTGCAGGACCTTCACTCTGAATCTGGAGGCAGAATCGAGGGGATTCTGCGGTAGAGGACGATGGGTCAGTTGCAGGGAGGAATGCTCTCTAAGCCTTTCTAGCTAAAGGACTTCTTCCCCGGTTCCCAGGACTTCACCATGACCCTGTACCTGAGGCATTACTGGAGGGACGAGAGGCTGGCCTTCCCCAGCACCAGCAACAA
This sequence comes from Onychomys torridus, assembly GCF_903995425.1. Classification (NCBI taxonomy): domain Eukaryota; kingdom Metazoa; phylum Chordata; class Mammalia; order Rodentia; family Cricetidae; genus Onychomys; species Onychomys torridus. The sequence goes on from NC_050444.1 coordinate 55,021,638, forward strand.
GAGCATGACCTTTGATGGCAGGCTGGTGAAGAAGATCTGGGTTCCGGATGTCTTCTTCGTTCACTCCAAACGGTCATTTACTCACGACACCACCACGGACAACATCATGCTAAGAGTGTTCCCAGATGGCCATGTGCTGTACAGCATGAGGTAACACTCTGGGGCCATTATTCTTTTGCCCAGTGTCATTCCAGGGTGTCTTGCCAGCTCCTTTAGTCCTGATGAGCTTGTCTCTGTAGTAGGGTCTGTAGGTTGGCCCAAGTCTTTTGACGTCAATCAGTCTGCCTGTAGATGGCAATGTCTTACACTTGAGCTAAAAGACTAGTTTGGCCCAGACTTGATGGGAACAATGACCTTTTATTCCTTAGAGTCTATGACTCTAGTTAATTGGCAATAAGGATTTTAAATTCATAATAGTAGCTACTGTTTGCTAAGCACTATTGCAGATTGGCTTTGGGGCAAACTTGGCGGTTTGAAGGCTCCTTATTCCTGGCCTGTTTGTGTGAGTCACCAGAATCATGTGAATTAGTGCCAGATAGACTCTTATCTTGTGTGGACAATGGTGAAGGCCTCACCTCCCAGGCGTCTCTGAGGAAGGCAGCCCTGCTGGCTGAGGTGGTACAAGAGAAGGGCGCAAGTGTGGACCGTTAGCAGCCAACACCCCCCACTGGGTGGACAGCTGGGGGACTGCAAGCCCAATAAAGAAGACCCACAAGATCACAGAGGGCAGAGCTCTAATTATGTTTCTGTGGCTTAGATGCCTGACCTCTGAAGGTGACCATGGAGGTTCCTGCCACCCTGGGTGCTGTACTGGGTCTTCCTAAGTGTGGGCAGAGCCTGAGCTCGGTGGTCTGCTCCCAAGCCACCTCATATCTTTGTGTTGTGCAGGATTACCGTCACGGCCATGTGTAACATGGACTTCAGCCATTTCCCTCTGGACTCCCAGACCTGTTCCCTGGAGCTGGAGAGCTGTAAGTATCCACTCTCCCATCTTTGCGGCCCTTGAGAATCATGAGATTGAGGACTGGCTCCTGGGCTAGGAGCGGTTCACCCTGGCACAGGATTAAACAAGAGAGTAGAGGTGTTGAGTTCACGTATCTTCCTCTCCCCGAGATGCATACACAGATGAAGATCTGATGCTCTACTGGAAGAATGGGGATGAGTCCCTGAAAACAGACGACAAGATCTCCCTGTCCCAGTTTCTGATTCAGAAATTTCACACGACGTCCAGACTGGCCTTCTACAGCAGCACAGGTAGACACTGTTTCAGCTAGACTCAAGTGTGAAAGAGACACATTTGAGTTCTCCAGCCTTCACCCTTTCCACTGCCAACAGACATAATTTTGATTTGACTGTTCAAATAAAGCATAGTCCCAAATAGAACTATTATTATTATTATTATTATTATTATTATTATTATTATTATTTTGGTTTTTTTCAAGACAGGGTTTCCTAGTGTAACTCTGGCTGTCCTGGAACTCACTCTGCAGACCAGGCTGGCCTGGAACTCTCAGAGATCTGCCTGTCTCTACCTCCTGAGTGCTAGGATTAGAGGCATGCCTTACCACAGCCTGGCCATAAGATAGCATTTTTTAAAAGCAGGAAATAGAGTCAAAACACTGCTAACTTCTGAGATCCCACCCCCACAGGGGACACAGTTAATAAATCCCCTCGAGACATCTTACGGTGGCTGTGGATTTCATAAGAATGGGGTGTGTGTGGCATGCTGTTCTGCAACCTTCTTCTACTTCACAGCTATGCAAGGGAAAGTATTTATTTTTCCTGCTGGTGGCTGAACCCAGGGCCTTGCACATGCTCAGTCCGTGTGCTACCTCTGACTTACACCACCAGTCCCAGGAGGGTCATTTTTCAGCTCTTAGTTTAACCTCTTCATCCTGGGCCATGCTTGAAAATTTGAGGGGATCCATTTGTCACCCTCTGTCCAGTCTCACCTTACACTCCTTGATTAGATGTTTTTAGGACTGCCATAATGACATTCTCCAGACTGGGTGTTTGAAACAACAGAGACTCATTCTGTCAGTTTGTTAGGCAGAGGTGTGAGGGCCACGGTCCCTCTGCAGGCTGGAGGGAAGAGCCTCTGTTGTGTGCCAGCAATGCCTGGCACCCTTGACCTGCAGCTGTGCTGGTCTAACCTGCTCCGGCCATGTGTGGTGTTCTCCTGTGTCCTACTTTGTGTCTTTCCCCTGTGTCCATGTCCAACCTCCCTTCTTCTGTAGGGACACAGGTCACTGTGTCAGGGTCGATTAGAATCCAGCACAGCCTCATTTTGTCTTGATGAGATCTGCAAAGACCTTGTGTCTAAGGAAGGGCCCACTGAATACGTGAGAGTAAAGGCTTCCACGTGTCTGGCACAACAGTTCCACAGTGCTGCAGGTGCAGGCTCCTAATGGGACTCTTACGTCATCACCGCTTGTCCCAGAGCTGAGATGCCCAAACCCCTCTATGGAAAGCTTTTGTGTGCCTTCCTGCTCCTGCATGCTATCCTAGCTGGTCACCTGCCCCACTCACCCTCTTCTCACAGACCCAAACACTGGAAGAGCAGGTCCGTCTAGCACTGTGCTGGCATCAGGACCATCACAGGCCTGCTTCAGGGCATGCCCATGTGGCTCATCCTCATCTCTGCCCCTTCACTCCAACACACACATGACTTCCTTATCTATTCATTGTAGCGGTTGTCTTGTTTACTCTTTAAAAAATATTTATTTCATTTTATGTAGACAAGTGTTTTGCCTGCATGTATGTATGTGTACCATGTGTGTGCCTGGTGCCATCAGATGTCAGAAGAAGGCATCAGATCCCCTGAAACTGGAGTTATGGAGGGTTGTAAGTCACCATATGGGTGCTGGGACCCAAACCCAGGTACTCTGGACAAGGAGTCAGTGATCTTAACCACCGAGCCATCTCTCCAGCAACTTATCTGTTTCTGACCAAATTTAAATCCGTGAAGCCACGGCTAAGAATCTCTTACATACTGTTTATTATGTGTAAGTTAATTTCTACCCTACAAACCAAGACTTTGAAATTGTTATTCCTTGACTTCATATCAGGAAACTGGGTCTTAAAGATTTCACTGTTGGTTCAAGCTTCAGGGCCGTGAGAGGCCGCATTCCTTGTTCCTTTAGCGGCTTCTGTGCCGTAGCAGTACACAGGCTGTTTCTTTCCTGTCCAAGCCTTTCTGGAGCTCAGATTCAAACGCGTCTTTCCTTCCGCTCTTCACTGTATGTGGCGCTCATGCCCTGGGACTGGTGGCCTCACACAGGAGTCACACACACGTTCCCTCACACGGGAGTCACACACACGTCCCTCACACAGGAGTCACACACACGTTCCCTCACACAGGAGTCACACACACGTTCCCTCACACGGGAGTCACACACACGTTCCCTCACATGGGAGTCACACACACGTTCCCTCACACGGGAGTCACACACACGTTCCCTCACATGGGAGTCACATGCATGTTCCCTCACGTGGGAGTCACACACATTCCCTCACAAGGGAGTCACACATATGTTTCCTCACACGGGAGTCACACGCGTGTTCCCTCACACGGGAGTCACACACACGTTCCCTCACATGGGAGTCACACACATGTTCCCTCACACGGGAGTCACACACACGTTCCCTCACCTGGGAGTCACACACATGTTCATAGCCCTTTTCTCTGTCCCAGTGTTCCCGACACAACTTCCCTGCTTTTCTTAGAAGCAAGGATGATGGGCTAGTCCTTATCGGAACAGAGGCAGCTGCCAGGAAGAGTCTGTGCAAACCTGACGAGCAGTGTGATTTCCTTCAGGAATGCCATGTGGGGAAAACAGAGCAAAAGTGGGGTGAGGTGGGGAGTGGTCAGCTGATTCTTTTCTTCCAGTTCTTGAAGATCACTTTCTGTTTGTCTGTCCCCCTAAAAGCACCAGGCCATTCAGACAGCCCAGAAAACCATTCAGTAGACGGTTGTCAAACCCATCTGAACACACGCTGTTGTTCCGGGCCTTTCCTACTGGTCTAACCCTCCCTCCCCGCTCTGTATTTACCCCTGCTCTAGCCAGTCTGTCTGCTCCGAGTGTTTCTCGGGAACCTGAGGGATGCACTCTCAGGCCCACCTGTACCCACACCACCAAAGCTAAGTGCTCACAAGCAAAGTTCCTGTAAGCCTCCAGCGTCAGGGCGGGGTGGACATCTCATAGACCTTCTTCTGTGGATCGGAACTCAAAGGCTGTTGCTTCTGGTCAGTGTGGGTCTCAGGTTGCATTCAGGCACTGTGGGGAACCAAGAGCTGTCTTTAACCAGTCCTCCACAGGCACTCCCCTTTTTTGAGTGGGGGAGTGTCCCTCATCAGCGGGTCCCGTGTGGGCTCTAAGGACCTGAATTTCTAACAGATTCCTAAAGATCCCCCTCGGGCCTGGTGTTTGAATTCCTGCTCATTGAAAACGGCACTGTATGAGTAAAGCCTTGGCCTTCAGATAGACATCTGCCTAGATCAGGAGGACTTGGAGCAGCCTCTGAGCTTCAGTTCCTTAGTGCTCCAAGTAATACCATTCTGATTTCCCCAACCACAGTCCTTTGCAGGATGCCCCAGCCATCTTTGTCTTACCTAATGCGCCTCCTTGCAGTCAGCAACTTAACTGTTCTCTTTAAGTCAATGAACCTTTTTTGAACCTTTTTGTACTTTATTTGGCAAAGGAGATGTGCATACCTATAATGGACAGTTGGTGTCATTTGGCATGAACAGAAGATAACTTTAATAATGTAATGAACACATGGGAAGAAAAAACGAACCCTGCTTCTGGACCCCCACCCCCATCCAAAGCATCCTGTACTGTCATAATGTGATACTTTGAGATGCCTGACAGAGCTGAGTTGAGGTGCCGAAGCTGAGGGTGAACATGCCTCCTTAGCTCAGACTTACTGAGACATGACACTTTCAAACTCCTTTTACAACCTTTAAACAGGGAGTCTCCGAGTGCACAATTAGTTAGTACTACAGCATCAGGTCCCTCCCCGCCCAATGGTAAAGGATCCCAGGAGGAGTGTTGGAAATAGTACTGATGCAGACTTCCCAGTGATGTGAACAGCCTATGTCTTCTGTGCTGGTGCGATTGAGTGGGTACCAGCCAACTTGGTGATTAAGAGGACCAGAGTGACAGCCCCGCTCTTCTGGCTCCTGACTGAGCAGTACTGGCCTTAACAAGTTAGAACTACTCTACCTTCTGAAGCTCCCAAGCAGCCAGCCCCTCAGGAGATACAGTCATAGTTTGCAAGTAATAAAAACCAAACTACCAAGTAAATGTTTCCTTCTACCTTTCCCCCAAACTGCTGTGAAAAGTTAGATCAGACTCCATGGGAGAGCATACTAGATATTGACAAGGCAGCCGTAGCACGGAGTGCTCCCATGCTAGGACAGAAGGCATTGTGTCAAGCCTACTGAACTTCCTTTCTGTGGTTGATGAGCAGTGCCAGGGAAGATGGGCTCCTGGGATGCTCTGGCTGGAATCTCACTCCTCCTTCTCGTGTTCCCCCAGGCTGGTACAACCGTCTGTACATCAACTTCACTTTACGTCGTCACATCTTCTTCTTCTTGCTCCAAACCTACTTCCCTGCCACGCTCATGGTCATGCTGTCCTGGGTGTCCTTCTGGATCGACCACAGAGCTGTGCCTGCCAGAGTTTCACTGGGTAAAAGTATTTGATAAGGTGTGGTAGGATGCTTTTGGTTTTTCTTTCAGCTGATCGCTAGGTAACGGAGAATTAAGGTCACACGCTGGGCATGGTGGCTCCATCATCTAATCCCAGCACTCAGACGGGGGCTGGAGGACTGTAAGTTTGAAGCCAGCTTGGGCTACATAGAGAGACCTTAAAAAAAAAAAAAAAAGTAAAGTAAGTCTTTAGAATTCTTAACTGATGGGCTTGTGAGTCAAAGGAGGACTTTCCTGCCTCTCGCCCACTCTATCCACACGAAGTCGGAGGTACCACGTTGTGAAAACTTGGGGGAACTAACATTGCACCCTCTCGGTGTCCGTCAGTTCAAACATGGAACCAGTCTGGAGTATGATCCTTTACAAGGCAGTATGGGAATACAGTACTAAAAAGTAAATAAATGATTTGGCAAATGCCAAAAATTATTCTGTAAACTCTAAAACCTTGCTGGTTTGTACAGGAACATGTGGTTCCTGGGGTGAGGGCTGTGTTCCTTCAGAGCTGCAGTTGTGGCTTTTTCCAGACCTTGAATCCCAGAGTGAAAATTTACAATACAGTGTTGCAATTTGGATAAAGTCAGGGAGACCCTGACACGTGGGAGAACCTAGCAGGCAAGCCACAGTGGAGAAGAACCGGACAGAGCTTAATTAATGTGGTGTAGATAAGGGGATCTACGACTGTTCCTTCAATCATTGTTTTTAATCCCGCACCATCAATGGTCCTGTATGAGGCATGACCTTGTCAGACGCATCACAGAAACTCAGATTCCCAGGGTACTGAAAGCAGGCAGCTAGTTCTTGGGGGAACATTCTGGAAGGGGTGAGTCAGGGAATGCCTGATTGTTTAGGGAGCAGAGCCTCACACCTCTACTGGGTAGAAATACGTCTGGGAAGCTCTCACTTGATTAGAGAGACGGAGAATGTAAAATTGTGACTGTGAGATGTGGGTAGGGCTCCGGGGTGGGTCAGCAGCTGAACCAAGATGGTTTTACAGGAATCATGACGGTGCTGACCATGTCCACCATCATCACGGGCGTGAACGCCTCCATGCCCCGTGTGTCCTACATCCGGGCGGTGGACATCTACCTCTGGGTCAGCTTCGTGTTCGTGTTCCTCTCGGTGCTGGAGTATGCGGCTGTCAACTATCTGACCACGTTGCAGGAGCAGAAGGAACGGAAGTTTCGAGAGAAGGTGAGGAGTCTTCACTCCCTTTCTCCTGTAAGCTGGGCTAGTGTTTGGAGGAGAATGAGTTCGCTGGTTAGGTCAGCACAGTTAGGAGGGGCCAGTGCCCATGGGAAGGGAGGCATTAATGCCAAAGTGGGAACAGTTCTCTTCTTGCTCAGGCAGAAACTGCGGGTAGCCAAGAAGCTCTCTAAGTGCCGGTCTGTGGAGGCACTGGCATCCCTTGGCATTTGACAACAGCAAGTGTCAGCAACAAGCAGACAGGGGCCGCTGCAGGTGCCACCCTCTAGACCTCCATCTCTTAGATCTTCAGCTGTTTCTTTTTCATGCAATATCGCCTGATCATGGATTCCTCTTCCCCATTTCTTTCAACCCCCCCTCCCTACCAACCAACTTTATATTCTCTTTAAAAAACAAAGTCAGGCAGCGGTGGCACACACAGGCAGATCTCTGAGTTCGAGGCCAGCCTAGTCTACAAAGCAAACTCCAGGACAGCCAGTGCTACACATTGAAACTCTGTCTCAAACAAGCAAGCAAACAAACAAAAAAACTGTTAAAAACAAACAAACAAACAAACAAACAAACAAACAGAAACACCCCCTCAAAAAACTCCACAAAGTCTGAAACCATGATATACAAACAAAAGACCAACAAGACAAAAGTAAAAAAAAAGCCCAAACAAAGCAAAATGAAAGAAGTTTACAAAAAATACAATTGAGTTCATTTTATGTTGGTGGTCTACTGCTGGTCCTAAGTGGCTAATTAGATCCAGTGAGACTCTGTTGGTGAAAACTGATTTTTCTTTGCCAGTGGGGCTCAATTACAGATAGCTTCTTGGTTAGGGTGGGAGCCCCTGTCCACTGCCCCTTTCCACGCTGGGAACCCCATCTGGCTTGGACTTGTGCAAGCCTTGTGCACCCTGCCACGGTCGCTGTGAGTTCATGTGTGCATCGGTCCTTTTCTGCACGGAAGACACTGCTTCCTTAGAGTCACCCATCACCTGTGGTTTTACAATCTTTCCTCCTTCTCTCTTCCACACAGATCTCTGAGCCCCAAGGGGAGAAGTTTGATGAAGGCATCCCGTTTAGGACTGAGCGTTCCAAAGTCTCTCACTCTGTACATTGTCTAGTTGTGGGTCTCTGTGTTAATTACCATCTGCTGCAAGAAAAAGGTTTCTCGGCTGATGCGCAAGTGAGGCACTGAGCTATGTGTATAGAAGAATGTCCTTAGGAGTCTTTTACTGTTATGTTCTTTACCAGCATTATAGTATTTGGTTTTAACCTAGGTCCATGGCGTATCTAGTTTCAGGTCCTTGGTCACTTTAGCATTGTCCAAGTGTCCACTTTAGCAGGGCGTGGAGTGGGCCTTAATTCCATCTGATCAGAAGCTGGTGGCTATTTCTCTATTGTACCACTACTGCACCAGTATATCTTGCAGGCAGATTACTCTTGTAGGCCACAGGGTTTGTAGCTGGGTTGATGATTGTCCTTTTTCTTTACTAGCACCTTCTAGTCCCATGAATGCTAGTCACTAGGGGTGAAACTTCGAGTTAGACTAACTAGAACAAGACTCCTCCATGTTCAATGAGATGTGTAAGTGCTGTCTTCAGCAACAGAGCCTTAGGGTCTGGTTGTGGAGAGTAACCGATAGCCTGTGATGTTTGGGGTTTCCAGGGGCCCCTTTGGCCAAATACTCGAGAAGATGTAATCTACTCCTGGTACTGGTTTTATTTGGTGCCATGAGATTCTAGTTGGAGCATAGTCTCCCTCTTACTTGGTGACTCCATTAGTATTCCTATTTACGTATGTGTTATTTTAGGTGGCTTCTACAGCAGTAGGTGTAGATGTAACCGGCTTGTTAAATAAGAAACACAACCAATTGCAGAGTTAACCACGAGGTCAGAGCAAGAGCAGAAAACCTTACCCTTCACTGCTTCTGCTGTCCTTCCTCTCCCCAGGAGACCTACTTCTGTGTGTCCTGTCTAGTTATAGACTTTCTGTTCTGTTTTCTCATTGGTTGTAAACCCAGCCACATGACCTCCTTGTCACTGCCTGTTTGTACAGACCCCCAGGTCTTCTATGGTTGGTATCGAGATTAAAGGCGTGTGTCTGCCATGCTGGCTGTGTCCTTGAACACACAGAGATCTACCTAGCTCTGCTTCCCAAGTGCTGGGATTAAAGGCATGCACCACTACTGCCCAGCTTCTGCTCTGGCTTGCTCTGACCTCAAGGCAACTTTATTAACATACAAATAAAATCACATTTCAATACAAATAAAATATCACTATAAGTAGGTTTCCACATGACAATTACTGTGAGTCATCCCTCCCCACATTCCCCCCTTTTTTCTTGTCTCCTATCCCCTCCCTGTTTAATCCTGTTCCAATTTCCACTTTGTCTCTCCATAAAAACATGTTCTATTTCCTCTTCCTTGGGAGACCCCCTCCCTGCACTAGTCCCTTACCAAGTACCTAACCGCTAGGTTATTTAGATTGTGGCATGTAGTTGGAGATCTTCTCTCCAGGTGCCACCAAGCCCCCGGTATAAATGATTATTTTATACGTGGGTGGTGGCACCTGGAGAGAAGATCTCCAACTACAGTGGCATACATACTGAAGGCTTAAATCTAGCATCCACATATAAGAGAAAACAAAATATTTGTCTTTTGGGGTCTGGATTACCTCACTCAGGATGAATTTTTTCAGCTCCGTCTTACAAATTTCATAACATCATTTTTCTTAACAGCTGAATAATAGTCCATTGTGAAGATATACCACATTTTCATTAGCTATTCATCAGTTGAACATCTGGACTATTTCCAGTTTCTGGTATTATGAATAGAGCAGTAATGATCATGGGTGATCAAGTGTCTCTGTGGCAGGAGTCTTCTGGATATATGCCCAAGTGTGGAATGGCTGGACCTTGAGGGAGGACTGTTATCCCCAGCTTACTGAGGAAGCACCACACTGATTTCCATAGGGGATGTATAGGCTTACACTCCCACCAGCAGTGAATAACCTGTTCACCATTCCTCACATCCCCACCAGCATACATTGTCAAATAATATTTTATTTATTTATTTTAATTTCTTTTTACTTTATGTGTATTGGTGTTTTGCCTGCATGTATGTCTGTGGGAGGGTGTTGGGTCCCCTGGAGCTGGAAGCACAGACAGTTGTGAGCTGCCATGTGGGTGCTGAGAGTTGAACCTGGGTCCTCTGGAAAAGCAGCCAGTGCTCTCAACCCATCCCTCCAGCCCCTGTCATGTGTTTACCTGATCTTAGCTAATCTGACTGGATGGAATCTCAAAGTACTTTTGACTTGCATTTCCCTGATGGCTAGGGATGGTGACCATTTCTCTTAGTGTTTCTCAGTCATCTATGTTTCACCTTTTGAAAACGTTCTGCTTAGTTCTGTACCTCATTTTTAAATTTTTTAACTGAGTTATTTGTTTTCCTGATGTTCAGGGTTTTTTAAGTTTTTTTAAAAAATATATTTTAGATATTAACCTTCTATCAGAGATATAATTGGTAAAGATAATTTCCCATTCTGTAGCCTGATACTTTGTCCAAATGATGGTGTCCTTTGTCATGCAGAGCTTTTCAGTTTAATGAGGTTCTATTTGTTGATTGTTGTTCTTAGTGCCTGTGCTATTGGTGTCCTGTTCAGAAAGTTCTTTCCCATGCCAATGAGTTCAGGTCTATTTCCCACTTTCTCTTCTATCAGATTCAGAGTGTCAGGTCTTATGTTGAGATCTTGATCCATTTGGACTTGAGTTTTATGCAGGGTGATAGGGATGAATCTATTTGCATTTTTCTACGTGCAGCCATGAAGTTTGACCAGGATCATTTGTTGAAAATGCTGTATTTTTGACTTCTTTAAAAATTAGGTGTCCCAAAGTGTGTGTGTGTGTGTGTGTGTGTGTGTGTGTGTGTGTGTGTGTGTGTGTATAAAACCACTGTAGCTCTGAAGTGCTGAAATCTGGGATGGTGATACCTCTAGCAGTTCTTTTATTATTCAGGATTGTTTTAGCTATCCTGTTTTGTTATTCATTTGTTTCCATATGAAGCTGAAAATTGTTTTTTCAATATCTGTGGGGAACTGTGTTGGAATTTTGATGGGGTTTGTGTGGCATCTGTAGAGTGCTTTTCATGGGATGGCCATTTTTACTCTATTAATCCTACCAATCCATGAGCATGGGAGAACTTTCCCCCTTCTGGTGTCTTCTTCAATGGCTTAAAGTTTTTATTATACAAGTCTTTCAATTGCTTGGTTAGAGTTATCTCAAGGGTTTTGTTGTTGTTTGTTTGTTTGGCTGTTCTGAAAGTTACTATTTGCCTGGTTTCTTTCTTCCTCTGTCATTTGCATATAGGAAGGCTACTGATTTTTGTGTATTAACTCTGTATTCTGCTACTTTGCTGAAAATATTTATCAGCTGTATACATTTCCTGGTGGAGTCTTTTGGGTCTTTTATGTATCAAATCATTTCATCTGCAAATAAGGATCCTTGACTTCTCCCTTTCCTATGTGTACCCCTTGATCTCCTTCAGCTGTCTGATTGCTCTAGCTAAGACTTCAACTATTATATTGAATAGATTTGGAGAGAATGGACAACCTTCCCTCCCGTAGGTCTTATATATCAAGAAATCCATCTGTTTATTTTAGATTTTCCAGTTTGATGGAGTACAGATTTGTAAAGTATGTCATGATTCTCTGGATTTCCTCAGTATCTGTTGTAATGTCCTCCTTTTCATCTCTAATTTTATTAATTTGGATCTTCTCCCTCTGTCTTATAATTAACATAGTTAGGTGTTTGTCAGTCTTATTTTCTCCCATCCAAGTACTAACCAGGTTCAACCCTGCTAAGCTTCTGAGATCAGACATTGTTGATCTTTTTGCAAGTACCAACTCTTTGTTTCATTGATTCTTTGTGTTGTTTATTTATTTATATTTTATCATTTTCAGCCTCCTGTTTGATTGTTTCTTGCTGTCTCCACCTTTTGAGTTGTATTTCTTTTTGTTCTGAAGCTTTCAGGAGTACTGTTAAGTTACTAGCATGAGATCTCTCCATTTATTTTATATAGGCCCTTAGTGCTATGGACTCGTCCCTTAGAACTGCCTTTATGGTACTCCATAAGTTCAGGTATGCTGTGGTTTCATTCGTGTTCAATTCTAAAAAGTTTTTAATTTTCTTCTTGATTTATGTCTCGACTTAGCTGTCATTCAGCAGTGGGCTGTTCAGCTTCCATAAGTTTGCATACTTTCTGTTGTTGTTGACACCCAGCTTTAATTGTGGTGACCAGTCAGGTTACAGAGGGGTTATTTTAAGTTTCTTGTATATGTTAAGACTGGCTTTGTATCCAAGTACGTGGTCAATCTGGAGAAAATTTTTCTTTTGTGCTTGGGTGAGATGTTCTGAAGATGTTAGGTCCCTTTGACTCATGACATTATTTAGCATCAGCAGTTTTCTGTTTCTGTTTTGTCTGGATGACCTGTTCACTGGTGAGAGTAGAGTATTGGAGTTACCCACTATCAGTGTGTGAGGACAAACATGTGATTTAAGCGGCAGTAGTGTTTCTTTTATGTACTCGGGTGCCTTTGTATTTGGTGTATAAATGTTAAAAACTGCAGTTTCCTATTGGTGGAATTTTCCTTTGATGAGTATGTAGTCTCCTTCCCCATCTCTTCTGATTAGTTTTGGTTTGAAGTCTATTTTGTCAGATATTAAAATGGATACACTGGCTTTTTTCTTGGGTTCATTTTGCTCAGAATTATTTTTTCCATCCTTTTCACCTAAGGTGGTATCTACCCTTCATGGTGAGGTGTGTTTCTTGGATGCAACAGAAATATGGACCCTGTTTGAGGAATTGAGCATCAGTATTGAGAATTCTCAGCGAGCAATGTTGATTGATTCCTGTTTTGTTTTGATATGCCCTCCCTTGATTGATTGTTCTGGGATTATTTATTCCTGCGTCTTCTTGGGTGCAGTTAACCTCTTTAGACCAATTTTGCTTTTCTACTAGTCTGTCTGTAGAGTTGGATTGGTAGATAGAAATAGCTTAAATTTGGTTTTATCATGGAGTGTTTTTATTTTTCTGTTTATTGTGATTGAAAGCTTTGCTGGGTGTAGTAGTCTGAGCTGGCATCTGTGTCTCTCAGTTTGTAGACCATCTGTCCAAGTTCTTCTGGTTCTCAGTCTCCCTTGAGAAGTCAGGTATGGTTCCAATGGCTCTGCCTTCATATGTTACTTGGTCTTTTTGCCTTGGAGCTTGTAATATCCTTTCTTTATTCTGTATATTTCGTTCTTTTGATTTATTATGTACAGAGGGGAGTTTCTTTTCTGGTCTTGACTATTTGATGCTCTGCATGCTTCTTGTACCTTGATAGGCATCCCTTTCTTTATTTTGGGAGAACTTTTCTTCTGTGATTTTGTTTAAAAATGGTTTCTGGACATTTAACCTGAGCTGCTTCTCCTTTCTCCATCCATATTGCTCACAGGGTTAGTCTTTTCATGCTGTCCTAGATTTCCTAGATGTTTTGGATTTGGATTGTTTTAGATTTTAACATTTACTTTGACAGAGCTGTCCATTTCTTCTTCCTTGTCTTCTTCTTATTTATTTATTTTTAATTTTTTTGAGACAGGGTTTCTTTGTATAGTTTTGGTGCCTGTCCTGGAACTCACTCTGTAGACCAGGCTGGCTTCGAACTCACAGAGATCCACCTGCCTCTGCCTCCCGAGTGCTGGGATTAAAGACGTGCACCGCCGCCACCGGCTCTGCCTTGTCTTCAACAACCGAGATTCTCTCTTCCATTTCTTGTAATCTATTGCTGATGCTTTCCTCTGAGCATTTGTTTGAAATCCTAATTTTTTTATCTCCAGTTTTGCTTTCCTTAGTGATTCCATTTCTTTGTCAAATTTCCATGTTCTGAATTGTCATTATGTCACTCAACTGTTGGTGTCTTCACAGACTTCATTAAGGGTTATTCATATATTCTTGAAGGTCCTTGAACATATTCCTAATGGCTGTTTTGAAGTCCTTGTCCTGTACTTTCGCTATATTGCATTTCTCAGGGCCTACTATAGTAGTTACTGGCTTTTGGTAGAGGCATATTCTCTTGGTATTCATGTGTGTGTTTATGCTGGAGTCTAGGTGTCTGGAGTTAAGGTATCTGAGGTGATTCGATGTTGACAGCTGGTCTTGTCTTTGTTGGGTGTTTTCTTCTTTGGTTGCTGTTGGCCTCTCTGGATCCTAGGCAAATGTGTCTGTGGGTTCCCTGGTAGACACAGCTTTTTCAGGTCGGTGGGCAGCAGAAAGGAATTGAGATGGGCTAGGAGAAGAGGCTGGGAGGGGCTGTGGAAAAAGGTAGGGGGATCTGGTCCCCACCAAAAGACAGTCCCCAAGGGTTGGAGGGGCTCCTGCAAGCAGGCTGCAGTATGGACAAAGAATGAGTCTGGAGATCAGGGATGCAAGGGTGAGGAGAATCCTGGGTCTGTACCGAGAGGTGGAGTTCTCAGTGAATGGAGCTGGTGTGGGAGAGGGCTGCTGTGAGCAGGCTACCACAGGATGAGAAATAAGTCTGCAGAGAATGTACCAGAGGGCAGGGAGGATAGTGAGAATCATCACCCTGAGTTCCAACCCGGTGTGGCCACTGATGGATTGGTGGTTGGCACAAAGGATGGAGATGAACTGGAAATGAAGCCTGCGAGGGTCCTCAGGAAAGAGCTAAACTGGGTCTGCACCAAGAGGCAAAGTCCCCCGGGAGTGAGATCTGAAACTGTTCACAGCTCTCACCGAGGCCTAGGAATTCAGGATTCCTTAGCCTTTGACAAGCAGCCACCAGTACAGCACCTGGGTCTGGGATCTGAGATCCCTGGCCCTAATGGTCTGGCAGCAGTCTGGAGATCTTCAGCTACCAGGACCGGCAATTCCTCTTCTCTTGCTTTCACGGCCCTTGATCCTGCCCAGTTTCCACTCTCTGTCCTCTATGCTTTCTCTGCGCCCCAGCTCCTGTCCTCTCCAGCCTTCCTGCTGCCTCTTGCTCCTGTGGTCACTGGTCAGGAGGCAGCTGCCACCGCTTTGTCTTTGCTGCTTGTGTTTCCCACTGCACTCCGCCAGCCTCACAGGTCTGTCTTCTGCAGCTGTTAGATGGCTGCCCCTGCAGCCCCAAGTGTGGGCTGCTCTGCTGCTGCAGACGCTCAGCGGCTGCTGCCTTTGTTCCCTGTCTCGGGTACTTCTATTTTCATGTTACCGGCTCAGACATGCCTAAAATTAGGTAACAAAAGACCGCTCAGGAGAAGCTAGGGGTACGCACTAATGTTACAGCGCCAGTGGAGGCAACACAGAAAGGCATCTCCCAGTTATCTCACCAAACTGAGCTGAACAGCCTGCTAATACAACCGGAGAATGGTGTTCATGCAAAAACAGCGGGCCCCGCATGCAAATGAAGGCTCGCATTTGGACCATCAAGGCGCTGTCCCTCTGCACTTATCACCAAGGTCACTGTGTTAGGCCACCAGGGGAAAATCCACTCCCCTGCTTAGTGGACATGGTTTCAAGGTAACCGAGATGCTAGATGTCACCAAGGGTTGTGATTTAAATAGTCCAGGTTGTGGCCACACTTCAGGAGCCAGAGCGAGCAGCGGGCAACCACTGTCTTGTTTCCTTAAAATAGCCATGTAGAGTTTTCTTTCTTTCTTTCTTTCTTTCTTTCTTTCTTTCTTTCTTTCTTTCTTTCTTTCTTTCTCTCTTTCTCTCTTTCTCTCTTTCTTTCTTTTTGGTTTTTCGAGACAGGGTTTCTCTGTGTAGCTTTGCGCCTTTCCTGGAACTCACTCTGTAGCCCAGGCTGGCCTCGAACTCAGAGATCCGCCTGCCTCTGCCTCTTGAGTGCTGGCATTAAAGACGTGCGCCACCACCGCCCGGCTAGAGTTTTCAACATAGCTGGTGCTAGCATAAGGGCACCATCCAGTCGTCAGACTGCCGGAGCTTTTGCTTAAGGCAGCCAGGGTGCCAACAGAAAGCCGGATCGATGCCAACTAGGGATCAAATCCCCATTCCCCACCCTTTCTTATTTACAGAAAAATAGACACAGAAGGAGTAAGAACATGACATTACCACCAGTAGATTTCTAGCCATCTTTACCGCTTGCCTGGTCCCCTCAGAAGGGCTCTGATCTTCTTCCCAAGGAGGCCGATCCCTCTTGAGAATCTGTTCTCGATTTTCCACACAGCGGAGAAATATTTGGACAAAGAATAAGAACAGCAAACGCTGAGTTTAGACCCAGCTCTGCTGTCTGAACTCCACCCCGGTTTCCTCACGGGTAGAAAGAGGTTGCAGAACCCCTGTCCCATCTTCCTCCTAGGATCCCATGTAAGGGTCACATGAGGTCATGCATGGGAAAGCTGTTTTGAAACTGAAGGATTCTAGACATACATTATGTATTATTATTATTAATGAACACACTGATAATAGGTAGAGGCTTCCTGTTTTATGAAAAGAGGAGACAAAAGTTGTGTTCCAGAGTAAAAAGTTCCTTTATTTATTGGATTGTTTATTATTGCTGTTGGGACTGAATCTAGGGCCTTACCAGTGCTAGGCAAGTACTTCACCAATGAGCTACCCCCCAGGCTTCCCAAAGCCCCTTTAAGAATTGATGCTCTGTAAACATTAGCCAAGTATGAATTAAGACTAAGTATTTATCCTTTGGATTCCCTAGAAATGCTGTACTTCCAATACTTTACTTTGTCACATTGTACTGAAATGCAAATAAGGCGTTCCACACAGGAATGCTGTATCAATCACAGTACAAAGCCCAGAATTCAGTCTCCTAGCAATAACACACACACACACTCCCCAACTTATTGTGCCAGAGAGGTAAGTACCCAGTGAGAGCTTACTTCACACATTCAGGAAAAACTCTTAATAACAATGTTTGGTCCAGTTTTGGCTAGTGCCCAAACTGGACAGAAATCATCTGGGACTTATCTAGGTTTTGAGTTATATTATATGTGATGTCATCTACATAGCTCTTTTAAGCTCCACACCCAAGTTATGGTTTGAGCAATTAACCATGTTTCACAGAGACAGAAATTTCAAGGCTTGGTTGTTTGGACAAATGGAGGTATTTACAATGTAATACATTGTCAGAGTTATCCCTGGACAGACCAAGGCTGCTTTTCCAGGCATTTGTCAGCCAAGGTCGCCCTATCTGTTTGGCAGAATCATAGTCTTTCTGATAAGATACCCAGACATGTTCCTTCAGCCAAATTCTACTTTATATAAAAACTTATTGTTTATTAAGCAAGTTGAATGGATGCTTTATAACATCAATTTATTACGCCCAGTTTCTCCTGTGTCATCATTACCAACACATTGCTGACAATTATATCAATCAACATGGCAGTCACCTAGAAAACATGACAATTCCACATCTGTGTTCACCTGGGTAACTGCTGACCCCTTACCAGAGGGCCTTTAAATTTTAGGAAAGGAACATGTTCCCTTTACAGAACTGACTTTCAAGCATGGTGTCTGAATTATTCAAGGGTTTCCATGTGGATGCCTGGTACCTGAGGAGGTCAGAAGAGGGTGTCAGATGTCCTGAAACTGGAATTATGGGCCTATCAACTATTGTGAGCCACCATGTGGGTGCTGGAAATTGAACCTGGGTCCTCTGCAAAAATAACAAGGGCTCTTGACCACTGAGCCATCTCTCCAGCCCCCTATTTAAATACTTTTGTTTGATAATCCTTTACTTTTCTATTTTAAAAGATAATCAAGCTTTCACCTAATTCTGCTCAGCTACCACTCTGGTAACAGTTTAACAATTAATAGTGTTTTCCATGTGGAACAGCAGGAGAGATATTTTGTCTTCTGCTTTTAACTGAGCCTTTCCAACTGTTGTTGGGGCAGCTGAGCTGTTTCAAAATGCAACATTAGGGTTGTGGAGGAAACACACAGGTAAGAGCATTTCCTGGGACATCACGTCTGCGTCCACACGTGCCTGAATTCCAGGGCTGCAGAAGGAAGCAGATGACTGAGGTGGCTTGCTGGCCATCCAGCCTAGCCAAAATGGTGAACTTCAGGGTCAGTGAGAGACCCTCCTTCAAGAAATAAGGCTGCTGAGATGGCTCCAGAGTTAAGAATGCACTGCTCTTGTAGAAGACTACAGAGTTCAGCTCCCAGCACCCATATTAGGCGGCTCACAAACCACCTGCAACACCAGCTCTAGAGGAGCCAACCCTCTGGCCTCAGTGGGTACCTACTCACATGAACATATCCACATATAGATATACAAGATACATATTATTATCATTAATAGTAATAATGATAATAAAGAGCTGGCTGTGATAGCCCACACCTTTAAACTCAGCACTTGGGAGGCAGAGGTAGGTGGATCTCTCTGTGTTGTAGGCCAGCCTGATCTACAATAGTGAGTCTGGGCCAGCCAATGTAACATAGTGAGCCTTGTCTCAAAATGAATACATGAATGAATGAATAAAGTGGAGAATAACACAAGAAGATACTTAATGTCTGTATCAGGCCTCTGCATGTGCATCCATGAGCTTTCCCCCAACACATGCAAATTAATTAATCTTAAAATGCAGTATAAGCACCATGAACTCCAACTCCTTTACTATTTATTTTGTTAAGAGACACGGTCTCTCATAAATAGCCCAGGCTGGCTCAAACTTGTGATCTTTCTGCCTCAGTTTCCAGAATGTTGGGATTACATGTATATGCTACTATGTCCACTTATGACCCATAACTCTTACTTAAATGTAACTTTGAAATAAGGGCACTCTGCTTTAAGTTTTCTCAATGCTGGGGACAGAACCAGTAAGGCCTTGCACATGCCAGGTAAGTGCTCTACCACTGGGTGGCATTCCCAGCCTTTCCTAATCTTTATTTTTCTTTATTCATGAACACAGAGGTAGACCCCAGCACTAGAAACAGAACACATAGATTTAAATTCCTGGTTTAAGCATTCATGAATTAGAAAAAGGAAATTGGAGAGTTTTAGGCAAGCCTGGGTTACATAGTGAGATTCGATGTCAAACAAAATGAATAAGATAAAACTCTGGATCTCCTATCTGCTACAGGAGAACTGTGTAGCACTTGGATCTTAGTTTTTGCCTCTGAAATTGGGCTGGATCAGTGGTTCTCAATTCTGGTTGCACAGCTGTTGTATAACAGACTTTTCCTGGACAGATGCAAAACACACACACACACACACACACACACACACACACACACACACACACACGTCTATTCGCTCCAGATAGGTAGCCCATGACAGACCATACAGATACCACCAAAGTCCAACTTGGTGAACCAATGTGTTTTACTGGGATTATTTACAAGAATATGGGTGAAGGGTTACTCACAGGAGCAGAAATAACTGAAAGACAGCTGCATCAATAAAGCCCACCCCAAGGGTGCCAGCTCACAAAAGTTGGGAACCTGTAGGGCCTGCAGGTAGGTCAGCAGGTTGGAGAGTGTCCTCTCTAATCCCAGGTGGCTCAGTTAGTCTAAGCCTCTTCCAGGGAGCTTAGTTGGTTTTTGTTTTTTTTCCAGGTACTTCCTTAGGTTTCTGCTTCTTCCCTGTGGCTGGGCTTGTCTCAGTGCCTTCTTTGCCACTTGGCTTGTCAGCAGTCTTCACTGCTCATACACTCTTGGGGAGGAAGAGGGCCTGTTGAATCTGGTCAGTTTCAGGAACTTCCTGAAGCTGTTTTGAATTGTTTACTTTCTGTCTGTCTTAGGATTTCTATTGCTCTGAAGAGACACCACGACCAAGTCAACTCTTATATAAAGGAAAACATTTAATTGAGGCTAGCTTACAGTTTAGAGGTTTAATGTATTATTGTCAAGGCGGGTGGCATGGTGGCACCAGTGTGTGTCTACAGTGCTGGAGAAGGAGCTGAGAGTTCTACATCTTGATCCACAGGCAGCAGAAGCAACTGCTTGCCACACTGAGTGTAGCTTGAGCATAAGAGACGTCAAAGCCCACCCCCACAGCGACACACTTCCTCCAACAAGCCCATACTTACTCCAACAAAGCCACACCTCCTAAGAGTGCCACTCCCTTTGCGGGCTATTTTCTTTCAAACAGCCACACTGTCTTAATGAGCTTCCCTGAAGGATGGAATGTTTCAACTGAGAGGAAACTGCTACACAATAGCAGGACCATTGGGAAGTTTGAAGCTAGCGTAGCTAACTATAACCGTGGTTCTGGAGATTCTAATATGCAACCAGAGTAGAGAATTACTGGACTCAGTACTTGCTGAGGTGCTTGTAACTATGTCTCCTTGGATGGCAGAGTTGCAATGGTCATCCCTCTGTAACCAGGCCAGCTTCTCTTCCCACCTGCAGGATCTAACTGAGCTCTTTTGTTTGCTGCCTGTAGTTCCCGTGTATGTGTGGAATGCTTCACTCAAGAACCATGATGCTAGATGGAAGCTACAGTGAATCTGAGGCCAACAGCCTGGCTGGCTACCCGAGAAGCCATATTCTAGCGGAAGAAGAAAGGCAAGACAAGATAGTGGTCCATTTGGCCCTCAACAGTGAATTGACGTCCTCCAGAAAGAGAGGACTTCTCAAAGGCCAAATGGGGCTTTACATCTTCCAGAACACCCACACCATTGACAAATACTCCAGGTTGATATTTCCAGCCTTCTATATATTTTTCAACCTAATTTATTGGTCAGTGTTTTCCTAGGGATTCCAAGGCTGTGTCTAAGACAGCCCTTGGTGGACACATGGACCTGACAACCACACTTCCTACACCAGACCAAGCAGCTGGCTTGGAGGAGTCCAGGGACCTCCAGCTGCCCTCACCCCATCTTTGTGGGTCTTTTCCTAGATCATGCTGTGTTCCACATCACACTTCCCACCTCTCTCAACAGAGCTGTCTTTTGCTGTATGTGAACTTGCTCACAAGAACTCCCCCCACACCTACTTAACAAAAGACTCAAAGGCCTCCCAGATGTTCTGAGATGCTCAGTATGGAAAGAAAGAAAATGAAGGACAAACTAAGGGGCATTCTGGGTAAGAAACTGGGTGCAAAAATCTGTGAACTTATCCAGCTGGATTAAGTGCCTACACTGGAAGAAAAAAACTCAGAACGGGACAGGAAATGATTTGGCCTCAACAAAACTGGCAACTGACATGATTTTATAAATGCTAGAGGAAATCGTTCATTTCCCTATTCAATTAATCATTCATTAAACACCAAGCCCCCACCCTGTGCCTAGACCTGTGGGAATGAATGAGTAGTCTTTTCCTTCACTGAGCTTCTCTAAGCTGTGCTCATTCTACGTACACAGTGTATTCTGCATCCTGTTCTCTGCTCTGCCTCACTCGTCCACAGACCCATTCTGTTTCCTGGTGTTTTCACTCTAGGTCTGTCTAGAAAAGCACTTCCATGCTCTTGCAAGGCCCTCCTGAAGACAGCTCAGGGCTTCTTCCCTGGGGCATCCTTGCAGAATGAACCGAGGGCTGAGAATACAACAGGACTTGAGTATTGGAGAAAACACAGTGTGATCCTGGGGAGTGGGGGATCTAGGTCTGCAGTGGATCTAGTCAGATACCCCCACTTCCTGTTTCAGGTCCCTCCCCTTCTTCCTCAGCAAAACAGCATCCTTAATGTCATCATTATCATTATCCCTGTGTCCAAGTCCAGTCCCCACCCTAGAGGTTCCACATTCTAGAGTGACTTCTCCTCACTTCTACAAGGGGCTCTTTCCTCTACTACCACTGAGTGAGCATTAAGAAGGTAACCTGACTCATTTAGCTGACACTGAATCGTGGTAGGAGATGGCTAGAACATTTAAGGAAATCTCTGCCAGAATTTTGGGTGGTATAAAGGGTATGATTCTGATAAGAAGTTCTTTAAGTTAAAGCATCTGGGGTCAGAAGGTTGTTTCTCAGGAGCTAAGGGGGATGTCCCCCTCCAGATCCGTGCTTACTGAAGGACACTGTTCCTCTTCCTCACCATCCCCACCTGCTTCCTGTGAGGGGCTGGGTAGCTAGTTAAGAGCAGAAAAGCGATCCACAAAGGAAGGCGAAATCTCACTTCAAATTAAGTTCTGGCTGGTAGAGTCTGCTCCCCTGCACATGACTCCAGGACAGGAATTAGTTGTGCGGACCAGGCACACAGGACTATCGAACCTCCATGAATTTCCACCCAGGGAGGGCCTGCTGCTGCTGCTGCCGCCGCTGTTGCTTGATTCTTTCTCTCCCTCAGTGTGATTGGCTCTCACATCTCTGTTCCTTCAGGACCACTCCCCACCTTGTGTCCTCTATCCTCTTACATACATCTGTGTCAACTGGTTCCAGTTACTGGTTTCAACAGTTCCTTGCCCATGCTAAAGATTCATCATCTCTAGCCACCAGCCTTGACCTCAGCTGCAGCATCTAGCCCAACCGTTCAGAGGCTGTGTGCCAGAGTGGGATTCATAGAGCAGGCTCAGCCAGGCTAGTTCAAGTACCACTGTGACATGCATTACCTTAGGTGGCTGCAAGTTCAGTAAGCGTCCAAGGCTACCCTGATATTTAAGAATTCTCCAGAAGGACTCAGGGAACTCAGAAGAGCCATTATCTTCATGGTTACCACTTACTACTGTAGCGTAAAACCAGAATCAGCAAAGGAAGAGGTGCACAGGAGGACAGGGGTGGAACTCGAAAGTGTTCTCTCCTCTTGGACCTATATGGACTGTGCTTGTTCTCCCCAGCAAGGATGTGTGAAGAGTTCAGGAAGCTCAGCCAACTCATCGAGGTGTACAAACTTGGCATCACTGATTGTCCACATGACTGATCTTAGTCTGCAGCATTTCTGGAGGTTGAGCAGGTCTGCCTCAGGCACAAGGTGCCTAATGGGGTTCTAGAAACTGAGACGCTCAAGAACATGGGCCTCATCCAAGCTTGTCTCCTAACTGTCTCCTGTACTAGTTACTTTTTGTGTTGTTGGGACAAAATTCTTGACAGAAGTGATTGAAGGGAGGAAGGATTCACTTCATCGTTTTTGTCTGGCGTAGAGAGGAAGAGTTCAAATTGGCGGGAATGTGTGTCTGGGGCTACTCATGCTGGTGAATCAGATACAGAAAGCTCCAGCAAGAGCTGTATGCAGATATAACCTTTAAAGCCAACCCCTCCAACCTCTGTGACCATGTGCTAGCCAGGCCACGGGTCCCAAAGATTCCATGGCCACCTAAAACAGTGCTACCATCTGGGACAGTGATTCAGACATGTGAGCCTTCGGGAGACATTTGTATTCAAACCACAGCACCCCCTAAAAACCCAGCTTTTAGAGACATTTACCATGTGATCTAGACACTGAGTTTCCAACACACAGAACTTGGAGGGTCACATTCAAATCATAGCATGTGTTAGGACCACAGTAATGCTTCAACATGTGATATAAATTCTGAAGAAAGAAAGGTAAGACTGAGTCTCAAAGGCAAAGCTGTCCTTCAAATACTCTTCAAAGTGGGCATTTGGATAGGGAAATGTGGGGCCAGTTATGTGCTAGGTCTCTGCTAGGACAAGGAAGAATTTAATCTGTAGTAAGATGAGAATTTAGGGAACCTCAAACAGCTAGAGCAGGCTTGACTTAAGGCCAGAGAGGTGGCATCAGTAGTTCTGGCCACACCATGATCAGGTCATAGGACCCAATCACTCAATGACCAGAGTTCCTGAGAATGCAGATTACAAGCCTTAGTCTGGAGTTTTTGTAGCTGAGGATAGGGAAGGGGGAAGAGTTTTGTAATGGGCAGATTGGGGGATGGATGTGTTCCTTAGACAAGCTATGTTTGAGATGGCAGTGTATTGCCTCCTTTTGTAACTACTGGGTGTCTGAGGTTGGGATCAGCTGTGAGATGGTTTGTATGTCAAATGTGTTGCTTTGATTGGGTAAAATAAATAAAGTGCTAATTGGCCAGTAGCCGGGCAGGAAGGATAGGATAGGCGGGACAAGGAGGAGGAGGAGAATTCTGGAAAATAAAGGCTGGGAGGGAGACAGCGCCAGCTGCCACCATGACAAGAAAGATGTAAGGTACTGATAAGCCACAAGGCACGTGGCAAGTTATAGATTAATAGAAATGGGTTAATTTAAGATAAAAGAAGTAGATAACAAGAAGCCTGCCACGGCCATATAGTTTATAAGTAATATAAGCGTCTGAATGATTATTTTATAAATGGGTTATGGGACCACAGGGGCTTGGTGGCACCTGGAGAGAAGATCTCCAACTACAGGGATCAGCTGCCTTTCTCCTGAAATCTCCAAATAGCTGCTTCTTGGAACTTGGAGCTCAGGTTAAGGTGGCGTGGACTGCATGGTGACTATTGCTACTTGGCAAAGTTCCAGCATTTTGACTTCATAGATCACAATTCTCCTGGACCCTTTGGCTTGTAATTTTAATGATTCTCACTATGTGTGATGGGAGTTCCCCTATGCCTTTTCCCTTGGGAAATTTTGCGTGGGCTTTGAAGAAGGAAAATGTATAAATTGGCAACCCTCCCAGCTCACCCTCAGATCATGTCAGTCTCCTCCTTCCCTTCACTGACTCCACACACCTCTTGGGACCTGAACCCCGCTGGAACTGGACTCCAACATTGGCATTTGGTTGTGGCGGTGGTTCATTCATGTGCTCTCAGATGTGGCAACCATGTGTCACCAGCATAGATAAATTTTAATTAATTAATGTTAAATAACATTGAAACTTCTCAGGGGCACTAACCACGCTTCAGGCACTCTGCTCAATAGCCACAGAGGTTTTCTTACTGGATGGTGTAGGTCTATAGAACATTTCATAAGGGTTGAAAGTTCCTTAGATCAGTAGTTTTCAACCTTCCTAGTGCTGTGACCCGCATGGTGTCGTGACCCCCCAACCATAAAACTGTTTTTGTTGCTAATTTATAACTTACTTTTGCCACTTTTATGAATCATAATGTAAATTTTTTGGAGAAAGAGGTTTGCCAAAGGGGTAATGAGCCACAGGTTGAGAACTGCTGCCTTGGGTGAAGGGATCAGCCTGTGTAAACACACGGAAGGAGAGAGGAGAGCTTGGAAGGGCAGAGGAAAGGACATTTGGACAGGTCATTTCAGCTGGTTCCCAGGCTGCAGGAAGGACAGGTAAGAGCCCAGCTGTGCCAGGGCGCCAGGGCTCATAGTAAGTCTCCACCACACCAGTGCCAACGAGGACAGCTCCCCCTCTGTGGACCTGCCTGGCCAAGACCCCTGGATCTTTCAACCTTGTAGATCAGCAAAGAACTATGTGTATAAGTAAGGATAACTGCATGGTGAATTTTTCTTGAAACTTTTAAATCTCCAGATACTTAGATGCATTGCCTTGGTTAAAAGTCACTGAGTCTGAGTTTAAGGCCAGCCCGGACTATATATCAAGAACTTGTCCTGGGCTGGAGAGGTGGTTTAGTGTAAGAACATTTAGAATACTTAGCTGTTCTTTCAGAAGACCCTGGTTTGGTTCCCAGCAACTGGCTGTAACTCTAGTACACATAAACTCTCTCTCTCTCTCTCTCTCTCTCTCTCTCTCTCTCTCTCTCTCTCCTCTCTCTCTCTCACACACACACAAGTAAACACATGTTAAAAAATTAACACGAGCTGGGGGGTGGTGGTGAACACCTTTAATCCCAGCACTTGGGAGGCAGAGCCAGGCGGATCTCTGTGAATTCAAGGCCAGCCTGGTCTACAGAGCGAGATCCAGGACAGGCACTACACAGAGAAACCCTGTCTTGAAAAGCCAAAAAAAACAAAAACAAAAACAAACAAACAAACAAAAATACCTGAGCTGCAACTCCAGAGTCCTGACTTTTCTCTGGATGTGGTCTGAGGCCATATTCCCTGGGGGACTCTGGGGAGGCAGGAGACGGAAGACAGGGATAAGTAGAAACTGTGACCACAAGGCCAACGAACAAAGAGGGATCAAAAAGGAAGGTGACCCCCTTCCTCTTTCCTCAGCAACTTATCTGGCCCGCTCCGCGCACCAGCCCAGCAGAGCAGCAGAGAACACTCCGCCAACCGGGCAGTGGCTGTTCGGGGACCTGATCATCTAAGAGGCAGTGAAGCAGAGTTGTAGGGTGAGACATGGAAGCAGGGCCACGATGGTAACAGAAGCCCTCAGCTCCTAGTCCGTTCCACTCCATGGCTTTCTGTTTTGTTGTTGTTGTTATTACTTTGATTTCTGTTTTTGTTAATCATTTGTTGGGGGAAGTTTCTGTTTTCTCCTTTGAACATTCCTCAGATTTATCTAGAAGGCTTTGGCTTCCTGGTGGCGTGGGTTCAAAGGAAGGAGGATGAAAGGGGGCAGGCCCTGCCACAGGGCTGATGGGCACAGAAGCAGTCCCCCCTCCTCCAGCCCTCCCCCACGCCCCCCCCCCCCCCCCCCCCCCCGCCTTCTTTTCCCAATGCAGCCCTTGTTCCCCGACTGGGAAGCTGGCTGCCACAGGTCCTGTGTCCCCTGCCATGGTTTTAAGATGCTGCGGAGCTCTGAGAGCAGGCAGGGTGAATGGGTGGAGGTGAGGTGGAGAGAGGCAGTGTGGGGCGCACAGGGGAGGGTGAAGCTGTGGCAGGGATGCAAAGGGCCCTAGAGCAAGGACTTGCTTGTGTTCTTAACCGCTTTGTTTCAGGGTCCAGGACAGTGCTTGATACATGGGAGATGCTCGCTGTATTGATGAGAGAAATCAAGGAACAACCCCTGGCTGTCAGAGCCCTCTATGCCCTAGGCACCATGCCGGCTCTTTACATCCCGTGATTTCCTCTTAGCAACCGGGCATCTCAGTCTCATTGCATATAGAGGCAGGAGTCTAGAGAGCCAAAGGGTGTACTTCGGAGGTTGAGGCCCGCATTCTAGACACTCTGGTTTTGCTCCCCAGAACCACATAAACCGGACATGGTAGCACAGATCCTGCACTCGGGAGGGAGAAACAGGGAAGATCAGAACTCCAAGGCTACACAGTGAATTTGAAGATAGCCTGGGCTACATGAGACCCTGTCTCAAAAAAAAAAAAAAATTAAGGAAAAGAAAATAAGGAAGGAAGAAAAGAAAGGAGAAAGGGAGGGAGGGAGGGAGGGAAGGAGGGAGGAAGGAAGAGACTTTGCTAGCTTGGTGATTTTTGAACCATTTAATTCTATGAATCTTTTGTTTTGTGTAAAAACAATTTTTGAATGTGGCAGTTCCTGCCCGTTGGGGTAGATATGAGGTGTGAATGGGTGGCGGGGGTTCTCTTAGTAGTAAAGCCTTTGTGAGGAGTGCCTGAGTGCACTGAAAAGGAAAGACTAACAGCAAATAAATTCAAATTCCCAGCTCAGTGCCTGCCCCAGAGAAATGTAAGTGGATTAAAGAGAGGAGGAGAGGAAGGGGTGGGGGGAGGGGGGAGGCAGGAGATTTGAAGGGGGAAGAGTTGCCGATGGGGCTGCCAGCTTTAAATTTGCCAGTCAAACACCACTTAAATTTACTATTTATTTATCTAGTCATGTGTGCACACATACATGTGAGTCATGGTGAACATGTATGCCGAGGTCAGAGGACAACTCTCGAGAGTCCGATTCTCTCCTTCCGCCATGTGGGTCCTGGGGACTGAGCTCAGGTCATGTGGCTTGGCGGCAAGTGCCTGTACCTGTGGTGCCATCTCACCGGCCCCATCGCTATCATTTTTAAAGCTTAAAAAAAATGAACATTGAGAATGAAAGGTCTGATCCTGAAGTGTGTGAAATTCTTCCTAAAACCCAGTGTGTGCTGTATCCACATTCTTTTCATCAAAAGGACAGACCCATGGCACTTTTGGGAGTAGATCCCATTGTGCAGATGAGAAAACTGATGGAGAGAGACTCCATAGCTTGCTTAGTGCTGGCTCGTGTTTAGAGAAAAGGGTTTCCTCACTTATTCTTCATTAGTTATGGAGCTCAGGTTACTTGACAGTCAATAAATCGCTTGAAATTGGTGACAGTATAGGATTTCACAGTCTGGACCTAGATTTCAATCTTCAACCTTCTGGCCCTTTGGGATGCCTGTGAGAACTCTGTGGAGGTAAAATAAGAAACCACTCAGTCATGTTTTGTGATGGCAAGACACTTCAGAAGGTCCTCCATCTTGTATGGCTGCTGAGGCCATTCTGGGTTTAACTAGAATTTGAGCTCCTTGATGGAGAATCCTACAGAAAATCACCCAGCTCTATTCTAGAACCTGAGGCCAAGATGCCCTAGCTAACTTATCTTGGCTTCTGTTAAACTGCCTGCTTGAGCAAACTTCCCCTGCAGCTGCAGAGTGAGATACCATGACAGGTTTTGCCTTTAAAAATCCCCTACACTAAACACTGGCCCCTGAACACACTTGACCCTGAATACCTGAGTGAGGTGCCAGGAGTAAAGACTTTCAGTTGGCTATAAACTGTATTGAGTGGTCATCTCTCCTGGGCTCTCTGTTAATAGTATTCCATTGAGTTTCCTAGGTTATATTTCTGGACTCAGAAAAAATTCCTGTAAAAAATTGTGTGATTGGGGTGTTGTACCCATTTCACGAAACTTCTAGAGACCACCAAGGAGCTGGTTTCTGATGCAAGCACATAAGGGTCCTTTTATTCAGGTTCAACCTGGGCCACTGCATGGCAGATGTAAGGAAATGTAGCGGCAGCCATGAGCCCAGGTGTAGAGGGTTTTTATAGGGAAAAACCACAAGCCAGGAATTGGCAACTTGGGATTGGGTAAAAGGGGCAAGGTGATTTTTTGAAACTATTGGTCTAGACTTTTAGTGGGGAACTACAACCCACTGAACAGGATTATCTGGACTGCTCAGCAGGATTATCTAGGTATCTCCAAGGGCCATAAACCACAGACAGGATCCTGTTAAGCTTTCCTTTCCTGTATAAACCACAGACAGGATGTCTGCAGGCGAATACTGCTCTGTATCCATTCAAGTTATCATGACATATTCCTGAGGTCCTTCCTAGAACTGAGTATCCAGCAAGTGGTCTGAGATGGTGGCCCTTTCCCTAAAATAGAGCCTGTAAAGTTAAGTCTAGGCACAGGGGCTGGAGAGATGTTGTGCCCAGATCGCAACCCCCAGAGAGACCACCAAAGACGAGTGTGCTGGAATGCAAAAGCAAGGTTTAATTTGGGTTATCCAAAAGCAATACATGCCTAGGCAGGGACTTCGTCCAATACATCCAACGCAGTGGAGGCTGGAGGAAGTGCCCTCCCCTCTGCAAGCTCAGGTTTTAAAGGCGAAAAGCACAAGGTTACATCAGTTAGGGGTGCTAGTACAGGAACAATTCTGATTGGCTTGCTTCTAGGGACTTTCTAGAAATCATGGCTTAATCTTACTTCTAAGGGGGTGGTTGCCTGTCACCATTTCTCATTGGCTGCTCTCAGGTGGGGACATTTCTGTGGTCAGATACCCTGGAAACCAGGGTTGGAACAATTCCTTGGTTAAACAGTCATCACCGAATGAATATCTTGTGACTCTGTACTTTGCACTTTCTAATTTCTGGAATCTGGGTCGACTGGTTCCAGTAACTCAAGGTCTATACCTAAAATGGAGAAGGCTTGGGCCTTACTTATTTCTAAGATGGAGGCATCTTGTTCTCATTTTGGTCTCACAAGAGCACTGGCTAGTCTTCCAGAGGTCCCGGGTTCAATTCCCAGCACTCATAACAGCTCACTACTGTCTGTAACTCCTATCTTAGGGGATCTGGCACCCTCACATAGACATACATGCACATAAAATAAAAAAATATTAAAAAAATATTGTGTGATGTCATTGAATTTCACCAGATTTATGTATTTCCTTTCAGCGACTCATAGAAGGCTTGCAGTTTATAAAGTCCTGGGTTCGGTCCCTGGCATACGGCACATGCACTTACCATGAGATTAAACAAGATGGACACTCAAGACAGGACAATGAAGGATATGCACTGTATTCCAGAAGGTCCCCAGCTGTCCCCAGCTTACCCCTCACTGCCCTAAAGGTGGGGCAGCCCTCGATGGAGTGGCACAGGAGGGTGATTGGAGCTCTTACCACTGTTTCTGTATCTGAGGAAACTACTTGGTTAAAGGGACGAGAGCAGGCCAGGGAAGCTTCCAGAAGGCTGCCACCCACTTCCTGTTGATACAGATGGAAAGCAAGCTCTGC
Source organism: Onychomys torridus (assembly GCF_903995425.1). Lineage (NCBI taxonomy): Eukaryota > Metazoa > Chordata > Mammalia > Rodentia > Cricetidae > Onychomys > Onychomys torridus. Next base: position 55,051,674 of record NC_050444.1, read on the forward strand.
AAATCTTTGACTCTTGATATGTGCATATTTAGATGAACGCAGGGAATTCCAGAAGAAAGAGGAAGCTGGAGGGGGGGAAGTGCTGATCATCCTGGTGCCCCAAACATAACCAGATGTTTTCATGGTACCTGCTGAGACATTCAGGCCCAAGCGATAGGACACTCTCCCTCGTCCCATCCATCCTCTAGACATTTCCTTATGAACACAGACCTCTGCACGGTTGGAGTGTGCAATCATTTCTCTTCCTGGAAAGGCTTCCTTTAATGATCTATTATTAAATAGCTACACCAAGGCATGCTGTGTCGTGAACGACTAGTGTGTGTTTAGGCCACTCACATCTGCTTCTTTGAGTTTCTCTTGTGTCTCAGTCAGTCCTCACCACCCCTCTTACCTCAGTATTGTCCTCAGGTGTTCGTGCTTTCATTTCTAAACTCATGCACAAAATCAGGAGGCATGCACTCTTTCATGCCTGGTTTTATCCACTCAGCACGACAGACCTGAAGCTAATTCCTGTCCCTGTATGTAAACATTACAGCCTTGATTTTATTTTGCCAAACAGTATTCCACTGTGTGAATAAATGGTGGTTTCTCCTGTTGATGGATAAACCTAGCTGCTTCTGCTAAACTGCAACAAGACAAATTAACCATAAGTGCATATAGAAACATTTGTGCACAAGACTCTGTGTGAGGTGTTATTTGTCCTGGCCAGCAGGGTTTCAACGGGGGTGGGGGGGGGGCAACCCACCTGTGGGAGCAAATGAAAGGAACAGGGGACACAAGGGATGACAGCAAGACATGATTCTGATCAAGCTGCAGATTTTATTTTCCTCTGCAAGGCTTATATAGCATAGGAGGGGAGGGAGCAAGAAGGAGGGAAGGGGAAGGGACATGGAAGGGGTGCAGAACGTGGGAGACGTGCAGGTCGTGCAACTGCAAGTTGTTGGCTAAGGTCACTGGTCAGGGGCCATTTATTCTGTTGCTAGGCTACCTGACCATGGAATGCTCTTTACGTTTGGTTGTCATGGCACCTGACTGTGGAATGTCTTTTTATCTTTGGGAGCCTCTGGTTAGTAAACAGGTGTTACTGCTCTGGGGAAGGGCAGTGGTCTTATAACTTGTTCTCTGGCCTAGCTAGTACTTTCCATGGTTCATGTTTGGTTCCTGACATCTTGGTCCCTGACAGTTATGTCTCCTGTGTTTACAGGGAAGAGTGATTGCTGGGTGCTAGGTCAGAGTGCAGTTTTGAAATAGTTGCATTGACCTGTGGTCCACTAGCATACACTTTGCTGAAATGTGTAAACCAGTTGCTTTTAGACTCTGATTCATGCAACCATCACAACCACCACATTTTGAACATTTCCTTACCCTCAAAAGACACTCCTTGTGCTTTTGCCTTTGGCTTTCCCGTCCCTCCTCTTCAAAGCTGACTTTCTGCTGCCCTGTAAGGAACACGTTACATACATGAAGCTTGGACATGGGTGGTCTGGAGTGACAGATTTCTTTCTTTTTGTATAATCTTTTTGTCTCCCTCCATCATTTTTGCCTCTGTCCCTACCTTTCTTCCAGTACTGGGGACTGAACCCAGGGCGGAGTGCATGCCAGACAAGTGTTTTACAACTAAGTTATAACCCACTGTCTCTCCAGCCTCTTTTTAGCTAATGCTTTCAGCATTAACCCATTTTCCAGCATGGATCTGTGTTTTGTTCCCTTTTGACTGCTGAATAACAGTCATTACGTGGATATGTTCTGTTCTATTTATTCATCCATCATTGATTGGCATTTGGTTTCCTTCAACTTTTGGCTATTATTAATCATGTTACTATGAACAAACATGCAGAAGTTTTTACATAGACTTTAAAAAAAAAATTTCTCCTGGTCCAATATCTTAAGAGTAGAATTGCTGACATAGGGTAACTCTGTATTTGACTCTTTGAGGAACCGTTAAACTGTTTCCAAAGTGCAGCCATCACTTTTATTCCTAGCAGTGGTACATGAGGTTTTTAATATTTCCAAATCCTCACCAATACTTTTCATTGTTTCCTTTGTTAGAGCAGTCTGCAGAGTAGGTATGGAGTGGTCTCTCTGCGGCCTGGTTTTGCATTTCCCTGTTGACAACGGTGCTGAATTTTTGCATATCTCATTGGTGTCTCATGGTTTTTTTTTTTTTTTTTTTTTTTTTGTTTTTTTTTTTTTTTTTTTTTTTTTTGCAAATTATCTATCAAATTGCTTACCTATTTTAAGGTTTAGTTGCCTCTTTATCACTGAGTTTCAGGGGTTGCTTATATATTCTATACACAAATTCTGTGTCAGGTGTATGCATTGCAAACACTTTCCCCAGACAACTGGTTCTCTAACTTTATTATGATGGCTACTGAAACACATTTTCATTTTGATGAAGCTCATTTTGTCTATTTTTGTTTGGTTGATTGTGCTTATGAGGTCATATTTAAGTCAGGCATGCATTTAACTTTCTAAGAAAGTGGCAGGTGTGTGTTACTTGTACATGTTGGCACAGAAACAGGGCCACAGAAGAAAGATACCCTTCAAGACTGGGATGTGACACATTGTGTGGGGCGGGGAGAGGGTAGTGGTTAGCATTGATACAATTCATAAAGACTGAAACTCAGGCCAGGCAGTGGTGGCACACACCTTTAATCCCAGCACTCAGGGGCAGAGGTAGGCAGATCTCTGTGAGTTTGAGGTCAGCCTGGACTACAGAGCAAGTCCAGGACAGCCAGTGCTATACAGAGAAACCCTGTCTAAAAAAAAAAAAAAAACAAGAAAAACAAAAAACCAAAAGAATGAAATTCAGTTGAGCATGACTTATCTAGTGCTGGTTCAAACTTCTAGAGTCTGACCTCAGATTTTTTGTGGGTTTTTTGTGTTGTTGTTGTTGTTATTTTTTTGAGACAGGATTTCTCTGTGAAACAGTCCTGGCTGTCCTAGAACTCACTCTGTAGACCAGGCTGTCCTCTAACTCAAAGACATCTGCCTGCCTCTGCCTCCCAAGTGCTATGATTAAAGGCATGAACCGACATGCCTGGCTCAGACAGTTTATTTTAGCCATGTTTAAGCCCAGCACAAATTTGGAAAAAAAGTTTTCTGATGACAGTTACCTCAGTCCTGTGTGTACAACAAAGCTTAAGACATGTTACCATTGAAGTTCTTTACAAGGTACATATGGCTTGTTTCATAAAGACACCCAGGAATGCTCAAGATCAAGGTCTAGGGGGAAGGACTGAGGTAACACAATGCCCATGGGAGTCAGGGTTGGCCTGGCCCTAAGACAACATAGAAGTCGCTTAGGCTTGTGAAGGACAAGTAACATCTCTCATAAGGGTGTGTTTATGGGCTAGAGCAACGCTCAAGATCTAGGTGGGGAAAGTCTGGGATGAACAAACATAATATTCTGGAGGATTCGGGGGAAGCCTGGCCCTACAGACAGCAAAGGGTCACCAGGTTGTAAACCACATGCTTTCCTAGCATCCCAGGCAGACAGGTAAACATGTCCTCCCTTTGAAGAGACAAGCCTACATGTTTAACTTTTCCTGGTCTCCCTAGCCCTTTTCTGTGTATACAAGGACCTCTTGCCCTCTGCAACACATGCACAACCTGAACCTGCTCGGGATAGATACAGGGTTGAGCCAACGACAGCAAGAGAATTGGTTAGCATAAAGCAAAAAACAGTACCTCCCCCCAAAATTTTTAACAGTTGGTAAATATCAGTTGCAATCAAATAAAGAAAACAGGCATGGTTTGAGGTGCAGTTCACATGTGGGGACACAGCTATTCCTGGTGATTGTTACTTCTCCATTTTATAACAGAGGAAACTGTTAATAGACCTTTCCCATACAGCACCAAGCAGAGCCTCCCCAAGGGAAACAACACGCAGAAAATCACATCAGCCTAAGAGCATGTAACTGGTATGTGGTGGGTGGTGTCTGTGATGAAATCACACCGTTTTCCCTTGAGCAACTGCTGCTCAGCTGTCTCAGGACTTCCGACTCATGACAAAATGCACAGGCGTGGTGTCTTCTCACACAAACATTGACATCTCTAGTCTGAAATCCCATCTCTGGGGCTGATAAAGCCCCGGTGGCTAGGGCAGTGACCATGCTGCAGTCTCCCATGGAGGAAGACCAGCAGGCCTCTGGTCTTTCTTTAAGACAAAGAAAAGAGCAGCGTAGGCCAGGAAAGGAAAGGAAAGCTGATGCATGAGCCATTCCCTTCAGAAAATTCACTTCATGAAAAGTGGCCTTGAGACCATGGTCAGGCTTCAGGGTGGGAAAGAGAACCTTAGATGGTAAATGGTACTTTTTGTATGTGATCAGCAACCATGACAGCTTTAGTGGGAAGGAGGGCCTTCGGTAGGAGAATAAGTCAGCGCCCTCTTCCGGCCTCTGTGCTCACTGCACATAAGGAAGCAAAGCATGAAGTGAGAACCGATTTTCTCATTATTTACTTACTTAGTGAAAATGATATAACTAGAGAGATGGCCTCAGTGGGGAGGCTGAGGCAGAGGGTGGGAAGGCCAGGAGAGCTTTTTTTTGGGGGGGGAGATCCCAGAGCAATTTCAAGCTTTTAGGGGGCAGAGGCCACATGACCTTACAGATACCATTTCCTGTGGGCATGGAGTCTTGAACTGTGTGGTCTGGCCATACAGCTTTGCATGCTGGGGCCTCCTGCGCCTGTTCTGAGTCCAGGATGTGAAACTGTTAAGTAAATGCCAAGAACTACTCAGCTGCCAGCTATGATTGTTCAGAACCAGCCCACTGACTGTTCCGGAGCACAAGGGAAGAAGTCTCTCCGTATCTCGTCCTTAGACAGCTTGTTTCGTAGATCTTCATCACACTTCTCTTCCACACAGTGCTCCCCACAGATAAATGCCTCAGGTTCCATTACCAAGAAGCTGGAGACTTTGGGTGAAGTTACACTTGAACCCACGGAGCCCATGGGTACACTTTAAAGGCAGGCCTGAGTCATTGAGGGTGCTTATGTGATTTTACTGTGATTCCAGCAGAGGGAGACAGGGCTGAGCTTTGCCACAGGGAGTCCTCTGTGACTGAGAAGCTGCTTTAGGAAAAGCGAGCTTGTCTTCCTCCCCTTCCTTAACCCTTCCCTCTCTACCATACGATGGTAGCCATAATTTTAGCATCTCGTGGTGGAAAGAGCATCTGGCTCATGGCCACTACAAATTCAGCTCTACTTCCAAAACCAGATTGTGGCTTAGTGACCTCAGGATTCAGGAGGGGTTTTGGAAGGAGTGGCCAGAGCATGTTACACACTCAGCCACAGACAAGGCTTTATGTCTGAAATGGGGCCATTAGTGACTGTTTCACCCTGATTGCCTCCATCCCGATCAGAACAGAATTGGTTTCACATGTGTGCTGCTCTGGGTCCAGGAGAAATTCTCGTTCATCCAGGGAAAACTAATTGGTTAGGACAAGGAAGGGACCATCTTCAATACACCGGGGTCATTTCTACTAAATATTGTCGAGACCGCCTCAACCAGCAAGGAAGACGCAACACCAAGCTCTTCTTTCTGCAGTTTACTCAGGAACCTTGAAAAATCTTCTGACCCTGGGGGGAGCCCTCCCTTAGCCCTAATAGCCTCTGGGTAGCCAACCCTAAACCGCCACGTGGGCATCGCAGACAGGTCCAGGAATACGGAAGCAAGCCAGATCCTAAAGCCAAGCCGAATATGGAATTGTTTACCACCGAGAGCGCTCACCATCGAGAAGGTGGAAGGCGGAAGCCAGCACCATCTCTAGGGTGCGGCACACAGCTCTCTACAAAATATGAATGAGGAAATTTGTTGCTGTTCACATCTATATTACAACCATGAGTAAAATGGCCAAAGGAGAAAAGAGACATGAAGGATGGATGGAAGAAACCCAGATAATTATTGCACCACTGATCCAGAAATCAAACCGTCTCATAGCCTAGAATTCTTGTTTTATAAGAAAACACTTTTCTGTGCAAGGTCATTTTAAGTAAGTCTCTTGAGTTAAGTCTCTAGATGTTGCAAATAAGATTATCTTAGCAGATGTAGTAGCTCCCAGGCTGATGGTCTCCTTTCAGTTTCCCCAGAATTGATAAGGACCTTCAGCCCGCAGTGGGCTGTGTTAAAACTGTGGCTCCTTTTTACCTGAGGCTGTATTCTCCTCATGGCTCACCTGTTGAAGATGTAGTTCTGTTCACATCATTCCTGTGACTTGTTCATATGGTTCTGTTTCATCGGCTGGGACTTTAAAAATACTTATTGTTTATCTCAGGAGCTAGGCGATTCGATAATTTGGAGGGTGTCTTGGTCACTGCTGTATTGAGACACCATGGCCAAGACAGCTGTGGTAAAAGCAAGCATTTAATTCGCAGTTTCAGAGGGTTAGTCCATGACCATCGTGGTGAGGAGCTGGCAGGTGTGGCACTGGAGCAGTGGCTGAGAACCTTACATCCTACCCACAGGCGTGCAGTAAGACAGATAGAGATAGTTCGATGAGTACAAACTGGAATGGTGTGGGCTTTCGAATCCTCTAAGCCCACCTCCTCTAACAAGGCTACACCTCCCAACTCTTCCCAAATAGTTCCACCAACTGGGAACCAAGCATTCAAACATCTGAGCCTATGGGGGCCATTCTCCTGCAAACCACCACAGAGGGATTTATCTCCAAGGAAAGAAATAACAGTACAGCGCTTCAAAACAGGTCAAACTTACCCCAAAAGACTGTGGCAGTCCTAGAAATGCTCCATATTTTATAAAACTGAATTTCAGGGGTGGGGGTGAGGCCAGATTCAAGTCATTCAAAACAGCAAGCCATAGGTGATTGAATAAGTAGAACTCTTTGGTACTATCTTTCTTCTCTATCTTTCTCGGGGCTGAGGGGGATATATGGCTGCTCCCACGGCTTGTTTCTGTTTGTAATCTTTGATTAATTCTCACCAGAGATCACATTTGACAAAGTCCTTTGGCTCCTGATGGAAAAGGAAGACATAAGACATGCCTCACAGGAAGAAAAGCGAAAGCACTCAACTTCCGAAGAAGGAGGACCAGGGTCGAATGGACCGCCCAGTCACGACGTAATTGTTCTCAGGATGCATAAAACATCTGTTATTTGACCATAATAAGTGCGCATGCGCACACCCCAAAACAAAATAAAAACGCCAACAGGGAAGCAACCAGACGAGCATGTTTTTCTGTCTCTTTTCTCCCTCCCTTCCTTCCCCTCTCTCCCTCTCTCATAAATGCACACAACATTCATTTTATAAACAAACTAACTTAATACATCTATTCACCCCTATTAATAAAGTCATAATAAGAATGAAAATTGAAACCTGGAATGTAGCACTCGAAGTACAGTGTGGTCTTCTGCCCCCATAACAGCGCCTTGCAGGACATAGGGACATGTAGGAAACAGATGGGATATGGTAAGAAGACAAAGCTCAGTTTCAGTCTTTCTATTAGCACATATAAATTGTATAAAATAATGAGTTTCGTTTTGACGTTTTCTACATGTGCATAACATTCTTTGATCATATTCTTGCTCGATTACCCTTTCCTATGCCTCTTGCCTCATCCCCTGGCTCTCTTCCTCTTCCCAATCCCCTTCATACTCTCATGTCTTCTTTTAAAATCTAGATTCTGCGTCGTGTGACATTGTCTTTCTGAGTCTGTCTCATTTTCCCAACATGGTGGTCTCCAGTGCCATCCACTTTCCTGAAAACAACATGGTTTCATTCCTCTTTATAGCAGAGTAGTGTGTGTGTGTGTGTGTGTGTGTGTGTGTGTGTGTGTGTGTGTGTGGTTAGGTGTAGATGTGTGCCAGTTCAGCTAGTCATCCAGTGCTGGGAGTTTAGCTGATTCCATTTGAACTGCTTGGAGTCATGTGACTACTGTGGCTAGTGCCACAGTCCATGTGGGTGTGCAGACATCTCTAGCATATGACGACTTGGATTCTTTCTGGAACACATCCAGAGTGATTTAGCAGACCATATGACTCAGTATGGAGGTTACTCAAAACACCAAAAATAGGATAGCTTTCTGAGCTCCTGTGATTGCAGAAATCAGCTGGGGCTCAAAGCAGAAAGGGCTCGAACAAGCCTCTCTCCTCACACTTCTGGGAGGGAGCCTCCTGTGGAGGAAGAGGCCTTAACTGCAATTCCTCTGTAGCTGCTACCAGCCTGTTCTTTCTATGGGCCAACTCTGACCTTGGAGCCAGCCCTGGGCTACTAAAAGGGGGAGGAAATACGAGTTGAGGCTGTTTGTGTTTGCTGTCTTTGGTTATGCTCAGGATATGCCCCCGGAGGAAGTTCCAGACCTTTCAAATACATTTCCCACTGATTGAGTGACTGACTGATTGTGAGGATATATATGTATGTACAATGCTTGTGTGTTGTTGAAATTCCTTCCCTGAGGGAGAATGTCTGCCCCTCTTCCTAAGGTCCCATTGACAAACCAAAGAATGATTCCACCAAAATTTACTCTGGAGAACTAAAGAGTTTATTTGGCTTCCTTATGGAGCATATATGAGCGGTTACTTACAGGGGGTGGATGCTCTTCTCAGCCCAGAAAGGTTGTACTGGACAACCCTTACCCAGAGGGGATGATGGCTTTTCCATAACTACGTAGGTGGAGCCACGTCCTCTAGTCCTTCCTACCTATATCCTTCATCCTCCCCAAGACCCCAAGGCATGCACAGTTAGGGCAGAGTTGCATTCAGCTGATTAGGAGGGGTGGCTGGATACTCAGGTAAGTGACCTCTTACCCGCCCACACCTCCTCCTGTGAGGAAAGAGAAGCAGTCAGCTGCCTAGCTCTGATGATGTTTTGCCCACCCAGCAGAATTTCTAAGGTGGTGTCAGTTTCATTTAGCTGGTGGTCCTGTATGACAAGGTATGTGTGCAGGGTGTGTGCAGGTGCCTGTGGAGGCCAGATGGTAGGACCCAGTGCTTTCCTCTGTCCATCTTCACCTTAGTTTTCGAAACTGGGTCTCCCATTGAACCTGGAGCTTACCAGTTGGCTAGACTGGGGCTCGAGAGTTCTAGAAATCCACTTGACTAAACCATCCCCCAGTGCCAAGGTTATGTACCCACTCCCGCGCCTGGGCTTTATGTGTATCCTCGGTACCAAACCCGGGGCCTCCTGTTCATGCTATGTTGCTACTGGCTCATCTCTCAAGGCTGAGAAAAACATCTTCCAATCCAGCACCCGAAACCCCTTCATGCCCAGATGCCTCAATCCATGCCTCGTCGTCCTGGACATTTTTATGTACTCAGCCCCAGAACATCTCCCCTTGTCCTTCATCCTTGAAATTAGCAAGACACTGCAGGTTGCTCATCACACTGAGCTCACACTGTCATCTGAAAATGTCACATCCTCGGCCTCTATTTCCTCCGTACGCTGAATGGTTGTCAACAGTGCTGGTGAATGGGGATTCAAGCTGGCTATTTCCCTAAGTTCATCAAAGACTGTTCTTTACCATAGGAACCCCTTTCACTTTGCTTTGCAAATCTGAGCCATGTAATATCAAACAAATCCTAATTTGCTTCTGTCTAGATGTTATCATAAGAAACCTTGGACTGTACTTTAAAAAGCTGCTTGCTGTCCTAATGAGATGAGGAAGCCAAGCCCAAGAAATTCTGTCAAACCTTTTTCTTGAGGTTTCAAAAAATGACCACAAGACTATGTATAGATATATAGCATTCCTTGGATGCCTGTAGTGTTTTGTGTAGGGTCGAGGCTTCCTGGCTTTGCCATCCACGATCTCACAGAAAGCTCCCTGATTCTCTGGTTCCTACAAACTTTCTACTTCCTCTTCCAAAATAATCCCTGAGTTTTAGGGACAGGAGTGTTTCCTAGATGTCTGAGTTAGGACTGGGCCCCACAGCTCTATAATTTGATTGGTTGTAATTTCCTGGCATGGTCTCTGTCTGTTGCAAAGAGAAGCTTCCTGAATGAAGGGTTAGGACTACACTTACCTGTGGGTCAAAGGACAAATATTTAGAATGTATTTAATACAGTAGCAGAACTAGATTCTCCTACAATATCCATGACTTCACTAGCCCTGGGTGGTTGGCTGGGTTTCCAGTGCCAGCCGTGAATTCCTTCTTGTTGAGCTGGTTTTAAGCCCAAGTAGAGAACAGTTGGTAGCTGCCAAGGTGTGTGTGCCACTACTGTACCTTTGGCTGGTTACTGTTGTGGTTCAGAGACATCATAGTTGGGTAGGACTGTTGGTTGCTGCCCTCCTTTGGAAGCTTCATGGTGCCTTCTGGTCATCAGGGAGGAGGCTTTGAAATCAGTTCTGGTTCAGGGCTCTAGTATATGGTGTCTTTAGCAATGGGGACCTCAGCCTTCCACCTCTAGTGTCAACCAAAGGCAGTAGCCATAGCCTAGGATGTTTGGGGAGTCTCTTGGACAACTCTGACCAACAACTCAAAAGAGGGCTTCTCATACCTGGTGTTGGGGTTTTTGTGAGATGGTTGTCTTAGGGTTTCTATTGCTGTGCTGAAACACCATGACCAAAAAGCAAGTTGGGGAGGAAAGGGTTTATTTGACTTACACTTAAGCAATGTTGTTCATCACTCAAACAGGGGCAGGATCCTGGAGGCAGGGACTGATGCAGAGGCATGGAGGGGTGCTGCTTACTGGCTTGCTTCCCATGGCTTGCTCAGCCTTTCTTTTCTTTTCTTTTTTGCCAACATGCCAAAAAGAGCCTTTATTCCTTTGTACAGCCTCATGCTTTCTTGCCAGCTGCCTTTGAAGCAGGTGCTTTCTGGGCTGGGGGCTTCTGACCCTTCTGGGCCGCCGCCTTCTTGCCTGGTCCTGTCCCCTTCTTAGCCGGACTTTATCTTAACAGCAGCTACTGCTGCTGCAGCAATGGTGGCTTTAGCAACCGGCGCCTTTTTGGGGAGAAGCTTTCAAGATAGCAGCTCTTTGAAGTTTCTTCACTTCAGTCTTGATTATTCTGTTTCTCGTTTTCTTTGCCTTCATGACTTTGGAATGATCAAAACCTGTCCTCTTGGCTTTCCTTTCTCTGCCATCAATCTTCTTGGCCCATCTTGTGGCTGCCCTTTTGTACCGATAACTGCCTTCTGAGCTTTTCAGACATACTTCTGGCGGGCACTGTGTGGGAACTTGAGGGTGAAGTCGGTGAACTGGATGCACTTGAAAGGCATGGCCTGCCTCCTCACCCAAGTGCAAGGTCCATTTACTAAAGCCCTGTTCTGATCAATAACATCTACAATCACCAACAGCTTTCCAGCATGAGGCCCAAAGGAGATGTAGGTCACCTGGCCAGCCTCCACGAAGCACCTGAACACCATGGTGGCCCTGTCCAGCAAAAGGTCAGCTTGCTTTCTTATAGAACTCAGGACCACCAGCGCAGGGATGGCACCACCCACCATGGGCTGGGCCCTCCCCCAACCTCATTGCACACTAAATGAGAAAATGCCTTGTAGCTGGATCCCAAGGAGGCATTTCTTCAGCTGAGGCTCCTTCCTCTCTGATGACTCCAGCTTGTATCAAGTTGACACATGAAACCAGCCACTACAATGGTCGTCAGCTCTTGGAGGGAAGAGCACTGTCAGCCCAGACGGGCACTTTTCATTTGAACTATATATTTATATTATAGACTTAAGTGTATGGTGGGTTTTCTAGATAGTTAATGGTCTAATTTTTCATGACTCTTCCAGACATCCTGGCTGTCATTTTACCCTCTCCTGTATTTATCTCCACCCCCTTCCTAATTAGACACCCTCCGTTTCTCCCTTTTGCTCAGTCAGATCACTTGTGCTCTGCTATTCCCCTCCTTATTGCCTGCTCCCCAATAACAGTCCTTGTTTGTTTTACTGGTTTCTTCTGTTACTACAGGGTATGTACTCACATCTGAAGATGTTGAGCTAGAAGCCTTAGACGAAAGAGAATATTTGATGTTTGTCTTTCTGGGTCGGGGTTACCTCACTCAATATGATCGTTCTAGTTCTAGCCATTTAATTGCAAAGGTCGTGATTCTTTGCAGCTAAATAGTATTTTATACTATATACGTACTACATTGTTTGTCACTGAAGGGCGTTTGGGCTGTTTCCATTTCCTGGCTTCTAAAAATAGAGCAGCAATGAACATGACTGAGTAAATGTCTGTGGAGTGGATGCCAAGTACTTTGGGCATATGCCAAAGAATGATATAGCTAGATCATACAGTAGAATTATTTTTAGCTTTGGGAGGATTCTCCACACTGATTTCCACAGTGGCTGCACCAGTGTGCGATCCCACCAACAATGAACGTGGATTCTCTTCTCCCCCCATCCCCTCCAGCATTTGTTATCAGTGGTTGTGTTGGTCCTTACCATCTGGCTCGAGTGAGCTGAAGCATCGAAGTTGCTTTAATCTAAATTTCCCTAATTGCTAGAGATGATGAATAATGTTTTAGATATTCCTTATCCATTTTCCCCCTCTTTTGAGAGCTCTCTGTTCAGGCCCCAGGACCATTTTTTTTGAATGGGTCATTTGTTTGCTTGTTTGTTTTTGACTCTTTGTGTTTTGAGTTCTTATTTTTTGGATATTAATCCTCTGTCAAATGTATAGCTGACAAAGATTCTCTCCCATCCTGTGGCCTTACATTCCACCCGGTTAATTGTTTCTTTAGCTGTGCAGAAGCCTTTTAGTTTCATGGTAAAATTGTTGGCCTTAATTCTTGGGCAAATGGAGTCCTATTCAGAAAGTCCTTTCCAAGGTGGGTGGTGGTGGTGGTGCATGCCCTTAATCTCAGCACTAGGGAGGCAGAGACAGGTGGATCTCTATGAGTTTGAGGCCAGCCTGGTCTACAGAGCGGGTTTCAGGATAGCCAAGGCTACACAAAGAAACCCTGTCTTGAAAACAAAACAAACCTTTCCCGTAAGGTACTGCCTGTGTTTTCTTCTAGAAGTTTTGGTGTTACTCAGGTTTCAGGTCTAGGTCTTTGATCTATTTGCAGTCAGTTTTTGTGCAAGGTGATAGACATGGGTCTAATTTCATTCTTCTGCATGTGGACACCCAGTTTCACAGTAATATTTGTTGAAGAAACTTTCTTTTCTTCAGCATATTTTTGGCATCTTTGTCAAATATTAAATGGCTGAATTCGTGTGTGCTCATGTTTAGGTCTTCAGTTTTGTTTCATTGGTCTACGTGTCTGTTTTTGTGCCAGTACCATACTGTTTCTATTACCATGGCTCTGTAATATATCTTAAGATCTGGAATGGTAGAGCTGGAAAGATGAGATGGTTCAGTAGTTAAGAGCAATGACCGTTCTTCCAGAGGTCCTAAGTTCCGTTCCCAGCAATCATGCAGTGGCTCACGGCCATCTGTAATGGGATCTGATGCCCTCTTCTGGCATGCAGGCTGTATTTTCAGATAGAGCACTCATATACATAAGATAAATAAGGAAATAAATCTTAAAAAAAAAAAAAGATCTGGAATGATACCCCCCCTCCCAGCAGTGTTCTTTTTGCTCAGGCAGTTTTGGCTATCAGTGGTCTTTTGTGAGTCCATACGAATTTTGGGATTTTTTTTTCCTTCTGGTTTTGTGAAGAATGAGATGGGGATTTTGGTTGGAATTGGACTGAATCTGTATAGCTTTTGGTAAAATGGTCATTCTCACAATATTAATTCTACCAACCCAGGAGCATGGGATGCCTTTCCATTTTCTATCTCTTCCTTTAGAGGTTTAAAGTTGTCATGGAAGTGGCCCTTTACTTCCCTGTTTGGTTTATTCCTAGATATTCTATTTTCTTTGAGGATGGTGTGAATGGGAGTGTATCCATGATCTCCTCTGTATGTTTTTTGTTGGTGTGTAGAAAAGATGTTGATCTGTTGGAGTTGATTCTGTATCCTGCCACATTACTGAGTTTATCATTTGTAGAAGTTTTCTGGTAGAATTTTTGGGATCTCTAATGTCTAATAGCATGCCATCTACAAATACGAACAGTTGATTTCTTTCTGTATTTGAATCCCTTTAAATCCTTTCTCTTGACTTATTGTTCCAGCTAGTACTTCAAGTACAATATTGAAAAGAAGTGAGAACAGGATACAGCCTTGGCTGTCCTGACTTCAGCAGGATTGCTTCAAGCTCTTCTCCATTTACAATGATGTTGGCCGCAGCCTTCTCGTATACAGCTTTTCTTATGTTGAGGTATGTTTCCTCTAGTCTTAAATTCTCTGGAGAAATGTTGGATTTTGTCAAAGGCTTTTTCTGCATCTATTGAAATGACCATGTGATTTTTGCCTTTAAGTACATTTATGTGGTTTATTACATTCATTAATTTGTGTATATTGAATCATCCCTGCATTTCATGGGTAAGCCCAACTTGGTCATGGTGGATACTCTTTTTGGTGTGTATTCAATTCTCAAGTATTTTATTGAGCACTTTTGGGCTATGTTCATTGGGAATACTGGCCTGTAGTTTTCTTTTCTTGTTATGTCTTTATCTGGATTGGATGTTAAAGTGATACTGACTTTTTAGAAGAAGCTTGGGAGTATTCTTCCTGTTTCTGTTTTTTGAATGTCTTGTAGAATTCTGCTGTGAATCCATCTGGCCCTGAACTTGAGTTTATTTTGTTTTTGTTTAATGTTTGCTTTCTGGAAGGCTTTTAAATTACTATCTCAGTCTCCTCATTTGTTATGTGTCAGTGGTGGTGTGAATGAGCATGTCCCCCATAGGCTCATGTGTTAGATTTCATGGTCCCCAGGTGGCTGAACTGTTTGGGAAGTAGTAGTATATCTGGCCTTGTTGGAGAGGGTATGTCAGTGGGGTGGGCTTTGAGATTTCAAAAGTCCACATCATTCCTAGCTAGTTCTCTCTCTCTCTCCCTCTCCCTCCCCTCCCCCTCTCCCTCTCCCTCCCCTCCTCCTCTCTTTCCCCCTCCCCCTCTCCCTATCTCTCCCCCTCCCCTCCCCTCTCTCCCTCTCCCTCCCCACCCCCTGCCTCCCTCCCCACCCCCTGCCTTAGACTTATGGATCAGATGTAAGCTCTTAGCTATTGCTTCAGTGGCCGTGCCCACCTGCCTGCAGCTCTGCTGCCCTGCTCTTCACTATATTGGTCACGTATTCTAACCCTCTGGAACCCTGAGCCCCAAATTAAATGCCTCCTTTTATAAGTTCCTTCAATCACAGTAATAGAAAAGTTATTAAGACAGGATCTGTTTAGATTGTTGGCTTCTCTTGGTTTAATTTTAGTGATTTGACTGAATCTAAAAATTCATCCATTTCTTCTAGGGTTTCTAACTTAAAGGAATACAGGTTTTTAAGGCATTCCCTCATTTCATTGGTGTCTGTTGTAATGATTCCCTGTTCATTTCTGATCTTGTTAATCTGAATCCTCTTTTTCTTTCTCATGATTAGTTGGGTCAAGGGCCTGTGGATCTTATTTATCTTCTCAAAGAACCAGCTCTTAGATTCCTTAATTTTTTGTATTGTTTTCTTTGTTTCTATTTCATTGACTTCTGCGCTGATTTCTGTTATTTCTTGCTGTTGACTGGGCTTGGATTTGGTTTGCTCTTGTTTTTTCAAATTTTTTAGTGGCATCATTAACTCACTCACTTGTGCTCTTTCTGATTTTTAATGTAGGCACTTAGAGCTATAAATTTCCCTCATACAGCTGCTTTCAGTGTGTCCCAGAGATTTTGTTGTGTTGTGTTTTCTGTTTCACTTAGCTCCAGAAAACTTTTTATTTCTTTTTCAACCCATTCATCTTTCAGTAATGAGTTGTTTAATCTCCATGAGTTTGTATATTTACTAAAGATTTGTTTGCTGTTGATTTTAAGTTTTATTGCACTGTTGTCAGATAGGAAATATTAAGTTATTTAAATCTTTTGAATTTGTGAGATTTGTTTTGTGTCCCTGGATGTAGTCTATTTTAGAGAAGCTTTTGTGTGCTGTCTAGTAGAATGTGTATTCTTTGGTGTTTGGATGGATTAGGTCCATGTGATGTATGATACCATTTAATTCTGATGTTTCTGTTTATTTTTTTGTCCAGATACCTGTCTATTGGAAAAAGTGGGGTATTGAAATCATCTACTATGAATAGACTTGTTTTAATCTGTTTCTTTAAATCCAGTAGTTTCATTTTTTCATGAAATTAGGTGTGTCTGGGTTTGGTACATATATGTTCAGGATAGTAATGTCTTTTTGGTCAACTGTTTCCTTGATGAGGATGAAGGGAATGTTCTCTTAATCTATTCTAATTAGTTTTAATTTGAAGTATATTTTGTCAGATATTGGGGTAACAATGCCTGTTTGCTTCCTGGTCCCATTTGATTGGAGCATATTTGTCCATCCTTTAAGGCAGTTTCTATCTTGAAAGCTAAGATGTGTTTCTTGTAGATAACAGACAGATACTGTTTCTTGGTCTGTGCAGTCAGAGAATGGAGGGCATTGATATTAAAGTTATTATTGAAATGTGTGTGTCAATTGTGGTCACTGTGTTGTTGGCTTTGGTGTTCTTTGTGTTTGCAGTGATATTTTGTGTGTCAGTTATCATGGCTTATGTTTCTTTCCATAGTCTCTTGGTTGTGCTCATCCTTCTCTTCAGCCCAAAACACTGCTTTCTGTTTTTTCTTTCTTGTTTGTTTGTTTTTTTCTTTTTGGATGTAATTTTTTTGTTTTATTAATTTTTTTCCTTTTTTAAAATTTATTATATTTGTGTTCTAATTTTACACATCAGCCATGGGTTCCCCTGTCCTCTCCCCTCCTGCCCCCACCCCCATCCTCCTCCCAACCCCTCCACTCCACTCCTGTCTCCTCCAGGGCCAAGACTCCCCTGGGGATTCATTTAAACCTGGTGGATTCAGTACAGGCAGGTCCAGTCCCCTCCTTCCAGGCTGAGCAAAGTGTCCCTGTGTAAGCCCAAGGTTCCAAACAGCCAGCTCATGCACCAAGGACAGGTCTGGGTCCCACTGCCTGAGTGCCTCCCAAACAGTCCAAGCCATTCAATTGTCTCATTTATCCAGAGGGCCTGCTCCAGCTGGGGGCTCCACAGCCTTTGGTTCATAATTCATGTGCTTCCATTCATTTGGCTATTTGTCCCTGTGCTTTTCCAATCTTGGTCTCAACAATTCACTCTCTTACAGTCCCTCCTCTTTCTCAACAATTGGACTCCTGGAACTCCACCTGGGGCCTGGCTGAGGATCTCTGCATCCACTTCCATCAGTTATTGGATGAGAGTTCCAGCACGACCGTTAGGGTGTTTGGTCATCTGATCACCAGACTAGGTCAGATCAGGCTTTCTCTCGACCATTGCCAGCAGTCTACAGAGGATGTATCATTGTGGATTTCTGGGACCTCTCGAGCACTCTGCCTATTCCTGTTCTCATGTGGTCATCATTTATCATGGTCTGTTATTCCTCATTCTCCCTTTCTGTTCTTGATCCAGCTGGGATCTCCTGCTCCCCTAAGCTTTCTTTCCCTCAAATCTTGCCCTTCATTACTCCCACTGTCGTCCAGGTTGTTCATGTAGATCTCTGGATGTAATTTTTTAAGGTTCTCTATACCATGGAATTTTTTTTTCCTCCTTTAACTATGGTGAATAGTTTTGCTGGGAATATTAGTCTAGGTTGGCCATCATGGTCTTTTGGGACTTTGAATGCATTGCCCCAGGCACTTATGGTTTTCAAAGTTTTCATTGAGAAATCAGTTATTATTCTGATGGATTTTCCTTTATATGTGACTTGTGTTTCTTCTCTTGAAGCTCTAGATATACTTTCTTTATTATGTATGTTTAGTGTTTTCACTATGAGATGCTGTGGGGATTTTCTTTTCTGGTCTTATCTATTTGGAATTCCACATGCTTCTTATATCCATATGGGTGTGTTTTTTCCTTAGTTTGGGGAAGTTTTCTTCTGTGATTTTGTTGGAGATCTGGTCTATACCATTGACTTGGGATTCTGCTCCCTTATCTATGTCTATAATTCAAAGGTTTGGTCTTTTCATGGTGTCCCATATTTCTTGCATGTTCCTTTCCTGTGTTTTAAAATGCTTTTCACATTCCTTGTTTATTTGGTCTAAATCCCCTACTTTATCCTTGGGTCCTGATATTCTGTCTTCTACCTCATCCATTCTACTTATATAAGACTTCCTTTGAGTTTTCCATTTGGGCTACTGTGTTTTTCAACTCCATCTTCATTTCAGCTTGAGTCCTCAAGGGTCAGCATTTCTCTTTCCTTATTGAATTCCATTTTCAAGTCCTGAAGTGTCTTCATCATTTCCATCAGCCTCATGTTTACGTTTTCTTAGGAATCAATCACTCAGTCATTTATTCTCCTTAAGTTCTTTCTTCTTATTATTATTAAGCTCTTTTTTGTGTATTCTTTGAACTCCTTAAGTTATTTGATGAAGTTTATGATTGTTCTTTTAAATTCTATGTCCTGGGGTTCATCCAGGCAATTCTCATTGACAAACATTTCTACAGGACTGGTAGAAGGTAGTGGACTGATAATTCATATAGTTTACACAATGACATCTGGGTATGTAGATTTATTTTGTTAGTTCTAAGTCTGATATGGAGAGAGCAGGTTGTGTAAATGGATTGGGCCTAAAAGTTAGAAATAGCTTAGGTGGAATGAAGTCAGGTGGACAGAGGGCTAGGGTGCAGGATGTACATCCTGGTCCAGGCCTGGAGTGTGGGTGTGGATCTGGCTGGTTAGAGAGGTTGGATTTGGTATGGGAGGGGCCTGTGGATTTGGGGACTGACAGGACGTGTCCTGATGGAAGAGGTTGGTTGTGACTCTAGCAGAGTTGGCCAGCCAGGGTCAGGGCACTGGATGTGGGACCCTGGCTAGATCTGGCAGACTGGGAGGTTTCTAGAGGGGAGGGTCAGGCAGACTCAATGGGAAACCCTGGAGAAAGGTATGTAGGATCTGACTGGGTAGAGGGGTTGGATGTGGCATGACCTTTGTTCTTTTAATAAGAGTTTCCACTCTTAGAAGCAAACAAGGTCTTTTGAGAGCTACATTAATCTCATCAACGTGGGACCTCCTCCTTGTGATCTAATTATCTTACAGTAGTTCCTACCGCCTCCTTGTTGGCCTTCTCCCCATCTTTCCCTCCCCTAGCTACTCCTCCTTCTCATTTGGTTTCTTGGTTCTTCAATGTAGTCTCGCCAGGTAGCCCAGGCTGGCCTCAAATGTATAATCTTCTTGCCTCAGTCTCCCAGAATACTGGAATGATAGCTATGAACCCCAACACCGGGCCTAGGCCCTGTCTCTTAAAGATTCTACCCCCTCTGAAGACAGAAAGATCCAGAGTTCAAGAACAACTGACCGTATAGGAAAGACAAGGACAACCCAGGCTGCCTGAGATTCAGGTTGCCTTTTCAGCTGTGGAGTTCTGGGAATCCTGACTAGTTTGCCAGCACAGTCTGAAAGTTCTCAATTGTGTGAGCTCAGCTTGGCAAAGTCAGTAATTTGGAGTCCTGAATGTAGTCCTCTTCCATGGGACTCTGACTCTGTCATGTCACAGAAACAGAAGCCTGGGCATGCAGATTATGTGCCAAGGATTCTGGGCAAGTGTCAAAGAATAACACTTGATGGCAGTTAATTTATTTATCTGGCATTTCCAGATGTAAAAGCCCAGTGAGGTTGATGACAGGAACGTTGCCCACCATGACAGAACCTTTCCCCCACTCCCTTTTAACCTCAGCCTTAGCTACCCACCAGGTATCAACCCCGAAGTTACCAAAGCCACGAGTAAGCTAGAAGCATCTAGAAGCTTCACATAGATCAGGGCAGGATCATGGCAAGCAGACAGACAGTGCCTCAGCCTTTCCCAATTTACTTTCTTCTTTCTGTTCAGCCAACTTAAAAATACAGATCCTCTCGGGTGCATTCACCACATTTGATGATGAACTAATTTAGACCAGCCCCAAGAACTGTCCCACAGGACACAGGAGTTCAACCTCAGAAAATCCCTGACATCTGACGCAGGAGGATTTGCGGGGTTAGTGGAGATTGCTTTCTCCTCTCCCGCTGGCCAGATTACAGACTGCGGCTTCATTTTTGCAGCAGTAAACATCCTTCTAATGACAAACACAGCAATGGTGCCTTAGGAGGTGACCAACAGTGGCTCCTCACCGGCTCCTTCTCACGGCTTCTCGGGAGAACGGTTTGATTTGGAAATCTACGTTGGCGGCCCAGAATATGAAATTTGGCATCTTCCTTTTGTGGTGGGGATGGATTCTGGCCGCTGAGAGCACAGTGCACTGGCCAGGAAGAGAAGTTCATGAGCCATCTAGGAAAGGCAGGTGAGTGACGCGGAGGCAAAGGCCTTGGGGATGAAAAGCAGGTTCTGCACAGTCCAGTCTCAGGCAGCAGCATGGCCAGATGTGTGTAGAAGGATCTCCCCGCCCCCCTTCTCTTTCCTCGGGGAACTAGAATGGTGTTTTCCTTTGTAACGGTACTGCACTTGACAGTGTTAGCCTATATTCTTAATCTGTTATTAATTATCTTGGATAAAAAAAGATTCTGGAAAAGAAAATATTGTACATTTTCTGAATGCTAAGGATGACTGATGTCTGCACAAATTCTCAAGGGACCCCTGAAAGTTTCGATGTGCGGGAATGATTTTTGTAACTACTTGTTTCTGGATGAATGTGGGACTCTCTTTAGTTTTGTTTTAAAAACTGTTCTCTTCAGGCCATGCAGCGTCAGTGGATTGCCCACTACCTGCAACCTGAGAGAGCCTAGGATGGTACGTGCGGCCCTGGCCGTAGCCACCTAGCAGGTGGAGCTTAGGTGGCCAGAGGCCTGGCCGTCGGCCTCACTTGGCTCCAAGGCCACACTGGCTTGGTGGGCGTCTTTCACACTGACCCACCCTGTGTCGGTCAGTGAATTAGGCCCTGGAGACAACCTGGCCCAGCACTTCCTCTTTACTGATGAGGAGATGGATGAAGAAAAGGCCATCTTTTGGTCATCAGTGTTCATTTCAGTCCAACCTGAGTTTTCCTCCTATTCAGACGTAAATCCACAGATGAGAAAGACCAGCTAATGTGAAGGGAAGTGTGTCTCTCAGAAGTCAGGATCCAGTAGGCTGCTGTCTTGTTCCTCTGTGCTCCCTCCAGAGGCCCAAGTCCTCCACACACCAGCTCCCCAGCTCTGATGTGCTCACCATGCCAGTTTCGGTCTGCTTCTACAATGTCATACAACCAGGAGTCAGAAATCCAGTGCTCCCGGTGAGCCTGGGGTACTGAGGAGGACCATTGTGCCCGGAGCATCAGGAATTGCTTGGGAAAATGGAATTTGTGCAGTGATGTAGCCCAAAAATGCAGAGATTGTTTGACCCAAATGTGCTCATGGGAATTAAAACTAACTAGCCCTGCTTTGTCACCCAAACTTCACAGCCTTTTTCTCAAGACACAATTAGAATGAAAATGTGTTTAGAGAAGTCACAAAGACTGAGGAGACTCTTTCAGAAAATTAGTTTTGATTAAAGACTTTATTAATTTTTAAAAATGAAGGTATTATAAACTAATTATTAACAGGATATAGAGTATTATATAGGCACAAACATGGAATAATTAAATCAGGCTAGTTAACATATCTGTCACATTGGTTACTTAGGATTTCTTTTTTATAAATTTTATTTATTTGGTGCATGGGTGTTTTGTCTGCACACGCTGTGTGTGTCTGGTGCCACAGAGGTGAGAAGAAGGCATTGGACCCTCTGGGACTGGAGTTAAAGACAGTTGTGAGCTGCCATGTGGGTGC
This sequence comes from Onychomys torridus, assembly GCF_903995425.1. Classification (NCBI taxonomy): domain Eukaryota; kingdom Metazoa; phylum Chordata; class Mammalia; order Rodentia; family Cricetidae; genus Onychomys; species Onychomys torridus. The sequence continues at coordinate 55,073,400 of NC_050444.1, forward strand.
TGGGAATCGAACCCAGGTCCTCTGGAAGAGCAGCCAGTGCCTTTAACCACTGAGCCAACTCTCCAGCCCCCTTAGGATTTGATTTTGGTGAGAAAACCTGAAATGAATGCTGAACATGCAGATATCAGAATGAACTCTGATATCTACAGCACATTATAACTACAGTCACTTTGCTGAGCAGTATTTCAACAGGAAGATATCTGCCCTTTGCCCAGCAGCTCCCCAACCCCCAGGCTTGAGTGATGTCCTGCTCTGATTCTGTGACCTCTGTGGTTTTAAGCTCTGCCTGTGAGATGTGCAGTCTATTTAAGAAATTGTACCTAAGAGCACCGTGTCACACATCTGTAATCTTAGCCCTTGAGAGGACCAGGCAGGTCATCCTCAAAGACACAGGTTCAAACCTATGAGGCTGGTCTGGGCTACGTGAAAGCCTCTCTCAAAGCAAAACAAGAGGAGGAGGGTAGAAGGGGGGAGAAGGGAGGAAGAGGGAGAGAGGGTGAGGGAAGGGGGAAGGTAGGGGACAGGGACAGAAGAAAAAATAAATTGATTTTATACGCCGTGGAGATCTCTTTCTGGCAATTAAAATCAGAGACTTAGATTTGGGTCCAAATTTGGGCCTATGAGGGAGATTGAGAATCATTAGCATTAGGCATTTGTCCTGTGTCTAGCTTATCAGACTTAGAATGACATCCTGCAGGTCCATCCATGTTGTCACAAACAGCAGACGTTCCTTTCGTAAAGGGCTGTCTACTGTCCTGTTAAAAACACACCAATCCTCTTCATACCGTAACTTAGCTGTTGTGAACAGTGCCGTGGTGAATGTGGAAATGCAGACATCTGTTCAAAACACTGAATTCAGAACCTTTAAATATGAGCTCTGAAATATGATGGCATGATAATTCTATTTATTATTTGAAGAGCCTCATGGTTTTTGGGAATAGCTGTATTTCTTTGCACCCTCACCAACAGTGCACAGGGGTTACCTACTCTTCACACCTTACTGACACTTGCTTTTCCAGTTTTCGCTGTCTGTGTGCACGATTTCTTTTCAGAGAGAAAAACGGCAGGCAGAGGTGTCTCTTTGTTCTGTTTTAATCCGCTCATTTGCTTTATTATTGAGTTGAATTCCCTGTGAATTTTTGGCGGCACACTGCTCAGACGTAGGCCTTGTCAATATTTTCTCCCAGCCTGTAGGTCTGCAGCCCAGACTGGCCTCTTCATTCAACCATTGCTTCCCTCCCCATGCAGAAGCTGCGAGTGTGTGATAATCTCACGGTCTTGCTTCTGTTACATGAGCATCTGAGGTCACGTCTGAAATGCTAGCACAGAGTTCTCCTTGTGTCTAATAGCAGTTTCACAGTTTCAGGCCTAACACTTAAGTCTTTAGCCCATTTTGAGTTCATTCTTGTACTGGATGTGAGAAGAGAGTCAAGTTCATCATTCTGCATGTGGGTAACCAGTTTTCCCGACACGCTTGATGGAACAGACGTTTTTTTCCTAGTGTGTGTTCTTGGTGCCCTTGCTGCTCAGTGGCAGGGCACTTGTTCCCAAGTGTTTTATTTTCTGCAGCTATTATAAAAGAGACTGTTCTGTTGACTTTTCTTTTGGACAGCCCATTACTAGTGTATAGAAATGTGCTTTTTTTTTTTTTTTAATGTCCTCAAGCTTCACTATTTATTTATTTATTATTCCTGATAGTTTTGAGCAGACTCTGGGCCACAGGATCATGTTATCATCACACACCAGTGGTTCTAGCAAGAACAAGTAGTACTGTACCTGAACAGAGATTGTGAGTGTTCATATTTACCTCCTTCCTAGAGAGTGAAATAGACTTCCTTTTTAAAAGTTACTTTTTGAACGTTTTCATTTTTTATTCTGGAAGACACACATGGCAATTTTTTTAGTCTGCAAATACATTTTTGTAACCTTATTATATTTAATATGATTTTGCCTACATATTTATTTATTTTTAGCCTATAGAAAGATCATTTGATTAGCTGCATAATAATGTATAATATCATGTAAGCATTTTTCCTTTATTTATTAACACTTAGTTTCTCCCTCTTTATTATTGTGAATATATTTTTAAATATAAATATTTTTGAATATAAAAAAGATTTATTGATTTTTATTTTATGTGTACGAATGTTTTCTCTGTATGTATGTACATGCACCACATGTATACACTGTCTGGAGAGGTCAGAGGACATATTGAAGATTGTGAGTTACTATATGGGTACTGGTAACAAAATATGGATTCCCTTTAAGAGCAGCAAATGTTTCTCTAGCCCCTATTGTTACAAATATTATAATGATTACTTAATTAGGATGGTCTCTTCAAAGTGTCCTGGATCAGACAGATGTGGTGGCACACGCCTTTAATCTCAGCACTCAGGAAACAGAGGCAGGCAGATTTCTGTGAGTTTGAGGCCAGCCTGGTCTACATAGTGAGTTCCAGACAGCCAGAAGGCCCTGTTTCAAAACAAGAACAACAATAAAATAAAATAAAAGACAGTGTCCTGGATCAACTAGCACGAGACACTTAGAACTGTAGGTATGGACCTGGGGATGTTTGAGGGGGTGAAGTCTCTTGCTGCTGCCCCTGAAGAGCTTAGTTCCATCCCTGGGTCCTGAAGAGTAAATGGAGAGAAATAACACCTGCAAATTGTCCTCTGACCTCCACATGCACACCGTGTCACAAGCATGCGCTCACACACATAGATACTAAAACTCTAGGTAGATTTGACTACATTTCTTTAAAAACATAAAGTGGACCCAATTCCTATCCCGTCAATTAAGTTTTGTTTTTATGTAGCCTAAACTTTCGCCCAGATTCCAAAAATCTCTCTGAAGGCATATCCAAATATGACTCACCTTCCTGCATCATGTAGGACACTGGACCAAGTTCTAGAATGGACTCATACTTACTGTCCTTCCTCTCTTCACTGGAGGGCTGGAAATATGTGTGCACTACAGCCCTGGGGATGCCAGCCAGGGCTCTGCAGCATGATCCAGAGCCTGCTAGTTCCATAACTTCCTGTCATGTTAAAACATGTACTTCCTCCAAAGGCAAAGAAACCCAGGTAGCTTCAGTAGAATTCCGTCCCAGAGAGACCAGACTTGCTAGCACACCAGGAAACACAGTAGATGGGTAGGAAGGGAAACAGAAAATGAGCAGAGGTCACACCTGGGACAGATGAGTGGTAGTGAGTGGTCAGGGATAACAGTGGAATGATAAGGTAGGGAGATGGAGCCCAGAGCATTTTAGAATTGCCAGGGTTTGTGTGGCATTAAGATAAGGAAGCAGCTTCAGGTGAGTTCTGGGAGAGTGGTCATGTCGGGCAGGAGGACAGGAAGAGGAGCTGTGTGAAGAAGAAAGAACACATGGCCCTGGACCACTTAAAGCCTATGGAGAGACTGCTGTACATTTTCAGGGAGGGATAGCAGCTCGGGAAGAACTGGACCTGAAGATGTAGATTCAAATCGTGGATTTGTAGATTCTTGGGCAGGTAGTCAAGGGACCCAGAGAGAGAGCGTGGGATGAACTAAGAGCAGGAGCAGATGGAAGAAGAGGAACGGTTAAGAAGTCAGAAGAGGTGGGTACAGCATTGGAGGCCTGTAATCCCAGCTATGTGGGAGGTCACAGGTTCAAGGGCGGGCTACACAGCAAATTCAAAGTCAGTGTGCACAACTTAGCGAAAGAGGGTTTGGGACCAGGTGTGGTGGCACACGCCTGTAATCCCAGCACTTGCGAGGTGGATCATCTAATGCCTGATACATTTGATCAGCTGTGGGAACTTCACTCATTTAGTGAGGATCCTACCTATTCAAAGTCTCATTAGCATAGAATAAGATGTGGCTGCTGGGCCTGGGCTGGCTCGGTGGCTAAGAGCACTTGCTGTTATTGTAGAGGACCCAAGTTTAGTTTCTAGCACCTACATGGTAGCTCACAACCACCTGTAGCTTCAGTTCCGGGTCTGATGTCCTCTTCTGACCTTTGTGGGCACCAGGCACACGTGTGGTACACATACATACATGCCGACAATCATGCGTTCATATAAAGTATTGTTTTAAAAGATGAAAATGCTAAGCAAAAGTTGTTCACAAAAGTTGCAGTGTAGGTATTGGAGATAGAGCTGCACGGAATAAAGGCCTTTCCAAGGGAATTGGGGGAAATACAATCTGAAACTTCTGTCAAAGAGAATAGGTGGCAGGTGGGGGGACACTAAAGCTTTAAATGTAAAAGTAGTGTCTTCCAGAAGGAAGGAACAGGGAACTTACATCCAAACACGGACCAGCAAAACATGAATGGTCTAGGTAGAGACAGCCTGAGGCATAGACAAAAACATTCTCAATGTGTGCTTCCTGTGGAAGGATAATGAATAGCAGGTCAGGACTTTGTGTTAGGGCCCCACCAGATTCTTGGGAGCAGTTATCAGTGACAGTGGCAGACAGATGGCTTGATCCAATGACACCAAGACAAGACGGAGCAAGAGGCAAGTGCAGCCAATCCCAGGCTGCCTTTTAGTCCAGCCCCCATGCAAACCTCCCTTCCATCTGCAGACTTCAATGTCAGAGTGGGCATGTGTTCAAACAGTTGCAAACCTTCATGGAAACTGTATGTATAGCTGTCAATCTCTATCTCTTACTCCGCTCATCCACCCATCCACGGGAAAGGAAGAAACTGGTTTTTAAAAGTTCCGGGGCTGGAGAGAGGGCTCAGCACTTATCATCTAGGTTTGGTTCCCAGCACCCACATGGTGGCTCACAACCATCCATAACTCCAGTTTCCAGGATTTGACTCACTCTTCTGAACTCTACAGGCACCAGGCACAAACTTCATGCACATACGTACAGGCAGGCAAAACACCCACACATATAAAAATGGGGTAAATATAAGTTAATTACAAAAGAAGTTGACTTTCAGAAATTTGTGGTGTTTGGGCATGGTAGCACATAACTGTAATTCCAGCAATTGGGAAGCTGAGGTAGGAAGATTGTCATGAGTTCTAAGCCAGCCTTGGCTACATGGTGAATTTGAGGCTAGTCTGGGCTAGAAAATAAGACAACCTAGTCTTACCAAACAGAAAGAGGAAAGAAGGAAAGAACAGATGAATGAGTATTGAGAGCTGCTGCTAGCAAGAGGCCATGGGAGTATACAGCAAGTAACAACGAATTATTGCCTTTTGAATGAATTGGCTGTTTCTTGTTGTAAACCTTTTCTGCAATAACAGCTATGATATTACTATGCATCTTCATGTAGTGTATATATGTAATCTCATGATTACATCTCAATATTATGGGCACATACATCTGTGGGTGGACAGGAAGATGACTTTTCATTTAGCTGTATAATTTTGATTATAAAAATTGTATAGAAAATATACTAGGATATGCTTCATGGCCAGATCCATTGTCCCAATGAGACTGTGGACACTCAAAGCCTGCTTTGCTCCTTTTGCTCAGACTAACACAGAAAATAATAATCTCTCCTCAGTCTAACACAAACTGCAGGCATTAGTTCATTTTACCTTAAAGCAAGTTCCAATTAGACTAAAGGCCTTTCTGTATAGATCATAAGTTTAAAACTTTACGGTTATGCACAAGGTCAGGGTCGCAGGTGTCTACCAAGATTGCTAACACAAAACACCCTAAGAAAAGCCTGCCAATTCTTCACTTGCCAAGTCTGCTGATAAAAAGCTATGTCTCAGAGTTCGTGGCACTGGGCACTGCACCACCTCCCTCTGGTCCTGAGACCTTGGAACCTTGAGTTACCATGGTAATGGCTCTGCTCCTTATCATCTATTCTAGGAATGTGCTATGACCTTGAGGGTTTTCAAACTTTTCTCAGGATTGCAAGGTGGGGTGAGGGGGAGGTTTTCCATACCTGCCCCAAGGGGTTTTCTCCCAGAGTCCAGGAGAGGACTTACAAGGGGCTGGGGTTCTAGTCTTAGGGATATCAAATGAATCTTCATACACCCAGCTCTTTCAGTCTATTCACTTTATTCTTATCAGTCAGCTCTCCTTCTTGGCTCCTCTCTTGCCTGGCTCCTTACATTTCTAACTGGAGACTCCATGCAATCCTGAGAAAATTTCAAAACCCTCAAGGTCATAGCAGTTTGTATTAGACTGAGGAGAGATTATTATTTGCTGTGTTAGTCTGAGCGAAAGGAACAAAGCAGGCTTTGAGTGTCCACAGTCTCGTGGGACAATGGATCTGGCCATGAAGCATATATTAGTGTATTTTCTATATATCAAAATTATACAGCTAAATGAAAAGTCATCTTCCTGTCCACCCACAGATATATGTACCCATAATATTGAGATGTAACCATGAGATTAAATATATACACTACATGAAAATGCATGGTAATGGGGAGATATCATAGCTGTTATTGCAGAAAAAGTTTTCAACAAGAAACAGCCAATTCATTCAAAAGGCAATAATTCCAAAATGTCTTGCATGATGGTTTCCTCCACCAGAACCCTTGGTTTTGATAGGTTGACCTTCTGAACACTAGTTGTCACCTGCTGTATACTCCCATGGCCTTTTGCTACCAGCAGCTCTCAATAGGACATGGCAGCCAAATCTGTGAGGTCCAGTGAGAGACCCTGGCTTGAACACTAAATAAATAAGGGTGGAGACCAACCCAATTTCCAGCAGAGAAAGGAAGATCATCCAGCAAGATAATGTGGCCAACACTTCTTCCAAGCCCTGAATCCAGGTCACCAATCCAGTGCCTAGCTCTACCACTGTAAAAGCTCCTTGAGCTCCCAGGATTTTGTCTTGGTTTTCTCACACGTGAACTGGAGCTGATGGAGAGGTCTGCGGACAAAGTGCTGGGAGAAGTGATGAGTTAATCACAGAAGGAGTAAGAACAGTACCCGGCCAAGGGTGATTACTCAAGCTGTGCCAGGTGCTCATATTACTTGTTTTGTGTTGTGCTTAATTTTAAAAACCATCATATTTGTAGCTGGTAAAAAAAAAAAGGCGTTGAAAATATTCCACACTAGTTATACCAAGCCGTCTACTTTCCTTCCTTGGGCTGTTAAGAACGTGCATAGAAATGCCAGAGTTGTGTTCTGGGTTGCTTCCAGCTGCTTGATGTTGACTCTAGTTTCCAGCTTGTATATGGTATATGAACAAGAAATTTTGCTTTAAAGTATTAACAACAATGAGAAAGGAGTGGGGATCCTTCTCTGTGTCCTCTAGGCTGGAGTCTAAGCTTTGCTACAGCAACTGCTGGGTATCCCAGAGCTTGACCGTCCTGTCGGTTGGTGAGTCATATTGCAGGCTGGCCCAAGGGAAAAGTCAGAATAGGACAACTCATTTTCTATTCCGACCTCCTTGTTCGGTATCTAGTCTCTCTTCACGTGCTCTGTTCCATGTACAGGGAACTTAATCCTTTCTCATTCAGCTACCCTGTGCTGAGCGTCCGCTGCAGCCAGCTCTGCCCCCGTGCTGGACGCGCACAGGACTCTGTCCTTGATGATCCCTTCTCCCAGCTACCTTTCCCACTTCCCAGCCCTCTCCTGCCAAGCTCCTGCCTGCCCCCGCTTCACTGTGCTATGGATGACATAATCCCTGTCCCTGTCACCAGTGGAGTCCTCTCCGGAAATAGCATTACACTCAGAGGGCTTAACCAATCAAAAACAAGTACTCCCCACAGAGATGTGGGCAGGTCTCAGGGCAGGAAAGCAGGCATGTTGATGTCCCCCAGAATGAGGAAGAACAGGATGCCATGTCTGCCCTAGGCAGATGCACAGGGCATAGCAGGCACCAGCTCTGAGGCAGGAACAAATGAGCAATCGATGCTCCAGCCTCACTCTCTGCTGTGCTCACTGGCCCAGAGGTCAGCACAGCCAGGAGGGCACGATTAACTGGCAGCATTGTTTGCCACAGTTTCATAGTGGATCCAAGCCAGAATGTGCAACTCTTCAGGCTCAATTTCAAGCCTGGGTGGATGTGAGTGCATGTATGAGTGTGTGTACATGCACGCATATGTGTATGTGTGTATGCGTGTGTCTGAGTGCATGTGTGTGCATTCATGAGAGTGTGCATGAATGTGTGAGAGTTTGAGTGTGTGTGAGTGTGCACAAGAGTGTGTGTATAAATATGTGTATATAAGTGTGAGTGCATGAATGTGTATGAGTATAAATGTGTGTATGAGTGTGAGTGTGTATATGTGTGTATGAGTGTGTGTATTACTGTGTGAGTGGGCATGAATGTGTATGTAAGTGTGTGTGTGTGTGTGTGTGTGTGTGTGTGTGCGCACGTGCATGCAGTGGGGTTGTGGTTAAGTCAGATCTCTGTAAATCAGGCCTTCTAAATAATTAATCCTCATTCCCCGTTCCTGTGAGTACTTGGAAAATGCTCATCAGACCAGATTAATGCGTTGAGCTGTCTCCCCTCCCCACCCCCATTTCATTCTGGCTAGATTTGAAGCGTGCACAGAGGCCGGGGTGCTTTGTTGATCTAAGTCACTGGACAGTCTCTGGAGCATCTTTTGTTTTCTGTTCCTACAGCAGACCTCAGAGACAGAGACGAGGAGCACACGATGATGCCCACAAGCAAGGCAGGTATGGCCCATGGTAACAGCGAACACAACTCCAGCGATTGTCAGTCCTATCCCATGAGGGCCGGGAAGAAGCTGGCTTTCCCATCCCTGCCTAGCTCCTCCTCTGCTCAGCAAGTGTGTTACCGCCTCACATTTCCCATTCAACCTGCACACCACACGGTCCACTCAAAGCCTTCTTCCGATCAGGAAAATGGCTTTCAGGGAATCAGCTGGCTGCCTAGCAGTCTAAATCAGCCAGGTTCTGAAGGGAGGATAGGGCTCTGGCTCCCTGACCTCAGCTTCATGTTTTCTCCTGAGCACTAGCGGTTCTTTTAGGGAAGAAGGTAGTAAGGGCAGAGAGCTGAGCAGAGCAAGCCTCTGGAAGGCAGTCGTCAGGGGGAGGATACCACACCTGAGCCAGCCATGGGGAAGGTAATGCAGCTGAGCAGGGCTCTCAAGTGTCCCCTCCTGTCTTTCAACATCCTCAGCCCAGACCCCTGCGCTAGACCCACAAGGGCCTGTGAGGTTTGGGGATCTAGGTTCTAATGAGCCCCTAATCAAGTGTGGGAGGGTCTGTACTGGGGGCAGGACATATGGGGAGGCCCTCAGAGAGGACATGGCTGGCTGGCATCAGCATCTGGCGCTGGGAAGGTGGTTAGTTAGTTATGAGGATCCCTAGGATTATGTTGTTGGGTAAGGAAGAGTTTCAAGTGTTACTTACTGTAGGGACAGAGGACCCAGAGTAAGTCATGTGTCTGCTGTGGGAGGACTGGTCAGAGGAGGCAGGATGCAGTGGGGTAAGGGGTACAGGGGAGTCCCATGTGGAAAAATGCAAGGCATATTATTAAACAAGGGAGAAGCAATCATATAACATTAACAGTATAAGGAGAGAAAACAATCCTATATATAAGTACTTACATATTTCTATAACAAACTCTGTCTAGACAAGGAAGCAATAAGACAAGTTTCTGTGGATGAGGGGTGGGTCAGTAGAGTTAACTGCATGTTTAATTTTTCTTTAAGATTTATTTATTTATTACGTATGCAGTGTCCTGCCTACATGCATGCTTGCAGGCCAGAAGAGGGCACCAGATCTCATTATGGATGGTTGTGAGCCACCATGTGGGTGCTGGGAATTGAACTCAGGACCTCTGGAAGAACAGCCAGCGCTCTTTACTGCTGAGCCATCTCTCCAGCCCTGCATGTTTAATTTTTTAAAAAATATTTTATGTGTATGGGTGTTTTGCCTGAATACTATGTGCATGTAGTGCCTATGGAGGCCAGAAGAGGGCGTCAGAATCCCTGGACTCATGTGGGTGCTGTCCTTGGGAAGAACAGCCAGCGCTCTTTACTGCTGAGCCATCTCTCCAGCCCCTACCTGCATTAGAGAGAGAGATTGTCAAACACTGAAAGCACATCACACATTTAGGAACAAACAGATAAAAAGACAAAAATAGGTAAAAGTTTCCCTACAAGCAATTCAGAAGCATTTCCTCTGGAAACACGATGTGAGGGTGTTCACCCTCCACAGAATGACCACAGAAAGTCAAGGGTGTGAGGCTTGTGAGGCTCAGCCATACACAGCTGCTTCTCCTCCAGTCAGCCTTCCCTCCAGCGTTCTCAGGCATTTTGAAGGAGTCTGGCTTGCCATTCAGACCGGCTCCGGCAGGTGTCAGCTCTGGTTATATGTTAAATCGGTGAGCTCTTTCCCCCTTCGCCTCTAGCGATAGAACCCAGGGCCGTGCCCATGCTGGCCAGCATTCCACCACTGAGCTACACCCCCAGCCTTGGGAAACTTCAAAAAATACCAGTTCCCAGATGATAATCAGGGTATCGGAGGCAGTGCCTGACCTCCTTTGAGAAGCCCCTCTGTGTGGCTGGGGGCTGCAGTCTTGGAGCTCCCCAGGTCGGTTTCTTTCTCCAGAAAGTTGGAAAAAGGAAGAGGGGAAGCTGAGTGGCTCTCGGGAGAGCAAGCACATGCTAGGAAACCCGCCAAGAGCAGGAAGAACACAGACGGCTCTGGCTCTGACCAGCCTTGGTTAGCACATTGATTTCATCAACCTGCTTTTCCTTCTGTGGCAGCCCAATTCTGAGACGAAGCTCGGACATCACCAAGTCACCGCTCACCAAGTCAGAGCAGCTGCTGAGGATAGATGACCATGATTTCAGCATGAGGCCCGGCTTCGGAGGTATGAGATGTATGCTCAAGGGAGGGGCTTCTCTTCTTTTCTGGGGTTCTTTGCACCCAGGTCTGCTGATCCTATCTGCCTTAGCTGAGCAAGGTGGGCTGGGCACCTTCTGAGTGTCTGTCCTTCATGCCCCTTCTCTACTGGGTGATGCCAGAGTACCTGCTATTGTGAAGCCAGGCAAGGTCAGCCAGCTGTCCCAGGGCAGTGCTCGTAAGAAGGCTCACTGAAGGTCAGCGAGACAGAGGCTGCCACAGGAAGGCAGGGCAGAGGCAGCCAGGGCTGCCTCCTGGGGATGCTCTGAAATCTCATGCAATAACCTTGAGCTGGATTGGTTCTCACTGGGAGCTGGCAGATGAGCTCCACTTATACATCAGAGTCCTGTCTGCAGGGTTTAATGAAATGAAAATAGCTTGAGAAACTGAAAGGGTTCGCTGTGGAGCAGGGCTCTGAGGTTTAATGGCTGCCAGGTTTCAGCCCTCTGCCAAAGGGGTCTCTCTGTCTGTCTGTCTCTGTCTGTCTCTGTCTGTCTCTGTCTCTGTCTCTCTGTCTCTCTGTCTCTCTCTCTCTCTCTCTCTCTCTCTGTGTGTGTGTGTGTGTGTGTGTGTGTGTGTGTGTTTAACATTTATTTACTTATTTTGGGGATGGTGCGGTGTGCACATCACAAAATGTGTGGAGGTCAGAGGACAACTCGTGGAAGTTGACTCTTTCCATCCTGTGGGTTCTGGGAACCCAACTCAGGCTCTTCAGGTTTGGCAGTGAGCAGCTCCACCTGCTGAACCATCTCACTGACCTAGGTTTGGTTTCTTCCTGGAGAAAAATATGTTTTATGCCTGTGTGTATGTGTGTTCATGTGTATGCCAACATGTGTATGTAGGTGCGGGTGTGGATGGATGCAGAGACCAGAGGATACCTCCTGTGCCATCTGCAGGGAGACAGTCTCTCACGGTCCTGGAGCTCACAAACTAGGCTAGACTGGCCTGCCAGTGGGCCCCAGAAATCATTCTGCCTCTGCCTCCCCAGAACTGCAGTACATAACATGACACCTAGTATTTCTACGTGGGTTCTGGGGGTCAAACTCAGGTCTGCATGTGGACGAGATCGGAAGTGCTTATTGACTGAGCCCTCCCTCCAGGCCCTAGAAATCATTTTCATGCCTTTCATTTTTTTCTAGTCATGTTGACCTCCACCCTAATGCCAACCCCCCCTCCCGCAAAACAAACCAATCCCCCAAGTTTCAGAAAGGTCTTTATTCTCTTTGACATAGGTAAGCTATTGGATCCAACCCCACCTCTTTGTGTCATAGTAACTGGACCACACCCTATACCTAACCCACATAAGAGCAAGCAAGTTCTTATTCTCTGTCAAGACTAAGTTTTAATGGCCTGGAAATAACAACAAATATGTAATGTTTTGATTTAAGACCATTTTGGCACGGCATATCTTTGCTGGAAGCTTCTTCACCATGTAACGAAGATAGAGATCTGTTGGGTAGGACAAATGATGTGAATATGACCAGTCCTGGTACTATCACCAAGAACTGTGGTTCTCATGGCTAAGCGAGATCCAAAGGCTTCCAAGATCAAAGAGGGTGCAAACAGAGAAAATTCAATAAGCCCTCCCATGCTAGGGAGCATGCTGACGTTCCTTAGACCAGACCCTGACTCAGCCTAGGGCTTTCACACAGCTTCAGATGAACAAGTGGAACCAGAAAGGGATGGTCTGTACTAACCACCATTTGGGGGCTGGAAAGATGGCTCAGTGGTTGTGAACACTGGCTACTCTTCTAAAGGACCCAGGTTCGATTCCTAGAGCCGTAGGGAAGCTCGTAATGGTCTCTGAGTCTAGTCCTGGGGGATCCGATGCCCTCTTCTGGCTTTCATGGACTCTAGGCATACCTGTAGGCAAAAACACTTGTACACTTAAAATAAAATAATCTACTCTCATCATTCCAAAGGTATGACCAAACCTTCCAATGTTGGACTCTGACATGACTGACACACCTTTGCATGCTTCTTCCATAGTAGAAGTTCAAGCAAAAAGAAAGACTTTCAGCAGGATGTGATAGGATAGTCCTATAATCCTAGCTCTTAGGAAGCTGAGGCAGGAGGATTGAGTTTGAGATCAGCCTGGGCTACATAGCAAGGCTCTGCCTGAAAAAGAAGGAGGAGGGAGAGGAGGAGGAGGAAAAAGAGAAAGAAAAGGAGGGAGGGAGGGGGTTGTAAGAAGAGAGGGAGGAAAAAGAGAAAGAACAGAGAGAATAAATGAGCACACACTCCTGTCACACCTCTCCAGGTCCGGCCATTCCCGTGGGTGTGGATGTGCAGGTGGAGAGCCTGGACAGCATCTCAGAGGTCGACATGGTGAGTGCTTCTCTGACCAGGGCTCTGGGCAATGGGGGCTCATGTGGACCTGTCTGGGAAGAAATCCTACACCATCGGGTCCCCCCTAACTCCTAACTCCTTGGCAGATGGGAACTGTCGCAGTCACTGTACAGTTGACTCACAGACATCATGTCAGTTGTCCAGAGTTCCCAGTTGGTATGAGATAGGGCCAGGAGACAAACTTGGTCTTTATCCTCCAGTATGGATGCCTTGTGAGATGCAGGCCCTCTGCATTTCTGTAGCATCTACATCTTGCTCTAGAAACCTGAATAGTGGGACTATTCCTTTTTGCTTTTCAGTGGGTTCCAATTTTTAAAAAATGTTGCCAGAGCCAGGCAGCAGTGGCACACGCCTTTAGTACTTGGGAGGCAGAGCCAGCCAGGAGGATCTCTGTGAGGTCTACGGAGCGAGTTCCAGGACAAGCACCAAACCCTGTCTCAAAAAAAAAACCAAACCAAACCAAACCAAACCAAAACAACAACAACAACAACAAAACACAATACAAAACAAAACAAAACAAAAACAAAAAAATTGTTTCCAGCTAGGCATGGTGGTGCATGACTTCAAGTCAACACCCAAGAGGTGGAGGAGGGTCACCTTGGATTTTAGTTCAGCCTGGTCTTCTATATAGGAAGCTCCATACCAGCCTGGGCTACACAGTGCAACCCTATCTCAAAAATTTTAAAGGTAGCATGGGTTGGGGGTGGGAAGCATTCTACAAGTTAGGGGACTTTTTAAAAGTCTGCCTTGGCCTGGAGCCTCCAAGAAGCAGGCTGGAAAGAAGTATTCTAGTCCAGTGTGTCCTCGGGGACTACTCCCACACAATGCCAAGACAGAATGAGAGTGTGGGACAGGGAAGCGAGCAAAAAGCACAGTGTTCTCAAGCAAGCCAGTCCTCAGCACTCCTCCCACAGCCCAGGCTAGCCCGGCTCAGCGTCTGGCAGCTGGACTGCTCTCTCCAGCTGAGGTGCTCACTGCTCTAACTGGCACTTCCAGCCTGAGTCGCTGCGGTCAGCGGGGCAGCTGTCACGGGGATGGTGGGTGTCATGGGTGGGTGGAGTTCAGGGGCAGTCTGCTCCGGTCCCTTGTTGGGTTCCTCTCTGCCGTCTCCAGTGGCGATGCTCAGCCCACTGGCTTCGGTTGCGGTCCCCACTGGTGATGGCTCCACAGTGGGTGGGTGTCTGTGTTTCCGCTGTCTCCCACCCGCAGGACTTCACCATGACCCTCTATCTGAGGCATTACTGGAAGGATGAGCGGCTGTCTTTCCCGAGCACGAACAATCTCAGCATGACCTTTGATGGCCGGCTGGTAAAGAAGATCTGGGTCCCCGACATGTTCTTTGTGCACTCCAAACGCTCCTTCATCCACGACACCACGACAGACAACGTCATGCTGCGGGTCCAGCCCGATGGGAAAGTGCTGTACAGTCTCAGGTGAGGCAGAGGCAGGCTGGGACTGAGCTTAGGCCTTGCCTGAATATTTTTTAAGTGTTTAATGAATTAATTTTTTTATTGTGTCTTTTTTTTTTTTTTTTTCTTGAGACAGGGTTTCTCTGTGTAGCGTTGCGCTTTTCCTGGAACTCGCTCTGTAGACCAGGCTAGCCTCGAACTCACAGAGATCCGCCTGGCTCTGCCTCCCCAGTGCTGGGATTAAAGGCGATCGATACCACCGCCCGGCAATTTTTTTATTTTGTATTATGTGTATGGGTGTTTTGGTTGCATATGTGCTTGGATACCACATGTGTACCTGAAAAGGCCAGAAGAGGGTGCCAGATCCCCTAGGCCTGGAGTTACAGACCATTGTGAGCTGCCATGTGGGTGCTGGGGATCAAATTCAGGTCCTCTGCAAGAGTAGCCAGTGCTTTTAACTGCTGAGCCATCTCTCCAGCCTGAAAGTATGCCTAATTAAAAAAAAAAAAAGTTTATTTTCCTAGTAAGAGTCAGGGAAATAAAATAAATAAATCAACATGTGCTCTCAGAGGCTCAGACACAGGTCTTTTTCTCTCTGAGTCCCATGTTTGGGGTATTGTTTTAGAACTTAGTTTTAAGTAGATTCTTTTGCCTTGCCTGGCCAACATAGTTTCCATCCTGGAACACCATGGGACTCTGGACTACCTGATGACAATGTCATTCTGAGCATCACATTTACAATGTCAAGAATAAAATCCAGGGCCGGGGGTGTACAGTTTGGTGATAGAATGCTTGCTTAGCAAGTATGAGGCCCTGGGTCCCACCAGCACTGTCAAAAGAAGAAAAATAGAAAAGAAGGAAGGGGGAGGGAGAGAAGGAGAGAGGAGAGGAAGGGGGGAGGAGGGAGGGGGAGAGGGAGAGAGAGAGAGATTTCAAACCTCTCCTCAGGGGCTCAGACTTGGGAGTGTTAACTGCCAGTAGACTCTGCCCCCTACAGAGGCCTTTGGACAAGGACAGCTACAGAATCTGGTGATCAGGAAGGCCCAAGTTCAGACTCTCACAGAAGGGAGAGGTCACTGTCTGGGGATTGGCTCCCATGTACCATGTGGGTGATGTGTTTTGTGTTGACATACTTTGATCTGGGCTCACGTGTTGAAGAATGGCAAAGACAAACCCATATACTAATTAATGTCAAAGTTGAATTCCTGTCCCAGTGTCCCGGGGATATCTGCTATGGTCTCTGGTCCTGTCCTGACTTGGATCGAAGCAGTGCAGGTACAGGATTTTCATCTCCTTGTTTGGAAGTACATCTCCTGTAGGGCATCCTCAGAGAGCTCATGGATCCTCAGTTCTTTCTCTGGCAATATCAGCCTGGTTCTCTCTGGAATCCTCATTTCTGAGCATCTTAAGACACCTCATTTCAAGATAAAATTCTCCGATAAAACAATATAGCTCTACAGTCCTGTAGAATTGCAGAGAACCAGACCACCCCACCTATAACCACAGTAAACATAGCAAGAGTCTGCTTGTTTAGCTGGCAAATGAGTGTAGATCGATGCTCTTACTAATGTTAATAAGGAAGAAGAGTGATAAGGAAGAATTATGTCGGACTTCACTCACTTGCCCAAGATGTACACACACACTCTACTTCCTGATTTGGAATATCTGTGCCATTTTGAGCACATACATTAGATGCTTTTTCTCTTTGTTTACTTGTTTTTATTTTTCCCATACAATATATTTTGATCCGATTCTTTCCCTGCTCCTCTCAGCTCCCCAGCTCCCCAGCTCCCTACCCATCCGACTTCGTGTTCTTTCTCTCTCAAAAAACAAAACAAAAAGCCATAAAAATCAAAACAAAATCCACTAAGACAGAAACTACCCAAACGAAACAGAAAGTGCACAAAAATACGTAGAGTCCATTTCGTGTTGACCAAGTTCTCCTGGGTGAGGGGCGTGCCCTGAAGTGTGGTTGACTACTCAGTGACACTCCGTTGGAGAACACCGATTTTCCCTTTCCTAGCAGCTATCAATTGCAAATAGCCCCTTGGTTAGTGGTGGGGCATTCTTCCCTCTCTCGGTGCTGGGATTCTGCCTAGTTTGAACTTATGGAGGTCTTGTGCATGCTGTCACCGTCTCTGTGAATCAGTTCAGTTATGTCTAGAAAATAGTTTCTTTGGAGTCATCCACCACTCTGCCTCTTACAATGTCTTCTGCGTAGATACCCGAGCCTTGGGGGAGGGGGTGTTGATAAAGACATTCCTTTTAGGGCTAAATGCTCTGTCCGTTGTTTGTGTGGCTCGGTTAACTGCTGTCGACTGCAGGCTTCTCGGGTGAGGACCGAGCGAGGTGCTGACCTATGAGTGGAGCAGAATGCCATCAGGAGTCATTTTATTGCTGTGTTCCTTTAGCAGAATAATAATAGTAAGGTTTCCCCTAGGCCTATGGCTATCTAGTCTCAGATTCTTCACCACTTACCAGTGTCAGATGTGATTTCCACTGTTCTGCAATGTCCTACTACACAGACAAGTAGATGCCATCAACATCAGGAGCACAGCTAACAGTGTACTAATACCATTAAGAAGCAGTGAGCTCTGAGTAGTTATTAGTGAGGGAAATATTTGGATACTTCTATCTGGGAATAGTCATTCTTTCAACAATCATTTCAATGAAAAGAGTGTATGTATGTCTTTTACACATGCTGACATTGCATCTGCAGAACCTTGGAATGTGCTGGTGTTAGCAGAGACACTCAATCGCCTTGCACAGATCCTAATGTTAAACATAAATCCTTGAGAGGACTCCGAAGATCGAGTCATGCCTAAGGGTCTTTCCTGATGTCAACACGCTGCTTAGGGACTGGAGAAAGGAAGTGTGTGTGTGGGGGGACCTTTTCTGTTTGCCTATCACTTCGCATCTGTCTTCAGCAGGTGCTGAAGCCATGTGTCTTTTCATTTCTAGAGTCACAGTGACGGCCATGTGCAACATGGACTTCAGCAGGTTCCCCCTGGACACGCAGACCTGCTCCCTGGAGATTGAAAGCTGTGAGTAGGTGCAGCCTGGCACCAGCACTTCTCTCTGGGTGGCAAGTGACAGTTCTCCCAGGATCTCTGCTCTGCTTTTCCTGCCTTTCACCTCCTGGGATCAGGCTCTCCCGGTGACCTGGGATGATCTCCTTTCCACAAAGCCTACTGGTTGAAATGCTAGTCACCTCTAGAAAACACCTTTACATGCTAGTATCTGGTTTGATATCCGTGTGTATCAGAGCCAAGCCATTGACAGGTGAGGTCTCCTATCACACAGTCAAGGCTTAGTGAGCCCTCAGAAGAACAGATTATATACACGTAGTCAGAGGCTACCTGCAGCTCCAAGGGGTTTCACCTCAGTTACATCAGCAGCACATGTGCCCATGCAATTGGACACAGTGGTCTCTCCTGAAGGGGGTGTGCTGGGCACATGGCAGCCTCTGAGAGGGTGATGACCACAGTCATTCCCACCTTATTTTGAGGAAGTGGACACAATCGGCCTGAGGAAAAGCCCATCCTTCACTCATGCTGGCCCTCAAGTGATGAATCACTACCCTGTGCAGAAGAAGAAAGAGCTGATTGGGTCCTAATCTATAAAGCCGAGCCATAGGAAATCTTGCTGGTATTGGACTATCTCTGCCCTACAAGCAATGCTATCATTTGGTTTAACAATCTAGCTATTGCAGCTGGATTGTGGGCTGAGGCTCTTTGTAGAAACCATGAGCCCTTGAACTTAGAAGCCTTGCTCGGATAACTTTTGAGAAACTGGGACAAACTAGAGTTGTCTGTCTGTACTGTTTAGATTGCAGTTTATTATCTTGCCGCTAGCCAAGTAGTCTGTGTGGCTTAGGACACATTGTCACATAGCCCACAGCCCACAGGCAGGCTTGGCTTGACTGTCACCCCGTGCCTGACCCTGGCTCTCATCTTCCCAGATGCCTACACAGAAGATGACCTCATGCTATACTGGAAAAAAGGCAATGACTCCCTAAAGACGGATGAGAGGATCTCCCTCTCCCAGTTCCTCATTCAAGAATTCCACACCACTACAAAACTAGCCTTCTACAGCAGTACAGGTGAGCTCGGAGCATGCGCTGAGTGCCAGGGAGGCTTCGTCTTGGCCAGATGCTTCAGGCTCTGTTTAGGAAGTGTGTGATTTGGTTGTCATACCAAGTGAAGAGAGCATTGAAACAGAAGACCAGAGTCTTAAATGAAGTATAGTGGGTAGTATGAATAGGGTGGGGGTGGGGTGACTTGTTTTCCTTTGAGACAGGGTCTACTCCATTGTGCACGCTACCCTGAACTCATTATATATACTACCATCCAGGCTGGTGAAATCATTGTATACTATTGTAGCTAGGCTGGTGAACTCATATACACTTATGTGGCCAGGCTGGTGAACTCATATACACTTATGTGGCCAGGCTGGTGAACTCATATACACTTATGTGGCCAGGCTGGTGAACTCATTATACACTGTGTATCCATGCTGGTGAACTCATTATACACTGTGTATCCATGCTGGTGAACTCATTACACACTGTGTATCCAGGCTGGTGAACTCATTATACACTATGTATCCAGGCTGGTGAACTCATTACACACTGTGTATCCATGCTGGTGAACTCATTATACACTATGTATCCAGGCTGGTGAACTCATTACACACTATGTAGCCAGGCTGGTGAACTCATTACACACTATGTAGCCAGGCTGGTGAACTCATTATACACTATGTATCCAGGCTGGTGAACTCATTATACACTATGTATCCAGGCTGGTGAACTCATTATACACTATGTAGCCAGGCTGGTGAACTCATTACATACTATGTATCCAGGCTGGTGAACTCACTACACATTTATGTGGCCAGGCTGGAGAACTCATTATATGTTATGTATCTAGGCTGGGCCTCTGGCTCAGTATCACCAGTGCTGGGGTTATAGGTATGCTTCAAGGCAACTGGCTCTGTAGGTCATTTTTGACCACCAATGTGTCAGACATAATCACCTAGGAAATATTAGCTACGGCTCAAAGGTAAGCCATGCGAGTAGGTTTGTTTGAGATGATTGCCTCATTAAGTTGGCACTACATCCCTGAAAAGCTCATCAGAGCCTCTATAGAAACAAACAAGTTTCCATTCAGACTGCTGCTCCCTGTCTCCCTGGGGCGCTACTACTACCCATGTCCCTCAGAATGACCCGCGTCATCATGTGGACCTGGCTGTGGCCTTATGAGTCAATGGTCTGTACAGGCCCTGTCACAACCTGTTGCTTGAGGCTGTGCTCTACGGCCTTCCCCAGCTGCTGGTCTGTGCGGGTAAACTGATAAGGGTTGACATTCTCCATCCCTTGCTTCTGATTTGATCACTCACCTTTCAGAAGGTTCTGCAGTTTCCCTTGCTGGACCTCCACCTTGTGAGCAATCCTGACCCATTAGAGAGCACTGATAGTCCAGTTTAGTGTGGCAATCCAACTCCAACGTGGAGTCACTCACCCCTGACGCTTAGTTATTTGGGTCGCAGTCTTCTGAAAGTCCTTTTGCAATCACTTGCTGGTACCAAGAGGCGTGTCCCATGCAATGTACTCACTGGACACTGAATCCTGAGTTATCACTGCCAAGTCTCCTGATTCCCAGCCCTGGGCACCCTCCTCACACACACTGCTTCTCGTGAAAGCCACACAGGCAGAATAAAGCACAGTAGACCAGTGACTGTTACTCTCTGCCTAGATACAAGACTATTAATACCTCAAAACATAGTTCTTTCCATAAAAAAGATCCAGGAAGGAAGCCAGGCATAGGGATATTCATCATCATCCCAGCACTTGCAAGGTAGTACAGGGGGTGTAGAAGTTCAAGGCCATCTCAGCTATATTATGAGTTTGAGGCCAACTTGGCCTACCTAAAATCCCATCTCAAATAATAAATAGATAGATAGATAGATAGATAGATAGATAGATAGATAGATAGATAAATGAATGAATAAGCTAGAAAAGCAAAAGGAAAGAATTAAAGGGAGCTGTTTAAGTCACTGCCTCGAGCTTTGCTATGCATACAAACCACATGAGACTACTGTTCAAGAAGATTCTGCTCCAGCGGTCAGGGCTACAGTTTAGGAGTCTGGTAGGAGAGAGGGAAGGAAGAAGGGAAGAAAGGGGGAGAAAGAAAGAAAGGGGAACCAACCTCAGGACCTTGTGCATG
Organism: Onychomys torridus; assembly: GCF_903995425.1. Taxonomy (NCBI): domain Eukaryota; kingdom Metazoa; phylum Chordata; class Mammalia; order Rodentia; family Cricetidae; genus Onychomys; species Onychomys torridus. The sequence continues at coordinate 55,094,164 of NC_050444.1, forward strand.
CTGGTCAAGGACTCTATCTATGAGCTATAGTTGAACTTCTAAGAAGCTCCCATGTGACTGTGAGGCTGACAGATCCTTGGCCATAGTTTGAGAAATAGGATTTTCTCAAGGGTTTCCCTTTGTGTTTATGAAGGGGGCAAAGGTTCCTTATAGTGGGTTCACAAAGTCATGAGGGTCACCACATGTCACTGCCACACTGTTTAAGGTATGGTTCCAGGGTGAGATCTAAGATACAATTGGACAAAGAAAACTTGTTTTCTGAAGGAGTCAAGCAACTATGTTACTCGCTCTCTCTTCTTCCTTTGCCCCCAGGCTGGTACAACCGTCTGTACATCAACTTCACTTTACGTCGTCACATCTTCTTCTTCTTGCTCCAAACCTACTTTCCTGCCACCCTCATGGTCATGCTGTCCTGGGTGTCCTTCTGGATCGACCGCAGAGCTGTGCCTGCCAGAGTCCCCTTAGGTAAGGACCACCTCAAGTGTGTACTATGTGTCTGAAAATCCAAGGCATTCCTTTCATCCTTCTCAAGCAGGTCCTGAACTCCTCTTCACAGTGTAACTTGGAAGTGATTCAAGGTACTGATTCAATGGCACCACACAATCTAAGTGCCACACGGCAATCTGTCCAGGCTCCAGTGGCTGTCAGTCCAAGCAGCTCACTGTGGTCCTGGGGGGCTCCCAGGCTTTGGGTGTTTTCCCTGTTGGTCCCTATAATGTATTTTGTAACAGTGTTTCTCAAAGAGTGGCCCAAGGGATCTTTGCAATAGAATTCTTGAGGGAATTATTAAAAATGAAAAGTCTTGGATTTCATCATATCTGTAGCCAGAATCCCTGAGTTTTCTTACACCCCCCACTTCCTTTCTCAGCACCCCACCAAACATCCTTATTTTAAACACGAAGCCCACTTAGTCAACAACCACCACTACAGCTCAGACAGCTCAGGCTACAGGTGACAGGGTGACCCACCAGGCTTCAGTGAAATGGTGTGGTGCTGGCCCTTAGGGTAACCCCAATCCTCTGTGATTTAATGTTTTTCCGAGCAAATGTTCTGAGCTTAATTTGCAATCCTGGGCAAATTTCCACAGATGATGCCCCATTCTCCAGCAGTTAGCTGCCACTCCAACAGCTACTATGCTGAGTTCAAGTGTGCTCTCATATTAAAATCTGTCTCCTATAAATAAAAACAAGCCTCATAAAACAGATGTCAAGGTGCTCAAGGTAGTCCTGCTGGATGGGCACACACGTCCAGTTGGGGGAGGGGCTGTCAGCTGGAGAGACAGGCCTGGGATACAGAACTCTCACAACATCAAGAATGCAGTGTTGAAATAAACCCCATGCCTTCCTTCACCACTTGGTTGCTTAGATCTCTATGTCCTCCTTTCTTTAAAGAATGGAAGGAAATACCTCCATGCCAAAATGCCCGGTGCTTTCTGCAGAAAGGGTGTGATTTGGTGCTGTAATGGATATGCCAGGCGTGCAGAGGAGGAAGTGGAGATGAGGGGCAATGGGGCAGGGTGAGATTCATGATAGCTAGCTCTCAAAGACAGGAGGAGGTTCCCCAGAAGGGAGCAGGTCCTGGCCGTCCAAGCCAAGGCCAAACAAAAGGCAGAGACACCTAGGGACAAGGCCTACAGCATTTGGTAAAAGCAAGCACGTGCTTATTTCTCACCGTTTATGGCAGGCATCACCACGGTGCTGACCATGTCCACCATCATCACAGGCGTGAACGCCTCCATGCCCCGCGTGTCCTACATCAAAGCCGTGGACATCTACCTCTGGGTCAGCTTCGTGTTTGTGTTCCTCTCGGTGCTGGAGTATGCAGCTGTCAACTACCTGACCACAGTGCAGGAGCGGAAGGAACGGAAGTTTCGAGAGAAGGTGACTTAACCCTGACATCGAGGGGGCTAGCCTTGGGACTGTGGGCAGGTCCCTCCTCCCTGTAAAAGGGGTTCTGATAGTCTCTTCTCCACTTACTTCCAACCATGGTCAAGAACATTTGACGTTTACATCTTTCATTCAGTAAAGGTTTTCATTCAGCATCTACATCCCAGCAGCCACTACACCAAATTAAGACATGGTCCCTTTTGTTGTGGTTGTGTTCAGAGCTTAATGATAGAATCCCAGGAGGGAAATAAATGATAATTTAATGCTGTGGAACATATTATTAATAAATATGGAGGTGATTTAAAAGACCCTTCCAGGAGCAACCATACTCCCTCCTAAGAATCTCCCCTTCATACATGACCTCCTATCTCCTGCCCTTCCTCCCCTTTCCCAGCCTACAGCTTAGAGCCTCTCTCTTCCAGCCATGCCTGGCCATATACTATTCCCAACCTGCTGTCTTTCAATCCCAGCCCTCATGACAAACACCGAATAATGTCATCGGTAAACATTTTAATGAAAAGTTTGCTGCCAGGTGTGGCCAGGTGTGATGTCGCCAACCTGTAACCCAGTTACTCAGGAGGAGAATCACAAGTTGGAGGCCAGCCTGGGTAACTTAACAAGACTGTCTCAAAATGAAAAAAGGGGTAGCTCAGGATAGCACACTTGTCTAACATGTACAAGGCCCTGGGTTTGTCTCCACTGTCCCCTTTGGGGACATGGAGGACAGGGCTAGCCGTTGCTAGTCTTGTTGGTCTCTGGTACAGCAGTGTGCTCTTTCCTACAAGCCAACGCGTAGGTATTAGTTCAATACCCAGTGTTCTCATCACCACCACGTCAGCGCTCGAACCCCGATCTTGAGGCTGCTGCTAAGTCCCTGATACAGGGTTGTGCTCACAGCTGTCTTGGGATGTTTACAGTGACACCATCATCATTTTTCTCATCTTTCCCTCAAAACAGAGACTAAAAGAGGCTACAGGGTAACACCCTTCGTACACAGTGCTTTGGCAGGCAGCTGAGGAATTGCGCTCAGCTCACATGCCCGTGTGTTTGCAGATCTCCTGCACCTGCGGACTGCCCCAGCCCCGAGCAGTGATGCTGGACGGCAGCTACAGTGACGGGGAGGTGAATGACCTGGGTGGCTACATGCCTGAGAATGGAGAGAAGCCTGACAGGATGATGGTGCAGCTGACCCTGGCCTCCGAGAGGGGCTCTCCCCAGAGGAAAAGCCAGAGAGGCAACTACGTGAGCATGAGGATCAACACGCATGCCATTGATAAATACTCCAGGATCATTTTCCCAGCCGCTTACATCTTATTCAATCTGATATACTGGTCAATTTTCTCTTAGATGCCTGTGATTCTGTAAATCTCACCTTCTTCATGGTTTGTATGCACTACAGAAATTGCTCTAAAATGAAACAGGATGGTTGAAAACCATCCCGGTACCCACCTGGGTTTTCACTGTTTCCTCTTCAGCTGTCCAAAGCTGCACTGACAAGACATTTTTTTTTTTTTGCATTTATTATTTTTGCAATCAGTTGTATACACAGCATTATACGAGGTGTTGCAGGAATTTGTCATGATAGCCACTGATATTAGGTGTCCCCAGGTCCCTGGAAGAGCACAGAGGCCACATGTGAACATACTGCAATTCAGTGCTGGGGTCCTGGATGCTGTTCACAGGGAGGGCTTCCTTCATGGGTGGCATTGTGTTCTTTAGACTATTTAGAACTGGGGAGTACCTGAATAAAACTCATTTACATGGAGCCCACATGCACATGAACCCCTTCTGATGAAAGGCCATCCTTAGTCTGTCCCTGCATCTGTTCTGTATCCCTCATAGTTAATGAAAGGTAATGATGCTCATGTTCCAGTTTCTGCCTCCATCCTCTCTGCATACTCCACAGTTAATGAGAGGCAGTGATGCTCAGGACCTCCATAACAAGCTGTAGCTATCCCCCTTATAAGACATGCTCTTTAGACTGTTGACTTTTCTCTGGTAGAGGAACTTTGAAGATAGAGATATGTGTGCATACATTTTGTCTGTCTTTGGAGGTGAGTAAGCTAGAGAACCATGTTCCTTTTCCTATTTTCTAGTCACTGCTTTGTGCCTCTCTACCATGGAGCAGGTGTTTCTTCAAAATGAAATGTTTTCTCAGTAGCGTGATATCACTGAGGAGCTTGAAGAGGTGTTAATTTCTTCTGAATAATCAGCATTTCAAGGAAACCCAGGATGCTTCTAGCTCATGAGGATGAGGAGCACACAATTTCTTAAGATAAAATAGCATTAAAAAGCAAAAGAAACAGAAAGACGTCTGCATTACCACTCAGTGAGAACCAGCACTGTCTAGGAACTAAACAACAGGTGTCATAGTCTAGACTGAGCACGCTGCAGACCAGATAAAGTGGCCCAGTGGCAACTGATGCCATGGGTTGTAATTCGATGTATTATTTTAAAATAATGTTTAAAAAAACAAGCCTTTGTGTTATTTAGCTAGAAGATCTATAACAACTGCAACCAGACTTCCCCAAACAGCATTTTACAGTATGGCATTTTCATGGGCCTCATCTTTCACTCACTGGGACAGAGAGATCTACTCAACACCCATTCACATCCCAGTAGCCACTAAGTCAACTTAACTAAGACATGGCCCTTTAATTGTGGTTGTGTTCAGAGTTTAGTGAGACATAAATGATAATTTCTCATTGTGGAACATATTAATAAATATGGAGGTGGTCCAAGAGACCCCTCCAGGAGCCACCATCCTCTGTGCTAGGAAACTTCCCTTTCTATATGTCCTTATATCTCCCATCATTTCAAAGTTAACTTGACAGACCAACCCTAAATAATACATGCATGGCTATTCTTTATTCTGATTTTAAAAAGAACTAGTTGCAAAGCCCTACTTAGAAGATAGTCTTTCATTTCCCACAATGAAAGGTCACCAAAAGCTTTCTTCAAACTCAAGTAGTAAACTTAGAAGGACATAAATTGAATAATTAATTATAATTGATATTAAAAATGACTGTTTGCCAGTCATGGTTTGCACCTGTCTCTAATCTCAACACTTGGGAAGTAGGTGTGGGAGGACCTGGAGTTCAAAGCTGGCCGTAGCTTTACAGGATATTGGAGGCCAGCCTGGGCCGTGTGAGGTTTAAAAAGACTTTTTTCACTTTTATTTTATGAACAATTACCTTTAAAGTCAACGTCTTTGCCACTGTCTGCTCCCTCACTACTAGTGCCACTGAGCTGTCTAGGTTTCCAGATCAAAACTAAATCTTACCTACTGTTTGGGATACTCCAGCATTTGAGGCAGTGTGTAGAATGCTCTCCTAGTCTGCTAAGCTGCTGTGTCAAAGACTGCAGACCAAATGGCCTGATTAACAGAGATTTCTTTTCTCACAGTTCTAGAGACTAATGTCCAAGGTCAAGGTGCTGCCAGATGTGGTTTCCCCAGAGGCCTCTCTCCTTGACTTTCCAATGGCCACCATCTTGCTGCACCCTTGCCTTCTTTCCTTTGTACCCACCTATATCCTTTTTTCCCTAGTTATATTTGGTCAGGGCCCATATCAGTGGCCTCATTTAACCCAAGTTCTTTCTTTAGAAGCCTGTCTCCAAACCATTTGTTCTATAGCAATCTCCCCCAAGTTGGAATACTTTATTTTGGAAGGAAGCTCCTTAGGATGTGCTAAAAGAAGGTGATATCCTCCATCCCACAGGGAAGAAGCCCATTCAGGTTAAGCTCAGGAAACAAACAACTCAAAAGTTTCAGAGAGTTCCTGAAACCAAATAGATAAACTATCACCCTCCACCAAGTATATATAAGCAATAAGAACCACTGAGAGTTGCTTTCAGGTGATCCAAGCTGTCTGGAAGGGGCAAAGACCAGCCAAACTACCTGGAGGGGACACTTTCCAACCCATCCAACTGCCTGTGAGTCATGCAGTGAGCTCCAGATTTCCAGCTATTGTGAGATGTCACCCATGATGGGGTGGACTTTGTTGATGCAGCTGTCTTTGAGTCATTTCTGCTCCTATAAGTAACCCCAATAAAGCTCATTGGTTCATTGAGTTGGACTTTGATGGTGTCCTTAATTTGGTCTCTCATTGGTTTCCTATCTGGAGCAGTTCATGTTTGCTCACATATGCACAGGAATAGTGTCACACAGCATTTATGCCCATGGAAATCTATTTCCATCACAGTATACCTAATACTTTATAAATAGTTATACTATATCATTTAGGGAATGACAAGAAAAAAAATCTGGAGACTGGAGAGGTGGTTCAATGGGTAAGAACACTGTCGCTCAAATTTGAGGAACACTGTGTAAAAATCACCAGCATCCACCCAGAAATCTGTGTGTGGTCATGTGCATGTCTGCAACCCTACTGCTGTGGTGTGTGTGTGTGTGTGTGTGTGTGTGTGTGTGTGTGTGTGTGTGTGTGTGTGTGTAGCGGGCAGAGTGGAGACAGGATGGGGCCTGCTGGCCACTAGCCTAGTTCTAGATTCAGAAAGAGACCCTGTCCCAAAGGAATAGGTGGGCAGTAATGGAGCAAGACACCTATTCTCCTCTAGTCTTTGTGAGTGAACATTCAAGCATGTGAAGTCACCATACACATATGCATACACCACACACACATAATTACACACATGAAAATATGCCTGCATGTGTTCAATATTAATGTGTGTTATTACTGATAAATCTTTATTCAGAGTGAGTTGAATACATGGATGTATTCATACCCACAGAGCCTGAAGCAGAGCCTGTGGATATGAATACACGAATACCTGTAGGTATGGAGGCCCAACTACATTTGATAAGTGTGTGTGTGTGTGTGTGTGTGTGTGTGTGTGTGTGTGTGTGTGTGTTCATGTGTGCTTGTCTGTGTCATTGTGTAGAGGTCAGAAGTTAACACCAGCATGTCTTTCCCCAATCACTTCCCACATTTTGGAGACAGAGTCTTTCACTGAACTTCAGGTTTGCTTTTTTGCTAACCTGGCTGCATAGGGAGGCCCTGGGATCTTCCTATCTCTGGGCCCAGCACTGGGGTTACATGCAACACTGCCATACTCAGCTTTCCTAAGGGTTCTCAGGATCTGAACCAGGACTTCATGCTTACAGCAATCAGTTACCCACTGAGCTGTCTTATCTTTCCAGTCCTCCAAACTCCTTTTTTCTTTAATGAAAATAGATTCTTTCCTTACATAATATATCCTGATTGTGGTTTCCTCTCCCTCTACTCTTCCAGTCCTTTCCCTCCTTCCCCATCCAAATTCACCCCCTTTATGTCTCTCATTAGAAAAGAATATATTTCTAAGAGAAAATAACCAAACACAACAAAATAAAAGATAAAACAAAATCCATCTCATCGAGGCTGGAAAAGGCAATCCAGCAGAAGGAAAAGAGCCCCAAGAGCAGACACAAGAATCAGAGACCCACTTGGTTCACACACTCCAGAGTCCTGTGAAAATACTAAACTGGAAGCTATAATATATACCCAGAAGACCTGGTGCAGACCTGTGTTGGCCCTGTGCTTCCTGCTTCGGGCTCTGTGGGTTCAAGTGAGCCCTGCTCAGTTGATACAGAGGGCCTTGTTCTCCTGGTGTCCTCCATCCCCTCTGACTCTTACACTCCTTCTGCCTCCTCTTCTATGGGATGCCCTGAGCTCTGTGGGGAGGGATTTGATGGAGACATCCCATTTAGAGATGTGTGTTCTAAGGCCCCCCTCTCTCTCTGCATAGTATCTGGCCATGGGCCTCTGCATTTATTTGTCATAGAATATCTTATTTTCTCCATCTATAGTGATTGAAAGTTTTGCTAGGTATAATAGTCTGGACTTCCATCCGTGATCTCTTAGAGCTTGTAGCACATCTGTTCAGGCCCTTCCGGCTTTTAGTGTCTCCACTGAGAAGTCAGGTGTAATAATAATATGTCTACTTTATTTGTTACTTGGTCTCTTTCCCTTGCAGCTTTTAATATTCTTTCTTTGTTCTGTACATTTAGTGTTTTGATAATTATGTGCCAAGGAAACTTCCTTTTCTGGTCCATTCTATTTGGTATTCTGCAATCTTCTTACATCTTTATAGGAATCTCCTTCTTTGGATCAGGAAAATTTTCTTCTATGATTTTGTTGAAAATATTTTGTGGGCTTTTGAGCTGGCATTCTTCTCCTTCCTCTATTCCTATTATTCTTAGGTTTGGTCTTTTCACAGTGTCCCGGATTTCCTGGATGTTTTGTGTCAGGAGTTGTTTTTTTGTTTTTTGTTTTTGTTTTTTTTTTTTTTTAGATTTAATGTTTTGTTTGACCAGTATATTCATTTCTTGTATCATATCTTCAGCACCTGAGATTCTCTCTTCCATCTCTTGTATTTTGTTGGTAAAGCTTGCCTCTGTAGTTCCTGTTTTGTTAGGAGCCGCCAACCGCCATTCCGAGATGGCGCTGGCCTTGAATCGCCAGTTCATAAATAACTCCATTTAAGGCAATTGCAGAGCTCTGTGGCTGATTTACACTGCACCTGGGCGAGTGTTGATATCATGACCTTGTGTCCCCAAGCCTATCCCGTGGCTCCCCGTGCTTGAATTCTGGTGGAATCCAATCACAGAGTAACCCGTTCCCTTGGTTTTCCATATAAACAGCTGCTCTTTTGTTCTTGGGGCCCCTCACCTCCCGCTCTCCCTTAACTAAGAGGTGCTCCAATAAAGTGTGATCTGAGAAGAATCCTCGAATGGTGGTCGTTCTTCCTCGCTGGTCGAGGAGCTCGCCGCACTGTTTAAATTCCTAAATTTTTCATTTCCAGAATTGTGTCATTTGGGGTTTTCTTTATTGATTCGATTTCTACTATCAGGTCTTAAAATAGTTATATTCATTTCCTTCCACTGTTTGTGTTTTCCTGGATTTCTTTAAGGGAGTTATTGATTTTCTCTTTAAGGACCACTGTCATCTTCATATAGGTGATTTTAATTTTTTTCTGTGTTTCCGCTTTGTTGGAGTTGGAGTATTCAGGGCTGCTGTGGTAGGATAGCTGGGCTCTATGGAGATGTATTGCCCTGGCTATCATTGTTGTTTTTACACTGGCCTCCAGGCATCTGGAATTGGGATGATTATAGGTGCTGGTTTCTGGATTTGACTTTGTTGGGTGGCTGTTTGGTTCCTTGGTTTCTGTTTCCTCTCTAGATTTTTGGAGAGCATGATAGCTATGTGTTGCCTAGTGGGACATTTTCTTTGGACCTGATAGTTGTGGCTACTGGGGATTCCAGGCAAAATGAATTTCTAGATATTGGGAGCTGACCCTTAAGAATGGGCACAGGCTAGGGATCTGAGGGGTATGTCCTCAGGCCCTTGAAGCTCAGGGAATGCCTGCAGGTGTTGGAGGCTGGGATACTGGGATGATTTGGGAGAGGGAAGGTTGGAGATCTTTGTGGTCCTTGGGGATGGGGTTGGAGAAGAAAGGGAGAACGCAGCAGATGTTCTGCTACAGAGCAATGGACGAGACTGAGGGGGTTAGGAATGGAGGGGCAGAAGGAGAGGAGAAGATCTGAAGTCAGCCTATCAGCTTCCCTGAAAGGAGTGGCCTTTGAGTTAGCAGGGTATGTATGCCTGCTGGAGTTGGGGGATGGGATAAAGCAATGAGTGGGGAAGGACGGTTAGGAGGGAGATCTGTGAGATGCACAGTTGATGAGGACTGGGCGCAGGGGAGGCTGTAGCAGGATTTATGTTGCAAAGCTAGGGATGAGACTAAGGGGTTGGGTCTGGAGAACAGAGGAAGATAAAGATCTGCAGTCTGCCTACCTGGTTCCCTGGCAGGAGGCCCTCCAAACTCTTAAGAAATGAATAGAAAGCAGAGGGATCTTTGGTATTAAATACAGGAGATAAAAGCTTTCTCTGCTCTCTAGGCATCACAGTGCCTGCATTAGGCAAGGTTCTCTAGTGTAATGGAACAGAATGTGCATAATAAATGGGATCACTAGGGCAGCTTACACAACGTGGGCTGAGCAAGCACATCAATGGTCACCTATAAGCTGGAGAGGCTAAGAACCTGGTAGCCCCTCAGTCCATAAACCAGATGCCTCTGCAGACCCAACCCGAACTGAAGGCCTGGGAGACTCCTGGTGGGTGCTGGTGGCCTCTGGTACAGTGGGGGCAGGGCAGCGGCAGCAGCAGTGGTGAATGCAATGTTCACCAGCAAGAACCTAGGCAGGAAGGCAAGATGGCCTTTTGCTTGGATCTCTTGACATCTAGGCTGCAGCTAGAAGGTTCTACCCACCCTGGGGAAGGGTCTTCTTCCAGGTAGTCCACTCTGCTCATTGACCAACCAAAAGACATGCCTTTTAGTAGATTCCAGATCCTGTCAAGGTGACAAGATCAACCAACACAGTATCTTTCTTTACTTCTTGCTTGTGACTGTGTTATCAAGATAGTCCTTCTCTACTCATATGTGACTCTGAACTCCAGACTTAACATACCTCAAAAATTCCGAAGCTGGGAATGATAGTGGGGCTGCCGCCGGAGGCAGGGAATCACCAGGAAGCCTGTGAGGCAGCTAGGTTGGCGTATACAAGTGGCAGAAACAATGAAAGACCCTTCCTCAACAAGGTAGGAGAGAAGCACCTCCTGGAAAGTTGTCCTCTGACCTCCACATGCGTTCTGTAACAGTTTCCTGTCCATCTCAGAGGAAACTCGATATTAAGACATAGGATGTTCTAAAGGGAGGTAAAGCATTCCAGTCTGCAGACATGCTAGGTAAGTTCACAAAAGTTGAACAACTCCATTTTTATACAGGAAGTCACTGAAACTGTCAGGATACACAAGGCCCCTTCTTCCCTAAGCATATGTAAACGCTAAGGAGTGTCACCTGAAAGAGACAGGTGAGCTGCTTAACAGACTCTTAAGATAAGCTGAGGTGCTTTGAGTCTCAGACAAGCTGCCTAGAAGAGGCTCAGACCAGCCAAGCTGCTGGAAAGAAGCAGAGACCAGATCAGCTGCCTGGAAGACTCTCCCCAACCTGTTGAACTGCTTGCAGGCTGTGTGGTGCGCTCCAGGTTCCCAGCATGGTGAGCCGTCAGCCATGCTGGTACCGACTGTGAGTGATGCAGTTGTCTTAGAATCATTTCTGCTCAAAAGTGACTGCAGTACAGCTCATCAGTTCACCAACTGGACTCTGATGACAATATACTTTCCTTGGTGTGCCGTTGGTTCCCTGTCTGGGGTGAGTAGATGCTTGCTTGCATCAATCCAGAAAAAGTCTGTCATACAGTGTCACAGAATGTGTCACACAACATGCAGTCACAAATGTGTGTGTGTGTGTGTGTGTGTGTGTGTGTGTGTGTGTATTTAAATGACCAGGACCCAAAGGGATACTTCAGACCTGAAAAATTCAGGGGACTGGAGAGATGGCCCAGTAGGTAAGAGAACATGCTGTGTAAGTGTATAGATCTGAATTCAAATCCCTGGCATCGACATAAAAAAAAACCAGGTATGGTCACGTGCCTGCATCTATAACTCCAGTACTGTGGGGGCAGGAACAGGAAGTTACTGGTGTTTGTTGACCACCAACCTTGCTCTTGGTTCAGTGAAAGACCCTGTCTCAGGGGGATGAAGCTGATAAAACAGGCTGCTTGACATCCTCTTCTGGCCTTCACAGATGTGCATGGGAGCACAGACCTACACACACACACACACACACACACACACACACACACACACACGTGCATACAGACAGTTCATTTTTTTTTAATGGCTGAGTATCACTCCATTTTTTTTATATTTACCACATTAAAAACAAGCTGTCAGCTTGCTGTCACCTTGGTAAAATATCTGAGAATAATCAGTAAGAGAGAGGTTTATTTTGATCCACAGCTTCAGCCACGGTGGCTTGGCCTTTTCTCTTTGAGACTGTAGCATCATGGTCTAAACCGACAAGCACATAGACATAGACCCTTGTGCACTCACGGCATCTGGGAAGCAGAAGGGCTAAGATTCCAAGGTCTCTTCAAGTACATGATCCTAGTAACCTAACTCGGGCCCTGCATCACAATGAATCTCCTGCAGCCTGCGGACTTTCCTACACATCCTCTGTGTGAACTGTTAGCATAGGGTCTTCTTTACTGCCCTGGGAGGATTGCCTCCAGCTGCCTAAGGAATGCTGACAGCAGGATATTTCTTCCTGCTCCTCAGCCTTGCTGCCCGCTCCTGACATGTGCAAGGGCATTATGCAAGCAGCCTCCGTTCAACCATGAGATCTTGTCTCCTGAGCAGAGCTGGGGAGAGTGTGGAGAAACAGTCTGTCTGTTCTTCATAGTTTCGGCTTTGGGCTTTGAAGTCTCCAAAATAAAACCTTCACAGAATGCCAGTAAAGACACTTTGGAGCACCATAGCCTCAAAGCTCCCTGATTTTGCTGAATCTTGAATTCAACTTCAATTCTTTGGCAGGAGTCATTGGCGGTAAGTGATTTTTCACTACCCCAGTGGAGACCACACCCTCAACATACAGCCTTTGGAAGACACACCCACAGGGATTGTAAGAGCCAGAGGTGATGGGTGGCTCTAAGGAAACAGTGTCTTCCAGAGAGAAAAGGACCGATACACACATGAACTCAGAGACTGTGGCAGCACACACAGGTTTGTCCAAGTTCAAGCCAGATGGGATCCTGTAGATGTAACCGTCTTGTTAAATAAGAAACACAGAGCCAATTGCAGAGTTAAAAGCCAAGAGGTCAGAGCAATAGCTGAGAGCTGAAAACCTTACCCTTCACTGCTGCTCTGTCTTTCCTCTCTGCAAGAGACCTACTTCCTGTGTCCTGTCTTTTATATAGACTTTCTGTTCTGCCTTCTCATTGGTTGTAAACCCAGCCACATGACCTCCTCGTCACTGCCTGTCTGTACAGGCCTCCAGGTGATCTATGGTTGGTATTGAGATTAAAGGCATGTGTCGCCATGCTGGCTGTATCCTTGAACACACAGAGATCCTGCCTAGCTCTGCCTCCCAAGTGCTGGGATTAAAGGAGTGCACCACCACTGCCCAGCTTCTGCTATGGCTTGCTCTGACCCCAAGGCAACTTTATTAATATACAAATAAAATCACATTTCAGTACAGATAAAATATCACTATATTTCCCCTTATCTATTTTAATAAAAAGGAAAAAAGTTATAATGAATATAAGAAAAACTATATACAAAAGTACAATAACTATAAGCAATAAATACCCAAACAATGTTTAGTCCATTTGTATTTGACAAATTCAAAGAAAATAATTCAATAATCTATCCTATTTTGGTAAGTCCAAAATGTATCTGATTAACTTTCTATCCTAACATATTATTAACAGAACTGTCTGTTACAAATTTATACACTTACACCTCTAGTGAGTTTCTTTTCTGAAATTATTAACAAGGAAAACTATAACTCTAACTAACTGATCTTCAACTCCTTCAGAGACCCAAGAAGGAAATAATACTACCTAATAAAAAATAAAAATAGGAAATGCATGCAAGCAGCTTCCAAAAAAAAAAAAAAGTGAGTTGACAGAAACAGCCAGCTGCCTGGACAGTCACCTGAGGTTTCTCCGCAGTGTTGGGACATCATCTTCAGCCTATAGGCTTAGCGTATCTGACAGACTCATTTGTGAACTAGGATGTACACAAGGTCAACAGTTCAACCTCACATTTGGTGAGAGCAGTCCATGTACCAGAAACACCTGAATTCCATTAGTGTCATGTTATGATTCAGGATTTTAAATTCTGGAAATTGTTGATTTTTTTTTTTTAAGTTCAGCTGTCCATTTTTCTTGGCTGTGTCTATGTGGCTTCATCTTGGCATCCTGTTCTTCTCCACATCTCTCTATTAAACGCCAGTCTACTATTGAGAGGGGTGAGCTTAGTTATTCTTCAAGAATAACTGTTTTATCTGTTGTTCCATTGCACATCAGAAGCCATCGGCCCACTCCCTGTTCAGCTGCCTTCGATGAAAAGGGCGTGGTACCTTTTCCAGATTGAAAAGGCCACTCACTTCAGAGTTGGTGCCATATTGTCCTGGCTTCAGAAGATGCCTTTTGTTAAAGCCACAACCACACTTGTTTTGGCAAGAATCAGTAGTCCTTTGTTTCATGTCCTGTCTGTCCTGTTTGTCAGCAGTTGATTTGAGGATACTTTGTTGTCCAGTGGCTAACTTCTGCCACAATGAAAGTTAACTCCATGTGCAGTTTCTTTAATGCCCATATTTTCTCTGAAGTAGATTGGTACTGCCAGGAACTGACATGTCTCATAGTCATAACAAAAAAGAAAAATTTTCTGAGTTATTAAAACACTTTAAATGCCATATTCTGTAGATCTCTGAAGGGTTTGAAGATGACCTGTCTATTTAAAATATATCTGTTCGATCTTGAAAACACACCTAATATGACTACAAGTTTGATTGTAATGTCTAACTACTAACTTTCATTTCTATATATCCTAACAGTTGGTAATAATAACATTCAAGGATCAGTAAATTGCATTACATTGTTAAATGAATGGTATAAGTACAATATCTTGAGCAAGATTAGAAATATATGTATGGCATATTCTACCAATCTCAATCTCAACATATATAATTTGTATACAATATAAAACAATCCAATCCAATGTAAAGTATTGAAAACTAGTAATTCTCTCTCTCTCTCTCTCTCTCTCTTTAACACAAGCACCTTAAATCTAATCTCCTTTGCCTAGCCCTTTTCCTAATCCTTAACAACAACTTGTAACCAACCCTCCTAAACAATGAAAACTATCCCAGACCCAAAACCCATTAAAAGACCAAAAACCTCTTTGGGAATGTGGGTGTCATATTCTTAAAATTGCTTCCTGCTGGGTATGGGCGAAGGTATCTTTATTCTGAAAAGAAAAATTTTGGGTTAATTGTCAAATTCCAGGAAAGGTAGCTATATCCTTTGTTATCCAGTTTGAGCATAATGCCAAAGTTTAGGGTTTATCTCAAGTCCTTATTCAAGTAGTCTTTGAAACTGGATCATCTCAGCTAGCCATCTCAAAATTGTTCTGAGCACTTTGTAGTCCAAAGCTGATCTGTAGATGATGTTTGTCAGCTTAGTGATATTATTATTGTCCACATGGAATTGTTGTTGTGGAGCCCCATCTTCTTCCTGGAGATTTCAGTTGATGTTAGGCCTGGCCACGATTTCCTGCAGAAAACTGATAAGAGACTCGAACACAAAGACATGTATAGGCAGATAATTGAAGCCTTTTCTCTAGAATTAGTTAGTACTCTATATGACCATTATTATCTTAACGAAGTTTAAAATGTGTGTATATATATCTTATAACTTTTGATATAAAATTCATACTTTAAGAAAAGTTTAAAGAACCAGAATAGAATCAAAGAATTGAGATTAGTAATAGAATAGTCCCTTCATTAATTTGGTTTTTCTCCTGTCCCATGTCAGAAGATGGCTCTTTCTTCTGTTATGATACAGGGAGTTTTCATTTTCCTTTTAACGACATGCTTGAATTTAAAGGAGAGAGCCATTCTCCAACTCCAAAGTCAGCTTTAAATTTTAATTGAACTGGGACTACAAGAAGACCAATAGTGTTAATTTTTTAGAGAAGAGCAGAAACAAACATTTAGGAAGATTTATGAAATTTTGTAGATGATATACCAATAGGCCATTTTACTCTTTTTCCTGGGACAGATGATTTGTCCTTTTTCTTCAGTTGTCTCATTTGTCCAGTGTTCTTCAGATTCCTTAGCCTTCATCCTTCTAAAAGACAAAAACAAAAACCCTTCCCCAAGACTAATTTTGGGGAGGTTCCCTTTTGGCAAGTTATATCTAATTAAATGAAAAGGTATGTATTAATGGTATAAGTGAGTTTAAACTGGATGGTCATGTTGGTTGATGAACTATCACCTCCTTTAATTAAGAGGTCTCTCTTGTTCAAATCGAACCTTTATCAATTTTGATGGTACCCACAGCTTATCTTCTCCTGCAGAAACAAAAGCAAAACCTCGTCCCCAATGTAACACATATCCTGGTTTCCATTCTGAGGTCAGCACATCCTTGACGTATATAGGCTGATTTAATTCTGTAGTTTTTTTTCTATTATCCAATGTCTCTCTGCAGCTGTTGTTTCTTTCTCATTAGCACTGAGAAAATTCAAAGTTAATAGAGAATTGTGCAGTCTACTTCTGGGGGTTTTTGTTACCCCTTTCTGTTTATTTATCATGTCCTTTAGAGTTCTGTTGGATCTTTCTATACCTGCTTGGCCTGTAGGATTATGTGGTATACCTGTAATAAGCTTTATAATGTAATAAGCAAAAAAACTGTTTCATTTTAACAGAGACATATGCTGGAGCATTGTCAGTTTTAATTTGTGCAGTATACCCATGATGGCCATAACTTCTAGCAAATGAGTGATTACAGAATCAGCCTTTTCAGAACTCAAAGCAGTCGCCCATTGAAATCCTGAATAAGTATCGATGGTATGGTGTACATATTTCAATTTTCCAAATTCTGCAAAGCGAAACACATCCATCTGGCAGATTTCATTCCTCTGAGTACCTTTTGGGTTACATCCCGCTGATAATGGCGTCTGATTGTAGAAGGAAAAAGTAGGACATTTCTTTACTATTTCTTTGGCTTGTTGCCAGGTTATGGAAAAAATCCTTTTTTAAACCTTTACTATTGACATGCTGTTTCTTATGAAATTCTGAGGCCTCCAGCACATTTCCTATCAATAATTTATCAATCTCATCATTACCTTGTGTTAGAGGGCCTGGCATACCAGTATGGAATTGGATGCGAGTTATATATAAAGGATGACTCCTTTTCCTGATTGTATCTTGTAACTGAACAAATAGTAAAGTTAATTCTGAAGCATCACGGGTAAATTCTGCAGTCTCAATATGTAATACCACTCTTTCAGCATACTGAGAGTCAGTAACTATGTTGAGAGGTTCTGAAAAATCCATTAATACCAACAGAATAGCATACAATTCTGATTTTTTAACTTAATTATAAGGACTTTGAATCACTTTACTTAAATTTTCTGATTTGTAACCTGACTTTCTTTGTTTGTTGGCATCTGTATAAAATGTACGAATACCAGAAAGGAGTTTTTCCTGTACAATTCGAGGCAAGATCCAATCAGTTCTCTTTATAAGATCAATTCTATTGCTTTTGGAATATTTGCTGTTAATTTCTCCCCAAAAATTACTGCAAGCTCTTTGCCAAGGTTCACTTTCTGTCCATAATTTTTCAATGTCCTCTTTAGTTAAAGGTACAACAATTTCTGCTGGGTCTATTCCTGCTAATTGATGAAGTCTCAATTTTCCTTTCAAAATTAAGTCAGAGATTTTTCCCATAAGTTTTAAATTTTTTATTTGGTTTATTTGGTAAAATAGCCATTCCAATATAATATCTTCTCTCTGCATTAATATTCCTGTAGGAGAATGCCTAGAAGGTAAAATAACCAAAATGCAATCCAGCTTTGGATCGATACAATCCACGTGTCCTTCATGTACTTTCTTTTCTACCAAGGCCAATTCTTTCTCAGCTTCAGGTGATAATTCTCTTGGACTATTTAAGTCCTTGTCACCTTCTAAGGTTTTGAAAAAATTATTCAGTTCATCATTTTTTACCCCAACAATAGTTCATAGATCAGAAATGTCTCCAAATAATCTTTGAAAGTCATTAAGAGTCTGTAGTCAATCTCTCCTAATTTGCACCTTTTGAGGTCCAATTTTTTGTAGCTCTATTTTATATCCTAAATAATTAATAGAATCTCCTCTTTGTATCTTTTCAGGAGCGATTTGTAATCCCCAGCAAGGCAAAATTTTCTTTACTTCTTCAAACATTCTTTCTAAAGTATCTGCATTTGAGTCAGCTAGTAAAATATCATCCATATAATGATAAATTATAGATTTAGGAAATTTTTTACTTATCACTTCCAGTGACTAATGTACAAAATATTGGCACAGGGTTGGACTATTCAACATTCCCTGTGGGAGGACTCTCCATTGAAATCTTTTAACCAGTTGAGAATTATTGTAAGTAGGCACCATGAAAGCAAATCTTTCTCTGTCTTTTCTTGTAAGGGTATTGAAAAGAAACGGTCTTTTAAATTGATAACTATGAGAGGCCATCCTTTAGGTAACAGAGTAGGCAAAGGAATTCCAGATTGTAGAGAGCCCATTGGCTGAATTACTTTGTTAATTGCTCTAAGGTCTGTTATCATTCTCCATTTACCAGATTTCTTTTTAATAACAAATACAGGAGAATTTGAAGGGCTGGTAGATTCTTCAATATGCTGAGCATTTAACTGTTCTTCTACCAGCTCTTCTAAAGCCTAGAGTTTCTCTGTTGTTAAAGGCCATTGATGAACCCATACAGGCTTGTCTGTTAACCATTTTAAAGGTAGAGCTGTTGGTGTCTTTGGAAGATCATCAGTTTTTGTGCCCTGTTCTTGTATAATATGGATGGCTGGTGACCACTCATTAGAATAATACCTTCTAATATTTCTCTCAGAAACATGTGCTAGTTAACGATTTATTTATTGGAGGGATGTTAATCTGAGTATTCCATTGTTGTAACAGGTCTCAACCCCACAGGTTCATAGCTATGTTAGCCACATATGTTTTTAATTTGCCTCTCTGTGCTTCTGGACTTATGCATTCAAGACATCTTGTACTCTGTTTCACTTGAGATAATGTTCCAATTCCTAACAGTTGAACGTTTACCTCCTGCAGAGGCCAAGTTGGATGCCAAAATTCTTGTGCAATTATGGTCACGTCAGCACCTGTGTCTACCAGACCAGACAACAAAACACCACTTATTTTTATTGTTAAGTTTGGTCTTTGTTCATTTATAGAAGTTTGCCAAAAAATTTTCTTTATGGTTTCTCCTGAATTTTCTGTTCTCTGTCTCAGTTTTTCCATTACTCCAAGTAGTCTGCTTTATTCCAATAGGCATTTGGTTATTTAATTGCTCTGAGTAGGGGTCTCCTCTATGATTGAAGGAAAGGTCTGAACTGGATTTACTGTAGGGGCCTGCCTGAGGCCCCTCTGGGAGTTTCCTGAAGACTAAGGCAAAGTATTACCTTGTCTGTCCCTTGTTGATCTACATTTGTTGGTTCAGTGTTTTCCCTTACCACACCTTCTACATACTCCAGAAGGAAGGGGCATTCTGTTGCCATTGTTCCTTGAAGAAACATTGTTTCTAGAAGTGCCCTGTTTACAGTCCCTTTTCAAATGTCCTTGCTTTCCACATCCAAAACATCTGACATTCTTCAAACCTCTTGAAATTGCTTCTCCTACCCACATATTATCATAATCATGAGCCTCAACATTAACTGTGTCTCTAATCCAATCTTCCACAGGTGCAGATCTTGCCTTTAACGGCCTGATTATTCTCATGCATGCTGCATTTGCGTTCTCAAAAGCCAAAGATTCAATTATTATCTGGCTAGCTTCTGAATTTGGGACCATTCTATTTAGTGCTGAAGTCAGTCTTTGTAAGAAATCTGTGAAAGATTCTTTTGGGCCCTGTATAACCTTTGTAAATGACTCAGTTTTCTTTCCTGGTTCCTCAACTCTGTCCCATGCATTCAAGGCTGCCATTCAACATAGAATTAGGGTTTGGATATCATATAAACATTGTGTTTGTGCTGCAGCATATTGGCCTTCTCCAACAAGCTGATCCTGGAAGACTTGTATACCTTTATCCCCAGTGCCAAGAAGGGGAAGCGAACACAGGTTCCCACCCCTAACCAAGATGCTATCTCCAACTGACAGTCACTTGCAAAGAAAAATTTAGTTTTCACCAATGGAGTCTCACTGGGTATAAAAACCATACTCAAAGGTAGTCCCCACACCCAACAGTAGACTGCCAACACAAAATAAACTCAGTGGTGTTTTTCTAATATTTTTGTCTATCATTTGGACATTTTTATCTTACTGGGTTTTTTTGTTTGTTTGTTTGTATATTACGGCTTCCGGTTTTGTTTTTATGTTGTGTGTGTTTTGGGGGTTCTTGTTTTCTTTTTAATTTTTATTATTGACTGTTTTCTAAAGAGAGAAAGATGTTGTAGAATATTATTTTAAGGTGTTTTTACTTTTGTTTATGTTGTATTTGTTTAATTCTGTGAAGCTGTCTTACTGTGTCTCTCTAAAACACCTGATGGTCTAATAAAGAACTGAATGGCCAACAGCAAGGCAAGGAGAAAGGATAGGCAGGGCTCGTAGACAGAGAGAGAATAAATAGAAGAAATCTGGGAGGAAAAGAAGAAAGAACAAGAGAACAAGGAGAGGAGGATGCTAGGGGCCAGCCACCCAGCTAACCAGCCAGCCACAGAGTAGAGTGAAAGTAAGATTTACAGAAGCAAGAGAAAGGTAAAAGCCAAGAGGCAAAAGATAGATGGGATAATTTAAGAAAAGCTGGCTAGCAACAAGCCAAGCTGAGGCCTAGCATTTATAATTAAGAATAAGCTTCCATGTGCGATTTACTTGGGAGCTGGGTGGCAGGACCCCAAAAGAGAAAAAACAACCAACAACAAGAAGCATTGAGTTGGATGGGTGAGGATGTGGGGAGGATCTGGAGGAGGGAAAACCATGATCAAAATACATAGTATGAATTTTAAAAAAGGAATCTCTGCTTTGTATTCTAGCTATGGTGGTGCACATCTGTAATCCCACGTGAAGGCAGGTAGATCAGTTCATGGCCTGGCTCAGCTACATAATCAGTGGAAGGCCAGCTTTGGGAATTTCCCTTTCTTGTGTGTGTGATGTGAGTGTGGGCAAATGTGTGGAGGTCAGAGAACAATTCCGTAGAGTCGGGTCTGGGGACAAGCTTGAAGGGCAAGTGTTTTACCTAGTGGGCCATCTCCCCCACCCTGCCAATGTCTTCCTAGCTTCTGTCACTTTTTATACCACATCGCCTACATTCTTTTTTGTTCAATTCTGGATCAATGAGACAAAATAAATCATGCTTGAGCCAAACATACAGAAGAAATGGGAACAGGGTGGGGCTTGATGACACATGCCTATAATCCTAGACTTTGTGAGGCTGAGGAAGGATAGTGAGTTTAAGGCCAGCCTGGGATACGCAATTCAACTCAGTCTTAAAAAGACAAAAATTAATTTTAAAAATCTGGAGCTCTTATGCTGGCAAGTTTTATGTCAACTTGACACAGAAGAGTTATTTGTGACGAGGGAACCTCAACTATTGAACAGGCCACTAGATTGGCCTGTTATATATTATTGATTAATGTGGAAAATGCCACCCCTGGGCTGGTGGTCCCAGATAGTGTAAGAAAGCAGGCTGACAAGGCAGTAAGCAGTGCTCCTACATAGACTCTGCATCAGCTCCTGCTTCCAAGTTCCTGCCTTGGGTCCTGCCCTGACACCCCTGGATAGTGGACTGTAAACTATAAGCTGAAATAAACCTTTTCCTCCCCAACTTGCTTTTGTCATGATGTTTACCACAACAGAAACACTAAGACAGCTCTATTTTCTAAGCCAGTAGTTCACACAAAGGCCAGTGGATATTTGTTTTTTTCTCATAGATCCTTAAGCTTTGGTAAGAACCGAAATCTGTTCTGTCTAGTGAAGATGGAGCTTTCTGTAAAATGGAAAGTCAAGTGTGATGCTGTAATATGTGTCTGACTCTTACCACAGAGGTGGCCAGTTTTCAGTTTCGGAGAGGAGTAAAACATTCATTTCAACCTTAGTTTAATTTATTGTTTTGTTTTTGTTTTTTGGGGACAGGATCTCACTTTGTAGCCATGGCTGTCCTGGAACTCACTATGTAGACAAGGCTGGTCTCAAATTCACAGAGATCCACCTGCCTCTGCCTTCCCATTGTTGGGATTAAAGGGGCGACTACTAGGTCCAGCCTAAACACTCATTTTTAAACAAACGACTGTCTTAAAATTCACATTATATAAATATAACATTTACATAGATGAAAAAGAAACCAAATTCACAATCTGACAAATAAGAGAACAGTACACAACCTTGTATTTAGGTGGTTATGCTTTATTTTTATGAAATCTCTATTTTGATATATGTCATTAAAAATAACTGCTATTAAAGACATTTTATAATTTTCCACGAACTTTAATATGCATCTATTAAATATTACAAAATTATTACAATCATGAAAACTCTAACCTCTCACACCCAAACACGCCATCCTAAGCTATGCCATTAGACCACAGAGGCCTGAAGTGTGAGTTTACCTTACAGGTGATTAAAGCTGCTAACTGGCACAAAGCTATCTCATAATATCCTCATCAAAATTTACTCTGATGACCTGGGACATGTTTCAGAAGATTGCTTCATGTAAAAAGTCAGAAATCACAAAACACAAAAACCACCAGAAAGTTTTTTTCTTTAAAAAAAAAAAAAAGTTACAAAGTTTGAAAGGACTTGACATCAAATTTCTCTGTTTAAAAGACTGAAGTGACTCACACATTTTAAAGTATTTAAAACCCTTCCTTAAAAATCCCCAGGACAGTTTTCAGGTGCCCCTCCACCCCAGTGTGGGTCAGATGAAGTAAATCCTGGGAGAACTGACCACCAACCACAAGGGATTTCTGTGTACGACTTGGTCTTTACTTTTCTCCAGTGTGGGACACACACACACACACACACACACACACACACACACACACACACACACGAGACACCTCTTTTGCAAATGTTCACTGCTCAAATGTTGACACTGTAACAGTTTAAAAAACAATCAATGGAACTACACCACTCAGAACCTTGGGAGACTGTGGGGACCCTCTGTGTTTACACATCCTCAGTACATGGTGTAAGTGATACAAGACTGTAAACCACTGGAAGACAACAACATTTCCAATACAACAAAAACTCAATCAGACCCACTGACAGACGACTGTCAGAAACGAAGTCAAAATTCTAAAAATCTCATTTTAAAAAGCTTAACCTTTTCGGGAGATGGATCAGGTTTGTGTATTTTAGAAAAGTAACACCAGCTATCCCTTTTCTACTCTGGGTGTCACGAGAAAGCTTCCATCACAGGATGAACACGTATCTTGTGATCAGGAGCCACTAGAAAGTATCTGAACCAAAAAGAAATTCAAGCCCAAGTAGTCAATCCAAAAATTAGCAACTATGCTAGATATGAAAAGTTTAAAACACCTCACACAGACACTGACTTCAAATATAGAATCTCGTGTAAAAAGCTTGAATTATAGGCTCTATTAAGTGATTAAAGTCTCATCAAATTCACACCCGGAGAAAACACGATTGCATTCTTAAAAAAAAACCACTCCACATTTAAGTCTCACCAGCTTTCTAGAAACAAGAACTCACTCTTGAGAACAAAGAGCTAAAGCTGTGCACAATGGCACACCCCTCTGACCAGCTACTCAGGCTGTGCTAGAGTGTGAGGGCAGACTGGTCAAAGCAGCAGCAAGGCCCTGTGAAGACAACAGCAACCTGCACGGGAAACAACAGAGAGAAAAACAGTGCCGTCCCTTCCTCACCTAAAAGTGACATTGTTTATACATGAGTAAAACTTAATTTTACTTACAAAGGTCAACCAAACACAGAACATACACATGAGCAACAGCTGTGACGATCTGCAGAGGACGGGATGTATCAGTAACAACCGCTGTTTTGGAATTCTGTCAAGGTCTTAGGAGGTGAAACCAAAGCCCTGCCCTGGGCTGGGGACGCAGCTCAGTGCTACAGATCTGCTCTTGCATGTGTGAAGCCCTGGTCTCAATACCCAGCACTGCAAAAACCAAAACCAAACCAGCCAGAGAATACCTGTTCCTTAGGATGTGAGAAACTCAAACCTGCTACTGAGAAGAACTCCGTCAACATAAACGTCCATCTCTGATGGTCTTAGTCTTTGACTGCAGCTTTCAAGGACACCCCTCTTTCTATAAAATGATACCAAATGTGTGAACTCAGCTGTGACTATCCAGACAAAGGTGTCACGAGGAGCACGTTCTCACTGCTGCTCTGAGAGGACAGAAGGGTGGTGTGCAGAGGAACTCTGAGGACTTACTGGATGAGGGAAGCAGCAGTAGGCTTCTGTTTAGCAGGACAGAGCTGACAGCGAACAGTGCAGGTCACTACGTCAGGGAGCCCCATCCACACACGCAAGTGTCTTCAATACAGTCCTGAAGTTTACCCAGAACATCTGACAGGACAGAAACCAGACACTGTCTGATGGAGTGGGCTGGTAGGCTTTTCTGTGAAGGGCCAGGCGGTAAATACTTCAAGTTTTGTGGTGGTGGGTTTTTTAACCTCTAAAAATGCAAAAGCTACTCTTGGTATACTGGCTGCACAAAAGCAAGTAAGCAAGCAGACACCAGGCCCAGATCAAGTCAGGGTAGAGCAGAGAGCAGTTCTTGGGTAGTAACCCTCAACACGACACATCAAATGGGAACTAGAGGCTGGAAGGAGTTCCAGAGATTACCCTTCTAAGTGAAAGCTGGGAAAGTGACTTGCTTCCTCCACAGAAGCCAAATGCACTTGGCCGCCTCCTTCCACTTCCATTTCTGGAGCGCCTCCTCAACGTGAGGACAATAAAGTACACTAGTGCCCAAGAGTTTGTTTAACCGGCCTTTCACACTCTTTAATCGTGGGCAAGAAGTTCATGTGCAGGCCTCCAACCCAGCACTTGAGAGGCAGCAGCCGCAGGAGGAAAGGAAAGACAGGGGCAGAAGGAAAACTCGCCCTAAACTCAGCCACCAAAAAGAAATTCAAGCCCAAGTAAGAATCATGAGAAACTGGTCATTGATGTGACTCTCCCCCATTTCCAGGATTATTACTGACACCACTGAAGGATTTCCAACGCCCAGGTAAAACCCTGGCTTTCTCGTAACATGGATTCTATTTTTAGTTCTATAAACGCTCTGGTGATACAAAGGCACAAAGTGGGTTGAGAAGGCAACAGACGAACTCCAGAGAAAAGGTAGAAACTTCACTAAGTCCCTGCATGAGGATACAGAGACCGCCTTCCCCAGCTGATTTCACTTCCAGGCCAGCAGGGCTCAGGGGGAGTTCTGTGGGGCAGCTGGCTGCTGCTGGGTGGTGGGAACCAGTGCAGAACACTGGAGAGCAGAGCACACCAGCCTGTATTCCTCTCCCAACTCTTGTGACATCCTGGGCTACCACACAACAGTCCACCCCATTGGAAAACCAAACCCCGTCTTTCCGTCATTTTTCCTGGTACTGACCACCGCTCCTCTGCCACTTCTTGGAGTAATTACATGTAAATAAAGGACATTCTCTTTAAAAAAAAATGTTACAAGTAAAGCTAATTTTTTGTACTGGAGATTCTAGGTGTGTTCTACAAGCATCTGATTAAGTCTCTAGACCAAGACAGATACAGTTAGACTTAAAACAAACTGCCCAAACTTTAAACTGCGGAGAAGACATTCACTACTCTGAACCACAGAGTTCATGAGTGTTAAGTTTTGAAACCTGTGGGACTTACAAAACCATACAAAAGATACATTTACAAAACATTGCCTTACCATGGTACAGAATCACATATCATCCAGCTTAAGAAATGGCATCACATACCAATGCCTGAAATATCACAAACTCCATTAGTGTCTTTGCTATATCCTGCCCTCACCTACCAAGAGTGAAAATCAAGCATGCTCTCTTGCATTGAAAAAATGGTAGAGGTCAAAAACAAACAAGCCAACTCAGTGCTTTCCTGAGCAGTCCCCAGTCCTCCTCCTAGGCAGGTGTATTTAAAAGCTGTTCTTCTTGAAGCTTCGATTGAAACTCCTCCCTGATTCTTTCCAGCAACTCAGGCTTAAAGATGACATCCAGTGCAGTCATTGCCAGAGCTTTGGCTGTACGCAAAGTGTACAACTGAGCTTCTTGTGATCCTAAAAGATAAAGAAAACAAGTTAAAATACCTCTATATGTATTAAGATGCACTTATAATCCCCCAGGTTACCTCTCAGTATCTACACTTCCTCTCCTACTCCTGAGCACAGTACAGTATGTGCCGAAGCCACATCAGAGAAGGGCAGGCTAAGGAGCGGCAGGAGAGAGCCCTGAGCACCAGGTTCATGCTCACCTGCAGCTTCTGTGTACTGCTCCGTGTGATTCAAGGCATCAGTCCCAATGTAAAAATACGGGTGGATCCCAGGAACCACAAAACTGACATTTCCAAAATCAGTGGAGCCTTAGAACACAAAAAGGAGGAAAAGGACGTTTGGTTAAACGCTCTGAATGATGAAGTTATACCTAGAACCCCGTACGGGCCATGGCCCTGAGGCCTGTCAGGACAGGGAGAGCTGTCTGCTCATGCTCACTCCCACCTCCACCATGGCATTCCAGACCTGTCCTTGCTCAGCCAAAGCCTGGCCCGCTGGTGCCCCACTGTGAACTCTGAGGACTCCTGCTGTCTTGGGCTACAGACCCTCCTCTGACTGAGAAAGACCGGCGTCTTGAGACTTGATGCACCCCCTTTCTCTTCTCACGCCACCTGCTCAGATTTGTCTCTATCCACTGTTTCAAATGAGCAAATCAAAATGCATTCTTGTTCTCCTCCAACCTCTCGCTTACACATCTTACTGTCCACCTGATAGTTCGTCCATGGATGTCTTAAAGTGCATCACACCCAACACAGCTAAGATCAAATTCCTTATCATCGTGTTCTGTTACACACCACCTATAGACACCACCTCCCGACGCTCAGCATCATGCTTCTTCACCACCAGTACCTGCTTCTGCCTAAGGCAGTCAGGAACAGTCTCAGCACAGTCTACTCCCTTTGTCAGCATTCTGCAATCTTAACATAATCTGCTCCACTCCCCTTTCTAGCCTGCTCTCACACCAACAGTCACAAATCCTCGACACCAGCTGCTCTGGTCATCCACCATGCTCTACTGACCACAGGACTTCTGCACAGACTGCTCTTTTGTTTTTAAATTCCTTCCTTCCTTCCTTCCTTCCTTCCTTCCCTCCCTTCCTTCCTTCCTTCCTTCCTTCCTTCCTTTCAACAAGGTATCATGTGGCCTTGGATGGCCTCAAACTCAGTATGTAGCTAAGGATGACCTTGAACCTCTGATCCTCCTGCCTCTCTCCCAAGCACAGGAATTACACCAAATGCCACTCCACTTGGTTTATACAATGCTGGGGGTAGAACCCCGGGTTCATGCATGCTAGGCAAGCACTGTACCAAGTGCTCCATATTCCTGGTCCTCTATTACTCTATCATCTGCCATTCCCTGAGCAATCCCATTTCACTTCCCTGGTAAGGTCAGTTTCTCTAGTGGAGGCTCTCACAGTATGTACAATAATAACAATATCACCTCTCAGTTTTAGGTTACTACTTATTGGGTTATTTGGCTAATGTCTCTTACTAAGACATTAGTTAAAAATAGTATTTATTTATTTATTTATTTATTTATTTATTTTTCGAGGCAGGGTTTCTCTTACTAAGACACTAGCTAAAAATAGTATTTATTTATCTATTTATGTATTTATGTGTCTGTCTGTCTATCTATCTATCTATCTATCCATCTATCTATTTTTGAGGCAGGGTTTCTCTGTGTAGTTTTGGTGCCTGTCCTGGATCTCGCTCTGTAGACCAGGCTGGCCTCAAATCACAGAGATCAGCTTGGCTCTGCCTCTCGAGTGGTGGGATTAAAGGCGAGCACCACCACCGCTCGGCCAAGAATAGTATTTTAAATTGCCACACACCCAGCTGGTCACATGACAGATGCTAACATTTGTTGAATAAATCATAATAAAAGTAAAGCTTTATGCTAATTCAATGGATATTTACTAAATGTTTACAGATAGGTTAAACACTATGCAAGGCAGTTAGATTACACAAGGGTAAATTTAAGGGAAGGAAATCAAAACATGTAGCCAACAGCAACAGGCATTACTTCGTTTAAAAATCTAAGGATTTCATATACATTGTCACATTATTAAATTTTACATTTTGTCCTTTTTTTTGTTAAGACAGGGTCTTGATATGTAGACCTGGATAACCTTGAACTTGTGAACCTCCTGTCTCAACTTTCTGAGTACTGGGATTATAGTTACGTACACTACACCAGGTTTCTCATTTATATTTGAACAGTTCTCATTTTATGAAGGAGGAAAGCAAGTCTTACAGGCACTGGTAAAGGCATATGGAGGCTAGGATTTGGGGTGATGTAAATACACTGTTTCTGTAATATACTCTAAGCCCTCTGTGGAGTACAGTGTATTGGTAAGTGGTCTTGTGTTGACTGAGCTCACTGAGAAGCTGGCTCCGGAAGCAGTTACCCCCATCCCATTTCTGCCCCAGGTATGTTTGTCTGGGTGTCCTCCAAGGTTCCTGTCTGAGGATGTGCTGACTCTTCCCTAACTCTGGCAGCAGAGCAGCCCAAAGTAAGGGTGCTGTGTCCTTGAGCACAGCTACGCCAGCCATTCCCAAGAGATGCACTGTTTATCCCATGACCTGAAACAAACACTGCAGTAGGAAAGGGAAACGGGAAGTTCAGCCGCGGGAAGTTCAGCTGTGGAGAGAAAGCTTAACGGGGACCCCAGTGACTGCCTCAACTTCTGGAGTCAGCTCCGCTAGCGGCTGTGCGCACAGATCTGACGGCATCATCTGCTTGTTCTTTCATGGAAGCCGTGAGAGTCTATGTAGCTCCTATCCTGTATCGCCCAGTGGTGACATCCTCTAAAACTACAACCTGTACCATAACCAGAATAATAATACTAAAGAGTCCCTGGGGTGGGGCACATGACTTGAAGAGGGCTGGCCGAGAGCATACATGAAGTCCTGGGTCTGACCCCCAGTACTGCATAAAACAAACATGGGGACCCATGCCTATAATCCCAACACTCAGGAGGTACAGGCAGGAATGCCCAGTTCAAGGTCACCCTCAGCTACATAACAAGTTCAAGGGCAGCCAGGGTTACATAAGACCCTGTCACAAAATATGTATTTGAGTGTGTATATGTGAGTGTGTGTGTACATGGGAAGATAGGTAACATATATCTCACTGATTTAACTCAGAACACCCCAACTTTACTTAAATCCATGGAAAGCCTCACAATCTGCAGAGACCAATCTGTTTCACTGCGTCCTTAGTTCATGTGCTGCAGAAGCCAGCATTCAACTCTCTCACCTGCACCTTTCCGCCACAATCCTTGTGCCAACCATTTCCTGGAGGGGCTCTGAATGCTTACTGTCTTTCCTGAACTATGCCGCATCTACTTATCTCAAGTTTTCTCATAAAAATCTTTTCTTTCCTGTTTGCATCTGCTCTTTGTTTTCAGTTAAAGCTAACTTTCCTTCCTCATCTCTTCTTCCTCCTTCTTTTCTGAGACAGAGTCTCACTCTGTAGCCTTGGCTGTCCTGGAACTTGCTCTGTAGACCAGGCTGGCCTCGAACTCACAGAGATCCGCCTGGCTCTGCCTCCTGAGTGCTGGGATTAAAGGTGTGTGCCACCAATGCCCTGCTCCAACAATAAATTTCTAATTGATGGTTCGATGGACACAAAACCATACTTACTCAGCATCTACAGCACCTGACATTACTCTCTACTGTCCTGGCTTCCATGACTTCCCCGTCCATCTTGATTATCTAGCTTCCTCTCACTACCACCTCCTAGGTACCCATCTCCTCCTAAACGTTGGTTTCAGTGTTTCATCTCTGTCTTCTCTATGTATTTAGAGAACTGTACTAACATCCGTGTCTTCTCCATTCACCTCCCACATATCAGCAGACTCTAAGCCTCCAGCCCAGACATTTCTGGGGGCTCCAGACTCAAACCCTGGCTACTCAACAGCTCCACGTAGAAATCCTACAAGTACTTCAATTTAACACACTAATGATTTACTCTAGCCCATATGATTCCAGAAATGCTCATGTTAGTGAGTGACCATGACACCCATTTTTATCAAGTCTTCATGGCTCTACATCCTCACCATCTCATTGTACTCAGGAGATACAGCTCATCTTTTAAACATTATTAGTAGTTTACTTAAAAGAGGAAAGAACCGGGCTAGAGAGATGGCTCAGAGGTTAAGAGCACCAAATGCTCTTCCAGAGGTCCCGAGTTCAATTTCCAGCACCCACATGGTGGCTCACAACCATCTGTAATGAGATCTGGTGACCTCTTCTGTATGCATAATAAATAAATAAATCTTAAAAAAAAAAAAAAAAAAAAGGAAAGAACCTAAAATAACACCAAAGAAGGGCTAGCAGGATGGCTCAATGGTAACAGCACTTGCTGCACCAGTCTGATGAGCTGACTTTTGATCCCTGGAACCCACAGAGTGGGGAAAGAGAGAACACTCTACAAAGTTACCCCAGACCTCCATACACATGCTGTGGCATGCACAATCACACACATATATCATGTACTCACATACACATAATAATAAGTAAAAACTCTAAAAATAAGGGATGAAGAGATGGCTAAGTGCATAAGATTGCTTGCTGCTCTTGCAGAAGACCTGGGATTTAATTTCCATCAGCCACATGGCAGCTCACAATTACCTGTAACTCTAGTTCCAGGGGATGACCTCTTCTGACCTCCAAGGGCTCCCGAATGCACACAGTGCATATCCATACATTCACACACACAGCACTCTAATAAGCTAGGTGTGGTGGCACACACCTGTAATCCCAGAAATCGAGAGCCTCATGCAGGAGGCCAGCCTAGACAACATACAGCAAGACCTGGTTTTGTATGGTTTTGTATGTCAACCTGACATAAGCTAGAGTCATCAGAGAGGAAGGAGCCGCAGTTAGGGAGGATCTTATACCTCCATAAGATCCAGCTGGAAGGCATTTTCTCAGTTAATCATCAATGGGAGGAGGGCCCAGCCCATTGTGGGTGGTGCCATCCCTGGGCTGGTGGTCCTGGGTTCTATTAGAAAGTCAGTTAGCAGCACCCCTCCATGGCCTCTGCATCAGCTCTTGCCTCCAGGATTCTTCTCTGTTTGAGTTCCTGTCCTGACTTCCTTCAGTGATGAATGTTGATGTGGAAGTGTAAGCCGAACAAACACTTGTGGTGGTTTGAAAGGAAATGGCCCCCAAAGGGAGTGGCACTATGTGGCCTTGTTGGAGGAAGTGTATCACTCAGAGGTCTCGTTTGCTCAAGCTTCCCTCAGTGTGATAGTCAGTTGACTTCCTGTTGCCTGCAAGAACTCTCAGCTACTCCTCCAGCACCATGTCTGCTGCATACAGCCATGATCAAACCACACAGCTCACTCAAACAGCTTGGTTACCTGAAGGCCCATTCAACATTGCATCTTCTGAGATGAACTCTATTCCCAGCTTCTTCCCATTCTCCATATACGCACTGCACAGTGTCTTATTGGGAAGAACATTGTAATAATCGTGTGCTTCACTTTTAATTTCTACCTAGTAAACAATGACAAAACAAAGCTCGAGATTAAAAACTCGAATTCACTAAGTGCAAAGCAGTAATGGTTTCTACCAGGAAAAGTTTTAGGATAGGCACTATAAACCCTCACGAATCTCTTATCTCAAAAAAAAAAACAAAAACAAAAACAAAAAACAAGTGCATTATAAAGTTTAGATCCTAACACCCCATTTGCTCTGTTACACAAGCACCGCACCACAGAGTATCACTAAACTCCATGCTGGCCAGCAAGAATCAACCTCAGTCACCTAAAAAGGGTATAGCAAGTACCCAGAAACTTCCGTTTTAAAACCTGAACCTTCAAGTAATTCTGATGCAGGTAGTCCAAACCACTCTGATCGACACTGCTTTAGACTTCATCTCCAAAAGGAAAAAGCAATGCATCTATACAAATCAACACACTGAACACAGAACTGTCCCTGGTATCACAGCCTCATTTCAAAGGGATCCCCAGAGAATACAGACACTCGAGGGGCCTTGCTTATAGATGTGAGTACATGAAGACAGAGAAGCAGTTTTGATGTGACTGCATTAGCACACTTCACAGTTTTTGTTTTCAATAAGCAAAAGCTAATAATCAAACAGCAGAGATCAATTTTCTTCCATTCTTGGCAACATCTAAGGTAGGAATAATGGCAACACAATTAAATCCTATAAATCAGCCAAAATATAAATTAGTAAACAGCTACTTAAATACAGATTTAAATCCAACAACAAACCCTATGTTTGCTGTGTGTATATATGTGCATGTGAAGGACAAAGGGCAAGCTCAGGTGATTCATCAGGAGCCTATCCTCTCTGGGTTTTGAGACAGGGCTTCTCTCTCCTTTTGCGTGGAGCTCACCAAGCAAGCTAGGCTGGCTGGCTAGTGAGGCACAGGAATCTGCCTACCTCTGCCTCCCCGGAGCTGGGGTTACAAGTACACTACACCACACCTGCCTTTTAAAAGTAGGTTCTGGAGTTCAAACTCAGGTCCTCACCTTGCAAAGCAAGTGTTTTGCTGAGTGAGCCATCTCTCCAGCCCCTAAGCCCTAGCTTAGGGAATACCCTGAGATATCAGCTAATGACAGTTCATATATTTAACTTAAAAATATTTAAATTATTTATAGTTACAAGGGAATAAGTGTACAGTTTCCCTGGGCTGTGGAAGCTTTACAGTTATACACAAATGGCCTAAGAGGACTTGTCCTTATTCCTACACTTATCTATTTATCTATTTACAAAAACAGTATGAGAGTTTATACATTCTCATCTTTCCAACCACATTCCCTACCTGAGATCTCTCTGTTGCTCATATATCTGGAAGTATGATTATCCTTCAAAGCTCAATTAGGTCTGCAGTCTTCCAGGAAACCTTCTCCCATCCCACCAACTGGGAACTGAACCCAGGGTCTTGTGTCTGCCAGGCTAAGCTGACACTTTCTGAACTGCTCTGTTCCTGCCAACACTGTCCATTCTACCAAGACACAGAGCACACCTTGAGGACAACCGCTGAGATACTGCCACCACAGGAACAAACGGTGCACCGCGGCCAGACCAAGGACAGACGACAGGAAAGCCAGGCTGGGACCTCTTCACAGAGGTGATCTCATCTGTCTCTCACAGAAACCTGGAGGGATTCCTTACTACCCCTATCTGACAAAGAAACAGCCCCAAAGACACTGCTTCTCATGGCCAGGAGACACAAGAGCCTTGTCTCTCTCTAAAACCAACATCTAAAATCTTGTCTCTCCAACCAGACTGCTGCATTTGACCTTTATGTAGCTGTAACCTCACCCCGTGTTGCAGGACACACGGCTGACACTGTCTTGTTTCTGACCTTACAGTTCTAGTCGACAAAATCTCCTCTGTGCCGAGTCCACCTTAACTTCCACTCCAGCAAGCTATACACACATCTGTATCGCATCTCTGCCGGAGAGAGAGACAGATACTGTCATCAAAGGCCCTTTATGGGAGCTACACAAAGTGATGTAAAAGGCAGGGAGTCTAGCACAGTGACATGCTAAGTACTCTAGCTGTTGTTCAAGTAGGGGGACCTGTAGTGTTTTCTATTGCAGACCCTGAAGAAAATGTACAAGAATTAAAGATTAATTAAATATTAAATTTCCATTAAAAGAGCCAGATCCCTAGCACCACCACAAACAAAAATCACTGCAAGAAAAAAGAGCCAAGGTAGGCTTTAACGCAGCAACACGGATAGCTGCAGCCCACATGGGACGGCCATAATTAACTCCGAAAGCTCTTACTGTACAGCCTGTAGCCAAAGCTGCAGCTCTGAAGGAGTCTTCCGCCTTTCTGGTCAAAACTTGAAGCTCTTTCCTTGAGGGTGCACGGAAGTAATAGATTAATTCAGAGTAAGAGGGGATGATATTGGGCTTTACACCACCGTTTTTTATTATACCTATAAAGGAACCAAATTACTGAAGTTAAATTTGATGATTTGTTTAAGGAAAGTTTTGCGGCTAGTACAGAAAGGAAAATAATTTATACTAATTAGCTTCATTGATAAACCAAAGATTGTTGACATGTTGTACAACACTTCCACAGAGAGACACTATTTCTCAGCTAATCAGGGAAAATTGTCTATGTGTACTTTATTCTAAGGCATCTATTTAATGTTAAGGAATTAAATTTGAGCTGAGGGTAAAGTTCAACCACAGAGCACTTGCCCAGCATGTGTGAGAGTCTAGGTTTAATTCCCAGAACTGGAAAGAAAGAAAAAAACAAGGAGGTGAGGAGGGAAAGATTATAATCTAAATGATAAAGAAATACAGAGGGCTGGAGAGATGGTTCAGCTGTTAAAGGCTAGGCTCACAACCAAAAATATAAGAAATACAGAATTATATAGCTACAAAAACAAACAATAGTATTAAACTTTCTGGAGGAAATTTAGCTCAGTAGGCTTTATTACAGTTGTGCAATTTGATAAACTTCTGACACTTTTTACAATGGCATGAGGCTCTGTAACTACCATCCTATTTGAAAAATCCTATAAATATTTTAAATGACATTTAGCAGTAGAGAAATAATTTTCATACCAAGTAGAAACTACTAGGCTCACTTCTTAGCCTTTTGGCTATAATCATGTATACAAACAAAAGCCGAACAAAGACCCCTAAAAACTACAAACTATCAAAACACACGTTTGTTTAGAACCACACAAAATAAAGATTTATTTGTTTCTATCAATAACTAAAATAGATATATAGACTCTAATTCCAGCCAGTTGTGCAACTCTATAATCCCAGCACTTGAGGAGGAGGTAGGAAGCTCATGAATTCAAGGTAATCCTTGGCTATAGACTGGGCTATAGGAGACCTCATCTTAAAGATGGATGGATGGATGGATGGATGGATGGATGGATGGATGGATAGATAGATAAAGAAAATTTAATTCCTCATCATGTAGTTTAAAATTCTTCCCCTCCAATCCCTTTTGAGGAAATTAAGGCAAACAGCAAGATGGGTTAGGTCTGTATGCTGGATGCAGGCACAAAAGGACTGCTTGTATTAAGGGCAGCCTGGACTACATAGTGATAGCCTATCTCAAACCAACAGCTACCCACACTAGACAAGAAAATTAAGACAAGAAACTCACAAAAGCACAATTGTAAAATTATTTTAGTACATAGCAAAATTGAGTAAAAAATAAGAGATTAAAGCACAATTTCCTAGATCATAAAGAAATAAACTGAGGAAGAAAGGAAGGGAGGGAGGGAGGGAAAGAAAAATATAAATCAGTGTGGTGGCTCATGCCTGTAATCCCAGACTGGGAAGAAGGAAATGTGTACCCCTAAATGTGTATTTATAGACATAGAATTTTAAGCGTGTACTATACTAGTCCCTGAGTAAATAAAACTAGTAACCACCACCTATTTTTTGAGAAAGGCTCTCATTTATCCTAGGTTGCCCTCATTTTTACATGTGGCTGAGGATGATCATGAACTTGTGATTCCAAGTACTAGAATTATAGGTATGTGACACACACCAGGTTTTATGCAGTGCTGGGAACTATACCCAGTGCCCAGTGCATCCCAGGCAAACAATCTACTAACTGAACTGCATCTCCAACCCCCAATTTTTCTTGTCATTGTTTTGGTTTTGTTTTCTAAACAGGGTTTCTCTGTGTAGCACTAGCTGTCCTGGAATTCACTCTGTAGTGAGTGACTACTTTGAACTCACAGAGATCCTCCTGCCTCTGCCTCTGAGTGCTGGGATTAAAGGCGTGTGACACCACTGCCTGGCTTCCAACCAATTAAAAAAAACTAATATTAAATAATTTTACTGCACTGACATATAGAAAGTACCATTTACTATACAAATATTCAGCATGTATACCATGAAGTCTCCAGGTTGGTTTCATCTGTTGTCTTAACGCAGAGAGATTGGTATAGGCGAGAACTGCAGCGTCTAAGGCATTTACTCCCTCCCAAGGGTAAGCGGCAGCATGAGAAGGCTTCCCATAGTATTTCACAGTAACACTAGGAAATAAAAAAAGAAACTGCTAGAAATGACCTCCTCCATTGTCACTAAAATAAGAAAATCCAATAGCTGTGTGTGTGTGTGTGTGTGTGTGTGTGTGTGTGTGTGTGTGTGTGTAGTATGGGGTCAACAAAGACAAAGGTCTAGTAGCTCAGCTGACAGAATGCTTGCCTAGCATGTCTGCAGCCCAGCAGGGCTCAATCTCTGGCACCCCATTAAACCAGGTATAGTGGTGTACACCTGTAATCCCAGACTGGGAGGCAAGAGGACCAGAAGTTCAAGGTCACCCTCAGTTATATAGCAAATTTGAGGCTAGCCTAGGCTACATGAAACTGCTTAAATCAACAACAAGAACAACAAAAAGCAAAGCTAGGCTGGGAACACAGCTCAGATGGCAGAGTGCTTACCTAGGCTTATTCCTTCCCCAGCACCACACAAACAAGACATGGAGGTACACACCTGCAAGCCCAGCACTGGGGTGTAGAAGCAGAAGAATCAGTAGTTCAAGGACAACCTCAGCTACATAGTAGGTTCCAGGTAAGCCTGGGCTATAGACAAGACTATAACTGAGGGGTGGGGTGTGTGGTGCCAAGTAGATTGACTTTAAGATCAAGACAATCTAGGCCTAAATCAAATCCTAATAGTCTGGGAAACCTACCTACAGCTTGCAGGGCCCCTCCAGCCAAAAGTACTGGCAAAGATTTGTACTCTCTAATAGAAATACACAGATAAAACTATATCCATCACCCACCCCCTGCCCCCACCCCCCCCCCATCCCCCCTGCCCAAACAAAGTGAATTATTTCTGCTCTCACAGAGAACCAACTCCAAATGGATAAGAACGAGGCTACCCCAACAATTACAATTACTCCCCTCTGAAACCAAGGTCTGGTGGGGCAGGGAGAAGGAGATTCCTAGCACAGGGACAGTGTAGGCCGGTTCTAGTACCACTCTCCAGAGCCTCAGCCACTACAGGAATTAGCTAACACAGCCTAGCAGTGGCCCCATGGGACTGGACCACTGACCACACCACCATTGACCACACCACCACTGACCACACCACCACTAACCACACCGTCATTTGTGGTTAAACAGCCACACCAGTTCAATGACACATCCTTCCAGAAATGGAAGAGTAACTAACCTCCTCCAGTTCCATAAAACCAAGCTAAAAACAGTGTGGAGAAGTGTTCTCTCCGCGGATCTAATAAAAACGTCCCTTGTAAAGACAATTCCTTAGGAAAGGACAACTGTTTTCCAGAAACCAGACTAATTTCAAAAGAGAACACGGTGTTCGAAATCCCTGTTGAATATTCCTTTAATAGTTCAATTATGGCCATAACAACAAATCATGATTGCCAAAAGTCACGCAGTGTAAATCCAGTGTCACATCGTTATTCAATTCCCAGGTCTTCCTGTGCAGTCCACACTGGCCTCCTGAGCAATGAGATTATTTGTGAGTAGCACCATGCCCAGGTCATTTTACTTCTTAACTGTATAAACGCTGAGTTGTAGTATCTGGCTTAGTTTCCTTTTCTTTTTTAAATTATGTCTGTGTGTGAGGGGTGAGTGGGGTGTGCATGCAATGGGACACCTGCGGAGACCAAAGACAGCTCTGTTTGCTCCACTTTGATGTGGGCTCTGGAGATAGAACTGGGGTCGCCAGCTTCCATGACAAGTGCTTTTACCCACTAGACCACGTCACTGCCCTAGTTCTGAGTACTCTTCAGTCTGCAGTCCACCAAGAAACTGTGTTCAGTGTGATGACTTACTCATGCTCAGCCACATCCAGTAGATAGGCGGCATCCTCTTGAGACGGATGAGCCATGAAAACAGCATCTAGGTCTTTAAAAGCACCCGCTTTGATTAAGTCAATCTTGCCACCACCGTCTTCTTCTGCAGGGGTTCCCAGGACAATGACCTACAAGGAAATACATACGTCAGCACAAAGAGACTCCGAACAGGAAAACGTTAACTAGGTTTGCGTGCATATGCACTCAGAACGTAGACTCAAGTCCTTAAACCTCAAAGAAGTTCTTTTCTGACACTTATACAGTGAATAAAATTATATGGTGCAGAATCACAAGATTTAATTTGTATTGCTATAGTAATCTGGTGTAAATGCGTGCTAGAAATGCTATAGGATAAATTCTCCAATTTTAGAACTCGATTATAACTAAGTTATAACAAAGACAAAAAAAAAAAAGAAATTCTAAGAACTTTAAGTTCTTCAACATTTGCTAGGACTTATCTGTTAAAGTCTCTTCAAGCTGAGCCTGTTAGCAAACTATGTATATAGTTAGTCATAGCTTTACTGCTAAGGAGCTTGCATGTGACCTGTGACCCTCACAACAACCCTGTGAGGTAGGGAGTAGTCTGTACCAGTTTAGGCAGGCTTAGACTTCCAGAGTTACAGAGCATGTTGTTCAGAGCTGCAGTCATCTTAGCTAGCTGTCCTGGCTTTCAGCTTGGAACTCTTATAGAGAAACCACTTAAAAAGTCCTCCTCACTCATTAATCCTTCATTGACCAGCGTTAAACAATCTCAGTACCATGGTTAGAAACTGCCAACTATTACACAAACTTACTAATTTGATTCCACCAGTTCAACCAGGAAGATTTAATGGTCACCAAACACCTAATCAAACAAAAGAGAACTTTACAGAATAAACATTTTACTTTGATATTTATGCTTAACTTCTTGAAGCAATTTTTTTAAGCAGAGACAAATTATCTGCATAAAATTAATGTATTCTTAAGGTCATGTATAAATATACAATGAAACAAGCTGGGGGGAAAGGCTTTGCTTGCAAATCCACTCATATTCCGTTTTCTCATGAGAGAACCTTGCTGAGAACAATCATTTGAAGTTGGCATATTTCTCAAAGTCTGGCTGTGTTTATTTTTAAATTCATAAAGCATCCAAACTCTTAAATTGAGCTGCTTGGGGACAATGGGGGGGGGGGGGCTTGAGAAAGGGTTTCTCTATATAATCCCGACTGTCCTTGAGCTCATATGTAGACCAGGCTGATGGCCAAATCACAGAGATCTGCCTGGCGCGTGCATCACCATGCCTAGCCACTGAGCTGTTCCCGGTTCTGAATCTAACCGGCTCTTGCCAACTGCTGAGAGCTTTCTTCTAAGTCTGTCCAGAGTCTCACACCCTCCCCAAACAAAACAAAAACCCAGAGTCATAAAAGAAGGTAGCCAGAGAGAAAGGGCCACAAGAGATGAACTGATGTAGAGGATAATGCCACCGGGGAGGGGGCGGGGGACCATGCTGAGTGACAGATGGTTCCTGGCTCACAGAATGAAGAACTATACCATCTGAAAGAGTGGAGTAACACCAGACAGACACGCACGGCATTCTGCTCCGAGAACCAAGACGCCTCTTGTAATTGTGAAATAAAGATTAACACTTAAATATGAACCCATCTACGTAGTAAATGTTTATTCGCTTCTCCGTGATTTCTACTCTTGCAGAGGTTGGGTAGTCTGCTAGTTCTAAAGACTGAGATGTACTATGCAAATAGCAATTACTCAAATCAAAATCTTTTTCTTTTTGTCTATAAACTTGACTTCCAGGGATCGCACAACCTAGCCAGCAAACTGTAGCTGCCTGGTACTCCGGGCTGGGTCTGCGCCGCCGCCAAACCCCGCTGCGGCCCGGCGTGGCTCACCTTGACGGGCGGTGGCGCAGCGACGCTCTCCAGCGCAGCCCGCAGGCCCAGCGCCGCCGCCACCCCGACCTCGGCTATGAGGTTGTGGCCGCAGGCGTGGCCCAGGGCCGGCAGCGCGTCGTACTCGCACAGGAAGCCCAGCTGCAGCGCGCCGGGCCCCGCGGCCGCCTCCGGCGGCGCCCACTCGGCACGGAAGGCGGTGGGGAGCCCGAAGTGCGGCTGCACGGCCCAGGAGGCGGCGGGAGGCTCGCGCTCCAAGAAGCGTGTGAGCTCCCGGTGCGCGCCGTGCTCCTCGTAGGCCAGCTCGGGCGCGCTCCAGATGGCGCGGCTCAGCGCGCCCAGGCGCTCGGCCGCCTCGTCAATGCGCTCCGCCGCGCGCTGCTTCAGCAGCTCCAGCTCCGCCACGCTGCTCGTGCCCGGCTCGGCCGGCCGCTCCACCACCGGACCCATGGCGCGGGCGGACGACGCTCTACGCTTGTCAGCCCTCGGCCGGGCTCGTCAGCGCTCGGCGGCCCTCGGAAACGCTCGGTCGTCCTTGTCAGGCCTCGGAAACGCTCGGTCATCCTCTTCGGGCCTCGGCAACACTCGGCGGCCCTCGGCGATGCTCTGTGGCTTCCCTAGCACTGTAGGATGTAACTAACGCTCCAGGCCCGGAGTGGAGCTGGGACATCAGCTCCTCCGAAGAAAAGAAATTGTACTTAAGTTTTATCTGAAATTTTGATTGACGGTAAGCCCAAGTAATATAATTTGCACAGTTCATATTCATATCACAGAGGGTCTAAGTTACCTGATGAAGACATTCAAAAAGTCATGCACTCGTTTTTCTTCCAGAGTGATTCAAAGTTCAAAAAGTTGTTGATGATACGCCTAATAATTGGTGATCTGAGGTTCTCTGGTATTAAAAGCTTCAGCCGGCCCTTCCCAGTCTACCATCTCTTAATTTGCCACAACTAGATCAAATAAGATACAATATATAATTTTTAAAAACCCAATAATGTAGAAAAAAAATGTGCCACTGAAAATGAGTCTGAAGGAGTCTGTTGAGGTGGCTCACGAATTTAATCCTAACACTAGAAAGGCAGAGGCAGACAACTTTCTGAGTTCGAGGCCAGCTTGGTCTACAGAGTGAGTTCCAGGACAGCCAGGGCTACACAGAGTAAGCTCTGTCTTGAAAAGAAAGAAAGAAAGTGATTAGTTTTTACTAGTTTATATCCTAACAACGCCAGAATCCATGTCACATTCTAATGTGAAAACCATCCCTAATTAGCACCCTAAAACTCAGACCTAAGCATAATAAATGTGATATTAAATTCCTGGATGGACTCACTTTTCTCTTTTTTAAAACTTTTTTTTTTTTATATTTTAATTTCATTTCATGTGTATGAGTGTTCTGCCTAAATGTATACATGTGCACCATGTGTGTGTGTGTGTGTGTGTGTGTGTGTGTGTGTGTGTGTGGTGTCTGAGGAGGTCAGATGAAGGCATCAGATCTCCTGGAACTGTAGTTATACAAGGTAGTGAGCCACCATGTGGGTGCTAGGAACTGAACCCTGGTTTTCTGGCATGAACAACACCCACTCTAATCGGCTGAACCATCTCTCCAGCCCCTCTCATTTATTTTAATAAACTTTACTCTGATACATGTCTTACAAAAATCCTCCAGCATCTGTGAGACTGGAGATGAATTTGCTCAGTGAGTTGGCTAAAAGCCAGAACAATGTTAAGATAGGAGCATTTACTCTGTGCCAAATGCTCTTCTGGGTGTTTTAAACATTAATACTCATCCCAACCTATGAGGTTATTAACGTGACCATTTATCTTCAATTTACAGATGAGTATCCGAGATTACACAGCCTTCTAAATACTGGGCACAGTATTATAGAAAGGACAATGTTTAGTCACTGTACTTAATTGCTTGTGTAAACAGACATCTGCATTCATAAATGCATCTACTCACATCATAATGAAAAGAATCATCTTGAATACATTTTATGGCAGCAGCTCTGACAATAGCACTGGAAATTCTTCCTGTTCCCTTTAGGCAATGCTAAACAGCTACAGACAGGCTTTTATATAAATTTTAAAGACAAGCTGCTATTTAGGTTGCTTGTTACAAATTAACAGTGTTGTTATCTGAAGTGGTGGAAAGACAGGTAATTCTGGGCTCTATTCCTCCTGAGTATGTACGCACACACATATACATATGTATTCAGTTTCTACTTTTGGCATCATGGATTTCCTCTTCATGGTTATTTGCATTCTTCAATCTCTTTAATAAATTATGATTTGTTAAATGTGTATCTTCTCTCCAGTCTTCATACTCTTTTCTTGTTTCATTTTCTAGTTCCTAACAGCCTATATTATATATCTCTTGTCGTTGGTTTGGTAAGAATGGTCTCCATAGGCTCCTGTATTTAAATGCTTAGTCACCAGGGAGTGGTACTACTTGAGAAGGATTAGTTGTGGTATGGTAATATTTTATTTGAATTTATTTAATTCATGGCAAATTCAGTTCAGTCCTTTCCTGAGATTGTAGAAGAAACAATTAAATAACCAAAACCTATTGTAAAAAAAAAAACATACTGCTCAGGGTAATAGAGCAGCTATAGCAGAGAGAACAGAAAATTCAGGAGAAACCATAAAGCAACTTTTTGGGCAAACTTCTATAAATGAGCAAAGACCAAAATTAAAAATATGAATAAATGATGATCTCATTGAGGGTCTTATAGACATAGGTGAGATATAACAATAATTGCACCAGAATCTTGGCATCCAACTTGGCCTTTTCAGGATAATGTTCAGCTGTTAGGGAGTAGAACACTATCACAAGTGAAACAGAGCACAAGATAGGTCAAATGTATAGGGCCAAAAGGACAGAGAAGAAAATTAAAGCCATATGTGGCTAATATTGCTATGAATTTATGGGGCCGTGACTTATTACAACAATGGAATACTCAGGTTAACAGTCCTTCAACCTGAGAAACAAACCATAAACTAAAACATGTTTCTGAGAAAAATATTAGAAGACATTATAAAGAATAGTCACCAGCCATCCAGACTACAAGAACAGGGCACAACAGCTGTAGATCTTCGAAGACACCAACAGTTCTACCTTTTAAATGGTTCACAGACAAGCCTGTATGGGTTCAGCAATGGCCTTAGTGTAGGGAAACTGAAGGGACTGGAAGAGAGGAAGCTGTGGGCTTTGGTTTTGATTTACAAGGTGGAGGCTCATTAGCTGGATCAAAAGAAATTGTTTCATCCTGGTCTGAGTTCATAGCTAGCAATAGCTGGGTGGGAGAACAGGAGGCACAGAGAGAAGGCTTGGATTGAAGGCAAGAGAAGGCTTTTACATATAGGGTCTCTTTCCATTTCCCCATCACTCACAATAGTTGTAAAGGTCCTGTATAATATTGGGATCTAGTGTGCCATTATGTGGCCATTTAGATTGATTATCTAAAGGATAATGAGGCCAAACTTTATTGCACAATTGAACAAGTTTAGGGCCTTTCAAATCAGGTGCCAGGTGTAAAGGCTTGAGAGATTTTCTAGGAGGCATCCCAAGGGGGTATGGGAGGGTATAAAGTACAGGGTTCCCATGGATGAAAGGAGAGGGTAATAGTCACTGCAGTCTGTAGTCACGGGCATCCCCTGACTCGGGAGGCCTGAACAGGGATCAAGCTATTTAGAGGGTTGTCACCCAACTCAACAGGGGTCCAGCTTAGCCTGGCTAAGCCAGCTGAGAGACTCAGGTGCCTGGTACCGGGGCATCAGTAGAACTGAGAGGGCGAGAGAGAACCGAGCTCTAGGGGGAAGGACTCATCCAGAGGAAAGGGCTGAGGTGTTGGAAGAGCTAGCTGCCACATAGCAGAAAGCAGAGAACTGAGGGAGTAGGTCAGGATAAAGGTGAATTTTGATTCGGAGTGGAAGGGTGTCTTAGTCATTATTCTATTGCTGTGAAGAGACACTGTGACCAAGTCAACTCTTAGAAGGTATTTAATTGGGACTTTGCTTACAGTTTTAGTGGTTTAGTCCATTATTATCATAATGGAAAGCACAGAAGCATGCATGGCTCTGGAGTAGTAGCTGTGAACTATATCCTGATCCACAGGCTGAGAGAGAGAGACTGGGCCCTGCTTAGGTTTTGAACCCTCAAAGCCCGCCCTCAGTGACATATCTCCTCCAACAAAGCCACGCCTCCTAATCCTTCTAATCCTACCAAACAGTTCCTCTCCCCAGTGGACCAAGTATTCAAATACATGAGCCTAGGAAGGCCACTCATATTCAAACCACCACATTCCCCTCCAAGAGCCCCACAGGCTTATAGCCATATCATAATACAAAAATGCATTCAAGGCCCCATAGTCTACCACAGTCTCAACACTGTTTAAAAGTCTGAAGTTCAAACACTCTTCTGAGACTCATGGCAATCTCTTAACTGCAACCTCCTATAAAACCAAAATCAAAAAGCAGATCACATACTTCCAACATACAATGGCACAGGATCTACATTACCATTCCAAAAGGGAGGAAAGGGGGCACAGTGAGGAAATACTGGACCCAAGCAAGACTGAAAACCAGCTGGGCAATCTCCAAATTCTACATCTCCATGTCTGAACGTTACTGGTAGCCCACCAGAGATGACCATCCAAACACAGTTTAACCAATTGAAAGTCTTTATTCCAGTTGTCTGGGACTACACTCAAGTATTCGGGGACATAGATGTGGCTCTGAGTGTCCAGAACATGAGCTTTTTGAAGGCAGAAACCACAACCTGGCATCTCATTTGACAGCTTGGGAAAAGTAGGGGCAGTTTAACGGAAGCTAAGTTAGCTAGGACAACCTGACCTTGGGTTCCTAGAACAGAGTTGGATAATTTTTCCATAGGATGCTCCATCAAGGAGATCCAAATCTGGTTAAACCTGAAATGGCCTCAGTAAGAATACAAGATGGAGGAAACTTCACCCTGTCTTCATATCTCCAAGTCCTTTCAGCTTTGTTGACTGCAACACACTTCTTTCTCTCGGCCTGGTTCCATT
Organism: Onychomys torridus; assembly: GCF_903995425.1. NCBI lineage: Eukaryota > Metazoa > Chordata > Mammalia > Rodentia > Cricetidae > Onychomys > Onychomys torridus. Next base: position 55,138,641 of record NC_050444.1, read on the forward strand.
CCCTGTTCGAAGCTTCCCTTGGCATCTCCAACATCTTCGGTCTTCCAAGGCGATCGAGGTTTCACCTTTACATCTTCACACCATGGCCTTACTGGGAACTTCATTCAGGGATGCGCCTGGAATACCCCTGGCTTCAGTGGCTTCCCTTAGCTGTAGAGAGATATTCCACAACCCCTTTTTTGTATTCTTCATTATAAATCCAGAACCACGTGGCAGAACCTGCCACGTTCTGCTGTTTGATGGGGCTGGAACTTGTCCCTCTTTCAGTTACATTTCTAACAACTTTCAGATTTCCTTCACTGCTTAAGCTTTTCTTTAGTTCATTTTTACAAGTTGGAAGCTTAGCTGGGTAGGGTCTTATCTTGAGGTTAGCACTCCCCTTATGGCATTTAGCATCAGGCTTTCCTTTAAACTCCTGTCTCCTTGAGCACAGGACTTGGCTTCAACCTTTCCTGGGGTTCTTTTTCTCCTCACACACTGTATATTTTGTGTTTCTCTTTGTCCAGCTTCTTCCTTTTCATTATAGATCTGCGTAAGAGTGACCAATAGTAACCATATGACAAAGTTAACACTAGGCTGTCTTGAAATTTTCTCTGCCAATGCCATTAATCCAAAACAGTACTGAGTTTTTCTCTGTACTGCCAGCTCCCAAATAACTACACAGAGACTTATTAGTATGAAAGCTCGGCCTTAGCTTAGGCTTGTCCCACTAGCTCTTATAACTTAAATTAGCCCATTTATTTTAATCCACATCTGTCACATGGCTTGTTATCTCATCTCTCTCCATACTGCTCATGCTGCATCCTCCAAGTCTGATTGGCAGTTCTGCCGACTTCTTCCCAGAGTTCTCTCTCGCCAAGAAGTCCCACCTATACCTCCTGTCTAGCCATTGGCCATTCAGCTTTTTATTACACCAAACACAGCAATACATTTTCACACACTGCATAAATATTCCACAACAAAAATTTTGCCTCAGGCAGATTTTCAAGACAAGGGCAAAATGTAGCCACATTCTTTGCCAAAAATATCACAAGAATGGCCTCTAGGCCACTTATTTTAAAAAAGAAAAAGATTTATTTATTTATTATGTATACAGAAGACGGCGCCAGATCTCATTACAGATGGTTGTGAGATACCATGTGGGTGCTGGGAATTGAACTCAGGACCTCTGGAAGGTCAGTCTGTGTTCTTAACCTCTGAGCCATCTCTCCAGCCCTCTAGACCACTTATTAATAGTCTCCCCGTCTTGAAATTTCTTGAGCTGGGCTCCCAGAGTTCAAATCATTCTCAGCACTGTCTTTCATGTTCCTACTAAGATGTCCCATTAAGCTTCACTTAAAATGCCCAACAGCTTTTCTAGTCCAAAGTCCCAAAGTCTCCCAGATTCCTTCAAAAAACAGTATGATCAGGTCTGTCCCAGCAATACCCCAGTCCTGGTACCAACTTCTGCCTTAGTCACCGTTCTATTTGCAAGTCCCTCTAGGCTTCAACATCTAGCCCCACCCCACCCCCCCCCCGCCACTCTTAATTCTCTATTGGCCTTTTCCAGCCTCTTGATGCATACAAGTGGTTAACCCCCTGCCCCCCAGGCTACTCTAAGGGCCTTAACAGCCATTTCCAACCCCTTGAGGCAGGAGAACGGGCCAGGTCCTACCCTATAGGGAAAAAAAGCCCAATATCAGGCCATAATATCCCACCAATCCCTGAGGTTGCCCCAAGATCAGGCCACAAAACCCTTTCTTAGCTGTAACACTCACACTATTGCTGTGAAGAGACACCATGACCAAGGCAAATCTTACAAAAGAAAAGATTTAATTGGGAGTTTGCTTACAGTTTTAGGGGTTTAGTACATTATTGTCATGGCATCATGCTCTCCATGGTTGGAACAATAGCTTAGGTAGCCCTCAGAAGTGAGGGGAGGAGAAGGAGGGGGGTGCTGGCATAAGTTTTTGGAAGCCCATGTGACATACCTCCTCCAATAAAACCACACCCCCTAATTTCTAATCCTATCAAACAGTTCCACTCTCTGGTGAACAAGGATTCAAATACATGAGCCTATGGAGCCCTTTCTCATTCAAACCACTACAAGGAACATAGAGGAATTGTACATGTTACTAAGGATTACTAACCTAACCCCAACAATCCAATCACTGGATGTTAAACTTTATCAGAATTTTGTTTACAGGACTAATTGGAGATTAAATGAAAGATGAATTGAAAACAGAAGACATTTAAGTATGGGTTAAACTAATAGACTCCTGCTAAACCCAACAATTGCAGTAACATTCCACATTCCAGCTGACATCTGGTTGAATACCTGAGTCTTAGCTAGGGACACAGCAGAGAAATGGTGACAGGTTTCTAGTGCTAACAATTAGATGGGAGGAGAAGTTACTAAGAAAACAAGGATGATCCTTCTTTGAGGTCTAGCCTGGTAAGTGTAGTCCTCACCCCTCATCAAGGAAACTTCTCTTTGTAATAGATGGAGACCATTACAGAAATCCACAACCAATCAAAATGCAGAATTTCAGAGCCCAGTCCTGAATTATACATCTACAATACAATGCCAGCGTCTAAGGTTCAGGGATCATTGCAGAAGAGGCAGCAGAAAGAAAAGCCAGAGGGTCAGGGAGTTTATTGTGAGATTGTGTCTCCTAGGAATATCAGAAGCTACACACATAGGGTCTCACCAACATGACCGCCTAAACATGAGCTGAACAAGACAATAGACATGCCTCAGTGGAAGGGGAAGCCCGGGAGACCTTGACCCTACACAAAGAACTCCAGGCAAGTAAAGAATGCAGGGAAGAGTAGACCACCTGGTTATCCAATGGTCAGTCCTGAAAACATATGCATGTATGCATGTAACATCATACAGACTGAGCTGGTTGTACTTACATATTTAGAAATACACATATATGTATGTAACAGCAATTAATGAAAAAAATAGATCATGAATTTGAAATAGCTCAAGGAGGGATATATGAGGTATTAGATGGAGGAAAGGGAAGGGGGCATGATCTATTTGTACCATAATCTCAAAAATAGAAGAAAGAATTACAAAAAATATAAAATTTAAAAAGAAAACTGAGGCAATAGGAGGGTGAAGGACAAGCTGGTGTGTGTGTGTGTGTGTGTGTGTGTGTGTGTGTGTGTGTGTGTGTGTGTGAGAGAGAGAGAGAGAGTATTTGTGTATGTTTATGTATGTGAGTGAGAGACAGAATGTGTGTATGTTTATGTATGTATGTGAGTGTGTGTATGTGTGTATGTGTGAGTATGTGTATGTGTGTATGTGTGTATATGTGTGTGTATGTGTGTATATGTGTGTATGTGTGTGTGAGTGTATGTGTGTGTATGAGAGAGAGAATGTGTGTATGTGTATGTATGTGTGTGAGTATATGAGTGTGTATGTATGTGTGTATGTGTGAGTGTATGTGTATGTGTATGTATATATGTGTGTGAGTATGTGTATGTGTGTATGTATGTGTGTGAGTGTGTGTATGTGTGTGTGAGTGTGTGTATGTATGTGTGTATATATGTGTGTGTATGTGTGTATGTATGTATGTGTGTGTATGTATGTGTGTGTGTGTGTGTGTGTGTTGGACATCTGGAGAAGTGGTGGACATGGACACCCAAGAGGAGAAAAGCAAGCACATTTCTCCGTATTGTCTGTGCAGAACAGGTAAACACAGGATAAGCAAAGCATGCAGGGAGTGAAGAAGCCAGAAAGAAGAACTAGGAATGAGAAATCAACCCTAGAAAACACAAAGTGCCCCACAGACCCATGTTCGTATTGGGTAGGTTCTGTGTACTAGTCAGGGTTACTGTTGCTGGGATAAACCACCATGACCAAAAGCAAGCTGGGAAAGGGTTTATTTGGCTCACACTTCCACATCATAGTCCATCACTGAAGGAAGTCAGGACAGGAAACCAAGCAGGGCAGGAACCTGGAGTCAGGAGCTGATGCAGAGGCCATGGAGGGGTGCTGCTTCCTGGCTTGCTCCTCATGGCTTGCTCAGCCTGCTTTCTTATAGAATCCAGGACCCCCAGCCCAGGGGTGGCACCACACATGATGATGGGATGGGCCCTCTTCACCAATCATAATTAAGAAAATGCATTATAGCCGGATCTAATGGAGGCAGTTTCTCACCCGAGGGTTCCTCTTTCAAAAACTCTAGTTTGTGTGAGGTTGATGTAAAGCTAGCCAGCACAGTCTCTTACTACTCGCTTTCAAGTCCTGTATGGGTTTCTCAAATGATCCACAAAAGGAAGGCAACTATTTCATATCCTGGCCATCCCAGTGCTCAGGGACTTCAAGCTCCCATTGGCTTCCCTCTCCCCTGCCAAGGGAGATTAGTGCTCTGCTGACCACAGCCATGCCTGGAGATGAGAACAGTAAAGGTCCATCCAGGGACAGGCTCTCTTTTGTGCTGATCCCCCATGACCAACACACAAGCACTTGGCTGTGGTGGATAAGAAGATTTCCCTCCTAAGGGTCATAAGTGGAAAATGCCAATTGCTCCTCATCCCATTGATACTATATAAAACCCAGCTTGGAGCAGCACCTGAAAGACCCGTGACAGCTTTGATCTCTCAAGCAACCTTTAAAAAATTCTTACAGTGGTTTAGTGTGTGTATGTGTTCATGTACATAAGTGCAGGCATGCACATGCAACAATCCATATGTGCAGGGTAGAGGAAAACCTCGGGTGACCGACTGTCCTTGCCTTCCACTTTACTTGAGACAGGGTCACTCAGGGTTCACTCAAGTGTCTGCCAGGCTAGCTGGCCCATGAACTATTAAGGACAGTCCTGCCTCTGCTACCATCTTGCTGGGGTACACACACATGCTATCACATCTGACTTCATATAGTTTCTAGGGGTTCAATCGCAGGTCCTCACACTTCCATGGCAAGTGCTTCATTCCCCAAGCCATCCCCCATCCCCCAGTGCACGTAGCTTGATGTGTGCATATCTTGTTAATAATTTCTGGTTCTAAGGTTCAGCCTCACATTTCCCACTCATTTGGGTGGTACGCCATTTTCAAGTCGCTAGTGAGAACGAATGATGAATGGTCACAGGCTGCTTAAAATCCTCAAGGTTTCTACAAAAGGAATTTTTATAAAAAGACACCCAAAGAGGAGTTATTAATAAATAAAACTGTAAGTGGTCTAAGAACTAATAAGTAAACATCCAGCTATTACAGGCATTAAGAAGATAGAGCTGGGAGCAAACCTGAAATTTCCAGCAAAACCTATTAGGAAAATACAATTACAAAGGTCTTCTGTACACAGTGCCTTTCATTTTCTGCCTCTAGGTTGTACAGTGTTGTATGACAGCCTTTCCTGGGGAGATGTACCAGATACATATCTCCTCACACCAAATATAGAGCCCACACAGACCAAAGTACAGATACCACCAAAGTCCAGTTCGGTGATCCAATGAGTTCTACTCAGGCTGCTTATACAAATATGAGGAATGAGGGATCACTTAGAGGAGCAGAAACGACTCAAAGACAGCTGCATCGCCAAAGCCCACACCAGCATGAGTGACAGCCCACAAAAGCAGGAAACTGGGAGCACACTGCACAGCCTACAGGCAGCTCAGTGGGTTGGAGAGTGCCCTTTCTAGGCAGCTTAGCTGATTTCTGCTTTTTTTCAGGCTACCGGGCTTGTCTAAGTTACTCAGTTACTGCTGAGTACTTCTCAGCAGTCTTTATTGTTTATTTTTGGGAGGGAGGGGGCCTAGTGAATCTGGTCCGTTTCAGGGACTTCCTGGAGCTATTTTGAGTTTTTACTTTCTATATAATGGAGTGTCTTTGGGAGATGGAATCTTTCAATCTCCTAGGAAACTGCCACACAATATACAGTCTAGAGAGTGCTCTGTAAGAGTTATATATTTGGTTTTGAATGAATGAGCTAAAGTATTTAGAAAGACACAGTAAAAGAATAAATAAAATAGATTAGATTAAATATATATATAGATGATAGATAGATAGATAGGTAGATAGATAGATGATTGACAGACAGTAAAACATCATGTGTGCAGGGTAGGGGGTAAGTACCCAGTAGATAGGCTACACTATTGAGCTGCTTCCCAGTTCTTCTAAGTCTGCATTTTCAGAACATGCTTTTAACTTGTGTATTCTCTATTAATATAGCAACAGGAGTTAGGGGTCTTATCCTGGCCAGACACTGCCAGTATCTCCTCACATAATTCAGGTTCCTTTTTTTTCTTTAATTTGAATTGGGATGGGAGAGAGGATGCGTACAGGGATACAGAAAAGTAAGTATACTCTAGAGTTGGGAAGTTCCTTCTCATCCACATTTTAACTCTTTAGTTCTCCTCACCCTCAACCCCACCCCACCCCATTTTTTTTTTTTTAAATATTAGGAATTGAACCCAGGGCCTCATGCATACTAGGCAAGCACTCCTAAGCTGTATACTCAGCTTTATTTTCTTTCTCAATGTCTTCGTTTTATTTCTATTTTTAAAATATAATATTTCAAGACTTCCAGGTAAGATAAGATGGCAGGCTTCTTCTATGTCATCCAGCAACAAAGTACCAGTATGAGAGAGAGAGAGAGAGAGAGAGAGAGAGAGAGAGAGAGAGAGAGAGAGAATGGAAAATCTTTGTGAAATCCACACAAGGACGATGCCAAGTATAAAACACGAAAAGGCACACACCAGCGAGGAGAAAGCTGAGCAGTGTGCAACCCCAGTGCGGCTCTCTAGGACAGGAGGGAAGCAGACACCTTAGCCAAAAGATACTCCAGGTGGTCCTGGGGGAAGGAGATCACCAGTCCCAGCTGTAGCACAAACCTCAAACCCAACTGTCGGGCTTGTTGAGATAGTGACTCCTCCAGGCGGGATGGGTCAGCCGTGGAAGGGGTTCCCAGACCTCAGAGGGCCATGGCCGCTGCCACCCTGACATGAAATCTACTGTTTAAAACTGAGCTACCCGGTGGCGCACACCTTTATCCCAGCACTCGGGAGGCAGAGGCAGGTGGATCTCTGTGAGTTCGAGGCCAGTCTTGGCTACAAAATGAGTTCCAGGACAGCCAGGGGCTACACAGAGAAACTCTGAAGTGAGAACTCACAAAAGTCTGTCCAGAATGTATTAAGGGGTGCAATGGGAATAACATACTCAGTAATACAGAACAAAGCCGACACCACTGCTCATCCATATGTCATCCTGCTGTTCTGCGCAAGGCAATGAGAGCAAGCCACGCTTCTCCATGGCTTGCTCCTGCTCCGACCACCCAAGAGAAAGAGTACAACCCTTCTCCTCTGTTCTTATCTGGTCACATACTCAGACAAGACCACGCCCCATAGTCACCCCAATACCATTGGCTGAAGGCTTTTGTGGGCTGTCACCGATGCTGGTGTGGGCTTTGGCGATGCAGCTGTCTTTGAGTCGTTTCTGCTCCTGGAAGTGACCCCTCACTCCTCATATTTGTATAAGCAGCCCGAGTAGAACTCATTGGATCACCGAACTGGACTTTGGTGGTATCTGTACTTTGGTCTGTGTGGGCTGATTGATCCCACAACACAACCCTATCTCAACAAACAAACACAATAACAACAACAAAACAAACTGAACAACCCTAGGGGTGAGGGGTGTGAGAACAGGGAACGGTCACCAGCCTGGCAACCTAAATTCAACCTGCCCCAGGCCCAGGGTGACAGTCTGGGAGGAGGCTATGGAGAGCGCATGGGCTGAATGCTCACGAGCTAAAAAAGTACAAGCAAGGAATGGTTAGGCCCAGGCAGTGATGATACAGGGAAAGGTAATCCCAACCTCAGGGTCCAAGAGCAGAACACATCAGATGAAATGAATGCGGAGTTTGGTAATTCTGAGGCTATATCAACCTCTGTCACCACCTGTCTTCCATGATACTCACTGATACACAATCGAACAATTCTGAGGTTCCATCTGAGTACTTAGCATCCATCCACAGCTGTATGCCTCCAGCAGGGTGATTGATGCTTAGTGGGGTTTGAAAGTATGAAGTTAAGTTCACCTATTCAGATCTCAGAGCTGTGGCTTTTTCCCACATTCCCAACACACTTGGGAGGAACCCTCAAGCTACACCATTCATTAGCTACCTCAGGAGGTATAAACTGGGGAATCTTGGGTATGTGGGAGAATCTGCCTGGCCTGCACATTGCAAAGCTAAGTATGGTCAACAAAGTCTTGGATGCAAAGAAGATAGCTCTGGCAGACATTGGACACTTGGCCAATACAGATTCAACACCAGCACAAATCATAGGAAACCCAGAAGTCCTCAGGATCAAATGGCCCTCTCCTCCCTGCATACACCTAGCACTTACCTTAAGAAAAAGCTATGGTGAGGTATGATGGCACACATCCTTAATATCAGTACACAGCAGGCAGAAACAGGAAGATCTCTGTTCTTTCAAGGCCAGCCTGTTCTACATATTGAGTTCTAGGACAGCAAGGCTACATAGTGAGACCTTGTCTCAAAACTAAATACAATTCAGAGCTGGCCAGTGGTAGTGCATGCCTTTAATCCCAGCACTTGGAAGGCAGAAGCAGGCAGATCTCTGTGAGTTCAAGGCCAGCCTGGACTGCAGAGCTAGTTCCAGGACAGCCAGGCTACACAAGAAACTCGTCTCAAAAAACCAAAGTAAATAAGTAAATAAATGATAAAATAAAACAAAATAAAAATTCAGCAGCATTTGCTCAAAAACCAAAATAACACATAATTTAGTAAGATAGACTCTCATATAAAAGATATCTGTGTTAGCTCCAAGTTCACTGCCAACAGGGACAAAGTGGTGTAGTTCTATTCTGCTATCACTGGTATGTGACTTTTCTCAAGAAATCCTCATGAGTCCAAGATACTCACAGCATTCCACTCTCCATCCAAACTCCAGGCAACAGGACAAAAGCTGAATAAAATCCCTTTCAGGTGCTATCGCAGGCATCTCTGTGGGACATTTCTGTTTGCATGTATTTGGTCAGAACACAGCCAGGCTGACACCTCAGCAAGGGAGGCTGAGAGATGTAGTCTCTTTGGATGGGTAGTGTGACTTCTAGAACAGGCCTTGGTAAGCAGGTGGGCAAGTGGAGATGAACAGAGAGGAAAATTGGAAGAAAAGTTAAGAACCACGAGACAGCTACAGGTACCCGTCACTTTGAATATAGTAAATCAACCGTAAAAATCTGGCAAATAAAGAAACACCCACATCCAACACATGCAAGATCTAGATTCACATTAGGGTACATACTCACTGACTTCTGAAAGAGATTAATTTACCCCTCCTTTTTTTTTTTTTAAGATTTGTTTATTTATTATGTATACAGCATGTATGACTGCAGGCCAGAAGAGGGCACCAGATCTTATTATAGATGGTTGTGAGCCACCATGTGGTTGCTGGGAATTGAGCTCAGTACCTCTGGAAGAGCAGTCAGTGCTCTTAACCTCTGAGCCATCTCTCCAGCCTACCCCTCCTTCTTAGGTTACCATAGAATGAGCTTTTACATATTTCCTACAAACAGCATAAGCATAAAATTCATAATAGATGGCAATCATATGTTCTCCAACTGGGCTATGTGAAATGGTGTTTTATAAACCAAGTGTGGGATAATGGGGGGGATTTATAATCCATCCTATATAAATCTCCTGTCAGCTGGGGATGTGGTCTGTGGTAGAACATTTGACTGACAGTCACAGGGTCCAGGTTCAATCTCCTGTAGCTGGAGTTTTCCCGGCCTGGCCCACAGTCAGGACAAACCTCTCTCACCCGCCAGGACCATAGACACTCAGACCCAACCAAGTAAACACACAGAAACTTATATTGCTTACAAACTGTATGGCAGGCTTCTTGTTATCTACTTCTTCTATCTTAAATTAACCCATTTCTATTCGTCTATAACTTGCCACATGGCTCGTGGCTTAGCTGTACCTTGCATGTCGCTTGTCATGGCGGCAGCTGGCAGCTCTCTCCACCTCCGCCTTCCACTTCCCAGAATTCTCTTCTCTGCTTGCCCCACCTACACTTCCTGCCTGGTTACTGGCTAACAGTGTTTGTTTTTTTTTAACCAATCAGAGCAACACATTTGACATACTTGAACATCCCACAGCAATCTCCAGTACCGCTGTACACACCACACAACTACCATAGCAAAAACAAAACCAGCAAACAAAACACAAGCGTCCCCATCACCTCCCACATCATGGTTATGGGTTATGACCCTGTTGAGGTAGCTTACAGCAGCTCTCACTAGAGGAGAGTTACCTCCATCTGCTGGGAAGCTGCAGCATTACTCCTTCATATTACCAAGCTTCAAGGTGCACACACAGGTCTGACCACTTAATTTCTCAATTAGTTATAGTTCTCAGATATGACACTCAAAACCAAAGCTAGATAATTAATCCAATTAAGCTATACCAGCCTGATGTGTGTGGTGACACACATCTGTAAGTCAGCATTTGAAGAGCTGAGACAGAGCACAGGGTCAAGCTAGACTATAATATATAGCAAGCTCCTTAATTTCAGGGGATGGACAACTCAAAGGGTTCAGGAAGTCCCTGAAACTGACCTGATACACAAAGACCCTCCCTCCTCAAGCATATATAAGCCCCAAAGATTGCTGAGAGACACTTTCGGACAAGCTAAGCTGCCTGGAACAGGTTCAGACCATCCTGGAAGATACTTTCCAACTTGTTTAGGTGCCTGTAGGTTCCTCAGTGAGCTAGTTTCCAGCTCTTCTGAGCTGTTATGGATACCAGAATGGGCCTTGGTGATGCAACTGTCTTTGAGTCATTCCTGTAAGTAACCCCTCACCCACATTCCCGTAGGTAACCCTAATGCAACCACAACAACAACAACGGAAAGAAGTCAGAGTTGCGTTCTCCTGTAGTGTTTAGGAGAGGTTCTCCAGAGTGACAGTGTAGGTGGGAAATCAGAGGAGAGGCAGAAAGGCCTTAGCTGCATCCTCCGTTTTAAATGGCAGCTACCTCTCCTAGCTATTTTTCCAGAGACAAGTCCTGCAAGTAGAGACCAAAACACCAGACAGAGTTCCCTATGTGCCTCTGTTGTCTTTCTCTACCGGTGCAATTACATTTCACCGCGTTGTGTGTGTATACAGAGAAGGGAAGAGCTCAGCTGTTGGAGTCTGTTCTCTCCTTCACCTGCAGGTTTGGTGGCAAGCACCTTTGCCTCCCGAGCCATCATCTCACCAGCCACCATCTACTTTCAATGGAACATACACAATGATTTAAGAATTTGTCCAGCCTGGTCTAAAGACTGAGTTCCAGGACAGCCAGAGCTACACAGAGAAACCCTGTGTCAAAAAAAAAAAAAAAAAAAAAAAAAGTTCCTTAAGACAATCTTTAACAGTTAAAAGGGGGTTCTGACATTTTTCTTTTTATAATACTCTTTATAGATCTGTAATTTCTTCTTCTTTCCTCATGTATTGTTACAGTGCCGGTACTCAAATCCAAGGATAATGCACACTAGGTAAGTGCCCTGCCATACTGAGCTACATCACCAGCTCTGTGTTGATTTCAATTATAAGTTCTGGGTTTGTTTGTTTGTTTTTATTTTGTTTGGTTTTTTTTTTTTTTTTTTTTTTTTTTGAGGCAGGGTTTCTCTGTATAACAGCCCTGGCTGTTCTGGAACTTGCTTTGTAGCCCAGGCTGGCCTGGAACTCACAGAGATCCATCTGCCTCTGTGCTGGGATAAAAGTGTGTACCTCCATACCTGGCTCAGTTACAACTTTTTAACTTTATGTTTTTGTTCTAAGTGAAATAGCAAGGTATGGTGGTGCATGCTCATGATTCCAGTGCTACAGATACAGGAGGCTGATACAGGAGGATTGCTGAAAGTTCTAGCCTACCTGGAGCTACATCAGTGCAGCCAATGCTGCATAATAGACCCTATCTCCAAAGGGGAGGGGGCAAAATAATGCAAGTATCTACATGAGAAAAGACACAAAAGTTTCTTAAAATATTTAAAAATATAAGTCCTGTCTTTGGGAGGAAATTAAGAAGTGTGAAATAGACCAAAAATTTTCAGGTCAAATCATTTTCTTCGGAGGCTTGAAGGTGAGGCTGGGAAGAGGTTCATGGAATCTTATGTCGCCACAAGGCAGATGTCCCCTGCCACGTTGTCACTCTAGGCTAACTTTTTTATTCTTTTAACTTAAAATGTTTCTATTTTAATGGGAAGGATCACATATGTGTGTGATGTGTGCTTGTGCAGAGGCCAGAGGAGGCAGCAGGGTGTCTTCCACTCTACCTCTCTGTCTTCTCGGAAGATGGAGTCACTCACTGATTTGGACCTCTCCACTTCTGCAGGCCCTGCTGGCCAGCAAGCTTCTGACCTCACAATGCTGGGCTCTCAGCTGTGTGGCTATGCCCAGTTTTTTGTTTTTGTTTTTGTTTTTTGTTTTTGTTTTCACACGGGTGCTGGGAATTCTAACTCAGGTTCTCATGTTTTCACAGCAAGCACTCTTAACTACTGAGACATCTCCCTAGTAACTAGACCTACTACCCTCCTTGATGAGCCTCTGCAAGTCTGGGAGCATCATCTGATGCTTGGAAGACATGATTCAACAAAGCAGGACTTTCACTTATAAAGCCTAGAACTTTGGGTAAATGTGATTTTTTAAAAAATCTGGGACAGGAAGGGTTTTTAGTCTGGACCCTTAGGAGTATCATAGAACATCAAAAGGATGATAAAGCACAGCTTCATCACTTACTCAACACAACTGGTTAAGACACTGGCCAAGCTTAGTGCAGTATCCCTGTTTTCAAATTTTTATTTTTATTTTATGTGTATAAGCATTTTGCCTACGTGTATAGATGTATGTATGTATGTACGTACGTACATTCCATGTGTGCTTTGAGCTCCACAGAGGCCAGAAGAGGATGTTGGATACCCTGTAACTGGAGTTAAGGGGTCTGTAAGCTACTATGTGGAAGCTCGGAACCGAACCAGGTCCACTGCAAAAGCAGCCAGCCCTCTCTAACTGCTGAGCCTTCTCTCCAGCCCCCCTCCCCCTCCCCGGTGTAATATTACTTAGTTGTCTACACTTGGCAACGTTCCTGCCTCAGGCCCTCAAACAGAATGCTGTTGTCCTGAAAGAGGCACTTAGCTACTTCAAAACATGTCTGGCAATTGGAAGAGTATCTATGCAATTATCAGTGAGGACAGGGCTCACTTAGCCCAGGCTGGCCTCAAACTCCTTCTGTAGTAGAGGATGACGTCTGATCCTTCTGCCATCACCTCCCGAGCCCTGGGATTACAGGTACCACCACCATTTCTGTTTCATGAGATACTGGAACAGTTTGCATGCTAGGCAAACGCTCCAACAAATGAGTCCTCCTCCCCCACATCCTTAGAGGATAAATTTCATTAAGCCACCAAATGTATTGCGTTTGTTGCAGCAGCCCAGCTAACCGACAAAGTACTCTCAACTTTCCTATTAAGTCCAGCGGGAGCTTCAAGTGTGGAGCCACAAGTACGTAAGGGATTCTAGGCCTGAAACCTTGTTACAAAAATGCAAACAAGCAAACAAAAGACCTCCTGTCTGGGTTTCTTTGATGCTCTCCCAGGTTACTGCTGCGGGCCTTTAAACTTAAAAGGTGCTGTGCTGTAGTGGTTCCTCCCCACGCCTCTGTGTACATTTGTTCTCCATTGAAGATGGAGCTGATCTCTCTGGGGGGAAAACTGAGGCTATGCTTGCATGCCCGCAATAGGAGCCCTGTCGCTTGCTCAAGGCTCTTTCGAAGCCCTGCCGGGAATCTTTTCTGAGGCTGCCTGGGGGAGGCATGTCTCCTGGCCTGGATCGGTGAGTTTCGGGTGTGTTCCCCAGCAGCCGAGGCAGTGGTCAGGTCGGTGATCGCGCGGTCGCTCAGGCCCCGCGCCCCCCGCCCGCGTCTGCGGCTGCGCGGCCGGCCCGGGAGGGGGCGCGGCGGGCGGCTGGGAGCGGGGCCGCGAGCGGCATGTCTCGCTACACCAGGCCCCCCAACACCTCCCTGTTCGTCAGGAACGTCGCCGACGCCACCAGGTGAACCAAGACGGGACCCCGCGGCAGTACGGGCCCGGGCGGCGGGGTGTCTGGGTGCGGGCTGGGCGGTGGGCTGTCTGGGATGCTGGCCCGGTATCCCGGTGCTGAGTTGCAGGCTGTCGGGGTGTCAGCCGGGTGTCGGGGTACCAGCCGGGCGTTGTTGGGGTGCTGGACCCGTGTCGGGACACCGGACTACGGACTGTTGGGGTGTCCGGGTATTGGGGTGCTGACTAGGTGCTGTCGTGATGTCAGGATGCTGGCCGCGGTGTCGAGGTGCTGGCTGCGGTGGCAGTGTTGGTCCTGGCCTTGTTGTCACTGCATCCTGCAGACGCCGCCCACTAACCTTCCGGAGGAACTGGGGCTGTCTCATCCCAGGATGCGCACCTTTAGGCCTTGCAGTTTCCTCTGTGCTGTTCGGACAGTGCTTACCGCCCAAATTTAATATACAAGGCCAGCTTGGTCTATAAAGCGAGTTCCAGGACAGCCAAAGCTGTTACACAGTGAAATCCTGTCTCAAAAAAACAAACAACAACCCCAATAAATAAATATATATACACAAACGACTGGTGAACTCGATGTATATGTTTTTGAGTGCTGGGAACAGTCTTAGCCTTCATCATGGTTAAGTAGTCAGTTTCAGTCTAGATGATGCCAAGCATAGAGCCTAAGAAATGCCCCTTTTCCATATAGCACTTTTTCCTTTAATAGGAGCCGGAGGGAATGGGAAGGGTGACATTAATAATCACCTGAATTTCACTGGAATGACTTAACCCTCTTTCTAGTTCTGCAGTCTTGTCCACTTAAGGAAAAGGTGAAGTTCAAGGAGTTGCCTGGACCCAAACAGGCACAAATCGATACAGCTCTTCACTTATTAGTTATCTGGAGCAATTATGATTTAAGTGTTGTTTTGTTGAGAGGTCTGTACCTAGTCCAGGCTGGCCTCAAATTCCCTACATAGGCTAAGATAACCTTGAACTTCTGATCCCTATTTCCCACACCTCCCTCTCAAATACTAGGATCACCGGTGTGTGCCACCACTACGCTGATAATGTACTTTTAGGGATATTAAGTGCCTCAAATTTGATCACTATAAATATACATGCTACAACTGTAGACTGTGAATTAATAGAATTTTAAGATGCCTGTGTTTTATAGTTCTTCTCTTAACCTGTTTATCAATACATTATTACATAGAGAAATATTTAATATTTGGGTAGGCTTTAAAAAAATCTTACACTTAGACAACTTGAACAATAAGCACCAGGTCTTCATGGCATGTGTACAAAAGAAACCCCAGGGCTTTCCAATTCTAATGGCCACAAGAGCTAGGCGGAGTAATACAGGAGGGTGAAGCGGTCAGCTTAAAGGCGTGGGCTGCAGCAAATGGGCATGCACCATCTAATAGGGAAGTCATGTTGCCACTTTGTCTTTTCAGTTCTAGAGAAGCAAACACAGGAGGTCAGGACAGGAACTCAAACAGGGCAGGAACCTGGAGGCAGGAGCTGATGCAGAGGCCGTGGAGATTGTTGCTTACTCCACAGGGTTCCCTTAGCCTTCTTTCTTATGGAACCCAGGACCACCAGCCCAGGGATGACACCACCCACAATGGACTGGGCCTTTCCCAGACTCTGGCTTATGTCAAGTGGACATAAAGCAAGCCAGTACACTGTATGTATGCTTAACTTTTATTTCAGTTTTTAGAGATAGAGTTTCACTATGAGGTCTAGGCTGTATCTAAATTCATGGTAATCCATCTGCTGCCACCTCCTAAGACTATAGGGTGTGAGTTTGTTTGTTTGCTTGTTTTCGGAAAAGGAGTCATGGAGCCTGAGCCTGCCCGAAACACTCTGTGTAGAAGGAATATAGTGCACTCCTGATCCTTCTGCCCTTCCTGAGTGCTGGAATGACACCCTGTGGCACTTTACCCAGTTTAGAGTCTGTATGTCATTTATTAACACTATGTACAGAGAAGAAACTGAGGCTTATGAGGTGAAGTCGCTTGCCTAAAAATGCACAACAGGTGAACAGTGTTCTGGCAGAGCCATTATAGATAACCTGTAGTAACATTTTTTTGTGCAAAGTTTGTATAAGTTAATTAATAATATGTTGCCTTGACACTTTTGTTAGCTTTGAAATAACAGTATACTGATGAAGAAAATAATTATATATACAATATGATATAAACTATGTGGAAACTGAATTTTCAATATATTTAATAATTGAACATTATTATGTAATTAATAATATATTAAATAATAGCATATTAAATATATTAGCATTATATATAAAGTATATATAATGACATTGGAAGCAGAGTGGTGGTACATCCCAGCACTTAGGAAACAATAGGATCAGGAGTTCAAAGCCAGCTTGGGCTACATGAAACCTTGTCTTTTTTTGTCTTTTTTTTTTTTTTTTTTTTTTGGTGTTGGGGAGTATGAGAGGAAGGCAGGGTCTTACTATATATTCCTGGTTGTTCTTACAGGCACATGATACCACACCTTTAAAGATCTTGTCTCAAAAAACAAAAATGAACCAAAAAAAGGAAGAGAAGAAAAATAAAATGAGATTATAAAGAAATTTATTTGGCTGATTTTCTTTTCTTTTTTCATGTGTTTTAAAAGTGTGTGATTATGTGGGGTTGGGAGTCAGGTGTCATCCTCTACTTCTCTCTACCTTATTTTTCTGAGACAGGATCTCTCACTGAACCCAGAGCGCACTATTCCAGCTAGACTGTCTGATCAGCAAGGCCAGAGTTCCATCTCATGGAGCAGGCCTATCTTGGTTACTGTCCTATTTCTGTGAAGAGAAACCATGGCCAACACATCTCATCAAAGAAAGCATTTAAATGGGAGCTTGCTTACAGTTTCAGAGGTTTAGTCCATTGTCATCATGGTGGGGGACGTGGCAGCAGGCAGGCAGGCATGGTGCTGAAGCAATAGCTGAGGGCTTACATCCTGATCCTCAAGCAGCAGGCAGAGAGAGTGAGACTGGGCCTAGTATGGGCTTTGGAAACTTCAAAACCTACCCCCCAGTGACACACCTCCTCCAACAAGGCCACGCCTCCTAGTCCTTACTAAACAGTTCACCAACTGGGAACTAAATGTTCAAATATACAAGCCAGTAGGGGTTATTCTCATTAAACTAGCATAAGACCTTATATCCAACTTATAAAAACATAGTTGGTTACACCCTTAACATTTTTGCCACTATTGTACCTGTGGGTGTACCTTGCCTGCAGGTTGCTTCTGGAGGGTAACTAATAGCATTGGCAGTGTTCTATAATGCTTTATGTGTGGGGAGGGAGGAGATTCCTTTGGCCAGTAACTAAAAAGGAGGTAACCTATTCTTGGTACTGACAGTTTTATTTGGTAGTGTATGGTATCTAGTTGGCATATCTCCCTACCCCACTATAGAGTAAATCCATTTAAATGATATATATATATATATATATATATATATATACACACATATATTTATTTATTTATTTTAGGCAACTTCTAACTGTAGTAGGTTTCCATATGACTTTTTCAGAAAGCCTTTAAAGTTAATTATCCCTTCCTGTATTCCCTCCAGGACCCTCTTCCTTCCCCATTCAATCCTTCCTGTTCTGTTTTTCCTTTTATTCCCTTTTTAAAATGGCATTCTATTTTCCCTCCCTTAAAATTCCCCTCCTCCCCCAAAGCCCCTTACTGATTACATAAACTTGGTGGGTATTCCAAGTGAAACACACATATCTAAAGATTCAGAGCTGATATCCATATATGAGAGAAAATAGCTGATGTTTGCTTTCTGGGCCTGGGTTACCTCATTCAGAAGGATTGTTTCCAGTTCCATTTGTTTATGGGCAAGTTTCATGATTTCATTTTTTCCCTTTTTCCCCTCTTATTGAAAATAGATTTTTCTCTCATAATATATCCTGATTATGTTTTCTCCTCTCTCTATTCTTCTTTGCTCTTCCCTACCTCCCCTCCCATCCAGATCCCCTTTCTGTCTCTAATCAGAAAACAAATAGGCTTCTATGGGATTATAATAAAAATATAAAAGAAAACAAAAACTAACACATTGGAATTGGACAAAACAAACAGAAGGAAAAGAGCCCAAGAGAAGACAAAAGGAACAGAGACCCACTTGTTTGCACACTCAGGAATCCCATAAAAACACTAAACTGGAAGCCATAATATACACACACACACACACACACACACACATATTTATATTTATATTTATATTATGTTCTCTATCCCCCTCTGGCTCATATACTATTTACACTTCTGCCTCCAATGGGTCCTGTGAATCCTGAGGGGAAGCATTTGATAGAGACATCTGGTTTAGGGCTGAGTGTTCCAAGGTCTCTCACTTTCTGCATTTTGTCTAGCTGTGGGTCTCTGTATTTATTCCATCTGCTGCAGAAGGAAGCTTCTCTGATGATGGCTGAACAAGGCACTGATCTATGAGTGTGTATAGCAGAATGTCATTAGGAGTTATTTTATTGCTACTTTTTTGTTTGCTTTTAGAAGAATAGTATTTGATTTTACTCTAGGTCCCTAGGCTATCTATCTAGTCTCAGGTTCTGAGTCACTGAGTAGTGTCAGATATGGGTTCCATATTGTAGAGTGAGCCTTGAGTTAAATCAGATATTGGTTGGTTTGTCCTACAAGTGTTGTATCACCATTCCACTAGCATCTCTTGCAGGCAGGACACCATTGTAGTTTTCAGCTGACTTGGTGTTTACATTTCTTTTTTGGTAGTGTGCAGAGCACCATCCTGTACCAAAGACACTAGCACACCAGGCTCTTTGCAGGTAGGCACCAGCTCAGCTTCTCTATGTTCGCTGAGTTGTGTAGGTATTGTCTTCAGCAATGGGGTCTTGCTGTCAGTTTGTGGAGAGCAACCTGTAGTCTTGGCAACTGCCAGGATTGTTTGGAGATTCCCTTGAGATTCCTTTGGCTAACAACTCACTTAGATGTAACTCATTCGTGGTACTAAAAGCTTCATTTGGTGACAAGAGATGTCCAGCTAGTACTCTGTTTCCCCATTATTTGGCAATTTCATTTAGATCTCCTTCACATGGTGTGTGTGTGTGTGTGTGTGTGTGTGTGTGTGTGTGTGTGTGTGTGTGTTTTAGGAAGCTTCTGATTTAGTTTTCCTTAACAGCTAATTAATATTGATTATCCATTCATCAGTTGATGGATATCTAGGCTGTTTGCATTTCCTGGCTGTTATGAATAGAGCAGCATTGAACATGGATACACAAGTATCTCCATAGGTAGATGTAGAGTCCTTTGGGTGTATGCCCCAGAGTGGTATAGCTAGATCTTGAGACAGATCAATTCTCGGCTTCCAGAGGAATCACATGCTGATCTCTTGAGTGGCTACACCAGTTTTCATTCCAATCAACCATGACTAAAAGCTCCCCTTTCTTTGAATCTTCACCAGCTTCTCAGCATCTACTGACATTTTTCTTTAAGCGTGGCCATTCTGACTGGTGTAACATGAAATCTCAAGGCTATTTTAAATTTGCATTTTCCTGATGGCTAAGGATTTGAACATTCCTTAAACTGTTTCTCAGCCATCTGTGTTTCATCTTTTGATTAATCTGTCTAGTTCTGTACCCCATTTTTAATTGGGTTATTTTCTTGACATTTAGGGTCATTGTAGTCCTTTGTATATTATAGATATTAACCCTCCATCATATATCTATATCTATATCTATATTATATCAGATAGATAGATAGATAGATAGATAGATAGATAGAGAGTTGATAAGTCTTTCCCCCATTTTGTAAGCTACCTCTTCACTGTAACGATGGTGTCCTTTGTTGTACAGAAGCTGTTTTTTGTAATGAGGTCCCATTTGTCAATTGTTGGCCTCAATGCCTGCTATCAGGATCCTATTCAGAACGGATCAACCATATTCCAGCTTTCATCTCTATCAGATTCAGGGTATCAGGTGTTGTATTGAGACCCTTGATCCATTTTGAGTTTTGCTCAGGGTGAGAGATATGGATCTAGTTTCATTCTTCCATTCACAGTAAATCTGGCTTGACCAGCACCATTAGGTGAAGATGCAATTTTTTCTCCAATGTATATTTTAGGCCTCTCTGTCAAAAATCAGGTGTTTGTAGGTGTGTGGACTTAACATCGGGGTCCTCAGTTCTATTCCATTGATCAATGTGTCTGCTTTTATGACAGTACCATGCTATTTTTATTACTATAGCTCTGCAGTAAAAGTTAAAATCAGGAATGGTGATACATTCAGGAGTTCTTTTATTGTCAAAGGTTGTTTTAAGGGTCTAAAGAGATGGCTCAGCATTTAAGAGTACAGTTTCTCTTCCAGAAGACCCAGGTTCAATTCCTGTCACCCACATGGCTGCTCACAAACCTCTGTAACTGAAGTTCTAGGGGATCCTATGACCTCTTCTGGCCTCTGCTGCCACCAGGAATGCACTAGTACTCATATAACATGCCGACAGAACACTCATACACATAAAACAATCATTTAAAAACATTCTAGTTTTTGCATGTTTCCTTATATAAAGCTTGATTTTTTTTTTCAATTTCTGTAAGGAGTTGCACTGGGGATTTTGTTGAATCTGTAGATGGCTTTTGATGGGATGGCCGTTTACAAGATTATTTTACCAATCCATAAACATGGAAGGTCTTTTCTCCTGCTATCTTTTTCAATTTCTTTCTGCATTTCTTAAAGTTTTGGTTATATAAATCTTTTGCTTCCTTAGTTAGATTTATCCCAAGATTTTTTTTTTTTCAAGACAAGGTTTCTGTATATAGCCCTGGCTGTCCTGGAACTCATTCTATAGAGCAAGCTGGCCTCAAACTTAGAGATCCACCTGCCTCTGCCACTTGAGTGCTGGGATTAAAGGAATACACCACTACCACCTGATTTATCCCAAGGTTTAAAAAAAAGATTTATGTCTACAAGTGTTTTGCCTGCATGTATGTCTATGCACCATGTACATGCCTGGTACCGAAGGAGGTCAAAGAGAGCATCAGATCCCCTGGACCTGGAGTTATGGACAATTGTGAGCTGCCATGTGGGTCCTTGGACTAGGACCCAGGTTCTCTGAAAGAACAAGTGCTCTTAACCACTAGGCATCTCTCTGGTCCTCCCAGGATGTGTTTTGAGGCCATTGTGAATGGTACCCTGTTTTCCTATTCCTCTCTCAGTGTGTTTATTGTTTGTAGATAGGAAAGCTGCTAATTTTTGTGCACCAGTTTGTATCCCGCTGCTTCATTAGATGCATTTGTCAGCTGTAGAAGCTTCCTGTGGATTAGTCTTTCATGTATAAAGTCATACTATCTGCAAATAAGGCTGTCTGACTTCTTCCTTCCCTGTTTGTGCCTTCACCTTCACCTGTCTTATTGCTTTGGCTAAGGCTCTGAGCACTATTCAAACAGGAATGGAGAGAGCAGACATGCTTATCTTGGTCCCGATTTTAGTGGAAATGCTTTGACTTTGAGTGCTGTTTGTTTTTGTTCTTTTTAAAGCTTCCAAGTTTATCATTAAGTTGTTAATATGAAAGTGCTCAAGCTTTTTTTGTTTGTTTGGTCGGTTGGTTGGTTGGGTTTTGTTTGTTTTTTGTTTTTCGACTCTGTGTAGTTTTGATGCCTGTCCTGGATCTCACGCTGTAGTCCAGGCTGGTCTCGAACTCACAGAGATTCGCCTGGCTCTGTCTCCCAAGTGCTGGGATTAAAGGCTTGCGCCACCACTGTCCAGTGTGCTCAAGCTTTTTGATGAAGGCACTTAGTGTTAGACTTTTCCTCTTAGGACTACTGTCATTGTGTTCCATAGATGTTCTGTCTTTGTTTTCACTTAATTCTAGGAAGTTTTCAGTTTCTGTGACTTCCCCCTTGACCCAATTTTCATTAAATAGTATGTTTAGTGTCCACGACTTTGTGTACTTTCTGCCTTTTCTATTGCTGTTGATATACATGTCAACATACATTCTTTTGTGGTCATATAGGCTGCAGAATATTATTTCAGTTTCTCTATATCTGTTGAGACTTGCTTTGTATTTGCTTTGCTTAAAATGTGGTCAGTTTTGGAGAAAGTTTAATGAGCTGAGAAGAAGGTTTGTTCTTTAGTGTTTGGGCGAATGTGCTGTAGATATGTGAGGTCTATCTGCTTTAATGTTATCATTTAACTCCAGTGTCTCCATTTAGTTTTTGTCTGGGTGGTCTGTCTATTGAAGACAGTTGGGTATTGAAGTCACCCACTATCACTGTGTGAGGGTCAATGTGTAAGTTTAGAGTTAATTTATGAAACTGGTTGCCCTGTGTTTGATACATACATGTTTTGGATTGGAATATCATGTTGGTGGATTTTTCCTTAAGTGAGTATGGAGTACCCTCCTTATCTCTTCTGCTGAGTTTTGGTTTGAAGTCTGTTTTGTCAGATATTAGAATATCTACACTTGCTTCTTGGTTTCATTTGCTTGAGAATTCCTTTTTCTATCCTTTTACCCCAAGATGGTATCTTCTGTAGATGGTGTGTTTCTTGGAGGCAGCATAAAGATGGATCATATTAGTTTGTATCCTTTTATTAGGAAATTGAGACCATTAATACTGATAGTTGTTGAACAGTGTTTGTGGACTATTACTTTACACTGTGTAAATATATGCTGCTGTGATTGGTTTAATAAAGAAGGTGACCGGCCAATAGCTGGACAGGATATAGTTAGATGGAAGAACCAGACTAAGGACACTGGGAAGAAGGAGGGTAGAGTTAGAGGAGTCACCAGCCAGACATGGGAGGAAACAGGAGGTGCAAGATGAAAGAGAAATAATGCTATGTGGCAGAATGTAGATTAGTAAAATGGGTTAATTAAAGTTGTAAGAGTTAGCTAGTAACAAGCCTGCACTATTGGCCGAGCATTTATAATTAATAAATCTCTGTGCATTCATTTTGGAGCTGGCGGTCCTGACAAAAACTCTACCTACAAATATTTATTAGTTCTTGTTTTGTTACCATGGTGTTGTTTTCTTAGACTTCTGAGACTTTGTGCCTTCTTGGGTGTGTTTAGTCTTCCTTTCAGACCAAGGTACTCCCTCTATTATCCTCTGCAGAGCTGGTTTAGTGGATGTAAATTAAATGCCTTAAATCTGCCTTTATCATGAAATATTTTATTTCTCCTTTAATTAAAACTCATAGTTTTGCTGAGTAGAGCAGGTTGGGTTGGCATTTCTGGTCTTTCAGAACTTGTAGAACATTAGTACAGGGCTTTCTTGGTTTGGTGGTCTCCACTGACTAGTCAGTGTGTTGGTGGCTAGACAGATGCCTCAGCAGTTAAGAGCACTGGCTACTGTTCCAGGTGACCTGAGTTTGATTCCCAGCACCACATGATAGCTACAACCATCTGTAACTCCGGTTTCCAGAGATCTGATGCCCTTTTCTGGTTTTGCTGAGCACCAGTCACACAAGCAATACACCCACATACATGTATGTAAAACACTTCTACACAGAAAATAAAAGTAAATCTTAAAAAAAAATTACTGTAATTCTGATGGGCCTGTCTTTATATGTGATTTGATCTTTCTCTCTTGAAATTTTTAATAGTCTTTTTTTGTTTGTTTAAGTCCTGTACATTTAGTATTTTGGTTATCATG
Source organism: Onychomys torridus (assembly GCF_903995425.1). Lineage (NCBI taxonomy): Eukaryota > Metazoa > Chordata > Mammalia > Rodentia > Cricetidae > Onychomys > Onychomys torridus. The sequence continues at coordinate 55,162,311 of NC_050444.1, forward strand.
TGTTGTGGGGAGTTTCTTATCTGTCTATTTAGTGTTAGGTATACTTCTTGTACCTTGATAGGCACCTCCTTCTTTAGATTGTGGAGAGTTTCTTCTATGATTTCATTGAAAATGTTTGGAGTTGGGGATTTAGCTTGCCTAGCAAGCACAAGGCCCTGGGTTTGATCTTCAGCTCCACAAAAAGAAAAAAAAATGTTTTCTATGCCTTTGACCTGTTTTTTTCTCCATCTTCTATACCTATGATTTGTAGGTTTGATCTCTTCATGGTGTCCCAGATTTCCTGGATGTTCTGTTCTTAGTTGTTTTGTTTTGTTTTGTTTTGTTTTGTTTTGTTTTTTTCAAGACAGGGTTTGCTCTTAGTTGTTTTGTTTTAGATTTAGTGTTTTCTTGATTGAGTGATCCATTTCTTTTACCTTGTCTTCAAGATTTGATGTTCTCTCTTCTGATTCAATCTTTTGGGGATGTTTTCCTCTGAGATCTTTGTTTGGCTTCCTGAATTTTTTTTTTTTTTTTTTTTTTTACATATTTCCCTTTGACTTTTCTTCAAAGATTCTCTCTCTTTTTTTTTTACCTTCTATTTACATATCTTGAATTGTGCTCATCTTTTCATTCAACCGTTTTTTCATGGACTTCAGGGATTTATACATATCCTTTGAATTCCTTGAACATATTTATCATTGCTATTTTGAAGTCTTAATCTTGTTCATCACCTAAGTTGCTTGTCTCAGGGCATAATTCAGTGGGGGTGCTGGTTTCTGAAGGAGACTTGCTGTCAGGGTTGTTCATGGTGTTTGTGGTTTTGTAACGGGATGGAGGCATCAGGATTAAGATTGTTTGTGGGGTTTCTTGGTGTGGCTGTCTGGTCTCAGTCTTGTTGAGTAGGTGTTTGGATTTTTGCTTGCTGTTACCTCAACTTGTTGTGGACCAGTTAAATGATGCTTGGTTTTCAGTCTTGAGGCCACTCTGGGTTTCATGGTGGGGATCCCCATGGTTCCTAGTCAGTGCTGTGGGTAGGATGACTGACATTCAAGTGGACCAAAGCCAGTTTTTTCAGAAGACCCATTCCTTCTGATTTATTGAATGAAGAGGTGAAAGAAAAAAAAACATTGTCAAACTAAAAGACAATTTGAGAAGGCAGCCAAGCAACATTAAATAAAGTATATCATAAACTAGACACTGCCTGGGCATATAGTGGATGCCTAGTCAATGTTAACTGAATCTTTATGTAATAGTTCCTAGATCCTCACCTCTAGCCTTATTTACTGATTTATTGGGCCATCAAGATGGCTTATCAGGAGAAGGCACTCCATGTGCAATCCTGACGACCCCAGATCCCCAGAGCCTATCAAAAAAGAGGAGAATTAACTCTTAAAAGTTGTCTCTGACCTTCGCATGCATGGCAGGTGACTCACGGATTCACACCATACACACAAGCAGATGTTAATGTGAAACTAAAATTGTCAAATGTAATTAAAAATCAGACATATTATCTAGTCTGGAGCGGAGTTAGTTAATCTCACTTGCATGCCCACAGGCTTTGTGAACACATCACATCTCCTTCCACAGCTCTGCACAGAAAGCTGCCTGTCTCCCCTTTCATCTTTACTAACTTCACTGACAACAACTTCCTTCCTGCTGCAGCCAGGAGCTGTGCAGTCACCTTGGAGTCTCCCCGCTCTGCATTGTTCCTAAGCACTCTCTTTTTTTCAGAGCCGTGCTTTAAACTAGAAGCTTAAGGCTGAGTCCCTGTGAGCTCCCCTAGGCTGTGTGATTACTAATGGACTAGTGTGTGATTCCCTCTCCATCACTTGCTGGCTCAGTGACGATACAGACAGACTAACCTGTCTGTAAACACCCATAGACCTGTGAGAATTAAATGACCTTCAGATGAACAGCTTGTGTATGTAACTGTCAGCTAGCACTGCTGGACAAGCTGTGCCTCCGGTCAAATTACAGCTCCACAAGACATGATGCTACTGTCAGGTCCAAAGGAAACTCCAGTTCTCCAGACTCCAAAAAGCATTCCAAATATCCAGAAATGAGCTCAGCTTGGACTTCAGGGAGAACCCCCCACCTGCAAATTCCCTCCAGCTCACAGGCTTCCCTCCCCCAAAGCTACTCATTCTCCTTATAGTCCTGCTATTTCGCTCGCCATGTGCCCTCTGTGGCCTGCTCCTGCTTCTCACTCTTCTCCGTTCTCTGCCCCCGCTATTCACCCCTCTCTCTCACAGATCGCCCTGGCCAGGCCCAGTCTACTTCTTTCTCTCTCTGTTCTGGACTCTTTCAGATGTCTCTGGCTGTTTCTCTCTCTCTCTCTCTCTCTCTCTCTCTCTCTCTCTCATCTTTTTTAAGTAAGCCCTGTGCCTATAATGGTAGAAGGCATACAGGAGGCTCAAAACACCATCAAATATAAGAATAAAGTAGTTATTTTGCTTTGGGGTATATGGGAAAATACACTTTTTTGTTGTTGTTGTTGTTGTTAAAGTCCAAGAAATAATCCTGAGACTGCTTTAGATTCTAATTCTCGCTTTCTGAAAACAAAATTCCAATAAACATGAAGTTATAGTGAGACAAGTGAATATATTCTTAAATGAAACTATCCAGTCTTATGATGGAAGTAACTTTCAAAGGTGGATGTGCTGACTTTAACAACCACCTGTAATGTTTGTAAAAATACAGACTCCCAGGTCCCTAATCCAGACTCCCTGAATTAGGGTCTCCAAGAGAGAAAGGATTGATAGTGGTTTGGTTTGGTTTCTCTTTTAAAACCTTGGGTGAAACTAGGCTTGATGGTACAGCCTGCAATCCTAGCACTTGGGAGGCTGGTGCAGAAGGATTGGGAGTTCAAGGCCAGCCTGGTCTACATAGCAAGACTTGGTTCCCCTGTTATACCCAGATCTCAGGGACCCCCAAAAGACCACCATGGAGCCTGAATCCCATATGTAAAAGCAAAGAGCCTTTATTCTCCTCAAGCTCCAGGGGTGAGAGCAGAGAGCCCAGAGCCCAGGCAGGGTGGGGATTTTATCAGAGCAGAGGTTGGGGTGAGGGGATTTCCAGGGTTCAGGACCCTGACTAGCTAACATTTGTCTAGGGGTATCTGTAAAACAAAAATAGGTGTGTGTTAGACTCAGGGACATCTGGCCACCTTATCTACTGGTTGGAATGTTTGGGATGTCAGGTACTTTCCCTGGGTTGAGTCAGCTTATGGCTTTTCCTGGGTCTGGGTGTTGCCTGCCAGTAAGCCTGTCATAGAAGCTGTGTCTGGGCCTTTAAGCCTGTCATGGCAGCTGTGTGGTCAAGTTCTTTTGGGCCCTTCCACATCCCCCCACTCCCAAAAAGAAAGAAATGTGGATAATTGTTACAAAAGACAGTTTTAGATATGAAAGTTTAGACAATATACTTAATTTTTTTTTTTAACTTTTATTTGTGTGGGCCTCTTTCTCCATGCTTGAAGATTAAAAGACAACTTGCAGGAGATTGATGGGGGAATATCTTTGTGTGTTGTGAAAATATGTTGCTCTGATTGGTTGAAAAATAAAGCCATTTGGCCTATGGCAAGGTAGCTTAGAGGCAGGCAGAAAATCCAAACAGATAGACAGGAAGAGAAAGGAGAGGAAAAAGCAGCTGCCAGCTGCCACTGAAGGAACAAGATGCCAGCAGACCAGTAACCATGGCCACATGGCAACTTATAAATTAATAGAACTGGGTTAATTTAAGATATAAGATCTAGATAATAAGAAGCCTGCCATGGCCATAGTTTAAAAATAATATTAGCCTATGTGTGTTTATTTAGGTCCAGGCAGCTGCTGGACCAGCAGGTGAGAGAGATTTGTCCTGACCCCAGGCCAGGCAGGACACAAGAAAACTTTTAGCTACAGGAGACTGTTCTTTCTTTCCACCATGTGGGTGTTAAGGTTTTGAACTTAGGTCTTTGGGTTTAGCTACATACGCCTTTACCCATTGAGCTGAGCCCTCTCATTGGCCCAACAATACATTTTTTTTCTAAAGTTTAATTGGATTTCTGTAGGCAAACTGTTTATTCCAGCTACTTATATTTCTTTGCCTTATTTCTATACCACTCCAGGCCTGAAGACTTACGCAGAGAATTTGGTCGATACGGCCCCATAGTAGACGTTTACATCCCACTTGACTTCTATACTCGCCGCCCCCGAGGATTCGCTTATGTTCAATATCCTTTATTTTATGTGTGCATGCAAATATACATGTGCTTATATGTATTTAGGAGTGTATGTTATGAGATCGACATTGTCTAAAGCAGTTCACAGTAGCTGGCAAGTACCCCCGTAACCCCTAGTTGGGTCAGCTTGTTAGCTAGACTCCAACCATAAGCCTAGCATGACAAAAGGCACCTAAGCTGGAGCAGAGTGAAGAGGGAGGGTGGACACAGGTGTAAAGCCTGGAAGAATGAGGCCTTTATCAAGCAAAAGATAGTCTTTGAGACTTCTGGCTTTCCTGCATTTATTCAGAGTTCTGGAGTCAAAGCTAAGTCTGATTTTATTGGTTCTACATCTCTGAAAAGTCCACTTTGCAACTCCTAAAGAGTAAAGGTCAAGGTTCAAGACCCAGTGTCCCTGAGGTCATTGCCAGTCTCCTTTTATGTGCATTTTTTGAGCTTCCTTGTTTGTTAGTTTAAGAAACTAGTAACAAGGCCCAGCATGGTGGCTCAGACCTTTAATCCTAGAGCTTGGGAAGCAGAGGGATCTCTGTTGGTTCAAGGACAGCCTGATCTATACACAGAGCTTCAGACCAGGCAGAGCTACAAAATGAGACCCTGGAGAGAGAGAGAGAGAGAGAGAGAGAGAGAGAGAGAGAGAGAGAGAGAGAGAGCTAGTAAGCAGCCTCCTGAATACAGCTACTTCCATTTTACACAGCTATTGCCCCTTATAATAAGGCTTGAGATCATATGCTTTAGAGGAGGGAATTTAGTGGAGCATTTCAAATCAGGATATGTGTTTCCAGATGGTCACAGATTGTTTTTGAATGAAAACCAAGGACATGACTGCTCCTATATATGGTTGAGGAAAAGGTTCATTGTAGACCTGAGAGAGAAAATAGCCAGAGGCATCTGGAAGGGCCCAGGCTGAACGGGACTATGGGGGAGGGGCAAGAGAGGAGCTAGGACCCAAGAGGCCAAGGGAGCATATATCCAAAATGGTTGTCTTGTAGTGGGAAGAAAAGCTGGGGAGGGGGGGGGGGGGGGGGGGGAGGGAGGAGAGGAAGGAAGAGACGAATGGTTAGGGTGGGGGTAGGGTATGCCAGCCAGGATGACTCTGTAACAGGTACTTGCAAAGGTGGCCAGCATCCACTTTGATGTTAATAGGCACCTCAGCCGTTTCCCAGGTTTCTTTGAAACCTAACTGTTTTCCTGCTATTTTATACTTACATCCCAGTAGTAACACCTAAGGGACTGTTCGAAGTAGTAGGTTCAAAGGTGGGCACCATCCTCAAAGGACCAGAGTAGTCCTTTGTGTCAGCTTACTTTTATTGTTGCAGTTTTGTTTATGAGTCATTTCTCCTAAATTCATAACTAGACTTTTAGTGATAGAGTACTTTTATTTGCAGAATAAAAGCTTCCGCACCCTGATATTTTCAGGAAAACCCTCATGGATCCTTTCTCTGAAAAGGGGGTTGGGGAGAAGCTCTAAACAGTTTATTGTAAAATGCCAACTAATCTGAGATTAACTTTTTTCTCACTTTTCAAACTATGCTGCTAATTGTATCTACTGTTCCATTTTTGTATTCATGTTTCTAAATCACAAGAGGGGATTTGTTGTCATAATGAAATACAAAAGCTTTTCTGGTTATTTACATTGGAGCCAGAACTTGGTTTTCCTGTTAACTTAATTCACATGTAAATAATACTCTAGAAATATTTTTACTTACCATCTGATGTCCAAAGTGTCCTTAACAGCTGATCATATTTGAAGATGTTCGAGATGCTGAAGATGCCCTTTACAACCTCAACAGGAAGTGGGTATGTGGCCGGCAAATTGAAATACAGTTTGCACAAGGTGATCGCAAAAGTAAGTGTAAATGACCATTAGCGCTCCATTACTAACTGAATGGGCCTCAGCAACAGCCGCGTTTTCCTTGAAGTTCTTCAGAAAGTGATACCGACTGAGTGGCCGCTACTGCGGTATTCAGTCAGCGAACCGTTAGAAGCCTTGTTCTTCATATTCCAGCACCAGGCCAAATGAAGTCCAAAGAACGCCACCTGTGCTCTCCAAGTGACCACAGGCGATCCAGGAGCCCCAGCCAGAGGAGATCTCGAAGTCGAAGTTCATCCTGGGGAAGAGACCGGAGGCGGTCAGACAGCCTGAAGGAGTGAGTTCTGAAAGCAGCCGTGCACGGCTTCATTGTTTACATTTTCTGGAAAACATTTTAAAGAATACTGGGTCGGGCTACTTAGATGATGATAGTATACCCCCCAAAGTGGGGAAGCAGAAGCAGATGTTGTGGGTGTCACATGCCCTGTAGCCCCAGCACTCAAGAATGGAATAAGCAGGATGTTATGCCCCAGGATTAAGGCCAGCTGGGGCTACACACTAAGACCGTATCTCAAAAATAATACATAAAGTAATATATACTCAACAAACAAGGTTAGGAATTTTAGATAAGTAAAATTTTCCTAAATGAACCCAGTAATTCAGAATCTTGACTTTTGAAAAGGAGCAAACTAAAAAACTGTACTAAACTAAGGTTGGCTAAAATACAATCAATTCTTTTGTTTGTTTGTTTTGTTTTTCAAAACAGAGTTTCTCTGTCTACCCCTGTTGTCCTGGAACTCCATCTGTAGACCAGGCTGGTCTTAAACTCAGAGATCAGCATGCCTCTGCCTCCCAAGCACAATTTATTCTTATAAATTGATAATGTATTATTATTAAGAATAATTTCCAGCTATGCCCATATTATAGAAAGGAGACAAGAAAATAGTAAGTTTGTTAAGAAGGGACACTCACAAGTTACCTATTTTTCTACTTAGGAATCTCTGTCTATTTTATTAGAACACAGCAATCACAATGGAAATCAAATGTTGATACTGCTGAAACAGTCATTGAAACTGGATTGTCAAGCCCAAATTCTCTTAAACATTTATGGTTTGATGCTTTAACTTTTTCACTGTGGAATTTTAAAGTGAATTCTGATCTTAGTATGATCCGAATACCTGGATGTGGTGGTAACTGAAAGGTGAAGGAGGCGGCTCTGGAATCTGAGGCCACCCTCAGCTATACAAAGAGTGTCAGACTAGCCAGGACCACAAGTGTGCCAGGCTGAAAAAACAAGCAGACAAACAAACAAAGAGAAAAGAAGAAGAACAGTACAATTGCACCGTGGAGTTAGGGAGGAGGCTCAGTTGGTAAAGTGTCCACCTTACAAGCATGAGAATCTGAGTTTGGATCCCCAGCACCAAGCCAAAGCTGGACGTTGTGGAATGTGTCTGTAGCCCTAGCACTAGAGGAAGCAGAGACAGGCATTTCCCTAGAGCTAGCTGGTCAGCCAGTTTAGCCAATTAGTGAGAGCTGGATTCAGTGAGAGACCCTGTCTCAAAAATAAAGTGGAAAGCCATAGAGTAAGACACCCAGTGTCAACCTGGGCCGTGATGGCACACACCTTTGATCCCAGCACTCCGGAGGCAGAGGCAGGTGGATTTCTGTGAGTTCGAGCCCAGCCTGGTCTACAGAGTGAGTTCCAGGACAGGCTCCAAAGAATTTAAAGAAGGTGAATTACCATTGAGTAATAGACAAAGCCACCTGACATTCTCCTTTAGTCTCTGCATGGGTACCAACGCTCCTCCATCCCCGCTCCGACACATGCACATACTCCCTGTCTCCCCCACCCCCCACACACAATTAAAAATAAAGACAGCCCTACTTCCACAGAATTGGGGGCAGGTTTTACTAGTTTTGGGTCTGCATTGCCCTCATCTCTGGGAATTTTGTCTCCTAAGTCCCAGCCATTTTGATAGCTTTGAACTCTTGAGGCTTGTAACTCGTTTTGTTTATTTTGGATATTCTCTAATGCTTTCAGATCATAAATGTTGTGAGGAGGCTTTTGCTTTTCTTTTGACAGAGAGTATCGATGTATAGCCAAGGCTGGCCTGGAACTTGAGATCCTCCTGCCTCAGCCTCTTGGAAAGCTGGGACAATAGGCATTTACCATCACGCTAGCTCATATAGCAGGTTTTGCTTTTATGAGCATTGTTTATGAACTTTAAATAGTTGTTTTCTTTCTTTCCCTATTTGTAAGGTTTTTTCTTCTGATTTTTATGCCTGTTAACAGTTGTTTAACCCAGCTGGGTGCTGGGTACATGTCTGTAATTCCAGCACTTGTGACGTTGGACAGGATAATCATAAAATTGAGATTGGCTGGACTGCACAGGAAGACCCTGACAGAGAGAGAGAGAGAGAGAGAGAGAGAGAGAGAGAGAGAGAGAGAGAGAGACAGAGACACAGAGAGAGAGAGAGACAGAGAGACAGAGAGAATGCTTAACCCAATCTAAATATACAGGACTTTTTGCAGAACTATGGCATATGATATAGGGTCACAAAATAAAAATGTTTTGAACATATATTCTAGTATAACAGATATTGCAGACTTGTTACTTATGTTTGAACCAAAAGCACGAGTGATAAAATTAGAATTATTTTTTTTAGGACTGGAGGTGTGGTTTGGTGTATTCACCTAGCAAACACAAGGCCCTGTGTAGTTGGTTGGTTTTTTTTTTTTTTCTTTTTTTACTTTTTAGGGGCATGCCACTCAGCTCCCAGATAAATACAGAGACTTTTTTTTTTTGGAGCTGAGAATCGAACCCAGGGCTCAGACTTATTCTTACTTATGAATGCCTAGCCTTAGCTTGGCTTGTTTCTAGCCAGTTTTTCTAACTTAAATTATCCCATTTCTCTTTAATTACTGTTTGCCTCTGGGCTTTTATCCTGTCTTTATTCTATATGTCTTTCTTTCCTTCTTACGTCGTGGCCAGCTGTGTGGCTGAGTAGCTAGCCCCTGGCGACCTCCTCTCGTTCTCCTTTTCTTGCTGCTCGCTCCCTTCCCTAGAGTTCTCCTCCTATTTATTCTCTCTGCCTGCCAGCCCCACCCATTTCTCTCTCCTGCCTAGCTGTTGGCCGTTCAGTTCTTTATTAGACCAATCTGGTGTTTTAGACAGGCAAAGTAACACAGCTTTACAGAGTTAAACAAATGCAACATAAAAGAATGTAACACATCTCTGCATCATTAAACAAATGTTCCACAGCATAAATAAATGTAACACATCTTAAATTAATATTCCACAATATCCCCGGGTTCTAGCCCCAGTGCTGCCAAAAAAAAAAGAGTGTATTGTCACTAATGTATTAAAACATAATGTGTTAATCAGATTTCCCATCATTATAACAAACATCTCCAAGAAGAACTTAGGGAGGAAAGATTTATCTTGCTCAGAGTTTCAAAGGATCCAGCCCATGGGAGGCTAGGTTCATTGCTGTGGGCCTGAGGTGACTATCATGCCCAGGGACCTTATGGTGCAAACTGCTCAATTCATGGCAAACAGTAAGCTTGGAGGAAAGAACAGGTGATAAGAAACAGCTGTTGCCAGGCAGTGGAGGCACATGCTTTTAATCCCAGCACTTGGAAGGCAGAGGCAGGTGATTCCCTGAATTCAAGGCCAGTCTGGTCTACAAAGTGAGTTCCAGGACAGCCAAGGCTACACAGAGAAACACTGTTTCAAAAGAGAGAGAGAGAGACAGAGACAGAGACAGAGAGACAGAGAAAGCCTTAAAAGCACCCCCAGTGATCCACTACTTAGAAGGCCTCACCTTCTACCTTACACCTCCTCCTGATGATGCCATACACTACGAGTTCATCAAAGGACTAACCCACTGATAAGGTCAGAGCCCTCAGAATCCACTGGCTAGCAACCAGGCCCCTAATACTTGAGTCTGGGGAGGATATTTTCTTTTCTTTTTCTTTTTCATTTTACCAGTATGGGTCTTTTACTTGCATGTATGTCTGTGCCTCACATGTATGCAATACTTTCAGAGGACAGAAGGTTCCCGATCCCCTGGAACTGCAGTTACGAACAGTTGTGTGTGGCTGAACATGTGTTTGTTAGGAATTGAACCCAGATCCTCTGGAAGAGCAGCAAGTGCTTTTAACCACTGAGCCATCTTGACAGCGCCTGTGGGGTGTATTTCATATTCAGACCATCGCACATATTCAGTGCAGTATAAAGCATGCCAGGAAGTACTGTCTCTTAACCTGTCGTCTTGTATAAAGTACATGCTCTAATGTCACACATGCTTTCAGGTCTCGACACAGGCGGTCTTCTTACAGTCAGTCCAAATCTCGCTCCAAATCACTACCAAGGCAGTCTACCTCAGCAAGGCAGTCAAGAACACCAAGAAGGAATTCTGGATCTAGAGGAAGGTCAAGATCCAAGTCCTTACCAAAAAGGTCCAAGTCAATGGAAAAATCACAGTCACGCTCACCTCAAAAGCAGACTGGCTCAGGAGCAAAATCAAGATCACATGGACAACACTGTGACTCCCTAGCAAGATCGCCATGCAAGTCCCCCAGAGGGTACACCAGTTCTGGAACTAAGACACAGACAGCAAAGCATCCTCAGTTTCGGTCACATTCCAGATCTCGGAATTATCATCCTAAAAACAGTTGGTGAACAGCAACATCTCAAAGAGCTCCAGGGCTCTGCTATAAGTTATTAAACCTGGTTGTGGTTAAAATTCTTCAAGGCTTATAGAAATGTGAACTGGTGTTAGTCACTTTGGGCATATGGAAGGAATAAAATCGACCTAACTCTGATGACTAAATATTTGATCTCCATGTAAGGGCTTATCCACAAATCACTGTGTGTGCAGTGTAACCATTAGGCTGCGTTTTGTTCACACTGTAGCAAGGGGGTACTTCCCAAAGGAAATAGGCAAAATGGACCCAATATAAAAATTCTCCTTAGATATTAAATATTATCAATAATGTCCTTTATAAAAATGTGTTTTACTCTAAAGCACTTTCCACATAAAAAGTAATTGTGACTATATAGAATTGCATAGGCCAAACTTAAACTCTTTGACATCCGTCTTTCTTGTGACTTTTGTTTAAGCTTGGGCCAATTCTTGGTAGGTACTAGTTCAAATTACAGTATTCTCAAATCTCAAAAGATAAAATTTACATAGAGATTCCATATCTGCTGAAAAGATAGTTAAAAGATAGTTAAACGATATTTAAAAGATAACTCAAAGAACATGTCATTGTTTTTTTAAATACAACAGCATAGGCCAGTTGGCATGAAATGATATCCATGTTTGCTTAAAATATGAAAACAAAGCCAGGTGTTGGTGGCACATGCCTGTAATCTCAGCACTTGGGAGATGAGGTAGGAGGGTCAGAACCAGCATGGACTGGGCTACATGAGACCCTGTCTAAAAATAAATAAATGCTTTTTTTAAAAAAGTGAAATCATTTTAGAAGTACTAGATTTTGAATGATTTGAGACTACTCTAAAAATTATGATGTGGAATACTCAGAATCCACAAATATTCATATTAAGCCTTACATATTTGAAGTATAGTACATTTTGTATAAATTCATATTTATACCATTATTTCTATATAGCTATTTTCATCTGCATTTTTTCTTTTTAGAGCTCTAGTTCAATATTCTAATTATATACAAAGTCGTTTTTAAAAAAGAATTAAACACATTATATTAAGAAGTACTAGCTAATGAGATGGCTTAGTGAGGAAATCCACTCACCACCCAAACCTGGCAACCTGAGTGCAGGCTGGGCAATCTGAGTTCAGTTCCTGAACCCACTGAAAGGTAGAAGAGACCTGACTCCTGCAAACTGTCTCTGACTTCCACACATGTACTATAGCGTGTGTGTGTGTGTGTGTGTGTGTGTGTGTGTGTGTGTGTGCGCACGCGCGCGTGTGCGCGCACACACAAAAGAAAAAGAAAAAGATCTTCATAAAAACAGCTTTGAGGTGAGGTATGTGACTTTTACATTATGTTACTCTACTTTTAAAAACCAAATAAGTTTGTTGACAATTATTGCTTTTGTAGTTGTTATAACTTAGAATTTCTTTTAAAATGTGTTTGAGGTTTACATTTCTGAGGTTTGCATATGACTGTCATAGGAGATATGTTTACAGATTTACTTTGTTGTATCACATTACTGAAACACACTGTCAGCCCTTACAGCTAATATTTATGCCTGGAATACCTAAGAAACCTGTCTTACATTTTCAGTATTTGGAGCCATGTTGCTACTATTAATTTCCAATATAGACTTCCATATTTTTTGCATTTTTAAATCCTTTATGTGAGAAACAACTTTACAAAATAATTTGTATGTCAGTGATATTTGGAGAAGTACCACAAATTAATGTATATTATACTCTCTGAATATATTTTCTCTATTTAACCATAGCAAAATTTATTTATTTCAAAATTTCACTCTGATGTTCCTCTGTAATAAAGCAGTTATAAAAGTGTGGGAGACTGTTGAACGCTTACAGGAAGGTTTGAAGTGCTATCCTGACATGTGCATATGTATACACAGTCGTCCTCAATAAGGACTAACACATGCAAAGTCTTGGGTTCTTCAATCCCAGCACCACAGCGGCAGGGGTAGGAAACCAAGGAATTAACTGTACTTTTAGTGTCTTTATACTTACAGATCATTTTATCAGGAGATCATTATCTCAAGGGTGCATAATCTATTCATCACAAAATGTTTGCTAACAACAGACCAAAACTATCGTTCCATCCCATGCTAGCTTGGTGAACAGATGAGTAGAAATAGGCTTACTCATAGAAGCATGGGCAGCTTACAGGCAGCTGTACTGTGGAAGGAGAGCTCCCCCCCCCAGCAACTGTGTCTGTGTCCTATGTGCTATCTCATGAGGCCTCCTCCCCTCCCTCCAGGAAATGTTAGTGGGCCCAGTCTCATGAGGGTACAGTGAAGTAGTCATGCCTGCTCTGATCTCTACATGGCGGTGACCATGTCATGCCCAGATAACAGCCCTCCATAACACTTAGAAAAAAGTTAATTTATTCCTGAACATATTTAAAAGTTTCACTTCTGCTTGTCTGGGTTTTCTAGTAAAATACCGTTAATCCCAAAGATGCAAGGAGAAAGACCAGTGACCTGAATCATCATGGCCAAATTAATTAAAGTAAGCAACTAATTAAAGCAAGCTTTTTTATTCATGTCCATAGGCTGTCTCCCCCTAAAATCGAGATTCAAGAGATCAGCAATGGATGTGAGGAAGACAAACTTTTATAGCCCAAATGGGAGATTTGGCAGACAAATAGGCAGGGTTACAGAAGCAGAGCATAAGCACGCCAAGTTAGTCATAATGACCTCCTGAAACAAAGATATGGTCGCAAGGTGGTCATAACAAGGTAGTCATGACCACAGGTTGTCACAGGTGGTCATAAATATATATCTCACATCTGACCTGAAAGTTGCAGGCAAAGTGTGTGTGATGGGGGATGGGGACTGGGCCTGGCTTGGGCTTTTGAAACCTTAAAGCTCACCCCTAGTGACACAACTACTCCAGCAAGTTGGGGAGGAAAGGGTTTATTCAGCTTACACTTACACATTGCTAATCATCACCAAAGGTCAGGACAGAAACTCAAACAAGGTGGATCCTGGAGGCAGGAGCTGATGCAGAGACCATGGAGGGGTGCTGCTTACTAGCTTGCTTCACATGGCTTAATTAGCCTGTTTTCTTATAGAACTCAGGACCCACCATGGGCTGGGCTCTCCCGCATTGATCACTAATTGAGAAAATGCCTTATAGCTGGATCTCAAGGAGGCATTTCCTCAACTGAATCTCCTTCCTCTCTGATGACTCTAGCTTATGTCAAGTTGACACACAAAACGAACCAGTACACTCACACCTCCTAATCCTTTCTAAACAGTCCACCAGTTGGGAACCAAACATTCAAATATATGAGCCTATGGGGGCCGTTCTCATTCACACCACTCCCTGGCCCCCACAGACTCTTGCCATATCATAATGCAAAATGTATTTAGTCCAACTTCAAAAGTGCCCATAGTCCTTCATAGTCTCAACATGGTTTAACAGTCCAAAATCTCTTCTGAGACTCAAAGCACTCTCTTAACTATAAGCCCCTCTTAAAATCAAAAAGCATGTAACATACTCCTAACATAGAATGTATATTTTCATTCCAAAAGGGAGAAAGGGGCATAATGAGAAAATGCTGTACCAAAAAACCAGCAGGGCAAACTCCAAATCCGACTTGCCCATGCCCAATGTCAAGGGTTTATTAGATGGCTCTTTGTATTTCCTGTTCCTCTCAGCTTTGCGGACTGCAACACACTTCTCTCTCTTGGACTGCTTCCCTAGTCCTCCTTCCTCCACCTCTTCAACACACCACTGTATGGATCGGATGTGAGCTCCTAACTACTTCTCCAGCACCACGCCTGTCTGCTTGCCACCACAGTCCCTGCCCTGTGATGGTCATGGACTCACCCTCTGAAACTAAAGCAAGTCCCCGTTTAAATGCTTTCGTTCACAAGTTGCCTTGTCATGGTGTTCTGTCACCCAAGAATAATCCTACCTCAGACAGAAGTGATTACAGGGGTGTCGGCTCACCCTGGGGGCACCTTCATTCCGTGAAGCTCTGGGCTTTCCTTCACATTTCTCATCTACTTGAGCACAGGAGTTGGCTCCAGCTTTACCTTTCCCGGTGTTCTTTTTTTTTTTTTTCCCTTCAAACTGTACATTTTATGTATCTTTCTGCCCCACTTATTCTTTTCATTGTAGTTCTGCATAAGCACGATTCCTAATAGCCATAAGACATAGTCAATACTAGACTGTCTTGCTGGACAGTGGTGGCGCACACCTTTAATCCTAGTACTTGGGAGGCAGAGGCAGGTGGATCTCTGTGAGTTCAAGGCCATCCTGGTCTACAGGATAGCCAGGGTTACACAGAGAAACCCTGTCTCAAAAACAAAAACCACTACCACCACCACCACCACCACCACCACCACCACCACCACACCACAACAACAACAACAACAAACAGGCTATCTTGAAATCTCCCCTGCCAATAGCATTAGTCCAAAACTCTTCAATTTAGCTTCAGGCAGATTTTTTGGGGGGCAAGGGCAAAAAGCAGACATATTCTTTCCCCAAATGTCACAAGAATGGTCTCCAATATTCATCCCCTCTGAAAGCTCTTGAGCTGGGTCTCCACAGTTCATTTTGCTCTTAGCACTACTGTCTTCCATGCTCCTACTAGTATGGATTAACCCCCACTTAGAGCATCCAACCACTTTTCCAGTCCAAAGCCCCAAGGTCTTCCATATTCTTCCAACAGACAAAATGACCAGGCCTGTCACAGCACTATCCCACTCCTGGTACCAAGTTCTGTCTTAGTCACTGCCAACTTTCACTGTGACAAACAATGACCAAGGCAACGTTTTAAAAGGCAGCACTTAACTGAGGGCTTGCTTACAGTTTCAGAGAATTAGTCCATGACCACAATGGTGGAGAGCATGGGCAGGCAGACAGGCATGGCACTGGAGCAGGGGCTGGAGCTAGTCTGAAAGTTGTAGGCAGAGAGAGCAGGACTGTGGTGATACTGTGTTCTGAAATACATTGTGCACCCTAATAAACTTACCTGGGGTCAGAGACAGAACAGCCACTATATTAAACACAGTGTTAGGCAGTGGTAACGAACTCCTTTAATCCTAGCATTCTGGAGGCAGAGATCTGCCTGGATCTCTGTGAGTTCAAAGTCATAGTGGAAAAAGCCAGGCATGGTGACACACGCCTTTAATCCCAGGAAGTGATGGCAGGAAGCAGAAAGGGATGTAAGGCTTGAGGACCAGAAACTAGAGCCTTTTTTAAGCTTTTAGCTTTTAGCAGCAGTTCAGCTGAGATCCATTCGGGTAAGAACTCAGAGGCTTTCAGTTTGAGGAAATGAGATCAGCTGAGGAACTGACAAGGTGAGGTCGGCTGTGGCTCGTTCTGTTTCTCTGATCTTTCAGCATTCACCCCAGTACCTGGCTCTGAGTTTGTTTTTATTAATAAGACCTTTTAAGATTTGTGCTACACAGGACTGGGTCTTGTTTGGCTTTTGAAACCTCAAAGCCCGCTCCCACTTCCCTCTAGGAAGGCCACACTTCCTAATACGTTCTAAATGGTCCACAAACTGGGAACCAGCCACTCAGATATATGGGCATGTGGGGGCCTTTCTCATTCACACCATTACAGCCCCCTCTTCCTCAGCCAACCTAACCAACGTAATTCTGGACTGGTGTGCTCAGAAGCTAACTAGTCCCTCATGTGTGTGCCTGGAGGCTTGTCTTCTAGGGGATTCCTTCAACTATTTTTGACTATTACTGTGTGCTTGAAACTGCTCTCTTAAGTTATTCATTCATGTATTTGACCACATCTACATCATAAAACAATGCCATTCCAAATAAGGAGGCCAGGATGCAGAAGAATGTGTTACAGGGGCACACAGACACAACTGGAAAGCTGAGGGAAGGTCCATTCAGAGTTCTTTCCCTAGGCACTGTGCCCTGTCTTTTGCAAAAGTAGCCTTGACAAGTAAGACTCTTATCTCAAAACAAAACAAAATAACAACCAAAAAATAAAAAAATAAAAATAACCTTAAAGCTAAAACAATGTCTACAGGAAAGCCAGAGAACTCAATCAGTGGAAAATGCATAGAAGTGGAAAATCAAGAAGGCCACACCTACTCAAAAAGTCCACACCTTCTTTCAATTAGTGCCACGCCCTGATGACCAAAAATGTAAATCTAAGAGCCATGGGGACTATTCTTATTTAAACCCCCAGAGTGGCACATGCCTGCAACCCAAGCATTTGAGAGGAAGAGGCAGGAGGGTCAAGAATTTAGGTCATTCTCAGATGCCTCCAGAGTTTTAGGTTATCCTGGGCTATGTGAAACTTGAATCAAAATTGAAAACAAAAGAAAAGTAAAAATGCACACAGGGATATTGGCCTGAATGCACAGTGGCTTTAAGAGCCATGGGAGGTGGGGGAAAGAGGCAATCCCATCTTTGAAGACTGGCCTCGTATCATTTAAGAGCAGCCTAATATTTGAGGAGTAAGCTTTATTTTGTTCACCTTTGTAAGGAACCTGAAGGGCTCTAGCAGGCCAGAGCAGGGCCAACATGGAATTGCAGGGTTTACCTTTACCCTTCTCCCTCTTGCTAAACTGTAGATTACATTCCTAAAGCTAGCTCCCAAAGTCCATTCCCTTATTTGGCCACTGACTCATTCCTGAGACAAAACACCAAGGTCCAACACTCAAAATTCATTATTTATCTAACATGTCCAATCAGGATTTACCAACTCACCCTAGCACAGACTCCCCTTTTTTCCCCTTAAAAACCCTCAACTGCAAAAAAGCACCCGCTTGCTGCTGCTGCTGCTGTCTGCTGCTGGTCTTTGCAGCCGTTTACCCTACCCTACCCATTTGCCCATCCTGGATAACAAATCTCCTTGGTGCTGAGAATTTGGTATCTGGGTGTGTCCTGTACTGACTCTGACGGGAGCTAACCTCCCTTACAGAACCAGTGTGAGCCCTTGTTTTGTAACAAGAATACCTCAACAGTAAGTTGTCCAAGGCTGGGTAGGGGGTGTTAGTATGTTTTGGGTAGTACTAAAGAATGAACTTGTGTATGTTTGGCGAGAATTCCACCAGTAAGCATATTATCAGCCCCATTAAATTTTTGTTGTTTTAAGGGAGAATATTGCTAATTCTAAATCAGTTATATCATCTAGGAAGGCCTTGATCTGCTCAACCTCCAGAATAGATAGGATTACAGGCATAAGTAACCACATCCAGCCTTAACAGAATCAAAATCAAAGCCCTCTATGATTTCATGTTTTCAAATAAATACCAAAATATCTTCCTGCTCACCTGGGTGTGGCAGTCCATGTCTGTAATACCTAATTTGACCCTATCTCAAAAATTAAAAACTGGCCTGGCACTGGTGGTGCATGCCTTTAATCCCAGCACTCAGGAGGCAGAGGAAGGTGGATCTTTGTGAGATCGAGGCCAGCTTGGGCTACAGAGTGAGTTCCAAGAAAGGTACAAAGCTACATAGAGAAACCCTGCCTCGAAAAACCAAAAAAAAAAAAAGAAAAAAGTAAAAAACAATTCAAAACAAAAACCACCACCACCAAAAGTCTCCTGTTCAAATGCCTTGGGCAGTCTGTGGTCCCCACACATGGTTTTTGGGGTGGGAGGCAGAGTGTTTGTTTCCAATGCTAGGTAGGACTCTACAGTTGAGCTATGCTGGAGATAACTGAAAGTCATCCAGATGTTTACTGAAAGGAAAAGAAAAAACAACAACCACCAGGCACTGTGGTACACGCCAGCAATACTAGCTCTTGGAATCCTGAGTTGGAGGCCAACCTGGGTTATAGGAGTCCCTGTCTATCAATAAATAAAGAGTAAGACAAAAAGTGCAAAAAACAAGTTTTCTGACTTAAAAAAAAAATCTGAAAACAAAAATACAAGGGGAAAATTTTTGTTAGAAAAATAAAAAATAAAACTGAAAATAACCAGGCACATGAATGCCTGTAATCTAGAAATCAGGAAGTGAAGGGAGGAGGCCCGTCTTTCCAAGCCAACTTGGACAATGAGACCTATTAAAAACAACAAACAACAACAACAACAACAGCAACACACACACACACACACACAGACACACAGACACACACACACACACAGACACACATCAACCAACAAAAAACCCCAGGGTCTGGAGAGATGGCATAGTAGTTAAGGCTAGAGGCGCAGGTTCGATTTCCAGAACCCACCTGGCAGCTCACAGACATTCGTAACTCTAGCCCAAGGATCACCTGACTCCCTTTTCTGGCCTCTGTGGGTAGCAGGCACACATGTGATGCACAGACACAGATGTAGGCAGAACCCATACACAAAAAATAGCAATTTTTAAAAATGAAGAACCAATTCTGAAGATGAAAGGAAAATACTTTTGACCTGCCATCTTTTCTCCCAACACAGGAGACTGCCAAGAACATGTTCACAATTCACGTTTGACAGTCAGGTTAACTAACTCTAATCTTGAGGAATTCTCTGTAACTGAAGTACTTGTGTACACACAAGCAGCTCTGGAGGATGGCCTGTAATATTTACAGGTGTTTTTAAGGTTGAAAATTCATTGTGTGTCTGCATATGGGAGAGGGCTTATGGCACGACATTATAGGCACGTGCCACTAGGTCTGTCTGGCAAATAAGTTAGTGGTTCTTAAATTTTTGTGTTTTTCAGTATGGGAAATTGGAGCTAGAGCCTCTTGCATGGTAGACAAGAACTCTAGCACTGAATAGTATTCCCAGCCCCAACAATGCACTTAATACACCCAGACTACTGCTGGACACAGTTGTGATCCCAACAGTGGGGAGACACAGGCAGGAGGACCACAAACTCAAGGCAGTCTGGTCTCCACAGAAAGACCTGTCTCAAACTGAAAAATCAGAGAGGTTGATATATAACTCAATGGTACCATGCTTGCTAGCATGCCCAAAGCCCAGGGTGTTCCTTCTCTCTCTCTCTCTCTCTCTCTCTCTCTCTCTCTCTCTCTCTCTCTCTCTCTCTCTCTCTCACACACACACACACACACACACAGAGATTGCCTTTTAGAGCTGGATGTGGTAATGCATGACTTCTGAAGCAGGCCTCACAGTGAACTCCTGGACTACAGTAATGTGGGACCATGGCTTAAAACCAAACAAAAATAACTTTTTGTGGTGAGGGGTGGGTTTGGTGAACATTAATGATGACACATGAGCAAGCCAGTAAAGTGTTCCTACATGGCCTGCTTGCTTCAGTTCCTACCTCTGGTGGTCTGCCCTGAATTCCCTCAGTGACAGATTGTGACCTGGTAAAATAGAATGAATCCTTGCTTCCCCAAGTTATTTTTTTCTTCTTTTGAGACCTCTCCATGCATCCCTGTCTGGCCTGAAACTTGCTATGTAGACCAGACTGGCCTCAAAACTCCATTTGCTTTCCCAATTGCTGGGATTAAAGATGTGAGCCCCCAGACTCAGCCCAAAGTTTCTTTTTTTGTCATGTTGTTTATTACAGCAACAGAAAGCTAACTGTCCACTTTCACTGGCAAAACTGGCTTCTTTCTGTAATGTCATACTCGGTACACACGTCTCTCCAGCACGCCATTGTGAACCAGGAACAGGGTGGGGGTTGTTGGCTTTGCGCCAGCACCACCAGACCCAGGAATCAGTCAGCCACTCTTGATCACCAGTCACCGGGTGGGTGTTTAGTTACACCCTTTCCAGAGCTGTTCTGGCCCTGGTGGCTCAGGGGGAGAAACACTGCAGGAGCCCTGGATCAGTTTCTTCTCAGCATTAACATTTAGAGCTCATGTTTCTGTTGCCATGGTAAACAGCATGACCAAAAGCAATTTGGGAGTTTAGTTTTGAGACAGAGCCTGGGTGGCCTTGAACTCACAGATTTGCTTGTCTCCCCAGTACTGTGATTAAAAGTGGTGGCCACCATGCCTGGCCCTACAGTCCACCTTTGAGGGAAGTCAGGTGAGAGGCTTGGTGTAAGTTCCAGACAAAAGCAGACTCTGAGGAACCACTGAGTAATATTCTGGAATTTGTGGCTGTGATCACCACTGAAATGCAAACTTGGCTTTACCAAGACGACAGGTGGTCTGCTGGAGCTGAAAAATCAGCTGTAACTAACAAGCATCATAAAGTAAAAACTGTGCTTCATTGGACAGTGGAGTATCTCCTGAAGGTCAGCTATGCAAACTGTGGTCTGAGGGTCAAGACTACAAGTCAAGGAGGCTTGAGAACTTGGCAAATGTGGAAGAATCCCCACGTTACTGGTTTTAAAGGGACCACAGTATCTTGGTCTTATCAGTGTGACGTCACTGAAGTGCTATCATGACCTTTTTCTGAGACAAGTGCCCTCCTCCTGCTTGCAACTTCTGAGGACTAGGATACAGGCCCTGGAACAGCACTAGGCCGACATAAAACACTGTCCACCCTCATGGGTGTACCTTACTCAATGGCTCCCCACCTTGTGTGTGCATATGTAGCGGCTGTGTACCATACCAAGTGCATGGTCAGGGAACAACTTGAGTCTACGTTTCATATGGCTTCTAGGAATGAAACTCAAGTTGTCAGGTTTGTGCAGTAGCACATACACCTGCTGACCCACTGCAGCTTGCAGGAGCTGAGGCTCACAGGTTTGCTGAGCTGGCTGGCCAGTGAGCACTGGGATCTTTCTGTCTCCCTCCCTAGCTCCATGATTACAAGGTCACTGGCTCAGTCTGCTAGGAATGCAAATTTGGGTCCTCAAGCTTGCATAGACATCTCCCCAACCCTTCAAATATTCCTTTTAGTGGGTGGTGGTGCCTGAGAGGTCATAGGATAACCTGCAGACAGATGCTGTCCATCTTGTGGCTTCCAGGGACTTCAAGCTGGTGCCATGTGCCTTTACCTCAATAAATGACTCATGTATTTGCAGACTGCTCAGGAAAACTTTTAGGATTAACCTTGGCTTTACAACCGAAGTCCCCATAGTAAAGAGTTCGACTTTTAAAAATCTCTCCATTTTAATCGTCACACACCTACACTATTGAGAAGTTTGATTATCTCACTGTCCAACTGCCGTTTATCTTCATGTAAGCTTTAAATTCCCAAGTCTCCATCTAACACTGCAACAATCGTGTGCCACAGCGCACAAGTGGAGCTCAGAAGACAAGTGGGTGGAGTAAACTCTCTTTCCACCTTCAAGTGAGTTCCAGGGATCAAAATCAGGCTTTCCAGGCAAGCTCCTTTACCCTGAGCCATTTCCCGCATCCCTTTAATTTAATAAATAAAAGTAGCATTTTCTTGCGGAAAACTGTAGGGGCCTGTGAGAGCTCAGAGGCTAAATGCATTTGCTGCTCTTCTGAGTTCTTTTCCCAGCACTGACAGCCCACAACCATCTGCAATTTGAGCTCCAGAGATCCAATTCCTCCAGCCTCCAAGGGCATTGCACTCACATGCACATGATTAAAAATTAATCGTTATGTAAAAATGTTTAAAAAGCACACAAGTCAAGCAATAATAGTTCATATATATAAAAGTAAATAAATCCTAAGTCAGGTGTGGGAGCTTGCCTATAATCCCAGCTCCTCAGGAGGCCCAGGCAAAAAGATAACAAGTTTCAGCCCTGCTGGACCCCGAGACAAGTTCAAGGACAGCATGGGAAACAAAGAAAAAAAATCTCAAAATAAAAATGAAAAACTACATATTCCAGACCTAGATAGTTGACTGGTAGGAAGCTTGCTTGCCTAGGATGCACAAAGACCCGTGTTTGATCCCTAGCACATCAGCCAGGGGCGGTGGTGCATGCCAGCAATCCCAACACCAGAGGGTTGAAGGCAGAATCACAAGTTCCAGGTAATCTCACCTCTATAGCTGAGCTCTAGGTCAGTCAGCCTGTACTGCATGAATTCCTCTCAGAATTGCCTATATTTACAACCAGCTTTACTTCTAAGATGGGAAATTCTTGCTCTCAGAGGTAGGTTAAATTTAAATTTTGTAGCAAGATTCAAGACCATAAGAACTTCAAAGTCCAATCATGAAGTCGCCTGCTCACACATCCATTCAAGTCAGCAGTCATACACAAAAAGCCACGACTAGCTTAAAAGGGGGGGGAGGCCAAATTATTATTGATTTAAAATTTGATTACAACCAATTTTGTTGGCATTTAAAATTTGAGGCGTTTTAAATCTTAATAATGGCTACATACTGATATCCAGAATTCAAGTTTGGTAAAAATAGGAAAATTTCTAGTAATTACAGATTAAAAGGCAAGTCAATTTAGAGAAACACAGACAAACTCCATGTTTACAGTGATTGTGCCAGATTTAACCTTCAGTAGTACATGAGTTTCACATGTAGATCTTCTCTTTTGAGATTTGACAGCTGTTCTTAAAAAAGTCAGTACCTGTGCAAACAGTCTTCCATGTGCTGTAAGCACCCACTTAAAATATCTCCACTGTATATACAAAACACCCACCACATCTGCAGGGCAAAATACATACTTTCATAACAAAACTATAATGTACCTCTCAAGTATGAACAATATACACATAATACATGGTATACAGTATTTACAAAATATAAAATATAATACAAGCTGCTTATGTGTGACTTAAGCTCATCTCCTGCTGGCAAGTTTCCACTGCTGTATCCATTACCTTTTAGAGTCCAAGGATTTGGGAAAAATCTATGTTTAACATACATATTGAAAACTAAAATCTAAGTCTGAACTTTTAGGAGCGTTTTCAAGTGCACTGCCATCAGCTCCCGGCTTTGGCCGGGATTTTCAGCAGGGCTTCCCATCCAGTGACTCGGAGGCTTTGGAAGCACACTAGGGGAAGGTGGATCACTAAACTTGGCTCCAGCGTAATTTTCCTTTTGGCTCACTTCTGTTAGAAATGCTGATTTCTTCAAATGGTTGCTTTTAATGTTCTCAGTATTTTTAAAAGGCTTTTTTTCCTGCTTCTGCATTCTATCCGGGGAAGCAGAATCCTGCCCAAAGTCATTTTCAATCCTTTTTGCAGAGGTGATCTTGGTTAGTGGCAAGTGACACTTGCTTTTCTGTCTGTTTATCTTTGGTTGTTCACACAAGTGTATACCATGCGCAAGCTGGCCGTGGGGAAGGGCAATTTTCTCCGATTTTCCCATTTTTGATTTTAAAACCTATAAAGGAACACAAAAGTGAATACAGTTTAAAGGTTACCTTTATATCATTTTTCTGCATATCATCTTTCAAATTCTCTAGAATTTAACCCAGTTTCCACTAAGTATGTGTTAGTTGTCCTTGCTACTAGGTTTCCAAATATGTTGCTACTGAAACCATGAAAATCAATGCTGTTACCAGCATACATATAAAGTAAAATATCTAACAAAAAAATTCAAAGTAACTATGTCCATCTTATCTAACTGCAAGCAACTCTAACGGGCAAATGTCCTTTGTGGGTTAGAAAAATGTTCCTGTATGCCTTTCAGATTCGATAAATTCATGAAAAATCCATCCTTTTTTTTGGAGGGGGGGTTGGTTTATTTCTTCGAGACAGGGTTTCTCTGTGTACTTTTGGTGCCTGTCCTGGATTTCATTTTGCAGACCAGGCTGGCCTCGAACTCACAGAGATCCGCTTGGCTTTGCCTCCCGAATGCTGGGATTTAAGGCGTGCTAACCACCACCCAGGTATGAAAAATCTTTTAAGCCCAGCCAAGAGGCCTGTAAAGCAGAAAGAAGCAGGAGATCTAGGCCAGCCTGAGCTACTTGGCTAATCTTGTAAACTCTGACCCATCCCCCAACAAACAGAACAAAAACTTTTGTTCACTGTAGTAACTTTCCTAACCAAAACTGGGACTTACAGAAGTTTTCGTCAAGTGAGAACCTCTATCATTAGATTCTCGCCTTTCTCGTACTTGCACGATAGCAAAGACACAAAACCCGAAAGCTAAGTCAAGGTCACCCACCCACCCACGCACGCACGCATCGTTAAGGGTGGCACAGCCTCCCCTTTCAACACTGCCTTTGAAGAATAAAATCTTCGTGGCCAGGCCTTTTAGATTAATACTTGAAAACAATCTTAGAACTAATCTTAGCAGATGTGGTGCTGCACGTCTGTAATCGCAGAATTTGGGGGAGTAGGGGCGGGGGCTAAGTTATCAGTTATTCTCAGTTGCATAGTGAGTTCCAAGCTAATAATAATAATTACGTAAGCGCCTGTCTGAAAAACTGAAACAAAAAATAAAAAATCAAAAAATAAACACTGTAATAGCATGGCAAAGGTTTCTTTCTTTCTCTCTCTCTCTCTCGGTCTCTTTTTTTTGCTAAGACTACTCTCAAATCCCTCCAACCCCGACGAAATCTCATCCATATTATCCCAATCAGTTAATCGGCGTAGTTCGTTTTGGTTAACTTCTAAAACTCATTTTGGGCACCGCTCACAGCCCGGGGGCTGGGACACATTCGAGTCGGTCATCTGACACCAGACGCACGCTCCCGCCAACTTCCCAAACCCCAGGTCCCACTGCCCCTGTGGGTCCGGCCGCGCGTCCCAGTGGGCACCGCGCCTGCGCCCCCACCCGGCACCACCTTCATGAGCGCCCCAGAGCGCCGCACGTAGCGGGCTGACGTCAGCCCAGCGCGAGCCCCGAACGCTGAAACCCCCTGGAACGCCGCCAACCTTCTAAATGCGGGCTGTTGCTGGGCCGCAGCCGCTGCTCCCATTGGCTGGCTTCGGAGCCAATGGGCGGCGCCAGCGCAGCGGCCCTGGACTGTTCCCCCCCCTCCACACACCCCCCACCCCGCTTCCGCCCCGCGACTCCGGCGAGCGTCACGGAAACTTCCCTCCCGAGTAAACAGCCGCCCCGCCCCCACCGGCCCTACCTCCTTGCCGAGCGGGGGTTGTCTGTGCAGCAGGGCTGTGGCCGCTGGGCCTCGCTCCTCCTGCGCGGCGGTCGGCCCCGGCGCCGGGCTGCGGCCGCCCTCCAGGCTCGGCCGGTGCTGCTGGAACTGGTGGAAGCGGCTGGGGAGCTGCCCGGCCGGGCTGGCCCGTACCTTCTTCTTCCGCCGCTTCTTGGGCGCCGCCCGCGGGGCGGCCGCCGGGGCCAAGCTGCATCCGGACGGCGCGGCGCTGCGAGGCGCGGGGGCCAGGCACGGGCCATCTCCCCCGAGGAAGTGCGGCAGGAAGAGGGTGGGTGGCAGCGCGCGCGGGTCCGGAAGGCGCGGCAAGGGCGGCGGGGCCGGGCTCACCATCGGGAGGGCCCCGAGGAAGCCGAGCGGCGCCAGGCGGCCGCCCAGAGCGAGCTCTCGCTGGGGAACGGAGACGACGGTCATGGCGCTGCGAGGTTCGGGGTTCGGCAGAAGACGGGAAGCGGGCGTCACGGGGAGGCGGTGGCGGCTGCTGCTGGGAGATTCGGAGCAAGGACCATGACTCGAGCGGGGCGGCGCAGCAACAAATAGCCGGGGCCGCGGCTGCGAGTGTTGTTACCCGAGGCCCCGCCCCGTACCCGCCCACCTCCCTGGGGAGGCCCAATCAGAACACGCCTACCAGGCCACGCCCTCGGGTCCGCCTCCGCGCCCGGAGGCAAGACACAAACAAGCGGCTTGCAGCAGCCGGGCACAAAGAGCGCACTTTGCGCAGGCGCGTCCAACGGGCTCTCCTGGAGAGTGTCCCGTGAACAATGAAGTTGGACTTTGGCCTCAGCTCCCCCAGGCTCTCGCCAGGGGTGGGCGGAGGGAGGGGAGGGCGCTGGAGGAATTAGGAAGCTGCTGACTTCGAGAAAGGACAGTCCCCCTCCTCCCCCGCCCCGTTTTCATTCTATTTCGTTTTCAGCTCAACTTTAAATTCGTATTTAAGAGATTTCGGAGAACACCAAGGACTTATTCATTAGCACTAGTCAAGATCTGCCTCTATTTAACCCACAGTAAAGTGTGGTGCCGGGCGTTGGTGGCAGAGCCGGGCGGATCTCTGTGAGTTCGAGGCCAGCCTGGTCTACCAAGTGAGTTCCAGGACAGGCTCCAAAGCTACACAGAGAAACCCCCGTCTCGAAAAACAAAACAACAAAAATTTAACAAAAATAAGGGTTTGGTAGGATTAAAGTTTGAAGCTGGGGCCTGGTGGCTCAGACCTGTAATCCTACCCCCCTTCCCAGAGGCTGAGGCAGGAGAACAGTAAATTCTAGTGTGGGAAATTTAATGAGACTGCCTCAAAATAATAAAAAGAGGGCCAACTGTGTGGATCAGCAAGTAGGTAAAGTACTTGCTATGTAAACCTGGCAACCTGAGCCCCATCTTTGGAAGCCACATAAAAATGGAAGAGAACCAAAACCACAAAGTTGCCCTGTGACCTCCAACCACATGCTGTGACACAGCTGCTCCTACCACACACAGGCACACACACTGATGAGAACAGAAGATGGGAATGGACTAGACAGAACCCTAAAAGGTCTTATTAAAAACAAACCTTTGGGGTGAATGCTGGAAGATCAGAGAAGCAGAATAGGCCACCTCACCTTGTCAATTCCCCAGCTGATCCTGTTTTCTCAGACTGGAAGCCTCTGAGTCCTGGTCCAGAAGGGATCTCTGCTGTACTGCTGCTCAAAGCCTAAAAGCTTAACCAACCTCTAGTTCCTCGACCTCAGGCCTTATATACCTTTCTGCTTCCTGCTATCACTCCCTGGGATTAAAGGCATGTGTCACCATGCCTGGCTGTTTCCAGTGTGGCTTTAAACCCACAGAGATCCAGATGGATCTCTGCCTTTAGAATGCTAAGATTAAAGGTGTGTGTGCCACGATTTTCTGGCCTCTGTATCTAGTGGCTGTTCTGTTTTCTGACCCTAGATATGTTATTAGGATGCACAATGTATTGGGGGACACAATTATCACCTAGGATCCAAGGGGAACTAACTGTGTTTATATCAGCAATGATTGCAATTTTCTTACTTTTAAAAACTGTAGCTACAACAAATGGAAAGATGAGCCAACATTTATGGTGTTTTTTTTTTTTTTCTTCCCATTATTGTCCTTGGCCAGAGTAGGGAATGTCCTTGTTCTCAGGCCAAGAACACTAGATGGGAGCCCTGATTTCTCATTTCTTCCTAAATAACCACTCCCATGTGGAAGGTAAAAGTGAGAATGTGACCAAAACTCCAATTCAGACACTAATTCCTGATGGTGACCAGATTTGAATACAAGTCCCTGGCTTTCCATGTGAAAAGATATACCCATTCCTTGATTTCAGCCCTCTTGTAAATGTTTTAAGGTTACCTCTTGCTGAGGTGAGAATGTTGCAGTTGCCTTAATCTAGGCTCTGTTACAGATTGTTAAGGGAAAGCTATTTCCTTCTAGTCAAAAGAATGGAGTCTAGCTCTTCCCTTGGGTAGAAAGATGACAGTCTATAGCTTCCTTTTTATCTCTTTTTCTTTCAGATACTGGCCAGAGCCTGGATGTGCTTTCCTGGATACTCTGGGTTGGTCACGCTTTCTCCTCTGATGTGTCTAACCAGCTTTCCTGCTTTGTGGCTTTACAAAAAGGCATGGTTTTCTCTCCCTCTTCTCTGACTTCTCCCTCCAGCTGCTGAGATTTTCAGCATTCCCTCTCTAGGATCTTCAAAACAAACAAAACAAAACACAAAACAAAAAAAGTCTAATAAATTCTTTGTTGAGCTTCTGTGTAAGTCTGTTCTACATTATCTTCTTACTGAGACTGAGGACCCTGAGAGGGTACTCCATTTCCCTGGTAGCATGTGACACCCAAAAGAGACTCATCAAAATTTCCAGTAACAAGAAATAAAAATTATTTTTATTTTATACAGAGTCTTGCTGCATAGCCCTCAGTGGCCTGGAATTCACTATGTAAACCAGACTGTCCTTAAATTCAGGGAGATCGGTTTGCCTGTGCCTCACCAGGGTTGGGATTAACAGTGTGAGCCATCTTGCTGGGAAAGCTCCAGCTTCAATGCTGAGGTGTACCTCCTCCCTTAAAAGCACCACTTGGAAATGTCAGGGCTGGGGTGGGCTTGGAGGTGATGGCACATGCCTTTAATCCTAGCACTTGGGAGGGAGGCAGACCTGATCTACATACTGAATTCCAGGACAGCCAGAGCCATATAGTGAGAACTTATCTTCAAAAACAAAACAATAAAAAACCACATCGTTGATGGTCATCACCTGTATCATTTGCCATGCTGGATTATTGGGTTTTGTTTTGATTTTAGTCTTTTGAGGGTCTTGCTATGCAGCAGGATAGATGAGCTTGCCTGTGAGGGTGAGGGGGAGAAGGCAAAAGGCAGAAGCTTCCTTCTTCCACGTCCTCTTACGTGGGCCACCACCAGAAAGTGTGGCCCAGATACAGGACAGATCTTCCCATCTCAAATGATCTAATCATGAAAATCCCTCATTGGCATGCCCAGCTGCTTGGGTTTCAGTTGATTCCAGATGCAGTCAAGTTAACAGCCTAGGTTAGTATTTGTGATGGCTATTCTTGGTTGTCACCTTGCTTACATCTGGAATTAACTAAAACCCAAACATCTCCACCTGTGAGGGACTTTTGCTTGATTTGAAGTAGGTAGATCCTCGTTTAATCCAGATCTTTGGGGTAGGAAAGCACACCTTAAATCTGGGCCGTACTTTCTGAAGGAAGCTTTTACTCTTGGCCTGCTTGCCCTTGCCCTTGATATCAAGTCCATTCCTTCACTGGCTTTAGAGCCTACTTCTTCAGGATTCCAGTGTATACAGAAGACCAACTGACATCCTGCCTTACAGGCTGAGAAACTACTGGATGCTTGGAGTTTCCATTCATAGCCAGCCATTGTTGGATTATCTGGACCATAGTCTGTAAGTTATGCTAACAAATCCCCTTTCTATATATGAAGAGATTTGTTCAATAAATTCTGTTACTTTCAAGAACCCTGACTAATACACTGTCACACAGCTCTAACTCTCCAGGTAATAGCATTAAAAGGTGGGTCCTCCAGGAGGTGATTTATATGGGAGCCCACAGGCAGTAGTTAGTGAGCCTAGAAAGATCCATGGTGATGAGTGAGAACACAGCAAGTCCATAGTCTGTGACTCTGAAGATTAAGTCCTCACCAGACTGATAGGCTGACACCTGGCCTTGGGCTTCCAGCCTCCAGAAGTCTGAAAGGCAAGTCTATGTTAGCTATAACAGCATGAGGTAGGTATCCTGTTGTACTAGCACGGAAGGGCACTGGTAATGCTGGACCTTCACTCCAGGCTTGGAACACCATCTTGAACATTTGATCTCTACCAGTGTAAGGGAATTAAAAAAATAAAAAACAAATTTAGAGAAATGTTGGAGAACTCTGACTCCTCTTAGAAACATGTGTTTCTAGAAACACTACATTATCAACACTGGTATACTAGTTCATTTTTTTTACTCTTGGAACAGGTTTATTTTGGCTCATGATTTGGAAAGGGCAAAGTCATGGGACTGTATCTTGTGGTAGCTTTGCTGGCATAGTCCTGCTGTGATACAAGAGACTGGGAGTTCACATGTGTGTACCTATCTCTTTTGGTGTCTTGCCTTCTTTGTTTTGGGGTGGGGGGACAGAGTCTCACTATGTGGTCTTGGGTGGCCTGGAACTTGCTACTAGATTAAGCTGGTCTCACACTTTGAGACCTGCCCCCTCTCTGCTTTTGAAGTGCTGAGATCAAAGGTGTATATCACCACACCCAGCTCTTACCCTCCTACAGATCCACCATGATTCAATCATGGGGCCTCCACTCTAGTGACCTAATCACCTCTCAAAATCCTCTGGGTTTTTGTTTGTTTGTTTACTTTGGTTTGTTTTCTTGAGACAGGGTCTAGGGTAGCCTGGACTGGCCTCAAACTCACCATGTAATTTAAGACTAACCTTGTACTTACTGTATCTCAGGCTTGCTAGGAACTCAGTATGTAGCCCAGGCTAGCCTCAAACTGGTAGCAATCTCCTGTCTCACCCTCCTTCCTGAATTAGAGACTTGAGCCACTATACCTAGCTTTGAGGCCCCACTTCTAAGCACCATAGCCAGATCAAGCTTCTACCCACACAAAATTTCACAATTGGGATTCAATTACAGCATGTAAAAGTCAGGGAACAACACTCAGACTGTATCACTTGGTTAAGAATAATTGGCTGGAGTCAAATAAGGCCTGTGCTGGGCTCACTGTCCTCCTTCTGAGCACATTTGAGGCAAATAAGCTAGAAATGCCTATAAAATTAAAGGGAGATGGTTAACTGGGGAGAGAATGAAAGAGCTGGCTGCTGGGTCTCATCTCTATGGACAGAGCCTCCAGACTCTGGGGAAACATGGCCCTTCAGGGTGGTTTCCTTTATCCTTTAAAGCAAAATGAACTGATTTTTTTTTTTTTTTTTTTTTTTTTTTTTTTTTTTTTTTAGATAGGGTTTCTCTGTATAACAGCATTGTCTGTCCCAGAACTTGCTTTATAGACCTGCTGGCCTCGAACTCACAGAGATCCACCTACCTCTGCCTCCTAAGAGCTGGGCTTAAAGGCGTGCACCACTACGGTGCAGCCTGTTTTTGTTTTGTTTTGTTTTTTAAGATAGGTGCTAATATAGCTCAGGCTGGCCTTAAAATTTCTGATCTTCCTACCTCTCCCTCTACATCTATAAATGCTGGAATTATAGACGTGTGCTTAATATTCCTTGCTTAATATTTTTATGTTTTCTTTTCCAAAAAGAGAAGAATCTTCAGATAATAAAGTGGTGCTTTTTTTTTTTTTTTTTTTTTTTTTTGTCCATGACCTCTCTATAGAGTGTATTACCCTTACTCAGTGAAAGACTTAATGGTCACAGCCTTATTTTCTGATTTCACCTGATATCTTCAGAAAAGTGACATTCAATTATTTCCAAGAAATTTAAAATAAATTAAGAGAGCTGGGTGTAGTGAAACACAGCTGTAACACAGCAACCAGGAAGCTGAAGCAGGAGGATTGCCATGAGTTTAAAGCTAGCCTGCGCTACATAATGAGTTCCAGGCCTGCCTGGACAACTTAGTGAGACCCAGTTTCAAAATATAAAGAGGGTCTGGAGCTGTAGTTCGGCAGTAGAGTCTGTAATCCTAGGCACTTGAGAGATAAAAGCAGGAGAATCAGAATCTCTAGGTCATTCTTAGCTACATAATGAGTTCAAGACCAACGCTGGTTCTATAAGACCCTGTCTCAAACATCAACAATAAGAAAAAACCAACTGAACACGGCAAGACTGGTCCAGTGGCTTATAGAGCTAAAGGCCAAATGAAACCTCTTTCAAGAGACTCACAGAAGGAGCTGCTCATGTTGGCATTCTGCCAGGTCATATTTTAGTATTGATGGTGACTCACGGCTATAAATGCAGTATCTAAAATGATGTAATTCTCATTCCCAGTTTCGGGAGAGAATAACTAAGTTTAGCCTAACTGGTAAGTTAGCATGTTACAGTTATTCTTACTATGTACAGGTACACAGTATGTGATTAGTATAAATACTGATGCTAACTTTCATCTTTGATATGAGACCTCACTATTAATAGATCTATATCTATTACCGACCTACCTGTCTATTACCTATTACCTACCTATGTATTTTTGAAACAGAGTCTAGCTCAGGCCATCCTGGATTGCTCACTCCTTTTGCCTCAGCCTCCCAAGTGCTGGGATTACAGGCATACCAGCGTACCTGACTATATTTCCTGTGCTTCTTCTGTTCCTTTATTTATTTATTTATTTATTTATTTATTTATTTATTTATTTATTTATAGTGTCCTCTGAGTCACAATGTCATGGTTCTCTAAGCCTAGTTTAATTGTTAATCCTTTTGTGACTCCCACTAGTTTAATAGTTCATGCTTTATATACAAAGTCTACAATCAGAGTCTCAGCCTCTGTGTGTGTGTGTGTGTGTGTGTGTGTGTGTGTGTGTGTGTGTGTGCTGTCTGTCTGTCTGTCTGTCTCTCTCTCTCTTTCTCATTTTTTTTTTAAAAGATAGGTTTCCTTTTGTAGCTTAGCTGCCCAGGCTGGCCACAAACTCATGATCCTCCTGACTCAGCCCCTCCCAACCCCCCACCCCACTTCCACTCCCCCAAGTACCCCCCTCCCCAGTTGCTGGCATTTTAGATATACTCTACCATGCCCAGCTGGGTCATGAGTTCTGAGGACTGAACAGTAACAAAAGGAATCTATAAGCCATGGAAACAGAGAAGAAAAAAATTCCAGGACCACATTTTTGTTGGCTCTTTGGCACTATGACAAAATATATGCTTCAAGAGAATTTACCTGGAAGGAAGAAAGGTTCGTTTGGTGATAGTTTCAGTCCCTGGTCATTTGCTTTGGACCTGCGGTGACACAGAGCACCAGAGCAAGAGGACATGACAGCAAGAGAGAGGAAGAGGCCGCCGTCCAGTACCTTGTAAGAGCATGTAATCTATCTTCTTTCCACTAGGGCTCTGTCCCTAGAGGTTCTGCTTCCCAATAGCACCACAGGTTGAGGACCAAGCGCTTAATACTCAGGGCTCTGGGGGACATTCAGGACCCTAACTATAATGCCCTCTAATGAATTATCTCAGAGTATAAAGAATGTAGTGAATGAGCAACATGAACCTTCAGGCAAAAGGCTCACACGTTGTCAGCACACTAGTTGAAAATATTCCTACACCAAGAAACCTAATGATCAGAAAAGAGACGATCACTGAAACACTTCCAGAGAGACACAGGTGTCCCACGAAGCATTAAACCTTGAGTGGCATCTGATCACTAGAACTGGAAGGTAGAAGACAGTGCCCGAATGACCTCAACATTCCAAAGGGAAGTGACTACCAACGCAGAAGCCTGTGGCTGATACAGTGTGCACCCCAATAAACTTATCTGGGGGTCACAGAACAATAACAGCCACTAGATTAAATTTAGGTTTAGGCAGTGGTAGCACACACCTTTAATCCTAGCATTCCTGAGGCAGAGATCTGCCTGGATCTCTGTGAGTTTAAGGCCACACTGGAAATAGACAGGCATGGTGACTCATGCCTTTAATCCCAGGAAGTGATGGCAGGAAGCAGAAAGGTATATAAGGCGTGAGGATCAGGAACTAGAGCTGGTTAAGCTTTTAGGCTTTTGAGCAGCAGTTCAGCTGCGATCCATTCGGATGAGGACTCAGAGGCTTCCAGTCTGAGGAAACAAGACCAGCTGAAGAATTGGCAAGGTGAGGTTAGCTGTGGCTTGTTCTGTTTCTCTGATCTTTCTGAGTTCACCCCAATACCTGGCTCCTGGATTTTGTTTTTTATTAATAAGACCTTTTAAGATTCATGTAACAGAAGCCTGTTTCTCCCAAACTGTCAAGCACAGGGCCAGATTCTAACTTTCTCAAACACATAAAACCTAAGACACTTGATCTCATTTGGTCGTTCTTAAAGCTACTCTGTTGTATGATATTTTGTTTGTGTTCTGACAAATAAAGCTTGCCTGGAGATCAGAAGGTGAGCAGAGCTAGCCACTAGAGGCCAGGTAGTGATGGCTCACACCTTTGATCCCAGCACAACTGGGAGGTGGAGACAGGAATATAAAGCAGATAGAGATAGGATCTCAGCCCCCATTGAGTCAGAAGATTCGTAGATGTAAGAAGTCTCTAGTGGCTCCTCCTTTGCTTCTCTGATCTTTCAGGTTATTACCCCATATTTAACTCCTGGTTTTTATTGATAAGACTAATTAGGATCACACTTCACCCCTCTTTTCAGAGATAAATCCAGAAAGAGAAAAAAGAGATGATGACCCGAGTGAAAAGATTTATGGGTAAGAGAGAGAGAGGTGATCTTAGTGTGACAAGCTGTGCAGGTGGCCTAAAGACCAACTAGGCCAGACTGCAGCAGAATTGATGGCTGCTAGGGGAGTCAAATAAAAGATTAAACTGATAGAATCTATACTATGTTTGAAAGAATTAAAAAAGATGTACTCTTCTGTCCGAGAGTTCTGGGATAAAGAAATGATTAATAAATGAAAAACAAAATCAAGGAAAGGGGCAGGGAAATTATTACTATTTAAGGCTGGGTTTCACATAGCCCAGACTGGCCTCAAGATTACTGTGTAGCTGAGGG
Source organism: Onychomys torridus (assembly GCF_903995425.1). NCBI lineage: Eukaryota > Metazoa > Chordata > Mammalia > Rodentia > Cricetidae > Onychomys > Onychomys torridus. The sequence continues at coordinate 55,197,004 of NC_050444.1, forward strand.
TCCCTTGAGTTCTTGATCTTCCCCTCTCTACCTCCCAGGCACCAGGATTACAGGTGTGTAGCACCAACACACATGCCTTATGCCCGCTGGGGATTGAACCTAGAGCCTCACACATGCTAGGCCAACACTCTACCAACTGAACTACATCTGCAGCCACACTTATTAATTTGAAAGACAAGCAGAAGTACAAGAAACAGATGTCAAGAGATTTAAAATTTATGACATACCCATAGTAGGAAGATTGGGAAAAGAATATATACATATATATAGATATCTGTCTGTGTGTGGGATTCTAAGTTCTGACAGGTCAAAGAAGCCACATCTTCAGCTGAAGGAATGACTAAGCAATAGAGTATATTTTCGGTATGGGCAAGGTCCTGGAGTTGATCCTCACTGCCAAATGAATAGCAAAAACAAAAATAAATATTCATATTATACATTCTCTAAGCAGATGTTTCATCACTTTAGTCCCCACTGGTGAAAAAAAAATGTGTTTTAAGCATTTTATTGAAAAATATGTCCCAAGGGACTGGAGAGATGGTTCAGTGGTTAGGAGCACTTGTGGTCCTTAAAAAAGGACATAGGGATGAAGAGGTGGTTCAGCGGTTAAGAGCCCTGGATGCTCTTCAGAGGACCTGAGATTCATTCTCAGCACACACACCTGGCAGCTCACAACCATCCTTAATGCCAGTTCAGGGGATCCGATACCCTCTTCTGGCCTCCATTGGCACCAGACATACATATGGTGTACATACAGGTAGACAAAACCCCCATATGCATTTAAAAGAAAGGAAGGAAGGGAGGAAGGAAGGAAGGAAGGAAGGAAGGAAGGAAGGAAGGAAGGAAGAGAGAAAGAAAGGAAGGAAGGAAGGAGGGAAGGAAGGAAGGGAGGGAGGGAGGAAGGAAGGAAGGAAGGAAGAAAGAGAGAAAGAAAGGAAGGAGGGAAGGAAGGGAGGAAGGAAGGAAGGAAGGAAGGAAGGAAGGAAGGAAGGGAGAAAACACAAGTTCAATTCCCAGCACCCACATCAAGCAGCTCATAAGCGCTTGCGACTCAGGATCTAGGAGTATTTGACATTGTTGGCCCCACCTCAGGCACATCCATACATAGACATGTATACATAATTAAAAATAATAAAAATAAATCTTAAATTTAAAAATATATTCCAAGAGCTGCTTGACCTAGTAGCCAACATCTGTAATCTTGGTATTTGGGAGGAAGACCAGGAATCAAGGCTATCCTTAGTTTCATAGTGATATCAAGGCCAGCCTGGGTTATATGAGATCCCTGTGTCAATTTAAAAAAAAGTAATCCTAACTCTTGTGAAGTTAAGAGAATTATTGTGAGTTCAAGGCCAGCCAGAGGTTACTTAGCAAGACCACATCTCACTGAACCCACAATGAGATACCATGTCACATCTACCAAGCTGGCTAGGGTTAGAAAGCCAGAAGTGGTGGGTATTAGTGAACTTTTCACCTGGTGACAGTTGCTGGGAGAAATAACATCGAGGAAGAAAGAATTATTCTGCCTGTTTCTACCCGAATTTATGACTTTGGGCCCAAGGTAATGCTGGATATCGCAGTATTGGGAGCAGGTGGCAGATGCTGGCTCCCTCATAGGATCCAGGATATGGAGAATAACAAAGTCAAGGGGGTGGAGCAGGGACAAAGTATGATTCAAAGGCACACCCCAAGTAACCTACTTCCTTAACTAGACCCTACCACCCAGAGCTCTACAACTTTCCAATAGTCTATTGAGAATATGAATCCATCACGGGGTTAAACCATTGATTAGGTCAGAGCCCGTATGATCTAGTCATCTCTGGACATACCCTCACAGCACATCCATAGGTGCATTTTATTGATATCCTACACATCTCTCAATCCAGTCAAGCTGGCAAAAAAGAATATCACTTCGAGGATGTAGCTATGGTAGACAGCCTCACATTTCAGAGTGATGTTATAAAACCATGCATGGAAGCAGTTTGTCAGTTCCTCAAAATGTTTGAGGGTTATTGATGACCTAACAACAACACTCCTTGGTGCACCCAAAAGAGCTGAAATCATGTATATGGCAAAGTCTACATAGAACAGTGAGTGTGTGGTGGGTGTCAGGTGCAGAGGGCAGACATAACTCAGAGCTGTCCAGTACTAAGGATACCTCAGCCCATTCATTACACATTGTTCACAGTGAAAAAGCGGAAACAGCCAAAGTCTATGAAAGAATGAATGGAGAAACATGATACAGTATGTTCAGCACAGCTAGCCACATCTGACTACAAAAAGAGATGGAATGCCATTATATGCTATAACAGTGACTCCTGGGAAGACTGGCCTGAAATGTGTTGTGTTGGTCCTGGGATTACAGTATGTGCACCATGCCTGGTTCATCTGTCATTTTAACATCAAGATGTTCCCTTTAAATTCCACATCTTTCTTCCCTCGGCACCACTTTCCTGATTTAGGTAAAAAGCTGTGGAGTCTTTTGAATTTGGAATGGGTCATAACAGAGATCCTCTGGCTGGAAATGAGGAGGAGCCTGGCCTGCTGCTCCTGCTGCTTTAATGTGCAATCTCACTTGGTCACCTCGGAGACAGTCAAGCAAAGCATCAGCTGGGACCTTTCTCTGAATAAAAATGCAGCAAATACCTTAGACCAGAAACCAAAAATCCTTCTCTACCAGGAAGCCAACAGGGGGCATTACAAGAAAAAACAAAACTGGATCTGAGAGATGGCTCGGTGGATAAAATACCAAATATTGGGGGCAGGAGTTTGGGGACCCAGAACTCATCTAAATGCCAGGGTGAGTGTGGTGGCCTGTCAGTAATTCCAGACCCCAGAAGGCACAGAAGCACATAGACAGTTGGATTGACAGGCTCTGGGTTCAGTGGAGAAACTCTTTCTCAAGCATAAAGAGTGACCAAGGAAGACTCCTGACACCAACCTCACACCTAAGCATGCATACTCACATGCACCCCCCACACATGCAAACATGCATGCCCACATGCACCCACACACATGCAAACATGCACACACACAAACCACACACATGCAAACATGCATACACACAAACCACACACATGCACATGCAAAAAATAAGAATCATCAAGTTCTGTTTTGTAGCAAACAGGAAGAGAAGACAAATTATTACACTAAGAAGATGTGTCTTGTTGGGTATGGTGGTGCAGACTTGTAATTGTGGCATTTGGCATGCTGAGAAAGAGGATTGCTCATGAACGGAGGCTAGTCTGGGTTACAGGGGGGAGTTCTGGGATAGCCATGCCTGGATAGTGAGACCTTATCTTAGGAAAAGAAAGAACAAGAGAAGGAAAGAAGACAAGAAGCGAGTAACTGTCTTTCAAAGGACTTGAGAGGGGGACAGGGTTGGAGAGGTGCTTTAGTGGTCTAGAGTACTTGATGTTCTTGCACAGGACCTGAGTGTAGGTTTGGTTCCCAGCACCCACATGGTGGCTCACAACCTTTTGCAATTTCAGTTCCAGGGGACCCGATGCCCTCTTCTGACCTCTGTGGGCATCGGGCAAGCACAGGGTGCACATATATACATGCAGGCAAAACACTCACATATATAAAATGAACATCTTTAAAAAAGGTTTAAAGGCTTTGAGGATTATTACCATAGGATGGTAATAGGTGGCAAGGAGATGGTCTTCAAAACAAAACAAAGCTTCACATGTAATTTCTGTTTCAAGCTTTTGGGGAACCAGCCTTATACAAACAGGTTAATTGGGCTGGAGGGATAGCTCAGCCGTTAAAGGCTAGGCTCACAACCAAAAATACAAACAGGTTAATTAAAGGAGATGCTAGCGAAGAGCACATGCATGCATTTCTTACACATTTAGTAAGAGCCCAGAATCCAGCCTTCCCTCCTTCCTTCCCTCTTCTCCTCTCTTCTCTTTTCCCCTCCCCTTCCCTCCCCTCTTCCTTCCTCCCTCTTTCCCTCCCTCCCTCCCACCCTCCGTCCCTCCCTCCCTTCCTGCCATCCATTTTGTTTTGAGACAGAGTCTCACTGTGTAGCTTCTGGCTAGGCTAGCCTGAAACTTGCTTTGTAGACCAGGCTTCCCTTGAATTCACCGAGATCTGCCTGCCTCTGTGTTCTGAGTGCTGGGATTAAAGGCATGTACTGCTATTTTACAAGTGTCCACTCACCAAAACCTCCTGTATACCAAATACTATAACATACTTGGGATTTGCTGGGTTAAGAAATTCATGTCCCCAAGGCACTTTTTATAATTTTTTATTTTTATATTTCACTCCTGATATGGGTTCTGGAATCCAACTCAAGACCTCTGGAAGAGCAGCAAGTTCTCCTAACCACTGAGCCCCTCTCATTTCTCCAGCTGTGGGCTAGGCAGAGCAGTGATGCAAACCCCACTCCATCAGTGTCAAATGTAGTAGCTACAATCTATTAGCATTCATGAGAAAGCCTCCCAAGCTTCCAAGGACAAAGGCTGTGTCTGTCTATTCACTGGAACACTCCTGAGGCTGAGGACTGGCTCCTTCCAGGACGTGGAGCTGGTTGACCTTCCTTCCTTATCTGTTTTCTTTGTTCACGCAAACACAGGCACTGAGGCAGACTTGTTGACTTTAACTTGTGTCTGTGTGTGTGTGTGTCTGTGTGTGTCTGTGTGTCCAGGAGGGAGGCTGACAGCAGGACCTCTTACAAAATAGGCAAGTCCTGTACCACTGAGCGGCATTGCCCCATACGCTTCTTTAGCCTGTCTTCTCTGCTTCCTGGTAATATGTGGTGTGATTTTGTTACTGGCTCAACCCCCATCTCCCTTGTAATCTCTGGAAAGAGTTCAGACACAGAATGTAGTGGGGAAGACAGGTAGAGGTCACTGAAAAGCAAGCGCAGTACACTTTCAAAGATAAGAGGGACAATGGCCAAAGAGACCACACTGACCCAACCAACACATTAGACAGGGTCTGACTGGCTTCTCTGCTAATGAAGACAAAAACCTTCCTTTCAGGTCAGAGTCCTGGCCAAGTGATTGCTAGGTCTGTTTGGACTGACGTGCACTGGCTTTTACTGGAAGGAGCTCAGTGAGGGCCCTCACTGACTAATGTTTTACCAGAAGGCTCCTGCTATGCAACCATCTTACGAGGTTCAGAGGGAGCTTTGTGGAGCCTGGATCAAATGGTTATCTGTCAGGCAGCTTGGGAGATCATGTCAGTCTGGAGACCACCTTTCATTCCGGAGCTGGAAGACGATTCAGGCCTGATTTTCTGATCCTTCATTCACAAGCTCTTACTTCACAGACTGCTGGCCCTGGAGAGGTCCTGCCCCAACATCCTCCAAGACTTCTCACATTGGACTAGCTTCCTAGTCATTTTTCCCCTTCCTTTTTGCTGGGATATCAAATCTCCCTTTCACCCAAGACCACCTTCCCATTGGGAATTTACCTCTTATCCAGGGTTGTAGCTCCAGGTGTCTGCTGCTCTCTACATTACTGAGTGTTTGCACAGTTTACGCAGAAACCAGAAGCTGAGTGAGGAATGGGGATTCTAGCCTAATTTTAAGAGTCTGGGGTCAAGCAGAGGTGTCAAAAAGAGGGCGCTGAGGCCCTGGCACTGCAGTTAGAGGCAGCTGTGTGCCGCTGGGAGTTCAGGTGTTCTGCAGCTGCAGCAAGGGCTTGTCCCAGCCCCTTGTTTGGCTTCATTTTGCGTGGTAGTGGTTTCATTTTGGATTTTTGAGACAGGGTCTCTGGCTGTCTTGGAACTCGCTCTGTAGTCCTGGTTGGCCTTGAACTCAGAGATCCACTTGATTCTGCCTCCAGAGTTTGAGGATTGAAGGTGTGTTCCCCCTTGTCTGGCTCTTGCACCCCGGCTGGGCTGGAAGTCAGTCTGTAAAACAGACTTGCTTTGGTCATCCCATCTCTGCCTCAGTGCTCGGCTGACAGGGTCATCAGCCTGGTCTTCTCTCACATAGACCTGGGAAGGGAGCGTCCCTAAACCAGATCTGCAGTCACTGTTTTAGCCCTATGTACTTTTGAGCACAAATGTCTATTTTTCCTCCAGTGTTTTTGAATAATGAATGTTTTTTTAATTTAGCATAAGTACTAAAAATCCCTTTCCAGTTCAGACTTTCTTCCTCCCTCTCTGAAGGCCTTTCTTGTGGCATACCTTCACACAAACAGACACACATAAAGTTTAAATTAAATCTCTTGAAGAATCCAAAGTAAAAATAATAGTAATAATTTCTAGGGCTCTGTAGTAGAGTGTCTACCATGTGCAAAAACGCCAAAAAATAAACACTAAAAAAAATTAATAATAGGGACTGGGGAATTGGATCTGTGGGAAAAGACTTGCTGGGCAAGTATGAAGACATGAGTTGGGATCTCCAGAACTCACATAAAGTTGGTGAGGCATTGTATGTTTATCATCACAAGGTTCCTTTGGAGATGGGGGTGAGGGCAGGAGAGTCCACAGAAACTCATGGGCCAGCTAGTCTGGCATATGCAAACAACAAGAGAGACCCTATCCAAAGGTAAGGGTCAAGGACTGATGCCTAACAATGTCCTCTGACATCTGCATACCTTCTGTAGAGCGCGCGCGCACACACACACACACACACACACACACACACACAGAGAGAGAGAGAGAGAGAGAGAGAGAGAGAGAGAGAGAGAGAGAGAGAGAGAGAGAGATAATATAATCTTTATGCTTTAGGAATGGTGCTGCACACCTGTGGTTCCAGCATATGGGAGGCTGAGGCAGGGATCTCAAGTTCAAGGCCAGCCTGAGCTACATAATGAGACCCAATCTAAAAACAAGCAAAATAACAAAACACAAACCCCAAAGAATGAACAAATTCTAATTTAATCTGTGCCATACTTTTATGACAATGTAGTTGTGATTCTTTTCTGTGGAAGAGATACTGAAAGGACGAGAGGCCAGTAAACTTTTTGTCCAAAGCCTCTAAGTAGTACTACTCACCCCAAGCCTTTCAGATCCTCCACTGTAGGACAGTCGGGGCCCTTGGCCCCGCTCTAGGACAGTCGGGGCCCTTGCTGCTCTTACAGGCCTGGAGTTTGGTTCCTAGCATCTGTTTGGGGCAGCTTACAGCTGCCTCTAATTCCAGTTCCAGGATATCTGACACCTTTTTCTGGTGTCTGCAGGTACCCACCTGCACATAATTAAAAATAAAATAAATCCTTAAAACAATAACAATAAAATTCCCCTTCACCCCAAAACACTGACTCCTATTGAGAACCCTATAACCATACCTGGGTGTGTACTCTCCTCTCTCTAAGCTCCTCTTTCTATTAACCTTATGTCGAAACATTTATTCAGTGTGTACATATGCATACGTATGTGGGTGTCGGGGGACTGAACAGGCCATCAGGCTGAGTAGCAGGTACCCTAACCTGCTAAGCCATCTTACCTCATCTTTCCTCCTATCCTCTTTCTTCTCCTTCTCCTCCCGTCCTCTTCCCCTTCATTTGCCCAGGTTAGCCTCAAGATCTCTTTGTAGCAGATGAAATATTGAATTCCTGAGCTTCCTCTCAAATGCTGGGATTATAGGCATATGCTACAATGTCTAGCTAACATTTCTTCCTAATAAACTGCAACTCTGCTTAGAAAGGGAGGGAAGGGGGCTGGAGAGATGGTTCAGAGGTTAAGAGCCCTGGCTGTTCTTCCAGAGGTCCTGAGTTCAATTCCCAGAAACCACATGGTGGCTCACAACCATCTGTAATGAGATCTGGTGCCCTCTTCTGTGTACATAATAAATAAATAAATTTTTAAAAAACAGAGGGAGGGAGGGAGGAAGGAAGGAAGGAAGGAAGAGAACTACACCAAAAATGGAATCTATTTTTATCAAATTAAAATGACGTATTTGAAATTTAAAGTCAAAATGAAGCTCACAGCAGCAATGAGTGGTGATGTTTAGTTGTCAGGAGGCGCCTGAGGGAACAATGATCAGAGAAAATACACAGAGAAAGAACTGGGTCCCTCATACACATCTCTATCGTGAGTTAACACAAACCAGAAATGAGACTCCAGCATTGCTAGGGTTGACGGCAGCTTGCACAAGGCCAGACATTTCCTGAATTGCAACACTTCTTGGCCAGCACCTTTCCCTTCCTGACAAAGTCCAGCATTGCTCATGTCTCCTTAGCCTTTGCCAGCCAGTTGGATTCCCTTTACTGCTGGGGTGTGGCTGTTTTTAATATTGAAGTAGGCAGGCCGCTGGAGGGCCGTCGCAGTGAAGGTTGCTGGCAGGAAAAAGGCGGAGCTGAACTTGTGTGTGAACCATCCTTCCAGACTGTCACACTAGGTCATCACTTGCATCAATAACGCCATGAATCTGGGGTGTGGCTGAGACTGAGCAGCAACTGGAATGCTCTGTTGGCATGATTTCCTTGGACCCTTGACAGTCCATGAGTGGACTGAGGCAAGCCTGCCTGAGTCACAATCCCTACTCAGCAGTTACGTATGGTAATCATTATTCATGATGGTGAGCAGTCATCAAATATTCCAGTCTTGCATCGTGTTGCTAAACTTAACTGATGTTGATTGTCAGGTTGAAAGGCTTTTCGAATACAGCAGTGACAGGCCAGCCCCAAGTCCCCCTCAGAAGGAGTCCTGCCTAAGACAAGGGAGGATGCTGCCAGCCATCCTCAGGCCTCTTCTACCCTGAGCCTCTCCCTAACCTACTCACTTCATGCCTTGCCCATCTTTAGTTTAAACTCGGGTCTCGCTCTTTATGTAGTCCAGGCTGGCCTCCACTTGTGGCAACCCTCTCAGCCCCTCAAATTCTATAGGATGAACTACCTGGTTCTCTGAAGCTTCTGAACCTAGCTGTGTCTTCCTGGAGCCCTACCTCTGAGAATACCTCCAGACCTCATAACCTGGTTCTTCCTAGTGTCCCCATGAAGGGGGAATTTTTCTAGGGTGTCTGGCTGTGGACAGTCAATGAAAGTATCTTTCCTAAGAGCTGGACATGGAGCTCATTCATTATCTCAGCTTGTCTCTCTTTCCCATTATCACATGCCATCTTTTCCTTTGGGCTTCCATAGCATCTTATCAGGGGCTTTTGAGTAACCTTACAGGACCCCCACCCTTGTTAACTCATTTGTCTGTGAGTTATATTTCCCTTTTGTCTGTTAGACAGGCTCTAAATGTGTGGTCTGGGACTTGATAGGTACACTGTGATGGCCTCAAACTCATGCCAATTCTATTGCCTCTGTCTCTCAAATACTAGGATTACAAGTTTGCACATGGTACCCAGTACTATTTTTTTTTTTAATTTAATTGAGGGATTTGTTTTGTTTTGAGACAGGACCTCATGTAGTCCAGGCTGGCTTTGAATTCTTGACCCTTCTGTCTCCATTTTCCAAGTGCTTGTATTACAGGCATGCACAGTCATGTCTGGGTTGTTTTTTTATTAACCCCATTAAAAAAATTATTACAAGGGCTGGAGAGATGCCTCAGAAGTTAAGAGCACTGGCTGCCCTTCCAGAGGTCCTGAGTTCAATTCCCAGCAACCACATGGTGGCTCACAACCATCTGGAATGAGATCTGGTGCATGTAGGCAGAACTCTGTATGCATAATAAACAAATAAACAAACAAACAAACAAACAAGCAAACAAATAAATATTACAAGTCAGACATGGCGGTACATACCTTTGATTCTAGCACTTGGGAGGCGGAGTCAGGCAGCCCTCTGAGTCTGAGGCCAGCCTGGTCTACAAAGTGAGTTCTAGGATAGCCAGGGCTAAATAGAGAAACCCTGTCTCAGAAAAAAAAAAAAGAAAGAACAAAAACAAAACATTTATTTGTTTGTTTGTTTGTTTGTTTGTCTGTCTGTGTTTGGGCATGAGTACCAGGGAACCTGTGTGGAGATCAGAGGACAACTTGGAGGAGCCAATTCTTTTTCAAATATGTGGGTCCCAGGGATCAAACTCAGGCTCCCCAGCAACTGCTTTTACCTACTGAGCCATCTTGTCAGCACTTAACCCTCTCCTTTTAAAGCTGAGCATGGGGGTGCTCACCTTTATTCTCAACACCTGGGAAGCAGAGGCAGCTGGATCTCTGGGAGTTCAAGGCCAGCCTGGTCTACACAGGGAGTTCCAGGTTTGACATTGTACATTACACAGTGTCCTGGCTAGTTTATGCCAACTTGACACAAGGTAGAGTCATCTGAAAGGAGGGAATCTCAATTGAGAACATGCCTCCATTAGATCCGGCTGTATGGCATTTTCTCAATTAGTGATTGTTGGGAGAGGGTACCACCCTGAGCTGCTGGTCCTGGGTTCTATAAGAAAGCAGGCTGAGTAAGCCATGTTGAGCAAGCCAGTCAGCAGCACTCCTCCATGGCCTCTGCATCAGCTCCTGCCTCCAGGATCCTGCCCCGTTTGAGTTCCTGTCCTGACTTCCTTCAGTGATGAACAGCAAATATGGAAGTGTAAGAAAAATAATCTCTTCCCTTCCAACTTGCTTTTGGTCATAGGGTTTTGTCACAGCAATGTTGTGGATATCGCTTTGTGTAAATAAAGTTCTGATTGGCCAGTGGCCAGGCAGGAAGTATAGGCGGGACAAGAGAGAAGAGAATTCTGGGAAGTAGAAGGTTGGGGAGAGACACTGCCAGCTGCTGCCATGAAAAGCAACATGTAAAGACACTGGTAAGCCACAAGCCATGTAGCAAAGTATAGACTAACAGAAATGGGTTAATTTAAGATAGAAGAAGTAGAGAACAAGAAGCCTGCCACGGCCATACAGTTTCTAAACAATGTAAGTTTCTGAGTGCTTTCTTGGTTGGGTCTGAGTGACTGGTGGGACTGGCGGGTAAGAGAGATTTGTCCTGACTGGGCCAGGCAGGAAAACTCTAACTACACAGCAATAGAAACCCTAAGACGCTCAATGAGATTCTATCTCAAAAAAAGAAAAAAAATCACTGTTGACTGTAGACCCTCCACCATCACTACCATCAAGTCCATCACTGTGGGGTCCTTATCCTTCCCTCCCAGCTCTGCTCTCTACCTCAGAGACTCATGATTTTTCTTTTTTTCTTTTTCTTTTCAAGACAGAGCTTCTCAGTATAGTTGTGTAGTCCTGGCTGTTCTGGAACTCACTCTATAGACCAGGCTGGTCTTGAACTCACAGAGATCTGCCTGCCTCTGCCTCCTGAGTGCTGGGATCAAAGGCATGCACCACCAATGCCAGGCTGCCTCAAGCTTTTTTTATTTTCTGGTTTTGCTAGCCTGGATGTTGGGAAAGTGGTGCAAGCTTCCACACTTCATGTTCCTCGCATGTAAAATCAAGAGAATAACAACTGGCATTTCTGACAGCTGCATGTGACCCTTGCACAGCACAGTGCCTGACAAGCATCAGCCACTCAAGAATATTCCTGACACAAGAATAATTTCTTAAAATTGTATTTATATGTATTTAATGTATGAGTGCTCTGCATGTGTACCTGCATGCCAGAAGAAGACATCAGATCCTATTGTAGATGGTTGTGAGCCACCATGTGGTTGCTGGGAATTGAAGTCAGGACTTCTGGAAGAGCAGCCAGTACTCTTAACCTCTGAGCTGTCTCTTCAGCTCACATATTTTTAATAAATCAGTAAATTTTTATGTTGTGTGCATTCATGTTTTGCCTGCATGTATGTCTGTGTGAAGGTGTTAGATCACCTGGAAATAAAGTTATAGACAGTTAGCTGCCATGAGGGTGAGCTGGGAATTGAGCGCCAGTCCTCTGGAAGAGCAGTCAGTGCTCTTAACCACTGACCCATCTCTCCATCCCCAAAATAATCATTTTAATTAATTAATTAAACATTTTTTTGAATGGATGTGGTGGTTTGAATGTGAATAGCCCTTATAGGCTCATATGTTTGAATGCTTAGTCCCCAGTTAGTGGAACTGTTTGGGAAGGATAAGGAGCTATGGCTTTATTGGAGGAGGTATGTTACTGAGGGTGGGCTTTGAATATTCAAAAGCCCAAACCAGGCCCAGTGTCTTTCTCTGCCTGCATGTGGATAAGGTTGTAAGCTCTCAGCCCCATGCCTGTATGCTGCCATGCTTCCTGCCATGATGATCATGGACTTACCTTCTGAAAGGCATTTCTTTATTTCACTTAGAACAGTAACTAAGACAAAGGGCTAAGAGATGGCTCAGAGGTTAGGAGCACTGACTGCTCTTGCAGGGGACCTGGATTCAGTTCCCAGCACCTGCATGGGTGGTGGCTCACCACCACCTGTAACTCTAGTTCCAAGGTATTGGACCCTTGTTCTGACCTATGAATAGGCCAGGAATACACAAGGTACATATACTTACATGCAGGCAAAACACTCATACACATAAACGTTTTTTTAAAAATTGTGAGACACAGGTTTACAATTTGTAGTTCTGATGGTTCTCAAACTTACAGCAATATTCCTGCCTTACCCTCCAGGAGGGTGAAATTACAGTGTGAACTACCACACTTGACTTAAATATACTCTTGGTTTCTAGGTACTGGGGAGCAAACCCAGGGCCTTGTGCATGTTAGACAAATACTCTACCACTGAGTTAGACCTGCAGCCCGCCATCTGATACATGATAAAGATACCAAAAATATAAACTAGGGAAAGAAAGCACCTTCAACAAATGCAGCTGGAGAAACTGGGTGTCCATACAGAGAAGAAAAATGAAATTATACCCATATCTACTACTCTGCACAAAATCCAACTCCAATGGACTGAAAACTTCAATATGAAACCTCATCAAAAGCACTGAAACTTCTAGAAGAAAACATAGGCCTCATCCTACAAGGTACAGGTGCAGGAAAGGAATTTATAGACAGGAATTTCTTTGCTCAGGAATTAAGGACAATAATTGACAAATGAGATCTCATCAAACTAAAGAGCTCCTGTACAGCCAAAGAAACAATCAAGAGAAGAGGAAGCCCACAGAGTGGGAGAGAACCGTTGCCAGCTATACAAAGCTGAGAGAGGAGTAATGTCTAGAATATGCAAAGAACTCAAAAAACAAAGAGTCAAGAAAACAACCCAACTAAAAAATGGGCAAGGCACCTGAAAAGAGAATTCTCAAAAGAAGAAATAAAAATGGCTAAGAAATACCTTATGAGGTGCTCAACATCCTGAGCAATTAGGGAAATGCAAATTAAAAGTCTTTGAGATTCCATCTCACTTGTCAGAATAGCTGAAATCAAGAAACAAGTGAGGAGAGGTGCTGGAGGGGATGCTGGGAAAGAGGAGCCCCCATGCACTGTTGGTGGGGTTTCAGACGTGTGCAGCCTCTGTGGACATCAGTGTGGTGCATTCTCGAAGAACTAAGAATAGCACTACCACATGACCCCACTGTACCACTCTTTGGCATCTGCCCAAAGGACTTGGCATCCTACTCCACAGATGCTTGCTCAGGCCTGCTCATTGATGCTGTGTTCACAACAGCCAGGAAATGGAAACAGCTTGGATGTCCACTGTAGCAGGGCCCCAGACCTTAGTAGACCCCAAGACCTTAACATAACGGACTCCATGATGGAAGTGCCATTCAGGCTGTGAAATGTAGACAGTACCACCTGCCAAAAATGAAACAAAGACCTAATCCATCAAAGTCCATAATTCTGGGAAAGTCTCAAAATGTGCTAACCTTGCTCTTTGGCTTCCATAGTACTGCTTCTGGCTAACTGTCCTAGTTAACGGAAGCAAGTCAACCCAGAACATGGTTTTTGTGCCTAAAAGCTCACCTGAGAAAGGCTCAGGATTACAATGGGATCCCAAGCACCTGGTGTAGTCGCTGGCCTGCTAATAAAGATTTTCTACTGGCTTAAATCCATGTCTGAGCTGTCGTCTCTGGTGAACACCCCACAACCTCCATCAATAGATGAATGGAAAATGGAAATGTGGTTCATATACATAATGGAATACTCTTCAGCTGTAAAGGAAAATAAAATCATGACATTTTCAGGTAGATGGATGGCACTAGAAAACATAATAGTGAGGTAATCCAGACCCAGAAAGACAAACCCCACATTTGTGGATCTCTCCTCTGAGGCTTCAGGTTTGAGTTCAAACCCTGGAGTGACCCTAGAAGCCGGAGAAATAGAAAAAGACCACGGAACAAGCTTTCAAGAGGGGCTGTAGGGCACAGGTGCTGTGGATAAGAAAATGGGGACTTTTGTGGGTTTTGGGAGCCTTTGGGGCCTAGTCTCTTTAGTTTCCTTCCCAGGGGCCCCCGAAGAGACACTAAGGGCAGGGGTATTCAGCGGGAAAAGAATTAAGTACACCGAGCTCTTTCTTAGTCCGTCTACTTTATTCCTCTGGGATAAAATCCTATCTACACAGCTTCAGTTCTGTTCTCATGCCTAGTGCCTTTCTTGCTTGATTCTCTCTAAATTTATCTGCTGTCCCCTCTATGTTCTATCTTAATTCTCTCATCTAGTTCTGCCCCGTCCGGCTCTTCCTCATCTTCCATCTCAGTCTTCTAGTTCTCCCCCTGGCAGCCCGGTCAAGATCCTCTCTCAGTCTCTGAGGTTAGCAGTTATATACCCATGCAATAGCAGTGCTCTAGCCAAAGCAAGGTCACCAGGCTTGAATTCTCACAGGGTCATAAAGGCAGACAAGAGTTTTCCTCAGGCAGTGATCGTCAGTCAGGCTTTCCTTTACCACCCAAAAGGGGAGTGGTAAAGGAGGAGGTCAACTAAGAACTAAAATCAGTAAATGTATCAGAAAAAGGGAATGTATGCGCTCAAACTATGTTCCTAGAGGTGGTTAGGTAAATGTTAGGAGTCTATAATATTAGTATAAATACCACTAAAGCTGTATAAGAAAGGAGGGTCTGAGCTTAATTTACCTTAATTCAGGAGATCGTTTGACCTTGGGTGCTTGATAGATATTTCAGATAAAATACACTGTTAGGAGTTCTTGGAAGCATGCATAGCATATAAGAAAATCATTGCAGGAATCAGCTAATATATATACAAAAGCGAAAATATCACCAAGACTTCTTAAGCCAAGGCTTGACCTTTGGAAAAGTCCTTGACCTTTCCAAATAGTAGCTTTTGTGATCGTAGCTGGATTCCATTCCATTTTCCTTCAGCTTGCAGCAAATGGGGATGAGGACAGGTGTAATTCAGAGGGAGAGGGACAGAGAGGAGGGATAAATAACATGAAGGATATTTTTAAGCACATAAGGAAACATTATTTTACCTAAAAATACATATGTGTACACACACACACACACACACACACACACACACACACACACACACACGTACCTTAAAAGATTTACTGTTACTGTTTTTAGTTGTGTCTAGGTGTGTGGACATGTGCAAGTGAGTGCAGCTACCTGCAAAAGCTAGAGGTGTCTGATTCCTGGCGTTGTGAGCCATCCAACATGGATGCTGAGAACCAAACTCAGGTCCTTTGGAAGAGCAGAAAGTGCTCTACACCTCTGAGACATCTCTCCAGTCAAAATAAATAATTTAAATGAAGTGACTCCACAGGAGTGATAATATTCCCCTAAAGAGCCACAGACTGTCTAAGAAAAACCTCAGTGCCAAGCATGTTGTTAGTCACAGGAATCCAAGAGAATCCCAAAACAATACAGGCTGGTGCTGTTGCCCTGGCTGCTTCCTAAAACTTGAAGGTAAGACTCTCCTGCAGAAGATGCCACCTATTTCAGACACACGACTTGGAAGAACTGAACTAGAACTGACCTAGAAGTTCTCTTCACAAGGAAGGATCTGAAGATGCTATGCAAGCTGCCACGAGAGAGAAAAAATCTGTAATCCTACCTAGCTCTAAAGCCTATGAGCTGTGGTGATATTGTGTTCCTCAATATATTGTGCACCCTAATAAACTTATCTGGGGTCAGAGAACAGAATAGCCACGAGATATAGAGGCTAGAAAATGGTGGTACACACACCTTTAATCCTAGCATTCCGAAGGCAAAGATCTGTCTGGATCTCTGTGAGTTCAAAGCCATAAAAACAGCCAGACATGGTGACACACACCTTTAATCCCAGGAAGTGATGGCAGGAAGCAGAAAGGTATTTAAGGCATGAGGATCAGGAACTAGAGCCCCTTTAAGCTTTTAGACTTTTGAGCAGCAGTTCAGCTGAGATCTATTCAGATGAGGACACAGAGGCTTCCAGTTTGAGGAAACAGGATCAGCTGAGGAATTGGTGAGGTGAGGTTAGTTGTGGCTGGTTCTGTTTCTCTGATCTTTCAGTGTTCACCCCAATACCTGGCTCTGGGTTTGTTTTTATTAATAAGTCCTAACAATCCGTGCTACAATGAACCCTAATGATGACTGGCTCAGCAAGACATCACCAGTGGCAATCAATGGCTGCCGAGGAAGGAAGAATAGGTTTTTTGCATGAAAGAGTTCCCTGATGGGCTATCCAATCCAAGTAGTCTGTCTTGAACATATGTACATTCAAGTAACACTAAATGAACTCAGTGAGTTATGCATGTGTAACAATGACAAAAGAGAAGAGATAGAAGAGGGAGCTGGGGGCACAGGAGGAGTTGGAGGGGAGAGGGGGTAAATATTGTGAATACAGTACTCTGAAATTCTCAACTTATTAAAAATTAAAAATAAAACAAGTAAAAAAAAAAGCTCTTTATTTTTCAATTTTTGTTTCTTTCTTGAGAGATCAATTGACTGAATCTTTTGGAGAAAGCATCTTTGTATGTAGCCCAGTCTCCCTGCTCCACCTCCTAGTGTTGTGGGATATTTTGATTGCACTCTGACACTCTGGACACTCACAATAAAGTTTACCTTGAACCAGAGGACCAGAATTAGCCATAGAGGTTTTGGAGGACCCAGGACATAGAGAGAGACACAGGAAGTAGTAGGGAAGGGCTTAGAAAGATTCTTGGCCCTTTTGGATTGGGGAAGGAGAGAGAGAGTGAGGAGGTCATGGGTTGCTTCTCTGCTGCTTCTCTAACCAATCACGTTCTTACCCCAATATCTGACATGTGATACCTGTCTTATTTGGATTCTATTGTTGTGAAAATAGAGGAACTAGAGCAGTTAAATGAGTACCATAAAGGCACTTGCTAGCAAGCCTGGTGACCAGAGTTCAATTCCTGAGACCCAAGTCATGCAAGGAGTACTCTGACCTTCACGTGAACACGTTGGCCCATGTGTGTGCATATTTGCATGCACATGCATGCTCACACATGAATGTGAAAAAAAATGTTTTAAAAGAAAAATGAGCCCAGCAGTGGTGGCGCACGCCTGTAATCCCAGCACTCGGGAGGCAGAGGCAGGTGGATCTCTGTGAGTTCGAGGCCAGCCTGGTCTACAAAGTGAGTTCCAGGACAGCCTCCAAAGCTACAGAGAGACCCTGTCTCGAAAAACAAAACAAGAGGAGTTGGGGATTTAGCTCAGTGGTAGAGCACTTGCCTAGCAAGTGCAAGGTCCTGGGTTTGATCGTCAGCTCCAGTTAAAAACAAACAAACAAACAAAAACAAAAAAGAAAAATGAAACAGAGGAGCCATATGTAGATTCTCAAATCAAATAAGGTTCAGTCTCTGGCAAGCACTTCTCTGGAAAATGTGTCAGGGGAACTGATCAAAAACATGTTTGAGGATAATTATAGAAAATGAGAGCTGATACGAACAAGTACAATACTTCACATGAATGAAAATGTCATCTAAAACTCATTAGTTTGTATGCTTATAAAAATAATTTTATAAAAAGGAGGGGGGGTGACTGTCATTGAAGGAGTACCTGGTCCCAGAACATTATTTTACTTTGAGACAGGGTCTCATGTATCCCAGTTTGGCTCAGAATAGCTGAGGATTACCTTGAACTCTGATCCTCCTTCCTCTATCTTCCAAGTCCATTAGATTAGCCTGTAGGCAGGTCTGTGGAGGCATTTTCTTGACTAATGATTGATGTGGGAGAGCTTAGTTCACTGGGGGCAATGTTATTTCTAGGCAGGTGGTTCTGGGATGTTGTAGTGGTTTGAATAAAAATGTCCCCTATAGCTGGGCTGTGATGGCACATGCCTTTAATCCCAGCACTTGTGAGGCAGATCTCTGTGAATTTGGGGCCAGCCTGGTCTAGAGTGAGTTCTACGACAGCTGAGGCTATACAGAGAAACCTTGTCTCAGAAAAAAAACAACCACAAAAATGGCCCCCATAGGCATACACACACACACACACACACACACACACACACACACACACACACACACACAATGTTTTTCAAAACAGGGTTTCTCTGTGTAACAGCTCTGGCTGTCCTGGAACTCAGTCTGTAGACCAAGCTGGCCTCAAACTCACAGAAATCTGTCTGCCTCTACCTCCCAAGTGCTGCGATTAAAGACATGCACCACCCCTCTCCCCACCCCCACTCATATATTTGAATGCTTTGTCATCAGAGCGTGTCACTACTTGAAAAGGATTAGGAGGTGTGGACTTGTTTGAATAGGTGTGACCTAGTTGAGGAAGTGTGTGAGGGGATGGGCTTTGATGTTTCAAAAGCCTAAGCCATGCCCACTGTCTTTCTCTACCTCCTGCCTGTGGATCTGAATGGAGAACTCTCAGCTGTCTCTCCAGCACCACGTCTGTCTGCATGCCACCATGCTCCCTGCCATGATGATAATGGACTAAACCTCTGAAACTGTAGGCAAACACCATTTGAATGCTGTCTTTCATAAGAGTTGCTGTGGTCATCATGGTGTCTCTTTACAGCAATATATCACTGACTAAAATAAAATAGTTTCTTGTTTTGTTTCGTTTTTCAAGACTGGGTTTCTCTATGTATCACTGGCCATCCTGGAACTTGCTTTGTAGACCATGCTGCCCTCAAACTCAGAGATCTGCTTGCTTCTGCCTCCCTGGTGGTGGGATTAAAGCCTGTGCACCACCACCTGGCTAAAACAATTTTTTAATTGAAAACATAAATAAAACATAGTTTGGCAGACCTGCCCCAAATGTCTGCTCTTCAGAAGTAGAGGAAGGAGGATCTGGAGTTTAAGATCATCCCCTAATAAGAAACTGTATTAATTTCTTTTCTATTTCTAAAGAAACTTTTGGAAGGAAGGGTTTATTTGGGCCTTATGGTTCCAGAGGAATAGGAATCCATTGCCATCGTGGCGGAGAACATGGCAGATGGCAGTCATGGTGCTGGAGCAGCAGCTGCGAGCTCACACCCTGATCTATAAGACAGAGAGCTGTCTTAGTGTGTGTTCTGCTGCTGTG
This sequence comes from Onychomys torridus, assembly GCF_903995425.1. Lineage (NCBI taxonomy): Eukaryota > Metazoa > Chordata > Mammalia > Rodentia > Cricetidae > Onychomys > Onychomys torridus. The sequence continues at coordinate 55,216,190 of NC_050444.1, forward strand.
AGACTGATAGATTAGGGAAATAGGGTTTACTTCAGATTCTGGCTGAAGGTCAGGCAGGTCATGCAGGGGAAGTCAAGCAGCTGGGCAGAAGAAGAGAGCAATGCACACTTGCTACCACCCAGCCCCCTCCTACACAGTCCAGGGTCCCGTCCGGGGACAGTCCCTCAACGATCCCACATAATTAACAGAATTAAGACCCACCCCCCAGGCATTCGAGGAGTCTCATCTTCTAGGTGATTCTAGGTCCAACGTCAACAATCATAGGATTTTGAGACCAGGCTGAGCTATGTCAGACACTGTCTCAGAAAACCACCTTCTTACTGTAAACTGTGTGTGTGTGTGTGTGTGTGTGTGTGTGTGTGTGTGTGTGTGTGTGTTTCATATGTGAGTCCATTAGTGAGATTGATGGTACATGCCTGTAAATGCCAAATAGTCTCATGTAGCCCAGGCTGGCCTTCACAACATATGTACCTGAGGATAACCCAAATGCCTGATTCTCCTGCTAGGATTACAGGTCAGCACTCTTGATTCTCAAATTTTATTTTGTTTTCCAAATGAATCATCTCAACAATGCTGTTATTAAATATCCTATTATTCCTCTACTCTTTTCAAATATTTTGATTTTACATACTTTCTGCCAATAAATGGGATCTTCCCCCTCCCCAGACAGGGTTTCTCTGTGTAGCTTTGGAGCCTCTTCTGGAACTCACTCTGTAGATCAGGCTGCCCTGGAACTCACAGAGATATGCCCACCTTGAGTGCTGGGATTAAGGCATGTGCCACCACTACCCAGCTATAAATGGGATTTTAAAAAACTTTGAGTCAGCCTTGCTTTATAGCCCAGACTAACTTGAACTTTCTCCGTAGTCCAGGTTGGCTTCAAGCTCATGGCAAGCCTCCTGCTTCAGTCTCCCGAGTGCCTGGCTTACAGTCAAGGTTGTATAGAGAAGTGAAAATGAAATCTGGGCATGGGAAAGTCCGTGACGGGGAGAGGGGAGCACTGTCCAGCAGAGGTGGGGCAGGACAGGATGGGGGATGGCACTTCCTACACAGGCCTGGACTTGGCAGTGTTAAGAAAACAGGTTAGTGGAGACGTTTCCTTTCTAAATAATTTTCCTTCTCCTCTCATCAGTAGAAAGTCTAGGTGAAACTACAGAATGAAGATCAGGGGAGCTTGTAGCCCAGGCCTTGACCTTCTGGAAATCCGGCAATTCTCTTGTTTCAGCCTCAAGTGTGCTGGGATTGCAGGCATGAGCCATTGTGTGAGGTTCCCACAATGGGATTCAGCCAACAGGAGGCTGTGCCAGTTCAGGCCAATGCCTTCTGAAAGACAGGGCTTTGTGCTTTTGAACTCTTGGAACACTTGAGCCAATCCACAAAATAACGTGTCGTTCTGCTGAAGTGACCAGAAGAGTCTGGGCCCTCGACTGGTCCCTGGCTGCTCACAGAGAAAGGGCAGGGGAGCTCAGACTACAGTCACAAGCAAACAACTGTTCTACTCCTGCCCTTTCATGCCTGCCAGCCACCGTTTTATGGAAGTAATTTCTAATGCACCAATAGCATCTCTTTAAGGGTAAGGCCAATGGCTGATAAATGGAACCCTGGGAAATTAAAAAGCCTCTATACAGCAAAGGGAACCATTATCAAGTAGATAAACAGCCCACAGGGAGGGAGAGAATTTATACATCTGACAAAGGATTAATATCCAGATTACACAAAAACAAAACAAAACATGAAACACTGATTAAGAAATCAAAGAGCCAGGACCGGAGAGATGGCTCACTGGTTAAGGGCACTGACTGTTCTTGCAGAGGACCCAGCCTCACTTCCCAGCACCCACAGGGCAGCTCACACCTATCTGTAAATCCAGTTACAAGGGAATCCAATGCCTTCCTCAGACCTCTTAGGGCACCAGACCCCATACACGGGGTACACACATATATGCAGCCAAAGTACTCATAAACATAAAATGATCAAGTATAGCTTAAAAGAACAAAGAACCCAATAAAAATAGGTTAAGTAGCTTAACAGTTTCCAAACAAAGAAATACAAATGTCCAATAAATACTTCTAAGGTGTTCCACAGCATTAGCCATCACAGAAATGCAAAATAAACTACTTTGAAATTTCATCTCACCTGTCAGGATGACTATAATCAAGAAAACAAATGATAACAAATCCTGGAAAGGATGTGGTTGGTGATGGGGAGCCCTATTTACTGTTGGTGAGAGTGTAAACTGGTACAACCACTATAGAAATCAATGCAGAAGTTCTTTAAAAAACCTAAACTAGAGCAAACAAGACTTGGCTGTACCACTCCTGGGCACACACCCAAAGGATTCTACATCCGACTACAGATATTTGCACATCCATGTTCACTGCTGCACATTGCTGAAGGAATCAATCTAGATGTGTGGTACACATACACAATAAAGACAGATGAGGGGCTAGAGAGACATCTCAGTGGTTAAGAGCACTTACTGCTCTTGCAGAGGACCCAAGTTTGGTTCCCAGCACCCACGTGGCAGCTCACAGTATCCCGTAACTCCAGTTTCGGGGGATCTGACATCTTTTTCCGGCCTCTATGAGCACAGACATGCACATGGTGCACATACCTGCATGTAGACATGCACATATATACATAAATTAAATATTTTTTTTAAATATGAAATTTGCAGACAAGTGGATGGAACTGGACAATACTATATCAAGTGAGGTAACCCACTTCCAAAACATGTTCTCTGTCATATGCAGATCCTAGTTTATGGTGTGTGTGTATGGATGTGTGTGTGTGTGTGTGTGTGTGTGTGTGTGTGTGTGTGTAGGCCAGAGAATGGAATAGGACCAGGAGAAGGGGAAAGGAGCAGAGAATATTAGAAAGGGTGGTATGAAAGTGGAAGGGAAACTGTGAGCTGCAGAGACGGGGGACAGGAGGGAAGGATCAACCAAAACTAAATATGTATGAAAATATCATAAGAAAACACACAACTTTGTGAGGGTATCTTAAGAAAACACCTCTAGCTGGGTGTGATGGTGCACATCTGTGATCCTAGCACTCGGGAGATGGAGGAGGAAGGAGAATCAGGAGTTCATGGCCAGCCTTGGATACAAGAGCAAGGACAGAGGCCACTGTGGGCTCCATGAGACTGTCAAAATAGACAGACAGACAGACAGGCAGACAGGCAGATAGGTAGGTAGATAGGTAGGTAGGGGGTGGATGAATGGATTGATGAATAGATAGACAGGTATATAAGGGTGTGGTGGCACATGTCTGTAATTCTAACACGGGAGAGGTGGAGGCAGGAGGATCAGGAGTTCAAGGTGAATCTGACTGCATGAAACCCTATCTCACAAGACAAGTAACAGTAATTACTAATAAATAATGATTTTCTTTTCCAGAGTGTTTCTCTCTCTCTCTCTCTCTCTCTCTCTCTCTCTCTCTCTCTCTCTCTCTCACACACACACACACACACACACACACACACACACACATACACAGATCTCTCTCTCTCTCTCACACACACACAGATCTCTCTCTCTCTCTCTCTCTCTCTCTCTCTCTCTCTCTCTCTCTCACTCACACACACACACACACACACACAGATCTCTCTCTCTCTCTCTCTCTCTGATAAATGCAAGACCTCTAGCAGCACTCATATGCCTACATGCATCAGTTCTTGTTGCTGTGGTTATGGAATTAGGCTTGCCATTTAAGGGTCCAGTGCACTGCCCTGACCCTGGCTCAACCCACTGTTACTCCCCAGGATGCAGGCTCAGTCTAGAAGCTTAGCACAGAAGAGGTCCAGGGATGGGGGGGCCCACAGCTCAACTCCTAACTCACAATGAGGCACCATCAATAGGAGAACTGGGTTCTCAAAGGTTTCTAGTTAACAGGTTGACACAGCAGTGTCTTCAAATGACACTCAGGGGACCAGAGCAGCGACTAGCTGGCTATTTCCCACAGTACAAAGACTTCCAGTTTTAGAGGATTTTGCTGGTGAGTCATGGAGTTAAAAAAGGAAATCTTTATCAGTAATAAATCTTTTTAGAAGTACTCTGTGTTCTTTTGAAAATTGATTGTTTCTAAATGACTATTTTGTCTAACATCAAAAGAACAGATTTCTGATGTCATAGATATAAGTACGTTATGAGAGATTGTTCCTAGTTTGTGTTTCTGTTTTGAAGTTGGAACATAAGATTTCTTTTTAAAAAAATTTTTTATTGCTGGATAGTGGTGATAGTGCTGGTGGAAGACACCTTTAATCCCATTACTTGAAAGGAAGAGGCAGGCAGATCTCTATGAGTTTGAGGCTAGCCTGGTCTACAGAATGAGTTCTAGGATAGCCAAAGCTACACAGAGAAACCCTGTCTTGAAAAAACAAAAAACAAATACTTTCAATTTCATGTATATGAGTATGTGCATATCAGTGTAAGTGTCTGGGGAGACCAGAAGAAAGTGTCAGGTTTCCTGTGAGCCCTCTGAGGTGGCTCCTGGGAATCAAACCCCAGTCCTCAGGAAGAACAGCCAGTGCTCTATAACGGCTGAGCCGTCTCCCCAGCCAGCACAGGGGATTTCTTATGAGGGTAGGTACTTCTAGGGGTTAAAGTTTTTAATAAATTTAGTGTGTGTGTTTCTTTTCTTTACCTTTTTCTTTTCAAAACAAGGTCTCATTATGTAACACTGGCTAGCCTGGAAGTTGCTATATAGACCATAAACTCACAGAGATCTGTTTTGTTTTGTTTTGTTTGCTTGCTTGTTTTTGAGACAGAATGTCACTACATAGCTGTGACTGGTCAGGAACTCACTATGATACTAGGCTGGCCTCAGACTTACAGAGATCCACATGCTTCTGCCTCTTGAAGCCTGGGTGTGGGCCCCCCAAGGGTGAGCATGGGCAAGGAGGTCCCACTTAGCCAAGGGTTAAATTTCTCATAGGCCTTCTGTGCAGAGTACGGGAGAACACAAGAAGCAGCAACCTGTCCCCTTGGTCACTTTTGCAGAAAAATTCCCTGAGAGTTGTAAGACCATGTCTGCAAAGAAAGTTGAAGTTTGAGATATGGCCAAGATTGATTAAGCTCATTTTGACAGGGAGATGAAGAATTATATTCCTCTCAAAGGTGGCAAGAAAGGAAAGGGGAAAAAATGACCCCAATATTCTTGAAAGGCTACCACCTGCCTCCTTCCTGCACTTTTCTGAACATCACCCCAAAAGGAAGAGTGAATATGCAGGCCTGTCTGTTGGAGATACTGCATGAAAGTTGGGTGAGATATGGTCTGAACAGTCTACCAAAGATAAACAACCGTATGGGCAGGCAGCAGCTAACATAGAGGGAATGCTTGAGAAGGGTATCACCGTATCCATGCCAAGGGCAAAAGTGAAGCAGGAATAAGAAGGCCCTGGGAGTGAAGAGGGGGAGGAAGATGTGGAAGAAGATGCGGAAGATGAGGATGAAGAATAAATGGTTGTCCTATATACTATAATGTGTCGGAGTGGGTGTGCCATGAGCTCAGGCACATGTTTTGCTAAGAATGTGAAATTCAAGTCTAGCCCAACACCAGCTCCAATATAGAAACTGTACAGATTTTTTTGTATAGCTAATAAGATTCTTTGTAGAGAAAATACTTTTTTAAAATGCACTTTCCAATGGACTGTGGTATCATGTGCCTTTAATCCCAGCACTTGGGAGGTAGAGGCAGGCAGATCTCCCAATTTGAGGCCAGCCTGGGCTATAGAGTGAATTCCAGAACAGCCAGGGCTACACAGAGAAACCTTGTCTTGAAAACAAACAAACAAATAACAACAACAAAATGCACTTTGTAGCTTTTATTTTTTTTGTATGTGGAGCTGAGGATCGAACCCAGGGCCTTGCGCTTGCTAGGCAAGCGCTCTACCACTGAGCTAAATCCCCAACCCCACTTTGTAGCTTTTTGAGGGGCTACTATGTACAGTTACATTTAAAGCTTTTGATGTTGAATGCTCCTAAATATTTAGTGGTTTCTTTAATTTCTTATGTCTGGTAGCATAGCAAACTTCATAGGAATTTGTATTAATTTTTTTTAAATTCAGAATAAAATTATGAATCTTAAAAACGTATAGCAACCAATTCCAAAAAAACACTGAAGCTGCTTTGTGTCCTGCAGACTCAAATACTCATCGGAGATTTACTCCTTTGTGTAAAAATAAATAAGCACATCATCTTATTAGTGGGCAAATTTTTCTTTGTTTTTAGTAAATGCTAAACCTATATGTATACTAAGCAACATAAAAATCTATTTCTTGGGGCTGGCTAGATGACTTAGAGGGTAAAGTGCCTTCTGTGCGACCATGAGGATGTGAGTTTGGGTACCCAACAGCTGTTGTGAAAGTCCAGGCATAGTCATGCAAGCCTATCATGCCAGCACTGGGACGCACAGAGGAAGAGCCCCAAGGCTCCCTGGTCAGCTCTCTAGTCACCTGTGAGTTCCAGGTTCAAGAAGATAGTGTCTTAGCATTTCTATTGCTGTGATAAAGCACATGACCGAAAGCACTTTGGGAAGGAAAGGGCTTATTTGACTTACACATCCTGGGTCACAAATCCATTAAGGGAAGACAGGACAGAACTCAAGGCAGAGCCGGAACCTGGCAACAGGAACTGAGCAGAGGCCATGGAGGAGTGCCACTTACTGGCTTGCTCCTCATGGCTTGCTCAGCCTGCTTTCTTAGGGCACTCAGGACCACCAGCCCAGGGATGGCCCATCTCCAGTAGACAGGGTCCTCCCCCATCAACCAAGAAATGTGTTGCAGGCCAATCTAGTGGAGGCATTTTCTTGACTGAGTTTCCTTCTTCCAAAATGACTCTTGTTTGGGTCATGTTGACATAAAACCAGCCAGCACAGATAATACACTCAAAATAAGGGGGAGGGGGGAGAAGCAAAGCAAAGACAAACAACTAAAAACAAAACCATGAGATAGCTCACTGGGTAAAGTTGCTTGTCACCAAATTCAACAACAGAGTTTGATCCCCAGGAACCAGGTGGTGGAAGTTATCCTCTGACCTCTGCTGTGTTATGGGAATCTTACCTATGTTGTGGCCTGATGTCCAATTAGAGTCAGGCGTTGGCTCGAGAGGCATGTTCACATTCAGCTGGTCAGAATGGATCACAGAGTTTCCCTCATCTTGAGAAAGAGAGGCCTCCTGGGAAGAGGAGGTGAGGACAGAAGGCTACCTTCATTCTGTGGGCCCTTTAGAGTCAGAAAGCCAATGGTGGCAGTGTGCCGAGGTCGTTGTTTGTCATGGGTTGCTATCTTTATATTCGTTTCCTGTTGTAGAATATTAAGGTGTGTTACTTTTGTTTACGTTGCATTTGTTTAACTCTGTGAAGCTGTGTCGCTGTGCCTGTCTAAAACACCGGATGGTCTAATGCAGAGCTGAACGGCCAATAGCAAGGAGGAGGAAGGATGGGAGGGACTGGCGGGCAGAGAGAATAAATAGAAGGAGAAATCTGGGTGGAGGAGGAGGAGAAAGGAAAAGGAGAAGGACTCCAGGGGCCATCCACTCAGCTACACAGCATTCCACAGAGTAAGAGTAAGATTTAAGAAGTAAGAGAATGGGAAAACCCCAGAGGCAAAAGGTAGCCAGGATAATTTAAAGATAAGAAAAGCTAGCAAAAGACAAGACAAGCTAAGGCCAAACATTTATAATTAAGAATAAGCCTCCGGGCTGGAGAGATGGCTCAGAAGTTAAGAGCACTGACTGCTTTCCCAAAGGTTCTGAGTTCAATTCCCAGCAACCACATGGTGGCTCACAACCATCTGTAACAAGATCTGGTGCCCTCCTCTGGCCTGCAGGCATACATGCTGTATACATAATAAATAAATAAATCTTAAAAAAAAAAAAAAAGAATAAGCCTCTGTGTGTGATTTATTTGAGATCTGGGTGGCAGGCCCTCCAAAAGAGTAAAAACCAACAACAGTCCCCAAGTTTTATTTTATAAATAAACTGTAAAAGAAACCACAGTACTGGTGTATATATACACACACATACCAAATGAAATTAATTTCTCTATGATTTGTTTATTAAACGTTTTATTTGTATATCTTTTATAAACTGCATTGTGGCAAATGCCTTTAATTCCAGCACCTGGATGGCATAGAGGAAGACAGATCTCTGAGTTTGAGGCCAGCTTGGTCTACATAGTGAGTTCCAGGCCAGGTGAGATTACATAGTGAGACAGAGTCTCAGAACACGAAAAGAAAAAGGGTTCTCAAGTATAATAGAAACTCCCAGCCCAACTAGCTGGGAATGTGGGCACATGTCTGCAACCCCAGCATTTGGTAGGTGGAAGTAGAAAAAGCAGACATTCAAGGCTATCCTCTAATACCCAGACAGTCCAAGGCCAGTGTGGGCTGAGACCTTGCCCATTACAAAAACAAACAAAACAAAATAAAACAAAACAAAACAAAACAAAACAACCTTCTATGCATGACCGTAGGAATCAGGACAGGCATTTTTTGTTAGTTACTTTTGTTTTATTCTCAATATTATTTAATTTAATTAGTTTTAAGTATTTCATATGATTCTATTTTCTACCTTCAACAATAATAATACAACATCCTGTGTTCTTCTAGCCTTTATGTTTTATCCTGTGGTAGGGCTGTTAACATCAGCTGATCCAATCCACTTACAGGCAAAGCACATGCCACTTCTGGAAATGGTCCTACTATGGACATCCAACCCACACCACCTCCTCACCTGGATTTATTTTCACTGCATATCATTTCAGGCTTGGACTTTTCCATGGCTTCCATGGTTTCGCCATGTTTTTCACACAGTGTGTATCTGACCTTTCACTGTATTGCCAAAACCTTTGCAGCCCCGAGACTTCTTCTGTGTCTCCCAGAGACTGTGCACTCCACTCCCCACCCCACTCTGTGATTTCTAGAACCAAGTCACTTTTGCCTTTCAATGGTATCTTCTAAACTTGCCTTTATTTACTTTTTTAAAGGTAGGGTCTCATTGTACTCCAGACTGACTTTGAATTTACTCCGTTGCTGAGGATGATCTTGAACTCTTGATCTTCCTGCCTTACCTTTCCAATACTGGGGTCATGGGTATGTGCTGTCACATCAGTGTATGCAATGTTAGGGATATAATCCAGGGATAGGTGCATGCTAAGCAAACACTCTGCCAACTGAGCTACATCTTCAGCCATCTTGTTCTGTTTTATTGAGACAGGTCTTCCCCAACTGGCCTGGAATCCACCATGTTGACCCTACTGGCCTTGAATTTGTGGGGATTATCCTTGTCTCTGCCTCCTGAGTGTGGGGATAATGGGGTGTGTATATGTTCCTGCCTTCCTAGAGTTTATATTCTGATGGGGCCATGAACACTGAAAAATGATGACCATACATTAGCTTTACAAAGAACAGTGTGGAGAGTGATGGAGAAATCAGCCAAGTTACACTCTTTATTAACCTTGGAGGTATTTCTATCCTTTTGATCAAAAGCAGATCTTTAAAAAAAAAAATGATGTAGATGTAACCATCTTGTTAAATAAGAAAGAGCCAAATACAGAGTTAATAGCCAAGAGGTCAGAGCAATAGCTGAGAGCTGAAAACCTTACCCTTCACTGCTGCTGCTGTCTTTCCTCTCTGCAAGAGACCTACTTCCTGTGTCCTGTCTTTTATATAGACTTTCTGTTCTGCCTTCTCCTTGGTTGTAAACCCAGCCACATGACCTCCTTGTCACTGCCTGTCTGTACAGACCTCCAGGTCTTCTATGGTTGGTATTGAGATTAAAGGCGTGTGTTGCCATGCTGGCTGTATCCTTAAACACACAGAGATCCTGCCTAGGCGTGCACCACCATCGCCCAGCTTCTGCTATGGCTTGCTCTGACCCATTTTCTAGCCACCATTTTTGGCTCTGTATCTAGTGGCTGTCTGTTCTCTGACCCCATATAAATTTATTAGGGTGCACAATATTTTGGGGAACACAATACCACCACATTTCCCCTTTTTTGTCTAAAATTTTAAAAAGGTTATAACTAATACAAGAAAAATCATATCCAATAATTATATACAATATACACAGTCAAGATTACATTAATGATGTCTAGTCCATTAACATTTGACAGATTCAGGCAAAAAACTCCATTATATATAACAACGTCCAGTCCAGTAACATTTGATAAACTCAGACCAAAAATTTTCATTACTTATCCTATGTAAAACAAATAGTTCCTTTTAAAAAGTAGATTCCATAATCTCCCTTTTTATCTTATCATATCCATATTCTCTCTCTTTTCTTTTCATAATAGATTCAGTAATCTACCTTCTCTCATCTGCCTCTTTCTCTTTTTAGAGTAGATTCAATGATCTACCCATTTATCCTATTATTTCTATATCTTTTTTCTCAGGATAGATTCAGTGATCTACCTCATATCTATATTCTCCTTTTTCTTTTTTAAACAAAAACTCTATTTTTGGGTTAATTGTCAAGTCCTGTATCATTTGTCCAGCTGCTGCATAGTGAGAAAGTGCAGGGCTTGTTTCAAGTCCTTGTTCAAGTAGTCTGTCAGGCTGGATCTCAAAATTGTCCTGAGCAGTTTTTAGTCCAAAGTTGATCTTTCCGTGGTGTTAATCAGCTTAATGGCTTTATCATAGTCCATGTGAAATCATCATTGTGGGATCCTGTCATCTTTTTGAAGATTTCAAAGTCACTGTTAGGCATGGTCATGGTTCCCTACAGACTTTTTTTTTTTTTTTTTTTTTTTTTTTGGTGCCTCCTCTGTGGTTTGGAGCAATCACAGTCTGATAAATGTCTGTCTCTCGGAACCATGAATGTTCTTCCCTAGAAGAGAAAATCTTCACAGCAATTTCTCCCCACCATTTGTCTTGCCAAACTTTTCCAAACTGACCTTTGCCGATGTTTTCTTGTAACATGATGGTCCTGGCAATTCTTCTCTGAACAAGCAGCAGTAAACTCTTCATTCCAGGTAGCAGCATCATTGCAGTCACCAACACGATGAGAAGAAGTGGCAACTTGGAGCAGCAGCCACTGCCTCCATGGTCCCACAGTTACTGTTTGTGGCTGGGCCAAAGCTTTTCCTTTGTATGTATTTATGTATGTGTTTGGATGTTTCGCCTGCATGTGTACCACATGCCCATGGAAGTCAGAAGAAGGTGTTGGCTTCCTGGAACTGGAGTTACAGATGGTCATGAGCCACCATGTACATACTGGGAATTGAACTCAGGTCCTCTGCAACACTGACCAGTGCTCTTAACCACTGAGCCATCTCTCCAGTCCCAGAAGCAGATCTTACCCTAAATCCTGAGCCTATAAAGAGGACAACCCAGGCAACAAAAGGCAGGGACCAAGCCAGATTTCACCTGTTCTTGTTTTGTGTTAGCCTAGTGTGCCAGCATCTGGCTACAAAGCTCCGCTCCTAAAGTCTGTTCATTGTTGAGCATAGTCTTCAGTTCTGCGTTTGAAAAGCAGCCAAGGCTAAGACAGGCTACAAGAGTTTTGCTATGGCTAGCGTGTGTGTGTGTGTGTGTGTGTGTGTGTGTGTGTGTGTGTTTTAACTTGTCATACTGTCTTCCTGAAATAGTCATGGGCCCAGGTAATGTAGGATCAGAATTCTTCAGTCTCATTTTGTTCTATTTTGCTTTGTCTTGGTTCTGAAACAGTATCTCATTATGTATCCTAGAACTCACTGTGTAGACTAGACTGGCCTTGAACTTCCTGTTTTCCTCTTGCCTTTCCCTCTCTAGTGTGGAATTACAGGTGTGAACACTCCACCAAATACCAGATTACAGGTGTGGGACACCATGCCCAGCTTCTTTACCACTTGTAGGACATTTGAGGAAGCATATTTCTGTTTTTACACAACACACAAAACAAACAAATAGGATTTTCTAGACCCCAATAGGAATACAGAGTCTCATGTAGTCCTGGCTAGCCTCAGGTTCTCTTATGTACCTGAGGATGACTTTGAATTCCTAATTTTCTTGTTTCTACTTCCCAAGAATTGGGATTACAGGCATGTGCCACCATTTGTGGCTCAAAACAGGATTTTCATTTCTGGCTTTTGGATGTGCATGCTGCTCCTTGTCTCTGAGAGGGAACGTGCCTTCTCAGAATAATTCCAAAGGTCACAGCCTATTAATGACATCTGCTTTCTTGGAACGGGAAATCCCATGGTTTCATTCTGATTCCAGGGTTGATAGCCTCTGTGAGGTGCTTTCCTGTGGTTCCTCTGGGGCAGGGAAGTAGGGAGGCAAGGGACTGCTTCACCAGGGAAGTGACACCATGCCTGAATCATAGGCAGCATTTTCCAGAAGGTTGGGTTAGGCTAGCCAAAATCTAGGTCAGACCATGTGGAGATGTGAGGAAGTGATCTGCTGGACATGCTGAGTGAGGAGGAGAGGGAAGCTGGGTGAGACTGAAACCTGGTAAGGGAGAGATCTACAGCCTTCAGAGAGAAGAGTCAGGAACCTGGCAAGATCCAGAAGTGAGGAGTCACCAAAGTGAGCTTTTGGACAATAAGCAGAACACATTTTAAGTGCATGTTTTGTGATTTTTGTTTCTCATAAAAGTTTATTACATAACTAACATTTAAAAAAAATAAAAATGTAGTATATATCAAGTTAGAAGCTTGGCCTTTCCACCCAACCTTTTTACGATGAGAATTTTCACAAAGCAAAGGTAAAAGACTGGCTGTGGTCCTGGCTGTATGACCCCGAGATTGCCAACACCCAGGAGAAAGAGGCAAGAAGAGCAGGATTCCAGGGCCGGCCTCAGTTACAAAGCAAGCCTGAGGCAGCTTGAGCTGAATGAGACCCTGTCTCGGGCAAATAAGCCAACAGTAAAAAGAATCACTTAGAATTTGCAGTTGGTGTGTTGCTGTATTTGATCACATAGCCATCTGTTTATCTAACCATCCTTTTATCTGTTAGTAGGTCCTTCGACTGTTTCTCCTCTCCTCCCTCTTCTCTTCCTCTCTCTCTCTTTCTCATTTTGTCAGGGTCTTGCTAACTGTCCTAGGTGGCCTTGAACTCACAGCAAGCCTGGTGCTTCTGCCTCCTTGGTGCTAGGTTGGCAGGTATGTTGTGTATAAACACATCCAATTGTGTGCTTGTTTGCTTGTGGTTCTAGGCAACAAAACCGGGACTTTGCACTTGTGGGCATGCGCTTTACCACTGAACTGCACGCCCAGACCTTTGTTTCTAGGGGACTCACTATGTAATTCAGGCTGACCTGGGGCACTGGATCTAGATCCTCCTGCCTTAGCCTCCCAAGTGCAGGGATCCCAGGCATGTTCCACAACACCCAGCAAGAATAATACAGTAATCACTAGTAGTCACTTTTGAGTATTTGCTGAAAAGCCCGGGAGCCAGACTAGGGAAAAACAAACTAAACTGGAAGCAGAGCACAGAGGGAGGTCAAAGGGCAGAGAGGACAAACAAAGACTAAACAACAAAACCCAGCAAGATCGTGGACACATCCACTCAGGGCTCAATTAATCAAATACAGATGTAGTCAGTCTTTGAATTAAAAGCCAGAGACTGGGCCAGCTATGGGGGTAAACGCCTACAGTTCTAGTTCTAGGCAGGTAGGCAAGAGGATTTCAAGTTCAAGCTAGGTCATAGCTCGACAAACAACTTGGTCAGAAGACAAATAAAAAGCTGAGACTGTTATCCACCAACCACACAAAAAGACCCACCTCTGCACACAGGGAGGGTGCCTTAAACAGAATGACATGGATAATTAGAGCTAAAGGCTGGGAAAGTCTGTCCCATTGCAAACACTACACATGGGAACGCTAGTATTAATCAGATGTAGTGTGGCACACCCCTGCAATACTAGCTTAGCACATGGGAGGTAGGTGTAGGATGGTCAGAAGGTAAAGGCTAGCCTGGGCTGCATGAGACACAGTCTGCAAAAAAGGTTTGTTGTTGTTGTTTTTAAAGCTAGTATTTCTACATACCAAGAAAAGCTGACTTAGGAGGCAAAGAGTATTTGGAAAACAAAAATAATTTTGTAATCTAGGTGACTTCCAGGGAAGTGTGAGCTATAGGGTGAGACTCTGTCTTAAAAAACTAAAACAAAACAAAATATCATTTTGTAATAATGACTATGTCATCAACTAATCAATAATCCATAAATAATCCTACCAAACAGGGGTAGTTCACACTTGCAATCCCAGTATTTGAGTAGTGGAGGCAGGATTATAAATTTGAGGTCAGTCTGGATTACGTAAGAAGATCCTGTCTCAAAACAAAACAAGTTAAAAATAAATAAGGTAGAACAACCTTAAGCATACACATATATGTATATGAGGCATATACATACTTCTTAACAGAGCACATGTATGTGAGGATAGCCTGGTATGGTGGCGCTTGCCTGAAGTTCTAGCTCCTGGGAAGCAGAAGCAGCAGAACCGGAAATTCCAGGTTCAAGATCATCTTCTGGCTAGTGAGAAGGTGTTGGCGGCCAAGCCCCAGGGACCTGAGTCCCACGTGGTGGAAGAGAGACCCAGTTCTTGCAAGTTGTCCTATGACTAATACAACATGTGTGTGGCTTGAGTGTGAACATACATGCACATATACACATACATAAATAACAGATAAGTGAGTAGATTAACGTAAAAACAGTGTCAAACACACCACCCTCAGCTATATCCCAGGCCAGCTGGGATTTAAGATCCTGTCTCAAACACTCTGACAAAAAAGAACCCAAAGGACATGAAAGCCAAAGTTAAAAAGAGAGGCAGAACTGTAGCTGTTCCCGGAGATTCTAATACTGCCCCCTCCATGTGTGAGGGAATAAACAAATAAAAGATCAACACGCAGTAGACTTGTGAAGAGCATGCTTATCAACTTGACCTGATAAGTCATTTAGATAACAGAACAATTTCAGAAAATACTTTTTTTTTTTTTTTTTTGAGACCAGGGTCTCATGTAACTCAGGCTAGCCTCAAACCTTTTATGTAGCCAACGATGACCTCGAACTTCTGACCTTCCTACCTCTACCTTCCAAGCTCTGAGATTACAGATGTGCCTCATTACACTTAGCTCTATATTAATCAAGATCTGCTTAATGTTACTGGTCCATATATAAAATTTTAAAATAATACTAAATGATCAAAACAAATACTTCAGAATAAATAAATTTAACAAAAGATGCAAAATTTCTATACCGAAGGGTACATACAATATTTACAGATAAAACTTCTAGACCAGCCTCGGGCCTGGTGTGAGAGACCCCAGAGAGGCCCCCATGGGCAGTCACAAGCCACAGGTCAGACAGAAGAGATACCAGAGAGGACCCCACTCGCTGCCATGTGGCATGTATATATGCAGGGCAGAAAACACCGGAGAGGGCACGGGAGAGAAGGGTGCTCCTTCACGAGCAAGTACGTGGCAGAGAGATGGGAGAGAAAGAGAAGGGATGGTTTGTGCATTAGGAAGAGTCAGAACTGGAGACTCAAGGGTGGTGAAGAACAGCCTGATGTGAGTGGCCTGTGCTGCCACCAAGAGCCATGTCTGGGTCCGTGGCCCTGCACCATCAGGGGCCTGGGTAGATGTCTGAGGCCCATGTGACCACCAAAGGCCATGCAGATGTCCCTGGTCTGGGCTGCTGCCTGAGGCCATGTTGATGTTCAAGAGCTGCACCAAGCTGGTCCAGCCCCTCTCCAGGACAGTGCTGGAGAGCTGGCCCTGGTGGTGTGGGTGCGGGGAGAGATGGTTTCACTTTTTGCTAACTGCCACAGGCAGGAAAGCTGGTCCTGTCTCACCTGGGCAAAGTGGGAGAGCTGGCCCTGGTGGTACATGCGCAGGAGAGTGGACAGGCTGACTGAGCTACCACCCAGACCTAGATCCAGGGCTTTGGGTTGGCCCATCTCAACATCTTCCCCATCTAAGAACTGCTGGAATGAGTGAAGGGACTGGTCTTGCAGATCCAAAGCTGCAGAATCTTCATGACACAGAACAACAACAGGATGTCTGAGAGAAATCCCCGTGAGGATCCAGTGTTGATACCGTAGCAGAAGCCAGAAACCTCAGACCAGACCAATGACTCATTGCAAGGAACATTGGCAAGTAAGGCTGTTTGGACAAAAGAGTATGCTGTGTGACACACTGCAACTACCATGGTGAGATCTTTTAAAATGCTTTTGTTTTCTTTTTGGGGAGGTTGCAAAGGCAGATATGGAGGGACGGGGAGATGAATGGAGTTGGTGTACATGATGTGAAATTCACAAAGAATCAATAAAAAGTTAAAAAGAAAACAAAAATCCAAAAAACTTATAGACCTAAATAAATGTATTTGGGGTTAGAAGATTCTATGTTATGAAGATATCAACCCTTCTGACATTGATTACCAAAGACATCAAAATCCAAATCCTGGCAACATTATTGAAATAGTAACAGATAAGCAAAGGATCCTGAATACTGCCATAATCTTGAAAATGGATACAACCGGATGACTTGACATCTAATTTCAAGAATTCTGACAAAGAGCCAAACAGGGTGTTGCCTGCCTGCTGTCTCATTGCTCCTTCTCGAAGGCTGAGGCAGGGGAATTTCAAGGTTGAGCCTAGACAGGACAACCTGTGAGATCTGTCTCAAAGAACATGCAAATAAGAAAATAAAAACAAACTAACCATTAAACCAAAGAGAACCAGGCGGTGACATGTTGATATGGCAGCTACGTTGATAATAGCACTTGCTTCCAAACCTTACAACCTGAGTTCCATCCCCGGAACCCATTGGATGGAAGAGAGAACCGACTCCCACAAGTTGTCTTGTGACTGCCGAACAGGCACTGTGGCGTGTGCACTGGCCATCTATAGTAAAAGGAGATTTATTGTTAAGTGTGTGTAAATATGTGTGGGTACATCCACTTGAGGGCAGGAAGTATTAGATGCCCTGGAATGGAGTTAGAGGCTACTGGGAGCCTTATAATGTGGGAACCAAGCTCTGGTCCTCTGCCAGAGCAGTTTGCCAAATAACTGGGTTTTGTTTCTTTTTAGAATTATACAAAGCTCCAGTCATCTAGACAGCATAATGTTGGTAGAAGTAGAACAATGGGACAGAGTAGAATCTAGCATAGTAGGTAGCAAAGTTAACAACAAAGAACTGGATACTCAAAATACTGAGTAAAGAATACTGTGTTTGTTCCCAGCTCAAAGGACGTCTGAGATAATAGCTAGGCCAGCCGTCCTGATCTGACGCTGTACGCTGTGTGCAGGCGTCACACTGTACCCTGCACATACATGAATTACTACGTGTTACTGAAAATGAAAAACTTGCTTAAAAGGAAAAGAATTCTGAGACATGCCCACATGCATACAGTTAACTGGCTTTTCTACAAAGGTGACCGACAATCAATGGAGAAGAATGCAGGAGTGTTATTGAACAGGTGACTCTATCCACGGAGAACTGTCACTGTGCGTAACATGGTCAGTTCACACTCACGACGAGTCACAGTTGTGAGCCACTGCCATCCACGCTCTGGGAAATAAGTTTCCATACAATAGCTGTACTCCAGGTTCTCAGGTTGCTAAATAAAATTCACTAAGCTGTTGCAATCACAACACTTTAGATTATTAAAGTACTACTGAGAGAAAGTTTGATGTTGTTTGACATCTTCATTTTGGATGATATAATAAAAACAGTCTCCTGTTTTTATTCAAAGCAGGAGAAATTCCTTTCTTTCTTTCTTTCTTTCTTTCTCTCTCTCTCTCTCTCTCTCTCTCTCTCTCTCTCTCTCTCTCTCTTCCTCCCCTCCCTCCCTCCCTCTCCCTCCCTCCCTCCCTCTCCCTCCCTCCCTTCCTCCCTTCCTTTCTTCCTTTCTTTAAGTAGGCCAGGCTGGCCTTGAATTCTATGTAGCCAAGAATGACCTTGAATTTCTGATTTTCTGTCCTCCGCCCCCTGAGTGCTGGGATTACTAACATTTTGCACTCTACCGATAGGGTCTGATACATCCTCAGCAAGTCTTAAACATTATAACCCAGAAATACACTTTCTCCTTATGAAGGACTGAATAAAACCATAAGTGACTACGCCTCTCATTATGTGAGAAAACACCATCTAATTGCTGGATGCTGCCTGTGTAAAAACTGTTTCCTGTTGCCTGCTGCCACTGAAGACTTGAAGCAGCAGAAAGGAAAAGTACAGTTTTATTTCAGAATATACAGAAAAAAAAAAAAGGCCACAATTCCCCAGGTAAAGAAAAGAACTTGGTGACAATGGACAAGCACAAGATGGCAATCTCAGAGAACCAGGTGAGAAAATCTCAGGAGTCCTTCCTTTAAAGTTATAGAGAGCTGGGCAGTGGTGGCACACACCTATAACCCCAGCTCTCGGGAGGCAGAGGCAAGTGGATCTCTGTGAGTTCGAGGCCAGCATGGTCTACAGAGTGAGTTCCCAGACAGCCAGGGCTACACAGAGAAACCCCCGTCTCAAAAAAATAAAAATAAAAAAAAAATAACAACAACAACAACAAATTATAAAGAGAAATCCTAAGAGTCAAACATTATTTTAAAAATGTCTTAATCTGGGGTTGGGGATTTAGCTCAGTGGTAGAGTGCTTGCCTAGCAAGCGCAAGGCCCTGGGTTTGGTCCTCAGCTGTGGAAAAAAAAAAGTCTTAATCTCTGCTCATTAGAGAACATCACAAGTAATAATGTTAATAATGTTATTGAAGCTCGTGTATTTTAATGAAAATATTTTTTATGGCAGTCATTTTATTAATTAATTAAACTTGTTTACAGTCAGGGTCTGTAGCCCCAGGCTGGCCTTGAACTTCTTCCATAACAAAGGATGACCTTGAATTTCTAATTTTTGGCTTCTACCTCAGGAGTGCTGAGATTACAGCCATGCATCACCTAACCTGGTGTTGTTCAGGGCTGGGTATGGCAGCCAGGGCTCGTTGGAAGGTAGGCAAGCGCTCTGTAAGAGCTGTATCCCTAACCACGCTCGTTCCATTTACGGCCAATCATACATGCTTGTGCAGTTGTTAGCTCTGATGGAAAAGAAGGGGTACCTCCTTGCAAAAAAAATGGAATCTTAAAAATAGCTGAATAGCTTGAAAGAGTTAATATGTCTATTTAAATGGTTTTGTTTGTTTGGAGACAAGCATTAATGTAGCCCAATTTCCCTGTGTAGCCAAGGATGCCCTTGAACACCTGATCCTCCTGCCCACGTGCTTGGAATCACAGACACGTGCCACCATGCCTGGTTTATTCAGTGCTGTGGACAGAACCTAAGGCCTCATGCCTGCTGAGCAGGTACCCTATCAACTAAGCTACCTCCTCAGCCCTATCATGTATTTTTAAGGTACCTTTTAGATACCAGAAGAATAATATGTGCTGTGTGTCCTCCACGTACCTGAGACCTGCTCTTGTTGCTGTGACTACTGCAGGGGAATCATGAGAAGGCTGCTCTAACTAACTAAACTGTGAATGTAGGGATGCAGAGATGCTAGGTGGCTAAGAGCATGAGCTGCTCTTGCAGAGGATCTGGGTTTGGTTCCCATAACCACATGGCAGTTTACCACTGCCCATAATGGGATCTGACATCTCTTCTGACCTTCAAAGGTACCAGGGATGCATGCGATACACAGACATACATGTAGGCCACAACTCATACCATTCAAAATAAAAATGTAAATGTAATTACGTTTTGAAGCCTTTTCCTAGGCATCACGATGTAGCTCAACTGGTAGAGAACTTGCCTCTGGGTAACATAAGTTGGGTATTGTGATCCCAACCTGTAATTCCAGAATTTTAGAAGTAGGGGCAGAAGGCTCAGTAGTTAAGCTCATCTTCAGGTACATAGAGAGCTTAAGGTTAGCCTGGGCTACAAAAGACTGTCTCAATTAAAAAAAAAAAAAATTCCTGATCCTTCTCCAGGGTCTAGTCACCCTCACCAAGGAAACTTCTCCTTGCAACAGACACAGACCATTACAGAAAAAATACAACCAATCAAAGTGCACAGTGGAGCCCAGTCCCAACTGACAAAACTGCCACACAACTCCTGCTCGGGGATCAGTTCAGAAGAGGGCAGAAATACTGTAAGAGCCAGAGCAGCAGGAAATCTGCTGTGAGACTGTGTCCCCTAGGAACGTCAGAAGCTACACCGTCTCACCAACAGGACTGACTGCCTGACAGTGAGCCAGAACAAGAACCACAGAAATGCTAACGTGGATGGGGGCAGGGCAAGAGACTTCAGCCCCTCACACAGAACTAGGGCAACTAAGGAACACAAGAGTGGGAGAAATAGTCTTCCCTGGGGAAGACCAGACCAATTAGGCTATCTAAAGCCAAATCAGTCCTGAAACCATACATACAAGTAACATTATTCAGACTGAGTGGGTTCTATTTGTGTATGTAAGTGTGTGTGTGTGTGTGTGTGTGTGTGTGTGTGTGTGTGTTCACACGCATGTGCACCTGTGTAACAACAATGAAAGGAAAAGAAGCCATAAATTTGGAAGAGAGCAATGGGAGTTGGTACATGAGAGGGTGTGAAAGGAGAAAGGGGAGGGGAAAATGATGTATTTATAACCCCAAAGAATAAAATTATTAAAAAATCCTACTGCATGATGGACTTCAAGAGTTTATTTTGTTTTGTTTTAAATTTTTTAAATGTGTGTGTGTGTGTGTGTGTGTGTGTGTGTGTGTGTGTGTGAAGGGGTGGGGTGCATGCCACAGTGCTTGTATGCAGGTCAAAGGACAATTTGGGGGAGTAGATCGTCTCCTTCTATTATGTGACTGTGGGGATTACACTCAAGTTGTCAGGCTTAGTGACAAGTGCCTTTTACAACGCAGCCATCTTGGCAGCCCTGTTTTGTATGTGGCCTGTAGCTCACACCGATCCTCCTGCTTCATCACCATGGGTTATGCACTACGATGCCCAACTAATGGAAGTGTTTAAGGACCAGGCTGCTCCATGACGGTAACCCCCAGAGCCAGGTTGTGACCGGATCTGGCTTGATACTCCCCAAGGAGTTCCTATTTCCAAAAGGGCCTGGAGATAACATTGGGTGGAGTCAGGAGAGAGCCAATTTCCTTTTCATGGGCTCAATAATTCCAGAACGTCGCCCTCTGAGACAAGCCCCCATAGAGATGTGTTCTCTCTTTCATATGGTGCCAGAAACGCACAGACTCCTTTTCTGCCCTGTCTCCAGAGTTTTGCTTTCCAGTCTATGCAGCCAGCAACACCTTCCATGTCTATGGTGGTACCTGAAATGCTCACGTTACAGAAGTGATCAGGTTATGATCTTTTTGGTTGTATAACCAGCCCGAGGATGCATTTGAACACACTGCCGAAGGCTCCTTTCTAAGCCTAGGCACTGCAACTTACTAATTACCTCTTAGGAATGCCTGCTTCTGCAATTGGGTCACCCCAACCATTTTGTATTAACCCTTAGCTTGCTGTCTATAGTGAACACACCAGAGACAAAGCTAACTGCATTACCCTAGGATACCTCACCAGACAGACACTCCCTCCCCCATTTTGATTGACTTGAGGTGAATGACAGAGAGTTAAATTTCAAATACAGATCCGGGTTCTCCCAACAAACGGAGTAAAAATGACGATGTTGTAACAGTACTAAACCAAGGAAAGGGAAAAATCTTTGCAGGACTACAATTGTCAGCTCTCACCACTACGTCATATTCCCTCAGCGAGCTCAGGATGACCCAGTCCCGGCCTTACCCAAGCTCTCTCTCTCTCTCTCTCTCTCTCTAACTCCCTTCTTAGTTACAGCCCACGGGCAGCAAAACTGACTGTGCAACCCAGAACAAGATAAAGCCAACTAAGCAGGAAAGCCCTTCCAGGGTGCTTGCTGCCCTTGCTAAGACAGAGTGAGGTGATGCTTCTCTAACTGAATCCACACAGAATCATCAGCAAAGTTAACAAGGAACGAGAGGAAACTGACTTCGTCGGTCTGACCAGGTATCCAGCATTTCAAACACTGTGCAGCTCATTCTCAGGGATAGCCAAGACTGCACCCCCAACAAAAACTTCCTCTCATGAACCCACATGGGGACAACTACAATGACATATTTTGAAATCTATGCCTTACCTCATCCCAAAAGATTTGATGTGGTTAGAAGAAAATGACTTGTTGTGGGAAGAATCCCACCGAGGACAGAGTTCTTGTCTGTCAAGCTGACCACAGCCCATCTGGGGCTGCGGAAGTCAGTCTAGAAGCACATTCAGGTACATTTTATTGTTCTGGTTTCGGTTTGTCAGACAACAGGGGCAGATTTTAGGGGAAAATAATTCTTAGAAAACAGCTGATTGGTTGGGGTACTGTTTCTAGGTAGCTGATTGGACCAAGAACTGTTTCCAGGCAGCTGATTGGTTCAGTGGCTGTTTCCAGGCTGTCTAGCCAGTAGATTGCTTGGTCTCCAAGGGTTACTCAATCCACAATGTGCTAACAGGTCTCCAAAGCTTGTGTTTTGGAATTATAATTTTCTCCATTACAAAAGCTTGTGGAAGAAAATGCTAGTACTCTAAGGATGCCTCACAGGAACACTCTCTCCGCCCCCCCCCCCCCCCCCCCTTTAAATGTATCTCCCTAAGGGATATGAAGTATCTGAAACTGAGGCTCCCTAATGAGTTTTTCACAGCTCAAGGGGTGGCTAGAGCTATTCCATAGAAAACTGGGGGCTTTGAAAAGGCAGCTGTAAGCCAGAGTGTAGGTCAACTGGTGGCCTGTTTTCTGACTTTTCTTTCTACTTCTTAAGTACACAAAGTCATTCTTTAACGTTGGAAGGAAAAATTGTATGAAAATGAAGATTGGGTGTGGTGGGATAAGACTGTGATCCCAGCACTTAGGAAGCAGGGATAGAAAATAAGAAATTCAAGGCCAGTCTCTAGTACGTAGCCAAGTTTAGCCTGGGCTGCACAAAGCTTTGTCTCAAAGAAAAAAATCAGGGCTTAAGGAGCTAGCCCAGTGGGTAAAGGCTTGCATGCAAGCATGGGGACCCGAGTTTTTAATTAGTGAGGAGATCAAGTTACAAACACTAATGTAGAGATAGTTATCCAATTCATAGTTTGGAAAAACACTTCCCATTTCAGATATTGGTTACTGACCTGCATAAGAGAGCTACAGGATTTGAGAGGCTGAGGCAGAAGGACTAGGATTTCTAGGTCATCCTTGGCTGTATAAAGGGGGTTTGAAACCAGCCTGGCCTGCATGAGACTGTCTCAAGATAAGTAAATCGGCAAAATGCAGAATTTCAGGTCTGCATCAGACCTATTGAATTACATTTTACATTTAATGAGATGACCAGGTGAGTTTTGTATATTTAAGTTTCAGGGGCAAAACTGAGAACGTGGGCCCTGAAAGGTTATTTTTCCCCTTAAAGTCTAAAACACATATGGAGCCCGAGCCAGGCTTGGATTCCAGGTTTTCCTGTTTCAACCTCCAGAGTACTGAGGTTACTGCAGAAGTTTTCAACTATATATGATAGAAGGCTGGCAGAATGCTTGTGCTGTGTAGGTATGATGGACACCGTGTTTGAGGCTGGTGCTGGAGGAGCTCAAGTTCCAGACTGGGGTATATAGCAAGTCTACACCTCAGAAACACACAAATTAGTAAGTATATAGGTGTGCCAGGTCGTCAGGTGATAGAGTGCTTGCCTATAATGCACGAAGTTCTGAGTTCAGTCCCCAGAACCACATCAAATGAGGTGTGGTGGAGCAAGCCTATAATTCCAGCACTCAGAGGTAGAACAGGGAGAATCATCCTTGGGTCCTCAAGGTGTTCCAGGCCACCCAGGGTTTGTGAGACTTGGTCTCAAACAAACACAGAACTCCCAAACCATAAGCCAGCAAAGTGAAAAGTAAAGCCTGGTTGAGGGTCAATAAATTTGTTGTTGTTTTTAAAGTTGTGTGCAGTGGCACACACCTGTAATCCCAACACTTGAGAGGCTGAGGCAGGAGAGTAAGGAGTCTGAGGCTGGTCTCAACTACATACTCAGGACCAGCCTGGCACACCTGAGACTGTGTCAAATTAAAACTGATCGGGGCCTCGTGGAGAATGTCTGTAATCCTTTTTCTTAGGAGGCTGAGGAAGGAGGATCAGGAATTCCAGCTCAGCTTGGTGACAAAGCCAGGTCCTTTCTCAAAAGGAAAGAAAACGCCCAAAACATGTAAGTGGCAGAGTTTGGGTTGGATGAAGGTTTCCTGGCAGTTTCTGGTTTCGCACATCCTTCCTGGCCCAGGCAGCTGGCTCCTCATAAAGTCCATATGGTCGCTGTGCACCTTCTACACATAGCTGTGCACCTACTACACATAGCTGTGCATACCACCTTATGTCTGACAATCTCATAACCAATAGTTGGTGCTTAAATTGAGTTATTCTCAAATGAAAGGACAAACAGCATCTTATGTCTTTGAAAACAGTTGACTAAGGTTTTACGGCACACCGAAGCCGATGACTCCTCTCTCTGAAAGCCTTGACAGCAGTGTTTAGAAAACCCCTACCCCCACAATCATTAGTATTTTGTAATGAAACAACAGACAGGAGCTGGACAGCAGAGTACTGGAACAGTCGTGGCTACTTAATCGAGGTAGGTCAGGCTGACCTCATTTACTCTGAATTTGGGGACGGGGCCAAACCCAACATTTGGAGTGGAACGGAATTCAAGAACCTGACTTGCTGACCTCATTCCTTTGGCTTGCCAAAGCCGTGAGAAGTCAGATTCTCTGGGTTGTAGCGCCATCTGGTGGATCGATGTGGGGATTGTTATTCAGTTTTCATGGTGGGGAAATCAAGGAGAGTTACAGTTTTATCTCTTCACGTGATTATACCCAGCTTCTCCGCATTCGGTGGGTGTATACAGTTTGGTTCTGCTTGTGACATGTAAATAAACGGGCTGAGGATGGAGCTAGTTGAGAGGAGGACATGCCTCAAAGGCATGGCACCTTGGGTATGTCCCCCAGCACTGCGCAACCCGGACATGGACGGCAGAGGCAGGAGGATGGTAAGCAGTCCAAGGGAACCTTCGAGTTACATAGATAGTTTGAGTTAGTCTGGGATACATAAAATCCCATTTTAAAAAGAAAGCAATAATAGAACCAGTGAATCCATTCTGTCGTCAAGTCTTAAGAGAAGGAATTTCTCAGAAAATCCGGTCATTTGGACTAATTTACTGTTGCCTTTGAGTTGTCCTGCATAGGCTTTGCTGTTGTTACAAGGTTTTGTTTTTATTTATGTGTATGTGTGTGTAGGTACCCATCTGGCATGCATACTAGGAATCGAACTCTGGTCCTCTGAGAAACCAGCAAGTGCTCTTAATTGCAGAGCATCTTTAGAGCTCCTTGTCTGCTTAGTGTGAGGGAAGGGATAGGGCAGTCCTCTAGAATGCAGATTTAATCCAAGTACCTTGGAGAAGAGTCCCTTAGGGCACCTAGAAAGGGAAGGCTGGACCAGAAGGATTTTGAACCTCATAAAAGATGCTCTTTCCTTGTGTGGCTGAAAAGCAAGCAGTAGGCAGCCATGCTGCAGATCAATGCAATCCACGTGACCTTTCCTTGTCTGTTAGAAGTGGTTTGTGTATATAGAATTGTGATGTATTTAATTATAAGGACAGAAGTAAGACAGGCTCCCCGGGAGTGTCGGAACTGAGGTTTCCTAATTGTGCACCAGGACTTTAATAGAGAATCCGGATGAAGTTGATTGATAGAAGAAAAGACAGCAGCTGGGTCTGGAAGTACAGGCTTGTAATTGTGGCTGTTTTGGAGCTGAGGTGTGTGAGCACAAGTCCAAGACTTTCCTGGACTACAGCGTAAGTTTAAGGTTAGCCTGAGCAATTTAGCAAAACTGTGTTGTTGTTTTTCTTAATGATAATTAACCAGGTAATGATGGGTCACACCTTTAATCCTAGCATGTGGGATGCAGAGGCACACAGACCTCTGTGAGTTAGAGGATAGTCTGGTCTACATATTGAATTCTAGGACAGCCAGACTACATACAGAGATCTATTGTCTTAGTTAAGGTTTCTATTGCTGTGAAGAGACACCATGACCATGGCAAATCTTTTTTTTTTTTTTCCTCTATGTAGTTTTGGTGCCTGTCCTGAATCTCTCTCTGTAGACCAGAGATCCACCTGGCTCTGCCTCATGAATGCTGGGATTAAAGGCGTGTGCCACCACTGCCTGGCAACCATGGTAACTCTTATAAAGGAAAACATTTAATTGAGGTGGTGCCTTACAGTTTCAGAGGTTTAGTCCATCATCAGCATTGTGGGCCATGGTGGCATGCAGGCAGACATGGTGCTGGAGAAGGAGCTGCTGTATGTTATATACAGGCAACAGGAAGTAGACTGGCTTGATGAGTGTATAGCTTGAGCATATGAGACCTCAAAGCCCGCCTCCACAGTGACACACTTCCTCCAACAAGGCCACACCAACTCCAACAAAGCCACATCTCCCAATAGTGCCACTTCCCTTTGGGGGCCATTTTCTTTCAAACTACCACGCTCTATCTTAAATATATATATTCAAAGTTAGAGGGACAGTATCCTTCCATAGTCCTTTCCAGACTAGCTATTAATCCTGCTGCAGCCTGCCCACAGGAGCTCCTTTTCCTACCCCATTTTCATCCCCTAGGGACTCCACCTCTTGGTGAGGACCCAGAGTCCCCCAGCTCTTTCCCACAGTCCCTTCCAGACTCTCCTTTTGTCCCATCTCCATTCCCTTGTGACACCCACTGACCTGCAGAAACACTCTCTATCAGGGACCCTTACTGATAGGAATTCCAACCACACCCCATGGTTGTGCATGCCTGGCTGGACACTTAGTCATCTCTGCCTAGTCATTTCCAGGTCATGCATCCTGTGTAACACATGCCTCATGGTTACAGGGTCACATAGTCATGTGGATGTGACCAAGTGATCTCTGCGCATGGACCTGTGTGTGCAGGTGTGTCCTGGCCTTTATAAGACAGCGCCACCCCCCCTCTGCCTCTCTATCTGTGTTTCCTCTCCTCCAGACCTGGCTCTCTCTCTCTCTCTCTCTCTCTCTCTCTCTCTCTCCTTCTCCTAATAAAGCTCTAAAGGGTACCACTGGGTTCTGTCATGATCGCGATCTTTCCCCTTAGTAACCAGCGCCAGCCACCAGTGCTGTTTATCCTTTCACCTACAGTCCCCACACTTGCTTAGGATCGAGAGTGGGCAACAGAAAACAAAGGACAGAACATATTCCCAACAAAGACAAGACCAGATATCTACATCAAAAAACACATCGTAACTCTAGGTGCCTAGATCCCAGGGCAAAAACACAAACACAAACAGCCAAGACAATATGCCTCCTCCAGAAGCCAGCAACCCTATTGCAACAGACTCTGAGAAGTGCAATTTAGCTAAAGCACAAGATACCGGCTTCAAAACAGCAATTATGAATATGTTTAAGATCCTTAAAAACATATGAATAAATGCCTTACTGAAGACTGTGAAAACAAACACAAAAAGTTGAACAAAACTATGAAGATATTTCAAGATACAAAAGTAGAATTTAACAAAGAAATAGAATCACTAAAGAAAACCCAAAGTGAAAAGAAAAACTAGAAGTAAAAAAATTAGGATGTAAAACAAAAACCTCAAAGGTAAGTAAGCCTCACCAATAGATTAAAAGACATGGAAGACAGAATCTCAACTGCTGAAGACAAGGCAGAAGAAATAGATAGCTCAGTCAAAGAAACTGTTAAGTCCTAAAAAATACAAATGCAAAACACCCAGGAACTCTTGGACACCAAGAAGACTGACCCTGTGACTAATAGGGATGGAGGAAGGAGAAGAAACCCAGGCAAGGGGAAAGAATTTTTTTTTAAATCAAATCATAGCCGAAAATTTCCCTCAACCTAAAAAAGGAGGTTCCTATCAAGGTGCAAGTGGTGTATAGAACACCAAATAGTCAGAACCAGAAAAGAAAATCCCCTAGACAGATAATAATAAAACACTAAATATACAGAACAAAGAAAGGATATTAAAAGCTGCAAGGCAAGAAGACCAAGTAACTAACATCTAAAGATAGCCCCATTGGAATAATTCCTATCGTCTCATGGAGAGTCGGAAAGCTAGAAGGACCTGGACAGATGATCTACAAACCCTAAGAGACCACAGATGCCAGCCAGCCCAGATTACTATAATCAACAAAATTACCAATCACAATAGGTGGACAAAGAAAAAAGATTTCATAATAAAACTAATTTAAGTTGTACCTATCCACAAATCCAGCTCTATAGAAGGCACTAGAAGGAAAACTTCAGTCTTAAGAGGTTAACTACACCCACAAGGATACAAGAAATAAATAAATCAAGAACAGTGAGTGAATCAAAAGAGGGGGAAAACCTCCACATTCCTAACAACAAAATAACAATCAATAAATACTGCTTATTGATAACTCTCAATACTAATGGTCTCAATCCCCCCAATAAAAAGACGAAGACTAACAGAGTGGATGTGAAAACAGGACCCATCTTTCTGATGCCTCCAAGAAACACACCTCACCATCAAGGATAAACATCACATTTTACCCTCTAGGGTAAAAGGGTAGAAGGATATTCCAAGCAAATGAACCCCATAATCAAGCAGGTATAGTCATTTTAATATTGACAGAATATACTTTAAATCAAAGGTAATTTGAAGAGGCAGGGAAGGATACTACATACCCATTAAAGGAAAAAAAGTCTAGAGGATATTGTAATTTTTAACATCTATGCACCAAATACAAGGACACCCAAGTTCATAAAAGAAACAGCACTACAGATAAAAATCATACACTAACCCAAACATAGTGGTAGTGGGTGACTTCAATACTCCATTCTCACCAACAGAGAGGTCATCCAGACAAAAGCTAAACAAACGGACCTAGGAGACATCTACAGAACATTTCCCTCAAACACTAAGACTGAACTTTCTTCCCAGCAGCTCATGGAACTTTTCCCCAAGTTGACTAAATACTTTGATACAAAGCAAGTCCCAACAGTTACAAGAAACTTGAAATAACATCCTGCATCCTAGCTGACCACCATGGGTGAAAGCTGGATATCAACAACAACAGAAATGGCAGGAAGTATGCAAACTTATGGAAACTGAACAACTCTCTACTGAATGTGGATCAAGACTTAAGTGAAGGAGGAAATGTAAAACTTTTAAGAACTGAATGAAATGAGAATACAATATAACCAAACTTATGGGACACAGGAAGGCTGTTCTAAGAGGCAAGTTCACAGCACTAAGTGCCTACCCCAAACACTTGGAGAGACCTCTTATTAGTAGTTTAATTATACACCCAAAAGCTCTAGAACAAAAAGAAGAAATAATACCCAAAAAGAGTAGATGGGAGGAAATAACCAAACTGAGGACTGAAATCGATAACACAGAAACAAAAAACAAACAGAAACAATACAAAGGGTTGTTGGTTGTCTCTGCTCTTTTGGCTCTTTAGCTCTTTGGGGGGCCCGCCACCCAGCTCCCAAATAAAACACACACAAGCCTTATTATTTCTTATGAATGCCCAGCCTTAGCTTGGCCTGTTTCCTGCCAGCTTTTCTTAACTAAAATTATCCCGTTTACCTTTTGCCTCTGGGCTTTTTCTTTTTCTTACTTCTGTATATCTTACTTTCACTCTTACTCGGTGGCTGGCTGTGTGGCTGTGTGGCTGTGTGGCTGTGTGGCTGTGTGGCTGGGTGGCTGTGTGGCTGTGTGGCTGTGTGGCTGTGTGGCTGTGTGGCTGTGTGGCTGTGTGGCTGGGTGGCTGTGTGGCTGTGTGGCTGTGTGGCTGTGTGGCTGTGTGGCTGTGTGGCTGGCTGGCTGTGTGGCTGGCTGGCTGGCTGTGTGGCTGTGTGGCTGTGTGGCTGTGTGGCTGGGTGACTGGGTGGCTGGGTGGCTGGCCCCTAGCATCCTCCTCTCCTTGCCCTCTTGCTCCTTCTTTCTTTTTTTCTCTCCCAAATTTCTCCTTCTATTTATTCTCTCTGCCTGCCAGCCCTGCCTACCCTTTCTCCTGCCTCATTGTTGACCATTCAGCTCTTTATTAGACCATCAGGGGTTTTAGACAGGCACAGTAACACAGCTTCACAGCGTTAAACAAATGCAACATAAAAGAATGCAACACGCCGGGCAGTGGTGGCGCATGCCTGTAATCCTAGCACTCAGGAGGCAGAGGCAGGTGGATCTCTGTGAGTTCGAGGCCAGCCTGGTCTACAGAACTAATCCAGGACAGGCTCCAAAGCTACAGAGAAACCCTGTCTCGAAAAACAAACAAACAAACAAAAAAACCAAGAAGAATGCAACACATCTTTGCATCATTAAACAAATGTTCCACGGCATAAACAACACAACACACCTTAAAATAATATTCTATAACAACAAAGAATCAGTGAAACAGAGATTATTCACCATGATCAAATTAGCTTCATAACGGATATGTGGGTAAGGTTTGACATATGTGAATCAATACGCATAATCCACCACATAAACAGATGAAAAGACAAAACCACATGATCATCTCATCAGCCACAGAAAAGACCTTTGACAAAATCTAATACCCTTTCATGATAAAAGTCCAGAAAGTGTTTCTTCTGGCATATAGTTCCAAGGGATCCATCATGGCAAAGAGAGGACAGCAGCCAGAGCAAGAAGAAGCAGGTCACACTTTCTAGTTCCAGGAGTCAGGTTCACTGTGACGGGCCAGGGATGGTGGCAGGATTAGGAGACCAACTGGCCAGGCTTGAGCTTCCACTAAAAATAGAGTTCATTTACAAAGCAGTGCTGTCTAAACATTGTAAAGAAAAGAAAGACAAGAACCATCAAGTAAGGAAAAAAATGCAGCCAAATCATGGCACATGCCTTTAATCTCAGCACTCGGGAGGCAGAGGCAGGTGGATCTCTGTGAGTTCAAGGCCAGCCTGATCTACAGAGCAAGTTCCAGGACAGCCAGGAATAGCACAGACAGGCTGTTACACAGAGAAACCTTGTCTCAAACAAACAAAAACAAAAGAAAAATACAAAGGTTATAGACATAATAACATGTATTTTTTAAAAGAAGGCTAAAGGAAAGGGATATGCTTTTGGGCTTTATAGATGAGAAAGGCTTTAATGGAGTTTGTCCTAAAGATTGTTCAAATAGGTCAGGTTTGGTGGTGCATACCTATAATACTAGCACACATGAGGCAGAGGAAGGCAGATTGCAGAGATCCAGGATAGGCTGGTCTACATAATGAGCTCTAGGCCAGCCAGGACTACATAGTGAGACTCTGTCTGAAAAAAGGTTAAAATAGATAAGACAAGCCTAGAAGAAGGTTTAAGTATGTTGTATGTGAGAGCAAAGCAAGGTGACATGTATACAAACGGTCATTACACTTCTAGAGTTAGAGCTCAAAATACTGAGATAAAACTAATGCCTGATTTCCTGTTTATAACGGGATTTTCTTGAACATTGTTTTAGTGACATTTTTAGATACAAACAACTGGCTTTTAAAAAAAAAAAAGATTTGGGTTGGTGAGAAAGAGGCTCAGTGGGTAAAGGTGCTTGCTGCCAAGCCTGGTGACTGAGTTTGATTACTGGGACCTACAGAGGAGAGGAACTGACAAGGTGTCCTCTGTCACACATACTGTCACACACACATATACACACACTCACACACACACACTCACACACACATACACACACTCATATACACACACACACTCACATACACACTCACACACATACTCATACACACATACATACACACTCACACATATACACATACACTCACACACATACACACTCAAATACACTCACACACACAAATAAAAGAAGTAAACGGTTTAAAAAGAGATTTAAAAACAAACAGAAACCTCACGGATTTTATTTTATCCGTTACTAAGTGAAACAGTTAAAACTAGTGATGAGATTTTTTGAAATGCTAATTCAAACGTCTTCCCATTGGGTTAGAGCTCTCCCTTTCTGAAAGCCACTCCTCGGCAGGAAAGCAGTTCTGTTAAACATTTGGGCCCTTGATACACCACATAGTGACTGCAGAACTTGTTTACAGGACAAGCACCTGAATCGAGTGGTAAAATTCGGCCTTTCGTTTATTTCCACTGGGTTTATCATCCTCAATCCCTTAGGTTGGTTGAGGGAACAGATGAGACTGTTTAAAACCAACCAACCAACCAACCAACAACTAAAAGTTAAAGTCTTTGGCTTTTGTAGCCTAAAACACTTGTATTAGTTCTTCTAAATCTTTATTCCTTTTGGAAAGCATGCATCATCTCATAAAATAAGTAGTCAGTGTCTTATAAAAGTTAATTTAAAATTACATGAGCTGTATCAAAGGGGATCCTGCACTATTAAAGGCACTTTTATTATAACTAAAATAGCAGTATTGGTCATAGTCTTTGCACAGTCAGCTTCCAAGAGATGAAAAAGCATCCACCCCCAACCCAAGACTAAACAAGAGACCCATCAACTAAAACAAGAGACATTGCATCAAAGAGTCCCTGGAGAGGAAGGGTTCTTTCAGGTACCAACTAACAACTAACTAGCCAGTGCCAGTGCAGTCAAACTTCAAGACATGCACACTCAGGTTTTATTTCTCACCTCAAACTTGTTTCAGTTCCTTCTGAGAACATGCCTATACAGACCTCAGAAGCTCTGGATGGCAGGCATCTCCAATAATGTCAACAACCAAGTGTGCCAAGTATGAAATATTTCTAAATATACTTAGATATGAAAATTTATCCAATCTATTTAGTATTTTGCTTGGTACATGACTAAAGGTTAAAATAATGCTCATCTTGATTTTAGAAAGACCTCCAAGTGAGGATGATATCATCTCTTCCCACTAATTGCATTTTTGCTGTGACTGCTTGTTTACTTAGAACCCCATCACAAAATCAGATCTGGATCATGGTTGCTCATGGACTTGATGTGATCCAGAAGTTTCTACCATAATGGCTTTACCAGCTTTACCTCTTTCTCAAAGACCACTTTCTTGCCTATGACTTAGTCTCATCTGTATCAGATCCAAGGAATAAGCTTTCCTAGTAATGGGGGACTTGTAATAGTATTTAGAATGACATTTTGTGATGCTGGAGGAAGATCTTTGAATGAAACATCACAGAAAGAAGTTACACGTACACCGAACGGTTTATAAAGGCTGACTAATTCAGTGGTTCTTAACCTGTGGGTCATGACCCCCTTGGTAAACCTCTATCTCCAAAAATACTTACATTATGATTCATAACAGTAGTGAAATGACAGTTATGAATTAGTAATGAAAATAATTTTATGGTTGGGGGTCACCACAACATGAGGAACTGTGTTAAAGGGTCGTAGCATTAGGAAGGTTGAGAACCACTGGGCTAATCAGAACTTCAGCGACTGTGGAGTGGTTGAAATTTTGAAGATCTAGAGCCAGACTGTCTCCAGCTATCATTAGATCCTTTAATAACCATTAATTGACCACCTCTGTATCTGACCCAACATTTATGACTATCACAGGAAGCCTTTGGGGATGTACTAACCTAACAGCTTCCACAAACCAAAAAGCTAAAAATGGCATCCAATAGCAGCATCTGAGGGCTGTGGCAAAGTTTTCCCCATTTTGCTCTGAAGGTTAACCTCAACTGCCACCTTGATGAGATATAGAACTGCCCAGAAGATGGGCCTCTGGAAATGCCTGTGGGGATTGTCCTCCTTAGGTTGAGGTGGTATGACCAACCTACTGCCAACAAAGGGGAAATCGAGCAGAGTGCCAGCATGCTTTGCTCTCTGCTTCTTGACTCTGGATCCAATGTGACCAGCTGCTTCATGCTCCTGATGCTGTGACTTCCCTGCAAAGATGTACTGTAACTCTGAGCTGTAAGCCAAGATGAATCCTTTTCCTTTGAAATTGTTTCTGTCAGGGTATTTTATCACAACAACAGGAAAAGAAAGCTAATACAGAAAAGTAGTGCTGAGAAATGGAGCTGTTGATCTGACAAACAGTATTATGTGGTTCTTAGGCCTTAGGATTGTTCTGTGGCTAGAATACAGAACAGTTCGGTACTTTGGGATAGAAAAGAAGCAGAGATTAAGGGGATATTTTGGTAGGTGCTTGGAAGACCAGAATTCTGTGAGAAGACATAACACCATGGGAGCCAAACCTCCCACACAGCACTGGGAAAATAGGAATGCTGTCCTGACTCACCAGAGGCTCCATCATATGAAGATGAGAATTCATCTGAGAAAACAAATTCTATGTTGTTACTCTTCTTGCAGGATGAAAGACATAAGATTGAAGTGATCATGTGACCTTGACCAGCAGGTCATTCTTCAATGACAAGGCACTTAGGGGGAGATGACTAGAAGATGAGAAGGTAAGACAGGAGGGGTTGGGATTAGCCGGTTTTACATAAACTGATGGCTCTTGTAAGCAATTTATTAAGAAATACAAGCCGTTGTATATAGTTTTTAGGGGAGAAACAGGAGAAAGTCAGCAGGAAGCTAATTAAGCAATATTGCATGAACGGCAACATGGGATATCTCAATGTCATGAGAGACTGAGCACAGAGCTTTGGGGGCTGATAACTCCGGTCTCTTCAGGGGAAAACAAAAAGTTCTCAGGTATTGAAACTTTAACTCTTTCGAGATCCT
This sequence comes from Onychomys torridus, assembly GCF_903995425.1. Taxonomy (NCBI): domain Eukaryota; kingdom Metazoa; phylum Chordata; class Mammalia; order Rodentia; family Cricetidae; genus Onychomys; species Onychomys torridus. The sequence continues at coordinate 55,250,809 of NC_050444.1, forward strand.
GGACCCAGCCCTAGCCCAGACTTTGCTAAGTCTGCCCCTGAGCAAGGACCTAGAACTAGGTTTCTTTTGTCCTTCATAGGTGCCCAGGAGAAATCCTTGATTAGATGCAGCTCTCAACAGGCATGGAGTCCTGTTACATACTTTCAGAGTGCAGCTGAGGCCAGGTAACTTGTGACAGGATCAGTCTCTGCAAGCAGGCCTTTGGAGGCCATTGTAGTGGGAAGTTTTCCTGTGTCCCACAGCCCCTTGGTCCCAAATAAACACAGAGAAGCTTATATTAATTACAAACTGTTTGGTCTATGGCTCAGGCTATTACTAGCTAGCTCTTACATCTTAAATTAACCCATTTTTATTCATCTATGTGTCATCACATGTCTCATGGCTTTACCTGTGTTCCATTACATCTTGCTCAATTTGGTGGCTCACAGCATCTCCCTCAACTCTGCCTTCCTTCTCCCTGTATCTTGGTTTGGATTTCCCACCTGACTATAACCTGTCTTGCCATAGGCCAAACCATCTTGTTTATCAACCAATGGTAGCAACACATATTCACAGAGTACAGAAAGACAATCCCACAGCATTTTCCCTTTTCTGTCTAATCAAAAAGGAAGATTTTCATTTTACCATAGTAAAATTACAGATAACAAAAAGTTATCAAGCAAGAATTAGTTACATCTAGTCTATTTGTATTTAGCAAAATTAAAGAAAATGCTCTATCATCTTATTTTTGTGAGTCTAAAGTTTCATATCTAATTTACCTTTTACCTTAACTAAGGAAAACTATAATTATAATTATCTAGTCTTCAACTCTATTAAGGACCCCAGAAGGATATAATATTGAGTAAACAGAAAGTGCATTGTAAGCAACATCCAAAACTCTAGAAATGACAAGAGGCATCTGACTGTTTGGACAGTTACCCAAAGTTCTTTTGTATCATGGGGCATCCATCTCCAGTCTATAGGCCTAGACTTTTCAGTGAAGCAAGAAATTTGAGGGACTGTTCTGCCTATTTTGGCAAAGTTCATCAGTCTCTTTTCTCTGTGTCCTGCAGAATGTCGGCAGTTTCTTCTGTGAAGCAGAAACCTGAAGGACCATCTCATCTTGTTTTGGCAAAGTTCAGTGGTCATTTTCCTATGGGTCCTGCATGTCCAGTTTATATAATATACTGTCAAGCAGTCCAGGCAAGAACAGTTTCTTACCCGAACGGCTAGCTTTTGCCATATTGAAAGCAAACTCCATAATGAGTTTCTTTGATGCCCATCATCCTCTTTGAAGTAAATGGTGCTGCCAGGAGCAGATTTGTCTCTCTGTCCAGAAAAGTCTAAGTTCTTAAAACATTTTAAATGCCATAATATGTAGATCTTTGAAGTGTTTGGAGATTATCTACCTAATTGAAATAGATCTTTGTATATCTAGAAAACCTAATTAATGATTATAAATTTGATTATTATAGATGACTAACAATCTGTATTTCTTAATTATACATTACAATTTCAAATGAACTGTATAAACATAATACTCCAAACAAGAGCAGAAATATACATATAGTATAACAAAATTAACTTTAAATTTATCAATAAATAAAAATCCATTATTGGTGAAATTATTAAGGCCACTCCATGTAGTTAAAAGGGAGGTTTATTTTGTGGGGTAACTTACAAATGAAGGGGTAGGTTACAGGGTCTGGCAAGGGTATAGCGCAGTCCGGCGGTGTTCTCTGGAGAACTCTGCTCGGTCTACCTCCAGCGTCCAGAGTCCGGGAACCAAGAGTGAGAGCTCTTCCCGATCCTTGGTCTTCCGCTTCCTCCTCCCCCCCTCTCCCCCCCACCGCCTTGTGGGCGTGACCATTACCGAAGCCTCAGTGGGGGTTGGAACTTCCAGGCCAATGCTGGGATGGCTATCCACTACATCTCCCCCTTTTGTCTAAATAAGAAAGTTCTAACCTAATACAAGACTATATACAAAGAGATGGTTATCAAATATTGTCTAGGAGTAATGAGGGATAATGACCTAGATAAGTTGGAATTACAATAAGTACAAACAATATCAAGCAAAAAACACATAGTAAAATCCAGGGAAGTCTAGGGCATGGGTAGGTGGCGTGTTACAAAGATCATTCCAAAAGATGTCCTATCCTAAAGAACCTGAGTCTAATACTTAATATATCCTATCTAAGATATTATATATGTATATATACTAAGTTGTAACTATAACTGCTAATCTCCAACCTCATCAAAGACCTGAGAAGGAATATAATAATACCTGAGAAATGGGAGAAGGACGCAAGCAACTTTCGGGAGTCTTGCAAGAGTAGACAGAGACAGCTATCAGCCTGGACAGTCACCTAATGTTTCTCAGCATCGTTGGTGCATTCAAATTGGCTACAGGCCTAGAGTATCTGACAGACCATTTTCAGAAGCAGGAATTCTGAAAGACCATCTTACCCTGTCTTGGCAAAGTATAGTGGTCGCTTTCCTTGTGTCCCGTTTGTCCAGAAAGGACAGCATTTGTACTGTCAGCAGTTGAGACTAGGGCACTTCTTTGCCCAGTAGGCCATTTTGTGTCAAGAAGACAAACTTCCAAATGGAAATGTCTTAGAAGCCCAACATTCTCTCGGGAACAAATTGGTGCTGCCAGGAGCAATTATGTCTCACGTCAACAGAATTCTAAGTTATTTAAATGCCATGTTCTCTAGGTCCATGAAGTGTTTGAAGATTACCTGTACATCTGACCTATGTATTTATTAATCTGGATAACCTAACTAACATAATTATAGAGATGACAAGCATAGGTGACAATAACTATGTAAGTCTTATCTACCTAAAGAACCTAAGGACTAAGCTTCCTATAAATAAGGCAAACAGTCTGTAAGCAAATGCACAGTAAAAGGACAATGACTTTAAATTGTGACAATACACAAAATATCTTTAACAGAGGTAGGAATGTATAGTGCAATATGCAATATGATAATAATCCTAAATATATATCAGTATACAGAATATCTTAAACAGAAGTAGAACATACATACAGTATGACAGATATAAATTCACATTTGTATCAATATACAAATATTTCACATAAGAGTAAAAATATATGTACAATATAACAAACATAGTTCTGTATTTGTATCAATATACAAATTATCTTAAATAGGAATGTAAAAAGTTTATATTTGTATCAACATATAAGAATTCATAACAGTGCAAAGGCTGGTATATTACTAAATTTGTTTACTAATGTATATGACAGTCTACCATAATATCTTATACCTATCCATTCCATTTCTTCTTTTCCCTTTTTTTTTTTTGAGACATATTTTCTTTCCTTAAGGAGAGTACTGAGTTTAACAGTTTCTTCCACCCCCAACCCTAGAACCATTATCCATAACCCTGAGAAATATGAATCCTTAGGAAGAAGGGGCGTCGTTTTCTTAGAATTGCTTCCTGCTGTTTAGGAAGTGATGGTATCTCTGTTGGGTATTGTGAGAAAGCTCAGATAGTTAAATCTCAGTTAGACTAACTGTAGATTCTGCAGCAACTCTCAGAGTAATGGATAAGATTGTCTGTAATTTTGGCAAGAAGTGTAGTATGATGATGATTACCATGCCATCATTCTGGATTGGGTAGAGTTGTTGTTGTTGGGGCCCCATCTTCCTTCTGGAGACTTCAGAGATTGCTATTGGAAAAAACTTACTTTTTATCAGAATGGAAGGTTTGGATTTAAAGATGTCATGACATGTAAGAAAGGATTCCAAGAAATCAAGAGTAAGCATGGAGAGAATTAGAATCTTGAAGATAATGGTCCCTTATAATTGGTTTCCTTCTGTCTCACACCAGAGGGCTCTTCTGATATGGGACTGAAGAATCTCTCAACCTTTTCTTTTATCAATATGCTTGGGTTTAGAGAAGGAGTGAGCCAGTTCCATCTCCAAAGCCAGCTTGGTTTATAATTAAATTGGAACCACAACTATTCTAGATTGATAGAGATATAGATGTTAGACAGTGATATCTTACCCTGTGTAGATTGGTACCAATAGATTCTTTCTTTCTGCTGTAAACATCCGGATATCCAAGGCCTTATGATTTCTGGAAGATGGGTATTTCCATTATCCTGGAAAGACAAAAACAGAACCCTACCCCAACCTTTGATTGTTAAATTTTTCTTACAACCTGAAGAGATGTCACATTGGTGGATGATCTTTTACTTCTCCTCATCAAGGGGTTTCTCCTGTTCGAATCGAATTTTTATTAATTTTGTTGGTATCCATAGCTTTTCTTCTCCTGTGGAAACAAAAGCAAAACCCCTTCCCCAACGTAGGACATATCCAGGTTTCCATTCTGAGGTCAACACATCTTTGAAATAAACTGGTTGGTTTAGCTCAGGAGTTTTGTCTGTTGTCCAATGTCTCTCCGCAGCTGTTGTTCCTTTCTCATCAGCATTGAGAAAATTCAAGGTTAATAAAGCACTATGCAATCTATTTCTAGGAGTCATTGTTACCTGTTGCTGTTTATTTAGCATATCCTTTAAAGTTCGATTGGATCTTTCTATGACTGCTTGGCCTGTGGGATTGTGTGGTATACCTGTAACATGCTTTATATTGTAATAAGCAAAGAACTGTCTCATTTTATTGGAGACATATGCTGGGGCATTGTCTGTCTTAATTTGTACAGGTATTCCCATGATGGCCATAACTTCTAATAGGTGTGTAATCACAGAATCAGCCTTTTCAGAACTCATAGGAGTTGCCCACTGAAATCCTGAATAGGTGTCAATGGTATGGTGTACATACTTTAATCTTCCAAATTCTGCAAAATGAAACACATCCATCTGCCAAATTTCATTTCTTTGTATACCCTTTGGATTGCTTCCTGCAGGTAATGGAGTTTGGTTATAGAAGGAACAAGTAGGACATTTTTTCACAATATCCTTAGCTTGTTGCCAAGTAATGGAGAAATCCTTCTTCAAACCTTTGCTATTTACATGGTGTTTCTTATGAAATTCTGAGGCTTCTAGCACATTACCTATTAGTAACTGATCAATCTCATCATTACCTTGTGCTAGAGGTCCTGGCAGACCTGTATGGGATCTGATATGTGTTATATATATAGGATGTTCCCTTTTTCTGATGATTTCCTGCAATTGTATGAATAATGAAGTTAATTCTGTATTATCAGGAATAAATTCAGCAGTTTCAATGTGTAAAACAACTCTCTCTGCATATTGAGAGTCAGTGACTATATTGAGGGGTTCTGTAAAGTCCATCAGTAGTATAAGAACGGCATACAGTTCTGCCTTTTGTACAGAGCTGTATGGACTTTGTACCACTTTACTTAAGTCTCCTGATTTGTATCCTGCTTTCCCTGATTTATTTGCATCTGTATAGAATGTGAGGACTCCAGAAATTGGCTTGTGTCGTACAATGTGAAGAAGGACCCATTCAGTCTTCTTTATGAATTCTATTCTCTTGCTTTTGGGATAATGGTTGTTAATCTCTCCCAAAAAGTTACTGCAGGCTCTCTGCCAGTATTCATTATCTTTCCATAGTGACAAAATTTCCTCATTAGTTAAAGGTACTACAATTTCTGCTGGGTCCATTCCTGTCAACTGACGAAGTCTTAATTTACCTTTTTGAATCAAATCAGAGATCTTTTCTATATAAGTCTTCAATTTCTTATTTGGTTTACGTGGTAGGAATATCCATTCCAATATAATATCTTCCCTCTGCATCAAAATACCTGTGGGGGAATGTCTGGAGGGGAATATGACAAGAATACATTTAAGTTCTGGATCCACACGATCCACATGTGCTTCTCGAATTGTCTTTTCTACTAGAGCCAATTCCTTCTCAGCTTCGGCTGATAATTCTCTTGGACTATTTAATTCTTTGTCCCCTTCTAGAGTATTAGCCAAATTTTGTAGTCCATCTTTGGGTATTCCCATGATACCCAATAAGTTGGAAATGCTTCCTAACAACTTTTGAAAATCATTAAGAGTCTTTAATCGATCTCTCCTCAGTTGTACCTTTTGGGGTCTAATTTTTTGTAACTCTATCTTATATCCTAAGTAATTAATAGAATCTCCTCTTTGTATTTTTTCAGGAGCAATTTGCAGTCCCCAGCGAGGCAAAACTTTTTTTACTTCTTCAAACATGCTTTCTAATGTGTCTAACTTTGGATCTGCTAATAGGATATCATCCATATAGTGATAAATTATGGATTGTGGAAACTTTACACGAATTAACTCCAATGGTTTTTGCACAAAGTATTGGCATAAGGTAGGGCTGTTTAACATTCCCTGTGGGAGGACCTTCCATTGATATCTCTTGACTGGCTGAGAATTGTTATAATTAGGAACTGTGAAGGCAAATTTTTCTCTATCATTTTCTTGTAAGGGTATGGTAAAGAAACAGTCTTTTAAGTCAATAACTATTATAGGCCATTCTTTGGGTAGCAGAGAGGGCAAGGGCATCCCAGTCTGTAGGGAGCCCATTGGCTGAATTACTTTATTGATAGCTCTCAGATCTGTCAGCATTCTCCAATTACCAGACTTTTTTTTAAATAACAAATACAGGAGAATTCCAAGGGCTGGTAGATTCTTCAATGTGTTGAGCATTTAACTGCTCTTAAACCAGCTGTTCTAAAGCTTGTAGCTTCTCTTTTGTCAAAGGCCACTGTCCAACCCAGACAGGTTTATTAGTTAGCCATTTTAAAGGTAAGGCAGTTGGTACTTCTGAGAGTTCAACAGCAGTTGTGCTCTGTTTGTGTACAGCCTGAATGGTTGGTGACTGTTTTTTATAGCATTTTATGATATTATTCCTAGAAACATGCATTGGCCTGTATTCCTTTTCTGAGAGTGTAGGAATTTTAATCTGGGTATTCCACTGTTGTAACAGATCTCGGCCCCATAGATTTACTGCTACATTTGCTACATATGGCTTCAGCCTTCCTCTCTGTCCTTCTGGCCCTATGCATTCAACCCATCTCGAACTCTGTTTTATCTGAGATAGGGTGCCAATTCCTAAAAGTTGGACATCTACCTCTTGAAGAGGCCAATTTGGATGCCATGATTTTGGTGTAATTACAGTCACATCCGCACCTGTGTCTACCAGGCCCTCCAGAACCAAGCCATTAATTCGAATTCTAAACTTTGGTCTTTGTTCATTTATGGAAGTCTGCCAGAATATTTGTTTTATTGTGTTCTTTGTAAACTGTGATTCATCTATCAGAGCTGTTTTATCATCCATTGCAGTATCAGTTTTTACATTAGACATTGGTTTATTCAGTTGTCCTGGAGAGGAATGTCTTCCACAGTGGCTGGGAATGTTCTTACCACATTTGATTTGGGGGCCTGCAAGAGGCCCTCTGGGGCGTTTTCCGCTACTAAAGGGTTGCCTCGTATATCTATTTTTGATCTGCACTCACTGGTCCAATGTCGGCCTTTGCCACATCTTCTACATAATCCAGGAGGTGGTTGGGGTCTTCTGTTTAGGCTATTCCTAGAAGGAGTATTACTTCTAGGACTACCCCATGTACAGTTTTTACTTATATGACCTGGTGTACCACATTTAAAACATTTGGTACCATGGGGCCTTCTTACATCTCTGGGATTTGTCTCTCCTATCCAAGCCTCATTACTGTAGTTAAGAGATTCAACACTATTAGTATACTGAATCCATTCTTCCAAAGGAGCTGATCTGATATTTAATGGTGTAAGTATTCTTTTGCATTCTGCATTAGCATTGTCGAATGCCAAGGACTCAGTTAATACTTTTCTTAATTCTTTATCTGATACAGCTTTTGTTACAGCTGTGTTCAGCCTTTGTAAAAAATCAGTGAAGGGTTCATGTGGTCCCTGAAATATCTTTGTGTATACCTCAGTTGCTTTTCCAGGTTCTGGAATTTTTTCCCAAGCATTTAGAGCTGCTGTACGGCATAGGGATAGTGTATGCTCATCTTAAATGGCTTGTACATTCCTGTCAGCGAAACATCCCTCACCAAGTAGTTGATCTTGGGAGATCTCAAAACCTCTGAGTTTACCTTGTTGTTCTAAATTTCTTGCATCTTCTCTCAACCAGCTTTTCCACTGTAACTGCTGGCTATATTCTAGAACAGCTGAAATTAACTGATGCCAGTCATCTGGAATGATTCTATGTGAGGTAGACCACGAATTTAACATCTGTTTTACGTATGTGGAGTGTATCCCATATGTAACTACTGCTTCCTTTATATTTTTAAAGTCCCTTGTTGAAATTGGTTGTAATGTATATGTCGTATATGGCTCGGGGTGTGTGTCATCTGCTGGCTTCTCATGGATGATAACAGGATAAGCCATTGTATGAGAGCCATTTGGAGATGTTACAACCTGTATGGTCTTGCCCTTCTGCTTATTAGGTCCCTTGTCATGTTTATTTAGAGTTTCCTCCAGGGCTTGTAAACGAGCACCTAGGGTCTGTTCCAGGGAGTAAACCTCCTCTCTTGTAAGGGATTCCAGATTTTTCATGGAATCATGGAAGTTTTTATGTTCTTCTGAAACACATGATTCCATGGACCTTATCTTATCAAGTAATGATAATTTTTCTTCCTTATATATTGTCTGAGTAGCTACAACTTCACTCTGCAGAGTTAGTGTTCTATCCATTAAATACTCATATTTATTATCAATAAAAGCAATTTTGGGTACAAGCTTGTTTTGTAAATTCTGGTTAGCAGATTCCAGAGAGAGAATCTTTTTATGTAAGTCCTGGCCAGCAGATTCCAGAGAAAGAATCTTTTTCTGTAAGCCTTCATTGCTATCTTTTAAAACCTGTAAATCCTGGTTTGCAGATTCCAGAAAGAGAATCTTTTTATGTAAGTCCTGGTCAGCAGATTCCATAGACAGAATCTTTTTCTGTAAGCCTTCATTGCTAACTTTTAAAGCCTGTAAATCCTGGTTAGCAGATTCCAGAAAGAGAATCTTTTTCTGTAAGCCTTCATTGCTATCTTTTAAAACCTGTAATTCCTGGTTAGCAGATTCCAGAAAGAGAATCTTTTTATGTAAGTCCTGGTCAGCAGATTCCATAGACAGAATCTTTTTCTGTAAGCCTTCATTGCTAACTTTTAAAGCCTGTAAATCCTGGTTAGCAGATTCCAGAAAGAGAATCTTTTTATGTAAGTCCTGGTCAGCAGATTCCATAGACAGAATCTTTTTCTGTAAGCCTTCATTGTTATCTTTTAAAGCCTGTATCAGTCTCAATAATGACTCATCTTTGTTCTTATTATTAAACCAGTGTTTGAACACTGTGTGAATTATTACAATGAATGTCAAAATGGTACAGGCCAGATATGTCTTAGGGAGGTCGTATATTTCCAGGAAAATGTCATTCATCATAAAGGCAAAAAGGTTATTAAATTCTTGTGAGGTAATGTTGTCAGCCATATTACAAGAATTACTCAAAATTTTTTAGTCAGTTTTAAGGTGTAAAATTATCAAGTACTTTTACTTGAAAGAAGCTTACCTTTCCGTGGCTTTCGGGGGTGCAGTAGCACTTTTCAGCCAGCAGGAGGCGTTGGTATAGCTCCAAAGCAGGGCCTGCTGGCAACCTTGGCTGGCGGCAGCTGAAGGCAGGAGCCAAGATGGCGGGGAAACGGCACTCGGAAGAGTGGGAAGATCTCACTCACAGCGGTTTTCGCTGGTCTGGGGGATAAGCTAGGGAACTGAGACTGGACTAGCTGCTCCCTTTTTCGGGAATGGAACCGTGTAGGTGTCCCCTGGTTAAATGGAACTTTGCAGGCGGGTTTAGGTACCCGCCAGCCTGGGAGGAGGCTGAGGGAGGGAGCTACCTAGGCCTTTGGAATTTGCCCCACGTGAGCGCCAGATATTGGTGAAATTATTAAGGCCACTCCACGTAGTTAAAAGGGAGGTTTATTTTGTGGGGTAACTTACAAATGAAGGGGTAGGTTACAGGGTCTGGCAAGGGTATAGTGCAGTCCGGCGGTGTTCTCTGGAGAACTCTGCTCGGTCTACCTCCAGCGTCCAGAGTCCGGGAACCAAGAGTGAGAGCTCTTCCCGATCCTTGGTCTTCCGCTTCCTCCTCCCCCCCTCTCCCCCCCACAGCCTTGTGGGCGTGACCATTACCGAAGCCTCAGTGGGGGTTGGAACTTCCAGGCCAATGCTGGGATGGCTATCCACTACAATCCATATCAATGTAAAATCTGTAAGATTAATAGTTGTTTTTTGGATTAAAGTAGATTCAATACTATATTCTTTTTTTTTATCATTTCTATATCATATCCCCCTTTTTTCTTTTAGAAAGAAATTGACTATGACCAGTAACAGTTTGTAATCAAACCACTTAAGCTAAGACAAACATCAATAATCCATTTTTTTGGGAAGGTGGGCATAGTTTTCTAGGCTACTTTCTGCTGATTGGGGCCACTGTTAATCTTTGAGGGACCCTGAGAAAATTTAGAATTATGGTTAAATCTTGGCTGTAATAGTCTGTGTGGCTTCATCGTTTCAGCCAGTTGCCTTGAAGCTGTTCTGCATGTTGGATCATCTGGGCCATTCCTGCCATTGGAGGCCTCTCAGGGAGTCTTCTTTGATGGAACCATATTGACCTGGAAGGAATCCACAGCTTCTCGTCTTCTGTGGAAACAAAAGCAGAACCTCTTTTCCAAAGCAACATATCCTTAGACCCAAATTTCGAAGTCAAAGGTACCTTTAAAATATGTATGTTGGTTTAGCCTAGCAGCCCCCACAATCAAATGTCTCTCTGCAGTTAATAATGTCAAAGACAACATATATGAAACTGTGAAGGTTAATCCTCAGCTGTAACGGAGAATCCAGGATATTGGTGATATTAGGACCATATCTACCAAGGAAAACTGCAGGCATGGGATGGAACTGGCCTACGGGAGAGGCTATGTGTGCTGCAAACAGAAGAGTTGAGGGTGGCAGTACCTAAGCCTTTCAGAGCATAGTCAATTTCATCGGGTACCCCACAGAGTTGTCATGGAGTTGTAGGATTTGGTGTTTGTACTTCTGGATTTTGGTCTTGCTTTGGTCTGATTTTTCTTTGCTATGTCCCAATTCTTCCATTCTGGAACATAAAATGTTTTATCTGTACAATTGTATGATAGAAGTATGTTACCTGATTTTTATTGCATATGAACTCACTGTTAAGAGCTTACCTTGAGTCTCAGATGAGATATGGACTTTGGACTTTGAAACTGGTGGAAATGTTAAAGAGTATTATTTTGAAGTTGGATTGCATTTTGCATTATGGGATTAACATGAGACTCTGGATACAAAGTGTGGGAAATTATGATTTACAGTGTGATGTATTGAGTATCAAGTGGGGGGGTGCTATGATGGCTAATCTCAGCCATCACTTGAGATCTAGGATCACCCAGGAGATGGGCTTCCTGCATGTCTATGGGAGAGTGTTGTGATTAGCATGAGGTGGGAAGAGCTGCACACTGTAGGTGAGCCATTCCTGGAGATGGGATCTTAGACTGCATAAAAAAGGGGAAGTGATCTGAGCACCATCATGCACTGCTCTCTGCTTTCCGACTCTGGATGTCATGTGACCAGCTGCTTCAAGCTCCTGCTCCTGTGACTTCCCTACTATGGTGGACTGTGATTCTGAGCTGAGTCGAAGTAAGCCCTTTCCCCTTTGGTTGTCTTTGTCAGGGAATTTAACCATAACAACTGGAAAAGCCACACACCTGCCTACCTGAGGTACCTACCAATGAGTTTGAAAAGTTGGTTGGTTTATGATTTTCTTTGTTCTGTCATTGTAGAAACTGTTAACCATATTAGAACATGGAATTTGGGGCAACCTATATTTATCTAACTGGACCATGGTCACTCATATTTGGTTCCAGAATAATTGATCTTATTCCCTGTGAGGTAATTTTTTTTTTTTTTTTTTTGAGACAGAGTCTCACTGTGTAGTCCTGGCTAATCTGGAACTTTTTATGTAGACCAGGCTGCCCTCAAACTCAAGAGATCTGCCTGTCTCTGCCTCCCAAATTCTAGGATTAAAGATGTGAATCTTGGGTGCGAAGCTACACAGAGAAACCCTGTCTTGAAAAAACAACAACAACAAAAAGATGTGAATCTTCACACCCTGAAGAATTCTTTTTAATAAAAGGATTTAAGTGTGTCTGTGTATATGATGAGTATCTGAGTATAGGCATGCAAACATGGAAATCCGAGAACACATTTTGGAGTCAGTTCTTCCTGTCCACTATCAGACTTGAGGGGCAAGTAGTTTTACCTGAGGAACCATCTCTACAGCTTACCTGCAGTTCAACTCTAGAACTGGTACTTGTAAAGTCAAACTGTTACAGTGTAGTTAATTTGCCACCTTGATGGTTACTAGTCTTATCAACTTGATATAATCTAGAAACATTTGTGAAGGGCTCCTCTTGGAGGAACTGCAGAGACGGCTTGTAGGCAGGACTGGGAACTACTTTCTAAATTGGGTGACTTGCAGTAGAAAGACCTATCTTGAGTGTGGGTGGCAGCATTTTATGGCTGGATCCTTACTTCCCTGAATGAAAAGGGCATAGTGAGCTGAGTACAACCATTCAGGAATGGATTTAAAAACGGACACTGGTGGGGCGGTGGCGCACGCCTTAAATCCCAGCATCCGGGAGGCAGAGGCAGGCAGATCTCTGTGAGTTCGAGGCCAGTCTGGTCTACAGAGCTGGTTCCAGGATAGCCAGAGCTGTTACACGAAGAAACCCTGTCTCCAGCTCCACCCCCCAAAACTACCACCACCACCACCAAACAACTCCAAACAAAAACCAACCAACCAACCAAACAAACAAACAGATGCTGAAGGAAGCTAAGGGACCATTTCAGAGAAAACCAACCAAGCAGGCAATGTGTAAACACTAGTAGTTGCTGGGAGGAGGGGGCTGGAGAACAGTGAGAAGGAGAGCAAGAAGGCCAGCAGTATTAAGGTTAGGCCATGGAGACGGACAAGCAGCCCCGTGGGTCATGGGGTGTTGTGTGATGGACATTTGATGGGGAGACACCGCACATACATCCATTCACTCCAAAAAGGGAGCCCACAACAGAGTAACGACCACACCAGCTTCCAACTTGGTGAACCAATGAGGTTTTTATTGGGGTCACTAAGAGGAGTGTCGGGGAGGCTTACTGACAAGAAGCAGTGGTAACTCAAAAGCAGCTGTATGGCCAGAACGCCTACCCGATGTGGGTGATGACTCAGGAGATCTACAACTCTGGAGCTTTCCTTCTATGGAGCTCCTGGCAGTTCTATGACTGACTATCTCTTTTTATCCTCCAGTTTGGCTTGCGGAGACTCTTCACCTCTCAGTAATAGTTTACTCCTTTCTATACTGCTGGGGAGCAGCCTTCAGTAATCTTCCAAGTGCCAGTTTTCAGATAACCCTGTGTTGACCTCCTGAGGCTCAAGGGCCTCTGCTTCCTGCTTGGTGCAAATGCTTCAATATGGAGGGAATGTTCTGAGGAACCTGTCTTACCAGAGGGAGCTTCACAGAGGGAATGAGATCATCCATAATGTCAGGGCAAGCATGTGTAGAACTTTGGCCAATATTAAAAACAAAACAAAAAATGGCAGGCAGAAAGAAAAGTTATGCTGTTCTGCTGGATCTCCTGCTCCCTCTTGTACAAGCTGGAAGACCCTGTCTGCCCTTCTTTGCCCACCCCTTCTGGTGCTGAGAAAACTCTGAACCAAGGAATGGCCCCCAGGTGCCCACCCAGGAATCTAGTTTTTGACCATACTTGGACATAGTCCCAGCTCCTGGCCGGCACTTTATCACCCCTCACCTAAGGTCTATAAAACCTCCCTGCCTTAGCGGGTGTGCTCAGCTTCTCTGGCTCTGTTCTTTGGTACTGGTGAACCCACCCTGGGAGCCACGCCCAATAAACCTGCGTTTATCTGTTTTTAATCTGGTTTGATCTGGCCTTTTGCAGTTGGCAGAAACATATCATCTGCTTTTTGAATTAAACCACAGAAAGCAGAGCAGAATTAGTGAAAATCTGTAAGTAACTACATTGGGGGAAGGACTTGGGGTGTGTGTTTAAGTACATTATCTCATTAAGGAGATAATTATTCCTTCCATCTCCTCAGCATGTCTTTAGACAAATTAGCTTGGGGGGGAGTCATGTGCCTGGCCGACTCAGTTGGATTAGCTCTAAAGGGAGGAAACCCCTTAGCACACAAATTTTTTTTTATAGATTTGGGGCCAGATTATGACATGTCTCTCTTCACCTAAGGCCAGAAGTAGAATTTAGATTCCATTCATTTGAGCAAGAGTGTTCTAGTTTGATTTTGTTGTTGTTGTTGTTGTTGCTGTAAATAAAACATTGGCGAAGAGCATCTTGGGGGAGGAAAGGGTTTATTTGGCTTACTAGTCCATCAAGAAAGGAGACAAGGGCAGGAACTCAAGCAGGGACCTGAAGGCAGGAACTGAGCACAGCCTTTGAAGGAATGCTTTTTAAGTGCTGGCCTCCCTGGCTTGCCCAGCTAGCCTTCCTATGCAGCCCAGCAAGTGGTTCTCAACCCGTTTTTATCATGAAACCCTTAACAAACCTCTATTCTAAAATATGTTTAATTATGATTCATAACAGTAGAAAAATTACAGTGAAGTGGCAACGAAAATAATTTTATGGCTGGAGGTCACCACAACAGGAGGAACTATATTAAAGGGTCACATTAGGAAGGTTAAGAACCACTGATCCATAGGCTCAGGAACGGCACTCCTCACGGTGAGTTTGGGGCTTCCCCATTAACTAGCAACCAAGAAAATGCCCTACAGACATGGCCACAGGCTAATCAATTCCTTAATTCAGGTTTCCACTTTCTAGGTGTGTCACATGGACAATTGAAGCTATTACAAGGAGGAACCAGCTTGTCCATAATGGGCCACAGTCACAATAAAGCCCTGATAGCTCCACCTTTCCATTCGGTTTTTGTTTGTTTGTTTTTCGAGACAGGGTTTCTCTGTGTAGCTTTGCGCCTTTCCTGGGTCTCACTCTGTAGCCCAGGCTGGCCTCAAACTCACAGAGATCCGCCTGGCTCTGCCTCCCGAGTGCTGGGATTAAAGGCGTGTGCCACCACCGCCCCGCCCAGCTCCATGCAGTGTTTTAAATCTCAAGGGGGAGACACAAGGCTTCCTGCTCTACACTGACCTAGTAGTGGCCAAGTTCCTGTCTCTGCCAATTACACATAATTAGTGATTCCTTCAAGACAGAGACTTTCCAAAAATCCTAAATGTTTGTGATAGAGAAAACAAAAAAGGTTTTAAAAAAAAACCCAACAAAACAAATAAACATAAAAAACACATTAAAGCCGTCTGCTCCATAAATGATAAAGTCTTAAGGCTTCTGGAAGTAATTTTTGATGTTTCATGGGCCCTCAGGAGCATGTTCCCTATCCCTTCCCGATAAAGAATTTCCTCATTTGTAATAGCCTAGTCCTTGGTTTTCAGGACTTTCTGATCTCGGTTAGGGAGGATTCCTAAAGGCCACTTCAAATCCAGATCCAGCAGGCACACCAAACTTGAGCTGTGACTAGCGACAAAGCACCTTCACCTGTAAAATATACCCTTTCGAAAGTGGCAGGTCAGTCCACAGGTGGAAAGAAGCTTCGATTCTTTCTATCTTGGGGGTTTCTCTTGTTTAGACGGAAAAAAGGACTTCTGTCATTTGGGCACGCGGAGGCAAAACAGACTTGGGGGCGTGGCAGACACAGGCCGGTGCCTGAGATCCAGGGGGCGGGGCGGGAGGGGGCGGGGCGGCGGGGCCAGGTGGATCCACCCCTCTAATTCGTGGCCGCTTCCACTCTCTCACCTGGGCGGAGCTTAGTCTTCGCCTGACCTCGGAAGGAAGGGGGCGGGCCCTTTGGGGCGGAAGTCGCAATGCATTGTGGGCTCGCCGGGAGCCTCGGAGTCGAACCTGAATGAAAGTGGCGCGCCGCTGAGGAGCCGGGTGGGGCGGCTGGCGCTGGGGTTCGGGCCACTGGCTCCAGAGCGGTCGGCTAGGTGGCGGTGTGCGGCGCAGACATGGCTTACAACAAGATCCCGCCGCGGTGGCTGAACTGTCCGCGGCGCGGCCAGCCGGTGGCAGGTACCCGGGAGGGGGCTGCGGGCGGGTTCGAATCCCACTGCTGCGGCGGGGCCTGGGGACCCGCGCGCTCGGCGGCAGCCAGTCCGGGCTCCTGCAAGGCTGAGCGCTGAGGGCTGGAGCTGGACAGGAGGCTTCCGGAGCTTAAAGTTTGCGAACCTCTGTGGCAGTTGTGAGCCTGGGTCTCGCTGTCTGTCTGGCGAGACTGGGTCTCGGAAAGGGCTCACGAGCGGAGTGCGAGTCTTGAGATTGAGGAAAGCTTAAAGAGAAGTGAGAGGCAGGGAAGCGAGCATTTCTGGGTTTTCTTTTCGGTGTGCTTTGGTGGAATGTTTTCCTCTTGATTTTGACATAGAGTGGCTTCACCCTCGAACTTCAGAGCTGCTTTTTCTAGCTTCCAGAATACCTGGGATTATAGGCCCGTGCCACTGCTTGGGTGCGGGACAGTTTGGACCACACACATACACCACAGGGGATACACATGAAAGAACCGAGACACAGTTCTCTGAATTTGTAGAGACATTGCAGATGGTAGCCTCAAGGGACCAGACTCCACAGTTCCCAGCAACAAGGTTAGTTAGCAATTTGGAACTATGTCGACTGGACCTAGGAGCCAAAGCATTTTTTTTTTTAAATGATAAAATTGAGGAAGAATTGCACCAACTGTTTACACTGGATTTGCTGTTATAGAATAATTATCGGAGAGTTGTTTGCAGATCTTCCCTGCGTAAGCCTCAGTTTCTGAGTTCTCAGTCAGGCATTAACGTTTCCGTTCCCTCTTTCTCGCTTTTGAATACCATCCAGCATACAATGAGCGATGGCTCTCCATTGAGGAGCTGGTACCTGTGCTTGGGGCTTTTCCTCTGAGAAGCCCCATACCCTTGCTTTCTGGTTGTCATTCTTTTGAGCGACTCTCTCCTAACTCTTGAGCGAAAATCTGTATTAAAATAGCTTTATTAAACTACAACTGTGCTCCAAAACACAAAGCAGGCAAGTTTTAGGATGGCGCTTAGGTGGAGATTTCAGCATTTATCTAGAAAGATGACAGTTTTGTTACGGGTCAGCATGTGGTAACTGGATATCTTTTCTGCCACCATCATCTGGCATTTGTAATTAAAACTTAGGGCATCTCAGAATTTTTGCCATCTTCAAAGTTTCCTGTTGCCCCCGACTCATACTTTATTTATGTTACCATGCTTAAGTTATGTGGAAAAGACAGCCAAACACTTGTATGTACCTGTTTCAGGAAATTCCAGGCAACACCAAGTAAGTGGGAAAGAGCTCTGATGCTATGGTTCATCTCCAGCACAGGTGACCACCCTAACACCAAGTCTACATGATGGTCAAGTGAAATGACGAGCGTTTCAGGGCTTGAGAGTTGGCTCAGTGTTGCTGCTCTTCCAGAGGACACAAGTTCAGTTCCCAGTACCCACAAAGAGTGGCTCACAACCACTTGTAATTCCAGTTCCAGGGCATCTGATACCCTCTTTTGGCTTCTTCCGATACCTGCACACATGTGGCATATAGTCATACAATTACACACACTTAAATAAAAATAGATCTTTAAAAAAGTGAGTCTAAACAAGAAGCCCATATACATTTAAAACTCATGCTCTTGGCGTACTTTTCCATTAATTTACATAGAACTTTTTCTCTTTAAGATACATTTTTTTTTCTCATACAACCTACCATGTCTCTGCCTATAGACTCAACATGTAGACATAGGGAAAATAATAGGATGGCTTCTGCATAATAGTCTTTCTGTACACTGTTGTATGAAACTTCTGCAATCCTTTCTTTCCCAGACAGCTATTGATCTGCTTTCTGTCATCGTCAGTGACATGCAAACATCATGTACTCATTATGTGTATATATTATATAGGTTGGCCTTGAACCATGTCTTATAGAGTTGAGGATGATGACCTTTTACTCCCTATCCTCCTGCTTCTGTTTCCCAGATGTTGGGAACAGATATGCCTCTCTCTCCCCTGATGCCCTGATGTCAGGCTTTTTTTTTTTTTTTTTTTTTTTTTCTTTCTTTCTTTCTTGAGACAGGGTTTCTCTGTGTAGCTTTGGAGCCTTTCCTGGAACTTGCTTTGGTAGCCCAGGCTGGCCTTGAACTCACAGGGATCTGCCTGACTCTGCCTCCCGAGTGCTGGGATTAGAGGCGTGCATCACCACCCGGCCTGTTGTCAGTTTTTAAAGAGAGATTGAGTTGTTTGAGTAGTTCCTTACATTTGTCAATTCTATTCTGTAGCTTGCCTTTTTATTCTAACAGTTCTACATTTGCTGGGTGTGGTGCCAGTACTAGGGAGACAGAGGCAGGTGAATCTTGTGAATTTGAGGCAGCCTGGTCTAGATAGTGGGTTCCAGGCCAGCCAGGGCTGCATAATGAGACCCTACCTCAAAAGACAGAAAAAGAAAAAGTGAAAGTTTAAAATTTTAACTAACTTGCAACTTACTGTTTTTTTTTTGTGTTTTGAGACAGTTTCTCTGTGTAGCCCTCCCTGGCTGGCCTTCAACTCAACAGAAATCTGCTTGACTCTGCTTCCCCAGTTCTGGGATTAAAGACTTAGTGTTTTTTTTTTTTTTTTAATGATGGAAAGATCTATGTGTACATAATATTAAGCACACATTTTACAATATTACCTATATGAAAATGTTTACCTATGATTAATTGTTCATTTTGAGTCTTAAATTTTGTAAGCATCCCCCCCCACCTTGCGCCCCCAAATAGGGTTTGCGCCTTTCCCGGAGGTCACTCTACAGGTTGGCCTCGAACTCACAGAGATCCGCCTGCTTCTGCCTCCTGGGTGCTGGGATTACAGGCGTGCGCCCGTAAAGGAGAAGGGAACTCTTTTTCCTCAAGGTTGTTTGGTGTTCATAGATAAAATAAGTAGAAGTTTAAAAAAAAAAAACAAACTGAAAAAATGAGATAAAGGAGTATGGTAGAGAAATGGGAAGAAAAGTTAAAGGAAAAGTGAGGGGCTAGAAAGGTGGCTTAGCAGTAAGAACAGGTTCTCTCTCTCTCTCCCTCTCTCTCACACACACAATCATAAATGAAAATTTTTGAAAATAAAGATATTATCAGAATTTGCCCCTACAACTACTAAAAGAATGATGCCATTATTAGCTGAGATGAGGAAAAACCAGTAAAAAGAGTTTGAATATTGAGAGATCAAATTTGGATATCAAATCAGAGATGTCTGTTAAATTCAGAGAGAAGACCGGTGGTTTGATACTAAAATTAAGAAAAGTTTTTAAACTTTTTGTTAATTTTTATTTTCTTTTTTGAGACAGACTCCCTATGTAGTCCTGGCTGGTTTGGAATTCCATATGTAGACCAGGCTGGCCTTGAGCTCACAGAAATCCACCTGATTCTGCCTCCTAAATCCTGGGATTAATGGCTGCCCTACCACCATAATTAATGTTTTTGGTACAGGGTCTCTTGTAGTTCATACTGGCCTTGAATCCACTATATATCTAGATCCCCTGCCTCTGCTTTTCAGGCTGAGATTATAGGAATGTCCTCTCATGCATGTCCACCTAAGAGAGAGTTTTAGATTGGAGATAAACATTTATTTACTCACCAGAACTGGGTATGGAGGTATTTACCTGTAATCTCAGCTCTCAGGAGGCTGAGATCAGGATGTATAAAGTCAAGGTTAGTCTGGACTGTGCATAGTGAGTTCCAGGCCATCCAAGGATACAAGGGGAAAAAAGCACATCTTTAGCCATTAACCTTATGAGAGTAGATGAGACATCAAAGGAGTGAATGCAGATGGAGAAGTGTAAGATAAGACAAAGCAGGAAACTACGGTGGAGCCAGGTAGAAGAACCTAAGGCAGTGCTAAGCAGGTATAAGAGAAAGCAAGAGGTGTAGGAAAGTCCTGAAAGAAAATGATCTAAGAATTCATTCTTGAGCTAGAGAGATGGCTCAGTTGGTAAAGTATTTTCTTGCAGGCATGAAGATCTGAGTTGGATTCCTAGTACCCAAGTAAAAAGCTTGGTGTTGTACATGCTTGAAATCCTAGCATTGGGGAAGCGGAGATGAGCAGATCCCTGGGCTATCTGTGTAGCCTAATCTGACAGCCAGTGTTCCCAGTGAGAGATAGTTTAAACAATTAAAAGGTGAGTGTCGCCTAAGGAACAATACCAGTGCTGACCTTTGGCTTCCACATACATACATAGGTATATGTATGTAGATACATGTGATTTCTCAACACACACACACACACACACACACACACACACACACACACACACACACATCACTTAGGCATGCAAAAAAGCCTCTTTCAAAAAAATTAACCAGTTGTCCTCTCACCTCCCCCATGTACTGAAGAAGCTGGAACCTATGGCCTTGTGCATTCTAGGCAATACTCTTTCAGTGGGTTTTAGCTTCATTCCTTACTATTTTGGCTTTGAACTCTTCCTGCAACCCAGATAGACTTTGGTGTTTTGATTCTTCTGCCTCATTTTTCTGAATAGTTGGAATTATTGGTCTTTACCAGCAGGCCTCGACAGTTGTTTCATATATTTGAGAGTTCAAGTAAGTTGAGAAATGAGACTTGACCATTGAATTTAGCAAAGTGGAGGAATGCTCAATGCTTTTGAGTTTTATAAAAAAACAAAAATAAAAAAAAATGTCTTTTTTTTTTGACAGGGTTTCTCTGTGTAACCCTGGCTGTCCTGGAACTCAGTTTGTAGACCAGACTGGCCTGGAACGCAGAAAGATCCGATTGCTTCTCCCTCCCAAGTGCTGGGACTAAAGGCGTGTGCCACCACGCCCTGCCAGGGTGAATGACATTTTAGTTAGCTATTTTTGTTGTTCATATTATGTTTGAAAATATAAATCAGTTTAAGTAGTGCATTATTTATATTTCTATTACTGTGACAAAATTCCTGAGATAATCAACTTATAGTAAAGAAGAAAGGTTTTGGGTTCACTGGTTAAGAGTGTTTGCTGCTCTTACAGAGGACCCAGGTTTGGTTCCCAGAACCCGCTTGGTAGGTAACTTAAGTTCTAGGGGATCTGATTTTTCTTTTGGCCTCCCAGGGCACCAAACACCCATGTGGTGCACATATATACATGTAGACAAACACACATAAAATAAAAATGAATACTTAAAAAAGAAGAAAGGTTGTCTGGGCCTGGTGGTGCACACTTGTAATCAATCCTGCCTGTTCAGGGGGCTGATCACAAGCTCAAGGCTAGCTTGAATAACATAATAACCCCTGTCTCAGAATAAAAACAAAACCAAAAAGGGCGGGGATGTAGCTCAGTGTTAGACACTTAGCTAGTATGCACAGAGCCCTGAATATAGTCCATATTACCACAAAAAGGGGAAAAGAAGGCGGTTACTTTCTTTTTGCGACACATTCTTTTTTTCCAGAAAAAAAAAAAAGTGAGTTGACAGAAACAGCCAGCTGCCTGGACAGTCACCTGAGGTTTCTCCGCAGTGTTGGGGCATCATCTTCAGCCTATAGGCTTAGCGTATCTGACAGACTCATTTGTGAACTAGGATGTACACAAGGTCAACAGTTCAACCTCACATTTGGTGAGAGTAGTCCATGTACCAGAAACACCTGAATTCCACTAGTGTCCTGTCATGATTCAGGATTTTAAGTTCTGGAAATTGTTGATGTTCTTTGAATTCAGCTGTCTATTCTTGGCTGTGTGTGTGTGTGTGTGTGTGTGTGTGTGTGTGTGTGTGTGTGTCTTCATCTTGGCATCCCGTTCTTCTCAGCTTGAGACACCTTGCTGTATAGCTAGGTTGGCCTAGAACTTGGGATGTTCCTTCCTCTATGTTCTCAGTGCTGGCATTACAGGCCTGCAATACTATTTCAAGTGATACAAGAATCTGGTTTTTTTTTGGTTCATAATTTGAGAAGTTTCAGTCTGTAGTTCATACCATGCTCCTTTGGATCTTGAGGACATCTAGTAAGTCAGAACATCATGACAGAGATGGTGTGGTGGAACAAACCGTTCTCTTCTTGGTGGCCAAAAAGTAAAGAAGGGTCCAAAATCAAGGTATACCCTTTAAGGATATGCTCCTTCCAGGGACTTCTTCCAAATAGACAACTCCTGCAAGTGTTTCTGTTACCTCTTAGTAAGTTAGGAATCTATGAATGAGTGAATTTGTTCATGAGGTCAGAGCCCTCATGATCCACTCACCTCCTAGATGTTGTGTCTGTGAACACTGCCACATTAGGCAATAAACCTTTAACACTGGAAAGCCCCCAAATACCAAAGCCATGTAATTAAGAACTTGAAAAAATTGAGTTAAACTGGATGTGTTGGTACACACTTGTAACTCCAGCTTTTGAGAGATTGGTATATTCTGTGAGATACTATTCTTGGGTAGATGTGAATATCTATTCCTACTTACCCCAGATAGGGAAATAACAATAGACAAGAAGTAAGGATATTATCCAAGTCCAACTTGGTGAGCTAATGAGTTTTATTGGGGTTATTGCTTACAGGAGCAGATGACTCTAGGGGCTTAAAGTTTAGATTCCTTAAAAAAAGGATTTCTTTATTTATGTTTTATTTATGAATATGTGTGTGAGCCTGTATAAGTTTATGTGCACCATGTACATGCAGGAGTCTGGAGGCCAGTAGAAGGAATCGGATCCTTTGGAACTGGAGTTACATGCAGTTGTGAACCACCATGTGGGTGCTGGGAATTGAACCCAGATCCTCCACAAGAGCAATAAGTGCTCTTAATAGCTGAGTCATCTCCAGCCCCAAGTTTAGAACTTTATGGAAGTTACATTCATTGGTAATTTTTCTTTGTTTATTCTAGAATTAATTTAATTAGTCTGTGTTTCAGAGTTTCAAAGTAGTCTCATTTTTAAATTGTTCAGAATGAAAGTACATTATGGGTAATTGCATTAATAATTTTGGGTTTCATTTTTAGATATTACCAAAGTGGGGGTTGGATGTAGTTCATTTAATATAATGTTTGCTTACCACTATGAAGCCCTGGGTTCCACACTCAGCACTACACAAAGCCAGGCCAGTGGTACAAGAGAATCAGAAAATCAAGGTCATCCTCAACTATACAATGAGTCTGAAGCCAGCCTGGCATATGTGAGCCTGTGCTTTAATGAAAAACAAAGACAAAATATTATTTTAAGAAGGCAGGTTTGAAATAACAAATTATAGAATTTTAGTCCTTTCTTTAAGTAATGAAAATTATTATTCACCTTAATGTTTAGGAAGATTCTTACCTCTGAAGACAATGCTGGGGCCAAGATATGATAGTCAAGTTGCTGAAGAAAACCGGTTCCATCCCAGTATGCTCTCAAATTATCTAAAGAGTCTGAAGGTAAGAATCAAAGCTCTTTGCTACTAATGTAGTATTCCCTCCCTGTTTTCATTCTTCAAGGGCTTTCCTGTGAGGGATATGTGTGTACACATGGGTATGGGGGCCAGAAGACAACCTTGTGTATGGCTCCTCAGGTGGTGTTCACCTTTTTGTTTTTAAGATAAGATTTCTCATTGGTAGACTCTTTTCATGTATGTATGTATTTCCAGAAGCTTCTACAGCAGTAGGTTTCCAAATGACCTTTAGTGTTAGTTGCGCCTCCCCATATGCCTTTCTCTTTTCTCCCTTACTCCTGTTCTTCCTCCTGCCCCCATTTAATCCTCCATTCTACTTTTCCTCTTATTTCTCCCTAACACTGTATTTTATTTCCTCCTTCCTTGGGAGATCCTCTCCTCCTCACTGGTCCATTACTAGGTGTTTAACCCCTATTCAGTTTGGCGCACACATATTGAAAACTTAAAACTAATATCTATATATAAGAGAATAGTGTACAATATTTGTCTTTTTTGGTCTGGGTTACCTCTCTCAGGATGAATTATTCTTGCTCCATCCATTTACCTGCAAATTTCATTTTTTTAATAGCTGAATAATATTCCATTGTGTAAATGTATTACATTTTCATTGTCCATCAGTTGATGGACATCTAGACTGTTTCCAATTTCTGGCTATTATGAATAGAGCAGCATTGAACATGGATGAGTAAGTATCTCTGTAGTAGGAAGTAGAGTCCTTTGGTTATATGCTCAAGAGTAGTATAGCTGGATCTTTATGTAGATTGATTCCCAGCTTCCTGAGGACTGCCACACTGATTTTATTAGTGACTGTACCAGTTCGCACT
Source organism: Onychomys torridus (assembly GCF_903995425.1). Taxonomy (NCBI): domain Eukaryota; kingdom Metazoa; phylum Chordata; class Mammalia; order Rodentia; family Cricetidae; genus Onychomys; species Onychomys torridus. The sequence goes on from NC_050444.1 coordinate 55,275,080, forward strand.
GTCCCGAGCAATGAGTTAAGTATCCCCTTTCCCAGTGTCCTTGCCATTGTTTTATTGATCTTGGCCATTCTGATTTGTATAATATAAAATCTCAAAGTCATTTTAATTTGCATTTCTCTGACGTGTAAGGATAGTGAACATTTGTTTCTCAGCCATTTGTATTTCATCTTTTGAGAACTTTATGCTTAGTTCTGTACCCCATTTTTAAATTAGTTTATTTTCTTGATGTTTAGTTCTTTATGCTTTCTAGATACTAATCTATCAGATGTATAATTGGTAAAGATCTTTTCTTATTCTATAATGTACTGCTCTGTTCTGAACCATGCCATACAGAACTTTTCAGTTTCATGAGGCCCTATGGATTGTTGTTCTTAGTGCCTGTGCTATTGGTGTCCTGCTCAGAAAGTTCTTTCCCATGCCAATGAGTTCAGGTCTATTTCCTGCTTTCTCTTCTATCAGATTCAGAGTGTCAGGTCTTATGTTGAGACCTTGATCCATTTGGACTTGAGTTTTATGCAGGGTGATAGGGATGGATCTATTTGCATTTTTCTACATATAGCCATGAAATTTGACCAGGATCATTTATTTGTTGAAGATGCTGTATTTTCTCCAGTTTGTATTTTTGGTTTCTTTGTCAAAAATCAGGTGTCCAAAGGTATGTGGAAATATGTCTGGGTCTTTAATTCCATTGATCAACATGTCTGTTTTTATGTCAATACCATTTGGTTTTTATTACTATAGCTCTATAGTACAATTTGAGATAGATGATGGTGATAACTCCAGTAGTGCTTTTAATATTCAGTTATTCAGGATTGTTATGTTACCATTTGTGTGTGTGTGTGTGTGTGTGTGTGTGTGTGTGTGTGTGTGTGTGTATGTGTATGTATGTATGTATGTGCCTGGAGATGGGGGCTTACCTGTTCCCAGTCAGTGTAGGGTAGGCTTATGATTCTGGTGATCTGGTTCGGTGGCTGGGCAGTGCCTTCTTTTGTGTTCTCCGGTCACATTTTGCTCATTCATCAACTCCTCAGCTGATCTTGTGTCCTCAGACTGCGGACTGTAGGCTTCTGAACTTCTCCTGAATGGATCCCAGCTGAGCAGGTTGTTCAGTAGGGCAGTCTCACTAACACCTCCAAGTTGTTGGGTTCTGCAAGATCAGCAGCTGGGCCCCTCCAATTTCTTTCTTGAATGTCTTAAAATTTTAATTATACAAGTCTTTCACTTGCTTGTTTAGAGTTATCCCAAGATAGATTTTCCTTTTTTTGAGGCTACTGTGGAAAGTACTATTTCCCTGTTTTTTTTTCTTAGTATGTCTGTCATTTGTATATAGGAAGATTACTGATTTTTTTTTGTGAGTTAATTTTGTATCCTGCTACTTTCTGAAAGTGTTTATCAGCTGTGAAAGTTTCTTGGTAGAATCTTAAGGATCTTTTATATATAAAATCATGGCTTCTGCAAATAAGGGTACTTTGACTTTTCCCTTTCCTGTGCATATCTCCTTCAGTTGCCTTCTGTTCTAGCTAAGACTTCAAGTACTCTATGGAATAGGTATGGAGAGAGTGGGCATCCTTGTCTTGTTCCTGATTTTAGTGACAATGTTTTTGTTTCTCTCCATTTATGTTGATCTCGAATATTAGCTTGTTTTACATCACTAGTCCATCCTGGACTTTTATCTTGAAGGAATGTTGAATTTTGCTAAAGGTGCTTTCTGCATCTGATGAGATGATCATGTGATTTTTGTCTTCCTATCTGTTTATGTTGGTGGATTCACACTCATAATAATGTAAGGCCTTCAGTAGGTAAATCAATCCAGCTTCAGTTTCATTGGTTATATTTTCTTGTCATCTTTCAAATTATGTATGACAGGATGTTGTGGAGGATATGTGAACTAACTCTTTCTGGAGCTCAGTTCAGGCATTATTTCTTCTCTTTCTCTTTCCCCTCGATTTTATTTTATGGATTTTTGGATAGGATCTCATTTGACTTAGGCTGTGCTTAAAGTTGCTATATAGCTGAGGATGACCTTGAAGTGCTGTTTCTCCTGAGTCTACCTTCTATGTACTAGGCACAAGCCACTACACTAAGACTTGGAACTGCATTTAAAAAAAATAACCATTTAGATTATAATTATATTCTCATTTTTATTGAAAATGAAGTTAGGATTTTAATTTATTTTCAAACCCTTATCTTGTTTCTTTCTGATATCCAGGAAGAGAAATATACGTGCAGAGGCCAGAGGTTGATGTCTGATGTCTTCCTCTATCATTCTCCAACTTATTTTTTTGAGACAAGGTCCTTCACTGAACCTGGAGCTTTCTGATTTGGCTAGACTAGCCGGACAACAAAGCCCCGAGGATCATCCTGTCTCCACCTCCCAGCTCGGGGATTACAGGTGTGTGTTACCACACCTGCCTTTTTATGTGGGTGCCGGGGATCCGAACTCAGGTTCTCATGCTTGCATAGCAGGCTCTCTGTCCATTGAGCCATCTCCTCAGTTTTCATTTTTTTTTTTTTTTTTTTTAACCCCCTCTGTGTAGCCCTGGCTGTCCTAAAACTTCATCTGTAGACCAGGCTGGCCTCAAACTCCAGAGTTCTGCCTGCTTCTAGGATTAAAAGTATGTGCCACCACACCAGGCTTCTGTTTTAATTTTTACTGTGCTTCTTTAGAAGGAATATAGTTCTAGGCATTAGTATATTTTTAGGAAATAGAAGAATAAAGTAAATAGAAAAGGAACACACATTTGTTGCATAAATGGCTTCTGAACATATTTTAAGGCTGAATACAGTATAGTGAATAGATATAAGTAGTGGTTGTGGTGGCTACTTCGAACCTGGGTGATGTGCGCCTGGGGTTAGAGCTATGCTCTTTCAGAAGAGTGCTGTCCTGCTTCTGAGCTTCAGGCTTTAACGACCAGAGGTAGATACAGAAAACAGTGGCAGTGTTTGCCTCTTTGAATTCACATTGTTGACAGTGGAGTCTGTTTTGCTTATAGTGTCTATTGCCCTAGTTTAGAATTATTTTCCAGTGCCTGCCTGGCTCTTGTCTCTGGAGTTCATGGACTCTTAGTTGAGAAGGTACTCTCCACTGTCAGCTGCTTGGTAGCAGTGAGAATGTACTCCTGATCAGTGGAGCAGATGAGCTCTGCCCTTGTCACCTACTCATTGTTTGGAACAAATGGAGTAACTAGCAAATTTGCTTCTTTTTAAAGGTTAAAATGAGCTTGTTGGTGGATCTGACAAATACTTCAAGGTTCTATGACAGAAATGACATAGAAAAAGAAGGAATCAAGTATATTAAACTTCAGTGTAAAGGGTAAGTTGTAAGTTATTAGCATTGAAAACTTTTATTGAGGTTTGTAATTTCTTTTCCAAGCAACTTCTTTTTGTGTTCTCAGACATGGTGAATGCCCCACAACTGAGAATACTGAGACATTCATTCGCCTGTGTGAGAGGTTTAATGAAAGAAGCCCGCCTGAACTTATAGGTATGCTTGACTTCCTTAGGACAGCCCCCTGCTTTCTGTTACGGAAATTCACAAACAGACAGAAGTAGTAAGTAAAATAAGACACCATGCACTCAGTAATTACCATTTGCTGGTATTTTCATTTTCCCACTGGTGTGTATTGTATGTACATGTTTATGTGAGTGTGTGTGTGTAACTTAAGACAGGGTCTCCCACTAACCTGGAACACATCAGTTTGGTTAAGGTTGCTGGTCAGTGAGCAGGGGTCTGCCTGTTTCTATGCCCTGGTGCTGGGGTTAGTGATGGTTGCTGTACCCAGCTTTTTATATTGGTGCTGGGGATCTGAACTCAGGTCCTCAGGCTTGTGTGGCAAGGTATCATGTCATTTCATTAAAAATATTTTAATATGTATTTTTAATTCTTTCTTTTTCTTTTTCTTTTTTCTTTTTTTTTTTTTCGAGACAGGGTTTCTCTGTGTAGCTTTGCACCTTTCCTGTCCTGGAACTCACTTAGTAGCCCAGGCTGGCCTCGAACTCACAGAGATCCGCCTGCCTCTGCCTCCTGAGTGCTGAGATTAGAGGCATGCGCCACCACCGCCCCGTATTTTTAATTCTTAAGGGATTTTGGGTTTTATATAATTACCATGCAATTAGTATACCAAACAGAATAGTTACAAATTCCTTAATGTCTAAAACCAGTCCACTTTAAGATTTCCTCACTTAGTCTAAACTTTCTTTGTAAATTTTATTGTTTTGGGACAGGGTGTGGAATGACCTCTGGTCTCCATATACATAGTCACACACAGAAAAAGAAAAAGAAAAACAACTGCAACAATTGGTTATTTCCTGTGTACTGTGAAGCACACAGAGCCATCTACACAATATTCCTGTCTGAAGTGCTAGAATGCATCTGGATAGAATTTAATAATGTTTCTAGATTAAATTCATGGACTATATAAGAAAGAAATAGTTTATAGGCTAGAAATCCATAGTTTGTACATCCAAAATTCAAAATGCTTTTAAACTACAAAGTGTTTTTTGGTTTTTCCAGACAGGGTTTCTCTGTGTAGCTTTGCACCTTTCCTGGATCTCACTCAGTAGACCAGGCTGCCTTGAACTCACAAAGATCTGCCTGGCTCTGCCTCCTGAGTGCTGGGATTATAGGTGTGCGCCACCACCTCCCGGCTCTAAGAAACTTTTAATGGCTTGAAAAAAGAGAAACTAGAGAGACAAGATACAACAACAGAATTTCATATGTGAACGTTGTTAGATTGTGTTTTGAGAAACTAACTTTAGAAAGGCATTGTTGGCCTGCGTATTGTGATGGTTCTCCTTTACCTCATCCCAGCATTTGAGAGACAGAAACAGGGAGATTTTATGAGTTTGAGGCTAGCCTGGTCTATCTAGCAAATTCTAGAACAGCCAAGTCTACATAAAGAGACACTGTCTCAAAATAAAAAAAAAATAAAATAAAAAAAAAGCTGAGTATAAGTACAAATAGCTGTCAGGTTTGCCTTGCCCAGCAAGCCTTTCCTGCTAAACCATCTTACTGGCCTCCAGAGGATTTTGTTGAACTGCATTTGGCATTACTTTCTTAGGATATCCCATGCTTTAGCCACTGATTGATTTATAGTTTGCTGCATGTGCTTTTTGATTACTATATTTACATTTGAACATATTCTTACTATCTGTTCTTTCTTTGTATCCTTGTTTATGAGGATTGTTTATGTAAAATATTTTATTTTTAGTGTTAATGATTATTTTATGCTATGAAGGTGAAATAATTTAGCTAATAGTCATTTTCAAAACTGTCATTTTAACTAACAAAAACACTTTTGTAGAGAAACCTTACATATAGAAATGAGATGAAAATGATACTTACTTTATTCAGTTTTTGAGATAGGCTCTTTGTAGCCTATGCTGGCCTGAAACTCAGAATCTTTCTGCTTCTACCTGCTGAGGGCTGGGTTTACGAGAATGCACCACAATGCTGGAATTTGAACTCAGGGCCTAAATATTCCACCTTAGTTGTTACTCAAACAATTTTTTTTAAACATTTGTATATGTGTGTGTGTGTGTGTGTGTGGTGTGTGTGTGTGTGTGTGTGTGTGTGTGTGTGTGTGTGTGTGAATGTGCCTGTGCCTGTGCTTGTGCCTGTGACTGTGTGGGTACATCTCTGCCACAGTAAGTATGTGAGGGGTTAGAGGGCAATTTACAGGAGTTGGTTCTCTCCTTATACAGATTCTCGGGATTAAACTCAGGTTGTTAGGCTTCATGACAAGCACTTTTACCTGCTGAGCCATTTTGTTGCTCTCTCTATTTTTTTAAATTAGATTGAGGCTGCCCTCAAATTCCTGCTTCATTCTCCTAAACATTGGGATTTCAGGTGTAGAGTACCACACCTGGCTTCTGTGAGAGAGTTCATTTTGAGTCTACTGGATAGTCAGTTGATCTGGCAGTAATATTACATTAGTAATGCCATAAAGCTCTGAATTACTATTTTTTTCTTTTTCTTTTTTTTTTGTCTTGGTTTTTCAAGACAGGGTTTCTCTGTGTAGCCCTGGCTATCCTGAAACTGGTTCTGTAGACCAAGCTGGTCTCAAACTCAGAGATCCACCTGCCTCTGCTTCCTGAGTGTTGGCATTAAAGACCTGTGTTACCACTGTCCAGCTTTAATTACTACTTCCAAACTCCTACGTTTTGTTTTGTGCTTTGAGACAGGGTCTTACTCTGTAGTCCAGACTGGCACCACTCTTGGACTAACCCATCTGCTTCAGGCTCTTTAAGTGCTGGAATAAAAGCAGGAATGAAAACTTAAACTGTTAAAATGATCCTTTCACTCCCCTCCCTCCCTTCTTTTGGAGACAGGGTCTCCTGTAGCCTAGCTTAGCCTTAGCTTGATGTCCAGCTGAAGATGACCTTGAACTTCTGATCGTCCTCATATTTCCTAAGTGCTTTAATTACAGGGTGTACCATCAAGCCCAGGAAAACAATCTTGAATATATTCTGAAGAGGGTTTAAGAAAAATACATTTATTTTATTCATGTGTTTCTTTCTTATAAAATTTATTTTAAAATAGTATAAGTCCCATGTGAAGATATACTCAGTTGGTTTATAAAGCACTTCAAAATAGTATAGGTTTACTATACTGAGTCAATTAAGTTATCTACAGCTGTCTTAGTAAGTATGTGTCTTATTGCTGTGAAGAAACACCATGACTATTGACAATTCTTATAAAGGAAAGCATTTAATTGGGGCTGGCTTACAGTTTCAGAGGTTTAGTCCATTGTCATGGCAGGGAGCATAGTGGCTTGCAGGTAGACCTGGTACTGGAGAGGTAGCTGAGACTTCTGCATCCGGAATGTCAGGCAGCAGGAAGAGAGTGACACTGGGCCTGGTTTGACCTTCTGAAACCTCCACGCCTAGCCCCAGTGACACACTTCCTCCAACAAAGCCACATCTACTCCAACAAGGCTATGTATCCTAATCCTTTCAAATAAGGTGTGAGCCTATGGGGGCCAGTTTAATTCACATCACTATAGCAGCTAATGACTTCAGTTGATTACAGTTAACTACTGTTAATCCTGATGATTTTATATCCATATAATTTTTTTTTTGGTCTCATTTTTACTTTCTTTCCCAATATAGTTTGACTATCTTTCATCTTGATCATAAGGAGGGCTGGAAAAACAGGATCAAAGTTGTGGAATATAGGTGTCTTGTTTTTGTGTGTGTCCTTCTAACCTGTGTGTTTAAAACTAAAATTCTTGAAAAATTTTAATGACAAATTTTAGACAGAGTTTTAAACCAATAAACTAGTGTATTGTTTTTGAATTTCTGTCTAGTACTCTAAGTTCCCAAGCCACTTAAATTGACAAGCTATTAAGTCAAATGAGTATTTTGAGATGTACACTTATGTAGTGTAATTAAGTAACTGAACTGTTTGGAAAGCAGTTGTCTTTTTTTTTTTTTTTTTTTTTTTTTTTTGAGCTGAGGATCGAACCCAGGGCCTTGCGCTTGCTAGGCAAGCACTCTACCACTGAGCTAAATCCCCAACCTGCAGTTGTCATTTAAAACAGAATGTGGCCTTTGGAGTGGTTTAGTTTGACCTGAGCTGCTTTCTCTTCTAGGTGTTCACTGTACCCATGGCTTCAACCGGACGGGTTTCCTCATATGTGCCTTTTTGGTGGAGAAGATGGATTGGAGGTATATAGGTTTATTATAGTAGAAGAAGATGTATGTGACAGTTCATGGTGCTTATGAATCCTATTAATGGTGTACCTAACTTTTCCATGTTTTTCTTGTATTTAGAATAAGCAGAGGCTGGATCTTCCAATGTTTGTGTTTGTATTCAGCTTTGGAAATGTCTGTTGTTTTCCTTTGAAATTTATTTTCTATAGCTGGTAATTACTAGGAATAGCATATAATGCTATATGAAGGAAGCATTTTAAGATGGCATTACTCTATTTTAAACAAATCTTGTCTTTATTGAGCATGTTACTTGTATATTTTTAGATTTTGAGGGATTAGAACCTAGTTACCAGAAATTCTTAGGAGAATAGTATATTGCTGACTGGATTTTCTTATTACTGCTCTAGGTTCATAGTTTATATTTCTAAAACCTTTTACCCAGTAGGTCCTTTTTTTGGAATATAGTCAGGCAAAACATGGATCAGATTGTCTGTTTTCTATTTCTTTTACACTCAGTGGTTTTCTGCTTTGTGTATTTTTTAGCTTTGGCCATTCAAAATACTATACACAATAAATCAGACTCCTATGCCAGACTCAGCCAATGGTTACCTCTCTCTCAAGATGTATATTCTTGGTGCCTGGGTCTGGGTTTGTTGATAGTTTCTTAGACATCAATGTGTTTGTTGACTTTGGTGTTCACATTTTCTTGACTGCTCCTTTCTCTTTAGACCTTGATTGTCAGTGCTTTATTAAAATTTTTTTTCATTGGCTACCCATGTCTGTCATAAACACTCATAGCAGTGTGCTTTAGACAATTGTAGTGGACCATATATTATAGTGGACCATATATTATAGTGGTCCATGTATTATAGTGTACCATGTATTATAGGTGGATGATCTATGTGTACCATATGTTGCAGTGTATCATGTGTATATGTTTTTAAAATCAGTTTATTATTGATTGAAAGCTTTGCTGGTAAAGAAAGACTTTGGTTTGTCTGTTTTATATGCCTGTTATAATTTTTGTGGTACTTTGAGTATGAATTAATTATTGGTAAGTCCACATAAACAGACACTATTGAGAAAATTGCATTGATTGTTTTCCATAGTATTGAAGCAGCAGTTGCTACGTTTGCCCAAGCCAGACCACCAGGAATCTATAAGGGTGATTATTTGAAGGAACTTTTTCGTCGCTATGGTGATATAGAAGAAGCACCACCACCACCTGTCTTACCTGATTGGTGTTTTGAGGATGATGATGAAGATGATGAGGATGAAGATGGAAAAAAGGACTCAGAACCAGGGTCAAGTGCTTCCTTTGGTAAAAGGAGAAAAGAACGGTTAAAACTGGTAATGTTCACAAATACTGTAATATTCTTTTAAAATTCTTTAAATTACATTTATTTATTCATTTATTTTGTGTATGTGCATGCTTGAATATATGTGCCTTGGTGTGGGAATGGTACAGTATGCATGTGGAGGTCAGAGAGCAACTCATGGGAGTCAGTTCTCTTTTCATACTATGTATGGGTCTTGGGGGTCAAATTCAGATTGTCAGGCTAAGTTCAGGAACTCTTACCTGCTGAGCCATCCAGATGGCTTCCAAATACCATAATACTTACATTTTTGTTTAAACTTATTGTGGGATATTGGCTATATTTCTGTTATTTATGTCTTTCTCTTTCTTTCTCTATATGTGTTGAAGAACATAATAATGGCCTCTGATTTTATGAAATTAATTTTGATTCTACCTGAAACCCATTAAATAACTCCTGACATCATGAGCCAGATGGAGACCTTAAGAAGGTGTGATGTGGTCTTACTATGAAGCCCAGGCTGGTCTCAACTCCCAGTTGTCCTGTCACAGTGCTGAGTAATATTCTTAGTGCTGAGATAGATTATAGGCATGCCTCACCGTGTTTCACTTTTAAAGATGAGCCGGCAATTTGTCTTTAAAATTTTGTCTTACAGAATTATTTATTCTTTGGGTGGAGGGGCTTGCCTATTGTGGTGGGAATGTGAGGTCAAAGGACAACTTGTGGGACTCATTCCTTCCCAACCATCTTGTGCATTCTGGGATCGAACTCAGGTTGTCAGGCTTGGCAACAAGTGCTGAGCCATTTTGCAGCCCAGCAGTATGTTTTTTCAGAGAAAAGTTGGAATTAGGAAATTTCATCTTGGTTTTGTTTTGTATGTAAACCAAAGAACTCTTAGATGTTAGATTGAGATTAGGTAATAAACTAACTACATTTATTATTAATAATAGATTTAGTATATTACCTAATAACCAGTAAGAATGTTTTACAGAATAGTTATAGAGTTAATATAACTGTCCCCTGTCATAGGTGGTGTTTCCTTTGTACTATATACAACTTAGAAGACTTCTACTTCTCTAGTCAACTTTTCTTCTAGGAATAAAAGTCTAATGAAGTTGAGTTGTGGCTACAACTCAATTGGTAGAATACTTGGCCAAGCATGCATGACGCATTGGGTTCATTTCCTTGTACTGTATAAATGATGCATAGTGATGCATGCTGATTCCAGCACTCAGGAGTTCAAGGCCATTCTCCGCTACATAGTTGTAGGTAAGGATGGGATACATGAGACCCTGTGTTTAATTAAAAGTGGTAGAGTGGAGTTATGTATATGAAATTCTAAATGGTCTTATTAAATAAGAAACACAAGAGCCAAATACAGAGTTAAAAGCCCAAGAGATCAGAGCCTTAAACTTACCACTCGCTGCTGTCCTTTCCCTCAGAGAGAGACCGTCTTCCTGTGTCCTGTCTTTTTATTGCCTTTCTCTTCTGCCTTCTCATTGTTTTTTAACCCAAGCACATGACTTCCTTGTCACTGCCTGTCTATACAGACCTCCAGGTCTCTATGGTTTGTACTGAGATTAAAGGTTTGGGTTACCGCTTGGCTGTGTCCTTGAACACACAGGGACTCTGCTTGCCTTGTGATCAGATTAAGAGTGTGTGCCACCACTGACGGACTTCTGCTAAATGGCTTGCTCTTAGCTCTGATCCCCAGGCAACTTTATTTATTAACATACAAATAAAATTACATTTCAGCACAAATAAAATATCACTATATTTCCCCCTTGTATTCTAACAAAAAGAAAAAAGGAAAAAAGTTATAACTAATGTAAGAAAGATTATATACAATAAGTACAATAACTATATACAATATATACAAGCAATAAATACCTAAACAATGTCTAGTCCATTTGCATTTGACAAACTCAGAGAAAAAATTCCATTATCTATCCTGTTTTGGTAAGTCCAAAATGTACCTGATTCACTTTCTATCCTAATTTATATTACTAACAGAACTATCTTATAATGTCTTTCAAATTTATACATTTATACCTCTTTAGTGAGTTTCTTTTCTGAAATTAACAAGGAAAATTGTAACTATAACTATCTAATCTTTAACTACAACTATAACTATCTAATCTTCAACTCCCTCAGAGACCCAAGAAGGAAATAATATTACCTAATAAAACAGGAAGTGCAAACAAGAGACTTCCCAAAAAATGTGAGTTGACAGAAACAGCCAGCTGCCTGGACAGTCACCTGAGGTTTCTCTGCAATGTTGGGGCATCTTTAGCCTAAAGGCTTAGCTTATCTGACAGACTCATTTGTGAAGTAGGATGTACAAAAGGCCTACAGTTTGACCTCACATTTGGTGAGAGTAGTCCATGTACCAGAAACACCTGAATTCCACTAGTGTCCTGTCATGATTCAGGATTTTAAGTTCTGGAAATTGTTGATGTTCTTTGAATTAAGCTTGTCCATTTTTCTTGGCTTGTGGGTGGCTTCATCTCGGCATCCTGTTCTTCGCATCCCATTCTTCTCGGCTTGTGGGTGGCCTCACCTCTTTTATTAAATGCCAGTCTACCATTGAGAGGTTAGACTCTGTCAGCTTAGTTATTCTTTTAAGAATAACTGTTTCAGCTATTGTTCCACTGCACATCAGAAGCCATTGTTCCACTGTCTGTTCAGCTGCCTTTGAAGAAAAGGGCACTGTACCTTTTCTGGATTGCAAAGGCCACTTCAGGGATGGTGCCATATTGTCCTGGCCTCAGAGGATGCCTGTTGTTAAAGCCACAACCACACTTGTCTTGGCAAGAATTGGTAGTCCTTTGTTTCGTGTCCTGTCTGTCCATTTTGTCCTGTTTGTCAGCAGTTGATTCAAGGATACTTTGTTGTCCAGTGGATAACTTTTGCCACAGTGAAAGTTAACTCCTTATGCAGTTTCTTCAATGCCCATATCTTCTCTGAAGTAGATTGTTGTTTCCAGGAGCCAACATGTCTCTCATATATATATATATTCTGTGGATCTCTGAAGGGTTTGAAGATGACCTGCCTATCTAAAATATATCTGCTTGATCTTGAAAACATATTTAAAATGACTACCAGTTCAAGTATAATGTCTAACTACTAACTTTCATTTCTTTATATCCTAATAGTTGGTAATAATAACATTCAAGGATTAATAAATTGCATTACATTGGGAGACTTTTAATGACTTTCAGATTTTCCAGTTTTGTGGAGTACAGGTTTTTAAAGTATGTCTCTGTGATTCTCTGGATTTCCTTGGTGTCTGTTATTATGTCCCCCTTTTTGTTTTTTCTGATTGTTATTTCAGATATTCTTTCCATGGATACACATATGTACATCCATCCACACCTTTGGAGGTCAGAGGACACCTTGCAGTCTTGTCTGTTTTTCCACCCCACCCTGGGGATCAAATTCAGGTCTTTAGGCTCGGTTAAAAGGGCTTTTATACCCTGAGCCATTATACATGCCTTGCTTGCTCTTTATGAAACACTTTTGTAAGGAAATGGAAATATGTAGATGATTTGATTGCAGTCATGTTCTATCACATCTGGCTTTCAGATACACTTTTTAAAAGCAACATTAATCTTGAGCATATGTGCTTAATATATTTTTGAAAATAATATTAGATTTTGTTATTGTAATAGTTACTGATTTGCACAATGAGATAGAATTTGAAGGTTTATTTTTTATGCCTTTCCAGTGGAAAGACCTTTAAAAGTCACACCAAGGGACTGGTAGAGTGCTTGCTTAGCTTTTGCAATGTCCTTGGGTACGTTTCTTCCCTTTCTTTTTTAAGGAAGATTTGGGATTTTATTAAAGAAATTTTTAATACTGACTTTTAAGCATGCTGGTTTAGAAAAGAGAGGCTCTTAGGTACAAGGCACAAGCTGGGCATATTTAAGATAATAGTTTATAGGGATATTGACACCACTTGGGTATTCTTAGTCACTATATTATGAGTCTTAGAGCTTTGCTTTCAGGATGTATTTTTCTTATTTAGTATTTAATAATAGAAATGACCTTATTTTTAAAGATTTTTTTTAAACAGGCTGTGAATATATAGAGCCTAGCTGGCCTCAAACTTATTATGTAGCCCAAGCTGGCCCTGAACTTGTAGGCTTCCTCCCTCAGGTTCCATAGTGCTGGAATGATAGTCATACATCACCACAGCTGGCATTTGAAGTGTTTTTATTTTTAAGATTTTTTATTTTATGTGTATGAATGTTTTTCTTCCATGTATGTATGTATGTATGTATGTATGTATGTATGTATGTGCACCACCTGTGTGTCTGGTACCCATGGAGGTATGAAAAGTGTGTTGGATCAGCTGGGACTGGAGTTTCAGATAGTTGTGAGCTGCCATATGGGTGTTTGGAATTGAATCAGGGGCCTTCTACAAGAGTAGTAAATCTTCTTAACCACTGAGCCTTACTTCAGCCCCTAGATGTGGTTTTAAAACAGGAATTTTGTTGTTGGGGCAAGGTAATGGTATTAACAGGAAAGCATTGGTTTCTTTTATCCTTAGGTCATAGGATCCCTACATTATCATTATTTTAAGGCTGTCAGAGTTGAAGATTTATTAGGTGACAATACATATTAATTCTGAGTTTGAGGCAGAATGTAGGAGTGTTGTGTGCTGGGAAGACTTAGGACTTCTGTGGACCTGGCAGTGATGGATCTGTGGATGAACTCTGAATGTTTTTCTTCTTCTTCCCAAATGGATTGCTTGCCAGATCTTGGCCAGATGGTTGAACTTTGCAACTTGTAGACCAGGATTTTTATTCTTTAATGACATTATCAGCTAAAGTTTTATGTAGATTTTACTTGAGAGTGATGTCAGAAGGTCTCTGATGTGTCTGAAACTAATTTAATATACACTTAGACTAATGTTTTAGTTTTAAAAAGTGTAAAAACACAAGCATAGACAATTTTATAGACTTCCTGGAGTACACCTTTTCTTTGGCTTTGAGATGGGATCTTGTTATATAGCCTACGTTGGCCTCAGAATTATAATCCTTTTGCCTGAGCCCCCTGACTTGTTGGGTTTTAGATGTCACTAGTACTGTAGGCGGAACAGACCATTTCTATTTAATATGAGTTTTCTTAGGTTTTTGAAAATAAACTAATTCATTTATTTGTAAATACATTTGTCCTTTAATTATATATATATATGTGCATATATACACATATTTATTATTAATTTTTTTCTGTCTTTTCTTTAAAGGGTGCTATTTTCTTGGAAGGTATAACTGTTAAAGGTGTAACTCAAGTAACAACTCAACCAAAATTAGGAGAAGTACAGCAGAAATGTCATCAGTTTTGTGGCTGGGAAGGGTAAGGAATATTTTCAAGTTTTATTCTTCGTGTAACACTTAAAATTAATCCAGACATTCACTTTTTTTTGGCTCCCTAAAGTTAGTGTGTACATTGAGTGTAGAAGAGGATGTCAGGAGTTTGAGTCAGGATCAGATGACTTACATCGTCCTCGAGAATACATTACTGTTGTCACCAGAGTTGTTTCCTTCGATCTCCGTTTCTGCTGGTTAATGTTGGACTGGGCTTACCAGTGGAGAATAACAGAGGAAGACTCAGTGTCATCTCTGCCTCCACCGTGCATGTGTGGGCTAATTCCTTCTCCCCATAATTTATTATGCATGGTTTAAATAGTAAAGCAGGTGTGTTTTAAAGTCTTATACGTCAGAGAAAAGCTTGAATATTAGCTTAATTACTTTAACAATACTAGTTCCTAGGATCCTCCTGTTCCCACTGCCCCCCACTCCCTTACCCCTAGTGCTGGGATTATAGCACCTATAGCACCTGCTGCCAGGCTTGGCTTTTTACATGGGTGCTGGGACCCCAACACAGACCCTCATACTTACATAGGAAGCATTTTAGCCACTGAGCTTTCTCTTTAGTCCTGCATAATAACATTTTAAAATTAGCCCAATATTATAGCAGTGGCAATTTAGTACTCTGTAAACTTGTATTATAAAATGTTAAGAGAGTGATAATCTTTTTTGTTTTGTTTTGTTTTTTTTTTTGCTTTTTTGAGACAGGGTCTCACTTTGTAGCTCTAGCTATCCTAGAACTAACTATATAGACCAGGTTGACTTCAAACTCACAGAGATCCACGTGCTTCTGCCTTCTGAGTCCTGAGATTAAAGTAATTAATTAAATTATCACTCCTGGATGAAAGTGATAACCTTTGTTAGAATTTTTGTGACAGCTGATATTAATCCATTTGAAGTTAATCTCATGATTAATCTCATTATGATCAATATGTGAGCCATTGGTTTAACACAAAGATAGCATTATATGGGTCATGACATGAATAATGTTTTTTCTTTAAGGTCTGGGTTTCCTGGAGCACAGCCTGTTTCCATGGACAAGCAAAATATTAGACTTTTAGAACAGAAGCCATATAAAGTAAGCTGGAAAGCAGATGGTACTCGGTAAGTTTGACTACTCAAAACAATTACACAAATAACTCTCATCCTTAAAGAATATTATATTGTTAGGGAAAATGTATACTCCTCAGGGTGTGTGTCTGCTTTGAACAGCAAAATATATGTGTTTCAGAAATTATGTATCTTTCATCTCATTGGTCTTCTATGCTGTAAAAAGTTTTAATTCACTCTGCTGAATTTTGGCTTCAGAATTCTAGTTTTTATAAAAAAGTGTTTTTTTGTTTTAATTTTTTGAGACAGAATTTTACTTTGTAGCCTGGTGTAGACTTAAACACCTGATGAACCTGCAGCAATCTTCTTCCTCACCCTCCCAAGTGCTGGGATTACAGGTATGAGCCATCATACCTGCCTTATACTGAATGTATAGAAAGAGCATGTGATCATCTTACGTCTGTCTCCCGAGTATTGGGATTATAGGCATGTGCTGCCATGCCCACATTTGGGGTCTCTTTTTATTAACCTTATTTCATAATTTAGTTGCCGGTTGTATCTTCCCTTATTCCATGGTCCTTATATATACATATTTCAGTAAAACTTAATTTGGGGTTAGGGATGTAGTTCAGTTGGTACAGTGCCTGCCTAGCATGGGGTAGGTCCTGGGTTTAGTCTCTGGTACTGAGTAAAACTGGGCAGTAGTGACTCAAGCCTGTAATTCCAGCATTTTGGAGAGGATCAGATGTTCAAGGTCATCTGCAAGTATATAACAAGTTCAAGGTCAAGAGACCCTGCCCCACACAAATCAACAAGCTAACTTTATTTACAAAGCAGTAGGCCACCTTTTTCTTTTGGGTCATAGTTTGCCAATCCATGACTGAATATATTCTTCTTAAAAGACTTTTTTTTTTCTTTTTAAAGATAGGATCTTTGTAGTCTTGGCTGGTCTGGAACTTACTATGTAGACCAGGCTAGCCTTGAACTTGTGGCCATTCTCCTTCCTACCTCTGTCTTCCCATTTCTGGGATTACAAATGTGACCCACCACACCTTGATAAGATACTTTTTTAAATTAAAATATTCTTGGTTTTTATGTGTATATGGTGTTGTCTTGGTTAGGTTGGATGTGATAAAACACCCATGACCAAAGCAGCTTGGGGAGGAAAGAGTCTTTTTTTTTTTTTGTAGGCCAGCATGAAGGGGTATCAGGACAGGAGTTCATGCAGGGCAGGAACCTGAGGCAAGAACTGAAGCAGAATCCATTGAGAATTGCTGCTTATTGGCTTGCTCCTCCTCATGGCTTGCTCAGCCTACTTTCTTATATCATCTAGGACCACCTGCCCAGGAATAGCACTGCCCACCGGGAGCTGGACCCTTCAGCATCAATTACTAACCAAGAAAATGCCTCACAGGCTTGTGCACGTGCTGATCTAGTGAAGGCATTTTTTCAGTTATGGTTCCCTCTTTTTAGACTAACTGGGACATGTGTGCTTGAGTGTGCAACATGGGTGTTCAGGAGACTATAGAGGCTGGAAGACGGTGTCAGCTCTTTTAGAGTGGGTATTATGAGCTACCATGTGGGTGCTGGGAAGTGAACCCAGGTCCTTTTCAAGAGCAGTAGGTTCTCTTAAGTGTTGAACCATCTCTCCAGCCCCAGATAATTTTTTAAAATGTAACTTACTAAATGTGTATTTCAAAGGCAAATAGGCCCGATTTTCCTCATAAAAATTACATTCAATTTCTTGGCTATAACGTGGTGTTCAGTGTCTGGTTTATGTTACATGTGCTGATGTAAGTATTTAGTGACCTGCAACTGTCCTGTTTTAAAAATAGCTGTTATATAAATTAACTAATTTTATTATGTTGCCACAGATTCTGTATTTGCTGTTGTAATTGTTTTTGTACAGAACAGTGCAATAACACCTTGAGTAGGTATTTTGTCAGTAATTCTTGTAGGTGATGTTTATTCTGGTGATTGGAGCTAAATGTTCAGACGGGAATGATGTGGATAAGGTAACGAGACTCTAGAATTGTTTCCCATTTAGTGAACAGTAATAAAGAGGCTTCAGATGTCTCTGGAATAATATTCAGTCATTTACAAACTGTCTTTTATACTATGTAGAAATAGAATGACCAAGATTAGCCATTTTATATATATAAAATATGCTTTTATATTTGTTCACCTTGCTCTTTTTGAGTTCTACTTGAGGCAAGATATCAGCTCAAATATACATTTCTGCTTAGCCCTTGTTTCTTTCTGGCATTATATTCTGAGTGGTGTGTGTTGTCCCCCTCCGCTCCTAGTTTATCATGATACCTTTTAGGACAATACCCAGATAAACAATTATGAATCATTGTAGGTGGTTTTTACTGAAAGAAAAACGATGCAGAGATTTAAATCAAATAGGGCTGGGTTGGCTTTGACAATGCATGCTTTTGAGAAGCACTCTGGTTTCATGGTTGATTCTGACTTTTACTGGGTTTGATAGTTAAGTCAGCAACCTAATTTAGAGTGTTAGTCATCATTGAATTAAAGGTACGCCAGAGCATTTGATGAAAGGAGAGCCACATGTGGTCAGCAGTTGTTACCATCGTAGCTGACATTTTCCTCTTTTAGGGCTCTTTTATTTTTGAGAATTACTTGCATATGAAGATGCTTATTGAAAGTATGTATTAAACTCAATTTCTGATACCAAACTTTTACACAGTTACAACCACAGTAGAACTGACAGTTAATAGGCAGCTTTACAGAAATGTTTACAGAATAAATATTCTTCACATGTATAGGTTCTAAAGAAAATAAGAATAGCTATCTGAGCAGAATAAAACAGTAAGAGTATCTGAGTTATGCCCCAGCCAGCAGGGTTTCAATGGGGGCGACCCACCTGTGGGAGTGAATGAAAGGAACAGGGGACTCAAGGGATGATAGCAAGACAAGATTCTGATCAAGCTGCAGATTTTATTTTCCTCCGCAAGGCTTATATATCATAGGAGGGGAGGGGGCAGGAAGGAGGGAAGGGGAAGGGACATGGAAGCGGTGCAGAATGTGGGAGACGTGCAGATCATGCAACTGCAAGATGTTGGCTAAGGTCACTGGTCAGGGGCCATTTATTTTGTTGCTAGGCTACCTGACCATGGAATGCTCTTTACGTTTGGTTGTCATGGCACCTGACTGTGGAATGTCTTTTTATCTTTGGGAGCCTCCGGTTAGTAAACAGGTGTTACTGCTCTGGGGAAGGGCAGTGGTCTTATAACTTGTTCTCTGGCCTAGCTAGTACTTTCCATGGTTCATGTTTGGTTCCTGACATCTTGGTCCCTAACAGAGTTAGGGAACAGACTGAAAGGACTGTGCATATAACTTACTGGTAGAATACTGCGTAGCATGACAGAGTCATGAGTTTAATCTCCAACAACACGTAAGTTTAAGTAAGTAAGTGAATAAATAAATATAAGCTTTGTCAGCTCAGGATGCTGAATACAAGCTTAGAACCTTATCAGTACACAGTGCAGTAAATCATAAATCATTGGTTATAAACATCTAACTTTGTTCTTGTAATTTTTCTAGATACCTCTTAATAACTGCATTTTTCATCAGTGATATTGCTCAAACTTTGGACTCAAATAAGATAAAACTGTATGACCTTTGGGGTAAAAACCAGAACATGTTTTAAACTTAGTAAGCAAGCATTCAGTCTTTAATTCTATTTCTCAGTTCTGAATAGAAAAACCTCTTTGAAATGGCATGTGTAAGAAATGTAAATCAGATTTATGATTCCATAATCTGTTCAATTTAGAACTAAACAGATACAAATAAAACTTGTACTACACACAGCTAGCATCCTAGTTGAGAATTTTTAGATGCCTGTATTCTAGGGATAACAAATTTGAAGCTTGGAGACACTTAACAAAATCCTGTTTTTTATTTTATTGTTTTGGTGTTTTTGAGACAGGATTTCTTTGTGTAACAGCCCTAGAACTCACTCTGTAGACAAGGCTGGCCTCGGACTCACAGAAATCCTCCTGCCTCTGCCTTATGAATGCCGAGATTAAAGGTATGGGCCACCACTACTTGGCTTAAAAAAAAGTTTACATGATTGCACACTAGTGAAGACTCTGTCTGCATTCCAAACCCACTCTTGCTGCTTGCTCTACTTCTGTGACCTCAGAAGCGTTACCTCCCTTATGTTTCATACTTTATGTGCTGTCTACCGCCATCATTCACTGTCAGGCAAGCTTTTTATTCTTTCTTTTGATGGTACTAGGAATTCAATCTAGGGTCTCAAGGGCGTGTGATCTCTGTCACAGTTGCCAAGTGATGTCTTCATTATTAAAAAAAATTCTTTGGCTATGTTTATTACTTTCAATAATTTCTTCTTTATAAAACCTTAGTTAGAGAAATTAAAACATCTTCTCATGAAGATAATTGTCTAATCTCTTAGAGTAAATGGTGTTAAGAACTGGGTGTTCTTTCAGACACAACCCCTCAATCTTTCTGCCTGCCTCTTTTTCCTCATTTTCAGATCTTCCATGTGAATGAGAAATGATAAGTACTGTTCTAAGTGAGCTGTAGAAAAACCTTGTTGATTTTCTTCTACTTTGTTTTGTAATGTTAGTTAGAACTGCTCAGTACCTGTCACTAATGGGTGATCAGTGTCTTTGTAGAAATAATCTTTGTTGCTGTAATAGCAAATACCTTATCTGAAGTGCTGGAAGCCAGAGTGGTGTGAACATTTACATGTAGAGAATTAGATTTTCTGGGGATGGGATTCATGAAAATGATTCTAAAGGTAATTATATACAGTTCTTTAAACAGTTTTGTAATAGTGTGGTTTCAGATCAGTTAGTACCCCATAAATCTCCAATTTTGAGTATTTTGGATTACAGATGTTCAGATTATGGAAATTTTATTGTGTCTACCCTCAAGCTTCTATGAAATTAAGTAATAAATATGATTTTTTTTTTTTTTGTTAGCAGAAGTAAAGGAAACCACACATGTGGTGGCTCATGTTTGTAATCCTAGTATTATTTCCTTGTCATTAAACGTTTTTCTATTAGATGTAAACATAAAATTATTTCCTTATTGATTCCTGTATTTGGCTTAAGAAGTCAAATAATGAAAGACCCCAGACCCCTGGGATACTTTAGTCTGCGAGAGGGCTCCCCCAGAAACCAAGATTCCAAACCAGCAGATGCAACACGCATGAGGAATGTATTCAGCCCTGGCGCAAGTGGGCTCTCTGTCCTGGTCAGTCAGAGAGCCCGGAGCAGCGGTTACAAGCATTTTTAAAGGCAGAAACTACAAAATTAGCATAAGATACCAGGTGCCCCGGGTTTGGCCCAATTTAAAAATCATCATATTTTTCAGCAATCATTTTGTTACGCAGGAAATTTTGTAACATTGGTCGTAAACTGGTTGGCTTAGGGGAGGTCTAGGGGGAGCGGTTACTCTGGAGGGGAGTTCGCATAGTTACCCGCTTGTGATTGGCTGACATTTGACCTAGTTTGTTGGACTCACCAGATGGTCCTTATCTTGGGTCCCCTTTGAGGAATTTTTTTAAACAGAGACTTATTATTTTTTTAATCTATAATTGCAGACCTTGTCCCAAGGCTGACGGCTGGGCTCTGAAACTTTTTACTTATTTCCAGGGAGAGGATGGGTCAGTGTCTAACGCAAGCAAGTTTACAGAAGCAAAGTCAGCAATTTGCAATTGTAAAATGTATCTCTAATTTTTTTTCCTCAATAATACTGGGAAGCTTATAATGGAGAAGTGTTATAGTCTGTTTCTGTCCCTTTTTCCTTACATCAGTTTTACTCCATAAAGCAACTGCTTTCAGCCATTTTTACATTTTGCTACTCTAAGGCTGTCCCAAGTGTCTAAATTATACTTTATGTTTTTACTTATCAGGTGTGAATGAGTTACTGTTAATACAGTTCACCAAAATTTCTGTATCCACCTTTCCTTTTATTATTCCATCATAGTTATTTCATTGTTATTCTTCATCGTTCTATTTTTAGCCCTTCTTTTTTTCTTTTACTAACCTTTCACAGTGCTTCTTGACTGTTCACCTTTTTTTTTTTTTCTGGTTTTTCGAGACAGGGTTTCTCTGTAGCTTTGGAGCCTGTCCAGGACTAGCTCTGCAGACCAGGCTGGCCTCGAACTCACAGAGATCCACCTGCCTCTGCCTCCCGAGTGCTGGGATTACAGGCATGCGCCACCACTGCCCGGCTGACTGTTCATCTTATAAGATAAAGATGTTAGAGTCCGCTTTCTCCCACCTACCTCTCATTACATTGTTGAGTGGAGCTAGGGATGAAACCTAGGGTATGCCAGGCAAGCAGTCTACTACTGAGCTACACATCCAGTCCTAACTTAAAAAATTTTAATGCTATATTGTGTGTGTGTGTGTGTGTGTGTGTGTGTGTGTGTGTGTGTGTGTGTTTGCGTTTGCATATGGGCAGGTGTGTGCTGCAGAACACACATGGAAGTCAGTTGGTGAATTGGTTCTTTCTTTCCATCATGTGTGTCCCTGGGATTAACCAAGGTCTTCAAACTTGGTGGCAAGTGTCTTTACCTGCTGAGCCATCTCACTGCTTCTAGTCCTTTTAATATTTTCAGCTGTTGTTATTTATAGACTCTTTGGGAAACAGTTTTCAAAAAAAATTAATTTGTGTGCATATATGAATGTCTCAGTATGTGCACCACTTGTGTATAGGAACCAGCAGAGATCAGAAGAGTCATCGGAGATGGAATGACACAGTTGTGATTCTTCATTTGGGTGCTGGGAATTGAATCTGGGTGCACTGCAAGAAGTGCTCTTAACTGCTGAGCCATCTCTCTAGCCCTGGTAAACAGTTTTTAAAGACAGTGTTTCAAAAAAATGTGTGTGGGGGGGGGGGTGGGTGGGTAGGTGCTCATGGAGGCCAGAAGATGACATCAGAACCCCTGGAGCTAGAGTTATAGGCTGAGGATCTAGAGTTATAAGTGCTGAGGTTCTAATTCAAGTTCTTTGGAAGAGGAGCAAGTGTTTTTAACTGCTGAGCCATCTCTCTGCCCCTTAAAAATTTAAAAACAATTCTGTGATTGAACTACTTTATTTATTGTTTATTATTATTACTATTATTATTATCATTGAGAGAGAAAGAGAGAGAGAGAGAGAGAGGAAGAGAGTGAGAGAGAGAAAGAAAAGAGTGTTTCAACACTGCCTAGGCCAGCCTGGAGCTTGCTGCATAACAAAAGTTGACTTTGAACTATTGATTCTCTTGTGTCACCTCCCAAGTACTGGGATTGTAGGCCATGCTCAGCCTTGTGGTTGAAGTTAAGTGGTGAAAATAGTTTTTTATCCCTATTGGAAATATTTTTAGATTAGTGGGGTGGATACATTCCTGTTTTTAATGGCAAGAGGAAAAATGACTTTAATATTTCAGAGATACAGGGATTTGATATGTGAATTGCTTACAAAGGCATTTGAAAGTGATATCAAAGATAGAAAGGGTTCCAATGAGATCATGAGCTGTTCCTGCTGTTCCAGCCTGGTTAGCACATGGGTTGTTTGTTGGAGGAGGGCTGTTGCTAGAAGTGTGCTCATGTGGCATTACCTGCAGCCACCACTCAGACCTTCCACCGAGGAACTGGAACCCACACTGCTGCAAAGACAAGATCAGCTTGGGTTAAATACCAGGCTGGCCTCGAACTCACAGAGAGATCCACCTGGCTCTGCCTCCCGATTAAAGGCGTGTGCCGCCACCACCAACCTGGCTTGTATTCCTATTAGTGTTATAGACACTTGATTTTAGCTGTTAGAATGTTCCATGTAGAATGTTTCATGGCACTGTTCTGTCGGTATGGACAAAGTGGCATCCAGTTATTATTTTTTAAAAAAAGATTATTGGTATGTGCATATCTGTGTAAGTATGTGCTGTGTGTGCTGAGGCACTCTCAGGCCAGCTGGAGTCTCAGGTAGTTGTGAGCTGCAGGATGTGAGTGCTAGTAATGGAACTCAGGTCCTCTGGAAGAGCAGCAAGAGAAGCACCGAGCTGTCTCCCCAGCCTCAAAGCATTTGTTTTTAAATGTGCAATCCATTAAACTTATTCATTCATATTAAAAAATGAAGATGGAAGTCACAGTTTAGCTTTACCCCAAGCCAAGTGCTTATAACCTTGTAAGTCAAGTAAAAGTCATTTTGACTTTTCCAGAGTGCTATCTCTTGCCAGCATGACTCAGTGACATCAGACCAGAGTTACAGACAGATTAGATTACATAGACCTGCTTGCCTGAAAAGATTCTTCAAGCATAATAGCCAGCCACCAGAGTGATGAAATGCTTCATACTTTATGTGCTGTCTACTGCCGTCATTCAGTATCAGGCAAGCTTCTTGCCAATTGGTATGAACACACACACACACACACACACACACACACACACACACACTTTGCACAGCAGTAAAGTTTTAAAACTTTTCCTCAATCTGACTTTATTTCATTTTTGATGTTAGCAAATGGAAAAAATTAAAACTCATTAAAAAAAATGTTCTGAGTGGCTAGAGAGATGGCTGAGTGGTTAAGAGCATTACCGCTCTTCCAGAAAACCTGGGTTTGAGTCCCAGCATCCATACAGTGGCTCATAAGGTTTGTAACTCCAGACCAAGAGAATCTGGTCACTGTCTTCTGGCCTTTGAGGGTACTGGCAGGCATATTGTATACCAACATACATGTAGATGAACCAAAACACTCATACACATGAAGTAACTAAATGAAAAATAGAGTGAATGTCAACATTATGCTATTTATTCTCTTATTTATGTGTGCATAAATTAAAACCAAGTATTTCTCACTATTTTTAAGTTATAAAAATTTTGAGATAGGGTCTCATGTAGTCCGAGTTGGCCTTGTGCTGTCTGCATCCTTCTCCAAGTGCTGGGATTACAGGCATGTGCCACCACATATATCACTTCCACATTTCAAGTTATCTTTCTTAAAATGCCATAGTTTCATTATTAGCTCATTTCTAATTTTTGGTTTTTTGAGACAGGATTTCTTTGTGTAATTCTGGTGTGCACCGCCAACACCCGACTCATTTCTAATTTTTATTTCTTGTGTGATAGTAGGGAAGTTTATTTAAAGCAAGCAATAGAAAAGATCAAAATAGTGCAAGAGAGCAGCCCACTTCCCATTTGGAGATACTCAAAAACTTTGCTTCTGAGTTGTTAACAAATAATGGAGGATATTTGTTCTAAGACACTTATAGTATAGTATGTTAAAGGTAGTAGTTTCTATTAGACTAGCTCTTTTCAATAAAATATTTTCTGAAAATATTGAGTAAAAATTACAAGAGAATATGGTGATATTGCTTAATTTAAAGAAAACGTTCAGTATTTGACAAGTTTTAGAAGGTTGTTTGGACAATCCATTCAGAGCCACTTAGTACAATATTGTGATGGCTGATCAAATATTTAAATGTACAGTAGTATTGTTTTGGGAAGACAGTGAGTTTGTACATATTAACTTTTTTTTGTTTTCTTTTCTCTGAGACAGAATTTCTCTATGTAGCTTTGGAGCCTGTCCTGGAACTCACTTTGTGGACCAGGCCAGCCTCGAACTCACGGAGATCTGCCTGTCTCTGAGTCCCGAGTGCTGGGATTAAAGGCGTGTGCCACCACCTCCTGAGTTTGTACATATTAAAAAAAAAAAAAAATAGACATGGCTTATGCCCTAGAATGGATCAAAATCAAATTGATGTTTTAAAAAGAGAAGACACAGGAGAACAAAATGAAGTGTAATTGTCTTGAAGGGCCTGGCACACACTCTCGTAATGCAGGACTCTTAGGAAGAGGGTTAGTAAAAGATGTTAATGGCAGCACAGGAAGAAGGAAGCTGGGATTGGTTTACCAGTGTACATCTCTGTGAGTTCTGGTCTTTAGACACTCAGATGCTTAATATATAGGGAGGAAATTGTTGCAGAAGTGACATTATCCCTTCATTCTTTGGAAGCATGACAGCTATAGTGGTTGTCAAACTACAAGTCTGCTGGATTTGACTTTGTATAGATCAAAGATCATTTATTTAAGTTCTCATGGGGTGTGGACCGTTGAGGCCCTAAAATAAATTTCTCATTAAAAAGATAAATTTTAATTTCTTCCTCCTCCTCTCCTTCCTCTCCCTCCTCTCTCCCTCTCTCTCCCTCCCTCCTCCCTCTCTGCACTTGTGTGTAAGTGCTTGTGAAGGTCAGAAGACAGCCTCGGGTCTCGTGGAGCAAGAGCCACCCTTCTGGCTCCGGGAGGACATTTCCTTGGTGATCTGGAAGGCAGTGTGCACTCTCTGAGGGATAGCTGCCATGTCAGTGCTTTATCACCTTGGTGACTGAAGGAGAAAGGTGGTGACATCCCAGAGAGCTACACTCTGTCCCCTTTCCAAGGCCCTTCCAGCAGGAGGCAGGGATTGGATGGTCATTTGTCTTACACTTACTCTCCTAAGTCTTTAATTCCTTGTTTTCAGTTTCCCTATTCAGGGAATCTTTTTTGGTACTTGAAAGTTTGATGGAATATTAGTAATAGTTATTTAGTCTCTCCAATAATCAGTTTCAAATGTTATATATCATGTATGAGATAAAAATATAGAAGGTGGAACTAACTTGTGATCATGGTTACTCTTTATTATTACTATTTACTCCTGTCTATTCTTTTATCCTCAGCATCAAAATAAGAACTTTTATATGGCCAAGAAAGATTTATTGAATGTAACTTTTGGGCTGATTCTTCAGTGGTACTTCCCTTTTTTCTTTATTTTGTTATCCGTTACAGTTTTCCGTTTTTTTTTTTTTTTTAATGTTAGAGATAGCGAGTGGATTTTTGCTTTAGCTGAGTTTCTTATTAAGTTGCAAATTTTATTCTTTAAATCAGGGCTGGGGCCCAACAGGTTTCTGGGTAAGGCCAGTATACATCCGGGACCACACTTTAAGTAGCAATAATGGACTTCATTTTCCCAAGCTACAGGTGAAGAGAACAAAGATGGAGAAACAAAGTGGCTTGTTCAATGTCCTTTATTAACTGGAAACCTTAATGTTTCTTGCCTATTTAAAAAATGAATTTAATTACATTTTAATATATTTTGGGGGTATGTATGTGTGTGAGTAGTGTTCATGTGTATGTTCTCCAGTGCACACACACATGTGGAAGTCAAGAGGACACCTTGAGGAGGCCTCTCTTTCTACAATGTCGTAGTCCAAGGAATCACAATCAAGTTGTCAGGCTTATTGATAGGTGCCTTGCTCAGCCACTTGGCTTGCTTTTGTTAATTTTTGGAGGCAGGGGAGCAGGATTTCATGCATCCCAGGCTAGCTGTGAATTTGTGTAGTCAAAGATGTCCTTGAACTCCCAGGAATCCTCCACCTACCTCCAGGTACTTGGATTACAGACATATGCTACCAAATTATTTTTTGAGTCCTTGCATTTTTGGATTTAGGTGTTGACTTAGGAGAGATTAAAATATCTACATTAAAAGGTATTTTTATGTAGAAGCTTCTTGTTCTGGTAATACCAGCTCGTTCTCTCTCTCTCTCTCTCTCTCTCTCTCTTTCTTTCTTTCTTTCTTTCTTTCTGTCTCTGTGTATGTGTAAGGCTAAGAACATAATAATGACCTGATTTTATGCAATTAATTTTGGTTCTACTGAAGCCCGTTGAATAACTCCTGACATTATGAGCCAGAAGGAGATGGAGACCTTGAGATAGGGGGTATCCTGCAAATTGCAGATACTTCTTTCTCACCTAAGGTCCCCACTGGATTTTAGTTCTTGTAGCTTCATAACCTCCAGAACTGCCACTGTGGGGACCAGGGTTTAAAGTTGTTCTTTCGGGGGGAACTTCCAGTCCATACCTGGCATACATGTCTTGGGCATATGCTGTAATAGTGGGCATTTCCTTTCACTAGGCTAGCTGTTATAGTATATGTTAATACATTTACTTAGTTTTTAACTTCTAAAATTGTGGAAAATACAAGTCACTCACAACATTTACCATTGCAACTACCCTCTCCCTTTTATCTCTCCTTTGAGACAGGCCTCTTTGATTTGTTCTGCTGGCCTGCAGCTTGTGACCCTCCTGCCTTAGCCTCCAGTGTGCTGGGATCACAGAAGTTTGTCACCACGCCCAGCCTATTTTGCCGCTTGTGGATATGCAGTTCAGTGGTATTAAGTAAGATAGTCATAATCACCATCGTCTCCATTTAGAATTCTTTCATCTTATGAAACTGAAACTCTAGACCCATAAACAGTAATTCCTCATTCTTCTCTCCCTGTCACCTTTGGCAACCCCATTCTGTGTGTATGATTTTAACTACTCATGGTACCTTCCATGAATCCATATAGTGTTTGTCTCTTTGTGACTGGCTTATCATATTGCTCTCAGGGATAATCCTTATCATATGTGAACATTTTCTTCCTTTTTGAGACTGAATAATATTTCACATATATACCACATTTGGTTATTTATCACTCAGAGAATACAGGAGTTGCTTCCATGTCTTGGCTGTTGTGAATAACACCACTGAAAACAAAGACATGCTAACTCATTTAACTTTCATGAATACCTTAGGAAGTGAAGACTTTTGGTGAGGAAACTGGGATTGAGAATGATCAGCAAAACTGTACTAAGATATAGCAGGTTTTTCTTTTTTCTTTGTTTTGGTGCATATGTAGGTGTGCATGTTTGTGAGTATGTGGGTGAATTTGTATGGGTGGGTGTGGGTTTATGTATGTCAGTTCACACATCAAGGCCAGAGGTCAACCTTGGAGTGTTCTCAGGAACACTGTGTGCCTCCTTCGAAACAGTTTCTTTCATTGATCTATAGCTCACCAATTAGGCTAGACTGGCTGGCCAGGAGCTCTAGGAATCTTCCTGTTTCTGCCTTCCTAGCCCTGCCTTTTTACATAGGTACTGGGGGTTGAACTTAAGGTTAGGTGGGCACTTAACCATGTGAACCTTTACCTCAGTTCCCCCCCCCCCTTTTTTTTTCTTTTAAAGATATATTTTGAGATAATAAGATCTTACTGTGTATCCTTGGTTGGCCCAGAACTTGCTATGTAGACCAGGCTGGTATTGAACTCATAGATACCTGCCTGCCTCTGAACCACACCTGGCTATTTTTTATTTATTTGTTTTATTTTTAAAAAATTATTATTATTATTATTATTATTATTATTATTATTATTTGGTTTTTCAAGATAGGGTTTCTCTGTATAGCTTTGCTCCTTTCCTGGAACTCACTCTGTAGCCTAGCCTGGCCTTGAACTCAACAGAGATCCGCCTGCCTCTGCCTCCTGAGTGCTGGGATTAAAGGCGCCACCACCTCCTGGCTGACTATTTTATTTTGTGTGTGTGTGTGTGTGTGTGTGTGTGTGTGTGTGTGTGTGTGTGTGTGTTGATCCAGGGGAGGCAAGAAGGAAAGCCAGTTTAATAGCTGGTGTTGGTTCAAACTTCAAGGGTCTGACACCAGGTAGTATTTTAGGCATATTTAAGCATGGCACAAATTGGAAAAAAGTTTCCCATGACTACATAGAGAAACTCTTGTAAAGTACAAGTGATATCTTCCATAAAGATAATTCCTATAGATTAACTGTGGAGACAGGCTCAAGGCAAACAAGCTCCAGATGAGGGTTAGGGGAGGACAGACAGCACCTTAGACTGAGTGCGATAAACCTCAAGATAAGGGTTTTAGAAGCCGTGTAGCCTGGCCATACAGATGGCACAGGGATCATCAGGCTATTAACGGCTTCCACTCCCAGCTTTCTGGGTGGGAAACAGGTTATATCTCTCTTTCAGTCCTGTGTGTTTAACACTCGTGGTTTCCTCAGTGCTTACCTGTCAGCACAAGGACCTACATGCCTCCTACATATAGGTGTGTGCAAGTAAGAATAGGTTCAAACAGAGGCCAGATGTGTGGATTCCTCAAGCTGGAGTTACGAGCTATTGTTGAGTGCTTTGAGTGGGTTCTGGGACCTGAATCCAGTGCCTGTACAAGAACTTCTGATGCTGGCTCCTATCCTCAGGCAAGCTCTCTGCTAATGGTGTGTGGGGTTTTTGTTTGTTTTGTTTTGTTTTGTGTGTGTGTGCATGTGTGTTTATTTTTATGCTTTGTAGAAGTCTAAATTTCTGGTTGAAACAGAAGGATCTATAATTTTGAAAATGATCAATTTCTGTTGATAGAAGAACACTCATGACATTTGAGAACGCTTGAAGATTTAGCTATTCTAGGCATCCCAAGTTCTTCACTGTTTAGTTGTAAATTAACTAAAATTGAAACAAAAGTTACCCCCACCCCCCCACACAGGGTTTCTCTATAGCTTTGGAGCTGGTCCTGGACTACCTCTGTACACCAGGCTGGCCTCAAACTCACAGAGATCCACCTGCCTCTGCCTCCGGAGTGCTGGGATTATAGGTGTGCGCCGCCGCCGCCGCCGCCGCCGCCGCCGCCGCCACCACTGCCACCGCCACCACCACCACCACCCGACAAAAGTTACTTTTTTGTCTAATGAATTTTCCATAGCAAAGTTTACCAAGATATAGTAGGACACTTGTAATATAAATAGCATATGAAGTAAAAATGATTGAAATATTGGCAAGTTGTGTAACTACTGCTAGCCTTCCATTTAATGTAAGTTCATTGTAAGATAAGAGCTTGGTTAGAAGGAATTGATATTTCAAATAGTGAGAAGGTAATGGGCTTTGCAGTTATATTTAAGTAGTACATGTTGTCTGTTTAATCACTACATGCATGCAAGTCTCCTATAATGGCATGAAGCTGACGGCTTGTAGTGAATTTAAGATCACATCTGTTTCCTGACTAAAAATGTGATTTGAGGATTGAAGGGAAAGCTAACCCTTGTAAAGTATTTTGCTGTGTGTGTAGGCTCAATATATCAAAACTAAAATACCTATAGAATTGGAGTATTTTAATAATGTTCAGTGAAAACTTGGATAGTTTGTGTATTGTAGTTAGAGTTTTCCTGCCTGGCCCACAGTCAAGACAAATCTCTCTCACCCGCCAGTCCCACAGTCGCTCAGACCCAACCAAGAAAGCACACAGAGACTTATATTGCTTACAAACTGTATGGCCGTGGCAGGCTGCTTGTTATCTACCTTTTCTATCTTAAATTAACCCATTTCTGTTAGTCTACACTTTGCCACATGGCTTGCGGCTTACCAGTGTCTTTACATGTTGCTTTTCATGGCAGCGGCTGGCGGTGTCTCCCCAGCCTTCTACTTCCCAGAATTCTCTTCTCTCTTGTCCCGCCTTTACTTCCTGCCTGGCCACTGGCCAATCAGAACTTTATTTACACAGAGCGATATCCACAGCAGTGTATTGTGTATGTTTTCTTCTTGTGAAAATGAAGACTTTAATGTGAATTTTTAGGAATTTAAATGATGGATTTCTCTTCCAGTAGTTATTACTTGAAGGTGCTGAAATGTTATATGTGCAGGTAAACACAGTCATAGGTTTGAATTCAAACTCATCTGTTGGATTATGTTCTTTCATCAACTTGTTTCTTTTGTGGAAATATCTGAAACAAGATTTTGAATTACCTTGGATTTTTTCCCCTGTGTTTCCTTAACTTTAAATTGTATTTTATAGAATTTTAGCTTAAGTAGTGATTAGATTCCCAAATTAGCCAATGAATTTTACTTAATTCCTAGGTAGCTACATTACCTATTTTGTATATCTGCCAAAAAGAGAGTGAAACTTACTATAATTGCACTGTTAATTAAACAACATAAGCAGCACTAGAAGTTTATGTAAAATTATATTGGATACTTTAAAAACTCTTAGGGAAAATAGGATTTTATGAGAGGAAGAGGCATTTCCTATAGAGGTTAGGGCCTCTGTTACCTGCAGGGGATAAAATTTAGTATTTGTAGTTTTGTTTGATGCAGATATTGCTGGCTTTGGTTCATGACTGGAACTAATTAAAGGAGATGAGGAGGAAGGAATAAAAAAAATATAAAATGTGTGGGGTGGTGGTGGTGGTGGTGGTGGTAGCGGCGCATGTCTTTAATCCCAGCATTTGGGAGGCAGAGGCAGGCAGATCTCTGTGAGTTTGAGGCCAGCCTGGTCTGCATTGTTAGTTCCAGGATAGCCAGGGGTGTTAACACAGAGACACCTGTCTTGAAAAATAAGAACAAACACAAACAAAAAGGTGCTTAAAGTTTTAGTTTCTTTTAAAAGTTAGGAATCTAAAAAAGTTTAGGTTAAAGAGGCCATGGATATAGGGTGTTTTTTTTTTTTTTTTTTTTTTTTTTAAATAACAAAAGAGGTGATCAGGGATGGACTTTACTGAACAGTGAGCTA
This sequence comes from Onychomys torridus, assembly GCF_903995425.1. Lineage (NCBI taxonomy): Eukaryota > Metazoa > Chordata > Mammalia > Rodentia > Cricetidae > Onychomys > Onychomys torridus. The sequence goes on from NC_050444.1 coordinate 55,306,812, forward strand.
GTTTGAGACACAGAGGCCCAGTGTATATCCGATGGGGAAGAAGGGAAGCTAGAAGCTGGCAAATCAGTAGCTTTTGTATTACTTTTAGAGCAAAGTGTGAGAAAAGTGTTGGTGAGTAATGGCCTAGTTTAACTAGCTTTTTTTTTTTTTTTTTTTTAAATGTCAGGAAGGTTTCTAAATTGTCATTTGTAAAATGACTCTAAGCTCTGCATTTTCTTTTAAGATGTGTGCAAATTTACTGGAATTATAAGTGAGTAGAAAGATAGCAGTGGTTAGGTAATGGAGTCTTGTGAGGGAAAAGATCCACAGGGAAAGTTAACTCAGCTTAGCCTCATGCACTTGTCTCTGCAAAGGATGAGATGTAGGTGTCTTGCCTCTTGGTAGAAGGTTATTCTATATAAATAGCTAGTATTATGCAACCCTTGGTATTGAGGATATGCTGGGGACATAACAGTGGTGTTATATCATAGGCACATTTAGTTTCCACTCAGCTGAAGAGAGGGAAAAAGACAAACCCACAAAGCTAGTATGGGGTAGGGGGACAAGTATACTTAGTAGCATTCTTGATGGTGCTAATCATTTTGACTAATTTATCTAAGAGTGTCTTGAAAGTTCTTGAAAGAAGTAATTTTTAAAAAAAGATTGATTTATTATGTATACAGTATTCTGCCTGCATGTACACCTGCACACCAGAAGAGGGCACCAGATCCCACTATAGGTGGTTGTGAGCCACCATGTGGTTGCTGGGAATTGAATTCAGGACCGCTGGAAGAGTAGCTGGTACTCTTAACTATTTCCATCTCTCCAGCCCTGGGAGAAGTAATTTTAAGATGTTGTCTTTTGACAACTTAATACCAGTCTTGATTTCCATTTCAGAAGTTCTAGCTCCTGGGTGGGGAATAATGGAATGCCACTATCTCCAGCTCTTAGTCCTTGGGATTTTGTTTGGTGCAGATATATTACTAGTTTGGTTCACGACTGGAACTAGTAAAGGAGATGAGGAGGAAGGAATAAAAAATGGACAAAATATACTTAAAGTTTCAGTTCATTTTAAAAGTTGGGAAGAATCTAAAATCGTTTGGGTTAAAGAGGACGTGGATAGAGTTTTACAAAAGAGATCAGGGATGGAGTTTCCATATTAATGCATGTTTTTATGTTTTAAAATAGTGGAATACTATGCTTTTCTGAGGATATGCTTAATTTATTTAGTCTATTTGTTCAGTGATGGATATTGAGTTTTCATCAGTACAAAATAGTGTGATGAACTTTGTTGTACATAGCCTTGCTTGAACATTTATTGAGTGTCCTGTGTGTATTTAAATAGACCTGGTTTATAAAGAACAAATAAGAGATAGATCTTTGTTTTCAAAGCCTAAAATAGATTTTTTGAAGTACAGATTTATCACCAGAGTTATGAATTGGTGTTATGAAATCAGCATTATTTTCCCTTTAAAGTGCTGGTAGGAATGTGGATTAAGACTTCAATGTGCCATTACACCTTTACCTGTCAGTCTTCTGTGTGCTTCCTAATGTTTACTAATGCATATTTTAGGGATTTTACTTGACCATACAATCTCAATGATGAAAAAAGATAAAACTGGATTGTTTCCAGGTCAGCTGGAAAGGTTACATTTACAGTAAAACATTCTATCAGTATGACTTCTATACTCTGTAATGACTGTGTGTACCTTTATAGAAGGAACACTGCAAGTCTAGATGTGGTGATGCCATGTTTGAGGTCCCAGGGCTGAGGGGCCTTCCTAGTGCTATGCAGTTTGGGAATCTTGAGCCTGAGCTCAGCCTGGGCTACATAGCAAGATCTGTACAAAATAAAAACCAAACAAACAAACAACAAAAAGCATGACAGAAAAAGAAAAGGTTTTAGTGAAATTTTGTGTCTTAATGAGAATACATATGACATGAATAATTCTGAATATTAAATTTGCAACTGAGATAATTTTCTAAAGAGAAATTATATTATACTAATTGTTCATGGTCGATGAAACTAGATCTGTAGTTAGGTATTGAGCCAATATCTAGCAATGTGTGAGGTAGTTATCTCTTTCTAAAATAATCTGGCTTACTTTCATGGTCTTGGGTGTGATGTGAGAATACTTTCTGTAGTCTTTAGCCTTTGTTCATGAACATGAGATAATTGATTACTTATTTATTTTGGTGTTGCACATGCTGGTTGGGCCTTGCACATGCTAGGAAAGTGCTCTACCATTGACTTGTATTCTTAGCCCTGCTCATTTCTTCCTGTAAGTATCACATAATTATTAGAATTGAGGCCAAATATTGTACTTTAGCAACTTGTTTCAAAATACATGTAGAGGAATCTCTGAATACCAGTGAATAAATAATTTTTTGTTATCTCTCTAGATACAGCTGTTTTTCACATGAACAGTCCTTTGAAGTAAATTCTATCCTCCAAAGTCTTTTTTGTTTTTAGTCTTTTAAATCTGTTGATATGCATGGGGACACAGTATTTTATTTTATGTATATAGTATTTTTATTTTTATCTTTTGCATGCATCATGTATATGCACCACATTCCTGCAGTGTCTATGGAGAACTGGAGAGGCATGGGATCCCCTGGAATTGTAGTTCCAGATGATTATGAGTCACCATGTGGGCACTGGAAATTGAACCCATGTTATTTGGAAGAACAAGTCAGTGTTCTTAAGCACTGAGCCATGTCTTAAGCCCTTACACTATTTTTTTTAAATTGATAATCTATTCAAAGTAGAAAGAAAGTTGGGCTCATAAGATAGATACATAGATGTGTGTGTGTGTGTGTGTGTGTGTGTGTGTGTGTGTGTGTGTGTGTGTGTATCTCAAGTTAGTTTATCACTACTCAAGAGATTACTATTTATTTTATATGAACATCATTTCTTAATTTCTGAGTAGCAAGTAAAGAAAAGTACAATATCTGTCTTAGGCTCAGAAAAGGCAAACCATTTCTCAAATTTGAAAATGTATTAACATAAGCCAGTTTTTTTTTTCTTGAATTTTGAATAAATATTGGGGTTAAGTTTAGAAGTCTGGGGCTCAATAAAACAGTTAAACTTATTTTTTGTTTTCTCATGATTTTAATTTCTTTTAAAAAGTTTTTTGTTTTTAGATTTTAAAATTTTATTTTGTATGATTGTTTTGCCTACATTTTTGTATAATAAGTACCTGGTGTCTAGGGAGTTCAGAAGTGGACATTGGATCCCTGGGTACTGAAGGTTACAGATGGTAATGAGCTATCATCTGGGTGTTGAGAATTGACCCTCTGTTCTCTGCCAGAGCAGCAAGTGGTCTAAACCTCTGAGCCATATGTTCAGCCTGTTTTTGTTTAGTTTTTGATACTGATTCTTAGGCTATATAAAGAGGCTGGCCTGGAATTCCAGAATCTCCTGCAGTACCTCTGAGGGCTGGTACTACATATTACTACACCTTACCTATGCTTTAAAATACCCTAATAATGTATGCATATCTTGACTTTCTAGGAGAAGGACACAGTGTTTTCCTAACTTGTGTTTTCATCAAATACCTCTTATGAAATACTGGCTCAAGACCTTAAAGATGATGGATTGTGTATCTTCTATAGCATATTTGTAGACAGTGTCATAATTACTTCTCATTTGACATTTTCTTGTGTTGATCTAAATTTCTTTTGGAACATAATCCAGAACATTTCTTGTGTCTTGCAAGAAGCCCAGTTTCTTTATATATACCCGGAATTACTACTTTTCCAAAGCATATGCAAGAGAGCCTTGAGTATTAACTATTCCTATTGCTTTTGAGCCTGCTAGATTAGTATTTGTTCCATAAGTTTTTCTCTCCAGACTGAGGCTGATTGTTTTTGTTGTTGTTGTTGTCTATTAGGGCTGCAGCTATTTCCACATGTAAGAAGGGCCTGAACAATCTGTCTCAGGGCCAGCTGGAATAACTACTTTAGGAACAGCGAGGAATACCACGTTAGCCCTCAGATACGAGCCCCTTGATGTTCACTGCTGCTCCTTTTCTTGTTGTTTGTGTTCTTCTTGCACTTTAATCAGTGTTCCTATTTCTCCTTACCTTTACTAAACACATACAGTAAACAATTACTGTATTAGCTGCTATCTGTTCATTCAATGTCTCTTCTGTCTCCTGATTTTAGTTTGCTTCCCCTCCATCTTTTACTTGTTGCTGACATACTCTATTCTTTGGGTAGGTGGTTGGATGGGCCATTATTTCCCTCTATTTTCAGCGTTATATCCTGAATATTCTTCCACATCAGTGTCCCCTGGAAATCACTCTGTAACCAAAGTGGACCTTAAACTTGTGGTCATCTTGCTCCCTTCCATCTTCCGTGTACTCTGATTACAGCCCCTTGCCACCATTCTGGGTTTGCATGCTAGGGCTTTGTGTATGCCAGGCCAACACTCTCCCAGCTGAGCTGCACTCTTTACTCTACTCTTTCTGTCATCAAACACAAATAGCTTGGCTGAACTTTCTTTGCTTTTGCCAGGATATTGCTATGTAGCCCATAGAAACCTTCAACTCTTGATCCTCCTACTTCTACCTCCTGGGCTTTATTTTTATTTTTATGTAATGTTAAATTTGAGCACTGTTTTTATTTGAGTGCACATGTGGAGGGTTGGTTTTCTGTTTTTTTTTTTTTTTTTTTTTTTTTTTTTTTTTTTAAAAGACAGGATCTCTCACTGGGACATGGGGCTCACTGATAGAGCTAGCTTAGCTAGGTTGTTAGCCCCAGGGTTCCACCTGTTTCTGCCTTCCTAACATTGGTATTACCAGTGTGTGCCTTAACAGCTGTTTTTTTTTTTTTTTTCTTTTAATGTGAGTATTATATTAGTTACTTTTCCATTGTTCTAATAAAGACCAAAGCAACTTATGGAAGAAAGGATTTATTTCACAGAATTAAAGTCCATGATGCAAAACAGGAGGCATGTTTCTAACCCCTAAAAACTTACATCTCGAACCTCAAGGGGTAGCAGAGAGAGACCTGGGCATAGCACAGCATTGGAAACCTTGAAGCTCACTCCCAGTGATACACCTCCAACAAGACCACACCTTTTCATCCTTGCTAAACAGTTCCATTAACTGGGGATCAAGTTTTTAAACACGAGCCTATGTGTGACGTTCTTACTCAGGTCACCATAGGTACTACAGATCAAACTCAGGTATAAATGCTTGCATAGCAAGTACTTTACTGAGTTGTTTCCCCAGCTCCCCAACATTTTTTGTATTTTTAATAGTCTTACTATTTACTCTGGCTGTCTTACTCTATAGACCAGGCTGGCCTCAGACTCAAGAGATCTGCCTGCCTCTGCCTCCAAGTGCTTGATTAAAGGTGTGTGCCATTATGCCTGGCTGAGCCATGGGATTATAAGTATAAACTCCATGTCTGGGTTGGTGCTCCATCCCCCCCCCCCCCCCCCGGGGGGGGGTGTAGCTTTGGAGCCTGCCCTGGAACTTGCTTTGTAGACAGACTGGCTTTGAACTCGCAGAGATCCTCTTGCCTCTGCTTCCTTTTTTTTTTTTTTTAAATGTTTATTTATTAAAATTTTTTCCATTTTACATACCAACCTCCAGTTCCCCTTCCCTCCCCTTCTCCCGCCTCCCCACCTCCCTCCCACTCTGCCCCCATCCACTCCTCAGAGTGGGTAAGGCTTCCCATGGTAGTCAACAAAGTCTGGCATACCAAGTGGAAGGAGAGCCTAGCCCCTCCCCATTGTATCAAGGCTAAGCAAGGTATCCCACCACAGGGACTGGGCTCCAAAAAGCCAGTTCATGCACCTGGGATAAGTCCTGGTCCTGCTGCCAGGGACCCCACAAACAGATCGTGGAGCTCCATTCTTGACATGCAGACGCCATACATTTAACTTGACTTATGAAGTATGACTACCTTATTAAGTGTGTAAATTTCCCCATATGAATGAGAAGAATTCTAATATTCTGATATTTTGTGTATTATAATATTGATTCAAAGAGAAAACTTGTGCAATTGGTATAGTAGAAATAGGATTGAATAATTTGAGCTCAGTATTTTTTCACCTTTGATATGGAAAAGGTAATACCTAATTTGTAAAATACAGTATATATGTTTGTGTGTTTATAAATGTTGAAATTTTTTAATACAAAAATTAACCAAAATTAGAGAAACATTTCTTCTTATACATCATATAAGCACTTCTGACATCACATTGTCTTCATAAAAATCAAATTTCCCTATTTTTATGTTTCCTGTAGAAGATAAAATAAAAAAAAATTGTGGTGTTTTAATTTTCATGATCAAGAGAGGGACTGTAGTAATCATTCCATGAAAATGTTGTCAGCCTAGGGAAATACAAGTTCTGCTGTTCTAATGACCCTGTTCTTGATCCCATGTGTTAATACTACCCTTTTAATGTTTTATTACAGTTACATGATGTTGATTGATGGCACAAATGAAGTTTTTATGATTGACAGAGATAATTCAGTGTTTCATGTTTCAAATCTGGAATTTCCATTTCGTAAAGATCTGCGCATGCATTTATCAAATACCCTTTTGGATGGGGTAAGTAACTTATTTATTTTTTTTTTAAAAAATGGTGGCACCTACTTTTAATCTCCGCACTTGGAAAGTGAGACAGTAGTGTATTGGTGCAAGGCCAGCCTAGGTTTTGTATTAAGTTCCAGACCAGTCTGCCTTCATAGTAAGACTATCTTTAAAAAAAGTAGAATCAAAAGCAAATCAAGCCAAACAATCAAAAAAAAAAAGCTAATAAAAAAAAATCACTGAAACTTCTAATGTTGGAATAACTTACATTGCTATTTTGATGGCTGTAACTGTAGACTTTGCACAGCACATTCATATCAGTGACATCAACTTTGAGAACTGAATTTTTTTTTTTTTTTTTAAATAGGTTCTTACATAGATAGTCTAGTAGTCTAGGCTTGTCTTGAATTCAAGAACTCCCTTTTCCTGCAAGTGGTGGGGTTATGATGTATATCACCACAGCTGGTTTTAGAGGGTAGATTGTTTTTCTGAGACAAGGTTTCTCTATGTAGCCCTGGCTGTCCTGGAACTTGCTCTGTAGACCAGGCTAGCCTCGATCTCAGAGATCTGCCTGCCTCTGGAGTGCTGGGATTAAAGGCATGCACCGTCACTGCCTAGCTAGAGTATAGATACTTAAACAGAGTTTGTTAGAAGCTTAAGGGAAGCTAGGGGCCTAATTTAGTCTCAGAGTTTGAATGTTCACAGAACCTTCAGCTTAGCTGAAAAAGGAGTGCTCTGATCAAGTATGTGCACTTGTATTGTAGATCATTTCTTGATCTGTTCCAATACTATATATGGTTTTTCAAGTAATTTTCTACTTGCAGTTTGTTTTGGACTTGTTATTTTATATAAGTGTCTGAATGGTGTCCCTATATGTATAAATACCATAATTTTTGATTTCCAAACTGTTTTTAGACTGGAGTTATAGGTGATTATGAGCTACTATGTTGTATGCTGGGAGTTGAACCTACGGTCTTCTGAAGAACAGTCTGTGCTCTTTTTTTTTTTTTTTTTTTTTTTTTGCTTTTGAGACTTTTAAATTTTATTTTATAATTTAATTTAATTTTACATATCAGCCATGGATTCCCCTGTTCCCATCTCCTCCAGGGCAAAGACTCCCCTGGGGATTCAGCTCAACCTGGTAGGTAGCTCAGTCCAGGCAGGTCCAGTCCCCTCCTGAGCAAAGTGTCCTTGCATAAGTCCCAGGTTCCAAACAGCCAGCTCAAGCACTAAGGACAGGTCCCGGTCCCACTGCCTGGGTGCCTCCCAAACAGTTCAAGCTAATCAACTGTCTTACTTATCTAGAGGGCCTGATCCAGTTGAAGGCTCCTCAGCTATTGGTTCATAGTTTATGTGTTTCCATTAGTTTGGCTATTTGTCCCTGTGCTTTTTCCAATCTTGGTCTCAACAATCCTTGCTCATACAATCCCTCCTCTATCTTGCCTATTGGACTCCTGGAGCTCCACCTGGGGCCTGGCCATGGATCTTAGCATCTGCTTCCCTCAGTCATTGGATGAGATTTCTAGCACAACAGTTAGGGTGTTTGGCCATCCAATCATCAGAGTAGGTCAGTTTGGGCTTTCTCTCGACCATTGCCAGTAGTCTATTGTGGATGTATCTTTGTGGATTTCTGGGGACCTCTCTAGCACTTTGCTTCTTCCTATTCTCACGTGGTCTTCATTTATCATGGTCTCTTATTCCTTGTTCTCCCTCTCTGTTCTTGATCCAGCTGGGATCTCCCGCTCCCCTAAGCTTTCTTTCCCTCGAACCTTGCCCTTCATTACACTCACGTCCAGGTTGTTCATGTAGATCTCATCCATTTCTCTGTCATTGGGCGATCCCCTGTGTCTTTCTTTGGTCCTGTTTTCTAGGTAGCCTCCCTGGAGTTATGAGTAGCAGTCTAGTCATCTTTGTTTTACATCTAGTATCCTCCTGTGAGTGAGTACATACCATGTTTGTCCTTCTGAGTCTGGGTTACCTCACTCAGGATGATTTTTTTCTAGATCCATCCATTTGCCTGCAAACCTCATGATGTCATTGTTTTTCTCTGCTGAGTAGTACTCCATTGTGTATATGTACCACATTTTATTTATCCACTCTTCAGTTGAAGGGCATCTAGGTTGTTTCCAGGTTCTGGCTATTACAAACAATGTTGATATGAACATAGCTGATCAAGTGCCCATGTGGTATGATTGAACATTCCTTGGGTATATGCCCAAGAGTGGTATAGCTGGGTTTTGGGGGAGATTGATTCCCAATTTTCTAAGAAAGTGCCATATTGATTTCCAAAGTGGCTGTACAAACTTGCATTCTCACCAGCAGTGGAGGAGTGTTCCCCTTGCTCCACATCCTCTCCAGCACAAACTGTCTTCAGTGTTTTTGGTCTTAGCCATTCTGACAGGTATAAGGTGGTATCTCAGAGTCATTTTGATTTGCATTTCCCGATTGTTAGGGATGTTGAGTAATTCCTTAAATGTCTTTCAGCCATTTGGGCTTCCTCTGTTGAGAATTCTCTGTTTAGTTCTATAGCCCATTTCTTAATTGGACTGTTGGGCATTTTGATGTCTAATTTCTTGAATTCTTTATATATTCTGGATATCAGCCCGCTTTGTCTTGTTGACCGTGTCCTTTACAAAAGTTTCTCAGTTTCAAGAGGTCCCATTGATTGATTGTTTCTCTCAGTGTCTGTGCTACTGGTGTTATATTTAGAAAGTGATCTCCGGTGCCAATGCGTTCAAGACTACTTCCTACTTTTTCTTCTATCAGGTTCAGAGTAACTGGATTATGTTGAGGTCTTTGATCCACTTGGACTTAAGTTTTGTGCACGGTGACAGATATGGATCTATTTGTAGCCTTCTACACATTGACATCCAGTTATGCCAGCAGCATTTGTTGAAGATGCTTTCATTTTTCCATTGTACAGTTTTGGCTTCTTTGTCAAAAATTGTATGTTCATGGGTGTGCAAATTAATATCATGGTCTTCAATTCAATTCCATTGGTCCACATGTAGGTTTTTATGCCAGTACCAAGCTGTTTTTTATTACTGTAGTTCTATAGTAGAGCTTGAGGTCAGGGATCGCAATGCCTCCAGAGGTTGTTTTACTGTACAGGATTCTTTTGGCTATCCTGGGTTTTTTGTTTTTCCATATGAAGTTGAGTATTATTCTTTCCAGGTCTGTGAAGAATTGTGTTGGTATTTTGATGGGGATTGCATTGAATCTGTAGATTGCTTTTGGCAAGATTGCCATTTTTACTGTGTTAATCCTGCCTATCCATGAGCATGGGAGATCTTTCCATTTTCTGACATCTTCTTCAATTTCTTTTTTCAGGGACTTAAAGTTCTTGTCATATAGGTCCTTCGCTTGCTTAGTTAGAGTTACCCCAAGGTATTTTATATCATTTGTGGCTATTATAAAGGGTGATGTAGCTCTGATTTCCTTCTCAGCCTGTTTGTCGATTGTATATAGGAGGGATACTGATTTTTTTTTTTTTTTTTTTTTTGAGTTGATCTTGTATCCTGCTATGTTGCTGAAGGTGTTTATAAGCTGTATCATTTCCTTGGTTGAATTTTTGGGGTCACTCATCATGTCATCTGCAAATAGGGAAAGCTTGACTTCTTCCTCTCCAAAATGTATCCCCTTAAGCTCCTTATGTTGTCTTATTGCTCTGGCTAGAACTTCAAGTACTATATTGAATAAGTATGGGGGGAGGGGACAACCTTGCCTTGTTCCTGATTTTAGTGGAATCGCTTTGAGTTTCTTTCCGTTTAATTTGATGTTGGCTGTTGGCTTGCTGTAAATTGCCTTTATTATATTTAGGTATGTTCCCTGTATTCCTGATCATTCCAAGACCTTTATCATGAAGGGGTGTTGGATTTTGTCAAATGCCTTTTCTGCATCTAGTGAGATGATCATGTGGTTTTTTTTCTTTGAGTTTGTTTATATGGTGTATTACATTGACAGACTTTCGTATGTTGAGCCACCCTTGCATCCCTGGGATGAAGCCTACTTGATCATGGTGGATAATTGTTTTGATGTGTTCTTGGAGTCTGTTGCCAGGATTTTATTGAGTATTTTTGCATCAGTGTTCATGAGGGAGATCGGTCTGTAGTTCTCTTTCTTTATTGCATTTTTGTTTGGTTTAGGAATCAGGGTAATTGTAGTCTCATAGAAGGAGTTTGGTAATGTTCCTTCTGCTTCTATTGTGTGGAATAATTTAAAAAGTATTGGTATTAACTCTTCTTTGAAGATCTGGTAGAATTCTGCCCTGAAACCATCTGTTCCTGGGCTTTTCTTGGTTGGGAGACTTTTAATGACTGATTCTATTTCCTTAGGGGTTATTGGACTATTTAAATAGTTTATCTGGTCTTGATTTAACTTTTTTGTATTGTTCTTTGTTTCTATTTTATTGATTTCAGCTCTCAATTTGATAATTTCCTGGCGTCTGTTCCTCCTGGGAGACTTTGCTTCTTCTTGTTCTAGAGCTTTCAGGTGTGCTGTTAAGTCACTAGTGTGAGATTTCTCCAACTTCTTTTTTTTTTAATTTTTAATTTTTTTTTTTTTTTTCAATGCAGGGTTTCTTTGTAGCTTTGGAGCCTGTCCTGGACTAGCTCTGTAGACAAGGGTAGCCTTGAACTCACAGAGATCTGCCTGCCTCTGCCTCCCGAGTGCTAGGATTACAGGCGTGCACCACCACTGCCCGGCCTTCTCCAACTTCTTTATGTGGGCATTTAGTGCTATGAATTTCCCTTTTAGCACTGCTTTCATAGTTTTCCATAAGTTTGGGTATGTGGTGTATTCATTTTCATTAATCTCTAGGAAGTCTTTAATTTCTTTCTTGATTTCTTCCTTAACCCAATGGTGATTCAGTTGAGCATTATTCAGTTTCCATGAGATTGTAGGATTTCTGTAGTTTTTTCTGTTGTTGAAATCTAACTTTAAACCATGGTGGTCTGATAGAACACAGGGGGTTATTCCAATTGTTTTGTATCTGTTGAGATTTGCTTTGTGGCCAAGTATGTAGTTGATTTTAGAGAAGGTTCCATGGAGTGCTGAGAAGAAGGTATATTCTTTTTTGTCCGGATAGAATGTTGTATAGATATCGATTAAGTCCATTTGAGTCATAACATCAGTTAAATCCTTTATTTCTCTTTAAGTTTCGATTTGGGAGATCTTTCCAGTGGTGAAAGTGGGGTGTTGAAGTCTCCCACTATTAATGTGTGAGGTCTACTCTCTTTGGTGTTCTATAGGCTTCTTGTATCTTCATAGGCATTTCCTGCTTCAAGTTGGGAAAGTTTTCTTCTATGATCTTATTGAATATATTTTTTGTGCCTTTGAGTTGATATTCTTCTCCTTCCTCTATCCCTGTTATTATTATTTGTAGGTTTGGTCTTTTCATGGTGTCCCAAATTTCTTGGACATTTTGGGTCATGACTTTGTTGGCTTTAGTGTTTTCTTTGACTGATGAATCTATTTCTTCTACCGTATCTTCAACGCCAGAGATCCTCTCTTCCATCTCTTGCGTTCTGTTGGTTATACTTGCATCTGAAGTTCCTCAGATTTTTCTATTTCCAGCTTTCCCTCTGTTTGTATCTTCTTCATTTTTCCTATTTCCCTTTTCAGGTCTTAGACTGTTTCCCTCATATGTTTCATTGCTTTTTCATGATTTTCTTTCAGGGACTTACTGTTTTCTTCTGCTTTATTTGTCCATTCCTCTAGGTTTTTATAGCGTTCTTCCCATTTTTTCTTTGTCTGTTCCTCCACTTCATTTTTGATTTCTTCTTTATAAGCCTCTACCCTCTTCATGATGTTATTCATAAGGTTGTTTTCTTTTGCTTCTTCCATTTTGTGATGTTCAGGTCTAGCTGTTGGAGGAGGCTAGGTTCTGGTGATGCTGTATTGCTCTTTATTTTGTTGTCTGTACTTCTGCCTTGACATCTGCCCATCTCCTCGTGGATTCCTTCTTGGTCTTATCAGTGCTCTTGGTTCAGACAGAGCTGACAGATTCAGGAAGCTTCTCCCTGTTCCAGATGGAAGTTCTGGGCCGGATGGGAGCTGGGGGCTGCTCTCTGAGTCTCAGGCAGTGGCTGGGGTCTCTGGTGGATAGGTGTGGGGGCAAGGCCTGGAGATTGCAGGGTCTGCTGGGGGTCTTGGAGAAGGGGAACCTTCCCAGTGGGAGTGGGGGTGGTGTCCTGCCTGAGGGCCAGAACCTTGGGCCAAGTTGGGCACATCTTCCTGGAATGGCTGGTGCCCAGGGATGGGACCTAGGGGCAGGCCTCTCTGGCTGGGTGTGACCCCAGGTACTCACCTATGGTCCAGATGGGAGTTCTGGGCAGGATGGGAGCTAGGGGCTGGTCTCTGAGTCTCAGGAAGTGCCAGTCTGTGTTCTTAAGTACTGAATCTTCTCTTTAGTCATTCCAAACTATTTTGATGGCAGAAATCGTAGGGTTAAAAATTAGTTAAGTGGTAGGAAAGATTGCTAAGTGGGTAAAGGTGCTCTCTGTGCAGGTCTGGTGACCTGAGTTCAATCCCCAGAACCTATGTCTGGTGCAAGGAGACAACCTGCTTTACAAGGCTATCCTCTGATCTTCACACACATACCGTGGTATATGAGCCCTCCCAATCAAGTTGAGAGTGGAGATTGATAAGTTCAAGACCAGCCTGGGCTACATAGTGAACCTGTCTCAAAAGTATCAAAACAAGGGGTACTCTTGGGATCACTGAGTGGATAAAGGCTCTTCTGTAAGTTTGATAACTTGAGTTGGTTCCCTCCACCTGGTTGGAGGGACCTGAAAACTGCAGTTATCTTCTGATTTCCACACATGTGCCATAGAATGCATACAATCTTCCCCACACATAAATGAATATAATTAAACACACACACATATAACTAAATAAAATATAATAAAGCAAAGCAAACATCTCTTCCAGCAGCTGGTTCTACATGTCCTGAATTGCAATCTCCAAAGTATCTTTATAAGTGACCAAGTGGACAGTACAGTTTTTTTTTAGATTTTTTTTCTAAGCATAACTTTAAATGTACATCTTTGTGTTCAAAATTGTACAGCTTTATGATAGAGTCCTTTTTTCTAATAGTACATTTTTATTGTATTTTATTTCTTTCTCTCTCTCTCTTTCCGTGTGTGTGTGTGTGTGTGTGTGTGTGTGTGTAGGTGTGGGTGTGTACATTCCTTGGCTTGTGAATAGAAGTCAAAGACTACTTGGAGATTGAATTCAGGTTGTCTAGTTTAGCTCTAAGCATCATTACACACTGTGTTTGCAGTGGAACTTGGTTTGGTATTTTCTCATTTAAAGAGGGTCAGGATGACTTTTCTGTTTTAGGGAATAGTGTTTGCAGTGGAACTTGGTTTGGTATTTTCTCATTTAAAGAGGGTCAGGATGACTTTTCTGTTTTAGGGAATAGTATGTATAGCAACAAACCTTAACCTCAAGTGCCTCCCTGGCTTTATCAGGTATTCCGTGGGACCTTACACAGTTCAGTCATTTTCCCCTCTGTGGTGAGGTGGGAGAGGTTAGGAAAGTCCGTAAGGTGATTGGATAGGGTCTGGCACTTAGTCCTTGTTTATGTGGTCATTATGAGATGTAACGTCTTCTCACTCCTTGGTGAGTTACTCTTTGATTCTGAGAGCTCCTGTTCAGATCTTTTCTACAGTTTTCTTCTGGGTGTTCATTTCTCTCATATTGGCTCATGAAGTCTTCTTGCTTACTGGGGCATACTTTGTTACATATGTTGAAAATTATGTTTCTTTTTTTGTCATTTCATGAATTGCACAAAAGGTTAAATATATGTAGGTCAAATATAAAGATCTTGATGCTTACTCTTTGGCTTTTTCACATTTTAAGACACCATTCACCACAGGATGTTCATAATACTAATATTTCTTTTAATGTTTTATTTACACATTTGAATATTTCATCCAGCCCAAATATCTTTTGATAGAAGCAGTAATATGCAGGTACTATTTTCTTATTTTCAAATGTCTCGGTTGTTGCCTCAATAAACACTTAGCTACTCTGTTTACCCTTTCTGGTTGGAAGTATAAGTTTTTGTATGCTAGATTCCACTGTTACCATAACATCTCCTTGCTTTTTCTTTCTTCTAGTCTTCCCTTCCTTCCTTTCACAGGGTCTTGCTCTGTAGCTCAGGCTGTCCTCAGAGCTGAGACCTTGCCTCTGTCGCCTAAGTGCTCAGGTTACAGTGTGTACTACCATAACAGGCTACTGCTGCTGCTTTCTTGATTCACTTCCTTTTTCCATTAATCTTCGTTCTTCTAGTGATGGTTTTAGATTCTCTTAATCCTGTGAGTTTAATGCACATCTCAGGATCAGAGAAGCCAATTGTATACCCAGTCTCCTGATGTTTTCTCCTTCCTTTGTTTTTTGAGTGAACCAACTACACATAACAAAGTTAGACTAGATTGCTGTGTTATACACTAGGTGTTATAACTATGTGCTGGTCTAGATGGCAGTAAGCTTATATTATTTTCTTCTGAAGAATTCTGTGAGGCTTATTTATTTTCTTTCTTTCTTTCTTTCTTTCTTTCTTTCTTTCTTTCTTGCTTTTTTTTTTTGAGCTGAGGATCAAACCCAGGGCCTTGTGCTTGCTAGGCAAGTGCTCTACCACTGAGGTAAATCCCTAACCCGAGGCTTATTTTTAGACCTTTTGCTTTCTTGGTTGCTATGGTTTCTCATGGTTGATCTTCGTGCCCCATCAACACGGGGCAGTGCAGGGTGAAATACTTTAAAATTAAAAGAGTCTTTCTGATAGTTGGGGTAGTTTATATTGAACTAGTATTTGTTGAGTTATGAGTGCAGGCATTGCTTAGAGTGTGGAAGTCTCTTCTCTCTGGAAACTATTGGGAAGGATAAAGATTGGAAACAATTGTGGGTACCCTTAAGTAAAACAGTAACCCTGAGATGTGTTCAAAACAAGTCCTGTGGACATTTGGAGGAGAAATGAATCTCATTTAATGATGTGAAGTGGATCTCCTTTATGTAGGAGTTTGTAGTAAAGTTGGGGGCTGGGGAGATGGTTCACTAAGGAAGAGAGCTTGCTGTGCAGGAATGAGGACCTGAGTTTGTATCCCAAACACCCATGCAAACCTAATTGTGGCAGAGTGCTTATAACTATAGGGCTGTGGAGGGCAGGGACAGAAGGATCACTGGGGCTTGCTTGCTGGCAGCTGACCTACCTACAGGTTCAGTGAGAGACGATATTTCAAGTGACTAAGTCTGAGACTAAGACAACTGATGTCCTCTTCTGACCTTTACAAGCAGGGGCAGGCATACCATACATGTACACTTAAACTGTGCATGTATACATACACATAATGAAAAATGGATATATGGAGATTTCTGTTATTCTGAGGCTAGTCCATATAGGAAATAATGTCTCAGAATGAGATGTGCAACAGTCTGCAGATCTAACTTGGTAATACTATTTATTTTCACTTCAAACTTGGATAACTGAGAACAACATAATAGATTCTTGTGAAGTCTCTCTCTCTTTTTTATTTTTTGTTTTCTCAAGACAAGGTTTCTCTGTGGCCTTAAATTCATAGAGTTCCTCCTGCCTCTTCCTCACTGAGTGCTGGTATTAAAGGCCTGTGTCACCACTGCCTAATTTATTTTTTTAATTGAAAATAGATTCTCTGTCATACAACACATCCTGACTGCAGCTCCCCCCCCCCTTCTAGCTCCCTAGGGGTTGTGTGCCCTCTCCTCCATTTTTCCTTCAGAAAAGAACAGGCCTCCAAGAGATGACAGCCGAACAGGACAAAGCAAGATACAAGACAAGGCAAAAGCTCTCATATCAAGGTTGAAACAAGGCAACGCAGACAAAAGAGTCAGAGATCCCTGTTAGGAGTCCCACAAAAACATCGTTAATTATGTAGGCCCTGTATTTGCTGCCTTAGAGTCTGGGAGCCCATGTGGGTCCTGCTTACTTGATTCAGAGCTTCATCTTCTCCTGGTGCCCTCAACCCCTCTGACTCCTACAGTCTTTCTGCCTGTTCTTCCCCAAGAGAGGGACCCAATAGAGACCTCTAATTTAGACTCTCTCTACATAGTGTTTGGCTGTGGGTTTCTGCACCTGTTCCCATCTGCTGTTGGAAGAAGCCTCTTTGATGACTGGACAAGGCATTGATCTATGAGTATAGTAGAATATCATTAGGAATTGTTTGATTGTGGGTCATTCCCCCCCCCCCCCCCCGCCCCCAAGGACTCTGGGCTATCCAGTCTCTAGTTCCTGGCCATCCAGGCAGTGTTGGGCATGGGCTCTCTCTACTGGATTAAGCCACAAGTTAAACCAGACATTGGTTGGCCACTCTCACAAGTTCTGAACCACCACTGCCCTAGCACATCTTTCAGGCAGGACAGATTGTAGGTTGAAGGTTTTGTGCCTGGGTTGGTGTCCATGTTTCTCTTTTGGTAGCCTACAGAGTGCCTTCTCACACCAAAGAGACCAGAACATAGGGGTGAAGGCTCCATGCAGGCGTTAGCTCAAGCTGGCAGTGTTTAATGAGCTGTGTGGATTTTGTCCTCAGCAATGGGGCCCTGCTGTCAGTTTTTGGAGAGCAGCTCTCTGTCCTAGCATCATCCTAGGCTGTTTAGGGATCTCCATGGAACCCGCTTGGCCGGTAACTCAACTGAATGCAATCCAGTCTCACCACTTGCCTGATTACAAAAATGGCCAGTCCAGACTCGGTATCCTCCATTTCTAGGAGTCCTCACTAGGGTCACTCTCATAGATTCCAGGAAGTTCTTACTGCACAAGATTTCTACACTGCCCCCCAAACAACCCCAAATTCCAGCCCACCACCTGATCCCTACCAGGTCCATCCCCCCCTGCCCCCATTCCACCTCTAAAATCTATTATTGCCTCTTCTCCCTGAGAGCCCTCTTCTTTACCTAACCAACGCTCTTGTGAGGTTTTAAAAAGCTGTTTGGTCCATGACAGTTTATACTTGGGCCAGAATTACAATTGCCGTATCTGTTCCAGTTAAAGTCCAGTGTAGTTTGCTATTTCTTTTACATTTTCATTTGCAAATTGTTTTTTAAATTCCAAATCCAAAGATAACCCAAATTTTTTAAATGGATATGGACATTGATGTTCTTTTATGCCCTATTAGGATATATTTCTTTACCTACAAAATATTGCAAATAGAAATTTAGAAACATAGAACTCTTATCCAGTAACTCATGGAAGTGGATGCAGAGATCCTCAGCCAGGTCCCAGGTGGAGCTCCAGGAGTCCAATTGCTGAGAAAGAGGAGGGATTGTAAGAGTGTGAATTGTTGAGACCAAGATTGGAAAAATCACAGGGACAAATAGTCAAACTAATGGAAGCACATGAATTAATGAACCAAAGGCTGTGGAGCCCCCAGCTGGATCAGGCCCTCTGGATAAGTGAGACAGTTGAATAGCTTGTACTGTTTGGGAGGCCCCCAAGCAGTGGGACCGGGACCTGTCCTTAGTGCATGAGCTGGCTGTTTGGAACCTGGGACACTTTGCTCAGCCTGGAAGGAGGGGACTGGACCTGCCTGTACTGAATCCACCAGGTTTAAATGAATCCCCAGGGGAGTCTTGGCCCTGGAGGAGATGGGAATGGAGGGGAGGGGCTGGGGTGGAAGAAATTTAGAAACAAAGAAATTTAGAAACATAATAGTAATTTACTCAGGACAGATCGGTAAAGTTTAATGAAGTGATCTTTGATGAAAATTTATAAAGCAATACAGGAAATTTAGAATGTAATAAGACTAAAGTAATTAGCATATAACAACATTTTAAACAGTCATGATTAAACATAATTATTTATCAAAATGATGCTGAATTTCAAACTTTCTTATTTATTCTTCAATATTACTCAGAATACAAACATAAAGCAGAATGTATTGTAGCTCTTCAACTATAAAAAGCATATAACTGGTTGTGATGGTGCAGGTCTATAGTTTAGTACTTTGAAGGCTGAGGCAGGAGGATTGCTGAGAGTTCCAGACTAGCCGTGGCTATCTTATGAGCTGTAGGTTAGCCAGAGGTGACATACTGAAAACTTACATTGATTTGATGTGAGTACAAGTGTGCTTCCTTTGAAGTCTCATCAAGGCATATATTGAAGATTTATATTCTTTCTCTGTGTATTATATTCTATCAAATTAAAGTAACTGCTAATAAAGTAAAAATCTTTTTTCTTTCAAGGAAATGATCATTGACAAAGTAAATGGACAGGCTGTTCCAAGATATTTGATATATGACATAATTAAATTCAATGTAAGTATCTCTTATAATTTATAAAATTATTAGAATTGTTACTGAGATAATGTGCATGTTTATATATATGTTAATTAATACTTTTTTGTGGTTGAGTTGAATTCATAAATTCACATATGCTAAGCAAGTGCTGTACTATTGAGCTACACTTCCAGTAATAAAATTACAAGTGTTTTTAATAAACAAAAAATTTTAAAGAATGTGTCACGTATTGGGGGAAAGGGCAAGGAGGATCAGGAGTGTGAGGCCACCTCACGAGATCCTGTCTTGAAAAAACAAAGGTCATATAGTCATTTACTTATTTTATAATTTTGGAATTAAAGCATTTAAGATTTGAAGATGTGTAGTATTTAAAAAGCCAGCTTTAGGGGGAATATATTTTACTTTAACTGTAGTATTAAAATTCAGGATTACATTAGTCTCAGTTACTAATGGGAATTTTTTTTCTGAATATTTTCAATGTATATAATTTAAATTTTTGGTTGAATTTCTGTAATTTACAGATTTATTTATTTTTATTTTTTGTGCGTGAGTGTTTTGCCTAAATGAATGAGCTCCACGTGTTTGCCGTGCTCATGGAGGCCAGAAGAGGGCATCAAATTCCCTGGAACTGGGTGCTGAGCACTAAACCTGGGTCCTCTGCAAGAGAAACAAGTGCTTTTTACCACTGAGCCATTTCATTTCTCCAACCATTTGTTGTTTTTTTATTGCTATTTATAGTCCTTAAAACTAGTAGTTTGCAAAATTGGCGACTCTTACCACCTATCAGCAAATGATGTTTCTCATCTGCAACTAGACCCACAGGCTAGGGGAGTGGCTTTGTTTCCTTGTTGAATGGAGACATGCTATCTTCTTTTAACTCTGATTTTGAGCTGCACTTTAATATGTGATAAATTGCTGTGAAGACGCACTATAACAAGGCAACTCTTAAAAGGGAAAGCATTTAATTGGGAGCTTGTTTACAGTTTCAGAGGTTTAGTCCATTGTCATCATGGTTGGGAGCAGACAGGGAGAGGGAAAAAGAGAGAGAAGTAGGGAAGAGACACACAGATACTGGGCCTGGCATGGGCTTTTGAAACTTCAAAGCTCACCCCTAGTAACACACTTCCAACAAGCCTACACCTCCTAGTCCTTTTCAAGCAGTTCCACTCCCAGATGACCAGGGATTCAAATATGAGCCTGTGGAAGGCATTCTCATTCACACACCAGTGTTCCTTGGCTTAGGAACTCTCTCTGAACTAATAGCTTCAAATACTTAAAAAAAAAGAAATATTATATCATGCAGAAATGTACAGAACAATATGACTATTAACATTTATTTATTTTATGTGTATGTGAGTGCATGCCATACCTTACATGTAGAGGCTCAAGGACAACTTTCAGGAAACGGTTTTCTGCTTCCACCATGTGGGGCCAGGGGATCAGATTCAGGTTATTGGACTTGGTGGCTGGTACTTTTACTGATGAGCCATTTTCCTGGCTCCAGATTTGTAGCTGGAGTTTTTTTGGTCCCTCCTGGCTCACAGTCAGGACAAATCTTTCTCACCCCAGTTCCACAGCCGCTCAGACCCAACCAAGTAAGCACACAGAGACTTATATGGCTTACAAACTGTATGGCCGTGGCAGGCTTCTTGTTATCTACTTCTTCTATCTTAAATTAACCCATTTTTTAAATCTATACTTTGTCACGTGGCTTGTGGCTTACTGGTACCTTACATCTCGCTTGTCATGGCGGCAGCTGGCAGGTCTCTCTGCCTCAGCCTTTCACTTTCCAGAATTATTCTCTTTCTTTGTCCCGCCTATACTTCCTGCCTGGCTACTGGCCAATCAGTGTTTTATTTATTAACCAATCAGAGCAACACATTTAAAATACAGACCACCCCACAGCACTGATCAAATTCAGGTTATTGGGCTTGGTGGCTGGTACTTTTACTGATGTACCATATCCCTGGTTCCAGATTTGTTCAATCTTAATAATTTTTCTGTATTTTTTGTGTGTCTGCGTTTGTGCGTGTGCATGTATGTGTGTGTGTGTGCGCGCTCCCTTGCTTACCTGTGCATCTCTGTGTGGAGGCCAGAGGTCCTTGTCAGGTGTCTTCTGCTTCTCCTTACCTTATTTTTTGAGACAGTCTCTCATTGAATGTAGGGCTCCTTGTTTTGGCTAGGCAGGCTGGCCAGAGAGCCCTGGGATTTGCTTCTTCCAGTGTCAGGGTCACAGGCTATGTAGTAGTACCCTGCCTTGCTTTTTCATGTGGGTGCATGCATCTTATCTACTGAGTCCAGCCCTACACTTTTTTTTTTGATAAGAAATAATTAGTTATAAAATCCAAGAGCAAACTTGTGTGTACTGCTCATCCTGTTCTTAGGTCTCTTTCCTCTTAAGATCCCCCTCCTGTGAATTTAACATTTACTGCTCCATGGATGTTTTTAAACACTTTACCCACCTCTGTGTATATTCATAGCATATACATTTGCAAGGTTTCTAGAGTTAGCTATATAATCTGTGATCTTTTTAAATTTTTATTTTTCCATTATGTTCTTGAAGTTTACTGGTTAATGTGTGAAGAGTTAACCAGTTCACTTGAATTTTTGCTAGACATTGTGCTCTATAATAAAATTAATCATTTCTTTTTATATACAGTGGGGTTTCTTTTGGTTGCTTTTATTCTCAAGTTTTTTTTCTTGTATACATAATGTAAGTTTCTCTAGGACAAAATTCTTACTGTTGGGATGTATTCAGGAGAGGGTGTGTGTGTGTGTGTTTGTGAAAGAACTAAAATGTTAGGTTGTTCATCTTTTTTTTTTTTTTTTTTTTTTAGAAATGTGTTGGATTATTCCTTTTGAATGTGAGTCCTTTCTTTGGTTCTGTGTGTAGCAAAGCAAACAGTGTTGTTTTTCAGTCAATGTCTATGGACACAAACAAGTGATGTGTTAATGTGAAGACCTTCTCAAAAAGCTTGGAGTCTTGTTTAAGAAATCATCTATACTTTAGCCTATAAATAGTTTAGTTATGCTTTTCACCTAAACAGTTGCTCATTTAGTAAACATTAGTTGTATGTCTGTTACTATACCTCATGATTTAAAGTTGCCTACTTTTCTTATATCTACTGCTAGGATGTATTTCTAATGTAAAGCATTATGTTTTATTGTTTAACCACTGTAGAACTTGCACTGCCTTATTAGTCTTAATTTATATTGCTAGTCCCCAAGTACCTGATGCTGGGTAATTTGTAATGTCAGAAAGTTAATTTGGCTCAAGTTACTGTGGTTAGAAAGTCAAAGTCTTAATTAAAATCTTTTTAGTTCTTTATTGTTTTCCTCAGAAAGAATTTAAGTGATCATCTTATATATGCTAGGTTCTATAGTTACTGAATATAAAGATAAATAAGACTGATTTCTGATTTCTTCTCTTCATGCCATTTCTATAGCAGTTCATTGGAATTTGAGAGCAACAGAGGAAAATTATTTTAATGCATTTATTCTATTTGGTTTGCCTTATACTATATAGTTGTAGCTGCATACAAATTGTTAGTGTTAATGGCATATATTGTTTACATTTATTAGGATATATGTTTAGATTGGATTTAATATCAAAATCGACTTGTAGACTGCTTATCTGTAGAGGTGAAAAGAAAAGTAAAGAAATATGGCTGGGCATGGTGGTTTACACCTTTAAACCCAGACTTGAAAGACAGAGTCAGTCTGGTTTTATAGCAGCTTCTTGGCTACACAAGGAAACCTTGTCTAAAAAAAAAAAAAGATTAAAGAAACAGAAATAGTATGCTCATGCTCTAAGTAGTACAAGAAGGTTTGTAAGAGGTAGAGTGGAGCTGGAGGGATGGGAGCACTTCATCCTTCCCTGGCTGTTGTTGAGTCCTTGAAGGATGGAGTCAGGAACATTAGATGGTTGTTGTACTTGATGTTTGCTGAGGAGTGGGTCATACAGTAAATTGGTAATAGGGTGGCAGGTTACTTGACTATGGTGTTTGAACTTAGACTTTAATGTAACAGACTGTCACTTAAGGATTTCAGGTATGGTGATGGTGGGATAGTATTTTTACTCCTTTCGAAGAACTCCATTGCCAGTGTGGGCAGTGTTTGGAAGTGAGGAGGGACTGATGGAAAGGATCCCAACACACTGCGTTGAGTGTGTCTTGCCATCTGCTCTCAATGCTTCTACATCTGGCTGCCCAGTGCTTCCTGTACTGTAGTCTTTGTGGGAGTGATAGTGATCTGCGTTTTCTCTGTTCCTGTTTTAGTCACATAATATGTATTTTAGTAGAGGATTTAGACTACTTTAAGATCTTCATTAAAATAAAAAAGGCTTGTTTGTGCCTTGCTACTTTTACAGGTATCTGAGTACTCCTAATAGGCCTAATATGCAAGCCTATCACTTTAGGTTTTCCACCGTGGTAGGGATTATATAAAGGGTTCTACATGGACTTTGTCCTTGTTTATTAACTTTTCCTCAGTCAATATCCTTTATGAGTCATTGTGCCTTTTTTTTTTTTTTCCTCAGAGCTGAGGACCGAACCCTGGGCCTTGTGCTTGCCAGGCAAGCGCTCTACCACTGAGCTAAATCCCCAACCCCATTGTGCCTTAGAGAACAGCTTAGAAATTGTACCTAGCTCCTGCTTAGTTTGTTTTCACTCCATGTTCTTAGTTGAGTGTAAAAGTTGTCATCCTTCCAAAGCTGAGAGAAAGACATCCTGAAGCATGTGCTGGCACTCTCATGAAACATTACATTGGGTTATAGAGATTGGAGAAGAGGAACAAGAAGGTGTAGTGATGATGTCACAAGTTTTCAGGAGTTGTTAAGGCTGTACTTTGTATCTTAGACAATTACTTAGACAATTAGACAATTACCAGGGGATGTGTTTTTATGTTTATATACACCATGTGTCTGGATAGGACATGAACATATGTAAACTTATTATTAGTTTTTATATTGAGGATGTATCTGTATAATAAATATCTTCTTACTGATACTATGAAGTCTGATCACAGTAGGTAACTATGCTATTTATTTTGAGTACATATACTTTACCAAATTTGGGTTTTAGTTTTTAGTAATATAGTTAAGTAATAAAATATAGTAGTTATATTAATATATTAACTCAATTTGAAATCTGAGCCAGCTTATAATAGATATGACATTTTCTCTTGCTGTCATATGTAATTACAATTTAAAAATAGCTATTGTTAGTCTATTGTTACTGGGATGAGCATCGATTGTGTGCAAGCTGTTCACTAGACATCTCCAAAAATTGCTATTTGTATAGTGTATAGTATTGTGTATAGTGTTGCAGCCTTGACAGTTATGCTGTTAATATAGTTGTTAGTGTTCAAATTAAAAAAAAATGTTCTCTCATTCAGGCACAACCAGTTGGAGATTGTGATTTTAATATTCGCCTGCAGTGTATTGAACGTGAAATCATAAGTCCACGACATGAAAAAATGAAGACTGGGCTCATTGACAAAACACAGGAACCATTTAGTGTGAGACCTAAACAATTTTTTGACATCAATATTTCAAGAAAGGTAAAGTTTATTTATCTTTTTAGTTGGTAATTCAAGTTCCATTGCTCAGCTTGTGAGAGGAACATGGATGACTGACTGACTGTCTTAACCAGGGTGATGCTCAGGGTCTCCTCTTAGCTGTATTCACAGTGTGGAGAATCTGTTCACCATACTGCTTCCCTGTTTCTGGAGTAGTTTGTGATTAATGATCACTGGTCCATATTCGTATTTAAAAAGAAAAAAGCTACAGCTCACATTGAGTCATTTAGAATGAATGGGAAAAAGAGAGGAGAAAAAAAAAGAAAGACAAGGAAAAAGAAAGGAGAGGGAGAGGAAGAAGAAAAGGAAGAGAGGACTTAACCTAGCTCTATTAACAGCCTCTTCGTGTTGTTTAATGTAATACAGCCAAGACAGTGAAGGTGTGATGAGCTGCTCAGGATTTAGATTCATATATGTAGTTAGAAATATCACAACAGTAATAAATGAGTAGGAAGTTCTCCAATTCTATTTACATTTTCAGTTTGAAGGCTAATTTAAAATGGAATTTTTTGAATAGATTAAATAGGGCTGACAAAAATTTAAAAGCATACAGCAACTTTAGTTTAAAACCATACAAAAATTGAGTTGAAATACCTCTCCTCATTTTTGCATTGAGTCAGAAAAGTTACAGCTCCTTTTAGTTTTTAGTGTATTTAGAGTTCTGCTGGAAATCATGTGGAAGTCCATGGTCTATCTGTGCTACTGCCAGCTGCTAAGGGCAAGGGAGCTCTTGCAGTGGTATTGATGACTGCAGACTCATATTGAATGAGAGACATTGAAGGCTTCTGTGACAAAGCCCTCCTTCAAAAAAGAAAGAAAGGAAGGAAGAAAGAAAGAAGGAAAGAAAGAAAAAAAAAGAAAAGAGAAAAAGGAAGAATCCAGACAGGAAGCTGTTGAGGAGAGTCCTTAAAAACTATGATGAAGATGCTGAAATGTAGCTCCTCATAGTTGATGGCTTCTGGCAGGAGGGGGCTGAGGAGGATGGGAGTTTGAGCATGCTCCAGTGAGAATATGGGCCAGCCACACAAATTGGACTTGGTGTTTTGTTTTTTAGTGAGGGTGGAGAATGGAGGGTGATGCAAGGGTGGGAGGGTGGATCTGGGAGGAATGGGAAGTAAATGTGACGAGGGTGCATTGTATGAAATTCCTAAATGATTAATAGCAATATTAGGTTGGGGAAGGAAAGAATTCTTTTATACTGTAAAAACACATAACTAGTCAAAATCTTGCCATGCCTAATCAAGAGATGATTCTTTATACACTATTCTGTATTTCTTATTTTTATTATTTAATTTGCAGCCTGACCATCTATCTTGAGTCCTCTCACTTCAGATGAAAGGTGTTACACTTTGACCTTTATTCTTCATTAAATTTTTATTTTATTTATTTTTGAGATTGTATCTTAATTTCAATTTTTTCCCTCTTCTTTCCTCCCTCTGAACCATTCCATATATTCTTCCCCCTGTCCTTTAAATTCATGAACTCTTTTTTCATCAGTTGTTATTGATTGCATATATGTATTTATGTGTATATACTTAAATATGTGTATAACGAATATATATGTATATATACACATATTCTCAAATATAACTTGATGAGTCCATGTAATGTTACTTATATGTATGTTTTCGGGGCTGACCGTTGGGCACTGGACAGTCAGTTGGTGTATTCTCCCTGGGGAGGACCACCTCTTCAATCCCAGGTTTACTACAGTTGCCTGTACTTCTTTGTGTAGGATGGAGGCCTTTGTCCTCCCCTCCCCCACCGTGCACTTTGCCATGTTCCTTGATATTTTCCTTGTTCAGCTCACGTTTAGGCAGCCGTGTTGCTGAGACTTTTCAGATATAGCTTCTGATGTTACTAGGAGACAGAGTCTCATAGCAAAGTCCCTGATCCTCTGGTCTTAGAAACTTTGTGCCCCCCTCCTCCTCTTCTGCAATGTTTCCTGAGCCTTAGGTTCCTGGAGTATTTTGTAGCTGTATCAGCTGGGACTGGGCTCCACAATTCTGCAAATTAATTGTTTTCTTGTAGTGTTTGCTCTCTGTTACAAAGAGAAGTTTACTTGGTGAGGGTGAAGGCTAACCTATCTGTGGGTATAAGGACAAGTGCTTATAGATTGTTAGGGATTATGCTGGTTTAGTAATTAGTGGTTGTAGGTTCTCCTCTAATAACCGTGATTTCACTCGCACTGATTAGCTGACTGGTTGTATAGTACCAGACTTGGTATCCCTCTTGTTGAGAGGAGCTTAAGTCTAATTAAAAAGCTGTTGTTTACCGCCAAGGTATGTGTGCCACCCTAGTGCACCCTTAGGGTTATTGTACCATGCTGAGCCAAGGTATATGTGCCACACTAGTGCACCCTTAGGGTTATTGTACCATCCTGAGCCAAGGTATGTGTGCCACCCTAGTGCACCCTTAGGGTTATTGTACCATGCTGAGCCAAGGTATATGTGCCACACTAGTGCACCCTTAGGGTTATTGTACCATCCTGAGCCAAGGTATGTGTGCCACACTAGTGCACCCTTAGGGTTATTGTACCATGCTGGTCATTGATGTGGTTCATAGGTGTCATACTGGGTATCACAGTTGGTTGCCTCTCTCCTTTGGAAGCTTGCTTGGTGTCTTCTGGTACATGAAAGCTAGTCCTCAGGGAGCGGGCATTCAGGTCAGTTTCAACTCAGGGACCTGTTTCTGGAGTGCATAGTGTCTTCAGCAGATAGGAACTTATCTTCCATCACTGGGAGGTAGCCAAGGGCAACAACAATAGATTGTATGTTTTGGGAGTATCTCAGTGCTGCATGACCTTTATTCTTTATTTTTATAGTCTCAAGATTGCCATTGTATCTGTGTATTGCAATGTGTATGTATCTCCTAGTCAATTTGAGCTTTTTAGTGTTTGGGTAGAGTTTCTTAAATTTTTGCATATGTATGTCTAATTTTTAATTTTTGAGCTCTTTGGGAGTTTAATCCAATGTATTTTGATCATATTCACTCCATTCCCCAATCCCTCTCAGACCTACCCTTCCTTTTTCACCACCCAACTCCCTTCCTTTTATTCATTTGGGAACCTCCCCTCACGGAATGGTACTGCCACCTCAGTTACCTCAATTAGATACTGTCTCACAGACCGCACACACGTTTGTTTCTACATAATTCTGGATCCTTCCTATTTGAAAGTCATAAAGCTGTGTTTCCTATGGAAATTGCTCAGATTTTCTATCTTTTCAGTTGAGATTTGCCAGATTTTTATAAATATAATTGTAATAATGTCCATTAAAGAAAGATAATGTAAAACCTATGTATAAATATTAATGGCTAAACTTTAATGACTTGGTTTAATTTTCATTGTTATACTGTGGTAAACAAATAATTAATTTTTAGAGAAGATAGTAATATTGGTTTTGTGGTGAGCAGGAAATTACTGGTTCATTACTGGTTAGAAGAACATTTAGCATATAGACAAAGTGGATGAACTTAACTAGAGCTAGAGTTAGACTTGGGGAATAAAAAACATTAAAAATTAATATCCAGGTAAGCCCAAGCTTCTATTTTGTGGGGATCATTAAAACTAAACTTGGGGTTTTAGGGGAGCAGTAAGATTTTATAAGAAGTCATCAGATACAGTATTGAGTCTCCTCAGGCAGTCACCTGAAGCTATATGGGCTGTTTGCTTTAAAAAAAAAAAAAAAAAAGTGTTTAGAATAAACTAGAATTGAAGAGTGGATTCAATTTATTCTTTTCTTGTTTAAATATTAAATACTGTTTTCTATATGATACTGATAATGATGAATTGATAATGCCACTTTGTATTCCCAGAAGAACTGGAGATCCATTTTCTACTTCACTATAGTCTTGTGATGATATTTAAAAAATATTTCTAAAATTTTCCTTTTTATGTACTGTAACTTTACAGCTTCTATTTTATTTCTCATGTTTCTAATTTTAAACACTACCTTTTCCTGCTTCTGCATTTATAATGATTTGGTTTCTGAATGACTCATAGACACAGGATTCTAGATTGTGTCTAGTTGACAGTTTAAACTTACCATCACAGTAGCTTAGGACAACTCACTGCATATTCCATAGCAAATTTTCTTTGAGCGGTTTACCAGTTAAATATTCACAAATAAAAATTACGGGGTTGGGGATTTAGCTCAGTGGCCCGGGGTTTGATCCTCAGCTCCCCCCAAAAAAATATTCCTTGGTTTGAAATGCTTTAAAAATATCTTAGATAATTTAAGTAGAATTGTGTGTTTGAAAAAAGATTGACAGGGAGAAATAACTTATTTACATTTAAATATTCCTACTAAAATTAAGATATTAGGTACATTGGCAGAGACATATATTATAGTATCCCTAATGTCCCTTACTTTGTTTTTAGCATTGGTAGGAATGAAAATTTATTTTTTTTAAAAGATTTATTTATTTATTATGTATACAGTGTTCTGCCTACATGCATGCTTGCAGGCCAGAAGAGGGCACCAGATCTCATTACAGATGGTAGTGAGCCACCATGTGGTTGCTGGGAATTGAACTCAGGACCTCTGGAAAAACAGCCAGTGCTCTTATCTGCTGAGCCATCTCTCCAGCCCGAAAATTTATTTTTATTTAGCTTAAAAATTTTTTTATTAGTAGTATATGTGTATGATGCATGTCTGTGCATGTGTGTTACATGTATGATGTATGTATTTATGTGATGCTTGTGTATGAATGATGATTGTGATAATATGAGTAATGTGTGTTTATGATGCTTGTTTGAATGTGTGTGTTTACATACTTGCCATAATGTGTCTATGGAGGTCACAATGGGATATGGGGTATGCTCTTGTTTTCCACCTTTACAAGAGGTCCGGGATCCATCTCAAGTTGTCAGCAAGTGCTTTACCCACTAAGCCATGTCACCAGTCATTGTTTAGCTGTTGATCATCCAGGAAATTAAAGCTTAGTCTGCTTTACATTAGGATAGCATGATAGCTCAGGAATAGGTTTTACTTAAATATAGATAAAGGAGAAAAGGATGTGTAGCTGTGGTGATATATTGTGTCCTCCAATATATTGCACACCCTAATAAAGCTTATCTGATGATCAGAAAAGCAGAAAGAAGCCAGCCAGTCACGTTCTTTTTTTTTTTTTTTTTTTTTTTTTTTTTAAAGATTTATTTATTTTTTATGTATACAGTCTGCACATATCCCTGCAGGCCAGAAGAGGACACCAGATTTCATTACAGATGGTTGTAAGCCACCATGTGGTTGCTGGGAAATTGAACTCAGGACCTTTGGAAGAGCAAGCAGTGCTCTTAACCTCTGAGCCATCTCTCCAGCCCGCCAGTCACGTTCTTACCACTTGGAAATCCTTAGCCAAAAAGAGCTACTTACTATATACCCATGCCTATATGCCTTTCTGTTCTGCATCTCACTTTCTCTCTCTGCCCATCTACATCACTTCCTGTCTATCTGTACAGACCTCCAGACCTCTATGGTTAGTGCTGGGATTAAAGGCGTGTGTTATCATGCCTGGTTCTGTTCCCCAGAGTGGCCTTGAACTCACAGATATCTGGATGGATGTCTGCCTCCAGAATGCTAGGATTAAAGGTGTGTGCTACCATTGCCTAAACCTATGTTTAATATAGTGGCTGGCTTTTTCCGGTGATCCTCAGGTAAGCTTCATTAGGGTGCACAATATATTGGGGGGCACAGTATATCACCACATGTAGCCTGAAACCTTAGAGACATTTAGACATGTAATGTCGGAAATAAAATTCCAATGGTAGCTTTAAATTGTGCTTGTCATTTAAATTATTAGCAGAACCTGACCTGAACTTGAAGAATCCGTGGGCTCCTCATTAACCCTGGCACTTTTTGTGGAGATTGCCTGACTCTCAAAGACTACCCATCATTCTTAGTGAATGCATCTTCATCTTGTTCGGTTTGACCTGTCTTCTCCAGTTTGAAGTTTTTGTCACGGTGACTTTGTGTGTGTGTGTGTGTGTGTGTGTGTGTGTGTGTGTGTGTGTGTGTGTGTCTTTTGAACAGAAATGACTCAAAAGACAGCTCTATTACTAAAGCTCACTCCAGCATGGATAGCAGCTTATCAAATTTGGGAAACCTGGAACACATTGCACACCCTGCAGGCAGCTCAACAGGTTGGGGAGTGTCCTTTCCAAGTGACTTAGTTTAAACCTCTTCTAGGCAGCTCAGCTGGTTTCTGCTTTGTTCAGGCAGCTGGTCTGGTCTTAAGAGTCTTCTTGCGGCTCAGCTTCCTTCTGTCCAAGGGGGAAGACTGTGGCTTTTACTGCTTACTGTGACAGGCAAGGGCCTAGTGAATCTGGTTAGTTTTAGAGACTTCCTTTAAGCTATTTTGAGTTGCTTATCTTCCTGTTTAAGGAACTTCCTGTAGGATGGAATGTTTTAATCTTGAAGAAAGTGTTACATAACATGTCTCCCTCCTTCTTCCTTTTTTTCTCTCACCAGTTTCTTCTGTTAAATGTGATCGGTCAAATATTCTACCATGGTTTTATTATTCTTACTCATTTCTAAATACTTTAAATGTTTCTTTTGATTTATTTTATTCATGAATTCTTAAAAGTTCATTATTTAGGTTCTGAACATTGGGCAACTTTCCATGGTGTGGTATAGGGATTAACAAAGTTATATATTTACTTTTTGTTTTTGCCTTTTCTTGTCTTTCATTTATAAATATTTGGGCTAAGTCAAATCAATGTGTCTGTCTACCTAGTGTTAATTAGTATGAAAATGATTTCATTTTCCCTCTAACATGAGTATGTTCTATGTACTTAACAAAATTGTGAGATTTTCTTTTTATGACCAGAATGAATGTTAAGCAGATATTTGACACATGGTACTTTAGAGTTTTATTTTCCTTTCTATTTATAAGAAGTCAAAGATTTTAATGCATAGTAAATTTTTACTTTGGTGCAATTTCCTCCTCATCTGTGTCACTTACAACTTGTGAGAGAATTGAAGAGACATATTTGAAGTTTGAACAGTCCTAAGGTTTGGCCACACTGCACAATAATGACTGAAAATCTCAGTTTGCCAATTCTGCTCATTTGCTGGTGGAGGAGAAACAAAACAAACAAAAACCTGAGTGAAATTTCAAGAACATTACAATAAAATTTGCCACCTTAGCATTAACTATTTAGTTCAGTCACGGTACATGCATCGCCAGCTGTCTGTCTCTGGAATTTTTTTGTCCTCTGAATTGGCAGTCAACTGGGTGTGGTGCAGTGCTCCTGAGTCTCAGCACTGGCACCGGGCGGCAGGAGCAGTAGAAGTTTGAAGTCAGCTTGGGATTCATGGGTCCTGTCTCAGAAACACCAATACCAGCAGCAAGAGGACACAACCCAGAAACTTAAACACTTAAGCTGCATGTGTCATCTTAACCCTCCTTAAGATTACCTGTCACTGAGTACAACAAAAGACTTTACATTAACATTAAAGGAAATAAGCTTGCTCAAATTCTATATTATGAATTGCTTTCACATTAGAGAAATTATAGACGTTGGAAAATGAGATGCCAGCAAAGAATAAGCCACAAATTAGGACCCCCAAATCACAGAGTTTAACCTGGATCCCAGTGTTTCTACCTGTTTTCCTGTTTCTCAGTTCGTATACATTACAGAAAATTTTATAAATCTTAGCAAGAAGTTAAACTAATTTTTAAATTATCATTATATTTCTAAAGAATATATTTTTATTTTATAGCTCCTGGAAGGAAATTTTGCCAAAGAAGTCAGCCATGAGATGGATGGACTTATTTTTCAGCCTATTGGAGTAAGTTCATGTGCATGTGCGTGTGCGTGTGCGTGTGCGTGTGCGTGTGCGTGTGCGTGTGTGTGTGTGTGTGTGTGTGTGTATGTACACATGCCATAGTACACCTGTAGTAGTCAGAGTACAATTTGTTTTCTGCATCCAGAAGAGAGTGCATCAGATCTCATCATAGTTGCCGGGAATTAAACTTAGGACCTCTGGAAGAGCAGCCAGTACTCTTAACCTCTGAGCCATTTCTCTAGTCCCTTATTAATTTTAAAGGAAATTAGTTTTTCAATGTTTTTTTATAATTTATATGAAATGAATATTAGTTATCTTTCTTTGTTAGAAATCTACCAGTAACATTAAATAAACACTTGTTTCCTCTTCAGGTTTGTTATGGCTTTTAAGTCTTAGTATCTCAAAACTTTTCCATTCGCTGTATTTGAGAAAAATTCATAGGGTTATTGAAGAAGAAAAAGAAAAGATGCTGTTTGGAGGACCTTTACCACATTACTGGTCAGATCACAGGTGGAATAAACTGTGGTGTGCTCTACTGCAAGCTTTCAGCACTGATGTATGGGTCTGACAGTTTTCTGGTGTGCTATCTAGTCACAGTAGAGAGTGTTAAGAAATACTCTTGCTCTCTACTCACTAACTAACTCAGTAACTACCAGTAAATTTCCATTGCAGTCACCACCTGATAACCAGCTCTTTATGCAGCCATATTTTTCAAAATGTGTTGTGGAATTAACACATTCAGGAAGTGGCTAGAGATAAAAGTACTGAATAGAAACTTGGGTGGAGATTGAACAGCTTGTGCTTTAACATGATATTGAATTTTCTCTGAATGTTCAAGACTAAGAACTACCTTTTCAACAGAGTTCTATCCCATGTTGGAACATCTTCCTATTTGTTGCATTCACTCTGTCCTTAGAAATTAGGGTTTGAACTACTGAGAAGTTACAGAGGCATCAAATTAGATAACTGGAGCAAAAGAAAGGGACTAGTAATTTTGTACAACAGGCATATAATACTAGTTTATATGTACCTTATATATAGTAAAACTTTTAATTGATATTTGGATACAGTGTGGCATGTTTTCCAGGCTCCCTTGAGGAGGAAAAATTCTTAACCTTCTGAGGTTAAAGGAGGAAGAAGTGGAGTAAACTAGAAGCTGGGGTCAGAAATTGCAGAAAATACTCTTAGAAGATGGAATTTGGGTCTTTGAGTTCCATTATTTTCCAGGTTTAGTCTTATAGAATAAAAGAAGTAGCCTAAATATAACAGTAAAATAGAAAATTTTAGTGTGTGAAATTCATAGGTCAGTCCTGTTCACATACAAGATTTGGGTAAGACATGGCTGCAGAGGAATCTGGTAAGATTTGCATGTCACATGTGCCCTCCCAGCTCATGTGTCTTAACACTTGGCCCCCTCACTCCTAGACAGGTTGCCAGCAGTGGGCCCTTGAGTGGCATAGCCTGACCACCCTCTGGACTGTGAGCTAAGTCAGCCTCTCCTCCAGTGGTTTGTTTGTTTTTTTTTTTTTTTGGCCAGAAACTTTGTCACAGTGAAGAAAAAGCTGCTTTCTGGGATGTTGAGTAAAATCAATTGAATGTTCCTGTTCTGTTAATCTTGATTTTTAGTACAACAATTTTGTAATTGATACCTGGTAAGGCAAGTCTCCTTGATGGCCAGAATTTGCTTTAGCATACAGATTTCAGAAACATTTGTCTTGTTTTCAGTGTGTGTGTGTGTGTGTGTGTGTGTGTGTGTGTGTGTGTGTGTGTGTGTGTGTATGAATAGCTTTGAATTTGGTTTGTAGAAAATCAGTATCATATGAAATCATTTTTCACTGGCCTTCTGTTCTTTTAAGTTCAGTTAGGTTAGTTTCTAAGCATTTGTGAGTTCTGTTTAGGTAGTAAACTATATTTCTGCCCCTTGTTTGGCACTTGATGAACTGCCATGTTGGATATTTGAAGCAGGATCTCGTAGCTCAGGGCGGCCTGGCATTAGTCATCAGTTCTGTTAGTACAAGGTGTAAGTTGCCATGTGTGGCATTTTCATCTCTTCTCTTCCAGGCTCTTGGACTGACTTCAGCTCTTTTCAAAGTGTTAATTTTAAGGCATCCTGTTTTTTCTGTCTCTGGTGAGATTATGCCCTTCCCCCACTTTCCTTCTTTTCCCTTCCTTTCTGCTTCAGTTTTTAAAGACAAGTTTCATGTAGTACAATCTGGCCTCAACTTGCTTTGTTGCTAAGGCTAGCCTTGAACTAATTCCTAATCTTGCCTCTCCCTCTCAAGTGCTGGGATTACATGCATGAGCCACCAAGTCTGGCAGTGGTGCTGCTTTGATGGTGACAGAGCCTTTCACATTCTAGTCAGGTATTAGTGTCCGTCTGCGTCCCCACCTCCCCCACAATGCTCACCTGGATATAGACATCACTTTATTTTTATTCATGGTGGTTATCAGTGTTTCTTTCCCAAACCAGATCTGTCACATGTTTACAGTACTTCTAGTGTACCAGCTTCATTTTGTGTTTGAAGGGATGTGTTCTGAAATTCTCCCTTCTCTAATCTTGCTGCATAGCTTTACTGCTTGGGATTCTTTTCAGTTATCTCAACCTGGAAGTTCTATCCCCCCCCTTTTTTTTTTTAAATTCATGGATAAGTACTTGACTGGGATTTGTGTTTCCTGCTTTCTTGCTTGTTTCTAGTGTACTTGAAATTGTGATGTTTTAGGAACCAGTCTTTATGCTTTTGGGACTCTTGTTTAGAGGAAGTTTTTCCCAGAAGTCTCTACTCTGCTTATTACTTGCTACAGTCACTATGATTCAGCCCTAGTTTTTTATTGTGTGTCCTGAAGGCAGCTAAAAGGCACATTAAGTAAACTTCGCTGCTGAAGACTACTGATCTAAATGCTTGGAGTCAGAAGTTCCGAGCATTCACATCTGGTAGCTCTGGTACCTGGTTCAACCTTTAATGAAGTTTGCCCCCACCCATTTAGAACACTGTATAGGGTTTTTTGGGCTGTCTGTTAGGTCTGGAGGTGGATCTCCTGGACCACCATGGTTACCTCAAGACAGTCATGGGGGAGTACTTGTTATCTTCAGACAAGATGGTAGCAGGATTGATGGCAGTGGGTTTCTCAAACTATACTTGAGGGTGGTTTAGGGGTAGTGCCTGGTGCTAGGTCAGTGGTTTGCTGTTCATCGTAAGAAGGCCTCAGCCATCTGGCGTGCTGCGAGTATAAGATCCTGACCTAGCTTCTTTGCTTCTTTCACTGTGACAGCTCTTAGACAGGTGGGCCATCCTATGGTTCTATGGTCCAATCGTTCGCCAAGGTATGCCACAGGGCATTTATTTCTGTGGCCCCAAAGTTTGGATTAAAACACCTTTGCAGTGCTTTTTGTTTCATGCACAAACAGATGGAAAGGTTTTGAGACACCTAGAAGTAAATGCTAGGTCTGGAGTCAAATCAGAGCTGTTTTTAAAGCCCCAGACACCTTATGTTCAGTATCAGTCCAGATTAGAGGTTGGCGCTCCTCTTTAAGCTGGTGTATAGAGGCCTTGCTCGTCCCTTCAACCCTGGTACCCAGCGGTGGAATCTGCAGCTGCACCTAGGAACTCTTGAACCTATCTCTTAGTCTCTGGAGTTGGTTGGGATCTGAAGGATGGCAGCAATCCTACTTTGAGACAGGCTTCCTTTGCCTCCCTTTAGCTGGTTTCTGAGATAGGTAGCCTCTGATGTACAAAGTTGGGTTTTCTAGGCTGATGCTCTGTAGCCCAAGGTCTTACAACTCTTACAGCAATCCCTCAGTGGCTCTTTTTGAATCTGTTTCAGTTTCAGAGGTTAGGAGGAGGTCATCTACATATTTTAAAAGTATGGTCTCAGAAGGTCAGCACTTAGTGCCTCTTCAAACAGGGTTGGAGAGTTTTTAAATCCTTGGGGAAACCTGGTCCAGGTAAATTTCCCTCTGTATCCTCCCTCTGGGTCTGTGTGTTAGTACAGGTTTCTATTCATGTGAAGAGACACCATGACCATGGCAACTCTTACAAAGGAAATTTTAAAAGTGTAATTGGGGCTGGCTTACAGTTTCAGAGGTTTAGATCATTATCATTACAGTGATATGGTGGCAGGCAGGCAGACATGGTACTGGAGAGGTAGCTGAGAGCTCTATATCTGGATCTTGAGGCTGCTGGGAGAGACAATGAGTCAGTGAGCCCTGCTTGAGCTTCTGAAACCTCAATCCCTCTTCCCTCCAACAAGTCCACAACCTACTTTAACAAGGTCACATCTCCTAATAGTGCCACTCCCTTTGGGCCTATGGGGGCCATTTTTTATTCAAACCATCACAATCTGCCCATTCAAAAATAAAGATGAGTTGACTTACCTCTGCCAATGAGAGGCTGAAGAATGCATCATTCATGTCTATGGCTGTGTATATTGGTTTCTCTGAAGGAATCAGACTCATGAACGTTTATGGGTTTGGGAGTTTGGGTGGATGGTCTCGACCTTCTCATTTACTTCCTCAGATCTTGGATGGGTCTATAATCAGAGGTCCTATATTTCTTCACAGGCAGGAGAGATATATTTCAGGGTGACTGGCAGGGCATCAGGAGGCCTGTCTCTCTAAGCTGGGAAATAGGGCCTGCAGTTACCTTTTTTGTCCCTAGGGTCATTGGGTATTGTTTAATCTGGTTGGGGGTAGCTGGACTGGTTAGTTGAACAGTTACATGAATTTGGTGTTGGACCAGTCCTGGGGAGTATGATTGCCCATACCCTTGGGAATCTTTGTTGTAAATCTAAAAGATAGTCCAATTGTATCTTTTGATTGAGCACAGGACTTTCAGCTAGGAGATACTCTTGACAGAGGACAAGACACCAATATTTTGCTGAGTAAGTCTAACATCATCAGAGAAGGTGATTGATGGTGGTTCTCAGCTTATGTAAAAGATTTCATCCTAACGGGGTAGGGACAATCAGGCATGACCAAGAACAAGTGGGTTGCTTCCCTTTTACTAAGTAGATAGAATGGTTAATGGTCCTGGGGTAGTAGACTGTTTTTCCTGTTGCCTCTTGGACTGCAATCTTTTGATCAGTCATTTGGCTTAGGGGCGTCTTAAGGAACAACTATGTCAACCTGGTGTCTACTAAAAAGTCAGTTGCTTTGCCTCCAACTATAAGTATTACTCTAGGCTCCTGGGGGCTTAAAGCACAGGGACATGGGCCCTGTCATTTCCCACTTTTCTAAGTGTAGTGCTTGTGCACACCCCTCCTCAGTTAAGGCACTCATTTTCCAGTGTCCTTTCTCCTTGCAGTTGGCACATTGGTCTTTCTCTAATGGTGTCCTATGTGTCTCCTGGCCTGCTTTTTTTTTTTTTTTTTGCTAGCCTGAGTGGACCTTAGGAATCCATAAACCTTATTAATCAGACATATGTTATTCCTTATGCAGAACGGTTCTAAAAGCCTGATTTTGAACACAGTTAGCAGAGACGTAAGTTTCTATGTCAGTTTCTGTTAACCTGAGTAGATAGACCATTATAACTTTAGGAATTTAAAAATCTTAATCATCAAACATATGTTGTTTTTAAGTCCTATTTTCATAAACCTTGTTCATAGTTTTGTTCTCATCTGTTATTTTCCTCTCTCAGGTCAAGAATCATACAAAAATCCATTCTAATCCAAAATATCTTGGAGGCCTGCTGATCTCATTAATATAGGGAAAATAAAACAAAACGAACCATTTTGGAGGCCTGGGTGCCTCCTTAGTCTATAAGAGGAGATAAAATGATGGGGGGGGGGCTCAGTAGATTAGTTGTTTTAAGGGTGCTTCCATAGTTGGTTTATGCCATGTGGTCACCTTAACTAAGATGGTGATGAAGTAATATGGTGTGCCCTCTCTTTAACCTTATTTTCCTGATTCTCTCATAGTATACCTTTACAGAATATCAGTTTCTTGTACGCTAAAGATAGCTGCCAAACACATGGTTGTTTCCATCCTGGTGGTGTCATCAGCCAAGATGGCAGTAAGCCACATGATTGCTACTTCATCAGCCAAGATGGCAGCAAGCTATTGGTTGCTATTTAGTAAAGGTGAGTCCATTGGGCACACACCATTTTCTATTCCTTTCTTAAATAAAACAAAACATCCATTTTCCTAAACTAGAGTTGAATCTAAGTTATATACAAGCATGCTATAGCAAATTAAGACTGCTGGGTGGTGGTGGCACACACCTTTAATCCCAGCACTCAGGAGGCAGAGGCAGGCAGATCTCTGAGTTTGAGGCTAGCCTGGTCTATATAGTTCTAGGACAGCCAGAGCTGTTACACAGGGAAACCCTGTCTCAAAACAAAAAACAAAAACAAAAACAAAAACAAAAACAACAAAAAAAAAAAGGAAAAAAAACTCCAAAACAACAGAAAGATTACCTATATTTAGATTTGTTTATCCTTTCTATTATAACTTTTAAGCTAAAATTTTATTACAGATTTTACAGATTTCATTTTATGGGCCACATGCAATGAACTTACAAATCCTGAGATACAGAAAGTTTGCACAATGGTCTTACAAATCTTGAGATGAACTTTATATTGTAGAGAAGTCAGAAAAAGCCATATTTATAGAGTTAAAACCAAGAAGGAGGTGTATGAGATAATTCTCATTGGCAATAGTTTACTTTTTAGCTGTTTTAAAGCACACACTGTCCCTCACTTGCTCTGTTTTGCTCTCCTTCCTGTCATAGAGTCAGGTGGCCTATCTGACCTAGGACAGGACTTTGGAGGAAACTTTTTAAAACAAACATGCTTAGGTTTAGAAAGAGCAGGCCACAACCCATCTCGAGAGCCAGCTCTTTTTTTTTTTTTTCCTTTAATATAGTAGAACAGCATGTGACAGATTTTAATATTATTTATACCCCAAAGACTTGAATCTCTGTAAGATTGAATTTAGTGAACAGAGTGAGAAACTAGAGCAAGCAGAGAGCAGAGAAGGCTTAAGAGATCCTAGAGTGGAGAGTAGAGACAGCTTTAGAGATAAGGGGATTTGGGGATCATTTGCTTGTATGGTGGCAGAAGTTGTTACAATCTTTGAGAATTTGGAAATTGAGTGTTCTTTTTTTTTCTTTTGGGCTATTGAAACAGATTATCTAGTCTGTACTGAGGCCAAGCCCTTTGTAGTATAACAGTGTGCCTTAATGGAATCTGAGTCTGAGGAGGAAAAGATTAGAGACGGCAGGTGAGGGGTTGTAGGTTTAATTCTCTATGGGAAGAGCCTATGCTTAGAGACAGTAGCTAGTTGTGAGAGCCAGCAGGAAAGAAGCAGAGGGAAAAAGAGGTGGGAGAGGCTTAGGGAAAAGCATTGCAAACAGGAACTCTGCCTGAGAGAGGATTCTAGTATCTCCAACACTGCAGAGTCCAGGAGGGCATAAAGAAGCTCCCTGATATACTTAGGGGATTCCTGCAGAGTAGCCTTCAGGACCCGAGAGAGACAGAAACAGCAGGCTCCAGCAAGCCCATGAGTGGAACAGAGACAGAGCAGGTAGCCCTTAGGGGGAAGGCAGGAGAGACGAGTGGTTAGCCAAGGTTAGAGACAGAGTAAGCTCTAGAAGGTAGCTGAGAGACAGAGCTAACAGGGAGGCA
The DNA here is from genome assembly GCF_903995425.1 of Onychomys torridus. NCBI lineage: Eukaryota > Metazoa > Chordata > Mammalia > Rodentia > Cricetidae > Onychomys > Onychomys torridus. The sequence continues at coordinate 55,346,597 of NC_050444.1, forward strand.
TCCAGGAGCCGAGTAAGGGGATGGGAGAGACTTAGGGGAGTAAGTGCCTTGGCAACAAGAAGTGCAGTCTGGGGTTCCTAAGCAGACTTGAGAGACTTCTCAGAAAGATGCCCAGGATCAGTCCAGGGCCTCCCTCCTAAAAGGTGATGGGGCATCTAATAGGGTGTCGAGAGGCTGCCTGACACACTGTGTGGTTGGCTCCATGAGCCCAGAGGGACAGAAGAGGCATCTCAGAGACACTTAGTGAGTAGGTGCAGAGGGATGAGTGATTAGAGCAAGGGGAGGAGCAGCAGCTGAAGAGGCCGACTCTAAAACTTTGAGTTGCAGATGGTGGGTGCCAAGCACCAGCAGAATCAAGTGATCCATACCTGGGGGCTCAAAAATCAGCAATTTGGTTTGGTTAAGAGGGACAGGTTCTTTTAGGGGGTGGTCCATTGCCCATCCCAGGTTTTAGCACCAAATATAAATAATATTGCAGAGAAACTTCTGACCTAGACTGCTCTGTGGTCAGAAAGAAGATTTACTGAGGAGCAAACTGCCAATGCCATCTCTCAGAGCAGAGAGAAGAACAAATGCAGAAGAGCAAGCAGATTTTATATGTTGTCAGCAGGGTGGGGAATCTTAGCTGATACAGGCTGTCGGGGTTGATCCAGAACAAGATGCTCTTATCTGAGGTAGTTGACCCTTGGGGAACAGCTAAGGGTGCTTCCTGGAGGATTAAGGGTGGTTCCTGGTGAAGATTAACTTTTTACTTTAAAAACTTAAAAAAAAAAAAAAAAAAAACCAACAAACCCCAAACCCCAAACCAAACCAAACCAAAGCTAAAAGAACAAAACAAAACAAAAAACAACCCAGAAACTACCCTACTGCTTTTCTAGTAAACAGAAACCTGCCTTTAGTCTTGTTTACCTATTAAAAGTCCTTCTGTGTACCTGGCCAAAGTCTTTTTGTTTAGGACAGTGTCACCAGCACTGCCGCTTGGGGAGGATGGACCCAACTAACATTAGGCATGCAGGATTCACCGAGATGAGCTAGTCTTATTTTCCCATCTAAAGAGCCTTAATGTAATATGATGTTAAAAATGATGTCAGAGAGCTTTATATGTTATAAAATTCATGGATTCTTGGCATGTTGAGGGACCTTTTTTTTTTTTTTTTTTTTGGTTTTTTGAGACAGGGTTTCCCTGTGTAGCTTTGCACCTTTCCTGGAACTCACTTGGTAGCCCAGGCTGGCCTCGAACTCACAGAGATCCGCCTGGCTCTGCCTCCCGAGTGCTGGGATTAAAGGCGTGCACCACCACCGCCCGGCGAGGGACCCATTTTTAACTCTACCCTCATTATTATAGTTTACCTTGATATTTCTTATTATTCATAATAATTGGACATTAGTCCTAACACCCAGTATAATTTCTGATTCTGTTTTGATAAGATTTGTAAATTGCCTATGTTAGGCATTATATTAAAATCAAGTTCTAAATGGGAAGTTTGGGGCTTTGATTAGACCAAGAACTTTTAATATAAAATAAGATAATGCCATAAGTTATTGGTGCTCTATTTAAAATATTAAGTTGCATGCAAATCTTAAACTTTGGTTTCGAATTGGTTAATTTCTAAATGTCAGATCCTATGGTTTTATTCTTGGGAATTCCTTCTGTCTGTCTAGAGACCATTCCTCTAGTCTCTTGTCTGATGGCATTTCCATGCTGTCAGTGTTCTCGGAGTAAGGAAGGTAAAGGAAAGGTTAGAGAAATGGCTTAGAGGTTAGGAGTAAGTACTGCTTTCACATTTAGCTCCCAGCACCCATGCTGGAGCTCACTACTGTCTGTAACTTCAGCTCCAGGACATCCAGTGCCTTCTTTTGGCCTCTGAGCACACTGTACTCACATGAACATATTCTCACACAGCCATACAAATATATATATATATATATAATTAAAAATGAAATCTTAAAGGATATTTAAGAAAGGTAAAGGGGTATACTCCCACTCTTTAGAAGGTAAACTCTCCCAAACTACAGGGTTGTTTTCCTTTGCTTGAATTTCTAGACTGGAGCTTCTACTCTTGAATGTTTGCGTAGAATAGACATACTTCTTGCTCTTCTCTTCTGATGAAGCAGGGACTGAGATACTCAAAGCTTGGTTTTAACCTGCAATGTTTCTCCTGGTACTACAGAGACATTCCAAAGGCAAAGGAATGTTGAAAGATGAATATTACTGATATGTGTAATATATGCCTCTGTGTGTGTGTGTGTGTGTGTGTGTGTGTGTGTGTGTGTGTGTGTCTGTCGTCTGTCTGTCTGTCTGTCTGGCTACCTGTCTACCATCTATCCATCCACTATCCATTCATTCTTTCTATCTATCTATCTATCTATCTATCCATCCATCCACCCACCCACCTACCCACCCACCCACCTATCCATCTATCATCTAATCCATCCATCCATCCATCCATCCATCCATCCATCCGCCCTCCCATCCCCCCCACCCGCCCACCCACTCCATCTACCCACCCATCCATCCATCCATCCATCCATCAATCCATCAATCCATCCATCCATCCACCATCCATCCAATCTGTCTGTATCTATCATCCTGTTTGTCTGTCTGTCCATCCGTCCACATTTATGAAAAAATTGCTTGACTACAGTGTGTTTGGTGCTAGTTAATTAAAATATGGCAAGGAATTATTTCTGTTCCATTACATTAATTGTAATTGTATCGAGTCACTTAATAGGTAGATGTCAGTTCTGCTGTAAAAAAGACACTACTGTGAATTTTATTGGAATAGTAAAGGCATCAGTACAGATGCTAAGCAAACTAATCATTCTAATCAGGCCAAGGCCACAAAAATGAGTTTAGGAAAAGATATGTTTAATTTTTGGTGCTGGGATTACAGGCGTGCGCCACCACCGCCCAGCTAAATGTTCTATTTTTAAGAGCAATTTTAACTGCATTTTACTTGTGTGTGTGTGTGTGTGTGTGTGTGTGTGTGTGTGTGTAGCATGCATACCACCATACCATAGTATGCTTATGAAGGTCAGAGGACAACTTGCAGGGTTCAGTTTTCTTTGGACAGTGGGGAACCCTGGGAATAAACTAAGGTCATCAGACTTGGCACCAGATGCTTTTACTCACCGACCCATCTTGGCAGCCTAATACATTTAGAAATATGACTGTGTGTCATCCAGAGAGTTGCTTATTACTTTTATAAGAAAAAGGTGAATGCAGGCTTTAATGGAGAAACAAAAAACTTAGAATTTTTCTCCATTTATAGAATGAAATGTACCAGTATCAGATTTTGAAATAAAACACAGAAGTTATTAATCATCACAACAGTCCCGATTCAAAGCAGGCTAAATTTTGCAAAATTGTAGAAAGTTAGCTGAAAAAGTTAGTTCCAGAATTATTTAGTCAGTTGGTTTCAAAACTAGTCCCAAACTTCAAAAATTCTAGTTATCTGCAAATTGCCTTAACACATGGAGTCAGTAGGGAGAAGTCTTGAGTACCTCAGCAGCTCAGACTTATTATTGTGTGTAGCACAGCTCATGGTTGCTCTTTTGAGAGGTTGCTACTGATTCATTGCAGAATCAAAATCTCTCTTTTTTTTTTTTTGACTCTACTCTCTAGTGCAATGGTTCTCAACATGTAAGTCAACATCCCCTTTGGAGGATGGGGTCAAACAAACCCTCCACAGGGGTTGCATATCAGATATCCTGCATATTATAGACTTACATTATGATTCATGACAGTAGCAAAATTACAGTTATGAAGTAGCAACGGAAATAACTTTATGGGTGGGGGTCCCCACAACATGAAGAACTGTATTGAAGGGTCACAGTATGAGGAAGGTTGAGAACCACCAGTCTGCTCAAGTGTTAGTCTATTTGCCTACTGTTTCTTTTACTTTCTTTGGTGTCACCACAAGCTCCTGAACTCTCTTTTAGTATTTAGCATTTCTCTCTTTCTTTTCTCTCTCCTTCTCTGTACCCTTCCCTCCCTCCCTTCCTTTCTCCCTCCTTCCCTCTATATTTTTATTATTGCAGAGGGTCTAGTCCAGGCCCATGCCAGTTCCACAGCTGTTGGTCTAAAGTTCTTTCCTGTGAGCTTGGTTCAGTTGTCTCTGTAGATTTCCCCATCATAATCTTGTCCCCTCTTGCTCATATAATCTCTCTTTCTTCTCTTTGACTGGACTTCTGGGGCTCAGCCTGTTGCTTGGTTCTGGGTCTCTGAATCTGCTTCCATTAGTTACTGGATGAAGGCTCTATGATGACAGTTAGGGTATTCACCAATCTGATTACCAGGGTAGGCCAGTTCAGGCACCCTCACTACTATTGCTAGTAGTAATCTGGGGTCATCCTTGTGGATTCCTGGGAATTTCCCTAGCACCAGGTTTGACCCTTACTCCATAATGTCTCCCTCTGTCAAGGTATCTCTTTCATTGTTCTCCCACTCTGTCCCTCCACCAGCTCTACCATCCTATTCCCTTATGTTCTCATCCCCCATCCCCTCCCCTCTATTGCCTCCCCCTTATCCCCAGTTTACTCATGGAGATCTCTGTTTCTCCTTCCCAAGGTGATCCATACATCCCTCTTAGGGTCCTTGTTTCCTAGCTTCTCTGGAGCTGTGGGTCGTAGTCCGATTATCCTTTGCTTTACATCTAGTATTCATTTATGAGTGAGTAAATACCATGTTTGTCTTTCTGAGTCTGGGTTACTTCACTCAGGATGATATTTTCTAGTTCTGTTCATTCGCCTGCAAATTTCATGATGTCATTGTTTTTTACAGCTGAGTAATACTCCATGAGTATATGTACCACATTTTCTGTATCCATTCTTCAGTTGAGAACTCAAGAAACTAGACTGCAAAATACCAAACAATCTAATTAAAAAATGGGCTACAGATCTAAACAGAGAATTCTCAACAGAAGAATCCCAAATGGCTAAAAGACAGTTAACGAATTGTCCAGCATCCCTAGTCATCAGGGAAATGTAAATCAAAATGATTCTGAGATACCATCTTACACCTGTCAGAATGGCTAAGATCAAAAACAACTGATGACAGCTTATGTTGGAGAGGATGCAGAACAAGGGGAACAGTCCTCCACTGTTGGTGGGAGTGCAAACCTGCACAGCCACTTTGGAAATCAGTATGGCGACATCTCAGGAAAGTGCGAATCAATCTACTTCAAGACCCAGCTATACCACTCTTGGGCATATACCCAAGGAACACTCAATCATATCACAGAGACACTTGCTCAACTGTGTTTATAGCAGCTTTATTTGTAATAGCCAGAACCTGGAAGTATTTTGCATTTCTTTTGTCTCATTCAGCTCTTCATTCTTTACAACATTAAAATTCAGTGTCTTGAGGCTTGTTGTTAAGACCTTTGTTCTTTCTGTTTAGTAATCACATCTACACTCATGGCTTTAGTTTTCTCCCATCAGCCAGACTTCCATGTGAACTCTAGATTTAGTTATGTGTCTACTACATTGCTTTCTGATTAGTGACTTGATGCACTTTAAAGCTGAACTCTATCTCTAGTCCTCAAATGAGCAAACCTAGAAGCTGTACAAACCTGTCTTTTTGTGTGTCAGAAATATAGATGTTGTCTCTAACACTTTCTCTTCTTACCATCCTAATAAGTCTTCCTTTACCTTCCAACTGTTTCTTAAATTATTCTCTGTATCCATCACCACTACCATACCTGCAGTTCTATTCCTGTTATTGTCTTTTGCTTGGAGAACCACAGGGATGTTCTGTCTGGTCTTTATATCTGTTCTTGTCTCTCCCTCCAGTCTTTATTTTATATTTACAGCAATCAATCTTCCTTAATTGCTAGTGCTTCCTGATTGTCCTTCCAGCATAGTTTATTCTTTTGGGAGTGGAGGTGTTAGGGGTAGGACCCAGACCTCATATACAGTAAGTGTTACTCTACCAGTAAGATATATTGTGCCAGTCTTTTTTTGTATCAGAGATAGAAGGTAGGGCCTCCTCTATGCCAAACAAGTAATCTGCTACACAAGCTGTATTCCCACTTTCCTTTTACTTTATTTTGAGATAGATTTTACTGAGTTACCTGTCAGGTTGAAGTCTCTCTTTAACCCAGGCAAGCTTTGAACTTGTGATCCTCCTGCTCTAGCCTCCCAGGAAGTTCTTTTTGCTCTATCTTCATTAAATGCTGCCTTTTTGTTTTTCCATGTGTTTTGCTATTGATTCGAGAATATTTTTATTTTAATTTAAAGTTGACTTTCTTATATACCAACAGTGTGTCTTAATTTGAATGCTGCAATGAAATGCAGTAAACTGAATTGCTTTTAAAGAGCAGAATTTTATTTTTGGAGCTTCAGAAGGTCAAGATTAATGTACTGACAGATTGGTATCTGGTGAGGGTCCCTGTCTTGGTCCATAGGGGACCATCTTATCACAGTGCTCCTTGATGTGTGAGAAGGACCTGTGTTCATTCACAAAGAGTACTAATGGCATCATCTATCTAATTACCTGAAAGCCCTTATCTTGTGTTTCAGTTCTGTGTGTGTGTGTGTGTGTGTGTGTGTGTGTGTGTGTGTGTGTGGGTTATGTTCAGGCAAGGTAAGTCAAAGTGTGTATATGGAGGCCAGAGGACAATTTGGGGGAGTCTTGGTACTCTCTTTAGGTCCCATCTTCTAATTCCTTCAAATGCCATCATGTTGGGGTTAGGATTTTACTTTAGGAATTGCAGAGGACACAAACAAACACCAGTTCAAAAAATTTGTAATGTCAAGACTGGTGAGGGTCTCAGTGGGTTAAGAGCATATACTGCTCTTAAAGAGGATCTGAGAGTGGTTCTCAGCGCCCATGTCAGGCAACTCAGACCAACCTGTAACTCCAGCTATTGGGGAATCTGATGCCCTCTTCTGGACTCCACAGGCACCTACACTCCCCCATATACATGTAATATTAAAAATAAAATAAAACTTAAAAAATTGAAATACCAGTTATACTTGAGAAAACATTTGAATATTTTGAGAAAAAATTGTATTTTCTCTAAAAGAAAATGACTATTTTTTTTTCAATAGAAGCTTATTTTTTCACCTAAGGTTCTGGCCTTTTAACTGAAATTGTTTTAAAAATTCATTTTCAAATTGAACCCTGGTGCTGTTGTCAGTCTATGTCATAAATCAGAAATATCTTACTAGTCTGCTAATTGTTATGGTTTTACTTCTGCACCATGATTGCCATTTGAATCACTCATTATTTTGTGGTTTGTTACTGAAGAATGGCTGTTTTTAAACAGTAACTTGACATTTTAATATAAGTAGTAGGTCTTTTACTTGATATCTATTAGATCATTAAGTTTCCAAAGTTGATGTTAACATTAAATCTTATTTAATCACCAGGTTTTGTTAGGCTGTTTTAGTGATAATATAGGTAGTATGTTGTACTTTTAATTTTGATAATAATTAAATTAATTAATATTTAATCTCTTAAAAACTACCTATCTATCATCTATCTGTCTGTCTGTCTATCTATCTATCTATCTATCTATCTATCTATCTATCTATCTATCTATCTATCTTGAGGCAGGGTCTAACTGTGTAGCCTTGGCTAGTCTGGATTTTCCTCTGTAGACCCAGCGAGGATGACCTTGAATTCATAGGGTTTTTTTCTGCCTATGCCTCTGTCTCCCAGTGCTGGGATTAAAAGCGTGTGCCACCAAGCCTGGCTTGATTTTACTTTAATCTTGTGGAAATACTTAATATTTCTAGACAAGAATTTTTATGCAGCTAATTAAAAAACAAAAGAATTATATAGAGTACATTCTATAGTTGAGGTAAGGATAGAAATATTGCAAGTATCTTTGTTTACTTTTTAGAAAAACTGTTTGTGTTGTGTAGTAGAGATACTGGAGTTAGTAAAACACTTAATTGCTTCTATATGGAATCTAGAGTGTTTACTTAAGTAGTAGTGATACAATTATTTTATAATGTGTTTTTCCCAAAGTTGGGCAGCTTGATTTTATGTCTCTGGCATTAATCAATTTGCATTTAGAGTCAGCTTTTGTTTTAATATTTCATTCTTGTAAAATATTAATATTTTTATTAAATTTTTACTATTGCTAAGTCTAATGACTGTTATAGATAGATTGTAAAATGAAAACTGGAATTAGTCTAAATGCCTTGTCTTGAAGTACGTGATGAATTACAGTGGTTCTCTCTAGCAGGGCGGTGTTGCCATGGTGAGAGCTTCTGTTTCCATGACATTTGCTTGCATATTTTGATAGGTCTTCAGCTGAAGAAGGGCTCTATTTCCTGGCAGACTGGAAAAGTGTCATATCCCCACCCCTATCCCGGAACTGTGCTATTTTTTCAGTTGAGAAATACAATCATTTCTGAGGAATTGTAATAGTAAAATGTCAAGAAAGAAAATACACCTTGTCCATTAAAAATACTTTTTCTTGTTCAATTTTCAGAACATAGCAATTCTTAGTTGCTTGGTGTAAGGAAGAAAAAGGAGAAAAACCACCATTTTTTACGTTTTCATAATTAATAAATATATGCCTCCCAGTGAATTTTGTTTACAAAATAAACAGTTACAGCTGATTAATTTGCAGCCAGTCTTAGCTGGATTTAGTTATATATATTCTTCCTATACTACTGTATGCTTAAAGCAATTGGTCATGATGACATGTTGGTGGCTGAGAAAGGGGAAATAAATATACATAATGACTTAAGAAAATGGAAGGATCAGTGATGTCTTTGAGGGTGAAAATACTGAACATAGTATTTTCTTTTTCTTTTTTTCTTTCTTTCTTTTTTTTTTTTTGGTGGAGCTGAGGATCGAACCCAGGGCCTTGCGCTTGCTAGGCAAGTGCTCTACCACTGAGTTAAATCCCCAATCCGGAAAATCAATTTTCTTATCGATGACAGCTAAACACCTAAAGCATCAGATAGTTTTTTTTTTTTTTAATTATTAATGTTGAAACATTAATGGTAGATTTTTTAAGAAGAATTTATGGTGGTATACTTAGTTTCAACTTTTCACTTCATAATATATTCACAGAAGTGTAAAAATAAATCCAGAAGTGATATATAGGACCAGCCTCTCTATACTTCTCTCCTTTAGTTATTAATATTAATATAATTATTTTTTTAAATTTTAGATGGGTCTCATTGTGTAGCCTAAGCTGGCCTCAAGCTCACTGAGATCTGCTTGCTTCTGCCTGGTGGTACTGGAATTAAAGGCTTGTGCCCTCATGCCCTCACCTCCAGTTAGGTTTTCCCCTATGATTGCATGGTTGCTTTATTCACATCTAACCAAGTAATTAGTACATTAATGCATTCTTATTTTCACTTGGCTTTCAAAATTGTTATTATTTTGCACTTTACATTTTAGTATTTTTCCAGATATTTCTGTTTTAACATATATTTTGCAAATGATAAGGTTTTTTTTTTTTTTTTTTAAGCATTCATAGGGTCATACTAGAATCATAATGAAAAGGTAGGGCTTATTGTCTACACTGTCTGTCACTCATGTTTGTAACAATTCTACAGTTTAGGAGGTATTTAAAAATAAACATTTTGCAGATAATGTATGAATTTTTTTCCTTTTCCTGTGGTACTAGGGATTGAACAAATGATCTTGTGCTTGCTAAGTCCCTGAGCTGTTCTCCAAACCAACATTGTACAAGTTTAGAAGAAGAAATTGGATTTTGTGCTTTATTTAATTAAATTAATTAATTTTGAGATAGGGTCTTACTGTGTATCCTTGGTTGTCCTGGAGCTGGCTGTGTAAACCATATTGACTCATGAACTCACTGAGATCCATCTGCCTCAGCCTCCCAAGTAGTATTTCATTTATTTATTTGAACATTTTTCTATGTTTATTTTTATTTTCTATATTTGATTGCTTTGCCTGCATTCTGTGCACCACTTACATAAAGTCCAGAAGTGGGCCCAAATCCCTTTGGAACTGGAGTGATAATTAGCTGCCCTATGGGTATTGGTAATTGAATTCATTTCTCTAGATCAGCCCAAGCTACTAGCTACTGAGCCATATCTCCAACCCCATGCTGTATTTTCCAAGTTAGGAATTTCACTAGTCTACTCTTGGGAGACCAGTGCATTTGGTAAGAGTTACAAACTGAAGTAGTTTAGACATGTGCTTACATAAGTGTCTCTGGCTGCACTTGTATTTTCTTCGTGTGTGTGTGTGTGTGTGTGTGTGTGTGTGTGTGTGTCTGTGTGTGTCTCATTTTTCCTTCAAGTGCTACCTAGGTGTGTTACTTTCCCTGGAGAAACCTTGCTGACAGATAAACTGAGTTTTCTATGCTGGCCCCAGAGTATTTATTGAATTTCAGTGATATTTAAAATCCCCCCCCCCTTTTGTGTATAATCCTCAGCTTATATTTTATTTCCTGTCTTCTTGACAGTGCTGTTTCTTATGTTCTCATCATACTTTGAACTTCATATTTCATTAAATTGTTCAGTTTCTTGTAAGGAACGTTTGCCTGGACCCCCTCATTGTCTTTATGCCTCACGTCTAGCAGAGGTTGGTATTGTGGGTGATGATAAATATTTGTTGAGGGTGAGGATTGAATGAATGCAGACTTTAGATCCGTATTTGGGTAACCTTACTCTCTGGGTGGTAGTTGGTAGTGTCTGTGTGCTTGCTGCTCTGGTGCCAGGGAATGCTGCAGAATCTCCGGAGAATTCAGAGCAGCCTTGGGGCACTCTGCTTTGGTAATTCTTATTCTTCGGAATTTAGATTTGTACATTTGTGAACATATAGGAGATATCAAAGAGATAACATCTTTAACTGTTCATATTTTGAATTCTTTATTTTGTGACATTTTTGGCTTATACAAATTGTGCATTATTAAAAAAGATTTATTTTTATTTCATGTACATGGGTATTTTGTCTCCATTTTGTCTTGCTGGTGCCTAAGGAGGCCAGAAGATAGTGGTAGATGCCTTGAAACTGGAGTTAGAGGTGGCTGTGAGCCAGCATGTGGGGGCTGGGAACTGAAACTGGGTCTCCTGCAAGAGCAGCAAGTGCTCTTAACCTCTGCTTTTAACCATCCTTTCATCTCCCAAATTGTATATTTTTAAGGTGTACACCTTTGTGTTTTGATAATCATTGTAAAATGATCAATCCATTTTATATAATTAACATGAATCATCTCTAATTTACTAATTTTGGCCATTGTTTGGTCAACTTCATGCCTTTCTCATCTCCTTACAGTTCCTGGCAACACCGTCTTTCTCTCTGCTCTCTTGAGTGCTTAATTTTAGATTGCACATGGGAGATCACATACATTTTCTCTTTCTATATTTTGCTTCACAGAATGTCCTCTAGCTCCACTTGGTAGTGGAGAGTGGCAGAACACTTTTTTTCTTTTTTTTTTTAAAGCTGACCAATACTGTAAATAAATAGAATCCGTTTATCTGTTACCTTTAAACTGTTCATGCATCTCTCAAAGACATTTAAGTGTTACCATATTTCGGGTATTGTGAGCAGTGCTGCAGGGAGTGTAGAAACACAGGTTTCTCTCAGTGAAGCCACTGTCTGTACCTTTGGATGCACTCACAAATGAAATTGTTGGCTCATTTGGTAGTTTCCTAGTGGAGTTTTACACTATTTTCCATAGTGCTGTACCAATTTTCAGCAGGTGTTCGTTCAGTGCTTTCGTTTTTTTTTTCCTGTTTCACAAGAACGTTTGCTCCTTTTTTGTCTTTCTGCTAATATTAATCTGAGTAGATGTGAGGTGAGTTCCCACTCAGGTTTTGGTTTCCAGTCCCTGCTGATGGGAGATGGCTGGGTAGGTGCCTTCTCACATGCCTGTTAACATCTGTTTCTCCCTTTGAGAAATGTTTGCTTAGTTTCTTTGTCCCTATTTTAATTGGGTCATTTGTATTTCCTTTTTGAGTTACGTGACCATGTCTTTTTGTATATTAAATACCTTATTAGACACATGGTTTTCGAACATTTAACCTCCTACCCCTTGCTAGCTCACCCTGTAATGTAGTTTCTTTGCTGTACAGAATTTCTTATTGTGATGGAGTGGTACTTCTCCTGTTAATATTTGTTGCAGTGCTATATTTAGAAATTTATTTTAAAGACTTCTTGAGATTGTCCCCTATGGTTTTTCCTAGCTTTACAGTTGGAGGGTTAATCACTTTGAGGGCTGTGTGTGTGTGTGTGTGTGTGTGTGTGTGTGTGTGTGTGAGAGAGAGAGAGAGAGAGAGAGAGAGAGAGAGAGAGAGAGAGAGAGAGAGAGAGATGAATTCCTGTTTTTCTGTTGGCCCATTTTACCATAGTAGTTAGTATGCAGTTTAATGTGGAATAATATATCTAGGTTTGAATATTTACTCTGTCTAGACACTGCTTATTTTCTGTTTTATGTGTTCTATGAAGACAGAAGATTATGATGAATTAACCTACTTTATAGACTATTCTAAGAATCATGTCATTTGATAGCACACAGCACCCGTGGTTGGTTGGAAAAATGCACAGTAAATGATAGTTATTAGAAATTACCACTATCTTTATTATTCCATATAAAGACCTCAGAAGATGAAAACTAGAGGAGACAAAGGAGGCTAGATTGGGGGCTTGACTGTTAGCTTCCAAAGCTTGAATCTTATTCAGTCAGCTAGCTAATCAGCTGCAATGAGGATTGGTTACATTTGACAGGGTCTGTTGGCTCTAGAGATAACAGCTGGGTTATCACGTAGTAAGGGAAATCGTGGGACTATTTGAGTGACAGAGACTCAAGAGTGGTCTATTTAGAAAGTGAACCTGACTAGGTAGGAGGTTCCTGTTCATCAAGATAGAAAGGGTAGCTTTTTGTTGAAGCAAATGAGTGATTCCATTTTAGATTGAAAATCTAGTGTGCTGCCTAGACCTGAGGGGTGTTGGATTTGTGCTCGATATAATCATATTTATATAGGAGTACCTAAGTTTCCTTGAGAGTAATTAAAACTAGAAATGAACATTTGGGATTAATTTTTGTGGATAGATTTGGAGTCACCTAGGAGCTGTTTACAGTGAGAACCAGTTTAAAAAAATAAGCGGGTGGGGGGATAGATATGTTAAGAACATATTCATTTAAAACTAAAGGATGGAATAATAGCAAGTGGTAAGAGGGTAGGCAGAGACAACATCACGTGGGAAGCTTGAAAGATAGTGTTTTCCAAACATGGCTGTTCATACTTTGTTACAGGAGGTTGCAGAAGAACATACAACTTTGGTCTAGATACCCTATTTTCAGGGAAGCAAAACTTTAAACCTTAAACTTCCTTTACATTATTAAGTTAGTAGAGCCAAAGAGGAATTAAACATACTACTTTCTATGCAGTTATTATGTCACCGACTTTATTTATGTTGTGGTTTCTTCCTTTGGCCTGTTCAGGGCAGAGTAGAGTCTGTAGTGGTGTTTCTGGCTTCTGCCACTAGATGGCAGTAACACATCTTCCTTGTGCCAACATTTTCCAGCATTGCCAACTCTTAAGGGACAGACAGCTTCTAGTTGAAAACCGCTGCCTTATACCTATCTGTCAGTTTTCCCTCTGTCTAGTTTTTATACTTTCTTTTCCTTATAGCCAAACTAAACTGTACTTTGAACAGAGGCTCTGCTGTGTTTTATTAAACATTTCCCTCTCATATTCTAATATTTTTAATATTTATGTTGATTGCGTTTGTTGCTTCTTTAAAGACCGGGGACATCTCAAATTATATTCGGTTTGTATCCAAACATAAGTATTTCTTTAGTTTTTCTCTTTTAAACAGTTCACTTGTTAAAATCAGGTTTATTTATAGGTATCGTTTATCAGTTATCTAGAGCTTTGATAATGATTTTAATCTGAATGCTTGCTGGTGAGTTCAGTGTAATTAAAATTCATCACTCCTTATTATACACTATAATATGTATATACTTGTAGGCTTCAGCAAGAGTTCATATTTCAAATGTAATAAGTCATATATATTTACTTTCAAAAGCCTTAACCCTTTTTGTGTAATATCTTGGCCCTATTACTTTGGAGACTATGAAAAAAGAATTCTATTTATTTACCTCTTTTTTGGCTAACACCATAAAACAGACAAACAGACAAATACATAATGATTTGTCTCTAAGTATGAATTCCCTTGGCCAGGGTTGTGGGTGGATTCAGAAAGGCTAAGCCTAGGCATGATGAGGCCCAGGGGCTTTGCTGTCTTGCTTTTCAGCTCATTCTTTTCTGCAGATACTCCTCTCTTCCTTATTTTCTTTGTTACCTCATGACCCATTTTGTGAGATTTCTACCATAGCTTTAATTAGCAAAAATAATTAAATTTTTATCATAGTCTTTTCAGAGATGAGTTGACAATTGGAAACATTTTCCACTTTGAGCAGTAAAAAAAAGTCTATGAAAAGCAAGTCTAAAGAGTTTTATTTCCAGTCATTGAGAAGTGTGTATGTCACCTAAGTGAATCTGTTGTGGCAAATATGGGGAGGAAATGCACTGACACATTGAAGCAGTAGGTATTTGACTTTAAATTTATCCACTTTTAATCATAATACCGGAGGAAAATACTCTATATTATGTTCTTTTTTTATTACTTTTTAGGTTTGAAATTTTTATTTTATATTCTGGGTATTTTGCTTGCATGTATATCGTGTGCTTGTCTGATGCCCACAGTGGTCATAAGAGGACATCAATCCCTTGGAACCAGAGTTTGGGATGGTTGTAACCATGTGAATGCTGAGAACTAAACCCAGGTATAAGTGCTTTTAATCAGAGCTGTCTCTCCAGTCCTTTTTATTTTGTTCTTAAATGAGCTACATGGAAAAGGTGTTCCGTGTGTTCCTCCTACCCCTAAAGACAGAGTCTCACTCTGTAGCCCAAACTGGCCTAGTACTCATAGAGATCCAACTGCCTCTGCCTCCTGTGTGCAAGGTTTAAAGATGTGTACCACCACACCTGGCCCAGAAAATGTTTCTTAGGAACTCCAGTGCTTTCTCTTTTATAACAAACAAACAAACAAACAAACAAACAGATTATACTGAATTGTCATGATACTGACTTGGGTTTGAAATCTGTGCTCCTGTGGCTAGGGTCTTTTACAGTTTTTGTGCATTTTGTAAAAATGGTTCTACTGCAATTTTGTGTGTATGGAAATAATCCTTATAATGGGTGTGGAATATGGAGATTAGTTGGTAGAGTGTTGCCTACTAAGTAGAAGGGTCTGGGCTCATCTCAGCAATCAGGAGGTAGAAGCAGGAGGATCAGAAATTCTAAGCCATCTTCAGCCACATAGCAAGTTTGAGGTCAGCCTGGGCTGCATGATGTCCTGTCTCAACATTTAAAAATGAAAGAAGGAAGGAAAGAAAGAAAAGAAGACAGGAAGGAAAGAAGGAAAGAAAGAAAGAGAGAAAGAGAAAAGAAGAAAGAAAAGAAAATGAAGTCGCTTATCTCTTTGATTTTCTGAATGTCTCCATGATCTGCTCCCATTTTACAGTCACTAAATTCACATACTTACTTCTGCTTGGTAAATCTTGTGTTCTGCTCTTACATTTTTGCTAAGATTTACTTCCTGCTATAAGTCTTAAAATACCCCTTTTTCAATAATTAGGCCTTAAGCCACCCAAATAAAACACTTCCCTGTGTTCTCAAGATACATTTAGCCCTCCAGTGAAGTTTATCACCAGTATAGGCTAAAGAAAAACAAAAACACATCAACCAAATATGCTGTTAACATTGTAACAATAGAATATTAGCCTAGTAGAAGTTATAAACTGCTTGAATGTCTCAATAGATGATGAAAATGCGTTTATCAAAATTTAACTACTAGTCATTTTATTTATGCTTTTTGGAAAATTGTCGAAGTCCTTTAACTATTGTTAAGTTGTGTTGTTTGACTTATTGTTGGAATGTAGGTTAAAATTATATATTCTAGATGCTAAATATTTGTCAGATATCAAATAGTAGTTCCAGTCTTCCTCTTAACAATGCCCTATGAAGGATAAAGATCCGACGATGATACAGATTTATCTTTCCTTTTTTCTTGTGTACTTACTCATGCTTTTGATGCTCAGTTTAAAATTCCCTTAACTAAATCTACAACCATGAGGATTTACTCTGTATTTTATTCTAAGATTTTATGGTTTTAGGGCAGGAGAGGTATGTAGCCTTTGCTGATCTTTCAGAGGACCAGCATTGAGATCATTTGGTGGCTCCCAACTAGGGATCTGGTGTCCATTTCTGGCTTCTGTAAATGCCCACACAAGTGGCATTGGTACACACATACACAAAGATTAAAATAAATAGAGTTACATTTAGGGACTGGAGAGATTGCTTAGCAGTTTAGAGCACTTGTTGTTTTCAGTAGGACCTGGGTTCCTTTCACAGTACTACATACTACATCATAACCATCTTAATTCTAGTTCTAGGGGGATCTGACACTTCTTCTAAGTGTAGTGGGCACCAGGCATTCATGTGGTACACATACATATATGCAGGCTAGACATTCATGTGCATAAATGAATTTAAAAAGTTAAAAATGATAAAAGATGAAATTACATTTTAAAAAATGCTACCGTGTTTAGATTCTTTTTTGGGTTTTGTTCATTTTCAAATTTTTGAGAATATAATTTAGTTATAACACTTCTCCCTGGCCTTTCCTCCCTCCAAATCCTTCTATATTCTCCTTCTCTCTCTCTTTTAAATTCATGGCCTCAGCCAGGCGGTGGTGGCACATGCCTTTTATCCCAGCACTCGGGAAGCAGAGCCAGGCTCTGTGAGTTCGAGGCCAGCCTAGGCTACCAAGTGAGTTCCAGGAAAAAGGCACAAAGCTACACCGAGAAACCCTGTCTCGAAAAACAAAAACAAAAAACAAAACAAAACAACTAAAAAAACCCAAACAAACAAATTCATGGCCTCTTTTCTCACTAATTGTTATAACATGAAGATATGTATATGTATATACATATTTATTCCTAAATATAACCTGTTTAGTTCATAAGTTACTTGTATGTGTGTTTTCAGGGATGACCGTTAGGCACTAGACAACTAACTAGTGTGCTTTTCTTTGAAGAAGACCACTTCTATTGCTCCCAGCTTGCCTCAGTTTCCTAATAGTTCTTTGTGTAGAGTTGAGGACTTGTGGACTCTTCCCCATTGAGTTTGGCATGCCCATTGGTGTCATCCTTGTTTAGCTAACACTTGGGTGGTCATGTTGGTGAGATTTTACATATGTAGCTTCTGATGTTACTAAGAGACACAGTCTCATGACAAACTCCCTGAGCCTCTGGGTCTTAGAATCTTTCTGACCCCCTCTTTCTCAGTGTTACCTGAGCCGTGGATGTGGAAATGTTTTGTCTATGTATCCATTGGGACTGGGTTCTCACCTGTGTATTGATTGGCTGTGGTTTTCTGTAATTGTCTCTGTCAGTTGCAACATTCTTTGATGAGAGGTGAAAACTACACTTACCTGAGGGACAGATGTTTATGGATTATTATTAGAGATTATGCTTGTTTGGTAATTGTGTGATTGTAGATTCTCTTCCAATAACCATGACTTCACAAGCACTGAGTAGCTAACTCCATTAACTACTAGATACTCAGTTCCCAGTATCAAGCACAGTATCCCTCTTGTTGAGCTGATCTTAAGTCCAGTTAGAGAGCTGTTAGTTACTGCCAATGTATTTATGCTATACTAGTACACCCTTAGGATTGTCATGCTGGTCCTTAATGTGTTGGTTCATAGGTGTCATAGCTGAGTAGGACTGTTAGTTGCTTCCTTCCTTTGGAAGCTTGCATGGTGCCTTTTGGTACCATGAAAACTAGTCCTCCAGGAAGGGGGTATACAGGTCAGTTCCAGCTTGGGGTGTCTGGGTCCTGTTTCTGAAATGCATGGTGCCTTCTGCAATGGGGACTTAACCTTCCACAGAAGGTGGTGGTCGGGAGTAGCCAAAGGCAACAACAACAGGGCTGTATGTTTTTAGGAGTCTCATGGACAGCTTTGGCCAACAACTCAAAAGAGAGCTTCTCATGTTTGGTATTGGAAGTTTCTTTAGGTGGTCTTTGGTTGTTGGATGGAGCATTGTCAGTCCAGATGAAAAGTTTACTGAAACTATACATACATAGTTTTCACATACCTACACACACACACACACACACACACACACACACACACACACACACACGTATATGTGTGCACTCACCTTAAACTCTTCTTTTCCCCAGTTGGGTAGATAGTTAACAATATGATTCCTTATGGCTTTTTCAGACATCTTATTGTTATTTTATTCTGCTCCTACCTTCTATATTTACTTCCTCCCTTCCTGTTTTCCCTTCTAGATCATTTGTATCTTGCTATTGCCCTTTCCTTACCTCTTTTCTTCTGCATTTACCTCTCCGCCTCCCTAAGGAGCACCCCTTCCCCCATCTTCCTGCTCAGATCATGTGTACCCCACTAGTCCCCTCTCTGTTGCTCTCTAACACTTTATCCTTGCACTGGTTCCATTTTACTTTCCTGGTTTCTGTAGTTATTACAGATCTTGTACTCACACACTCAAGATTTGGAGCTAGGAGCCTCCAATAAGAGAAAACATTTGTTGTCTTTTTGGACCTGTATTACCTTACTCAGTACAATCTTTTCTAGTTTCATTCATGAACCTGCAGAGTTCATGATTTCAGTTTTCCTTAAAGCTGAATAGTAGTATTGCATAGTGTATATATAGCACATTTTCATTCTCCATTTGTCTGTTGTAGGACATTGAGATGGTTTCCATTTCCTACGTATTGTGAGAAGAGAAGCAGTGAACATGGCTGAGCAAGATTCTGTGGAGTAGGATGTAGAGACTTTTGGGAATATGCTTGGTCTTATGGCAGATTTAGCCTTTTTGAGAATTCTCCACATGAAGTGCTAGGTCTCAAGAAATTCCTTTTCCCAAAGTGTAACATGTAGACAAAAGCCAACATTCCCTCAGGGACTTAAGAAGATAGTCTCTGGCAAAAGGATCATATGTCTCCTCCTATGCCTAAGGTGCATGTAACACATCAAATCGGACACACTGACCCCCAGATCTCTCAGCATCGCCAGTGCCTGTTACAGAGTCTTCCTGGCTGGCATATCCTACCTCCTACCCTCAAGCTTTCCCAACCCCTGAGCTTCACTCCCATTCTTCCAGCCTGTGATCTCTATATAGCCTCAGCCATTTTGACCGTGTGCCCTTCTGGTTCCCATATGCTCTTCTGGACTCTTGGTCATCAGCTCCTCTAGCCCCCTTCTCTCTCACTTTTCCCTTCCCTCTCTCCTCTCGTGGCCTGGTTTCAGTCTAGGCCCTTCCAGATGCCTCTGGCTATGCTCTCTCTCATATCTACAATAAAAGCCTTCTCAACCCACACCTAGGAGAAGTCATGTCTTCACGTTTTCTTTCACAGGAGTCAGTTTTCTCCTTAACCATGTGGGTATTGGGATCAAATTCAGGTTATCAGGCTTATTGGCAAAGACCTTTACCCCTGAACCATTGATTGATGGCTTGCCACTTCTTTTCTGAACTTGATTGTCTTCTACTAACAGGGGAAATAGCTATCTATCTGCTTATTGATGACCTTTTCCCTTCCATGCAAAAATGGCGGACTCTTGTTTATGAAAGTTCAGAAAAAGAGATCAATTATTCAGTCCAATCTTGCTAAGAGGCTAGACATTTGTCTTTAAGTCAATAACTATTAACCTGAGTAGAGTATATCTTTATAACCTTAGGAATTTATCATTATACAAAAGTCCATGTTAATCCAAACTATTTTAGAGACCTGCTGTTGCTTCCTTAGTCTAAAAATGGAGATACAATGATAAACCAAGACCTAGTAGGACTGAGTAGTTTTTCTAGGTGCTGTCTTAGTTAGTTTATATCGTGTGGTCATCTTAATTAAGATGGCAATGAAGTTGTATTCTGTGTCATCAGCCAAGATGGAGACAAGCCACATAGTTGCTACTTAAAATATCTATTTTTTGGTAGATTTATTTTTTAATCAGAAGTGGAATCCAAGTTACATATGCAGTATATTCTAAACAAAGAGTTGAGTCACATATATAGTGTATTGTAGCAAATTAAGATTACCTCTGTATGGATTTTTAAATTATAAATCGTTGTTATTTGTTGCAGTTTTTTTTTTTTTTTTTTTTTTTTTTTTTTCTCAGACAGGGTTTCTCTGTGTAGCTTTGCGCCTTTACTGGAACTCACTTGGTAGCTCAGGCTGGCCTTGAACTCACAGAGATCTGCTTGGCTGTGCCACTTGAATGCTGGGATTAAAGGCGTGTGCCACCATTGCCCAGCTTGCAGATTTTTTAATCATACCCAATGGACTTTCAAATCCAGGGATAATTTATAGCATAAATTCTTTGGAGTGTTTTTCTTTTTTCTTTTCTTTTCTTTTCTTTCTTTCTTTCTTTCTTTTTTTTTTTTTTTTTTGAGAGCAGAGAGCAAAGAAATCAGAGATAAAAGGTTTTTTAAGAGTAGAAAATAGCAAAACCTTAGCGAGAAGATACTTTTGGGAGTGTAGAACAGAGCAAGTTTAGTTATAAGAGATTTGTTTGTGTGGTGCAAACTATGTTACCATATGAGAGAATTTGGAAATCTAGTGTGTTAATCTTTGGTCATTGATATGTATTGAAGCCAAGTTGTTTGTGGTAACATAGTGAGGCTTTAATAAAATCTCTGAATTCATGGAGGAAATTAAGTTCAAGGAGAAAGGGAGAAAGGATCATGAAATGGGACTCCACAGGAGGGGAGGGTTCCTGTAAGCTCCAAGAGGAAGCTGAGAAACAGTGCAGTAGCCCAGACAGGCTTAGAGAAGCCCTGAGACTATGGGCAGCTCCTTCAGGGGGTGAGATGACCTTCCAGGAAGGGTCTGAGAACAAAGGGCTGAGGGGTGTCAGGAGTGTTAAGAATTTGAATGAGAGACTCCTCAGAGAATGAGAGACTCCTTTCCAGATGACAGATGGGGGCTCAGTAGGGTGAGAGGGGCTTTCTGACACAACACTATACCTTTTTTGTAGTATCAGTAGACAAAGCAGGCAGCTCCAGGGTGACACTTATTCAGTAGAGGAAGAGAGGAGAAAGCACCCTGGGGACAAGGAGAGGCCCAGGAGGGTTCCCATAGAAGGAGATGGGTAAGTGTCTTTAAAAAGAGAGATGTGCTCACATGGAGGGCATAAAGAGATGCTGCAGGAAGGTGTAGCAGGCTATAGTAAGTAGCCAGAGAGACACTTAGGGAGATGAGAGGCCAGTGATTTGATCAGTGGAGGGAAGAAGCAGATGAAGAGTTGGATTCTAGAATTTGAAGTAAAATTTGATGGGTTGTTAGTTATTTTGGCACTCTTACCCTGTGAGGAAACATCCGAAACATGACAAATCCACAGAAGAGTTTTTATTAAGATAGGAGAAAAGAGACAGAGTGACAGGCCTGTGGGAAACACACGTGGTCAAGAGAAAGGAGAGACCTGCAAAAATGGCGCCGGCTTTATAAAGGGTAGGCTGCGCCTGTGTACAGGAACTCATGTGGCTACTCCACGCATACGCATAGAATACATGGCTGTGCGCGCTTTACACAACCATGTAAAGCCACGGAGTCCTAGTCATGCGAGATGTTTTGACCTGGAAATGTCTATTTTGAACCGGAAATAACTAGGCAAAAGTGTCTAGGTCCGCCGGGCATGCCCAACTGTGTGGGCATGTTGTGACTTCATATCATCCCTAACTTGTTTTTCTCTAAAAAAAGAAAATTGTGAATGAGTGGGTATGGGGCACCGTTTCTCTCAAAGACTGCTTCAGGCTGAATGGTGGGTGTTGGTTAGCACTTGGGGGAAATGGGGAAGCTGGCTCCTGAAGTCCTGGGATGAAGTCCTGCAGCTGTCCATCCTCCATGGTGTGGCTGTTCCTGGGATGAAGTTCTGTCACGCCTTGTCCTGCAGCTGTCCATCTTTCATGGTGTGGCTGGGAACCTTCTGTCTGACAAGATACTGGTGACATAAAAAGCTTAGAGAAAAGACTCATTATTATTTTATTTTTGGAGTTGACATTTATCTGAGGTAGATCTGGCCTGTCTGGATGGAGACATGTTAAAAAGGTGGCTGTGATAAAATTAATGATTATTATGGTGTTTTAGTACTCTGCTTAATTTTTGCCTGAGACAAGCCTTATTCAAGGTAGTTTATTTAAGGCACCTGTTTGTTTTATTATTTTAGCATTTAGGAAACACAGGTGATCAGTTGCTGAGTATTGAACAGTGATAGACTGTTACATCCTTACCGCCTGGATATTTTGATGGTCCTTTTGCCTCTGGCTCTGTGTGGCCCTAGTTGGGAAAGGAAGGGGTGATCCTTATTCCTCTGGAATTGGTGACAAAGCAGTGGATCCTGATGTCCTCTGAAGCTTGAGAGTGCATGAGAACTTATTTTTTTGAATTAGGGACAAGGCAAAGATCATGGCCCTGTCTGTGTGCACATGAGAAACAAAGGCGGTAACTTTAAAGTGAGACAATGAGCTCTTATCTTAGTTGGAAATCTTTCTCATCAAGTAACTCTGAAAGTGCAATTAAATCTGGTGAGGTAAGTAAGGCTGTCCTCTGTACCCAACAATAGAAAGGAGGAGTGACATCCTAAAACTCCCAGGACTGAGTCAGCGGCTCTGGTGTCCAAAAGGAAAGAAACGGATCGCTTCCCTGCTGCGTTCTGGGTTCCCTGCCGTGTCTGTAGCCAAGCCTATGTTTGCTGGAGGTCTTAGCTTGATGTACCCATGTGTCTTGGCGCCTGGGGGCAGTCAGATGACTGGTTGTCTTTCTAGGCTATTGATGGCCTGGCAAGGCATTCGCTAGCCTGTGGCCTTTTTCATTTGTACAACAGGGACCCAGCAGCTTTAGGTAGTCAGTGAGTACCAGCACTTGGCAACTTTGTTTTCAGGCTTTTATCTCTTCCCTGGCACCCCTTAAATGCCACAGATGACACTTTTAGCTGGGAACAAGAAACAGATTTTACTTCCTGTCCTGAATTTTTTTTTTTTTTTTCTTTTTCTGATGATTGGTGGCTTAAGGACAGCTTTTGGAAGATCTGCCAGTAGGCAGACTGTAAACCGATCCTTTTGGAAGACTTGCCTGAGGCTATAAGCTGATTTTTTTTGTGGCTTAGGAGCCATCCTGATTATTGTAAACTTAACTGTTTAGATCTTAGCTGCTTTCAGACTGTCTGTGCTTCTCAAGGCAGTTTGAGAATGAGTGGGTGTAGTTAAGGTGAGTTATGGTGAGAGTCTTAGAAAATGCCCAAGCCCGTCCACTGTTGCAGAAGTCAGACAGAAAAGGTTGCACGTGGCCAATGCAGAAGTGGGGAAGGAAAGGGTTTAGAGCTTTAGCAGAAAGCTTGGAGATGAAGCAACTCTTACTTTCCCGTTCGCCGGCAGAAGTACCCGCCACACTGTTATGCGGTCAGATTTACCGGTACCCGCCCCATCCACCAATGTAAGTGGGTGGTATCCGCCCCTGTCCCATGGCTGTAGCTGAGAGGAAAATAAAAAATGGAAAAACCAAACTGGGATCAGACTTCAACTCAGGCGTCCTGAGAATGAAGTAAGATCTAAGATCAGCTCAAGTCCCCCTCCTTTCGTCGAGGGATGGGAAGAGCTGTGACTGCGCTGTTGTTGGTCCACCTGGTAGACCCCAGATGACATTTTTGCTCCTTCTCTTCAGGAGCAAAAATGTGCCTGCCATTGCCAGCACAGCCCGAGGACGAACCCCGGGGTATCTGTCGCAAAGAATGTAGCTCAGACTACAGCAGTGAGAACAGCAGACTCACTGTGAAAAATTGTGGCAGTATCAGTAGTGGAAAGCTGCGCTTCTCATGGCTGGCCACTGCCTGCGGCAGCCAGCCGGAGGTGCGTGCTGGTTGGCGGAAGAATCACAAGCCATGGTTACCTTTCTAGAGCTTTATTGAAAGAGAGAGGGAGGAAGGGAGGGAGGGAGGGAGGGAGGGGAGGGAGAGAGAGAGAGAGAGAGAGAGAGAGAGAGAGAGAGAGAGAGAGAGAGAGAGAGAGACCACGCGGAGGGAAGAGAGAATGAAAGTTGGAGCCAGAGCAGGGCCTTTGGAAATGGCTGCTGCCAAGGAGGAAGAATCCGGAAGAGGAGCTGAAGGAACAGATGCCCTAGGAGTAGGGGTGGGTGCCGGAGGTCGGATAGGTGGAGGTTCATTAGCAGCATCTAGAGTCAGAGATTCCTGAGTCAGAGAATCTGCCGGTTTAGGCATAGCTAGGAGCACATGAGCAGGGGAGAAGGAATCCAGAAGAGACAGTTTAACACTGAGAAGAAAGCTATGATCGAGAGCAACTCTTTCCATTTGCCTGTTCACTGGCCGAAATTAGATAACTCCTGTAAAATAGCAGGATTTTTTGTTATTTTCTAAAGCATACTTGGGCCATCTCTCAGTACAGAGACGGATAAGCTTAGGAATCTTTAAGTAAAGCTTCAAGAAGATCAGCCTAAGGGAGAGGAAGGACTGATTGGGTTGGAAGCCTTATTTCCCATGTCTGCAGCAGAGAGGCACGAAAAAAAAACACCAAAAAACAAATGTGATCTGGAGCCAAACCCCAGGCGTCCCCGAGGCCAAATATGGACCTGGGCACTAACCGCTCCCGAGCACGGAAAACCGTGCTAGCTTCACACAGCCCCAGGACGCACCCGATGGTGGTGGTCCTATCTCAAAAAATATCTCAAGCTGCAGACGTGGGAGCTGGCTGGAAATTTAGGCCTGCGATAGGGGCCGACCATGGCCAGGGGTTCCCCTGGTTTCAAGAATAACCAGTAAGGCGCCGGACACTCAGTGGTCATTCTCACGGATTCAGGAAACCATTTACGCTAGCTGAAAAGTGAAAAACTCACCAAAGGAGTGGTGTTGGGTGCAAGGTTGTGCAGCCAGGTGAATGGACAGTGGTCTGTCACATACCGAGTAGAGTCCCTGGTTCCCGGGTTTCCAGGTGCAGGTCTCCCAGAAGCGCCGTTCCATCATGGCACCAAAATGTTAGTTATTTTGGCGCTCTTATCCTGAGAGGAAGTGTCTGAAACACAACAAATCCACAGAAGAGTTTTTATTAAGATAGGAGAAAAGAGACAGACGTGACAGGCCTGTGAGAAACACACGTGGTCAAGAGAAAGGAGAGACCTGCAAAAATGGCGTCGGCTTTATAAAGGGTGGGCCGCGCATGTGTACAGGAACGCATGTGGCTACTCCACGCATGCGCATAGAATACATGGCTGTGCGCGCTTTATGCAACCATGTAAAGCCACGGAGTCCTAGTCACGCGAGATGTTTTGACCCAGAAATGTCTATTTTGAACCGGAAATAACTAGGCGGAAGTGTCTAGGTCCGCCGGGCATGCCCATCTGTGTGGGCATGTTGTGACTTCATATCATGGGTAACAGAAGCCTGCATACATAAATGATCCATACATACCTTAGGAGAGTCAAATCAGCAGCTTTGCATGGAGCGGCTGAGTCCCCTGAAGGGAAATCAGATATGCCAATCCTGAGCTTTTGGCACCAGATGAACAACAACAACAACAAAAAAAACAAGGACACAACTTCTCCTAGGTACAGTGATGTAAAAGGTTTATTGTAGATATTAGGGGGAATTCATCCAGAGGCTTCTGGAAGAGTCCATATTGGGGGGGGCACAGTGAGAAAGGAAGAGAGGAGAAAGGGAGGCTAAGAGGCCACCAACCCAAAAGGCCAAAATGGATGGTTATGTAGGGAAGATAAGCTGTGTGTAAGGGGAGTGAAGCTCAGGTTGGAGAGGCTGGGGTTAGGGGAGGGTATGCTAGCCAGGATGACTCTGTAGCAGGTATTGGTGATGCTGAGAGAGACTGGTAGCCTTTGATTTGTTAAGCAGGCACCTCAGGCATAGGTTAATAGAGGAGCCATATCCCCCTTTTGCCACAGGTAAGGAGAAAGATTCCTTTTATTTAAAAAGGTAAATAAAAACTATCTTTTTAAATCTCTGAGGGAATGCTGGCTTTTGTCTAAATGTCAGACTTTGGGAAAAGGAATTTCTTGAGATCTAACATCCTGCAAGTTTTGTCTGATCACCATACATGAGCCTTGGCAAGTACACACCCACCTGCACACAAATAAACAAACAAACAAATAAATAAATAAATGTAATTAAAAAAACAAAAATGGAAATAAAAATATCAGTGTTGCTTAATTAAAAAGTAATATTATGTTTAATGAATTGAACCATAAATTTTACCTTCTTCCTAATTACTGCTTTTATTTTAATTCATTTTAGAAATACAAGCCTGGTCGATGTGATGATATTTTGAAATGGAAACCTCCAAGTCTGAACTCTGTGGATTTTCGACTTAAGATAACAAGAATGGGAGGAGAAGGGTAAGTTGTACTCCAGGCCCAAATGGGGATTTTGTTTAGTTTTTGAAATCTGGTTTTACCTTGTAGCCCCAGCTAGTCTTGAACTCAAGATCTTATTGCTTCCCAAGTCTTGGGATTATGAGCTTGTATCACCATACCTGGCTATCTTCATGAGGTTTCACCCCACCTCCTGTCCGATTTGCATGAAATTATATTTTATTTAAGACTTTCCTGTTTATAGGCTAGTTTACATTACTCTGAAAAAGAAATTAAAACATTTTTTACATATATATCTCATTTTTACATAGCATTTACTTTTTGTATATATCTAAGACTGTCAACAAAGCTTTTTTCAAAATTTAAAGCTTTCAGTATAAAATATAGATGTTACTAAAAATAATCTCATCAATCAAATTCTCCATATGAGATAATTGGTTTTATAACCACAGGCACCGAATCAGTGAGTTTTTTCATTTGAAGGGTATTTGTCTATACTTTATTAGGGGAAGTTTTTCATTATTGAACTAGAGTTTTCATAATATTCACTTTTTTCATTTTCTACCTATTATTAATGTTGACTCCTATTGTAAAGGATGTTTTTGTGTGAATGTTTATTGTATTTTCAAAACCTTGTTTTTTCATAAAGTTTAAAATCTTAATCAAAGTAAATACAACAAAATAGGAAATATTTAATTGAGGAAAAAAGGAGGAAGTAAATAGGATAATGATAGCAAAGGGATAAAGTTTGCAGGGCATGCCATTGAAGTTTGTTTTGTCTGTCAAAGGTAAAGTACAGATGCACCTTTATAGATGACAGAAACAAGAGCATATTAATGATTGCAAAAGAGAATATAAATATTCAAAAAGGGTGTTGTGTAATATAGTGAATCCTAAGTAAAGAAAGGTGCTTGGTTAATAATGTGCATTAATGCTAGTTTTTAAAATTAAAGTGTTTAATATTTTATACTTTTTGTGACTTAAATACCATTGTACTTAATAGCAAAAATTAGTTAAAGAATAATTTTCTCTGGTTCCTGAGTTCATATTCAAGTCTCTTTGTTTGTTACTAATCATGGATAGGTAATTTTATTTATTTGTGTGTGTGTGTGTGTGTGTGTGTGTGTGTGTGTGTGTGTGTGTGTCTGTGTGTATGTGTATAGTTTTCAGAGGACAGCTTGTAGAAGTCAGTTCTTTAAACATGTGGGTCAGCAGGTTATCAAGTGTTGGTGGCAAGAACTTCTACCTGCTGAGCTATCTACCTAGCCCTATAGATAATTTTAGACTATAGGAACAGGTTGTAGATACAAACACACACCTGCATGATTGGGAGGCTCTTTATGAAAATGATTTATTTTGTCTACATTTTTGATAAATATTGAGTCAAGTTTATTTTTTCTGGTGTAGTGTTTGGTATATTAACATGCTGTCTAGCTGTGGAGGGTGTACTCCAGTAAGCAAGAATGGAGACTTAGTGAAGACCACCCCACTTCAGAAACAGTGCATGATGGAGATTATTCTGGGGGGCCATTTTTCAGAAAACAGAGATATTTATAGTTATTTAGAAACTTCTATTTTGCTTTGCTTTGCTCTTTTGAGACAGAGTCCTTCTCTCTAGCCAGACTGGCCTAGAACTAACGGAGAGCCTCTCTCAGCTTCCTTAGTGCTGGGATTTTAGGTGTGAACCACCACATCTGGCCTTGGAAAGTAAGATTTGTTTTAAAAGGTGTATTTACTTTTTATTTTATGTGTATGTAGAGTGTCTAAATCTCTATATGTGTACCATATGCATGCCTGGTGACTGAGTTAGTCAGAAGAGGCTATCAAATCTTCTGTAACTGCAGTCATAGGTGGTTGTGAACTGCCATAGAGATGTTAGGAACTGAACCTGGGTCCCTGAACAAGGAGTAGGTACTCAGCAAGTGTTGTTAACTGGTGAGGCATCTCTCCAGAACACTGGCAAGTAAGATTTCACCAAGAAAGTAAAATTTATTAAACTACTTGATTATTATGTTTTCTTCTTTTTCTCTAATACTATGTTTATAATGTTTTATTTGTGAATATTGGCCATTGTGTCTTGTTTTTGTTGTTTCATCCAATTTTGAAAAACCTTAAGTTTTGGTTTTTATAGATCATATGCTTGGCAGTAACACTTAAAAGCCACCTGAGGATAAAGAGAATGCCCATCTCTCTTAAGTTGCAAAAATTGTTAACTATTTTCCTGCAATTATCTATTATAATTTGATGTAGTAAAATGTAACCAAATCTTTTTTTATATTTTTTTCAAATTTTTATTCTTTTAAAAATATATGCTTCTTAAAAAAATGCATTACATTTTAAATATCAAAATGTCACTGTTTAATGTGACTTCTTGATTTATTTAAGGTATATCAGTGTAGGTAGTTTATTTAAGACAGGTGCCAATTAAAAATAATGATATGAACTATTACATGGTAACTGTTATATGAAGTATTTGTTAGCCAGAATGTTTTTCCATGTAAAGAATGTTATGTGATACATATTTTAACTATATAAGTGAGGCTATGTCTAATGTTCCACAGCAGCTCAGTTGCTACAAATATGCCTGTTCTGAAGGGAGAATAGCTGGAGAGACGGCTCAGTGGTTATGGGCACTTTTTTTGCAGGGTATCCAGATTTGGTTGTTACCATCCACTTGGTGACTCACAACAGTCTGTAACTACAGTTCTAGGGGATCCAGTATTGTTTTTTGACCTCTATAGGCTCCTGCACACACTTGGTACACAGGCATGCACCCGGTCTCTCTCTCTCTCTCTCTCTCTCTCTCTCTCTCTCTCTCTCCCTCCCCCCCCCCACCCCTTCCCACAACACATATGTTTAAAATGTGGCACTGCCTGAATATAAGGAGCAGGACATATACAGTCAAGCGAGGCAGAAATATTAAAATGCCAGCAGATAACTTATTATATTTTAAAAATTGATTCCAAATATTTCTAGGAAATTTAAAATGGAAGTGTGTTTTGAAAGGTATAATACCAATTTTTGAAAATGTCTGCAGTGAGTTATTTTAAGTGAAATTTTTAGGTTTTCTTGGTATGACTGAGTTTCATTTAGGTGGTATAATACAGTAATAATAGTTGTGTTAGGTCCATGTTCAATATGAAGAGAAAAATCTATTCTGTTACATTTATTACCCTGCTGGTAGCAACTAAAAATCTGAAGTTGGTCTTTCCAATTCTTGACCATTTTTGAAAAATGGAGCTATATTAATCTAACACCATTTCATCATGGCCTAAAATAAATTTTGTGTATCTTAACAATTTAAGTGTTAAATTTTATAAATATAGCCTTTAAAAATCCATTGTTTTGAAAATACTATGGTTTCATACTAAGTGTTCTATAGTCCAAATCCATAGTTAAACCATGAACTACACACAGATAAGCTCCGTTTTGGAAATTGTAAACTCTTGAATGCAATATCATTGACTTATAGTGAAGGGTTTAGATTTGTTGTATTGCACAATAGTTAAGAGCACTGATTTGAGAGCCAAACTGCTTGGATTGAAATTGTCTTGCTGTAGCTCTATGGCCTTTGGCATAGTGCTTTCTCTCTGTGCCTCTGTTTTGACATCCGTGTCTAGTTACTTTCCTCTTGCTGTGGTAAAACACTATGCCCAAGGTACTTTTAAAAGGAAGTGTTTAATTTGGGGCTAATGGTCTTAGAGTCCAGGACCATCATGGAGGGGCTATGACAATAGCCAGGCAGGCATGACACTGGAACAAGGAGCTGAGAGCTCACTCACACTCGGAGATAACCAGGAGGTATGCCTGGGGGCGGGAAGGTGGGCGGCAGAGAAACTGGGACTGAGGATAGCCTTAGCTAGTCCTTCTCAAACAGTTCCACTGACTGGAGACCAGTGTATTCAAAACATGAGCCTATGGGGGTCATTCTCATTCACATCACCACAGTTGGTAAACTGGAAATTGTCTTCGTAGGACTTTTATGAGGAATACATGTGTAAAATAGAACAAAACTGGGTACATGATGCATTTAGATATTTGCCACTGCTTTTCTTGTGATTTGATTAAATCAAATAGAGTTAAAAGGCCATATTTCTTCCTTGTCACTCCTGTTGAATTACCTGTTCTTTGGTGTATTGTGTAAATAACTCTCTCTGTGAACCGTTTCCTGTTTGCTTCCTCTCTCTGTTAATTCATATAATTATGAATTGCTGAAAGAGACTCTGTTAGTTACTTTTCTTTTGCTGTGATTAAAATATGATGAGAATAAAAAGAAAGCTTATTTTTGCATGTGGTTCCAGTCCATAATGGCAGGTATGACATGACTGCAGGTGGCTGGAGCAGGAAGCTGGATGATTACATTTTGTTGTTGGCACCCCAGGAAACAGAGAAGGCAAACTGGAAGTGGGGCAAGGCTATCCATTCTCAAGGCCTGCCTCCAGTGATGTATGTCAACAACTCCTTCAAACAGTGTCACCAACTGGGGACCAAGTATTTAAATACAAGAGCCTGTTGGAATGTTTTTTCATTCAAAATACTGTAGAGACCACTGGTTTTTGAAAACAATTTAAAAAGAAAGTAGTAAGTAATGATGTGTATAAAATGAAAGCCTATAAAATATACTGAGTTTGACAGTGTCAATTTGTCAGAGAGGTTGGTTGTTCCTCAAAGTGATAAGTATTGACTTAACCAGAAGGACTCACCCATTCTTCTTTCAGGCATATACTGAGGAGAAATAAAAACTGTGTCCACACAAAAAGTTAGACTTGAATTTTCTTGCCAACAGTGTACATAAAAGCCAAAAGGTAGCCAGGCAGTGGTGGCGCACGCCTTTAATTTGTGAGTTTGAGGCCTGCCTGGTCTCCAAAGCAAGTTCCAGGAACGGCGCAAAGCTACACAGAGAAACCCTGTCTCAAAAAAACAAAAACCAAACAAGACAAAAAGTCAAAAGGTCCAAGTAGTTCAGATGCCTGTCAACTGATGAGAAGGTGATTGCAAATAAAACAGCTTTTATACGGAGTGTGCTCGCCAGTGAATTGTTTTAAGCAGAGGGCCTCTGGATCCTGAAATTCCTCTTGATGTAATTTAATAAAATAGTGTATGTCCAATGTTTGGACAGCTGCCTGTGACATAATAATTACTTTTTTTTCTCTTAAAAACTGATCACTGTGGATTAGACTATAGCTGAGAGCAGGAGAACCATGTGCTGTGGATGTATACTGTGAGCACTGGTTATGCAACATTAAGGCAGGAAACTCTCATAGTACTTCAAGTTGATAGAGAAACCTAAGAATTTGCTGATTTATATTTTTATAGAAGAATGAAGAGATTATGTTGATTTGCCTTGCTAAAGATAACGGCTAGATGTGATTGGCATAACAACCTGATTAAATTGTGATAATTCAATGATCATTCTATGTCTTTTATGATGGAACTAATCTCGGCAGTTCCTATGCTATATTACTTTAGATGTATTCTTCTGGTAGGGAAGGTAAGTTGTAGGTCTTTCATTTTGCCTCCTAGAATGATGACTCTTACTCTAAGGGTCAGAGAGCCAATTTGTGAAAATTCTTCCATTTGCCAAGTATTTTTCATTATATATCCAGTAATCGGGAAATAAGTAGAAATTCTATTTGTGGACATATCAGTCCATATAAGGTTTGTTTTTTGCTTGATAGATGCAAACATAATAATTGTGCCATATGAATAATTAGGCTAAATATGTTTCAGTAATGTATACATTGTATAATGCTTAAGTTAGGGCAAGCATGTCCTTATTGTGAAAAGATACAAAAGTGTGTTTTCTAACCTTTTCAAATATATAGTTCATTATTGTTATCTGTGGCCGAACTCCATTGGTGTAGCATATTTAATTCTTCTTCCCATGTAATTATAACTTAGAATCCATTTACCAGTCTCTCTGCATCTTTCTTTCCCCTCTCCTCTTCCCATCTCCTGGTAATTAGTATTCTGACTTCTCTGGAATTAACTTTATGTTCAACATCTGTGTGAGGTCATGTGGTACTTACCTTTCTGTGCTGTGTTCCACTTAATAGGATGCCTTCCATTTCCATCCACATTACAAATGACAGAATTTCCTTTTTGAGCCCCAAACCAGGTTATTATCTGACCATTCTTAAGTTCTCTGTTTAGCTAGGAGAATATGATGACATCTTTATCCTTCACAATTAGTATCTATTTAAACTGAGTGTCTGGTAATTTCCAGGTGGTCTGGGTGGTTTTTTCTTTGTTTGTTTTGTTCAGTGTCCAGTTACTGGTAAATGCTGTCAGTCTGAAAGTAGCTGCAGGATTTACAGTAAGGGTGGTACATTTTAAAAGGCCATATAGTATTAAGGTTTGGCCTATACATTCTCTTGTTTTAATCATTCCATTCTGTCACTCTACTGCAAAATTTAACAATAAGTCTGTCTTCAAGAACATGGCTATGGTTTCAATGAAGCTTTATTTGCAAAGCTAGGTTTCAGGCCAGATGCAGTCTGTGATCATAGCTTTTCACCTGCAGTTTGTTTATATTGCATACTTGTGACAGTGTTGCAGGGTCTTCCTTCAAGAGGAATCTGGCCTTTTCCTATCAAGAGGCCCAGGTATGTTTTTTTACATAGTATCTGAGCCTTAGAAGATAAGAAACATGGACTAAATAGCAATAGTAATGCTTTTGCTTTCGGTTCAAAAATGTCCTCTGCATTAAAGGATGGCACATACCTTTTAATCGCAGCACTCAAGAAATAGAGGCAGGTAATCTCGGTGAGTTAAAGGCTCTCCTGGTCTATCTACATAGCGACATTCAGGGCAGCCAGGGGTGTGGAGAGAAACCCTGTCTTAACCCCTCTGCACAGTGTCCTCACTGACTATTGTACTTTTTTCTTTTGCTTAGATTTACTTAAAATGCAATTTTTAATTAATTTTGTTTTTTATGCTTGTTTGAACTAATGTTACTGTCTTAAGTAAAAGCACTATGTTGGTAAAATATGCAATATTGAAAAATGTCCTTGCGTAAGAAAGAATTGATTCAGTAAGATATAACTAATGATAAACTGTGTAGGGTAAGCCTTTGTTTTGCTGTGCTCTTGTTTTGAAATGAATGCCCAACAGTTTTAATTTTATTATACTTTAAATTACTTGAAGAAGTGGAATTTGGAGATTACAGTACCAAAGCATTATAAAGAATGCTTAGTGATTGCAGTGATTGCCATGACCTTGATCATATACAATCCAGATTCTTTCCATACTTTCTGGACCTTTCCATATCTAATACCTTCTTTTCCCTCCTTATAATCTTCCTCCTCCTGCTCCTTCTCTTCTTCCTTCTCCTTTTTTTTTTTTTTTTTTTTTTTAGATTCTTTTACAACTCATTGGACACACCCTGGAAGAAAATCCCTATCCACCAGCAACCATCTGTTGTCAATAGCTCCTTAGCCAGGAGTTGAGCCTAATGAGACCCCTTTGCATTCCTCTTGGAATGTTGACTGGTGCCAGTCTTGTGCAAGTAGCCATAGCTGCTGTGAGTTTTCAAATGAAAACACATTGTGTTCAAAAACCAGTTTTTCACAGAGCTCCTCCTCATACTCTCTCTTAACATTCTTTATACCCTTCTTCTGTGTTCTCTGAGGCTTGAGTTGTTACAAATTTTCTGTTTAGGATTGAGCATTCAATAGTCACCTGTTCTCAGTCTTTTGAATGGTTATGAGTCTTGGCATTCACCGCACAAAGATGCTTCTCTGACTGACTTTGAGAGAAGCCGTAATCTCTGTGCATTAACATAAATGTTTAGAAGGAGCATTGAATACATGTCCACTTTGTAAAACAATAGCAGTAGGTTACATCTTAGGGCCCATGACTTCTCTTCTAAGCCATAGGCCATTGACTAGGTTGACAGTGCCATGCATGGATACCTTCCGGAGAACAGGCCTCAGATCCAATCAGAAAGCAGTTGACCCTGATGTCACTTTAGCACCAGTTGATATATCTCACCGAATTGGTTGAAATTGTAACTTTTAGCATCCTGTAGTGGACTGTGAATCCAGTCACTGTCACCTTTTTGTTTGTTTGTTTCTTTGTTTGTTTTGAGACAGGGTTTATCTGTGTAGCTTTTGGAGCCTGTCCTGGAACTCACTTTATAGACCAGGCTAGCCTTGAACTCAGAAATCTGTCTGCCTCTGCCTCCCCACTGCTGGGATTAAAGGTGTGCGCCACCACCGCCCAGCTGTCATTGTAACCTTTTATACTAAAATAGGAAGGCTACTTTTTTGATTAATCTTCAAGAGGACAGCAGGCTGAGCAGGTACTAGAGTCCCCCTGGAGCTTTGGATAATGGGTGGTGAGGTCCCTTTTTGAGATCAATAATCAGTTAGGATGAGTTCCTTTGCATGTGTTTTTTTTTTGGCATGTAATTCATACCATGCAAAGGAATTTGGGCACTGTATGGTTCTAAGAAGTTGGCATGAACTGCTGTACAAGTAATTTTCTAGTTGTGTAATCTCTGCCATGCAAATAGAGCTTATATAAATTAAAGTCATACAAATTGGGGCAAAGTCCTGTTTGATCCCAGTTCAGGTCTGGCCAAAGTGTCTTGGCATGGGGTTTTATTTCTGTGTTGTCAGGTCGCAGCATTCATTGTAAGACTGGAAGTTTAGGATTCCTACATTCAAGAAAATTTCTTAATGCAAACTAGCTCCATTTTTGTTTGTCTTTTATGAATGGCTTTTTTTCTTCTGTAAACCCCAGCACTAAAGATGTAGAAGCAAAAGGATCAGAAGTTAAAAAGGACAGCCTAGGCTACATGAGATTATAAACAGACTTTCTAGTCCAAGAAACAGGATCCCCAAACTCCTTTTTACTAGGAAATAGTTTATTGTACTAGCTGGTAAGATTGATGTCCAAAAGCTAGTATTGTAAACTATTTGGCACAGAATGAGGAGGGAGGGAGCTGTAGGAGAGACATGGTAATAAGTTCTTATGTCCAAATTGTTGGGTAGGTGCGGTGAGAGTGAGGTGGGTATTACTGTCCAGCAAGCATAGAAGCACATAAACATTGACCATGTGGCTGTTTCCTGTGTCTTCTTTCTCTTAGACCTTTGGGACCTCCTTCCTCCCACTAACACAAGACTCAGTTAAAAATAAATAAATAAATACAAAAACTCAAACCAAGACAAAAAAGCTGAAACCAAATCCCTCAGATGTTTGATCCTGGGCTTTAATCTGGGAGTATGAGGGTCATAATAAGCCAGAGACATCCCTTCTTCCTACCTTTCCACCTAGCACCACCATGACTTTCCTGCAGTATACTTGACCCCACATGAAAGGCACTTAGTTCCAAATAACAAACCAGTTGAAAACCCTCAAAACTCTGCCTCCTCAGTTTGCCATCTTAGCTTTAAAAAACAATGTGGCGAAGTATAAGTTATTTATAATCCATAGAGGTTTTTATTTTTCTTTCTTCTAAGCTTCAAGCCTAAGTCTTTTGGAATGACATAGGTTCTTTGAGAGTGACAGAGCCTCTCTCAGCTCTTGGTGAGCTAAGGTGCCAAAAAATTACAGTCACAGAAGCCCCCAAGTCAGTGGCTTCCAAGTTTGTTGTCTCACATCCAGTAAGATTAAGAAAACATAGACAAGAAGTGAATATAGATTTATTGAGGAAAACTCTTGATGGGGGGAATATGGGGAATACCATGCCATCTTGCCCAGTGGCCTCTTATGAATCTTAAGATGGGAACATAGAGGGACTGTGGTATCTTTATTGAGACTTATCAGTCTTTGAATATATTGTAGTCCTAACCGGTGTGATTTACATACCCTTTGTGCGACTCAGGGAACTGAGAGGTGATCATAAGTTGCTTGTGTAATCAAGAGAGTGATTATGATTATATGCTTGGGTCACCTTTGCCTGTTATCTCCTAGAGTTCCCTTTACTCTTTCTGTAGGCATCGGGTAAGGCATTTCCATTCTTGTTTTCAGACTGTGTCTGACTTATCGTTTACCATGAGCCTGTGCTCCTTACTGCTTATACAGAGCTAACTCCTATTTCAGGAAATATTCTGTAACTTAAAGTGTTTTTGTGAAAATGTGGTTGGTTTTATTTAAATATATATATAGTATTTAAAGTTATTTGGAAAATTAGAATTTATTATTTATTTTTAAAATTATGTTTGTGTGTGTGTGTGTGTGTGTGTGTGTGTGTGTGTGTGTGTGTGTAGATGGATGTGAATGTTTGAGTGTAAGTGCCTGGGGCCAGAAGTGTTGGATTCCTTGAAGCCGGACTTACAAAGGGACTTACCGTCTATCTTGCCCATTGGCCTCTTAAGGGTTCTTGAAAATGTAAACAAAACCTTAGTGTATATGAGGTTTGAATGACAATGGCCCCCATAGGCTCGTATATTGGAATGGTTGGTCTGTAAGTGGTAGAGTTGTTTGGGAAGGATTAGGAGGTGTGGCTTTCTTGGAGATGTGTTACTCTGAGTGCGCTTTGTTTCAGAAAACTCGTGTCAGTCCCTTATTCCATCAGTCCCTCCACATTCCTTATAAGTTGTGAGCTGCCATCTTGGTGCTAGGAACCAAATTCAGGTCCTCTGGAAGAGCAGCAAGTGCTCTTAACTACCAAGTTATCTCTCCATCCCCTTATATAAATTTTAAAAATTGTATGAATGCAAGTGTACATGTGACACAGTTTATGTGAAGGTCAGAAGATGATCTATGGAGTTGGCTCTCTCCTTCAAACTTTGTGAGGGATCTAGTGATGGAACTCAGGTTGTCACACTTGGCATGGTAAGTTTTTTTTTTTTTTTAACCTGCTGAGCTACCTCATTGGCCCCAGCCTCTTCTCTCTCCTTTAAAAAAAATTACATTTACTTATTTGTTTATATGTGTGTGAGAGCTCACATGCACTCTATGGTGTATATATGGGTACCAGAGCTTGAACTCAGATTGTCAGGCTTCGAGTAAGTGTCTACCTATTGAGCCATCTTGTTTGTCTTTAAGTTCTGTTCAGAACCAGTGTGCTAACTTACCTTGCTTTATTTCTTCTACCTTGTTTTTATTATTTTTTTTCTTTTTACAACCTGACCTTTAAAAAGTGTATGATTGCATTGATGTTAGTTGCATATTCCTCCATATTACTTGGAACCTATATGAACTTTCCATTAATTAATGGTATCTTTCCCTTCCTTGTACTCATAAGTAGATGCATATCTCTTTATTCTTTGAAAGAAGAGAGCAGCTCTTCCCCACTGCTCACTGTTCTGCGCCATACCTGGAGCTCGCTCTAAGACTTGGCCTTTCCTTAGAACCTTGTAGTCTTAGCAGTGCTTTTATCTTCACTTCCACTTCCCTCTACATTTTGTTAAAAAAAATTTACTGCAGCCTTGTCCCCAGAAAGTCCTTGTAAGTGTCACGACAACCTTAGTGTACATAGTGACTTGAGTGACAGTAGGCTAATGTATTTGAATGGTTGGTCCTTAATTCGTAGAACTGTTTGGGAAGAATTAAGAGGTGTGGCCTTGTTGGAGGAAATGTATCACTCTGAGTGGACTTTGAGGTTTCAGAAGACTCATGTCGTTCCTGTTCTATTCTCTCTGCCTTATGGTTGTGATTCAGAATGTAAGCTTTTATCTATTGCTTTGGCATCATGCCTGCCTGTCTGCCACCATACTCCCTACTATGATGGTCATGGACTCTAACCCTCTGGAGCTGTGAGCCCCACATTAAATGCTTTTTAAAAATGTTGTCTTGGAGCTGGGAGGTGGTGGCACACGCCTTTAATCCCAGCACTCAGGAGGCAGAGGCAGGTGGATCTCTGTGAGTTTGAGGCCAGCCTGGTCTATAGACAGAGATCCAGGACAGGCACCAAAACTACACAGGGAAACCCTTTCTTGAAAAACCAAAAAAAAAAAAAAAAAAAAAAGAAAAAGAAAATGTTGTCTTGGTCATGGTGTCTCATCACAGCAATCGAAAAGTAAGAAACTGTAGATACAAAAAGCCCAGTTTTCACCTCTAAGGAATAAGAGATGGTTTGTTCTGGAAACAAATATGGTCCAGGAACACAGATCCAGGCTATCCCAAATACTATACTTTGAAGTTTTAACGGTTGTAAAGTTTTGATAGTAACAGAAACGTGAGAGTCATAACTTAATACACTTTTCAAATATATTGGTGGTTAAGTTAGGTAGGCAGCTTATAACAAAATAGAGAAACTCCTGCTATAGGCCTCAGATGCTATCTAATGGTGTTCTTAGCTTTTGGGATGGTGGAAGGTACAGATTTGTTCTTTCATTCTCCCCAAAGACTTATGAAATAGTTACAGGGATGTTAAACCCACTGAGACAGAAGTACAGGGGTACTTAAAGGTTTAAGATAGGCCAAGATAGTTTGCCTTTTGATATAATATTCTACAATATTCTAATTTCCTGTATCACTGAAGTTCTTAGCCTTGAACTCACTCCCACTTGCACACCCACATCCACCCCCTGGAAACTTTAGTTCACAGTTACTTTGTTTCAGGCTATGTAGGTTTTCTCTTAAAATTAAAAAAAGAAAGTTTTTATTATTTAAAGAACACAGCTAGTGCGACAGACACTGTACTTTATTGTGAAGTTTATAAGGGTCTCTGTGTGTATATGCTTGTGTTGCTTGCTTGTCTGTATGTGGACTGTCCTCAGAAGCCAGAAGAGGACTTCAGATCCTTTGGAATGATTGCCACAGGAAATTGTGAGCTCTCTGATATGGATGCTGTGGGCAGAATCACAGTTCCTCCTGGAAGAGCAACAAATGCTTCTGGGCTTTCTTTCTAGCCCCTTCTCCCCACCCCCATGCTTGAGACAAGGTCTTACTATGTACATATTCCTGGCTGGCCTAGAGCTCTTTGTGTAGACCAGGCTGACCTTGAACTCACAGAGATCTGCCTGCCTTTGCTGCCTTTGCTTTTGTGATTAAAGGTATGTGCCACAATGCCTAGCATTTATTTTATTTTAACTATTTTTTAGATTTTCTTTTAAAGCTATGTGTGCATTTAATTAAAAAAAACCTAGTATACATTTCCAGCCAGCTTACCATTTCCCAATTTAAATGTAAGAACATTTGTATATTCTAAGATGCATGGCCCTTCTAGGACATTTTCACATCCTTGCTGTTTGTGACAAGAAACCCAGGTGAGGAAAGGCTTTCTAGTCTTCCTGTGCAAACGAGTTTTAGATCCATTAATCCTGATACTGCTTTCATTCAGACTTTTTACTCTTCTTTCCCCTTAAGTAAACTTTAAATACCATTCTGTCCCTAGTCTTTAGATTTTAGAATTTTGGTGATTTCTTTTGGTTCACCAAATCCAAAATCTTTAGATTATCCAAACCAAGCTATTTTTATATTGGTCTTAAAATTGAAGAGTTCCTATTTATTCCTAAAATGTGTTTCTCTGATTTTTTTTTAAAGGTGAAAATATTTTCTGTGATATTACACTAGCTTACTACAAAATCTGTTGTTAGAATAACCTTAGTGAAGTGAAACCATGTTTTAGTCCAGTGGCTTATGTTTGATATAATTGAATATGGAATTTAAAAATTAAGCTTGTTTTGGTTTTTTAAGATTGGGCCCAAAGTAGTATTTTAATTACTATATACCCCAAGTTCAAATTCCTGTTTATATCTTAAGGATAAAAGGAAAAGAGATTTTAGCTTTTTACCCAGTGTGCATTTCTAACATAAAATAAAAAATAGGTTAAATAGCTTTAATTATTAAAAAATTGTTTCAAAATGATTAGTGATATAATTGTATTCCTTTAACTTTCAATGTCTGTGTTGAATGAAGTCATTTATTTTGTCTTGAAGAGTTAGTTATAATGAGAGGATATTTAATATCCTCTAACATATGACAGCTTCAAAATATAAATATGGAAATTTATTATGAAAAGAAAGGGCACATCATTGTTAATGCAGGCCTTTTATCTCTGGGAAATGGAACTCATATCAAGCTCTGAGTCTCAGGGGAGAGTATATGTGGGAGGGATGAGAGAGGCTTGCTTCATTCTTTGTGTACCTCTGAAAATTATCTTAGCAAGCTAGACTGCCAGGTCTTTAATAAAGGGGTAATAGGGACAGTTATAATTCAAGATTTTTGTAACACCATGTACAGTGGAGGAACTAGTAGTTTGTAGTGCTTTAATTTTGTTATATTGGTTCCTGATGTTTATGACCTTTGTTCAAAAAATATTTTTTCTCATAAGCAATGTGTTTCAGTAGGAACTTGGGCTTTGGTTCTTAGGCACATGTTTACCACAACAACGTTGTTTGGTAAGAACACTACAGATTTAACCATTGTGTTTTTATGAAATTACTGCCTTGTGTTCTTTTAATTAAAAACTTCTGTCAACTTGAGGGTGAGGGTATCTATATTTACT
Organism: Onychomys torridus; assembly: GCF_903995425.1. Taxonomy (NCBI): domain Eukaryota; kingdom Metazoa; phylum Chordata; class Mammalia; order Rodentia; family Cricetidae; genus Onychomys; species Onychomys torridus. Next base: position 55,387,365 of record NC_050444.1, read on the forward strand.
AACATTGGAAGATATTTTATACTCATACTGATAAACAGAATCTACTTCAGATCACATAATCATCTTTCACTCACCAAAAGAAATGTAGACCTGCACCTTTTTAAAAATTACATTTTTCATTAATTTGCTTAAAAATGACAAGTTGTATAACAGATCTATTTTTACTGACCACTTGTAGTTATATAAGTTCCTTAGATATAAAATTTCTCCCTTTTCACTAGTATCCTCATTTTTATATTTTATTTATATTTAAAAATTGCATGGGTATTTAAGTGTGCATTCATTATAGGAAGTATAGGACATGCTAATGGTCTTCAGGGAATTTAGAATAAATTAACTGTAAATTACATGAATTCATTACTAAAGAACAAAGACCTTTTCATCTGTTTCAGGATATAATTTATGAATAGGAAAAAGATTACTATTCCTGCTTGTCTTTCAAACTTTTAGTGTAAGTAGAGATGCTAGTTATAGCTGATTTATCACTATTCATTAAATACCCATTGAGAACCATCAGTGTATTGTTATGTACAGGAAATAAAAAGATGCATGAGCCCAGCCTGCAGGAATGAGTGCCTAAGACAATAAATACAAATAACTGTTATATGGAAAAATGTTAGCCTGCTGCTGTGAATATAGTACTACAGATGCCCAGACAATTCTATATCTTAGAATGTATAAAAATGAAATAGGAAGATGTTTTAGTTGCTAGACAGAACACAAAGTAAAGGTGCTTTGGTTGAAAAGAACCTGATAAATATGTTGGAATTCATAAAAGAAAAATGTAGTGGGCAAGAGGGCATAAAACTTTGCTGTGATTACGGAACTCATGGAGTTCATGGAAATGGAGATTTGAATAAAATAGACCAAGACTTGATTGTGACAGACCCAGAAAGCAGAGAATTAAAGCTTACCTTAGAGAGTTAATGACTTTTAAACAAAGTGAAGAAGTAAGGGATCAGTTGTTAAGACATCCTGGTAGGAGCCAAAAGAGGTGAAGGAGGTGAAGGTAAATCAAGGGACACAACAGATCAGACAGCACAGGATTGGTCATAGCGGTGAGGGTAGACAGAATAGGGGGAAATCGTATCGGCTTTGGTGTCAGTGATGGAGTGCCTCTTTGATGAATTACTTGATAATGGAATGCTTTGAACCTGGCACCAAACACTGTGTTCAGGTTCTAGTTATCAGCTCTTCTTGGCAATGACACCATCAAGCTGCACTCTTTTGGGAGACCACTTCTGCTTACTGCTACCTCTGATAAGGAGCTGTAGATGAAGAACTGGTTTTCCCTCATCTCACAGGCTTTTGTCCTGTATGTGCAGCTTGGTGGATGCTTCTCTATTCTCTTGTGACATCATTTTTCCCCTTTAAATTTTATTAATGCACCCCTGCCCTCCATGTCTTTGTGTGATTGTGTGTGTGTGTGTGTGTGTGTGTGCGCGCGCGCACACATGTATGCAGTTGCCTGTGAAGGCTAGAGGACAGTTTTGTGACTTTTTTTCTTCTCTATGCTTTTCCCAGCTCTTAAATACATAGGCTGCCTTTATAATGTTGCATTTTTTGAAAAAGCTAATGCTGGCTTTAGCAAATTCTGGTGTGTTGTTAGAGAAGAGAGCCTGGCAAGTATGGGGAAGGAGCAGACTAGAAATTACCTTTTAGAGATGATACTTACGAAGAGAGAGAGGGTTAGCCAGGTGTGGTGCCACTTGCCTTTAATCCCAGCACTTGGGAGACAGGCAGGCAGATCTCTGAGTTCGAGGCCAGCCTGAGCTACAGAGTCCGGGACAAGCAGAGAGACATAGAGAGACCCTATCTTGAAAAGTCAAAGAAAGAGTGTCGTGAATATTTTTCTTAGGCTGAGGACTTAGCTCATTTTGTAAAGTGCTTAACATGTAAGCATGAGGACCTGACTTTGTCCCCAGAACTCAGGAAACCAGTGTGATGCTGTCATTATTCTAGTACTTGGGAAGCCAAGATGAACAGGTCCCTGTAGTCTACTAGCCAGCCAGTGGCAGCAACATGACTCATTGAAACCATGGGGTGGTTAGCTTGGCTGTGCTACAGTGCCAGCCTATAGAATGCATCCCACTGTCTTCATTCCCACCCTCTCTGCTTTCTCCCACACTGGTCATTTTCTACTGCGGTAATTACATCATCTCTTTATCAAGCAAATAACTCAGCCTTATCTTTAGTGTTCTCTTAGCACTCCTAGTGTTTTACAGTTTGTACAGAACAAACAATTTCCAAATCTGTAAGTTGTGGTGCCAGTTGCTTAACAATTCCTTTCTCTGTCTGGGTCTCTTGCTGACTCACCCACTCACTGCATGTGCTTTTTCTTCTGGTAATAAAGTACTCCTGAGCTGCTAGGTTGTCTCAGTTGCATTGATTGCACATTCTGTAGTGTCTATACATTCATACACAGCCATAGTATATCTTATTAGATCACCTATTTCTCCTCTGGGACTTATGTCAGTCTGTACATTTATTTATATACTTTTTAATTCATTAAAATACTTTTGTAAAAACACTTGAAAATAACATAATGCAGTGAAATTGACCAAACCCAAAGCTTATAAATTGTGATGAACTTCTATCAGTTAAAAAGTAGTGATTCTGAAGCTATGGCAGACTTGCATTATCAGGTGCCAGGAACCTTTCCCTGTGAGCCATTACTCAGGCCCTCAACTTACTAGATACAATTTTTGAGATATAATTTTACTCTTTAGCCAAGTTGGCCTGGGCTATGTAATCCAGAATAGCCTCAGACTCAGAAGAATTCTCCTGCCTGTGCCTCCCAAATTCTGGGATTTCAGGCATGGATCATCATGCCCAGCTCAACCTCTAAAAGACCAACTTTTTAAGATTACATATCTAAGATTTTGTGACGTTATCTCTGAATCCTTAATTTATTTTACTTAGCATAGTGATCTTTGTTTCTGTTGGTGTTGAGACAAGCGCTTGAATTTCATTTTTATTAGTGGCATCTTATTTGCATATGTGCCGAATTTTTGTGTGTGCATCAGTTGATGTATGCTTAGGTTGTCTCCGTTTGTTAGCTATTCTTAACAGTGCTACAGTGGGAACATGCAGCTTACTTGACTATATACTTACTAGTAGATTACTGGATCATGGGCTACTTCTGCTCTTTACTTTTTGGAGGAGTGGTTGATGCTGTTTTCCTTTATGGCTATACTAATTTATTTTCTACCAACAGTGTACAGGAGTGTCCTGTTTTCCATACTGATAATAACCATTCTGATGGGTGAAGTAATACTTTATTGTATTTTAGTTGCATTTCCTTTATAGTATTCTTTTCAATTAACTTTTAAAAAATTACTATTTGTGTGTGTGTGTGTAAGATCAGGAGCCAACTTTGTGAAGTCAGTTTTCTCCTTCCATTTTTATATGGGTTCTGGGAATCAAACTAAGGTAGGCCAGGCTTGTAAGGCAAGCACCTTTGTCTACTGAGCCATGTTACTGGCCCAGTAATACTCATTTGTTATCCTTTTTTGTCCTTAGGATCAGTACTGATGGCCTTTCTTTCATTCACTGATATTCTCCATTCATTTTCTGTTTTCAAGATCATTGGTTTCTGTTGGAATTGTTTCCTTCTGATTGGTTAAAGACTTCAGTTTCTCATTCTCAAGAATGGTCTAAGATGGAAGCTTACTAATTTTAGTTCTTTTCAAAGAATTATTTCAGTGCTACAAATTTTCCTCTATTCACTGTATGCTGGCTAGCTTCTATGTTGGCTTGTCAAGAGGTAGGGTCATCTGGGAAGAAGGAATCTTAATAGAGAAAATTCATAATACTGACATGTAGACAAGTGTGTAGGCATTTTAATGATTGATGAGGGTGGGCTCAGCTTACTGTGGATGGTACCATCTTGAGCTGGTGGTCCTGGGTTTTATAAGAAAGCAGGCTGAGGAAGCCATGAGGAGCAAGCCAATAAGCAGCACTCTTCTGTGATCTCTATCTATCTATATCAGCTCCTTCCAGGTTCCTGCCCTGGCTTCCTTGATGGACTATAAGCTTTAAGTTTAAACCTTACCCCCTTCTCCAAGTTGTTTTTGGTCATTGTGTTTTATCAGGGCAGAAGAAACTCCATTTAAGACATACTGCCTTTACTACATCTCATAAACTTTGATGAATTGTGTTTTTATTTTAATTTTGGTCCAAAATACTTTAACTTTTTCTTTAACCTTTTATTTCCCCATTAATTTGAAGTATATTGTTTAAATTCCAGGTATTTGGGGATTTTCCAGCAGTCTTTCATTACTGACTTCTGCTCTGATTTCATTATGGTCTGAAAACATAGATTACCTTTTTTGTAATGTTACTTTATTTTTCATGGCTTAGAACATATTCTTTCTTGGAAAATGTTCCATATGAATTTTGAAAAACCAAACAAAAAACCACCACCACTTTTTCTGTCGTTGAACATATTCTATACATGTTTGTTGAATCTAGTTGACTAATGCTGCTGTTTACAAATGCTTGATCTTTTTCCCTTAGATCTATGAATCACTAAAAAGGGAATGTCGAAAACTTTCCAGTTGAGCACTCTTTTGCTGAGTAGAGTACCCTTGGGTGTCGAGACTTATGTCATTGTGATAGTAGAATTGGTGTCTTTTCCCTTTACTTTCATTAATTTTTGCTTTACTGTGTTGCTCTGCTTTCATTCTGAAGTTCTAGTTTTAGACACATGTATTTTGGTTATAGTTTTTGTTTATATTTTGGTTTTTAAATGTTATTTTTGAGACAGACTCATATGGCCTAGAACTCCTAGTTCAGCTTCTGCTTCCTGAGTGCTAGGATTACAGGCATGCATCACCATACCAGCTAAGGAACGTGCCTTCATGATGTTGCGTCTTCTTGGAGGACCGACCCCTTTATCTGTATGTAATGCCTTCCTCTTTCTCTGGCAATCTCCTGCTCTGAAATCTAACTCATTTGAAGTTAGTGTAGGTACTCCAGTTTTCTTCAGATCAGTGTTCTCTGGCTTTATTTCTCCATACATTTTATTTATTACTTTTAAAACTTATTTTGGGAGTGTGTGTGTATACGCGTGCAGGCATGTATGTACCACGTGGAGGTCAGAGGACAGTATTTATGGAGCATGTTTTCTTCTTGTACAGTTTCAGAGTTTGTTAAACTTGTACAACACATGGTTCTTCTTTTTCTTTTCTTTTCTGTTCTTTCCTTTTCTTTTCTTTCTTTTTTTTTTTTTTTTTTTTTTTGAGACAGGGTGTCCTTGTGTAGCCCTGACTGTTCTGGTACTCTCTGTGTGGATTAAGATAGACTCAAACTCACAGAGATCCACCTGTCTCTGATACTAAATGCGTATGTGTGCCACCAAATCTGGCCTCACAACAGATGCTTTCACCCTCTAAGTCATTTTGCGGGTCCCACCCATCTATTTATTTGTTTATTTATTTATTTATTGGGGAGGGGTTGAGACAGGGTTTCTCTGTGTAGCCCTGGCTGTCCTGGAACTCACTCTATAGACCAGGCTGACCTCAAACTCAGAGATCCACCTGCCTCTGTCTCCTGACTGCTGGGATTAAAGTCATGCACCACCACCGCCCATTTCCATCCTTTATTTTTAATTTATTTGTATCTCATGTTTAAAGTGGTTTATCTCTCTCTTTTTTCCTCCTCCCCTTTTCTTTTCTTTTTTTTAAATTTTGTTTTTTGAGACCAGGTTTCTCTGTGTAGCCCTAGCTGTTTTGGAACTCATTATGTTGGCCAGGCTAGCCTTGAACTCAGAGATTAATTGGCCTCTGCTTTCTCAGTGCTGGTATTGATCTAAATTAATTTCTTTTAAAGACAGTGTTCTGAATCTTTCTAATTCAATTTTTCTTTTATTTAGTCTTTCTTTTATTTAGGCCATTGACATTGAATATGAATTTTGATATTTTTAGATGAATGTCTACCATGTTTGTAGCTTTAAAAAATTTAAAAACTATTTTGTGTGTGTGCACACACACTTCATGGTATGTACAAGTGAGGGCCACCTGCAGAAATAAGCTCTTCCTTTCCATCATAGAACACTGTCAGGGGTCAGTGTTCTTACCCATGAAGCTATCTTGGAGGTCCAGTATCCTTTTTATAATTAAACAAGTCTTTTCTTTTTCTGATGTCCTTACTTGAAATACAACATTTTATGTTATTCCATTTTCTGAGATTACCAATAAAGACAAAGTGTGTCAGAGAACACTGATCTGAAGAAAGCTGGAGTACCTACACTAACTTCAAATGAGGTAGATTTCAGAGCAGGAGATTGCCAGAGAAAGAGGAAGGCATTACATACAGATAAAGGGGTCGGTTCTCCAAGAAGACGCACCATCGTGAATTATTAACTAATTCCATACTGATTTTGGTCTTTACAGTTCTTAAGTGATTACACTAGCATTGGCAAGACATTTGTAACTAATTTCTTCTGTTCAAACAGCACAGCAGAGTTTCATGGCAGTACAAGAGCTTTTTGACAGCATATTCTCAACTCCTCTGAGTTCCTTTTTAATGTTTTCATTTATCTCAGTTATCCATACGTTTTCCCAATTTCCTATGTTTTTACATTTTGCATGTTTTCCACTATTGTGAACAGTTAGTTATACCTTATGAAAAAAAAGATTTTGTACTATACTCATTTGCTCCTTGTCTAACATTTTTCTTAATGTTGAATTTCTGTCCTGTATCATTTTTCTCTTTACAGAACTTTTTAATACAAGTGAATTATTCAAAATACACTTCTTTTTAAAAAAAGAAAAGTTAATGTTTGGGTTTTGAGTAGGAGAAAGCTTGGGATAACTCCAGTTAATTTCTTTGTAGTGGCTGAGGTTACCAATAAAGACATAATTCATAATATAAGAAAATAGTGAGCAGGACAAAAGGAATAAATTTGGTTTTAGACAGAGTAAGTATGGATTATTATTAGAACTGGACACCAAATAGTCACTTATATAAATTTAGTATTTATTCTTGTAGGCCTTTTCTTTTGTCTTCCTCAGTGAGAGATAAAAGGTACTTCTCTAGAGCAGGCTAAAGTGGAAATGTAGCTCATCTGCTTTTCGGTGTTCACGGATATTTTGGTGTTGGTGTTGTCTGTTTATGCCCTGGCTTAAATTTAAATTAGGGGTGTGTGTGTGTGTGTGTTGAGGGTAGATTCAGGTTAATTGTGGAGGCCAGTAGACAGAGTGAGATCACTGCAGCCAGAGTTTTAGGCAATTCTGAGTCTTCTGACATGGGTTCTAGGAACTGAACCCAAGTCCTATATAGGAATAGCACACACTCTGAATTGCAGAGCCATCTCCCTGTATCTCCTATAGTGCTGCTGCATGTTTCTTTAGGAAAGAAGTTTCTATTTATCAAAGTTTTTTTGTGAATTAGTCAAATAAAGAGATAAGTAAAATTAACACATGAAGTTTTTCTGCCAAATCAGTTTTCAAATATATCCACATCCTTATAATAAACATAATTTATAATCTAGGGAAGGAAATCTGAAAAGTATTGTTTTAAATAATAGCTTCTATCTTTTAGAATGATTTCTATTGTTAACTAGAAATCAGTTCTGTTACCTGAAATTCATTTTGGATAATCACTTATCTTTCAGTTGTTCCCTTGTACCTTAGCTTAAACGAGCCTCATTTTTTATTATAAAAGCACAAATGTCTTGTGGAGCAGATGTGCTAGTCAAAACATTCCATCCTAAACTATTAAGTTGTCAGCGATATTGAGTCTGTTGCAGATATGAAGGTCAAGATGAGTCAGGTGATCTTTCAGAGTGGTATTAGAATTTTCAGTTTAGAGTTTTTAAAAGGGTTTAAATATGTACTCTGAATATTAAATTTAAAAGTTTTATATTACAATTTCACTGAACATTTTCAAATACCTACGTATTTGTATTTGAAGACTTAGTTTTCAAATACTTAATATTAATTAACAAACACATCTTCAGAAGGTGGGACTGTTTTTTGCATTTTTTTTTATATGAGGAAATTAAGAAAAATCTTGTGGTTTATTACTCAGCCCAAGAGCATTTATCTGGGAAAAGAGGACAAGATTAGAACTGCAAACTTTTAGAAATTTTATTTATTTTTATTTTATGTATATGAGTAGTTTGCCTGAGTGTGTGTATATGCATCATGTACTTGCTTGTTGTCAGTGGAAATCAGAAGAGGGCATCTGATCCTCTAGAACTGGAGTTGTAGATGGCTGTAGCTCCCATGTGGATGCTGGTTTGGTCTCACAGTTTGGCCCATGTTATTAATCTTTTTTTTTTTTTTTTTCCCCACAAAGAGAGTGAGGTTTGGGACTATCTAGTTAAAAACTAGTGTTAGACATAATCCTTAACTATCTGGTTTTAAAATTATATATATATATATATATATATATATATATAGAGAGAGAGAGAGAGAGAGAGAATGAGAATACACGTACATTTATACATGGGTAGATGTCATAGAACAACTTGTAAGAGTTTCTCCTTCCCTGTTGTGGGTCCTAGAGATGAAAGTTCACAGTTCAAATAGGATCTTTCATGGCCTCCTTTAAGGAGTACTTCCTTGCCACATGTTGCTTGGCCTTAGCAGCACTCTGAAATGGCAGAGGAAAAATTTATAGCCCCTTAGTTTTGTATCTTCCATGCTTCTGAAGCTTAAAAGAGTAGGAAGCCCTTTGGGCTCTTTCTTTTCTCATATTGGAGCTTTAGCTGGCTGGGGTTTTGACCCAAGAGATTCTTTTGTATCTTTCCAGTGAGAAGCAGGGGACTTTTCTTTAATGGCAGTGACCTCTTTAACAATTCTAGCCTCTCTTCCATATAGTCCTTGACTACAAAAATTAAGGTTCTAGTGTTCTTTTCTTCTCCAATCTACACAGTACTTTTGCTCACATCCCCCCTTCCCTGCCCCCCATCGTAGACCTGTTTAAGACCAGGTCACAGACTCAACATTATGCTGTCTTGAAATTTCCTTTAACAAAGACATTAGAAAACAGACAAATTTGTTGACAAATATCTCAGGAATGCCCTCTAGCCAGATTGCTAATAGAGTCTTGTTACCTTTTGAAACCTCATGAACTAGGCCTCCAGTGTCTGAATTTCAACTTAGAGTTTTAGAGGGAGAGTCTTTCATGGTGTGCAAGAAGGCATGGCAGCAGGCTGCTGAACCAGGGTACTTGCTTAGCTCATTTCAATCACAAACTAAAAGCTGAGGGAGAAAACAGGAAGTGGGCTGAGCCTATAAACCCCTCAGAGTCTTCTCCCAGTGGTATACTTCTCTAACAAGGCTCCTCCTCTTAAAGGCTTCCTGAAGTCTTCAAAGAGTAACAGCAATTGGGGACCATGTATTCAAATACTTGAGGTGTGGGTGGCATTGCTCATTCAGATCACACCAGTATCTATAATCTGGGTACTGGGTAGCTTACTAATTGTCTTAGTTGCTGTGAAGAGACAATATGACAATTGTAACTTATAAAAAATATTTAATTGGAAAATTGCTTACAGTTTCAGAGGGTGCGTCTAATGACCATCATAGTGGGGAACATGGTGGCAGGCAGGCAGGCAGGCAGGCATGATGTTGGTGCAGTAACTGAGAGTTTACATTTTATCCATAGGAAGGAGGCAGAGAAAGAGAGATAAACAGTTCTACCAACTGGGAACCATATGTTCAAATATATGAGCCTGTGGGTGGTCATTCTCATGCAAACCACCACACAAATCTAGCTCAATGAGTGAGCTCAAGATTCAGTAATAGACCTTACCTTAAAAATTAAGGTGAAGAGCAATTGAGGAAGTACTTGATACCTCTTCTTGTGTCAACACACTTGTGCATGCAAATGTATGTGCACTCCACACACATGGTTATTTTTAAGTAACCTTAACCAAGTATGTATATATCATATATATCCTAAAAAATTCAGTATACATAAATGATAAAAGATGACTTTTATGACTTGCATAGAGATGAGATTAGAAGTTTTTTTCTATAAAGAAGACAATTCCCGACCAAAGTGATTATTTAATGCATGTTCTCTCCATCTTCTAACTGTACTGTGCACCAAGTGTCAGGTCTTGCCTCCAAGACATTGATCTCCTACTTGTCATGTATATACTTCTCAGTATAGGTGGTGACTTTTAGGAGTTTGCTTTCTGATTGTGGCTAGACACGGCATGACAGAGTTCATCTTGGCTTGCAAAAAGTGTTTTCTTTGTAAGAATGTGAGAAGTTTGGTTTATCTTTTGATGAACAAATAGTTTTTTAAAATTTTATTTTTGTGCAAACATGGTAGCAACTAGCAGTGAGTGGCTGGCTCCTGAGCACTTGAAATGGGGCTGGTCTGCAGTGATATGTTGAAAGAATGTGATATGTACCAGGCTTTGAGATGTGATAAGGAAACTATAAAGTATCTCTTGATATTGTTTACCATGTTGGAATGATGGACTTTTGGAATATTTAGTTAAAATATAGTTACAGTTAACTTCATGTTTTTATTTGCTCCAGGAAAATTTTAAATTATATGAATATAGCTTGAATATATTGAAGCAATGCTGACAGCATTTTCCTTCTTTTCTTATTCAGTCTTAGTCTACCCTGAAAGCTATTAATGTCTTTTTTAATCTTTCAGATAACTATTTATAAATTAAGATTTACTCTTCCTTTCTTTGTTTTTCTTTCTTGTGGTATGGACGCTGAAACCCAGGGCTTTGTGTATGGTACGGACGCACCTGTCATCGAGATATACCCCAGCCCTATCTTCTTTTCTCTAGAGGTCACAGACATTGGCAAGTCATTTATTAAATGAATATGAATCATTTAGTCCTGTGTGTCTTAAAGAAGTGAATCTGTGGTCCAGTCACCTTTCATGTTAGTCTCTTTTCAAAGCAGGGCTTGTTCCTAATTCATATTGCTGTTTTAGTGTGCTTTATTGTTGCTGTGATTATACATTTATTATCAAAAGTAACCTGGAAAGGAAAGAGTTTATTTCATCAGTTTAGAGTCCATCACTGAAGGAAGGAAGGCAGGACCCCAAGCAGAGACTTGCTAGCTTGCTTCCAGGTTCTCTTTCAGCTACCTTTCTTATTTCCTAGGTCCTTCTCCTTAGGGATAATACCATCCACACCAGGCTAGGCCCTCTCATGTCAACTAGACATACCCACAGATCATCTGGTGGAGGCAATTTTTCCATAGTGGTTCCTTTCTGGGTGTGTCAGGTTGACAACCAAGACCAGCATTTCTGTTGTCAAAGTCTGAATCCCACAGTAGGATAAAAATTCCATTTACTCCTAAAAAGCACATATAACAAGGAAAATTCTGGTGGTGATTTTTGTCCTATCCACCCCCCTCCCCCAAAGATGTTTTTCTAGGTAGCCCTGGCTGTCCTCAGACCCACAAGAGATCTACCTGTCTTTGTCTCCTAAGTGCTGGGGTTAAAGTTATGTGCCACCACCACCCAGCAGAAAATTCTGTTTTTAGAAGAGAAAAAAATCATCTTGAAACTCTGAACTACTGTGTCAAAGGCTGAAATCTGCTTCATAACACTATGTCTGCAGGAACAGCCTGGTAGCAAGCAGCCAAAGGGCCAGAGTGGTGGCAGATCTCAGAGAGTACCAGCATTGATAGATTGTTTCCTGAATCCCTTCTGGACCAAGTAATACAAAAGAAGGAGTTATTTGTATGGCTTACACAATGAGAGGTTCCTGTTTGTCTCTGCAGAATGCAATGATATAGTGTTAATTTATTAGTGTGCTTTTAGAACAATTGCCAAATTCAAAGTTCTGGGTTTGCTTTCTATCACAACAACAAAAACAAGCCAGAGAAGCCATACTGAATGGTTACCATAGTGCACTAGCCCTTCCACATTGAATTGTAGGTCTTGATTTTATAATGTCTTTTAGTAAGGCACAATATTGTGAGAGCGAAGTGTTGTAGCAAAAAACACTGCCTGTGTTTAGAGGGCCCTTTTGTAATTTGGGGATGGTGATGACATTTATCTTCACTGGAAAACAGCTACCAATAAACTCTCTGAATTAGGAAAAGTGGTATCAGCTGCCACCTGAGATAGTTGTAGTGCCATACTTCAGAGAACTCTTAAAAGTATTTTCTAAGAAACATTTTTTATCCATTTCTTTGTCTAAAAGGAAAACAAACAAAAACAAAGACATTGCTACTTTTACCATGTCTCTATCCAAGTCATAAGAAAAACACTTAAACCAAATATGTGTTTCTTGATAGGTGATTTTTTTTTTTTTTTCTTTCTGCAGAGCCAGCAGCACCTCAGTAAATACAGGCAATGGCTGTAAGATGGATTGGTTATAATTGTCTGGCATATGCCAAATATAATGTCTGAGGTTTTTCATAGTTTATGATTATTTGATGCTTTAAAAGTGCCTTTTGGCTATAGTAGTTGATAGAATATGTGGTAATATTTTAATTTTGCTGAAATGTGATTTTTATTTGTATGTTAATAAAGTTTATCTAGAGATCAGAGGTCATTAACAGAGAGCCAGAAATAGAAGTCAGGTGGTGGTAGCCCACACCCTTAATCCGATCACATGGCAGGCAGAGTCTCTGTGTGGTCAAGGACACGGCCAAGCACGGTAACCCTTGAGTCTTTAATCCCAGTATCAACCATAGAGACAGGCAGTGACAAGGAAGTCATGTGGCTGAGCTTAGAGCCAATGAGAAGGCAGAACAGGAAAGCAATAAAACACAAGACAGAGGAAGAAAATCTCTCTCTCTTAAGGGAAGGACAGCAGTGAGTGAGTGGTAAGACAAGGTGGTCTTGGCTCTTTGCTAGTGCTCAGATCTCTTGGGCTTTTAACTCTGTATTTGGCTCCGTGTTTCTTATTTAATAAGACCTTTTTTTAAAAAAAAAATACAATTCAAACTTTTGAGATAAAAGAAACAAGTCTAGGGCTTCTCCTTATCCTACATGGATTTATACCCTGTAAATTTTATGATGGTGGAATAACAGATAATAATCTGTAGTATTTGTTCAGAACATCTCTTTCTGTTTTGATTGTGATTGCATTATAGCAAAGTCCAGCATAAGTGATCCAGATGCTTGATATTTGTCTATCTTGCCTAGTGTACAAGAAGATTGTTTGGAAAGACTTCTCATCAGATTCCAAATAGTGCTCACATTTCTTTTGGAGTATGCAGAGGGTGTTTTTGAGATAAGCCTCACTATGTAGCCCTGGCTGTCCTGGAACTTGCTCCATAGATCAGACTGGCCACAAACTCATAGAGATCAGTTTACCTCTGTCTCCCAAGTATTGGGATTAAAGACATACACCATCATGCCCAGCTACAGTCATGTTTCTTAATTTTAGGAGTTAAACTTTGATAGATTTCATCTTGTCCTTACATTGTTTACTATTGGTAGAGTGTAATGTGCTACTAGACCTTTTCCATTTCAGTTTTCATGTTGTAGTGTCATCATTGCTTTGAGACGTACATTGAAATTTTTGACTTGAGAGTTTATTTTATGGAAAAATAGCTACTCAGGAACTAAATTCTTATCTGTATTCTTCAAATGCAATTGTAATTGGAAAAATGAGCACTAACTACTAGTTTTGGAGAAGAGATTTGTCTCTGAGGTTCCAGATCTTTCAGCTTCTGATTAGCAGATGCTTTATTACAGATTTAATTTTTTCATTGTTTTATTTATTATTATATGTGCAAATGATGTGTGTGTGTGGGGGGGGTCAGAGGACCACTTTTGAAAATTGGTTTCCTTCCATTTGGGTTCTAGGAGTGAAATTCAGGCAATCAGGTTTTCTAGGTAAGTACCTTTATTCTCTGAGCCATCTCACTGACCTTAGCAGGGTAGTTTTAGAGAGTTCAGAGACAGATAATAAAAATTTAGACTGCTGTTCCAAATGTCTCTTACGCAGGCTTTGATGACTGACATCTGTAGTCTCAGCACCTGTAAGAGGAGGCCAGAGTGTTGCATAGTGAGTTCCAGGTCACTTTGGTCTGTAGTGTGAGACTTTGTTTCAAAATACAAAACAAAGCAAAACTGCTCCTATAAATACCTAATTTGGTGAACATGGTTTATTGTTTTATATTATAGATCTGTCATATGTAACTTTTGCTTATTATAATTGACAATATACATTAATAGGGTCTTATCTTCAGGGGATGTCCTAAAGACCCCCCTACCCCCATACACACTGGATGCCTTAAGCCTCAAGTAGAACAGAACCTATTATTTATGAAACATCAGGTCATGCATAAAATCTTTATGTGCTCTGACAGGCTTAGGATAAAGTTCAATTTGAAGCAAAGTAAGAAAAAAGGATTAATAACACTAAAAATAGAATGGGACAAGAACAACAATATAGTATATAAAGTTTTGAGAACATAATGCCTCTTTAGCATCTTTGTCCTCCCTCCTGTGGTGATGTAATTGTGTAGGATTGTGTTTTAATTAAAAAAGTGATTCAGAGTCAGATTATTAGGGTAAAACCAGATAGATCCATAAAGCAATGGAGAAAATGATCGGTGACCTCTACTCTCCATACTTCCCTGCTAAAAAAAGTGCCTGCCCATCTCTTTTGAGCCCTCCATATTCCTTTTGTGTGTTGGTCTATCTCCCCAGAGTCCACCAGAGAACTCTATGGTTCACTCCAGCTGCGTGTGGAGCCTGCCCTCTGAACCAAGGCCCCACTCCATTGGTGGTCTTGGAGCAACAACACAAACAAATCTGTTGCAACAAGTAGAGCCTTCGCTTTTGAGCTACCACAGAGACTATGGTACAAGTTTTACATGACCATTAGTATTTCCAGAGCACAGGTAACTAACAGAGTGCAGAAAGCGGAACTGCATGAGGAGAGAAGTTACTGCATGGTTTATAGTTTACATTACTGAAGTAGTTTTGTTTTGTTTTGAGACTCTCATTGTATGACTTTTGCTGGCCTGGAAATTGCTATGTAGACCAGGCTGGTATTGAATTACCAGAAGTCCCATCTTCTTCCTCCAGAGTACTGGAATTAAAAATGTGTAGTGTCCGCTATCAGGCCTAGCTTTTGACGTTACTTATCATTGCAGGAACATTTCCTTTCATTGCCACTGTGTTTTCCTTGGTGCAGTAAGAGTCTGATTTTTGTTTGCTTGTTTGTTCTTAATTTCCAGATCTTTGTATGTATTCTTACATCACAGTAACCTGGGTTGGTGACCTAGTTTTCTTGTTCATTTTACAAAGCACTCTTGAGGAATGACAAATGGTTATAGAGAAGGAAAGTTAAGCAACATATCAGATAGTTCTCTAAAAAGTAAACATTTCTTTTTGTCTATTTGAGATTTTGTCTTTAATTATGCATAGGTGTGTGTCTAACACTTGTAGGTATGTACTTGTGAGTGCCAGTGCTCTCGGAGGCCTGAGGCCTCAGATCCCCTGAAGTTGGAGTTACAGGTTGTTATGAACCAACCACTTGACGTGTGCTGGGAACCAAACTGTCCGGAAGAGCTCTTAATAATCATGGTTCCATGTCCAGCCTCTAATTGTTACTTCTTATGAGTTAACTGTGGCTTACAGTACTTGCATAAGTGGATTCCTTTCTTGTCATAGTGCTAATGGCACCTGTGAGAGGTTGGTGTTGTCTTCCCTGAGAAAATATCAGTTGTTTAATGAAACCCATTATAGTGGTGGTCCTTTTTTCTAATCAACATAGCTATAATCCTTTAGATAGGATTGCATATATGAGGTTGTTTTTTATAATAGTGCTTTTCATAGCTAAGGATGGTTATAATTAAAAAGTATTCTACTCCAGTCTTTATCAGTAACCTTGAAATTTGACATTTCCATTCTTTAGGCTGCTTTTTAAATTATGATTAAACTATGATTACCATCACCAAATAGTAATTGGACACGTAGTTTAGGGGCTACATTTCTAGCTAGGTAGGTGATAAACAATTTTGCATCTTCTCTAAGGAAAAAAAAGTATTTGGGATTATTTTAGTTACAGAAAAAAAAAAAAAAAAGAAAGAAAATCAAATTTGACATTTTTGTCTAGGATGTTTCACTTTAGATTACCAAGTTCTCAATCTCTGAGTATCCCCCTAGCAATGACAAACCTAATTTCAACTTGAGTGAAGAGTGTGAAACCTCTTCACTCAAATATATATATATATATATATATTTGAATATCAGCAGTTGTGAGGTAGAAAGATTGCCACAAGGGTAGTTTGGCATACACAGTTCCTGACCTGCCAAGGCTTTAGAAAGAGACTCTGCTTCAAAGATAGAATAGAATGGTAGAGAATAATATTTCAGAAATGTCTTCCCCCAATAACCATGCATGCTTATTTGTGACTTGTAGACGTAGGAAGTTGTTTAATTTTATTTTAAGGTTCTTTGATATTTGCTTTAGTAGCTTGTATTTTTGCCTAGGAAAATAATTGAAAACATTGTGCTTACCATTTCCAGGTATTATGATAGAATTGTAATTAAAGAATAGTTTAATGCAGTGTATTAAATTTCATATTACTGCTTGGAGCTGTTCAAATTACATAATCATAACAATGTGCCTTTCCTGCCTGATAAATCCACTAATGCTCTTCTCAGTAGAAGTGACTGTTACTTGTATCCATCTCTAAATTATGTGTAACAGATCAGTTTACTACACTCTTTTATTTACTAGCCACTGTTTATAGCTTATGGTAAAAGTTATACCTTACACAATAAATTGTAAAGATACCTGAACTTTTCTAAAATTAATCTGTTACAAGCAACACATTGTCTTACCTTAGTTTACCACCCAATACAGACTTTTCAGTGCATGGATGACCTGTTTAATAATGGTGTCAGTTCCATGGTGACATGATCAATGTTTGTATCAATCCTAAAATTTATTTAATGATACTTGCTGTTTGTTTGTTTTTCTTTTCTTCTCCTCCTCCTCCTCCTCCTTCTCCTCCTTCTCTTCCTCTTCCTCTTCCTCCTCTTTTTAATAGAAATGACTTTTATGTTTTTTGGAATCAAGGGAAACTAGCATTTGGGTAGTTAACTGAAGCCCTGACTTATCTTTTCTTGAATATAGCCCACCTGACTCTGGTCTCAGTCATTCACATCAGATTCTAGTCTTAGACATACCCAGACTTATCAACTATTTTAAATATTACCTGCTAGAAAGTAAAAGGTTTGGAGCTTCAAGCACCATAAGCATAACCAAACTTGAGGAAATGAAGTGGAATATTCAAGTTTCACCCTAGAGATAATTAACCCTGACCACTCTCACCATAATCAGAACATCTGCAAAATGTTTGTTGGTTATATTGCCAAAATGCTGTACTACCAGCTAAGCATATAATATAGCAACATTTTTTAATTTTTCATGAATTAATTTCATGAATTCTGTTAAGCTTTGTATTTGTACTTTTAAGTCATTTGCTGTCTTTTCTATACAAATCCTTTAGGTTTCCTGAGACCCATGTTGCCTTTACCTTGTTTAGCTTGCAGCTGAAACTTTAGCTTTCTTTGCTCTTTTTTTTTTTTTTTGGTATTGATTTATTTGTTAATCTTTGAGAGAAGGTTTTACTGTGTAGCTCTGTCTGGCCTGGAAGTTGGTATGTACTAGCTGTTGGGAATGCACAGACATCCTCTTGACTCTTCCCTTTGAGTGCCAGGATTAAAGATGTGCGTCTTCACACGCTGCTCATGTATTAAAATATTTTATGGAAAAGTAATCTACATAGAAATTTTCTTTATATCTAGTCACCAAAAAGAGCACATTAGCTTCTAAGGTTACTTTTTTAAAAATTTCTTTTGTTCCCTTTAGATTATGTATAGAGTAGCTATTGATCATCTGCCATGTATGAGACACTTTACTAGAGATTTGATATTATAAATTCTGTGTTTGAAACAAGTCTCACTATGTAGTCCTGGCTGGTCTAGATGTTACCATGCAGACTAGGCTAGCCTCACACTTATATATAGAGGTACCCCTGTCTCTGCCACCCAAGTGCTAGCCCACAATTTTAATTTATTCATTAAATTAAGTTTAATTAACTATTTAAGAAGTTTCAACATTATTCAGGTTTTTTTTTTTTCTTTTTGATAGGATCTTATCTGTAGCCCCAGATGACCATAAACTCATATTTCTAGGTTCTCTAGGTTATGGGTTTTGGGGTTCTTTAGTTTTTGTTTTTCATATGTAAAACCTGTATGTACTGTATGGATTCTGACAAGATTATAATTTTAAGCTCTTAAAATGGTCATGATAGCTGACTCATGACTTGTAATAGCAGCACATAGGTGTCTGAAGCAAAAGAGTAGCTGTGAGTTTAAGGTCAGCATATGAGAGCTTGCCTAAAATTAATTTTAAACATGTTATCATTGACCATAATCTCCAGTATTTCATATGAAGCAACTAATTTTTCTTCCTTATTAAATATATATTTTTAGAGTATATACTGAACTTTTAATATAATTCAATTTAAACATAAACTAACCGTATATATTTATTTTACTTAATACTCAAAAAATCTTTGCAAAGTATGTTTTGCCAATATATCTTATAAAGTACTGAAAGTAAAGAGGGGTTAATGAGTTGCCTGTTATCGTTCAGTTAATAAGCACCATAGTTAGAAGTTGGCCTCACTCCATGCTCAGCTTTCCAGAACATCAGAATAGCCTGATCAGAAAGCATCTACAAACCCTGCAATGAGTTAGCTCTCTCAGAGTAGACTGTTTCTGCAAATGCTGTACATTTTGTGGTTGATTTTAATGGACTCATCATCAGAATGTCCTTTGCTTATCTTGTAACAGCCCTCCTTTGTAACTGTCAAAAATGGAAAAACATTAGAAGTTAAAAAAATTGTCGAATAAAAAAAAAGTTTAAATTCTGGAAAAGTATCTAGCAGTTTCAGGAGAGATATTAGCAAGAAGACAGGAAGAAAAAGCTAAGAAACTAACACTCTGTCTGCCTGCCTGCCTGTCTATGCATCCATTATATATAAATCCATTAAATATGAAGTAGTTATATTCATTTTATATATTTACATATACCAGATATATGTATATACATGAGAGAGAGAGAGACAGAGACAGAGTATATAAGAAAGAAATTGACTTAAAGAGCCAGAAGAAAGAAGAAAGAGACCTCTTGAAATATGTTGGTCAAATTGTATTGATGGGGGGGAGGTTAAAATACACATAAAATGGAATTTACCACTAGTCATGGTTAATATTTATTGTCAACATGACAACATCTGGGACCACCAAGGAAATGATCCTCTGGGAATCTGTTAAAGAATATCTGGCTCAGGGTAATTGAAGTGGAAGCCCACCCATTTTTAATGTAGATGGCACCATTCCAATGGGGGTCTGAACTGAATCAAAAGGAGAAAGCTATCTGAGCAGTACAATGGCTTAACTGGACACAATGCCACCAGCTGCTTCAAGCTTCTACGACCTCAGCTTCTCCATCATGTGGATTATACCCTGAAACTTGGAGCCGGAATAAACTGTTTCTCCCTTAAGCTCCTTTGTCAGGATATTTTATCACTGCGACAAAAGTAACAGAGATGCTATTTAACCATTTTAACATGTGCAAATAGTGCCATCAAGTATATTTTATATGATAAACAAATTTATCAGCTATCTACTACTAGAACTTTTCTATCATTTCCAAATAGAAAGTCACTCTGAATGAGGTGGACTTTTGTGGGTAGAGTCTTTGTTTAGCATGTGCAAGGCCCTGGGTATAATCTTCAGTACTGCAAAACAGAAAAAAAATAAAAATAAAGACTAAACTGTACTTATTCAACAGGGGTTTCTCCATTTCTTCCTCACCCTAGCCCCTGATAGCCTTTATTCCCCTTTCTGTCTTTATGACTTCCATATTCTGCATACCTTATATAATACTTTTCTTGCTAAGTTCATTTAGCTCAGTGTTTTAGTTACACTGATGTGCCTAAAGGCATATTAATTTGAGTAAAAGATAATATAGTCTTGTTTTAGCTGAGTACTTGAGATTCTCAGATTGTGTTGACTATAATATGTTTCACAAATTTTTATTCAGACTGAGAAGTGTAGCTCATTCCTCTTCACTGAGGCCATGGTTTTAAGACATTTTATTTTTATTTTAAAAATTTTATTTATAATTTTTATGTGTAAGTTTTTCTTTTCTCTTCATGTAATCTGTATCACACGTGTAGCTGGAGAGTTTCTCTCTAGCTCCTGCCAAGCCTCAGCAGTCCTGCAGCCCACTTATAAAATAAACACACAGACGCTTATATTATTTAAACTGTTTGGCCTAATGGCTCAGGCTTCTTGCTAGCTGTTCTTATATCTTAAATTAACCCATTTCTATTAATCTGTAAGTTGCCACGTGGCTTGTGGCTTACCGGTATCTTAACATGTTGCTTCTCATCACTGCGGCTGGCAGCATCTTCTGCCTCAGCCTTCCACTTCCCAGATTTCTCTCTCTTTGTCCTGCCTATACTTCCTACCTGGCTACTGGCCAATCAGCGTTTTACTTATCAATCATCCACAGTACACATGTATGCTTGGTGCCTTTGGAAGCCAGAGAGGGTATTGGATCCTCTTAAGATTAATACTGTGGGCAGGTAGGACAGCTGAAATCTGTTATGCTTTCCTTTGTGCTTTTTGTTGGTTTGTTTCTGTGTTTTCAAACAGGGTCTCACTACATAGCCCTGGCTGGCTCTGAACTTGCGACTTGCATGCACTAGGATTGCCCCAAACTCAGATATCTCCTGCCTCTGCCTTTTGAGTGCTGGGATTAAAGGTGTGTCACCACACTTGGTTTAATTTACTTTCTGATGGATTGTTATGCTTTTAGTTTGTATAAAAACATGCATCATTTTATTTTGTTCTGAAATGTTATGGTTTCCATCGTATTGAGGTGGAACTACCTCATACTTTGTTGCCATCTTTTCTTATGTGTGTGTGTGTGTGTGTGTGTGTGTGTGTGTGTGTGTGTATGTGTGTGTATGTATGTTTGAGACAGGGTCTTCCTATATAGATCATGCTAGCCTTGAACTTACAGAGATCTATCTGACTTATAAGCCAAATTCTTAAAACCACCTCTATGAGTTTCTGCTCAGTTACTTCTAAATCAGTAGTAATTAAAATAGTTCTCATCTAATATTATTACTTGTAAATGTGATGGGAGCTGATTCCCAAAGGAAAGGCCAACTGAATTTGCAGCTCAGATTCTTTTCCATGAACTTTTTAGCTAGACACAAAGTTCCTTCAAGGTCTTTACAAACTGTAACCAGTTAGTAGTTATTTTATTTGAACAAAAGACTATGCTTGTAATATTATTAAACAAATAAATGAATAAATAAGTATAATTCAGTGGGCTGCTTTCCACTTGTAGCCATGAAAGTGATAATTACTTTAAAAATAAGGGTCAGTGTTTTGTGATGAAAAATAGTTCATTATTTCTATGATGTATATTTGATATCTTGAGCAGGAATATTCAGACTAAAATTAGTAGTAGAATGAAGTTCAGTGTAGTGTATATCCTATCTGTGAGACATTGAACATTTCTTTACATTATGTTGTAGTTCATGTGGCACCCAGTAGTACTTTGTGGAGAGTTCTGTGAAGCTGAAATTACCCTTAAAATTCAGAATTGTTGAAATCTTTAAAATACAGAATACATTATAGCAGTCTAAATCATTGTGAGAATTTAAAACATTTGTCTCTTTGACTGATCATAGCCATTATTGAAGCAAGTTGTATCATGTCACATAGTACTATAATTTAAACTAAACATTGATTCATAGGTGATATACATTCTTTTGAATTTCACTATATCTGGTTTCTAGAATGTCGTATGTGCTTTCCCCTTACGTGAATGGCTTTCCAACATCTTATTTTTTACTCAATGAAGGTGGGGGGCTGTGTGCTCAACAATCCTGTCTAAAGAATGTATAGGATGGTCTTTTAAACAAAGATAGAGGAGAAAAAAAGTATCAAGATTCATATGTTCTCAACCCAGAAAATGAAATTCACATAACCTTTAACACATGTGTTTTATGTGGTATGTGCTTAAACATTTCTGTTGTCTTCTCTGAGAATTGTTTCCATAAGGGTTTTCTTTTTCTTTTTCTTTTTCTTTTTCTTCTTCTCCTTCTCCCTCTCCCTCTCCCTCTCCCTCTCCCTCTCCCTCTCCCTCTCCCTCTCCCTCTCCCTCTCCCTCTCCCTCTCCCTCTCCCTCTCCCTCTCCCTCTCCCTCTCCCTCTCCCTCTCCCTCTCCCTCTCCCTCTCCCTCTCCCTCTCCCTCTCCCTCTTCTTCTTCTTCTTCTTCTTCTTCTTCTTCTTCTTCTTCTTCTTCTTCTTCTTCTTCTTCTTCTTTTTATAGATTAATTTATTTATTATGTATACAGAAGAAGGTGCCAGATCTCATTACAGATGGTTGTGAGCCACCATGTGGGTGCTGGGAAATGAACTCAGGACCTTTGAAAGAGTAGTCAGTGCTCTTAACCTCTGAGCCATCTCTCCAGCCCCTTTTTCTTTATTACTATTATTATTATTATTAAGAAAATTTCCATTTACTTTACATAACAACCACAGTTCCCGTTCTCTTCCCTTCTCTTGTCCCCCAGCCTCCCCCGCTTCTCACCTCCTCCAAGGCAAGACTTCCTATTGGGGAGTCAGCAGAGCCTGGTACATTTACTTGAGGCAAGTCCAAGTCCCTCCCCCTGCACCAAGGCTGTGTAAGGTGTCCCATCATAGGCACTGGGCTCCAAAAGGCCCCCTCATGCATCAGGGATAGATCCTGATCCCACTGCCAGGGGGCCCCATAAGGGTTTTCTTTATGCGCTAGTGTATTTATATCTGATACTCTCTTTAGTCAACTAACAACAGTCCACAATGTGTGAGACAGTTCACCTCAGTTAAAGTAACACTATAACATACTTTTTTCCCCACAGTAATAAAACAATGTGTTTGTTTTCATTCTGTTAGGATTTGTGTCATGAAGTTAGTGTCAAGGACAGGCGAATGCATGACTATGGTGATGTCTGATATTTCAGATTGGAGTTCAGTCCTCTAGTAAGCCATTTCCCCCTCTCTCTGTAGGTATGGTAAGGCCATAAAATAATTCTTAGCATTATTAAATAGCCAGTTATATAGGGAACTGTCTGATTTCAGTGACTTAGCTGTTAAAGTAAGCTTTTCAAACTATTCTGATTTACATTTACACAGGAAATAACAAATCAGCTGTCCATTTAGAATCATTAGAATCAACTTAAATTCATTAAGAACATATTTTTATTATTTTTTATTATGTGCATATGTGGTACATGCGAGTGCAAATGCCCTTGGAAGCTAGAGGCATTGGATCCCTTGGAGCGGGAGTTACAGATGAGATGCCTGATGTGGGTTCTGGGACCCAAACTCAGGTCTTCTAGAAGAGCAGTGAGTGCTCTTAACTATTGAGGCATCTCTCCAGCCTCAACTTAAGAGTTCTATATTGCAAATGAACAAACCCCCATATAATATGTTTTCAGGATAACTAGAAACAAATCTACTAACTAAGAACAACATGTGGGGCTGACACCAGCAGGTAAGAGCACATAACTGCCCGTCTTGATACTCTGATTCAGTTCCTGGGACCTACATGATAAAGGAAGGTTGTTCTGACCTCCACATCTGTGCAGTCACATGTGTGTGTGTGTGCGCACGCACACACACACACACACACACACACACACACACAAATAAATGAATAAATAAATATACTTTTTAAAAAGCACACCATGTGAGCTGGGTTTGGTGGCTCATGCATATAATCCCAGCACTCAGAAGACTGAGGGAGGAATATTGCTGTGAGTTTTAGGATGATGGTGTGAAACTCTGTCTTGAGCAAACTTACAAGCAAATAAAACAACAAAAACCAGTTTTTGTTTATGGTCACATAGGATATAGTTGAAATACTGGTTTCCAGTTAAGTTCTTTGCATATCTACTCCAATTGAAGTGGAGTAATATTTGAATTACTATTCTGTTTTTGGGTAATTTTGCTTTTTTTTTGGTGTAGGAGCTATTGTCTTGATTCTGAGCTCACAGAAATGTTTATTCACTCTCCTACTCTTCTGTTATTCCTCCTGTTTGCACACTCTGCTCTGGGAAATCAGCTTTGTTAGTTTCTGCTTTAGTTTTCTTGTGTTGTTTTGTTTTGTACAAATGAACTGATAATGAACATCTTTACCCAAGAGTACTGGGGGTAGCATGCTATATGCCCTGTTTTGTGCTTTATTCTTTTTTTTTTTTTTTTTTGCCCCCCCGACAGGTTTCTCTGTAGCTTTGGAGCCTGTCCTGGACTAGCTCTGTAGACCAGGCTGGTCTTGAACTCACAGAGATCCACCTGCCTCTGCCTCCCAAGTGCTGGGATTACAGGCCTGTGCCACCACCATCTGGTGTGCTTTATTCTTTTAACACTTTTTTCATTCCATTTTACAGCTGTGTTATTACTTCACTGTGTGGATTTATCATTATTTAACTATTCTACTATATATGCCACCAACATGTTGAAACTATAGGCAGTTTCATAATATATAGCTTTGTCTATGTGGTTTGGGGTGTATAGCTCCTTCAAGACAGATTGTTAAATAGGAGATTAGTGGCTAAGTACAGACATAGTTTTTTTTGTTTGTTTGTTTTTGGTTTTTTTTGTTGTTGTTGTTGTTGTTTTTTTAAATTAATACTGACAAATTTCCCTCCTGAATGGTTGTTTTAGTTTGCATTTCCAACAACAGTATATATGAGGGTCTTTCTGCAGTTTTGCCTACAGAATGTGTTGCCTGTACATTTTAATTTTTGTCAGTATGGTAGGTGAGAAATGAGATATGTGTTGTTTTAATTTACATTTTTTCTGATTGCAAGTTTGAATTTCTTACATGTTTAATGTGCATGTTTTATGTTTTTATATGGGAATTGTCTTTATGTTTTAAATTATTAATGTTTTTTTTGTATATATGTTTATGTCAGCATATTGTATTGGTACATGTTTGTATGCATTTGTTGGAGACCAGGGCTCAAGTTCACAGTTTCCCTTGATTGCTCTTCATGTTCCTTTTTGAGGCAGGGTCTCTTGTTGTCCTGGAGCTAGCCAAATAGGTGAGGCTGGTTGATTAGTAAACCCCAGGGATCTCTCCAGCTCTGAGATGATTATGTGATTGTACCTGCCTTTTGTACATGGATTGTAGGGGTCAAACTCAGGTCCTTATGTTTGAGTGACATACACTTTACCAACTGAGCCATCACTGCAGATCTTTATTTTGTCTTTTGAGACTGGGTCTCAAATATCACAGGCTTGCCTTAGACTTGCTGTGCAGCTGAGGATGATTTTGAACTTCTGATCCACCTGCCTCTAATATACAAGTGCTAGAATTACAGGTATGAATCACTGTACCCAGTTTTATGCTGTGCTGGGATTCAAACCCAGGACTTAGTGCAGGCTAGGTAAGCACTAAATAAACTATATCCACAGCTTTTAAATTACTGATTTTAGTGTAGTTATATTTCTGAGTACTTTGATTTATGGTATGGTTTTTAAACATTCGAGGCAGTAGAGCTCAGATACATCTTTTGCAAACTTTTTCTCTCCTATGACTTATTTTTGTATTTTTCTTGATCAAGAGATCAAGATTGCTTTCTGTGTATGAGTGCTTATCAGTTTTACACTTAATAAATTTATTATCAGCCTTTGTGTGTGTATATGTCAGATGACAACTTTGTAGAGTTGGTTCTCCTCCCTTGTCTACAGGGTTCTAGGGCTTGAACTTAGCTCATCAGGCTTGTGTTGTTAAGTGCTTTGGTCTGCTGAGCCATCTCGCCAGTTCCAAGATTGCTTTTTATTTTTTGTATTTTTTCTTTCAGGATTTGTGTTGATACTAATAAAATAGAATATATTTCTTCTTTTAGGTGTGATTAGAGTTAATTTTATCTATAAACTATTGGTAGAATTTAATGGTAAATCTAGCTAGACCTTTTGTTTTCTTTATAGAAACATTTTTAAATGTTATAAGTCAAAGAAGACTTTGAACTTTGAAAACTTTGTATTATATATAGTCAGTGTACATGGTACTGTGCTGCATAAGGACGTTTTATTTAAGTATGTATTTATGTTGAGGTTATCCCTTACATATTGCCTACCTTTCTCTCTCTTCCCTCCTGTGAGTCCCCTTTCTCCTTCCAGAAAGTATCTATACAAAATGCAGAAATCACATGATGAAAGAAAAAATAATACAGTCATGATTTTATGTTTTTATAAAATATAGGAGCCATAAATGAGAGAAAACAAAACATTTGTCTTTCTGGCTTAATTTACATACTATAATTTTGTCCAACTGTTTCCTGCAGGTAGTATAACTTTGCTCTTCTTTGTGTGAGCTTTAGACTTTATAGTCATCAGTTTATTTCTGTATTTTCCTAATTCAGAATTTTGAAACTTGTTGTTATAAAAGTATTTATGCATAAAATGCATATTTAGTCTTTGTTTCTTTTAAAATTTTATTTTTAATAAAAATTGTGTGTGTGTGTGTGTGTGTGTGTGTGTGTGTGTGTAGCTGTCTGTCTGTGCATGTGAGTATATACCAAATGTGTTCAGGTATCCTTGGAAGCCAGAAGAGAGAGCATTTTATTCCATGGAGCTGCCCAGTGTGGGTGCTAGGAATTCAACTTTGGCACTCAGAAAGAACAAGAAGCACTTTTAACTCCTGATCTGTCTTCCCAGCTCCACCCATCTTTTAAACAGCACATCAACTGTTCTGATGATTTGTGCTTTTTTTTCTCTTTATAGTCTTATTAGAAATCAATTTATTAATTATTTTAAAGTAAATACTGGGGCTGGAGAGATGACGCAGTGGTTAAGAGCACTGACTGTTCTTCCAGAGGTCCTGAGTTCAATTCCAAGCAACCACATGGTGGCTCACAACCATCTGTAATGAGATCTGGCGCCCTCTTCTGGCATACAGACAGAACACTGTATACATAATAAATCACTGAGAAGGCTCTGTTGGCTTCCTTTGAATTGGCACTTGTTTACTAATGTATAGTTACCCTGCAGCTCATTCCACTGCCGTTAGCTGTCCTGAAAAGGGGTTAATTTCATGTAGGCTCTTAGATATGTCTGTATATAGAGATTTGGGGTGTGGAATGCAGGCTTTCCCTCCATATAGAAATGCTAAAACTGAAGTTATATGTTCACTGACTTACATGTCTTTTGGGAAAAAACATGGTAAAAGAGTGAGCTATAGATGGTATAGTGTCCATGCTTACTTACCAGGCCAAGGCCACCTGATATGGCCTGAAAAATTAACCCAGTGGGTTGGAGGGGCCACAGCAAGACAGGCTATGATAATTTTATTGAGAACAATCAGACTCTTTACACCTTTATCAGCAACAGAATATAGTGGCAATTGCCAGGATCAATACAGTTGTAGTTGCTGGGATAGAATGACATTTGCAAGCCATGCAGGGTACACAAGAGTAATGTCTAAGACCAATTGCCCTGCTAAGCTTCCATGCTTCCTTGATTTTTAAGGAAACAAACAGAGAAACACAAAGTGGCCTGAATGCTTCATTGCCCTAGGGAGTGTATCAGTCTCTCAGGAACTGGAAGGCACATTGTGCCCCAGGAGCCAAGGATTCTAACCTGAAAAACCTGTGACACATGCATCTCAAGGCAGCTAGGCCAGGCCAACTTCATGATTCCCCACATTAAGGTTAGTATTTATGTTCTCTCATAGCTTACTCCACTGCTAATTTCTCTTTAATCATTCCAAAGTTCTAAAGGCAGTATTTCTTCATTTATAATGTTTTGATGTAGACTGGGAATATAGCTCTATATTGAGGCTCTAAGGTCAATTCCCAGCACCACAAAACCAAACCCACCTGGAGTTTCAGTGCCAATGATAGACCTCTGATTGACACAGGACCATAATCCTTGTACTTAGGAGGCTGAGGTAGGCCATCATGAATTAGAAGCTCCCTTGGGCTACATAGGAAGACTGTTTTTAGAAAGGAAAATAAGGGGCTGCTGAGAAAGCTCAGGACTTAAGAGCACTGGCTGTTCTTCCAAAAGACCCAGGTTTCATTCTCAGCACCTATGCGGGAGCTTACAACCATCTCTTAACTCAAGTTCTGAGGGATCTGAGGCCCTCTGTTGGCCTCGGTGGGCACCAGACATACATGTGGTACACAGACATATTCGTAGGCAAAAATATCCATACACATATAATTGTTTTTTTAAAAGAAAAACAGAAACAAAACAAAATGATATAATGGACCTGCTAGATATCTGAATAGGATTTCTAATGAATGAAAGGATGATTTAGGGAATGAAACCATATACAGTTTGACTTTTACTCCTTACACAAGCTGTAACTTCTGTGTACTCAGACTTTAACCTAGCTTTCCATAATCAGTGCCCTTACCCCACTGCTTTTCAGTGACAGATATTTTATACCATGGGTCAAAGCTACTATTTTGTTAGGAATATTTCTGTCAAGTTTTTGGTAAAATTTTAGCACAGAATTAAGGTCATTATCATCTATAATACATGGTGTAGGATGCATTCAATAGTTCTTCAAGTAAATTTTTATATATTTTTGATTATCATATTGTCAACTCATTTCTAGAAACATTATAATCTTATTAGAATTATTGTTAAGTGTAGTTAGAGTTTTTTTGCCTGGCCCAGTCAGGACAAATATCTCTTACCCGCCTGTCCCACAGTCGCTCAGACCCAACCAAGAAAGCACATAAAAACTTATATTGTTTAGAAACTGTATGGCCGTGGCAGGCTTCTTGTTATCTGCTTTTTTTTTTATCTTAAATTAACCCATTTCTGTTAGTCTATACTTTGCCACATGGCTTGTGGCTTACTGGTGTCTTTACATGTTGCTTTTCATGGCGGCGGCTGGCTTGTGTCCCAAATCAGAGTTAAGTATATTCTGTATTTAAATTTTCATGAAGTTTTTTTGAGATACAGAAGCAGGTAGCCCAAACTAGCCCCTCACTCTCTGTGTATCTGAGGCTGACCTTACACTTTTGGTCCCCCTGCTTTCATCTCATGAATGCAAGCATTATAGGCCTATGACAACACACCCAGTGTTATGCTGTACTGCAATTTGAACCCAGGCTTCATATATGCTATGCTAATACCCTACCTACCTGAGCCCCATTCTTAACATTTTACCTTTTTATTTTAAAATAGAATTATTCATTTGGTGTTACTATCTCATTGTACAAAAGACAATATTTGCATATTTAGTATCTGTTAGGTTGGTCCGTCTATTGGTCTGCCTCTCTCTCTCTCTCTCTCTCTCTCTCTCTCTCTCTCTCTCTCTCTCTGTGTGTGTGTGTGTGTGTGTAGCCAAAGATCAACCTTGGGTATTGTTTTGCAGATGCTGTCTACCTTGGTGTTTGTTTTTTGAGACCGTCTCTTTCTTGGCCCAAAATTTGTCAGTTAGGCTAGACTGGTTGGTCGATGAGCCTGTCTCTACCTCCCCAGTGCCTAGATTACAGGCTGTTGCTACAACACCTGGCTTTTTTGCTGGATTATGGGGAATCAAACTCAGGTCCTGACGCTTGTGCAGCAAGCACT
Organism: Onychomys torridus; assembly: GCF_903995425.1. Taxonomy (NCBI): domain Eukaryota; kingdom Metazoa; phylum Chordata; class Mammalia; order Rodentia; family Cricetidae; genus Onychomys; species Onychomys torridus. Next base: position 55,416,954 of record NC_050444.1, read on the forward strand.
TTACTGATTGAGTCTCTCCAGTCTCCTCACTTTTTGTTATTATACATCTTTGCATCAAAGGCAGAGTACTTTATATATAAGGTATTTTTTTTTATTTTATTTTTTCCTACCTTGTAGGTTGCTTCCACAGAATGTTGGCCTTCTCTATGTTGGAGGTTATGAAAGACCCTTTGCACAAATCAAGGTATGCTTATTTGCTTTTTGTGTGTTTTTCTTTGGTGTTTACTTATCTGGAGCTTACCCAAAACTTAGTAAAACCATCAGCCTCATCAAAGACGTTGGTGAATAGGAAGGAATAGTTTCATGGATTTTGCTAATGTCTGCTGAAACAATTATAAAGCAATAGCAGACCTCATATTTAAAACTCTGTTCATACTAGAGTTGACTTTCAACAACATTTTCAGGACGTGTGTTCTTTATTGGGTGTGGTTTACAGCAGTATACTGTACATTAGACATCCAGTTTGATAAATGCTAACATATTTACTCTGATAAAAACTATTAAGGTAATGAAATATATCTATTACTTGAAAAAATGTACTCAGATGGTTTGAAATTTTTTCCCCTGTCCTTATTTTTGTCATCTTGTCCCCTAGAAACCACTAGACTAATGATATTATAGAAGAATTTATATACTTTAGTACTTAAGTAAATGGAGTCATACATTTCTTCCCCCTCTCATTTTCATCTTTCACTCAGCATGATTATTTTGAGAGTCATCTACATTGTTACATTTACTATTACTACTATTGTTTTCTTTTGGAGGTAGTGTTGGGAATTTAACCTAGGGACTAATGTGTGCTAGGTGCTGCTATTAACATTTACATATAGTTTTTCAGTAGGAATGTGTACTTTTCTCCTGGGTAGCAGAGTATCCTATATTTCTCATGGGTAGATACATATGTCTATTCCATTGACCTTCCTTCCACCAGTACCACTGTGTAGATTATTGTAGCTTTATAGTAAGTCCCAAAATCAAATTATATAAGCCCTCTAGTTTTGTTCTTTCCTGTGTAGCTTTGGTTAATTTAGTTTCTTTTCATTTTCATGCGATTTTAAAGAACTATTGTATCAATTTATATAAAATGCCTATTTAGATTCTATTTGAGATTATGTTGAATCTATAGATAGATTTGAATAAAATTGAAATTTTTAACAGTATTGTGCTGGAGGTATGGCTCAATGAAAATGTATTAGCCTGGCATGTGTTTAATACTGGGTTTAGTTCTAGGAGAGGAAGGGAGGTAGTTAGATTTTTAATATAGGTACATTCAGTTCACCAAGATTGCATCTCTCTATTTATTCCAGATTTAATATCTCTTACTGTGATATGTTCTTATTTGGGGGTCTTAAATAGTTTTTACAGTACGTGTGTGTGTGTGTGTGTGTGTGTGTGTGTGTGTGTGTGTGTGTATGTGTGTATTTCATGTTTTATAAAAGTTTTTTGAATGTTCATTGCTAATATGTAAAAAGATGATTATTTGATTATTAATATGTTGACTTTGGATTCTGTGCTTTTATTACACTGAATTATTGGTTCTGGTAGTGTTTTTTGTGGGCTTTATAGGATTTCTTTACATACTTACATGATCCACTGAAAAAGGCTATCCTCCTCTTATCTGATCTGGTGCATTTCACTGTAGTTTCTTTATTGCACTGACTGCAGTCTTTAATGCCAAGCTGAACAATAATGGTTAGATCAGACATCCTTGTGGCCTTCCTAATCTTGAAGGAAGAGCATTCAGTCTTTTGTCAGAGCTGTCCATAGAAATATTAGGTAAGACTTGATCAATTGGGGCTTGAGAAATAGCTCAGCATTAAAAATGCCCAGTGTTTTTGCAGAGGACTGGCGTTTGATTCCCAGCACTCAGACAGCTTGTAACTGCCTGTAACTTCAGCTCACGGGGCTCCATTTCCCTCTTTTGGCTTCTGGGTACCTACACACAAATAATAAAATAATTTTTAAGAGTTTAATAATTAATTCTAACCTGCAGTTGTTGTAAGGAATGAAAAAAATATAGGGATGGGAGATGTCTCAGTAGGTAAAGTACTTGAGCATGAGGGGAATGAGTTTGAATTCCCAGCACCCACATAAAGCTGGGTTGGTGGGTTGTGTTAGTAATTCTAATGCTTTTATGGCAAGATGAAAGACAGGGTGTACAGCTGCAGATGACAAAAACACCTGTGTGTGGAAGGTGACAGCCCACTATTGAGATTGTTCTTTGACTTCCACATGTGTGCTGTGGCACATGCAAGAGCACACTTACATGTATCTTTCCCTTCCTTCACATACAAGTCACATGTACAGCAGAGGGGTAAAAATGAACAAGGCAGTGAAAAGATTTCAGGTTTTCTTTGTTATTGTAATGTTCTGTGAATGTTTTCTAAGAGGAGTTGTTAGTGTCACTGGGCCAGAATAAGACCACAATCACAATTTTTAAGCCAAGTTTGTAGCAAGTTTTATTAAATACTGCCCAGGACAATGGACACTGGCCAGGTCCATACCCAGCATTCCTAGAGAGTGGCTATGAATTACATTAGTCCAGTGCTTATTAAAGCAGAACCCACAAGGCTGCATTCTTCCTGCCTTTGTCAAATACACATCCTGGGGCAAGTATACATTCTGATGTACTTCCTGCCTACATGTGATCATACACATTTTGTGCAGTTGGAACAACCAAATTTATTTACAGAAGTGAAAACACGTGGCATGTTATCTGTTTTTGGGCAGGTGGGGCTTACAGGTTAGAGGTATTTTTGTTTTGCAGATTTCTTAAGCACAATTAAAGCTTTAAATATAACTTTAGCCCTCACATTTGGTTGGACTCTGTGCCTTTGGCCCCTCTGCAAGGTGCTCCATGGTCCTGCTAGAGATGGTGGCCACCACCATCTTGAATTGGCCTTGAAATATTTTTTTAAAGGTTCTGATAACAGAATTATATGTGTGCTTGGCCACATTTACTGGAGATATAGCCATTTTCTCTGATGCTCTTCTCTGAGTTTCTTCCAGCAGGGCAATACTTCAGACCACATGGCAAGGATGTGCTACTTATTTATTGCCCAAGATTACATTAATAAAGATATCACAATATGAAATATTTTATAAACTTAAGATGTCCTTTAGCCTTATATTTAAATATTTTAAAAGTTCTCCTTTTAAAAAATCCAGTTTTTTAAATGCAAATTTCCTCTTAAAGAAGTTTAAAATCGCTCAGCTGTGGACTCCTGCAATATCAAAAATAAAGTACCCTTTTGTACTTAAAGAGGGAAGAAATAGGGAGCAATCACAACAAGGGCAATACCAAACTCCCAACAGTGTAAACAACTAAATAAAACATTGATCATTTTCTAATAATTTTCTTCATGAAAAATTGCTTTATATATCTTGAGCTATTTTTTTCTGCAATAACAGAACAGATTTTACTCTCAAAACTGAAACTACTTTAAACATAATCATGGGTAATTTAAGTTTCTAAATGCATTGAACTGTACTTAACTTGTGGTATAATTAAGAGAAATGGTTCATTATACAATTATATGCAGTCTTTGAAATTGAAAAGGAAAGGCCTACCAGCATGGCCCATATCTGTGATCCCAGCACTTGGGACACGAAACAAAAGGATTGTATGAGTGTCTGAACTCCATAAAGACTATCTGAAGAAGCCAAAACGGCAATTAAAAAACATTTTTTAAAAAGAAGTTTTTTGAGACAAGGTCTCACTATGTAGATCAGAGGCTGCCTCAAGCTCACAGAGACCTGTCTTCCTTTTCTCTTCTTCCTGAGCGCTGGGATTAAAGGTGTGTACAGATTTTAATTAAAATCATATTTTGGTTCATTTCTAACTTTTTAAGTTGTCACAAATTTTCTAGATGTCTCTTATGATTGATTGGAATTGAGTATATCATTGCCTAATACCTAGATTAATTATATCTATCTTGTTATTTAGAGCTTACTTTGTAGGTACTATCATTCAAATTTCAGTAGTATTTTACATGTTGTACCTTTTTCTCCTTTCCCCCCTTGTTTAACTATATATTCTTAGCCCAAGGTATAATGCAAGTGCCTTGAACTTGTGAGTCTTTTGCCTCATCCTGTGCAGCAATTTGCCTGCCAGTCTGTGATACTTGTCAGTGGTCAGTCTGGCTTCGTTTTATATCTGCTATTCTATTTTCAGTTCATAGTATAGAGAACTTTTTTTTTTTAAAGGCTGGCATGGAACTTACTATGTAGCCAAGGATGACCTTGAACTTCTTACTCCCAAGTGGTCAGATTACTGGTAGGAGCCACTATACCTAGTTTATATGATGCTTAGGATCATACTTAGGGCTTTATGCATGTTGTATAAGCATTTTATCAGGTGAATTACATTGCCGGGCCAAAATCTTAATGTTAATTCTCCAAAGTTTCTAATCCTAAAGACTGAATTTAGCAGGCAGAATCTATAAACTCCCATGGAGTGAAAGTCTGTCCATGTGGCTTTTAATCAGCCAAGAGTGGTGGTTACTGAAAGGCTTAAGGCTACAGGGTTGCCATGCCTGGAACACTTTTGTATAGTCATCTATTCCAGTTCTTACAGTCCACGAAATGTGAGAGGCACTGAGGCTAATTGTTATTTTTCAGATCAAACTAGGGAAAGAAACTGCCGTGTTTTAAATGTGAATTCCGTTCAGCACAAGTCTGAAAAGAACCATAAGCATTGCTCAGGACTCTTCTCTAATGCAGTTCTTTTACAGTTGGTATTGAGGGACTAGATCCCTCTAGTCACAGTCACTCAAAATTTCTAAGCGTGCATTAAAAACAATCTCCTTGCACCCAAGGAAATTTAGGTTGTTCTCTGCATTCCAGTGCATATACAGCAGGTATAAAAGAAGTATTTATCTCGTCTCCATTTTCTTCCTTTTCTTTTCTTTCTAAAAACCATCTGGGGCTGGAGAGAGGGCTCAGAGGTTAAGAACACTTGTGATCTTCTTGAGAACTCAGCTATGGCTCCCAGCACATACAGTGGGCAGCTGATGACTGCCCAGTTCCAGGGGATCCAATGCCTTTTCTGACCCCTGAGGTCACCTACATATGACATGTGGCAGTGGTGGGGAGCGGTGGTGGGAGGCATACAAAAGTAACAATAAATCTTTTTAAAAGTTAGTATATTTTTTCTTTAAAGTTTTTTTTTGTACTGAGGTTGTTACTTTGAGATGGTTAACAAGTCAGTTTTAATTTTAGGCTAAGTTAAATTTAAAAGTTAAAATATTAATTTTGGATCATTCTATTGTTTTAAAAAATACCCTAAACTAATGGCAATAATTTGATGTGTTTGCCAGCTAGTAATTGTTTTTAAGATACTTGGAGCCAGTATTGTGGTATGGCCATAATCTACCACTTGGGAGGCTGCAGCAGGAGGATTGCTACAAGTTTGAGATCAAAAGAATGAAAACCTGTCTCAGGGCTGGCATGGGCTCTTACTTGATATATTAGATCAACACTCTTATTACTTAAATAAACTAATGCCCATATATTTGTATTTTAAGTCTCTAAAATGCTTTCCATACTTTAGGAATATAGGAGATACATTTTTATAAGACCCTGTCTCCGAGTGAAAGAAATGTGCTTACACAATTGCAACAAAGTGAACTTTCAAAGTAGATGTTATGTCACATTATTATTTCCTTTTCTTTTGACTTGGCTTTTTTATTTTAAAATTTCCATTTGCTTATTGTGATGGAGGCATATGTGGAGGTCAGAGGATAGTTTTGAGGAGCTGGCTCTTTCCTTTTATGATTTCGTTTCTGGTGATAGAACTCAGGTCCTTGGGCTTGTTGGCAATTGCTTTTTTAGCTACTGAGCCATCTTGTGTCTCTTGGTTTGATTTTTAGATGCTGGACTCATCCCTCAGAATTTTCTCTGTTGAGACTGACTCACAGTTTGGCAAATACTGCTTCAGGATAAGACTCCTCCAGCTAATGCTGCCATATGCTTCCAGCAGGAAAATGCCACATTTGTGACACTCAGGAAGCTGCTTGTCCCTGAATTGAAGCTAGCCCTTAGACTGGCCTTAGAGAGAAGGAAAAGATGAAAGAACATACATAGTTGCTGGGTAGAGGGCAGAAGACAGTGTAGGAAGATATCAATGAGAATGAAGTTAAGATATTCTATAAAACCAAGTAAAGCCATTTTTTTTTTCTGTTTCAATATACATAAATCTAAAGAACAGAAGGGAGCCTTCTACACCTCCTCTGTCTTCCAAGTGATTTCATGTATTTTGAGGATAGAGTAAGAAATAAAGATCAAATCTCCCCTTGATGAAAAAATTAGAAGTTGAGGTGGGTGAAAATTTGACAGAAAGCAATTGAATCAGATTTAGATTTATATGGCATATTCATTGAATAATGGCTAAATTTTCCATAGTGCTATTAATAATGAGGAAGCATTTTTCAGTGTCTTGGATTTACAGTTATAAAGATTGAGGTCGTTGTCTAGATTTTGAAAGCAAGATTAGTAAGATAAAGAGCAAACAACAGAAAAATCATTGAAGGTCTGAGGCTTTCTTCCACAAATAGCTGTTAAATTATTCTTCAGATCCCTGCAATAAGGGAGCTGTTACTTAGTAGATATTAAAATTTTTATGCCATGGTCTGTGGGAGGCAGTAAAGTAGGTAAGTGTTTGCTGTGAAAATATGAGAATCCTAGTTTGTCCCTGAAAATTCTTGTGTAAAAACAAAAATGAGTGTACTAGTGCCTATTATGCCAGACTTAAGACAAAGGAATCTCTGGGGCTACCTTGGAGCTTCGGGCTCAGAGAGAAAGAGATCTTGTCTTAAAGTAAAAAGGTAGATTAATTGAGGAAGGTACTGGGTGTCAACTTACGGCGTCCACACATGTGAGTGAATATGTGCATACACATAGACACAGAATTACACATTGTTATGAACAAATTGTATGGTAATTGTTGAATAGAGTTCTAGAAAGTGCACTGTGCTGCTTGTTCCTGGGTAAGTGCTTTAGATAGCATTGTTCTCAAGATAGAGTAAGAGTTCAGGCCGTATTCACAGAGTTTAGTCTTGGTTTTCCCTTTTTGTGAGATGTACTCTCATGTACTCCAAGCTCACTATGTTGCTGAGGATGATCTTGAGTTGAGCTCTTAGACTTCCCACTGATAACAGGCATATGTCACCCTGCTCAGTCAATCTCAGTATTCTTTTAAGTTTTATTTTAAAAAATGACTTGTATATATGTATGTGTGAATTTGTATGTGTGAGTTCAGTGCTCTCAAAAGCCAGAGAGGGCATTAGATCCCTTGGAGCTAGAATTATGTGGGTGTTAGAAACTCAACTTAGGTTCTCTGCATGTTCTTAACGGTTGAGCCACCTTTCCAGCCCCCCAATCTCAGTATTCTCATCATCATATCAGTTAAGAAGTTATCTTGTTTAAGTCTGTGTCCTTAGCATTTAGCCCAGTTGCAAAAGGAAATGAGTATTTGTTAATATTATTACTGAAGAGTCCTTAGAAAGTAACACTGTTGCTGTTGGTTTTCATCTTTAAAGAATTTATCATGATTGATTGGAACACAGACTTCTGCAATTTCCTCACCTCGGAGATTAAGATTGTAGAATCTGGGATACATAGTGAGAGTATCTCAAAAACAGCACAGACCTACCCCCAAAAGAATTTATGGAATTCACTTTGTATACCAGTCTGGTCTCGAACTCAGATCTGCCTGCCTCTGCCCTCTGAGGCAGTGCTATCGTGCTTGGCTATATTTCCTAATCTCTTATTACATCTTGAGTTATGCTTATTTCTGTGGTTATATAAATTAATTTTAATTTCTAATTCAAGATTGTGACAGTAAATTATTATTAATGTCAGTAGCAGCTTTATTTGTAATGTATATTTTATGAGTATATTACATTGAGAACATTTTAAATATAGTGCTCAAGTTGTTTTTGTATTAGGAAAATTAGAAGTTTTCTTAATTAGAAATTCCATTATCTTTCAGTCTTTCAAACTGGATTCTTTACAGAGAGATATATTGGGAATTATTTGGCTTATTCTGTGTGTGTATGTGTGTGTGTGTATGTGTCTGTCTGTCTGTCTGTAGGTGAGGTGCTGGGATGGAAGTGAGGCTTTGCAGTGCTCTACCACTGAGCTGAAACCTCAGATCTTGGTCACACACTATATAGCTGAGGCTGGTGTCTGAATGTAGTCATTCTGCCTCTGTCTCCTCTCTGTCTGGATTATAGGGTTGTGCTGTTGTGTCGTACCCAGTAGCCAGCATGTGCAGTGTGAATAGTTTGGAGGAAACAAAACAAGTCCGTCCACCTGATTATTTTTTTCTCTACAAGGAGCCAGAGAAACTCAGTCTGCATAATGCAAATTATGTACATTGCCGCAAATTATAATAGAGGTGTTAAAATAGATATTTCATCATCTTCAGAAGTTTTTTATTGCTATACTCATTGAAATTAAGGAAATATATGGTAAGTCAGAGGAAATGTTAATATTCTAAAATAGGGCTGCCATGGTGGTGCATGCCTTTAATCCCAGCACTTGGGAGACAGAGGCAAGCAGATCTCTGTGAGTTTAAGGCTATCCTGGTCTACAGAGCAAGTTCCAGGACAGCCACAGCTGCATAGGAAGACCCTGTCTTAAAAAAGAAAAACAAATTCTAAATTAGGAATAAAGAGATGCCATCTTGCTTAGTTTTATTGTGATCATAACCAACAATCACCTGGGAAGTAGAGGGAACATCAGTGGAATTGCCTTGATCATATTGTACTGTGGTCACATCTGCTAATCATGTAAGAGGGACCAGCTCGCTTTGAGCAGTAACATCCCTAGGCAAATGAGTCAGGGTTACATAAGAAAGTTAACTGAATATAAGCTAGAGAGCAAGCCAATAAGCAGGACTTCTCCATGTTCTCTGCTTCAGTTCCTGCCTGTGGTTTCCTACCTTGAGCTTCTGCCTTGGTTTCCCCACGTGATAGATGTAACCTACAAGCTAAATTAAAAGAATTCCTCCCCAAGTTGATTTTGGTCAGTGCTGAGTCACAGTAACAGAAACTAAAGCATATATATTCAAAGAAGTCTATTCTTATGAAATAGTTTTTCTAAACTTCTGGTAAAACATTTCATACCTTAAAATTTCATTTTCTGTAGAATTAATTGCTGTAAGTAGAAAAGTGACAACTTTAATTCAGAAAATTCATAAACTACGCTAAACATAATGAGCTGTAAAATATGAAAAAGTATTAAAAATTTAACTTTGGAAATTTTCTTAGATTTTCTATTGCTGTGAAGAGACACCATGACCACAACAACTCTTTTTTTTTTTTTATAAAATATATATTTATTTATTAAATTTTCTTTTATTTTACATACCAACCCCAGTTCCCCCTCCCTCCCCTTCTCCCGCCTCCTCTCCTCCCTCCCACTCTAACCCCCATCCACTCCTCAGAGTGGGTAAGGCCTCCCATGGTAGTCAACAAAGTCTGGCATACCAAGTTGAAGGAGAGCCTAGCCCCTCCCCATTGTATCAAGGCTGAACAAGGTATCCCACCACAGGTAATAGGCTCCAAAAAGCCAGTTCATGCACCTGGGATAAGTCCTGGCCCTGCTGCCAGGGACTCCACTAACAGATCAAGCCACACAACTGTTACCCATATTCAGTAGGCCTAGTTTGGTCCCATGCAGGTTCCTGAGCTGTCAGTCCAGAGTCAGTGAACTCCCGCTAGCATCGGTCAGCTGTCTCAGTGGGTTTCCCCATCAAGATCTTGACCCCCTCTTCACAACAACTCTTATAAAGGAAAGCATTTAATTAAGGGTGCTCAATTACAGTTTCAGAGGTTTGGTTCATTATCATCACGACAGGAAGCATGGTGCCATGGTAGAGCTGAGAGTGCCACATCTAACAGGCAAAAGGAAATCTACTATGTCACTGGGCCACTTCCTGAGCATAGGAAACCTCAAAGTCCACCCCCCACAGTGACACACTTTCTCAAACAAGGCCATACCCACTCAAACAAAGCCACACTTTCTAATAGTTCCATTCCCTATGAGATTATGGGGCCAATTACATTCAGACTACCACAGAAATACTTCAGCAATAGTATTTAGATACTTACAATTTTATATTAATATGTTAAATCCTTCAGCATTTAGATAGCAAAATCAGGAAATTCCCCATACTCAGGAAATAGCTTCATAAGTGATTATTAGTCTACTAAAATAATATATTGTTGCTGATCAAAATGCTTTTGGGGGGGTGTTGGAGAGGTAACTGTGGTTAAGGGCACTTGCTGCTCTTAGAGGACCCATGTGCAGTTTACAAGTGCTTATAACTCCAATTCCAAGGGATCTGATGTTGTCTCATCTGGCTTCCTAAGGCACTTGCATGCCTGTGGTGCATATACATATACTTAGACACACACACACTCACAAGCATAAAATAAAAATAAACAAATCTTTTAAATATATATATTAAATATACACACGCCCACACACATTTAAATTTTCTGCCAGTAGTTAAATCTGGTAACTTTTAAAAAATATTGACAATATACATAACATATATGTTCATAGATATACTTATACTCTATCTACAATTCTCTAAAAAAAAAGAAAAAAGGATAATTTATTTAAAATCAAACAACTATACTTTTTTTTTTTAGGTAAGATCTCATTATCCCAAAGCTGACCTCAGACTTGATGTGTAGCTAAGGATGACCTTGATCTGCTGATCCTTCTACCTCTATCTCTGAAGTGCTATTGTAACACACAGAAAATTTGTAACTTTAAAGCTAGTATCATTATCAGATGTTATATTGACAGTTGTTGGTGTGTGCTTGATATTATTCAAATTGGCCCCCAAACCTGTAAAGTGTGGGTGCTTACAGCATTTTAGTTTTACAGATTTGGAATATGTAGATGAACAGGTAATAAGGAGTTAGGCATGTGGCAGTGTCCTGTGCTGTTGTTCCCTTTGGGCAAGGGGGCAAGTAGGTGCAGAGTCACCGACACAGACTCAGGGAGAATGTGGAAACAAAGAGCTCAGTTTATACAGGAAGAGGCAAGCCTTATATACCCTCCACCCCACCCTGGGGGGAGGTCTGATGAATATGCATCTGCTGGTGTGACGTGGCTGCCTCTCACTGGTCCAGGTCATCTCCAGATCTTGTTTCAGCTGCTGTTGCTAAGGCCAGCAACCCAGGTTGGCTCTCAGAAAGTCTCTTTTTTACTTGTTTGGGCCGGCCCTCAAGCCTGTTAGGGCTGAGTCATCCCACAAAGGCATTCAGCTAAAATATAAGACAATATATAAGGGGCATGTTGCCCCTTATAGGGTGTTACTTTGTTATATACTATTTATTTATTTATGAATGACAGAATCTACATTGCTTGGACCTACTTCCAATTAGCTATGTAGCTGAGGCTGACTTTGATTGCCTGCTTCTCTTGATTCCACCTCCCAAGTGTTGGGGTTACAAGTGTGTACCACCCATGCCCAGATTCAATGTATTCTCCTTTAAAATAATTAATTTCTCTTTATGTTGAATTATTATCATATGGAGTGTATTTTATAGTTTTTTATGTCTTCTTTGTTTTGCTTGTATAGTAGACCAAAATAATCCCTGTAATTTCTGTAACTTGACAAAAGGCATGTGATTTTTACCAGAAAGATTGAAGTAGGGAATTATTGTGCGTTGTTTGCATTTGAAATAAATGGAGTATAAAGGAGCTCAGATTTCTAAATCTCACTTCTTCCACTTAGTTAATAATTATTGAGAGTGTTTACATTCATTATTGCTTAATAGGAAGAGCTGAGAGTTTGTACATTGGGAATACTTGTGAATCTCTGAGGTGTTTGAGGAAACTAATTACAATGTATTCTTATATAGTTTAGAAATATTTTCCCCTCTGTATCCAGAGCATCATGTTTTGAACTATACTGTGTCGTATATTTCTCCTAGTCAGTATTCCTTTTAAAAATACTGATTTATTTATTTTGTATGTGTGGGTGTGTGTGTATGCATATGCACACGATGTAGCACAGGAAGCATGTAGAAGCCAGAGGACAACTTTCTAGAATTCTTCTCTTCTTCTACCACATAGGTCCTAGGGACTGAACTCAGACCATCATGCTTGGTGATAAGTGCCTCTACTCTTTATTTTTCTCCTGTATAGGACCTTTTGTCTTTATTCCTTTTTTATTGCTTGCTAGTGTGTGTGCAGGTGTTTTTTAAGGCATTCTGCAGTTAGTTATTAAAGCGGACTCTCTTGCTGAACTTGGAGCTCACCAATGCCATCTCATCTAGCTGGCCAGCTTGCCCTGAGGATCCTCTGCTTCTGTTCAAGTGCTGGGATTATAGGAGGCCACTATTGTTTCACTCCAGTCATCATGCTTATGTGGAAAGCACTTTATCTTCTAAGCCATTTCCATAAGTGTGAGGTCTGCAGTCACTTTCCAAATTTTATTTGGTTTCTGCATTGACTCCATGAGGGTATTGTAGGACTTTGTGTTGGTTTTGTTATACTGCATGGGAAAACCACGACTTTTGGAGTTGGCAGTCCTTACAGGAGGTAGTGACAGTGGTCCCTCTCCACTGTCTTCACAGTCCTCACTCAAAGTTTGAACTCTCTGGGGGTTGCCAGCCCACAAAGAATGTGTGCCCCTATAATATATTTAGCTATAGGAGATGCATAACATTGGACATGGCTGAGGGGTCAAGTGGTTGATGACTAAGATCAGAGTCACTGGCTTGGCCTTGGTAGTATGACCATGATAGCCATCTGTGTATGTCACTGTCAAGGAAAGCAGTTCATGTTCCCGTGGACTAAAGTACATTCAGCTCCAGCATCAACAAGGGCAATAAATACTCTTTGTATATTGGAGGTAGGATGGAGAAACCAATGAATAATGAACTCAACAAAAGAGGTCTCCAGTGTTCTGGGGTCCCTCACTAATTGGACATGTTAACCCCACCCCTAGGATATTCTCAGCCATGGATCCCTACTTTCTGAGGTCCAAAATACTTGTTTACATTTGGAGAGTGTTGGGGGTCCCACCTGTGGTAGTCCTGCCAAGTAATAGGTCATGGGGGGCACCCTGCAGTTCTGAGCACTGGGGCTCATTGTTTTAACACAGAACATATTCTGCTTCTCAAGTGCCCTGCTGAGAGCCTGGCACTCTGTGTGAGTGTGTGTGTGTGTGTGTGTGTGTGTGTGTGTGTGTGTGTGTGTAAAGAGATTTGGGGGCATTTTTACTCTTGGACTGTCTGTATTAAGTCTGTGTAGGAGATTCCTTTACTCACAGTCTCTGAGCTCATCAACATCAGCCCGTACCAGCTGCACTCCAGCCATCACACAGCTCATTAGTGAACGTTCTCCATTTGGTGATCTTGGAACCTGTAGGCCCTGCCTTAAAGAAGAGTGGGTGGAAATGGAAGCTAACTTCTCCATCTCCTCCACTTTCAAAGTTGCAGATTCAGTTCTCCTGGGCTCTGATGTGTTGTTTCTCTTTTGATGAAAGCTCTCAGTGAGTTTCTGCTCCAAATCACATACTCAGCTCTCAGTTTCTCTCTCAACTTACAATTCTTGCAAAGTAATCTCAAGCTTTTGGCACAGTCAAAACAGCCAGCTTACTTTCTCATCATCTGTTTCACTCTTCTCCCAGTGGCGTGGGAATCCAGTTCAACTTTCTTGGGTATTTTTGTGCTGCAGGTATATCCAGTTCATAGTGCCAGACTTTTCCTGCATGCTCCAGTGCCAGGAAAGGAGAAGGTCACAGAACATCTGGAGATTGAAGACACTGAGAGGAGCAGAGAGCAAATAAAACCTGCTTTATTCATCAATATATAGGCTGGTTGTCAGGTAGTGAAAGGCAGGCACTCAGGCACTCACTGGCATATGCAGGCTTCACACAGACAGACATAGGCACATGCACAGACAGGCACACAGGCCTGCAGACAAACACAGGAAGGCTGATAAAAGCAGAAAAGAGGATTCTGCCCTCTGACCTCAAGGCCATATTTATACAGAATTGCACTAAAGTGACACTCTGCCAAAAATAGTTACATAACTTTACATCACTATTTACTTTAGAGTTCCCTGGACATCCAGTGTCAGCCATCTTAGGCTGACTAATAGACCCTATATCCAGTCTCAGCTGTGTTTTAGCTGATTCATCCCTGATATCCACATTAGTGCTGTATTGTCTAAACATAAACTGGCTCTTAAAGTTTTCTGTTTCTAACACTCCTTTATTATTTTTAATATCTAAGAGTTTTGGGTTAAAACTATCATAAGGTTTTATTTGAGACAGTCTAGAAATCCATTTCATTTCTTTGAACACCAGTTGGTAAAAATCACATGTATAAACAAATACCCTGTGTATTTGAGTGTTAATTAATTCATAAAAGAAGAGTTATTCTCATTTGCAGAATTTTTCAAACGGGTATGGCAATTATGCTAGATACATAAGTGAAACAGTTTTATACTTTTTAAGCTTAAAGTCGAATATAAGTATAGTTGAAATTAAAATGTTTTAATGGTTTTCCACCAGTATGTCTTGGAGTTAGTTTGATGACTCAGGACTGGTTTTAGCTACAGAGTGAATTATAGCAGAATTGCAGGGAGAAGGAACAGATGTCTTTTAAGTTTCAGAATGAGTAGGTTGGTTGCATAGCATGGGGTAATAGGATGATATAAAAGCTGTAAGCACTACTATTCTCATAGTGATGATGGCTTGGCAAAAGGATGAATGAAATAAATCAACATGCACATGGCATGTGGGTCATCACATGTTACTTAGTGGCTGTGTATCCTGTGATAGAGCTACATTAGAAATGGAAATTATCTTGTACTGTTACCAGTTAATTGTACCAGGCTATTTTATCCAGCCTCCTGGTATTTTAGGAGTCACCTTTCTCCATAATAGCTGAAATCTTAAGTAAAATTCAATAATTTTCAAATGTCTTCATTTGTTTGAGTAAGTAATTATTAAATCAGTAAAAGCATTGAAGATTATGCTTTGGGAGGAAATGACGGATTTGTTCATTTGAATTCTACTCATTCTTCGGAGTCCCACATCATGTGAGCCCAGGCTTTCCCTTAGTTATCTGTCAGCTACAACAATCAACACACACCTGTTCGCAGAGCCCCATTGCAGGTCATGTTGCTTCTTCTGCTCAGAACCTTTACTCCTTGATAGTCTGTTTTCGGCATGACATACCCTAGCATAACATCAATCTCATATTTATGGATTTCTGGACATTTCATATATCAGCTTTGCATTAGTTTGGTTTTGTTTACTTTAAAAGTCGGCCGTCTAGCAAATAAGAAGTCCTTCTATTGACTTTCTCCTTCCATTGTGTTTTTATTTCTTCTAGCTTCCTCTTCTAAATAATAACATGTTTATAGTTCTCTCTTCCTGCACCTTTATGTATGTTCTGTGGTGACTTTGCCTCAGACTTTACCTGATGATCAAAAACAAGCAGTTGGAGATGGCATGTAAAACTTAGTAAGATTTTTGTTTGTTCCTGACCCTAGCATCTGATGGAAAAGGATATTTTCATTATAAAATCATTAACTGTACTGTCTTAAGATGAGATGTGTCAGGTGCTTAGAACTGGCTGTTAATGTCAAAAGCTGAGGAAGTACTTTGAACTGGGGCAGTTGGGGAAGTAGTTTCAAAGGAAGCAAGAATTATTTTTACTGATTATATAGGTGATAGGTTATGATTAGATGTCTGTGGGTCTCTTTGCCTGTTTCCTCCTTTTGGAGTAGAGGATGTTTGGCAGTGTACAAAAGTACAAAAAGCTTTATTTGGTGCGAGGAGTAGTAATAGTTGAGTAGGAGCAAAGGTTTTTATGCAGGGAAATAAAATAGATATGGGTGGAGAGGTAAATTGGTGTTAGAGAAATACATGACAAATGTAGCCATGCATTGTGTAATAATATGATAATTCGGAGTCAGTATGGTAGTACACATAGTGTTATTTCAACTGAGGCAAGAAGATTACAAGTTTGAGGCCAGCCAGGGGTATATACAGAGATGGGGTTTGGGTGAGAGGAACATAGGGGCGAGTAGTTGATCTTTATTTCCCCCCCCCCAAGATTTTGTTGTGTGAAATACTGTTGTTATTGATGGTGGTTCTTTTTCTTTCTTTCTTTCTTTCTTTCTTTCTTTCTTTCTTTCTTTCTTTCTTTCTTTCTTTCTTTCTTCCTTCCTTCCTTCCTTCCTTCCTTCCTTCCTTCTTCCCTTTCCTTTCCTTTCCTTTCCTTTCCTTTCCTTCCCTCCCTCCCTCCCTCCCTCCCTCCCTCCCTCCCTCCCTCCCTCCCTCTTTCTTTCTCATGGTCTTGTAATGTTTCTCAAGTTGGGCTTGAACTTGGCACATACCTTAAGCTGGACTTAAACCCAAAATCTTCTGTTCCATCTTTCTAAATGCTAGGATTAGAGATGTGTAGTACTTTGCCTTGCTTCTGTGAACAACAATGGCTAGTATTTATATATCCAAACATTTTTAAAAGCTACAGTCAAAATACAACTTAAAAGATAAAATAGGGGCTGGAGAGATAGTTCAGTAAGCAAAAGTGCTTGCCTTACAAACCAGATGACTTGAGTTCAAGCCCTGGAACCCACATAAAAGTAGGAGAGAACTGAATCCACAAAGCTGTCTGCAGATCTCCACATGAGCACCAAAGTATATGTGTGTGTGCTCCTCCACACTCACGTCATCATCATCAACATCATCATCATCACCATCATCAATAAGAAAGATAAAAGTTGATGTACCTATAAAGGGTACTTTATATGATTGGAACTTGCAGAGCTGAAAGTTGGTTTGGGGGAGGCAGTGAGTGAAAGGTTTAGGGTTTGTAGCTCAAAGGGATGCTGAAGTGAATTATCTTTTGAATAAGAGATTTATTAGATACTAATGCCATGAAAAATAGCATGACTATTTTCCAAGGAGTGTTCAGGCCCCAATGTCATAGATGATTACAGAGGCACTGAGGACTGTTTATACCCGTGAGGTACAGTGAAATGTTTCAGAGGCAGAGGCAAGTTCCTGCTTTTCTGGGTTCTAACAGTGAGTAGTGAATGTGAAGGCCTAGCTACTGCACTGCTGTAGACTTTATAAACACTATACACTTTGGCTATTCTATTCTTCAAGATTCAATTATACATTAAAAACATTTAATTTTTAATTTCTGTGTATGAATGTTTTGCTTGTTTGTATGTGTGTATATACTACATACATGCCTATTGCCTACAGAGTCAGAAAGGGGGTCAAATACCCTGAACCAGAGTTACAGATGATTGTGAGCCAGTGTAGGTGCTTGGAATCCTCTACAAGCCCAACAAGTGCTCTAACCCACTGAACCATCTCTCTAGCTTCACATTGTAAACTTTTTTTTTTTCTTTTTTTGGTTTTTTGAGAGAGGGTTTCTCTGTGTAGTTTTGGTGCCTGTCCTGGATCTCTCTTTTTCTGATAACAAAGAAAATGTTTAGTTCTTCTCCACTTCATACAGTGCTGACTCTAGGTTTGTCCTAACTGTAGCCTATACTGTGCTGAGATAGTTCCTTCTGTTCCTAGTCTTTTCAGAGCTTTTCCCATGAAGGGCTCTGAGCTTTGTTAAAGGGCTTCTCTATGTCTTTGGAGCTAATGATGTGTGTTCTGTCTGAGTCCTTCTCCTTGTGGATGTTGGAATGCAGTATTTCCTTGGCTTTGTCCTTCATTCTTGACATGCTCTCCTTTGTTTGGCTGGTCTTTTGGTGATCTTTCACTGTGGTTTTGTTTGTCTGTCTGTTTCATTCATCGTTTCATCTCCAGGATTTCTATTTCTTATTAACCCCAAATCTCAATTTCATGTTTATTTTCTTAACCATGTTGCTGACCTTATTCTCCAGGTTCTGAATTGATAGTTTTTCATCCTTCTGCTTGTTTATATCTTCTTTTTTTGCCCTTCAGTTTCCGCACACTTTTCGTGCCTGTCACCATCTTGATTTCTAATAGTCTTCTACTAGTTTTCTCCTTGGAGTAGTCTTTTTTGGTTTTTCGAGACAGGGTTTCTCTGTGTAGCTTTGCGCCTTTCCTGGAACTCACTTGGTAGTCCAGGCTGGCCTCGAACTCACAGAGATCCGCCTGGCTCTGCCTCCCGAGTGCTGGGATTACAGGCTTTTTTGTTATCTCACTCCACAGAGGTAGCTTCTTAAGAGTTATTTTGTTTTGGGTTTTCTCGGGGGGGGGGGGGAGTGTTTGTTTGTTTGTTTTTTAACACGTGGAGTGTTTTGCCTGTAAGTGTGTATGTTTATTTTATGTTATGTGTGCCTGATGCTTATAGAGGTTAGAAGTGGCCATCAGATCCCCTAAAACTGGAGTTACAGGTGATTGTGAGTCACCATATAAGTGCTATGAATAAACCCAGGGCCTCTGCAAGAGTACAGGTGCTCTTAATTGCTGAGCCATATGTCCCATTCCACAGAGATAGTTTCTAACCTACTCTTACATTGACTCCTCACTTAAAAATTTCCCCACTAACTGAAACTAGTGGAGAAAAATCCTTAAATATTTGTTTAGGAAACAAACACATTTAGGTAAGAACCAAACTTAGGGTAAAAATGGGTCCCTTCTTAGAGAGTCAATTCAGTATTTCATATAGTTTGCTTTAGTCCAGGCTAAAGAAATGGATAATAAATTGCTGTGCCTATGGACAGTAAATAAAGAGTCCTGGATTCCTAAAGTTGTCACTGTTGTAAATATTTTTATATTTTCCTCACATTATCTGAAACAAAGAAGTAGAGCTGATGCAGAAATCGTTTAGGTTAGTGTGTCTCTCAGTTCTGACTCTGTCACTGTTCATACTGAACTATTATTTGTAACATGAAATGAATGCAATAGGTAGATCCTTCTGAATGCCTAATTTTGTCTTGAATCTGACAGTTCTAGTTGTGGAAGATTTCTGCCTTTCCATAGTTAGTATTTAAGTTAGTTTTGTTTTATGTTTTGAAAAGTAAGATTTTTTTTTTTAAAAGATTTTTCCTTTTTTTTCCTTCGGTGTTGCCTATTTAAAAAAATTATTTCTACAGGACAACTGTGTCGTTGTTGTTGTTGTATTTATTTTTTTGTTTTTACACCCAGCCTCAGTTTCCCCTCCTTCCTCTCCTACCAGTCCCATTCCCCTTCCTACCTCTGCCACACATACATCTACTCTGTCTTCTTTGTTTCTCTTCAGAAAAGGGCAGGCCTCCCATAGATATCAGTCAGCCATGGTATATCAAGTTGTGGTGAGATTAGGTACCTCCTCTTCTATTAAGGCTGAATGAGGCAACCCCAGAAGGAGGAAAGGGTCCTAAAAGCAGGCAACAGAGTCATCTTGTAGTGAGGCATTTCTCATTCAAAATGCCACAACTGTAATCCCATCACTTTGGAGACTGAGGTAGAAGCTTCATCAGCCTGGGATATAGTGAGGGGGAGGCAAGATTCATTACCCTTTTCCTAGTAATGGTTCAATTTTCCATTATGATTACACGCACAGCTTCTTCAGGAAGTTATTTTTAAAACTGATTTTGAGTTGCAAAGGATGCTTGATTTCTGGGTTCAGTTCCCAGTACTAGATGCAGAGGGAAGACAGCTCAGTAGACACAAGTGTTTGCCGCCAGGCCTGGTTACTTTATTTCAGTCCCCAGCATGCACGTAATATCAAGAGAGAACCAACTCCTGCAGGCTGTTCTTTAATCTCCACGTGTAAGTACCCACACAACAAAACACACATGTACACAGAATAAATAAAAACGTAATAGAACTTTTAAAAAGGATCTTTTATAATGTTATCAGCTGTCTGTGGTAGCAGAGCCCTGTAATCTCAACTTCTGAACAAAATGGTCATATGTTTAAGGCTAGCCTTGGCTACATTCTGAGACTGTATAAAACAAAACACAAGTCAGTCTCTTTGGCAGCTGGGGATGTAGCCTGTTGGTCGAGCACTTGCGTAGCGTGTGCCAAGTTATAACTTCAGTCCCTTGGCACATTTCTACCTGGTACCTGGAAACAGAAACTTGAACTCTGACGGTTTCTACCCAGTAGAACAATTCACCAATGACTCATTATATGTGTGTGTGTGTGTGTGTGTGTGTGTGTGTGTGTGTATTCCTTTTAGAGAAATAAATCTTGGATATCATTCTTAAAATTAGGTGTTTGTTTTGAAATTAAAGATAAGTTTTAGAAACATAGCTCTGACATCAAAATAACTGTATAATTCTAATTGTACTATCTGTGGAAGAAAACCAAATATACAGAGGCATTAGAAGTAATTTTATTTATGTCATGTGGTCAAAATACATTATTCCTGCTAATATTTATAGCAGCTTTATAAAGTAAATATTATTTTTGCTGACACATGAATGAAAAAACTGAGGCCCAAATAAATAAAATAACTTGCCCATGATCAATAGAAGATAGATGTTTTGTTGTTGTTTTGCTTGCTTATATCTATGTGTATTTGTAATCCAAATATGAGCATATGCCCACAGAGGCTAGAAGAAGTCATTGGATCTCCTGGAGTTGAAGTTGCAGGCAGTTGTGGGTGCTGGAAACTGAATTCAGGTCCTCTGCATGAGCAGCAAGCAATCTTTCAACCATTGAGTCATCTATCCAGCCCCTTATGGAAGTATTCTCTATGTACCTTTATTTTTATATTTCTTTAGTTTTTATTTTATTTTACTTTTGCTTATGTATGTCAATGGTTTGTGTGGTTGTGTATGTGCATGTCTGAACGTATGAGCACATGTGTGTGTAGGGATACATGTATGTGTCTGCATGTAGAGGTCCAAGATCGACAATCAGGTGTCTTTCATTCACTTTTCACCTTATTAGGCAGGGTCTCTCACTGAACCAAGAGCTCACTAATTCAACTGGTCTGGCTAGCCAGTTTGTTCTGGAAATTCCTTGTATCTACCTTCTGTGCACTGGGATTACAGGCCCTACACCCACCTGGCTTCTATGTGGATTCACACTAACATGGCAGGTATTTACCTACTGTGCCATCTACCCAGCCTTTCTGCATAGCTTTTTAAAGTAAGCCATTATATTAATGTTTTGTTATATGTTAGAAATTTCATTTTTAAGCAGAGTCTGCTATAATTTTTATGTCTTATTTGAAGTATCCTTTCCAGCTGTTGCTCTGTGCTTTAATAAAGCAACTTCAGTGCTTTGAAGCCAGTTACTGCCTAGAAAAAGGGCCTTTGATGGTTGCAAATTTAACGCCAGCTGTCGTTTTTTTAAGGTCAAATTCTGGCAGTTCTTTTCTTGCTACTGCAATTGTTCCAAGAAGTCCTCACGTGTATAAACCAGTGACTTAACTGTGTGTGTGTGTGTGTGTGTGTGTGTGTGTGTGTGTGTGTGTGCGTGTGTGCGTGCTTGTATATTTGTGCACCACATGCTTGCAGTGCTTGTGGAGGACAGGAGGACGGAAGAAAGTATCAGACCCCCGGAACTAGAGTTTCTGTGGGTGCTGGGAATTGAACCCAGGTCCTCTGCAAGAACAGTCAGTGCTCTTAATCACTGAGCCATCTCAACAACTACCCTGTGTTTTTTCTGAAAGCAGCCCCACAGTTGTGGGTATATGCTGTTATGTTTAAAGTGTGCTTTTCATGTCTGTCAATTACATGTAATGCACTTGTAATCCTTAATAATTTAATATAGTGCTACTTACTAGCTGTAAATCTATGACTGTTGGCATGACAAATATCAGCAGTGGTTATGCCCTAAAAGAATATTTTTGTTTTGAGTGGTTTTTTCAGTGACCTTGCTGTCTCTAATTTAAAAGTGTGTTTCTTCAGTAAGGCTGCTGATGTCACTGCTACTCAGAGCAATGCCAGTTGTTACAAAACAGTCTTGAGACTTAAAACATTTCTCTTTCCAACTTGTACCTGTGTGTCTTCAGCAGAATAACTAAATTAGTTCTACTCTGCTTGTCAGTTACTTGCTGGAATTTTCCTTGCCCTTTTAGCAGTAGCAGTGTATGTGGCTTATAATGCACATTCCGTATTAAGGAGATGGCAATAGTTTCCTTGCTTCTTCACTGCAGAACTTCTTGCTGCTGTCTGAGTACTGTGGCAAATAATCATGAGGTGCATGGTATTACAGTTCACTCTGGCTGCCTTGAAGAAAAGACAAAGTCAATTGAATGTAAGCTTTTTACTGAGTTACACATGCTAGGCAAAACTTTGATGGAAGTCAATTCCAAATACTCACTAAAGCAGTATATAGTTTGTTATGAAAACAACCAAAACATCGCATACTGTCCAGAGGAATCTTCATGAATGGCTTCATTAGTTTTTATAACTGGGGCACTTTTAGATTTTCATTTTAGAAGTTCACAACATAGACCAGTGGTTCTCAGCCTTCCTAATGCTGCGACCCTTTAATCCAGTTCTTAGGCTGTTGTGACCCCCACCTAACCATAACAGTAGTCAATGTGTTAATGCCTATGAAATTCTCGGAACAGAGTCTGCTAAGTATGACAGTGCAAGCCTTTAATCCCAGCACCCAGGGAGTGGAGGCAAGAAGATAAGGAGTTCAAGGCCAACCTGGGATATATAAGATCCTATCTTAAAACCATCACCTTAGGGCTGGAGAGATGGCTCAGAGGTTAAGAGCACTGACTGCTCTTCCAGAGGTCCTGAGTTCAATTCCCAGCAACCACATGGTGGCTCACAACCATCTGTAATGAGATCTTATGCCCTCTTCTGGCCTGCAGTCATACATGCTGTATACACAATAAATAAATAAATAAATCTTAAAAAAAAAACAAAAACAAAAACAAAACAACAAACCATCACCATAACAAGCAGTTGGTTAAAAGATACAGACAAAAGGTTGCAGCAAACGTGGACTAATAAAAGACTTCTGAGGTGTGGTGTACAGTGTACACTTACTTTTTTTAATTCCAGATTTTAATCTGGTTTGGTTTACAAATAATGAAAAAAAATTGATTTTAATCTAAATTCCAGAGTTCTTTATATTATTTTTCTCAAAGTGTCTCAATAATTGAACAAGACCAGAAAGATACTATCAAATTTTCCCTTCAATTGCATGCTGGAAGTTATTCAGAATTGGGTGTGAAATTTGAGCTTCTCATTTTTGACTTCAAATTATTTTTTTGTGTGTTTTCATTTTAGTTAAAATGTGGGGTTTTGGATGCTAGAAAGATGGCTCAGTGGTTAAGAGCACTGGCTCCTCTTTCATAAGGACTGAGTTTGACTCCTAATACCCACATAGAGGCTCACAAACATGTGTAACTTTAGTTCCAGGAGATTCAACATCTTCTGTCTGCTTAGGGTACTATATACATGTGGTACATCAACAGGGAGGCAAAATACCTATATGCACAATATTTTTTAAAGTGGGGGCTTTTTCTTTCCTCCCTTCCTTCCTTCCTTCCTTCCTCCCTCCCTCCCTCCCTATTTATTTATTTATTTATTTATTTATTTATTTATTTATTATTTTCTTATGTATTGAGGAGGGAAGATGTGGACCCATGTGTAGAGGTCGGAGGATAATTTTAGGAGTAGGATCTCTCCTACCATGTGGGCTCCAGGGATAGAACTCTGCAGTCTGAAGATACTAAATATATCATTCTGTTATAATTATCTTGTCATTATTATTGCTGATCACTTTACCTGTTTAATTTATGAATTATACTTTATAATTTGTCAGGCTCCGCTGAGCAGTCTTGCCAACCCCTAAAATCTGTGTGTGTGTGTGTGTGTGTGTGTGTGTGTGTGTGTGTGTGTGTGTGTTTTAATAAACACATTTAAGATCCTTTCTGGTTTGTTTTTATTAAACCAAAACTGCTGTCTTACTTACTTTGCTATTACTGTGAAGAGATACCATGACCAAGGCAACTTATAAAAGAAAGTATTTAATTGGGGGCTTGCTTATAGATTCAGAGAGAGTACATAACCAACATGTCAGGAAGCATGGCAGCAGGCAGGCAGGCATGACGCTGGAGCAATAGCTGAGAGCTTACATTTGGTCCACAAGCAGGAAGCTGAGAGAGAGAGAGAGACAGAGACAGAGAGAGAGAGAGAGACAGACAGACAGACAGACAGACAGACAGACATAGATACTGGCTTTTGAAAACTCAAAGCCCACCCCCAGTGACACACCTCCTCCAACAATGCCACACCTCCTAATCCTACACCTGGGGACCAGGCATTCAAATATATTGGCCCATCAGGACCAGTCTCATGCAAACCACCCCCAAAAGCAAAGCAGTCTATTTATGATTACAGTAGCAGTCTTGTTTTCTGTGCTTTCTTATCTGTGCTCATCTACAGTCAGAAGATACTAAATAAAAATTCCCAGAATAACTTTCAAATAATGTATTATAGCAAGCTGTTGTAATTATCTTGTCATTGTTATTGCTAATCACTTCATATGTTTAATTTTCGGATTTTACTTTATAGTGATGCTGTTGCTTGGATCTTGAGTATTCCTCAAAACCACATGCATGGGTTGAAGGCTTGGTCTCAGTCTGTGATGCCAGTGGAAGGTCCTAAACCTTTAAGAGGTAGAGACTAGTGGGAGGAAGTGAAGTCATGCCCCTGAAGGGGATGCTGGGACTCAAGCCCTTCTCTCTTTCCTTTTTGCCCTTGATGAGGTAAACAGGCCTCCCGTTGTGTTCCCTGGCCATGATGATAAAGGCCTAAAATAAGGCCAAGTGACTATGGACTGAAATCTCCCAGACCATGAGCCAAATTGAACTCCTTCCTTATAAGTTGACTATCTCAGGTATATTGTCAGAATAATGTGAAGGCATCTATTGGGAATCTTAGAATATCCCTCATAGATGTGGAGAAACTGTCCTGTATTGGGCTTTTATTTATTGACATATAGTAATTATTTGTATTTGACTTTAAGGATTTATGAAGGAAAAATGAGTCAGTCAGATAATATAAATGCATTGACAGTTTTGTTCAGATAACAGAATCATTGTTAGAAACCACAAGTTGTAATTATGGAAAATAAAAAAATCTATAGATAAGAGCTTTGGAGTTAACAGGAAGTAAAATTGATCCCTTTGGGACTGGGAATGTTAATTCAGTTTGTTAGAGTGCTTGCCTAACATCATAAAGACTGAGGTTCAGTCTCCAAACACTACATAAATCAGGCTGATGGTGTATACCTGTTGTAGTCCCAATAGCTGGAAGGTGGATGCAGGAGGCTCAAGAATTCAAGGTTATCTTTGACTATATAATAGCTTAAGGCTAACCTGGGCTACATGAAAATTGGTGTCAAAGCTAAAGAGGGAAGCCAAGATTGAAGCCTTTTACATAGCTAGCTCCTGAATTATGTAATTATTGTTTGACCTGATGGTAATATCTGTCTCCTCCTCCTGAGAAACTTGATACAGTTTGGCCAACACATATAATTAGCAATGATAAGATAGAATTATTCCAATACAGGCATTCATAATCCTCATCATTGAGAATTAAATCTAAGTAAAATCTGTAGGAAGTTGTAACCAACTGGCTTTTCCTTTTTTTCCCCCCCACCCCGAGACAGAGTTTCTCTGTGTAGCTTTGTGCCTTTCCTGGATCTTGCTCTGTAGACCAGGCTGGCCTCGAACTCACAAAGATCTGCCTGGCTCTGCCTCCCAAGTGCTGGGATTAAAGGCATGCGCCGCCACCACCCGGCCCAACTAGCTTTTCTAAAAGAACTATGTCAACTAAAAGGTACTTGACAATGTGTCAATCAAATAGTGCTTTTAAATAAACTTCTTATCTAGGCCTTCCTACATTGTCAGAAGGAAAGGTACCACAGATAGCCTTGAACACAGAAAATGCAGTCTGTATGTCTGACTGACTGCTGACTGACTGACTGTCTGTCTGTCCTATCTATCAATCATCTATCTAATCTATCTATTATCTCTCTCTCTCTCTCTCTCTCTCTCTCTCTCTCTCTCTCTCTATCTGATCTGTTGTCTTATGTAGCTCAGGCTGGCCTTATACTCTTTATGTAGAACCAAGAATGACCTTTTGATTCTCCTACTTTCCCATCATGAATGATGGAATTACAGCTTGTGCTACCACTCCTGGTTTAATACAGTGCTGGGGGTCAAACGTAGGGCTCTGTGCATGCTAGGTAAGCTTTCTACCAACTGAACTACACCCTAGACCTAGAATTAGTCTCTTTGTTATACAAACACACTTCCCTGATACTTCACTTCCAGATTCTGGCATTGGAGCCTTCTTTGATCCATTAGAATGCAGCTAGCTATACAGTAGTAGGACCTGAAGAAGTACTTACTTATATAAATATTTGATCTCTAGCTTCTAAAAGGAAAATATGTCCCAATTTCTGAACCACGGAAGACTGAATTTATGACTCATATTCAGATACAAGAACACATAGTAGAAATCACAAGTAATGAATCTACAGATTTGCCAATTAAAAATAACTACCTGCATTCAAATAATGAGATCAAAGTATATGCTATAAAGTTCAATATAGAGGTGAGGCTACAGGACTGATAATCTCAAAGATGATGTGTTTTTTTTTTTTTTCTGTCTCATTTCCTGATTGCATAGGCAGCTGTGTTATTGTCTACATTGAAGAGATTTGTTCATCTTTCTAGACCTTGGAATGGCTGAAAAATGGAAGAGCTTTCTGTTCTTGTCACATCCTCAGTTACAAGGATTTATTAACTTAAATTTTGGGATTATTTTCATCTAGATAGCAGCTATGTGCTTCTAAAGCTCTGGCTTTAGAACTTTGATATCCTTATACATCATACACCCATACTTGTTAACATGTGTAGGAGCACATACTCCCTGCCCCAGCTGCAAATAGAAAACCATACAAATGAATAAGTGCACCTTTGTGTTTATTCCTTGTTACTTTAGACATTTGTAGTTTCTGGACAAAAAAATAGAAAGATGAGAAGAGTGATTTCAGAAACCACTATTCAAACTTGATCTCACTCCCCTAACTACAATTGTTAGCTCCATCAAGATCCCTTTTCTTCCATCAAGTGTCTTGCTTACAGCAGAGTATGGTGCCATGCATGTGTAACCTCCACATTGAGGAGCTGAGGTAGAAGGATCAGGAATTCTAGGCTAGTCTGGGTTACACAGCAAAGCCTTACTAGAACAAAACAAAACAAAGCATGCATCTGCACTCACTTGAATAACACAATTCTCTGTTAAAAGCTAGGAAAACTATTAGTTGGCTCTGACAGCACAACACTTATAGTCACATTTTTTTCAGAAAGCTGAGATGAGGAGTTTGCCCTGATTCAGAACAGACTGGGCAACATAGTAAGACTCTTGCTTTGAAAGACAGAAAAGAATACTTTTCTAGATCTGTGAAATAGGATATCTCAGTGGTTTGAAATTTTCATTTAGAGGTCTTTCCCATCTTTGGTTAGATATATTCTTAATACTTAATTTTTTGATGTTAAAGTTTTTATGTGTATAGGTGTTTGACGTGCATGTATGTCTGTGTACCATGTGTATGAAGAGTCTACAAAGGCCAGAAGAGAGTATTGGGTCCTCTGGGACTGAAGTTACAGACAGTTGTGAGCTACTGTGTGAGTTCTGGGAATCAAATCCAGGTCCTCTGAAAGAGCAACCAGTGCTCTTAACTGTGGAGCCATCTCTTTGGCCCCTGGATTTATTTTGAATGGGATGTTTTTCCTAATCTGTTTCTCTGATAGTACATTGTTGATATATATCAAGGCACATAAATATATCCTACAATTTTAATGTGTGTATTAGGTCCAAGAATTTTCTAGTAGACTTTTTAGGGGTTTTAAGATGAAGAAAGAATCATGTCATCTCCAAATAGGGATAGTTTAACTTCTTTTCCTACTTTTATCCCTCTATCCCTTTCTTTTGTCTAATTCTTCTTACTAAGACTTTTAGTACTTATGTCAAATAAGAGAGGGAACAGTGGGTATCTTTGTTTCTAAACTTAGAGGAAATGCTCCCTCAGTTTGCCTCCATTTAATGTAATGTTCACTATAGGTTTGTTGTATATAGCCTTTATCACGTTGATGTGTAAATCACCAGAACTTTTATAATGATGGCTTGTTGAGCTTTGCCAAATACCTTTTCAGTATCATGCGAAATGATTTGTGGTTTATGTCCTTATATTTCTTTATATGGCGTATTACAAGTATTATGCTATATATGTTGAACCAACCTTGCTTTCTGGATGGAGCCCACTTGATCATAATGTGTAATCTTAATGTGTTTCTGAACTCAGTTTCCAAGTATTCAAGTATTCTGTTGAAATTTGTACATCTATACTCATCAAAGAATTGGTCTGTAGTTTTCCTTTTTTGTCGTGTCTTCACCTAGTTTTCTTATCAGGATAATAGGTGGTTCAGAGAATGAATTTGGAAGTATTTTGTCATATTCTGCTTTATAAAGCAGTATAGGGAGAGTTGAGATGAGGCCTTCCTTGAGGAGTTGATAGAATTCAGTAGTAAATCCATCTGGTCCTGGGCTTTTTTTTTTTTTTTTTTGGTGAGGCTTTTGATTACAGCTTTGATGTTGTTGCTTCTAATGGGTCCATTTGGGTTATTTATATCTTCTGGGTTTAATTTTCCCCCTTTGGTTTTGCAAAACAGGGTTTCTCTGTGTAGCTTTGCACTTTTCCTGGAACTCACTTTGTAGCCCAGGCTGGCCTTGAACTCACAGAGATCCACCTGCCTCTGCCTCCTGAGTGATGGGATTAAAGGAATGTGTGTGCTACCACTGCCTGGCCTGGGTTTAATTTTGATAGATGATAATGCGCTTAGAAATTCTTCCATTTCTTCTGGTTTAGCCAGCCTTTTAGAATATAAATTTTCATAGTAAACCCCAATAATATTCTGTAGTTCATTGGAGTCTGTTGTGAGGACACGCTTTTGATCTCTGATTTTGTTCACTTGTGTCTTCCTCTTTTTGTCTGATTGGCTAAGGATTTGTCAGTTATACTAACTTTTTTGAAGAACCAACTCTTGATTTCTGTATTGTTCTTTTAATCTCTTTTAATTTCATTAATTTCTTACCTCATCTGAATTAGCTCATCTATTGTGTTTGGAATTGGCTGCTTGGTTTTCAGGAGCCTTGAGGTACTTAGCTTGGATGCTTATTTGTTACCTCTCATATTTTTAAATAGGAGCACTTAGGACTATAACCTTTCCTCTTAGGACTGCCTTGGCTGCATCCCAGAGGTTTGGATAGGGTGTGTTTTTATTATCATTTGTTTTTAGGAATTTTCTAATTTCCTCTTGTGATTTCTTGGCTTACCCATTGTATATTCAAAAATGTATTGTCTAATTTCCAAGAAATTTTGTGGTTTCTGTAGTTTCTTTTATGGCAGATTTCTAGCTTTATGCCATTGTCTAATAGAATACATTGAATTATCTTATTTTAAAAAATATTATTGAGGTTTAATTTGTTTTCTGTGAAGTGATTGATTTTGGAAAAGTTTCTATGTGTTGCTGAGAAAATTGTATATTTTCTTCTCCTTGGCAGAATATTCTGTATATACCTGTCAAATCCAGTTAACTACAAATTATTTGAGCTCTGAAGTTTCTTTACTAATTTTTTGTTAGGAAGACCTATCTGAATATGAATGTGGAGCTGGGCACACCCACCTTTAATTCTCAGCACTTGGGAAATAGAGACAGGTGTATCTCTGAGTTCAAGACCAGCCTGCCTGATCTACATAGAACAATGGTTTTCAACCTTCCTAATGCTTCCACCTTTTAATACAGTTCCTCAAGCTGTGGTGATCCCAACCATAAAATTATTTCATTGCTACTTCATAACTGTAATCACAATTACAGTTATAAATTGTAATATAAATATCTGATGTGCTATACCCAATGGGGTTGTGACACCCAGGTTGAGAACCACTGACATAGAGTTTTAGACCAGCCAAGGCTACATAGTGAGACCCCAACTTTAAACAGCAAACAAACCAGAAAACAAGGGGGAGGGGAGAGAGAAGAAAGAAGAAAACAATAGAATATTGAAGTCTCACACCATTTTTGTGTCAGGACATCTGTGGTCTTTTATACCTTTTAGTGTTTGTTTTGTGAAGTTAGGAGCTCTGATATGTGGTGCTTAAAAGTCTACATTTTTATATTTTTCTTGGTGAGTTTTTCCTTTTGTTAATGTGTA
This sequence comes from Onychomys torridus, assembly GCF_903995425.1. Lineage (NCBI taxonomy): Eukaryota > Metazoa > Chordata > Mammalia > Rodentia > Cricetidae > Onychomys > Onychomys torridus. The sequence continues at coordinate 55,447,122 of NC_050444.1, forward strand.
CTCTCTTCTAGTTAGCTTTGGCTTGAAGTTTACTTTGATGTAAGGATAGCTCTGCCTGTTTGTTTACATTTTCCATTTAGTTTGTGGTTTTTTACCCTTTGTTATTAAGTTCTTTTGGTATCTTTGTTATCCAAGTTGTATTTCTTGGCAACAGCATATAGTTAGTTTCTGTTTTTTTAATCCAGTCCATTAATCTATATCTTTTTAGTGGTCTGTTTGAGACCATTTCGTTTAAGGCTATTATAGAAATGGGTTTGCTATTTTCTGTTATTTTGTTTGGTGAAGTTCTGTTGGATTATTGGTATTTTTTTCCCTTGCTCTGTATTAGTTCTGAGGGTTTGCTGAGTTGCTATGTTGGATCTGGTTACTTCTTTAAAAAGCCTAACTTGTTTATTTGCTATGGATTCTGTAATGATAACTGGAACTTCAGAAGTCTCAACCTCATGCCCACAGTGACTGTAGAGACCACGAGCAGCAAAGCCCCAGTCTCTTAGGGGACCCTGATGACACTGGTACAGAAGCTTAGCCCCTGCACTGGCTCCTGGGGCCACTGGGCCCTTCTCTTTTCTGATTTTGTAGGAAATTCTGATGGAAATATTTTTTTTATTATGAGAAATTATTTAAAGATGTGATACAGATGTATTTTAGCAAGAGCATACTAAAACAGAAACATATTTTCAGTTCATTCTTGTTTACATGATGTCTTAGTTTTGCTTCTGTTATGATAAAATAATCTGACAAAAGCAACCTGGGGAGAAAGTTTATTGTAGTTCACAATGCCAGGTCACTTTGCAGGGAAGTTACTGCAAGGAGGCAGGAATTTAAGACAGCTGCTTATGTTGCCTCAGTAGTCAGGAAGCACACAAGAATGATTGATTATATGCATGGTTACACTTACCTGACTTTCTTCACTCTTAGACAGTTCAGGATCCTCTGCCTAGGGGATAGTCTACCCACTTTCCTACCTCAGGTAACTTAACAAAGGTAATCAGTCCCTCACTGACCCGCCCACAGATGAACATCATCTACACAATTTTCTCTGAGACTCCTTTTCCCAAGTAATTCTATATTGTGTCAGTTTGACAACTAAAACCATCCATCACACCTGAATCTAAAGTTTATGGTTTAAAATAGAAATTGTGTAAAAATGGCTCATAAGATTAGTGTTTGTAAGTCCTTTGAGTTCCTATCAGGTACACTATGCAAATCTGTTTTTTAGTGTGTATCACCTAGCTCTTCTGCTGTCTGGACCTGTGATGAAAAGGAACATGATGCATCTTTATTATTTTCTCTTATCTTTGCACTTTTCCCTATTGTAAACTATTGATAAAAGATGGGTGAGTAAGTCCTTATCTTTTGTTTTCTCTTTTTAAAGAAGGAGGACAAGCTTTGTTCATCTCAAGTACGAACAAGATGCATTTGGATACCTTAATTATTTTGCTTGCTTCCCATGTAATAAAAACCATGCCAGGCGCTGGTGGTGCATGACTTTAATCCCAGCACTCGGGAGGCAGAGCCAAGTGGATCTCTGTGAGTTTGAGGCAAGCCTGGGCTACCAAGTGAGTCCCAGGAAAGGCGCAAAGCTACACAGAGAAATCCTGTCTCAAAAAACCAAACCAAACCAAACCACAACCGCATAGGAGACTATTTGCCTTTTTTGTCCTCTCTCTCTCTCTCTCTCTCTCTCTCTCTCTCTCTCTCTCTTTGTTGTTGTTGTTTTGTTTTTTGGTTTTTTTTTTTTTGAGACAGGGTTTCTCTTTGTAGCTTTGCGCCTTTCCTGGAACTCACTCTGTAGTTAGGCTGGCCTCGAACTCACAGAGATCCACGTGCCTCTTTGTCCTGTCTGGTGTCTTTCATTTCTTTCATAGTTAATATTCTACTTCCTTGCTAGAATTATACATCTGAAGAGGTAAGTGAGCCTAATCATAAGCACATGGTTTTAAGTGATTTCTACAGAGAAAACATCAGATTGCCAGGTCATTCACTTGAAATTACTCTGTGGTTTATGATTGTTTTGTTTGATTTTTTTTTTTTTTTAAATAGGGTCTTTGGCTTCAAAATCAAAGAAGATCCTCCCTGCCTTGGCCTCTCAAATTCTGGGAATATAGGTGTTCTTTGTTCTGAAAGGGGACCTCTAGCCCATGCTGGCCTGGCTTCCATTCTGGGATTGCAAGCACATATATCTAGCACAAGCAGTTTTGAAGGAGGCAGCAGTCAAGTTAAGAGAGAGAATTCAACAGATTATATTTTGAAGAAAGAGAAGAATCAGACTTGTCAGTGAGACACAAAAACTTGGACAGACAGAAAGAGGCTTCCAGAAGAAGTAATTCTGGTAAAAAGCATGTGACTGGCACAGGGGAGAAGAGGCTGATGCAGCAATGAGACTGTTTAGCACCTATATATGTTCAGTGGAAGTGTGGCAGTCTCTAAAGCATCAGTTACACTTAGCCAGTGTGCCATGCCAAAGGACTGCAGAAGAGGTGGATGATAGGACCTGTCTAAGGGTGGCCTAGCCTCTTCACAGTGCAGTTAGTCTAGGGGCCATGAGGTGAGGGTCTTGGGCTAGCAGACTCCTGTCTTGAACCTTATCTCTCCCATCCCATCCCCACTCTCCCCTTTTTTATGCAACTCAAGACATTGCTTTCTCCACAAACTTGCTAGTAGTTTGATATATTCTTTTCATCTACTCAATGAGGTATCCCCCTACCCCAAACTTTGTCCTGAAATTACTGTAGTTTGTCCAGTTTGGGTTTTGTTTAATGAAATAAAATAGAAGACACTAAAATGTATTGAGCCAAATAAATAGATAAATAAATAAGCTTGTAAGTTTGTGCGCCTGTAGTAGCTTGGTGTGTGTGTGTGTGTGTGTGTGTGTGTGTGTGTGTGTGTGTGTGTGTTGCATTAGAAAACTCAGATTAAGTGTTTCTCTCTGGCAAAACATTTGTGACTGCAAATCAGAATTGGCATGCAAAGTTCTTCCTTTTATTTACTAAGGAATGTCTGGTAGACCATTCTAAAGTCAATACCTTTAATCAAGATGCCAGAAGTCTAGACCCAAAGAAGTATGTGCTTCAGACTCTGTAAACCTTAGTGATTTCCATCTTAAAGAGTTGGTGTAGGCGGAGCTTGTATGGTCCCTTTCAGCTAAGATTCAAGCCTTGGTATTCCCTCAAAGGCAACTAGATAGAAAAGAATGAATTTTGTTAATTGAACATTTTTATAGAATTCTGTGAAAAAGCTCTTAATCCTAGAGGTTTTTGTTTGTTTTGTTGGTGTTTTTTTGAAGCCCAAAGCAGAATGCTTATGTATGCATATATATGAGGGGGTACCACCACATGACCCTTATTCTTGGCATTTACATCCCTCCCCTCAAGTGCATGGTCTACTGACTGCATGGGAGCAGATACTCGGGTAAAACAATGAGCATAAAAGCTTTTGGCCTGGTACCAAAAGGTAAGAGGGTTAGGGTAGGCAGAGGGAAAGGTTGCTGTTGCTCTCAGCTCCTGTGTAGGACATAACCTACCTTGCCTGGCTGAGAAGACCATGAGTGCTGTGAAGAACACTGGCTCTCTGGAACTGATCCCTCATTCCTTTGTGCCACTCTAAGTAGCAGTGAATATAAAGTAACAAGGCATTTTCCTGTAGTTTGAGTTGAAGGCTGCCTAAAAAGAGAATCTTGTCATTTCATAAGTAACAACTAGTTCTTTGAGCACTTATGGTCTGTTCTCTGAGCTAGTGGCAAATAAACTGAACTAAGTTAGCAAAATACTGCATGTTACAAACTAAGTGAAAATTCTCCAAGAGCTCTCACTGTCTGTGGTCATGGGAGAGAGCCACTTGCAGCCCCACTTGGGGCATTGTTAGGCTGCTCTGTTGACACATGAATATAGTGCCATGATGCTGCTTTTCAGACTTGATTTCTAATAAGCTGTAATAAGGAAACATTTAAAGTGGATGTAAGAATAGGCATTACTTGCTGTCACAGATGTATGGTCAATTGAAGTGTTTTTTTGAATCTCAATTTAACAATGCAAACAAATTCCCTATCATTATTAGTATAATTGTTCTCACTGTTGTGTCTTGATTTCAAAACAAGTAAGATAAAGAACAAGTTACTAAAAGAACAAAACTAGCAAAAGGAAATGTAACTGAGTTACTGTCTTGACTAGAGGAGAGAGGCTGCAGCTGCTCAGTCACTTCCTGACTAGCCCAGCCGTTGCTTTCCTGTTGGACATAGGTGTGCTTCCTTCATGATTGATGGGGGAGTAGGTAAAATTCAGCTGTTTGCTGTCAAAGCAGGCTGTGAAGTCCAGCTGCACAGTGTTCATATGCTAGGGAAACACCAGGTTGTAAGCCTTTAAAAGAAGGATCTCCCTCCCACCTTTTTATAGCTAAAATGATTTATTGGGGGGGGCTTTAAGACAGACATTATTCCACAGCAGAACTATTAGATTTCACAAGAAAAGATATATTAGTAATATAGGGTTTTTTAAGGTTTATTTTTGTTTTAATGTATGAGTAGGTGTGTGTATGTCTGTGTGTGTAAAGATACCACCCATAAAGGCCAGATGAGGGCATCTGATTACTTGAAAGTTGAGTAAGAGGAGGATGTGAGCCATTTGACATGGGTGCTGGGAAATGGACTTGGCTCTACTATTAACTGTTGAGCCATCTCTCCAGCACCAGCAATATGATTTTAGTAGAGGAGTATTATTAACAGTTAACTACATTAGATTATGAGATAGTTTCACTCAGTGTTCTCAAATTAAGATACCTACCTTCCTAAAACATAGGCTGAGGCAGTAGAATTACAAGTTCAAGCCCAGTGTAGGTGACAGAGAATTTGAAGCCAGTACAGGCAACTTAGCAAGACCCTATCTCAAAAAGCAAAAAAATAGGAATTTTCTAAAATCTGGCATTTCTGTTAAAGTTGTAGTTAAATAAGTTTACAAAATATATGGTTTCTGTTTTAAAAACAGTAGCTAGATAGCCACCATTTTAGAAGTAATTTCAATAATCAGTGGCATGCTTTGTAAATTTTTTACAATGTACAACAAAGCTTTCTTCTAAAAAATAAATACATACTAAAAATAGCAATTTTTTTGCAAATGAGATGGGAAGTTTTAAAAACTGGTATTAAAGTTATACCCTTCTGTCACCTGAGGTAGAAAAATCACAGTTCAAGGCCAACCTGGGCACATTATTGAGACTCTGTTCCAAAATAAAAGATACAGAACAGGGCTGAGAATGTAGGGAACTTGCCTACCATGTGAGAGGGTCTGGATTCAACCTCCAGTACTCAAGTAAACAAACAAGCATTAAAATATAAGAGGAAGAAATCCTTTATAGAATTTTAAAGAAGTGTATTACCAACTTATAAAAGGAAGTTAAATTGATTTTTTAAAAACTAAAATTACATACTACAGTGAAAACATAAATGGGCTTGGAAAATGTAAACTCTGTTCTTTTTCTAAAGAGAAAAAAGGCCAAACCCTCCATTGAACTCCAATTAAATATCTGTATTGAAGGATTATTGTTCCTGGATTATTCTGAAGGGAACAAAGGACAGCTGAAGTCACTGTATGACTTAGCTGACTCACTCTCTTGGTTGCTCTCTACTGGCTTTCTTTCTTTCTTTCTTTCTTTCTTTCTTTCTTTCTTTTTTTCTTTTTTTAAATTTTTACTTATTTACTATGTATACAATAAGTGTTTGGCCTGCAGGCCAGAAGAGGGCACCAGATCTCCTTGTAGATGGTTATAAATCACCATGTGGTTGCTGGGAATTGAACTCAGGACCTCTGGAAGAACAGTCAGTGCTCTTAACCTGTGAGCCATCTCTCAAGCCCTTTACTGGCTTTCTTATGCAATCTAGGACTTGCTAGGGATGGTGCTGCCCACAGTGGAATGGGCCCACCCATATCAACCAGTTGAGATAGTCTCTCACAGGTAGGGCCACAGGCCAGTCAAATAGAGGCAGTTCTTCATTTGAGGTTCCCTTTTTTCTAGTAACTCTGTTGTGTCAAGTTGGCAATAAAAACTAACTAGGCAAAAAGTATATTCCAGTTGTAGGTAGTATAGTTGAGTCATATGGAAGTTCTGTTTTGAGAAACTTCCACGCTGATTTCCATAGTGATTGTCATCAACAATGAACAAGAATTTCCCTTTCTCTACATCTTCACCAGCAATTGTCATTTGTTTGTGGATTTTTTTCTTTTTCTTTTTTTTTTCATGGTAATCATTCTGCTTTGGTGAGATAAGATCTTAAAAGTAGTTTCAGTTTGCATTTTCCTAATAGCTGAGGACGTTAAACCCTTTTAAAAAAGGAACTGAATTTAACTCTGGCCAGTTGTTTTTTTGGCATTTACTTTTTTCAATCCTCTGGGTATTCTAGATCTCAACCCTTGCATGAACAGCTGACAAAGACTTCCTCCCATTTGTAGGCTATCTACTCTATTGTGCAATTACTTTTAGATTTCATATTCTTTTGTGGTCTGATAAGATGTAGGAAATTATGTATCTATTTATTAAGGCTTGTTTTGTGGTCTGGAATGTGATCAGTGTTAGAAAAGACTCATGTGCCACTGAAGGATGTATTCCCTATGGATTGAGTGGAATGCCCGGGATGTAGCTGCCAGTTATCTATGATTTCAGATGTATTGTCTGTGGCTCATTATGTTCCATATCCCTCCCCAGGGATGCTAAGTCTCACCTTTTTAAAAATTTTCTAGCAAGCATAAACTGCTTCCTTCTTGCCAAGTATATCTCTTACCTGGTACATATCTGATGCATTATTTTAATAAGTACTGATATTACGTTAGATGTTTTTATTTCATTCATTCATTCTTTCATTCATTTTTTCTGGAGCTGAGGACCGAACCCAGGGCCTTGCACTTGCTAGGCAATCACTTAGATATTTTAATGGGAAAGTAAAAGGCTACATTCACCTTAGTTGTCCTCAAACCACATTTTTATTTATTTATTTTTTTGGGGGGTCTTCAAGAAAGGGTTTCTCTGTGTGGTTTTGGTGCCTGTCCTGGATCTCACTCTGTAGGCCAGGCTAGCCTTGAACTCACAGAGATCCACCTGCCTCTGCCTCCTAAATGCTGGGATTAAAGGCGTGCATCACTGCCTCTTGGCCCCCCAAACCAAATTTTATGTACCTAAAAAGTAACATACTAGCAAACAGTAGGAACCAGAGATGGTTCAAGGTAAAGGCATCTGCCACCAAGCTGACTACTTGTACCCAGTACCCACATGGTGGAAGAAGAAAATAGACTCCAAGTTGTCCTCTGACCTCCACACTATGGCATTTGGCACACACACACACACACACACACACACACACACACACACACACACACACACGAATAAATATAAACTTTTAAAATGTAATAATAAAAGTTAACATGGCTCCCTGATTTGCAGTAGATCCTTAAAACTTTGATAATAAGCAGTTGAAAGATAAAAGTTCACATTTTGGGGATCATTTTGTCCAAATTTGCTCTTGGCCAGCATTTAGAACTTGAGGCTTGTGGCCTTATTTTCCCTTTAACTTTAGACTATTTTTAAACCTAATTTATGTTGTAGATTATGTTTTATTGGACATAACATGACTTATTAGAGTCCATATGTCTCCTAATGTTTTCAGTGGGGAAGAATATCTTACTGGTTCAACCCCATTAGCTCATTGGTTTAACTGTTTAGACATTTACTTTGTTTGTTTTAGAATTGGAGATTGAGTTCAGAGCTTTGTGTATATACTTGTACTCTAACACTGAACTGTATCCCTAGCTCATATAATTTCTTTTATTTATTTGAAGGGGTGGTGCACACACCAGGGCATACTAGTAGAGGTCAGAGGACAACTTTTTGGGAGTTAGTGGGTTCTGACAATCAAATATGTGGTCAGGCTTGTTAGCATAAACCCTACCCATTAAGTCATCTCACTGGCCTCAGGCTGATGTTGTGATCTCTTGTCTTTGTTTCTTGAGACTATCCTACTGACATGTGCCACCCTAACTGGTTAATTTTTTGATAACAGAATTTTATCAAGTTCCCTTTCACTATGCCAAATGCCCCACTTATTGCCAAGAGACAATGCAGTTTACAGCTCTAAATCCATACTTAATCCTTTACTTCATTATTATAAAATAACAGGGGCAGGAAATAGAGCTTAGTGGTAGAGCTCTTATTTGGCATGCTTAAGTCCCTGGTCCAAACATTAGCACTCTGAGACCAGAAGAATAGTTCAAAGGTTGATGATAGACATGGAGCTCTCCTACCTCATAGGCATTAATGAAAGTAATTTCTCCCTTCTTCCCCATGAAGGGAAAAAATTACAACCAGTAATTAGATTAAATATCTTGGCTAAGTCCTTAAAGTACAAATAGCTAAAATAAAGAACTTGCTCTTTTTTTTTTTTTAACTACCTTACTACCTGACAATGAATAATAGAGATAATGGGGAACACTTCAGTCATTTTAGTACTTGAATATTGTAGAATAAGAATGTCTGATTGGTGATTGTTGGGTTCCTGTTTGAAGTTCTAGTTCTAAAGCATTTGATTTTATGAGGTTTTTGAGGTATGTTTCAATTTTTTTAGGAATATACTTCATGAGTATGGTATTGGTAGCTAATTTATTGTAATCACTTTAAACTTTAAACCTCTTTTGAGTGTTTTATGACAGTTCTGGTGTCTTGGGAGAATGAGGTAGGTGTCTATAAAATTTGTCATTCAGGAAGTACATAGACACAAATAGAACCTGAATCTGGATGTCATCCTCTCTGCAGTCTTACCCCCCCCCCCTTCTCTGTGACTTCTTAGATTTCTTTCTGGAAGAGGAAATATCCATATACATCAAAAGACTTAAAATGCCTCTAAGTAACTATCTTATACCAAAGTCGGGGTACAGCTGCTGTAGACAAAGAACTCTGTGTGTCTTTGTGATTTCAGATTCAGGTATAGACTTGTAGAAATAGTCCCCATAGAAGCCTGTTTGTTTTTTAGTGAGAGAGAGAGAGGAGCTAGATCTAAGTGGAAGGGAAGGTGAAGAGTAGAGGGAGGGGAAGCCATAATCAGGATATATTATGTAAAGGAGAACCTATTTTCAATAAGAGGAGGAAGAAAGCAATCCCAGGAGCCTTGTTTGCCCAGATGAGTCTTAATGACTACAAAAACATTTTCACTAACCCAAGAAATTCTGGATTATGATTAGTATTGTGAATATTCTGAACAGTCTTAACAGGTCAAATGATGTTCAGGTTTCTGTATCTGCTACTATTATTAAAGCAAATTAGGTTATTTTGAAGGAGAAAGAACTTATCTAGAAGATCAAGAGCCCCCTAGCATTGTTGGTGGTGTTCTAAGTGCTAGGCAACAGGAAGAAAGTGTCAACTCATCATCAATAGAACATACTCATTGTGGATCTATCTGGTGGACAGTTCTCTCCCACTAGGAAGAACATAGTTATAGTTAATAAATGGAATTTTTAGTGGATATTACTGGAGCAGTAATACTGTTAGCAAATACTTAAAAATAAATAAAGGACACATTTGAACTGTATGTTAATATCTTAATGAATTACTTGCTTTGATTATTTTGGGAAGTTTGTTAAACATGGGTATTTAATAATTAGCTGTATAATTTTCAAGCCACACCTGGTAGTACATGCCTATAATCTCAGCACTTGGGAAGCAGCAAGATCATGAGACCCTGTCTCAAGGTCCTCAGACCTTGAGTTTATTTCATTTTATTTATTTACCTAGTCATTTACTATGCTAGGGATCAAACCCAGAGCTCAGGTATGATGGGCAAACACTCTACTACTGAGACATTCCATCATCCTATAAAACAAAGAAGGTTTTCAGTTAGGTATTTGCTGTCAAAAGATGATAGAGTGAGCCAGGCATGGTGGTGCATGATTTTAATCTCAACTCTCTGGAAGCAGAGGAAAGGCAGGTCTCTGTGATTTTTGAGGCTAGCCTGGTTTACATAGTGATTTTCAGCACAGCTAGAGCTTAAAAACAAAAAATTGATAGACTGAGTCATCATCATTCTAAATGGAGACAAACTGAAAGCATTTCCACTAAACTCAGGAATAAAACAAAGATGTACACTCCATACCTATAATAGACCAAGATAGCCTGTATCTGAGGAAAGAGAAAGTAGGGGATAGTCTTGAACTTAGTGCCACAGGAAAGACATTCTGAACAAGACATTGATAGCATAGGCACTAAGAACATCAATAAATGGTACCTCATGAAGCTGAAAAGCTTCTGTACAGCAAAAAGACACTATCGTTGGACAAAGTGGCAGGCTACAAAATCGGAGAAATATCTTTTCTAATTACATATCTAATAGAAGAATAATATCTAAAAATATATAAAGAACTAAAGAAATTGAACATCAAGAAACAATTAAACATGGGGTATAGAACTAAGCAAAGAGTTCTCAAAAGATGAAACAAAAATTGCTGAGAAACACTTAAAGGTATGTTCAACATTCTTAGCCATCAGGAACATGCAAATTAAAACTACTTTGAGTTTCATCTTATCCAGTTAAAATGACCAAGCTCAATAAAACAATGGCAGCTTATGCTGGCAAAGATGCTAGGAAAGGAGAGCACTTTCTCATTGTTGGTATAAGTGCTAACTGGTATGTATACCCAGTATGAAAATCAATGTGAAGGTTCATCAGAAAGCTAAAATCAATCTACCACAAGACCTGGCTATACCATTCTGTACCCAAAGGACTCGACATCTTATTACAAAGATACCTGTTCATCTGTGTTCATAGAGACAGCTTAGGTGTCCATCAACTAATGAATGGTGTGGTGGTCTGAATGAAAATGGCCCCCATAGACTCATAGGGAGTGGCGTTATTGGAGGTGTGCCATTGTTGGAGGACTTTGAGGTCTCAGATGCTCAAGTGGGGATGTCTCTTCCTGCTGCCTTAGGGTCCAGATATAGAAGTCTCATCTCCTTCTCCAGCACCATGTTTGCCTGCATGCTGCCATGCTTCCTGCCATGAAAATAATTGACTAAACCTCTGAAACTGTAAGCCAGCCCTAATTAAATGTTTCCCTTTATAAGAGTTATCATGGTCATGGCATCTATTCACAGCAATAAAAACTCTTGAGACAAATTGATAATGAAAATGTGGTACATTTATTAATGGAATGTTATTCACCTGTTTAAAAAAATGAAGTTGGGCCTATCATAGTGACACACACCTTTAATCCTAGCAATTTAGAGACAGAGGCAGGTGGATCTTTTCAGTTTGGGGCTAGGCTGGTCTATGTAGTGAATTTCAGGATAGCCAGAGCTACATAGTGTTATTCTGTCTCCAAAAAGGGGATGTGGTGCTGGTGGCTATGTTAGAGGAGCAGCAGGGAGCAGTTAAAGTTCAGGAAACTGGCTCACCCAGAAGCAAAGCTCCTATGGGTGAATCTCAGCTAGACAAGGCTCCAAGAACCTTGGCCCCAGAATGTCCTTTGCTACTGTTGCACCTTTGCATGTTTGCCACTGCCATTTTTCTCTGGTATCTGGCATGGTGTGAATGGTGTGGGGGGATCTCCACTGCCCTTAATGTGCTAGGATTATTTCATGAAAATATTCTGTTCTACTGGACATTTTTACCTATGGATTATTATGAAGATGATTTCCTCCTAAGCTGTACTGTTTAACTGAAGCAATGATTTTATACAATAATAGTGTTAGTTTAAATTGGATTGTGATAATTGAGGGTCTTTAATAAATATAGTAAGGTATTGTGATAGAGGTTAGCTTAGTGGGAAAACTAGTATGGATAAAAGCAAGATATAGTATTGCTTCCAACCCAGATAAAGAGGAGCTTCATAGGATAGAAAATAAGAACTAGAAAAAAAGAGTCTATCATGAAGCTAGTTTCTCTTGAGGAGCCATATAGGCTGTGACCTAGGTTAATGATTAAGAAAACCAGTTGAATCCCAGAAGCCCAGCTAGCTCAAGTTCTTTTAATCTTAATGTTGGGAGATGTGTTCACAGGTCTCAGTCTGCATCATAACTAAAACAAAGCTTTAAATATGACTTAAGGTTAGGTTAAGATGTTTTTGTTAATGGCTTTGAGGTAGAAAAGCTTGGAAAACAATCTAAAATTTAGAAAGGCTCATAGTTGAGTGAGGGACTCATTAAGGTCAGAGAACAAGAACAAAGCAGCCCAATTATTGGTTGATGTGCCTTTCTTGGTAGGATTGGTTGGTGATCAAAGATGATGATTAATTCCTTGTACCTATTTCTGCCCTCAGCTTCCTTATATAAAAAACTGTTGATGAGTGGGTATGTACCCTAAGGATTTAAAATAGAGCTGACTGATTCCTTTACATATGTAAAAGTTTAGATTTGTAATTCTTCTGAGATTACCTTTTGAGATAGTGAAATGATTGGGCCCTTCTTTGTAACCAAAAAAATGCAGCCTGCCAGCAAAAGAACTGGCTGAGAAAAATACCTGGCTTGCTTATACTGTTACTGTAACAAGTTGCTTGGGTTCTTAGGACAACTTATTTTCACCTGTAATATGTAAAATGATTAATCATGTAAGGGATATGGAAAACATGTTGTTTTTTACTTATATACATTGTAATCATTCACTTAAAAATAGAATGTAACCACACTGTAATTTTTTATTGCTTGAAAGATTCTACTGGGGTATGTAAGCTGTAAGGGAACAAATAAACACACCAGAAAAGGAAACCACCAGGAAAGACATAGAAGGGAAGTTAGAAGAAAGACATCAAGACAGACAAAGAGAAACATCAGAAGACTAGAGTAGAGCAAGCAGCAGTAAGAAGAATAAAATGAAGAACTAAGCTTTGCCCCCCAGAAAAATCCCTGTGTCTGTTTATCTGTCCAGTAGTTTACCCGCTTTCATCTCCTCTTCAGTTTCTTTGACCTGCTGAAGGCTTGCCATTCATTAGCACCTAGGTGAGAACCTGACATGTTGGAGATGTATGTGTGTATATGTTTTACTTCCTTAGATAGAAAAGTCAAAATGAGTGATTAATTCACTGACTCTCTGACTCCTCCTCCTCCTCCATGGCTGGTCCTCATGGCAGTGGAGGTGTATGAGGGGGGAGAGGAAATGTAAAGTTTGCAGGTATATTGATGAGCTGGAAACAGTCATCATTAGTAAAGTAACCCAGATCCTAGAAGACAAATATTTTGTCTTATATATGATGTTATCTTTTAAGCTTTAGATTTGTGTTTCAATTAGAATAACCACAGAGGTTAGGTAGAGCTACTCGGGCCAGAGGTAGGAAGGTATTTCCAAAAAGATTGCCTAGAATATAGTGTTATAAAGAGATGAAGGGGAAGCTAGACTAGAAGGATTAAAGGAGAGGGAGATGGGAAAACAGGATAAAGGAGGGGATATGAGGAAGGACAACTAACCCAAAAGCTTTTTGGAAAGCTATGTGGAAACCTACTACTATAGAAGCTTCCTATAATATATACATATTTGAAAGTAATTTGAACAGAGTCACAATATAATGAGGGAAACAGTGTGCCAGGAATGGGTTACATCTTGCTGAGTCGTTATCCAAAGGGGTTCCTTTACACCACCACTCCCTACCCTGCCAAACAGCCTTAGTGCTATTGATTATCTTTCATAACCTTTCATAAGGCATGTTGCTGAAGACACCACTTAATTATGTTATCAAATGTGGAGAAATTGAGTCGGTACATAGCTAGAAGCTTTACTCCTACTAACTAGCATTCATGGTACTTAAAGGTACTTTGCATACATACTACTAGAGGAGAAAAGCAACCATCACCATCACCCAGTTATAAGCACTGTGACCTACCTGCAAAATATAGTGGCGCAAATGTCTTGGAAATAGCCAACTACTTTTTAATTTAAGGATTTAAGGCCTACTCCACGAGATCAAGCCTATATATGACTCTGCTAAAGTGGCCAAGAACCTGAGATTAAATATGGCCTATGGGAAAACCCACTAGTATTATTCTGCTAAAGGAACACAATAATAAAATGACTTCTAGATCAGTGTATAACACAAACCTCATCAGAGAGGCTTCTTCATGCAGTATATAGTAATTAATGTGGAGACCCACAAGTATACAGAGAATAAGAGTATTTTGTGTAAGAGTATAAGAGACTTTGGAGCTCCCACCTCTAAAATGGGATGCCTTTATCAAACCCTTCCCCTCAAGGCTCAGAAATCTATGTGAAAGAGGAGGCAGAAAGAAAGATTGTAAGAGCCTTGGATGGTTAATGACTCTTAAGGGAGCTGTGTCATCCAGAGACACAATGTTGATACATATATGAACTCACAGAGAGTGTGACAGCACACAAAATAAACTGCACAAGTTCAAACAAGACAAAATTCCAGCACTGAGAAGGGGAAATGGACACAAAGTCCCACCTTTAAGCTACTTGCCTTCTGGGCTTTCTCCATAGAAGGTCACTGGGTATATCAACCAAACTGTAGATCAAGCCCCATGCACAGGAGTAGTTGGCCAACACAAAAGGGACTCTATGATTTTGTTTTTTAAATCTTATTGGTGGTTTCTTTTGATCTTTAGTTTTATGTTTTGAGAGAGAGAATGAATTAGGTAGGGAATGCAGCAGGTTGGGAAGAATTGAAGGAGGAAAAGAATATAATAAAAACATATTGTACATAGAAAAATTTTAAATAAAATCAATTGACTGTTTATCAAATTCAATATGGCAAATATACTTGATAGTGTCTTTGGAGGTTCTGGCAGTGAAACATATACCGTTGACCAAAGAACCCTCTTCTATTGGGGCAGGTCGTCCTCTCCAGCCACATACTCAGCTTTAGGCTTGGGGCATTGAGGGAGTTTGAAGACACCTGCCTAACCAGCCAGATCACCTTCACATCCTGTACTTTGTGAATGACATATATTGATTTCACAAAAGCTATCTTTAAAAACCAAAAGTAAGATCAGATAGGCCTGTCATTATACTTATAGTTGTTTTATAAAGAAAAAGTTGTTAGATATGCATGTTGTGTTGTAGCCTCATATTAGAAGGCAAAGCTTTCCTTGCTTATTTGTTTTATTATTTTCAGCGTGCAAAGGATTCATGGTCTGTTTGTAATTCGCATCATGTTCTGTACTACACAGATAGGGAGCCAATGTTGTGCCATAGAGTTCGGCACTCTATTTACTGAACCATTGCTGTTACCTCACTAACCTTACCTGGCAGAGGTGCCTGTTGTCTCTACTGGAATCTTTTCTTTTTGCTAGTCATTCCCATTGGAAGGTCATTTGTTCCAATAATGGCTTCTCATTTGGTCTAACAATCAAACAAAAGCTTTGCAGCTGTGAGATGCAGTCCATTTTAAAATTAACCTATTGTAAATCCTTAATGACTGAGAAATCCTGTAATTTGCTATGATTTCTGGTAGTGCTGCATGTAGAATAGCAAACAGTAGAAATGATACAGGTGGTACCGATATGCACTAGGGAAGAAAAGGAAAGGCTCAGCCACTATGTTCTGTCCACTGCCCTTCATCAGTCACACAGCAGTAGGCAATCTCATGCCTACGGATTTTCCCAAGTGAAATGTTATCTCTGGAAGTAATTGGTTAATACCGTTTATTATGCCAGAAGTAAAACTGCCCAGGAGTGTCTTCTTCCTTTGCCATTTGCAATATATTTTCCACCTAGAACTTAGATTCCTGGGAGGAAAAAAAGAGTACAAATTTTTGATATACAAAGTTCTTGATTTTACTTTATTTACCTACTTACTTTCAGTGCTAGAGATCAAATCCAGACTTTCAGGCAACCCAGAAAAGTACTTTACCATTGAACCACATCCTCAGCCCAAGAATTTGAATTATGATAATAAAGCAAATTAGCTCTATTCTTATACAAATTATATTAATTCTCTGACTTTGGGCTTTCAGTCTAGAATTTCTCTGGACTTTATACAGCCTAAATTAAATATGATATTAAAGAATCTTGTAGACATAATATGTTTCTCCACTGTCTATTAAACATTTAATAAATAACTCCTTTGTGCCTGTTTTTCTATATATAAAATGAGCCTACTAATAACGCCTACTTCCTAGAGTTGTGAGAATTCAAACAACTTCTATAAAGCACTTTGAACTCAATGCCAGTGAAGTGATTAGCAGTAATTATTAGTCATCCTAGTGTACATATTAAATCAACAATTAACAACTAATTTATAGAAGGTGATGTGCAGTAGAAATGAAAGTGTAAGGTGCGCTATCATAATTTATATGTCAGAATGGTGTATGGGGATATTTCATTTAGTCTTTGAAGGGAGAAGCCATTGACAGAGGATGATTTAATTTACCTGTATTTTTAATCACTAAAATGTTTAAGTTTCTTTTTTGTTTTAATTCACATTAAAATTTGTTTATAATAAATTTTCTTCTTGGTATACAGTTTCATGAGTTTAGACACGTGCATCTAGGATACAGTACCACTGATCAGTATGCAGAGCAGTTTACCCCTCTCTCCAAAACTCTCACAAGATACTCCCTTGTCCTTGTTCACTTCTCTCTCTTGAGCCCATTGCCACTGATCTATTTCTCTTTTTTTAAAGATTTGTTTATTCTGTACACAATGTTCTGCCTGCGTGTATGCCTGCATGCCAGAAGAGGGCACCAGATCTCATTATAGGTGGTTGTGAGCTACCATGTGGTTATTGGAATTGAATTCAGGACCTGGAAAACAGTGTTCTTAACCTCTGAGCCCTCTCTCCAGCCCCACCGCTGATCTATTTCTGTGTATTTTTTTCCCACCATGTCCTGTGAAATGATTTACTTAATAGCTTTTTATAGTATCGTTGCTTAAATTTTACACATTTGATTTGAAATTCATCCATGTTATTGTACTTACCAGTAGATCTTATTTCTTGATAATATTTCATTGTATAACTTTACTATAGTTTATCTGTTCACCAGATGAAGGGCCTGTATGTTATTTCCTGTGTTGTGCTATGCTAAAGTTATGTTTGTTATATGCTGGGATATATTCTTTTAAGAAATAGTCTTATATATAACCCAGGCTAACCATGACTATGTAGAATGACTCTAACTTCCCGCTTTTCTTCCTATATCAAATGCTAGGATTCCAGGCATGTACAGCCATGCCAGGCTTGGTTCATACTTAAATTGATTATTAAAAAAAAAAAAAATCTACTTAAAACATACAATTTTATGTGAACTTTTACTTTCTCTTCTGTTGGGTAATACCTAAGAGTGAGGTTGCTGGTTCTTGTGGTAAGTGTGGGTTGATAAAAACAACTGCCAAACTGTTTTCCAAAATGATTGTACCATTTGACATTTTCTACCTCTGACAATATGAGAGCTCATTTGAAAAGCTTGTTTGTGGTCCTTTATATTGTCAGTAGTTTATAATAGAGCCGTACTGCAGTGTTTTGATTGCTAGGCTTGTGTGTTAAAATTTATATTTAAGTATTTTATGATTGTAGTTTCTAGTGTTCGGATATTTATATGACTTCTATGTATGCTGTATCCTTGTGTTCTGTAACTCTGCTAAACTTACAATTCTTAAGAACCTCTTTCTATATTCCTTCTATGTAAGTGTTGCCATCTGTGAATCATGACGAATGTAATTCCCTCTTTCCAGTCTGGTAGCTGTTTTCTCTTAAGCAAGGAATTATAATTAGGTTTGTATCTAGCTTTATATAAAAATTGATGGGATGGGGAGATAATTTGTCAGACAGCAGTGACTTGGACTATGAGTTTTAAAACCAGGGTAGTAGAATAAACAGACAATTTTTTAACGTAGAACTAGTAAGCCCCTAATGGATTGAATATAAGGAAAGAGGAAGAGGAAGAGACAGAACATCTGAGTTTCTGTCATGAACTGGGTAAATAATGCTGCCATTTTTTTACACGGTGACAAGAAGAAATAGATTTGGAAGAAGATGACAAGTTTAACATATTAGAATTGAGAAGTCTTTGGAATGTTCAAATAAAGATGTGAAATAGAGGCAAGGCCTATATTTCTATGGTAGAGTAAGTAGCAATCTTGAGTCCCTAGTTTCTATCCTTATCACAAAGGAAATCAAAACAGAACCAAATGATATCAGATAGGAAACTAGAATATGCAAGCATATGGGATGGAGTTTGTAGGCTGTAAGAAGTTTGGGAATATGTTGAAATTCCCTCAAAGGCTAATAGGTGACCTTTCTCACACACACATGTATACTCTGAGTTGTCTTCATTTTGGTCCTTTAGGATACTGTTATGTAAGCCTTTTACCATAGGTCTTTGGATCCATTGCTCATCACTAATTTGAAGCATGCTTTTCTCTCTCCCAGTCTGTTCCCATGTATCTTACTTACTTACTTTTCTATTTCCATGACAAAACATTGTGAACAAAGCATCATATAAAATAATGTATTTATTTTGGGGGCTCATTTTTTTTCAGAGGGTTAGTCTGTCTTAATTAGAGTTTCTGTTGCTGTGAAGAGACACCCGTGACCTTGGCAATTCTTGTAAAGGAAAACATTTAATTGGGGTTGACCTACAGGTTTCACAGGTTTAGTCCATCATTGTCATGGCAGGAAGCATGGAATTGTACAGGCAGATGTGGTGCTGGAGAGTAGCTAAAAGTTCTGTATCTGGGTCCACAGGCCACAGGAAGAGAGAGACACTGGGCCTGGCTTGAGCTTTTGAAACCCCAAAGCCCACCCCAAGTGACATACTTCTCCAACGAGGCCGCACCTACTCCAACAAGGCCATATCTCCTAATGCCACTCCCTAAGTATCCAAATATATGAGCCTGTGGGGGCTAATCTTATTCACACCACCACAGAGTCCATGACCATTGTGGCAGTAAGCATGGTAGTAGGTAGGCTGGCATGGTGCTGGAACAATAGGTGAGAACTTACATCTTGTTCTACAAACTCAGAGGAGGAAAGGAGGGAGGAAAGGAGAGAGCACACATTCACAAATGTGAGCTAACTGGGAAAAGCATAGACTTTTGAAACCTAAAGCCTGTCCCCAAAGACACACCTTTTCCAACAGCAACACGCTACCTAATCCTTGTCCAAAAGTTCTACCAGCTGGTAACCAAGTATTCAAATATATGAGTCTATAGTGGCCATCTCATTCAAGTTATCATGGCCATTTAAAACTCACAATAGATGAGAAAAAGCAAATTTCAGAAAGTTTTTATTTTTATTTTGTACTTTGGATCTTTGCTTTCGGGTTCTGTAATTCTTGGAGCCATTGTAAGACTTGCCTATTAAAGGGCATTAGTATTATCCTCCCTTGTAAGATTATAACTTGGCGAGCCCAAGTGTAATGCCTTACTCCTGTTCTGGGGAAGCTGGGGCAAGACCATCTCTGCATGTTTGAGGCCAATTTAGTTACAGGCAAGCCTGGATGGACCACAGAGTAAAACCAAAACAAACAAACAGATTGTGGTTTAATCAATATTGACTAATGATTTATAATGCTTGACATACTCCAAATGCTCAGTGGATAAATTATATAAAAGCAAGTGATCCAGTCTATCTCTGTCTGTGCTTCATATATTCTTCATTGTCATTACTAACAAGGGAGCCTGTGGTGCCTCCTGTCCACCTGACACAGTCAGCAGTAGAGAACACAAATGTGCAGTGTGTGTCTGTATGAGAACATTAAAGCTGACTACTTTTGGAGTGGGAAGAAGGGAAAGATGAACAGACTTAAAGATTTCTCTGGCTTCCTTTTTGTTTGTTTGGTTGGTTGTTGTGTATGTGCTAGTGCCAGAAGAGGACAACAGATACCCTGGATCTGGAGTTTGAAGTGGTTGTGAGCCACCTGATATGGGTGCTAGAACTGAACTCTAGTCCTCTGAAGAGCTGCAGGCACTCTTAACTGTTGAGCCTTCTCTGCAACCTGGTTTATTGTCTCCTCCTCTGCTTTGGAATGCTGGGCAAGTTCTCAACTGTGGAACTATACCCTAGCCCTGGTTTACTTTCTCCAGCTGTCAGCAGTACTAGCTCATTGAGGAGCTGAGGCTCAGGACCTCTTGCATTTAGTAAGCACTGTTCCCCAAGGGTCTGTTGTAGAGCAAGTACTGAGACAAGACGGAAACCAGTGACTTGTGTGTGACCTGGATGAAGGGATGGGATCTCATTTTGTGCTATGGTCTCAGTATCTCAAGCAGTGTTTGTCACTACTTTATTAGTTGTACATTAGAATTACATATTAGAATGTACATCCCTTATATTCTGTATGTAAGTTGATAAGTAGATTTAGAGATTTGGGATGTGGGAAAGGATGAAGAAAAATAGTTGAAGACAGAGGTTATCCTACTTTCTCTTTTTACATTTCCACAGACACTGAATTAAGTCTAAAGAAATACTTAATAGCCCCATTTATTTAGCAGATAGATAAACATTTTGTGTTCTACACAAACAACATAGCATGCATTGAAATAATGTCTCAAGCCTTGGAGTCAAATATCAATACTCTTATATCCTATTCCACATTGATTTTTTTTCATATTTCATAGTTCTTGTTTGTTTGTTTTGTTTTGTTTTGTTTTGTTTGTTCAGGGTTTCTCTGTGTAGCTTTGCACCTTTCCTGTAACTCAATTGGTAGCCCAGGCTGGCCTCAAACTCACAGAGATCCTCCTGGCTCTGCCTTCTGAGTGCTGGGATTAAAGGTGTGTGCCACCACCACCCGGCTTGTTTTTTTTCTTTTTATCAAAATACCTGCTAACAATTCAGTTTTGCAAAGATCTACTAATACATCAAGGACCCTTAGTTTAAAAAAAAAAAAAAAAAAAAAAAGTATCTCTTCTGATGAATAATTTGCATGGTTGCATTATGTCAAGCATATGTCACAGTGTTTCCCTAAAACATTAAAACAATCACAGCTTCTCTGCATTACTGCAGCTCCCTGTGAGTTACTGCAGCTTCCATGTGTTCTCTTGCAAGTTGGTATTGAAGGGGTAGAGGGGCGCTCATGACTAGATACTGCGGTGGCGGAACAATCACAAGCCATGGTTACCTTTTTAGAGCTTTATTAGGAGAAGGAGACAGAGGCAGAGACTGTGAGGCGGGAAAGTACAGAGAGAGAGAGTACAGAGAGAGCTTGTGGAAGGGCATGTCCGCTTTTTAGACTGGGACCCCATCGCAGGCTGATGACATAATAAGGGCAGAATCCTTACAGGTATGGCTCTTGGTCTTCATTGCTGTTTGGGAGCTATGAATTATCTTCCAGTTTACTGTTTACCTCTTGCTTTTGTACCTTTGTTTCTAAAGCTAGCCTGAATATTATTACTATCTTTTTTGTTGTTGTTATTTTGTTTTTTGGTTTTTTGAGACAGGGTTTCTTTGTGTAGTTTTACTAAAACAGTATATTTTAGGTTTTTACTATTTAAAATTATAAATTTAAACATACATAGTGCTGAAACTTTGAAAATCAGCAGATACAAAGAAAAAAGAAACCACTGCTATCATGTTGCAGTTGACCTGTTCAATTATTTTAAATACCAGTTGATTGCATTTTGAATATTAAACATGATTTGAATTTATTGGGAGATATTAAACTGTAGTTTAATGTAAATTTCATATTCTCAAGTTGTAATCTGTCTGTCATGACTTCAAGATAAACAAAGTGGAATTTCTAACTTCTTGCTCTTTGTTTACTCTTGGTGGCTCAAGGCCTGGTTGAAAGACCTCATCATTCCTGAGGACACATCCCTGTTGCTTTGTTGCTGCCCAGCAAATACAGGGATGACACTTAAAGCAGTTCACTCTTGGGGCCCAAGTGACAATAGAAGTTAGTGGAGGTTATTTTAAAGGTTCTGGAATGTTCAAACAATAGCTTTCCAAGTGTGTTCCCTTCTCCAGAAGATGGATGTGTTTTGTACAGGCAATCTTATCACAGCCCTACGCTAACGAAGTAGTTCTCAAAGGAAGTCAGCTTTATTCAGATCTCTTGGTACCACGTGGAGAACTTAGCATTTCATTTCTGAGTTATTTTTATTTTCTCTGACTAAATACTAAAAAGTGAATGAAGGTCAGTAAAACCAAAACTTTTTAGTTAATTTTCTTTAGATGTTTTTTAAAATCCACCTTATGTTATGCATTAGAGGCAAAACTTGAATTATCCAGAAGTAGAATTTTGTCTTTAGAAAAGTGATCACTTTAGCTTTACTCCACTAAAGATGGTGGAAACCTCCAAATATAAACCAGTATTCACAGTAGCAGTGCTCCTCCCCAAGTCCTTGCCCTTTGTTCTCTCTGTGGTCCTTCCTTAGTATAGCTTAGATTATTGAAAAGTAATTTTGTTCTTTGAAAAAAATCCCTTATAGGGTCCCACTGAAAGAGCAAACAAGCTAATAAGCAGGAGCCAGCCTGAGAATCCCTGTGGTCAAACTTTGAGTTGTTGAGCAGCAAAATAATGAAGACGGTGCTTCATAAACCATCACTTTATACACACACACACACACACACACACACACACACACACACACTCACACACACACACTCTGTATACCACTAGCCAACTAGAGGAAAATGGGAAGTCTTCCTTGCAGAAGTCTGGTTAGTTATAGTTAGTGTATAAGGAAAGAGGGAAGTCCCCTGCAACACTTCACTGTAATCACTGTAGGCAAGTTTGTAGATGGATGAGTGCTAAAGTCAATGATCGAAACTTGGAGAAATGGGATATTTGTGTAGCCTCAGAAGGTATCCTCTAAGAAATTTGTAAATTGTATTATTAATAAATTCCACATGGAGCTGGAGAGATGGCCCAGCATTAAGAGTACTGGCTGCTCTTCCAGAAGATCTAGGTTTGATTGCTAGTGTCCACATGGTCATTCATAACCATCTGTAACTCCAGCTCAATGAGATCTGACTCCCTTTTCTAATCTCTGCTGTCACCAAGCACACAGTGGTATACAGAGACAGATATACAGGCAAAAACAGCCATACACATGAAATTTAAAAAGAAGTAAAATAGGGGGCTGGAGAGATGGCTCAGCGGTTAAGAGCACTGGCTGCTCTTCCAGAGGTCCTGAGTTCAATTCCCAGCACCCACATGGCAGCTCACACCTGTCTGTAACTTCAGTGTCAGGAGTTCTAACACTCTCACACAGACATACACACAGGAGAACATTAATGCACATAAAATAAAAATAAATAAATTTTAAAAATAAGTAAAATAATTGAACTCCACATATCTTTAATAACCACTTCCCAGGAAATAGACTTTCATAAATGGGACTAGACACATGACTCGCACCAACCAATAGAGAAGAAATAAGAAATAAGGCAAATAACCACACTGACTAATTAAGCAGAGATACTGTCACCAGTGAGCTAGTATAGTGTAGATAGGACCAAAAATGCACTCCTTGCCACACCCAGTAATTCTTTATCATGAGCAAACACCAGGAAAAAAATTCTACTTTGAGCATCATTCTTGAAATGTCTAACTGGCACTCTTTAAGTATCCAGGGATCTAGGTGTGATGGCTCATGCCTGTAATCCCACTGCTTGGGAGGACTAAGGTGGGACGGTTACCATGATAGGAGGTCAGCCTGGGTTACAGAGCATAAATAAATAATGAAAAAACTGAGGACTGTCTGAGTAATGGCTGCAGGTTTTCTGGATTGAGTCCTAGTGTAGATAATGACATAGAAATCCTGATAGTCTTTATGTTATACCAATGCTAAATTTTTTAGAGTTAGTAGCTATACACCAATAAATGGCATATAAATGTTAGTAGAAAGTGGCAGAAGAAAATAGGAACTCTCCCCTGTTGCCTTTACAACTTCTCTGTCAATTTAAAATCTTTCCAAATTAAATGTTAAGAGAGTAGAAACTCCTGATGGCCTTCTTGGTATATGGGTAATTTTGTTTTGTTTTTAATGGCCTCAGAGCAAACAGAAGCCACTCTCTAAGATGCTCCCCTGATATGGCCACCCAGCAGGGCAGCTATCTGCAGGCTCCTGTCCTACCACCAGAAATAGAGCTATTCTCACACACTCTGTGCCAATTGCCAACATTTAGCATGGCTTTTGTGATTTGTTAGTGTGTTCCCATTCAGATTATTAAATCAGTATTTTTTGGTTTTTTTGAGACAGGGTTTCTCTGTAGTTTTGGAGCCTGTCCTGGATCTCACTCTGTAGACCAGGCTGGGATTAAATGTGTGTGCCACCACCACCCAGCCAGATTATTAAATCAATTTAATATAATAATGGATATAGTATGAAATTCCAATTTATAAATATTTTATTCTTTTTACTATTAAGCACTCATTAACTCATGGCAGGATAGCAGAGTTGATACAGAGAACTGACAGGGATCCTCTTTTAGTCAATAATGATATGTAAGTGACTAACGATGAATGTGGTACTAAAATTAAGTCCCTCCTCTACCTCATTCATTTTTTTGTGAGACCATTAGTGAAAACTTTAGTTTATACACATATGAAAGATACTGTTACCAGCTAAATATATTTACCATCCAATCAAATGTATACCTTAACAGCCTGTCTGTAGTGGTAATATAATGTGTAACCAATGGATAGCATCATTTCTTGTTGAATATGGACATGAGTTTAAATTAGTAGTGACAAGTACATGCATTTTTTGGAAAGATTTTGCCGGATTCCTAATACTTGGCCAAGCAGCTACAGTAGATAATTAATAATGCTGCTTAAATTGATGTAGTCAGATCAATTTAAAACAAGTTTGAAACTTAGAACACAAGAGTGAGAAACTGTATGATACTTTACTCCCAGTTGCTGGCCAGTAAAAGAACAAATTGCACTTGTTGACTAGCAAGCTAGATAACATTCTTCTAAAATGCCAAGGATATAATTTTGTTGACAGCTGCTTTCAGAGTCTACCTTTTCATTTCAGCGTGATTCCATTAGTGAGTTTACTTGTAAAGTTGCTTAAAGAAAATAAGCAGTGTTTCTTGTTAAAAGAAATAAAAGATGGGCAGCAGGGCAGGGCCGGGAGGAAGCCGATTCGCGCTCTGTGGAACTGATGAGCCCAAAGCTGCAGGAAAATGCTCAGTGAGGTACAACGAGATGGAAGGATCTTAGATTTGATTGATGATGCTTGGCGGGAAGACAGGCTGCCATACGAGGATGTTGTGATCCCACTGAGTGAGCTTCCAGAGCCTGAGCAGGACAGTGGCGGCACCACAGAGTCTGTGAAAGAGCAGGAGATGAAGTGGACAGACCTGGCCTTGCAGTGCCTCCACGAGAACGTCCCTCCCGCTGGACGTTCTTTCCCATGGATCGGGTTTTCAAAACTATGTAGATAAAGCATGTTTCCTCTCTGTCTCCGAATTCAGATCTTTGAGTAATAAATCAACACTCAGAAAAAAAAAAAAAAAAGAAAAGAAAAAAGAAAAAAAGAAAAGAAAAGATGATACAACTAAGGGGAAACTATTGAGTAACCATGATTCAGAAGATAATGTTATGAGGATATCCATAGAACTTATAGCAACCTTATCAAAACCTTAACTACTTTATGCAGAATGGGGAAAGCTATGCTAAAATTCATGTGAACACTCAAGGGATTCTACATAGCTGATACATAGCAAAGTTAGAGGCCTCACTTTCCTGGCTTCCACCTACTGCAAAGCTGCAGTGGTTTAAATAGCATGCTTCATCATTGACACTGACAGGTAGATCACAGGATCTAACAAAAAAGCCCTAGCCTCAAAAACAAAACAAAACAACAACAAAAGACAGATGTGCTAACACACACCTGTGATCTCATAGTACCTGAGAGATTATGACAGGAAAATCATGAATTTGAGGATAGGCTGAGCTATCTAGGAAGCCTCTATCTCAAATAATAGCAAAAGCAGCTAAAGCGGTCAGTGGAATAGAGAGCCCAGAAATAGGTCCTCAACCTACAGACAAATGATATTCCACAAGGTCATGATCACACAGCAGGGAACGCTGATTTTCTCAATAAAAACTACTGAGGAAACTGTATATCTGCCTGCAAAAGAAAGATGATGGATCTTGCCCTATATCATGTAAGAAATTAACTCCAAAATAGATTAAAAACTGAAGCATAAGACCTTAAATTATTGAGCCTCCAAGGATTAAAAACAAGCAAAACTGGGGACACTTTAGGAAAAGATCTGGCTGTAACTTGGGATGACACCAGAATCACAGTCAGCAAAATGAAAAGTAAACAGGGACATCGAACTTTAAAACGCCTGCTTATCACTATCAGAGCAGAAAGGTGACCTATAGAATGGAAGAAAAGAATTGCAAACATTGTCTGATGAGCTTTAATGCCCAGACATAAAATTCAGCAATACCAAATTCTTGGTTAAAAATATAAGCACCAATATGAATAAGAGTACAAAATAACTAAAATATTTTGTCATTCAAATATTAATGTCTATTAAATTTGTGTTCTTTCAATTGTGTGATTTATATACCATGTTAAAATAATAAATCACTCAAACTAAATATATATATGTATTCATATATTCATATATATGTTTATATATATATATTCAGGTAAATAGGAAAAAAGCATGACAAGCTTTCTCTTATGTAGAATCCAGGGGGAGGACATCAAAATAAAGGAATCTCCTAAGATCTCTTGCCCTGTAGTCCACAGGGACAAGGAGAAGAAATTATGGCCAATTATGTCATGTGCACACACGAAAACCCTTGACTGAATTACATTAATGTATAAAGTTAGCAAATGCTAATGAAAGTATTTTTTAAAATAGGCAAAAGTAGATGGACATGCCGATAAAGGCTTCTGATCCCTGCACTTGGCTAAGTTAGATCACAGATTTGAGGCAGGATGGACATCAGAAGTTCAAGGGCCACAAAGTGAGACCCTTTTTCACATACCTACCTTGCAAATGGCAAAGGAATTAAATAGATATTTTTCCAGAAAAGGTATAAAACCACTAAGCATATGTAGCCAAGAACCATAGTGTCATAACATTTGGCGCCTGTCAGGATTGTTAGCATCAAAGGATGCACTGTTAGTGATGTGATATGGTTTAACTCTTTTGGATAGTAGTATGAAGATTGCTTGGAAAATTAAAACTTGAATTACTATATGATCCATTAATCTCACTTCTGGGTATATGACCAAAATTTAAAGCAGGATCTCCTAGTGAAACTTGTATTGCTGTTTTCTCACAGCATTAGTCACAGTAGCAAAGTGGTAGAAAAAAATGTCCATTAACAGATGAATGACTGAAGGAAGTGTAATGCATATCTATAATGATATGATATATAATCTGAAAGGGATCTCTGTCACATACTGTAATATGAATGAACCCCGAGGATATTATGCTAAAGCAAAATAAACTGCTTTAGAAACATAAATACTATGTAGTCCTCCTCATTTAAAATGTATAAAGTAGAAAAAGTATAACGTCACAAGCAGAAAACCGGAATGCCTAGGTATGTAGGAGGTGCAAATTTGTAGGACTGGAAGGTACACAAGATGGAGCAGTTTACTGTACAGCAGTGAATGTGCCTAATACTACTAAACTACCCCCTTAAAATGGTTAAGACAGGATGTTAGCTTTCTTAAAATTATCTATTTAGTTACACTTTTACTGATTTCCCACTCTGTATCAGGCACTTCCAATGACCTAATATATTGGAAAATCCTTTGCTTTTAAAGATTAGAGAAATGTAGACTTTGAGAGATTTAGAAATTTAACCCAGAAGTAGTTGCCTAGACTGAATGAGTTGCCCAGTGCCTGCATATGAGTGCTGAGTCAAAAGTAAAAGGAGATGGACTCCTAAGTCAGTAGGTGGAGACTAAAGCATAGATCATCTGAGGACACACTGACTAGCTTGCTAAACAGCATTATTTTTGTTAGGAAGTCAAGTTACAGAGACAGAATGCTAAATATTCTGGCCCTGTTGTTAGGCCTGTTGAAAATGCAAATGATTGATTAACACTTATCTAGAGGGAAGGAAGATAGTTTGAAAGTTTTTATGAAGACACACCCTCCCTAATCTGTGAATTAAAAGCAGCTTTTAAAAATTTGCATCCTTTCATCTTCCTAGGTGGTAGTGAATATGTGGGCAGAAAATGAAGCATTTCAAATAATGCTAATGAAGTTTAGTGATTACAATCTACCATATTGTGAGAGAGAGTTGTTAGTTCTGAAGGATGAAGACAGAATTCAAATATTACCATGACTGGCATTTGATTGGAAAAGTGCAAAGATAAGCTTAGGTTCCTTTTATGAAAACTATCCTCTCAGCCTGATGGAATATCTTTTAAAAGTTACCATAGTTACCATGGAGACTTGGTGGCTTTGATAGAGTATGTTGTAATCCATATTCAATCATCTGAGGTAAAGAAGCCAAGAAACACACCAGCTAAAGTCAAAGTAGTTTCCTCTTTAAACCCATACTCTCTGAAAAGATGAAAAGGGAAAAATACCCTAAGGATTAGGTTTAGGTTAATTATCACTGCTTGAAAATTAAAGTTTAGGAAGCACATTACCTGAAGTTGATGCTAGTGTTTATTTTCTGTGTGTGGCCCTTTTACCTATAATAAAGACAATTTCTTAAGTTTTGGCATAGGAATTTAAATAGTAAGATCTTTCTGAAAGTTGATGAACCCTAAGCAGTGTACTTAATTTCTGAAAGCCAGAGAAACTCAGACAGGATTGCAGGCATTGTCCCCATGGTAACATATTTGCATTTGGCCCAGAAGTGGCAGCTTTTTGCTTAGCTTCTTTTAATTGCTATATATTGACAGCCATTTTCACAACTCTGAAGTGTCAGATACATGAGCATGTGTACTGGGAGTGTGCACCATATCTTCAGGCTTGATTAGACACTTCAGATGACAAAGAGCTCTGCTTGAAGAGTTACTGAGGTGTTTTTGGCATTTCCTAATGTGTCTGTCACATAGTGGAAGCAAAAAGCCTTTCAAGTGATTTAAATATTTTCATCAATTCTCTTTTAAAACAGGTGACAAAAGAACTAAAACAGTACGACAACAAAATTATAGAATGCAAATTTGAGAACAACAGCTGGGTCTTTATGAGACAGAGAATAGACAAAAGTTTCCCAAATGCCTACAACACAGCCATGGGTGAGTATGATCAGTGGCCATTACATTAAACTACAGAATATTATGGCGTCAGAACCCACTTGTACTGTTGTTGCTATGCTGCTTGCTGAGGGAGACAGTCAAGGCAGCACCTTACTAATCTCCACGTTGTCCTCCCTGAGCTGGGGAGCTGCCCTGGGCAAAAGAAGGGAGGGTGGTGGCTGCACACCAGTTGAATTTAATGAATGACAGCAACAGTGAAAACCATGATCGTTTCTGATCTGTTCAACACTATTGAAACCATTGTTTGCCAGATGGTAAGAAACAAAATTAGCAAGGGAAAATGTAATTTCCAGTTCCTAAAATAACTTTACAAACAATGAAGAGAAAGTAAATGAAAACCGCTTTAAAACAAAAACTGCCCTGCTGTCCTTCAGAATGTTCTTTGGATGTAATCTGAATGCCTTGGGGGATTTAGAAGAGTTTGTTGTTTTCATGAGGAACACCACAAGTTCATTTGAGTTTATAAGATATTCTAATAGTAGGAGTAGTTAAAAAAAAAAAAAAAGCTAGATAAAAGGTACAACAGAAGAGTAAAGGTTAATAGAGTGTGTACTTGTCTAGTGTTCAGTTGCTGATGGTATTGATGATTATAAGAAGCAGAAGAAATAGAGAGGCTTTCACTTTACATGATGCTGTTTCACATTCAGGGACTCTGTGTTCAGACAAAATGAGTTCATTTCATTGTCTTCTCCCATCCCCCAAAAACCACATAGATAAATAAAATGAAAAGCATGAGTTCTAAATTTTGATTATTCAAGAAAAGATGTTTTGTTTATTAGGCTATTTTATTTTGTGTCCTTCAGCTAAATGATTAAAATAACAATATGGATGGCAGTTGTCATTAAACCTCCCTGTTCCTAGTAGCAGTGGCTAGTGCTGTTGTATTTCACAGGATGAACATCCTTCAGAGAGAAGGACTTAAAAACTGTAGTGTACTTTCTTTTGTTGAGGTTTTAATTGGATGTGGACTTTGATGAGGTGTGCTGTACTAGATTAAAATCCGTTAGCATTTTCGCTTAAAATTAATACTCTAGCAAAGAGTAACCATAGAAAAGAATCTGACCTGGAGCCTGTGGTGAGTCAGCTGCCTTAGTTAATCACTTGAGATGCTGTCCCTCTTTGTCCACAGCTGTGTGCAACAGTATCTCGAACCCTGTCACCAAGGAGATGCTTTTTGAGTTCATTGACAGATGTGCAGCAGCTGCCCAAGGACAGAAGCGAAAGTATCCCCTGGACCCTGACACAGAGCTCATGCCACCCCCACCTCCCAAGAGACTGCACCGGCCAACCTAGTTCCTGCCTCTGCCCTCATGCTCCAGAGGGAAGAAGAGTGGAAAGAGTGTTGTCGCCTCATTTACACAGCCAGAGAGATTAAAGAGACAATTGTGTACTGACGCCTGTGTTTTGAGGGAAGACATGTAGCCAACCTGTATATATTTGGTACATTTGGTTTCTCAGAAATACAGTACATCATGGACCTAAATATTTTATTTATACCTGATAAATTCAGCCTTACCTTTTGGAGTCTGAAGATTGAAATATCCAAAGGTGTAAATCAAATTGAAGTCAATGAAATAGAGGCCTTGTTTGTATGTGAATAGATACCTTTACATTTGATTCATAACTAGCAATCTGAAATTGTGAGCTCATTGAGTTTTTTAGAAGTTGGATTTTAAGTTTTTCTCCTAAAAATGTAGGCAGTGGCATCAGAAATTCTTGCTGTCACTTATCATGGATTTCCTATATTTCTGAATTTTCTATATTATGAACAATGACAAGGTCAAACATTATGCACATTAAACATTTTGTCTGGCTATACCATTTTAAGGTTTTTTTTTTGTTGTTGTTGTTGTTTGTTTGTTTTGTTTGGTTTGGTTTTTTTTGTTTGTGTGTGTGTGTGTGTGTGTGTGTGTGTGTGTGTGTGTGTGTGTGTGTGTGTATGGGATGTAAAAGTAAAATAGTAACAGCCCCACTCCCTCTTTTTTTGTAAATTGTATCCTTTCTTTAGAAACACTTGGAGTGTTTTACCATTTCTCTTGTTTGAATCACAGTGTCAGATGTCTGGTGTTCCCATCCTGGCAGTGGTTTTGAGTTACTTTGTGGCACTTAAATATTGAGCCCCAGGTCCTTTATGTGTTGCTGTCCTGGGAACATTGCTTCTTTTAGATACCAGGGCTCCTTCTGCTGTACCTCAGTGGGATTATCACACACCACTCACTGTGATCTCTGGGAGCAATATCAAACACAAAGGTGTTGTGTTCTCTCAAACAAAGCGTCAGAAGCAATAGCATTATTCCTTTGTTAGAAGGTATTGTCAACTGAACAAGATGTTGTCTCTAGGAGATGCTGTCCTCCCACTGGGCAGATGCAAATGCATTGCAGAGATGGATCATGGAGGAAGTGAAGATGTTGCTTCCACTGTTACAGTTGCGCCTGTGCTTGGGGGATGACATTTCAGTGATGCGGCTGCATTTCAGTGTTTACTATAGACAGTAGGTTTAAAAGGCAGCTAATGGTCCCTGGCATTGTAAAAAAAAAACTGTTTTGATTGGCTTGTGAAGGGAACTCAGAATTAGCTACTAGCAAACAGCTTAATGTATTTATTTTTAGAGACACAGGTTTTAAGTGTGTGTATTTAAAACAAATTTTCATGATCTGAATTTTTATATATGTATAAGCATATATGTGAAAGTATATGCAACAGTGTATATTCTTGTACTGATTCAGCCAGAAATGAAAACCCAGATGCGTTACCTAGCAGACTGAGTATCTGATGGAATTTTTATTTGACATAGCACAGATGAACCAAAACTGTATTTGTATGAACCTGAGTTTTAATGTTTTTAAACAAACTTTTCTGCATTGCTTTTCTATATGGAGTAGTAGGGCTGTGCTTGGCCTTCTGCTTCTGGTGTTCCCAACTTATGTAATGTAGAGCAGATTTATTCAAAACACTGTTTTAATGTTTTGGAGGTTTTTTTCCTTAGATTGCTTTTGTCTGTTTGGGCACTGAAGGGATTTAAACACTCAACTGCTACAGTGATAATTGAAGGGAAGTTGTCAAGGTTCTTTCTGTCTTTTACATGGTGGATCTAAAACTGCCTGTGAACTCCCGACAGTCTAGTGCCTGCTTCCCCAGGGTCAGTGACTCTTTACATCACAGATGTTCTGCTCCCAAGCTGGTGAAAAGCAGAGCTCCTTTTCAGATATAATAACAAGCTTTTGCCAATGATCTTTAATAGAATTAAAATGTTTGTGGTAGGTCTAATATTTTAAATGAATTTTGTGAAAAGAGCATTGTATAGGGCTTAATTTTTTCAGTTTACCTTTTCCTTTCAATTATGGTAACATATAATCACTGATCTTGTAAGCAGATCCCATGTAGTCCCCAGACACACAGCCTCCTCAAGTATCATTAACAGTCACTTAGGTTGTTGGGTGAAACATGGAGGCGGGACTTAGACATCTTGAAGGAAATGTTCCTTCTTGAAGGCAGTTCATCCCTTCTCAGCTCATGTTAAAATAGCCGTTTCTTAAGCTGATGTTTACTAGACAAGAATAAGAAGACTGTTTTCCTGAGTTATCGCATGTAAAAGCTTGCTTTTTGTTTGGAAAAAAAGTATGGATGGCTATTGCCTAGATGGTTACTTTGCTTTCCATGAAATGCTCAGAAATG
The DNA here is from genome assembly GCF_903995425.1 of Onychomys torridus. Lineage (NCBI taxonomy): Eukaryota > Metazoa > Chordata > Mammalia > Rodentia > Cricetidae > Onychomys > Onychomys torridus. The sequence goes on from NC_050444.1 coordinate 55,479,913, forward strand.
CCAGAACATTCCTTCTCTAATTGTGTGTCAGTGTGTATTGTAATAAAACTACTGGTGTAAAATAATAGTGTGTCTTTCCTGTCTTACTGGCAATGATTTGGTGTCCCTTCTGCTACACTGACTCTTTCTTTAAATATTTTTATTTTACAATTAATTTAATTTTACATTGCATTGACTCTTGTTGCTAACTGTCATACCTAGTATGGTTCATCTGGCTAGTTACACTAAAGATTAGTATAGAGATTTGGAAAATCTATTTTGCCTTCTGAGAGACTTGATTTGACATGGCAGTAGTTGTTTGAACCTTTTTTACTTTTGAAGTCTAGGGTGGAGGTTCTTTATATTATTTCTGTGCATTTGCCCCATCTCAGCAGTCTACCAAATGAGTATTCTCTTACATTATTTTTCATGGATTTCTTTTAGAGTATTTAGTAGTCAATGAAGTAATGAACCATCAAATGCTTATAAAGACTGTACATTTTTGTATATGAGATTTTGCTATTCATAAGCACCATTTTGAGCAATGTTTATAGTTTCTTCAGGCCAATAAAATAAAATCTTGAACATCAGTGCCCAACTAAGTAGTTAAATGCCTATGGTGGAGAAAAGCCCTAGGCTGGATCCAGAAAGTCTAGGCAGTGACTCCTACTAGTTTTGTGTTTTCCCTACCTTCTCCCTCCTTTTCCCATTTATAAAATGTTAAGGTTGGGCCTGATCAAAAGGAACCTTTCTAGTCCAACTGTGATTCTATGTGCAGTCAGGACTCTGTTAAGTGTGTGTTCACCCTAGCAGCCATCTATATTTCTGTTGCTGATGGTATTAGTTAGTTAAGTGCCCTTCCTAACATTTAGATACAGAATGTTGGACTGAACTTTCATCTAAGCCCCAAGCACATCTTGGCACTCCAGTAGAGTTGCCTAAATGTTTCTTCATAGTCTAGGTGGGGAATGCCACTTCCACAGTGTCTCAGCCTGCCCATTTGAAGTTTTGCTGCTGGCCATCATGGGCATCACTTGCCTCTTGCCAGATGGAGATGAAATTGACAGCAGGAGAGAAAATATGACTGAACTGCCATGAAGGGAAGTATAATATTGGAAATGCTGGGTTCTGAAGCTGTAATTGGGAAACATGGTGATAAAATAAGCACTGGCCCATTGTTTTCTTGACTGTGGCATTAGCTGTCAACTCTCACACTTTGGCAGGTTATTGTTAGCCTTGGTTTAACTTCAGTATCTCTCCCTCCCCTCCCCTGACACCAGGTGACCACTGTACATGGTAAGGGAATAAAGCTGGGGCCACTGGACTTCCAGATTCCACAGTTCTAAATGTACATGGGTAGATGGAAAATGCCAGCTATTTTTCATGGAAAGGCATTTTTCAAAAAATTTGGGGCCATCGCTCAATAACATAAAGAGAATCTCAATACTGAAAAGTACTTACTTTACAAGAAAATATAGGCCTTTACATAGAACAGTTTTTATTACTATAATTGGCCTTAGCACCTGCATGTCACCCTAGGCTGGCAAAGTCTTTGTGTTGGCCCATTGTGCTGACTACTTTTAAGTCAAGTTGACACAGACTAGAGTCATTAGAGAAGATAAAACCTCAATAGAAAAAATACCCCAACCAGATTGACTTTGGACAAGCCTGTGGGACAATTTCTTGATTGTTGATGTGAGAGGGCCCAGTGTGCCTTGGGCGGTGCCACCTCTGGGCAGATGGTCCTGGATGATACAAGAAAGCAGGCTGAGCAAGCCATGGGGAGCAAGTCAATAAGCATCGCTTTTCCATGGTTTCTGCTTCAGTTCCTGCTTACAGGTTACTGCCTTGAGGTCCTGTCCTGACTTCTTGGATGATGGGCTTATAAACTGTGAAATAAAGTAAGTAAGTTCTTTGTTCCCAAAGTTGTTTTTGGTCATTGTTCCTTATTATAACTATAGAAAATCCTAAGTAAAACACTCATATTGGTAATCTACCAAACAGCTTGTAACTGGGGAGTAGGGCATGGAGACCCTTGGAGAAACAGCAGTCATTGATTATACAACTGAAGGTCACATTTGGACTTGGCAGTGGTTGATTGTATAGGTGATTTTGTTGTGCAAAATGTACATAGGTAGGAAATGGAATTACCTGTATGTTTAAAAAAAATGCCCAAGTAGAATGAAACTTGGATATATTTTCCCAAATTTTATTTTATATTATGTGCATGGGGGCGGGGGTAGGTATGCATGTGTTGAGTTTAGATGCCTGAGGAGGCCAGGGGTGTAAGATCCCCCTAGAGTTAGAGTTACAGGCAGTTGTGAACTGCCCTACATGGGAACTCTTAACCTCTGAGCTATTTCTCTGGTCCTGAAACTCAGCTAATTAAGGGACAGAAATTAATTTGACCAAATACAACACAGAAAAGGAGAATTTAGTTTTGACTAAACCAACAGGAAGTAATGTGTTTTCCAACTGTGACTTGGTACATAGTCTGTTTTTCTTGAGATCACAAGTTCAGAATGATCTTTCAGAATCTCAAACTGCTTCTTTTTGTAACTCCATTAAGAGCACCCCAGCACCAGCACCATAGGAAAGCCCTCTGTGATGTGGCTCCAGCCTGTGCCATCTAGGTTCATAACCAGTGATGCACCTCCTGCATTCACAGTGTTTCATTGTTCTGAGCCCAGGAGCCTCAGCTTCCCCTCATCTCAGGATCAAGGATGTCATCACAATGCAGATGTCTGCAAGGAGGCATACAAGCAATACTTTCTTTGGTTTTTCTCTTTCAGACATGGGGCTGTAAACATAATGGTGATACTGGGTCACAAAGTTTGGCAATAGTGGAATTCAAATGTCCCGTTCTGCTGTGTTCCCCTTGGTTAACTATATGGAAAATTCTCTGTATATATCATTCTAGTGTTCTCACTATAACTGAAACACTGAAGCATATGTTTAGAAGACTATATTCAGGGCTGTATCTAGTACGGCTCCCATTTAATCCCATCAGCAGCATCTTATCTGTTCTTGTCTTTTGCACTGAAAGCAGGAACTTCTCTGGAAGACTACTGAGCAGGTAATTCCCTGTCCTCCCTTTTTGTGATATGCTTGTAAGGAGATGAGAAGGAGGGTTTTTTTGTTGTTGTTGTTTATTTTTAGTGCAGTTTTATTGAACTTACTATATCAGAAGCTCGGAAGTTCAGCCTACACATCCCACCCATTTTCTCATGTTTTCACGGAGCAATCCTTTGGTAACTACTGGGACTTTTCAGTTTTAAAAATAAATTCAGGTTCCCTTTGACTAAGTCTGTGCCTCCAACCTTGTCTTCAAACAGGAGAGCAAGTGAAAGAGGCTGTTCTTGCTGCTACTATTGACTGTCTTCCAGGATCTAAAAGAGTAAGAAACTGCAGTTTCCATGGAAGTTCTGCTCCCTTCAATGTGGGCATCCTTGTGTGGCTTTGATGTCTAGTATAAATACAGCATGCTCTGATAAACATCAAAGTAAAGCCTGCAGAAACCCTATTTGAACATATCACCACCAAGGTCCTGTAAAGTTTCTGGACAGTGTCATTTTTAGGTGGAGCTAGAATGCCTGAGTCATCTGCTGAGTGTGGAATGAGAGGAGAGGTAACCTCGGCCTTCCTGGGTGGGCAGCAGAGCTGGGTGAAAAAGCATACATTGAGGGTTGCTCATAGCCTTGCAAAGGAGATTGGTTAGAAAAGGAACTGTAACCTCTGTCCTTGACTCCAGCTAACAGGCTCTTATCTTCATAAAGCCTCTCCACCACTGCTACCACAGTTATGCACAGGGTCAAATGCACTTACATAAACAGCCTGCTGGCAATATGTTACACAGGTGCTCATTGTTCAATGAGGAATTTCAGATATTTAAAGTGCAGAGTGAAATGAAATCCCATTTCCACAGACTTGGTGGTGCTCACAATGTCAGGGCTATTCATTTCACTGGCCAGTCCATAACCATGAACATGATTGCTTTGAGATTCATCTCTCTTCCCTCCTGCTGCCCTTGTTGCATCTGGCTCCTGAGCAAGCCATTATGGCTTCTTGATTTTCTTCCCTCCCACACACAACTGCCCTTTCCCTCCTTACTTGCCCTTCCCACCTATACTAATGGCCCAAGTGCAGTCTGTTGGCCTCTGTCCACACTCTGTCAAAGTTTCCAAGTTCATTTAGAGTGTTCTTGAGTGCTGAACTCAGATACCCCACTGACAGTTTAATATCTTTGCTGGGGTGACTAATGTCACCTCAACCTGAATACGCCAAAACTGAGCTATTCCCCTCCTTGTGTGCTTCCTTCTCTGCCCACAGCCGTCTTCCAGGAGTAGTTAATAGCAATGACGGTTTTTCAGTGTATTCTGTATTGTCTTTGACTCTCTTGTTTCTTTTACACTTCCACCCAGTCCATCAGCAAATGTTGACAGCACTACCTTCAAAATAAGACAACTCCTCCATCTCCCAGCTCAGTTTCTGTGTTATCCCAGGTCCTCTGTCCCCACAGCTTCTCTAACCTCTACTCAGACACTTAGGGTTGCTGCTCAATTACACTCAGCTTCTATCTGCCTCCCTATCTCCTCTCCATACTGCTCATGTAGTGCTTTCAAAAACAGGTCACTTTCTAATTCAAGGCATTCTGAAGTTCCTGCCTTATTCAACATGTCCCATGATCCCCTTAGTTTAGTAGCAACATGACTTGCTCCTGTTCAACCTACTTGTCACTACAGTTTCTGTGCTGTGTCGTACTAGCTAAGCAAGCTCTCATTTTAGGGCTTTGAACTTTGTGCATCTGCATACTCTTCACACAGACATTAGAGGTCCCTGCACCTGCTCCTGCAGCAACTATGCTACCTGGAGTGCGATGCCCTGCTCTTCACAGTTCCTTCTTTTCTAGCATGCATGTTAGCTTTTCTACCTGTCATTTGTGTCTCCTCTCTAGAATGCAACTTCTATGTGAAGTAATAATTTATTGCATCAGTGTGTATACTTGCAGCACCTAGGCTATTTAGGCACAGAGTATGGGAGTAAATATTTTTAGAATCCCTAAATAAATTCTGGCTATGCAGACTATGCAGGGCTTTGAATGTCTGACCAAGAAGTTAGACTAAAAGCCATACTTAGCAAGTTGGGAGTCCATTGTATTAAGCAGATGGGGGTCAAAGTTTAGGGAAACAAAATAGTGGATGGATGTGATAGGCATTTAGAAGGCTAAACCTCCAGACTCCACCTTCAGAGGGTTCAAGTCTGGGTGGGGAAGCAGTGACACCCTTAGCAGGAATGGGACGAGGAGAAGCCATATGGGACTGGATGAGAAGGGGCTTTCTGGGTCCAGTGAGTTGGCTGGACATGCTTGGGAGAGCCCTGAGGGTTATGCAAAAGATGATAGCAAGGAAAACAGGGCTCAGATACAGTCAGTAGCAGGTGTGAAGTAAAAAGAGGGCTTGGGACCCAGCTTGGTTAGCTTATGGGAAAGAAAAATAACCAGAGTAAGGCAGCAAGAAACTAAAGTCAAAAAATAAAGCTTGAGAAGGTGCACAGAAGGGATAGAAAGGTCTGAGGCAAGGACAGGGGACAGGGTTTGGAGGCTGGCTCCTGGGGGACCTGCACAAGTATCTTCAGAGTGGGTGATACCAAGAAAAACAAACCAGGAAGAAAGGTATGTAATGGACCTTGAGCTACGGTAGATAGCCCAGATAACCATGCAGTAGTGGGGCTACTTTGGCATGCTGACTGTGGACATAAACTTCCCAACCATTCCTTCAGGACATTAGCAGTTTGCCACCAGGGTTGACAAAGTGTTAACTGTGGGAGTCCAACTCCTACCTTTCCCACCTTTTCTAGGACTCTTAGGAGGAGGAGAGAAGTATAAGAAATATTAGGTAGAAAGAGAGACCTAGTTGACTAGAAGAAAGACAGAAACACGGGATAGCTTCAGGAGGGCCTGAATCAATACCCAATGGCCTCAAAGGTTTATTCAAAAGACTTTTAAAACATGCCCAGGGGAGAGGAAAGAGACCTTCCCCTTGAAAGGTCAAAGCACACCATACAACAAGTGTAGACCCTTCCAAACAACTGGTAAACACACCTGTGATCAAATCATCTCCTATGCAACCCTGCTGGGAAAAGTAAGCTCAGATTCTCTGACTCTGAGTAAGTTCTCACTAGGAAACCTCTATGAGCTTCCACAGATCTCCCTTCTTAATAATTTAAAGGGCCCCTCAGACTCCTCAAATTGACTGTGTCTGTCTTAGGTTGCCTTTGTCACTAAAAAGCCTTACATGTCACAGAGATACACTTTCTGCCAAGTGTACTCTGACTTAGGTTGGCAGCTAGCAAGAAGGACTTACCTGTCTCTGACTGCCAATCTCTGGCAGGGGAGGGTGCAGAGCTTAACTCTATGCAGCTCTGAAGCTGCTTTTGCACTAAGAATTTACAACAAATAGCTGGAATAATCATAGCAACATTCCTGCTTCTTATGGCTGCTATGCCTCCAAGAAAAGGAGTAGAGGATGATAAAGATGGAATGGCCTTTTTTAGTGGGTCTAAGATGTCTATAGAAGTCTTAGCTGCATCAAGCCCTTTTTTAAAATCAATAAACTCAATGCAACTGCATCAAATAAATTAGTAAACTCCTGGTTTGATGCAACCACATCAAACCTAAAGACTCCCTTAGCATCACCATTAACATTAATAGTTAACATGGTTCTAGTATGGATATTATTGTACATAAGTACAATTCTCACAAACTCACATCCAAAAGCAAACTCTCAATAGAACTATTTATACTTTACAAACTTTAGCAAGCTTCTAAAAGCAATTTCTTAAGAGAACTTTTTGCATTTCTTGCTAACAAAACATTAACACAAGTTAACATTATTCATACAAAGAAAAAGGAAATTTTTTTTTAGTTAAAAAGACTAAGGAATATTAACTCCCCCTTTTCTTTATAATTTTTTAAAGTTTCATCTTTAGCCTGGGTAGAAAAAACAAATTTTTGTATTTCTACACGAACAGTTCCATTTTTATAAAAACAGTTCATTTCTGGACAACAGTTCCACAAAAAAGCTTGTGAGTCACCACAGTTAATAAAGCATATACACATACACAAAACAGTTCATAAGTCATCACAGTTGATAGATACTTATATGCATAAGTAAAGTCAGAGCTGTCCCATTGCAGTTGAACCACTCCTGTCCATTCCATTTCTTAAGTCTGAAAAGTTCAAAACTTCAGTTATGACAACAGTCTTAAAGTTCCTCTGAATGTAACCCTAGTTCAAACAAGAGTTGCTGAAACTTCACTCTCAGTTACAGGAGCATTTTATGGCAGTCTTCCCCTAGGAACTTTGCCTCAGAACGAAGGTGGCTGTCACAGTAACTGAGCGGCTACAGAACTCTTTGAAAAAGCTCTCTGTGCAGCTAGGAAACAGAAACTGTGCGGCTTTTTTACATTCACAGTCCTGAGGCCTGAGGGCTCTCAACTGCCTCGCATTGCAGGAACTCAAGGGAGGAAACCTGGCTGCTACAAGCTGCTGCTTCATCTGGTCTCATTACTTACTCTGCTCCGGTCATGTGCTCAGCACCCCCAAGGCCAGAAGCCTCCATGTGCTGCCCTGCTGGCATGGCCAAACACCACCAGCTGCACAACTCTGTTTCACTCTGCTGCTGGGAGCTCAGGATGGCCTGAGTTCCAGTGTGTCTCACCTAGGTGTTCTGTCAGCCAGCAGTTTCTCCTGGGTCTGCAGCACTACCTCTGTTGCCGTTCCACTCTGGAGGGATGCTGCCTCACTCAGCCCTCTGTACACGCTCTCCCAGGGTGTCTCTCACTTGGCTCTGGCCACCAGGGACTCTGGCTCTGGGTGCTCTAGCTGCTGGAGTCTGAAGTCTCTGCTGCTGCTCTCCAAGCCTCTGCCTGCCATTTGCCTGTCCGGTTGCATAGCATCTCTGCTTGATTTGTCAAGGTTGCTCATAGCCACAAGCCATGTCTCTCTGGCTGGCTAACTAAATTCTCCCACCATAGCTTCTTCCTGGCAGAAGGCACACAGAACCATGCTGCTCATGCTGGCTTGCTCAGCATCTGTTGTTGCTGGCAGCTTCTGGAGCTTCTGAAGCTACTCAGACTGCTAAGTTCTCAGTGGCTGCTAGGTCCTAGATGCTGCTTTGTGCATCCCAGGTCCCATCTGTGCTCAGGGAAAATCTTGACTCTAAATTACTTTATATTAAACCTTTACCATCCCTAGACCGAAACCTTATATTCTCTAAACTTCACCCAAACTTTTTTACAACTTCAGAGAGAAACATAGGCTGCAGCAAGTATCTCTATCTGTCTCTGTCTAACTTTGCTTTATATTTACAGCTTTACTCCTGAAGGAGAGAATGCCACTGCTTCAACTTAATTCACTAGGTTATTACTGGGCATGCCCTCCCCCCCTGCTTTGTGGTGTCTCCTCTCTCTTATCCTTTGTACCTAAGTCCCACATTCTGGTGCCATCTGTGGGAGTCCACCTCCCACCTTTCTAAGGGCTCCTAGGAGGAGGAGAGAAGGATAAGAAATATTAGGTAGAAAGAGAGACTAGTTGATGAGAAGAAAGACAGAAACATGGGATAGCTTCGGGAGGGCCTGAATCAATACCCAGTGGCCTCAAGGGTTTATTCAAAAGGCTTTTTATAACATGCCAATGGGAGAGGCAAGAGACCTTCCCCTTGAAAGGTTAAAGCATACCATACAGCCAAGTGTAGACCCAAACACCTGGTAAACATGCCTGTGATCAAATTATCTCCTTATGCAGCCCTGCTGGGTAAAGTAAACTCAGATTCTCTGACCCTGGGTAAATTCTCGCTAGGAAACCTCTGTGGGCTCCCACAGTTTACAGCTCTCAACCTACAAACCTGGCCCCCTCTAGACCTAGAATACTACTTTTGGGCTTCTGAGCAAGAGCAGCCTGTGGTCTCTATAGATAAAAGTGTGATGACCAACATCAAATCTACAAGGTCTTGTGGGTTCCTCTCTGGAGATGGCCAAGACAACCAGAGAAACAACTGCAGCCCATTCTGGCTGGGCAGGGACCCTGAGCAGCTAGTGAGCACATGGCTTAGGTGCAGGTGAGCTAAAAGGGGTGTCTAGGAGGATGCTTAGGGACAAGGAGTGAGTCTGAGTCTCAGCCTTCAGAGATGATGGTTTGTTTTGGAGGCTTTTATTTCCAGTACTGGATGGTGCTGGGAGCCATCCCCGGCAGTGGATGGGTTCTGCAGAGGATGTAAGGAGGAAGGAAGTGAGACAGGCCATGTTGGTCGGGAGAATCTTGCAGCCTGACTGACTAGCAGCCAGAGTGTTTATTTATACAGAATTTAGTAAGCATGGATACATCCATGATGTTCTAAAACATAGATCATATGATTTTTGGTTTGGGACCTGTGTTTCAATTCCTTTTGCTCATCTCTTTTTAGTCATCATTAATAGAGTTATCGTTCTTACTCATTAACCCCATAAACCAATTTTTGAGAATCTAGAGGCATATGACAGTGGGTTCTCAGACTGGTAGCTTTGGTTGCTTCAAGGACACTAGACCAAAATAAAATCTTTAACCATTCTGGGCATTTTGCCATGTCCCAAGCAGTGTATTATTAACTCTTAGTGTTCAGAGTGCCCAGGAAACAGCTGCAGCAGTTATTATTCAAATTCTGGCATAATAACAATCAATGTTCACATTTATGTCTTTACAGAATTTGTCTATATGTCTAATCCTGGCATTCTGTTGTTATTTGGTCATACATCACCATAGTGGCTCTGCATGAGCTAACATTTCTAAGAGAGAAAGGTTCTGACATCTCATTCTTTTATCATCTTTCCATTCCATACTTTGCTCATCAGTATGTCTCTGTGTAGGGCAGAGTTGTATGCCACATAACTGTCTGAGTGTACAATGGAAAGAGCTTTGTAATCTGGACTGTGGCCAACTCCTCTTTTGAGTTTGCTTTGCTTTGAATATCTTGTTGTGTGTAAGTACAGGGACAGATGTTTCAAGAATGTCTCATAGCCCCATGAAGAGACCTCTGGCTTCTTTATGTGTCACAACCTCCAAGGCATAAGGAAGACCTTCAAGTAGATAAGGATATCTCCCTAAAAGCAGGGGGGGTGGATAATATGTTCAGGACTGTCCTGGGGAGCTTAGAAGCAGCATTCCTGGGAGAAGGCATAAATGATTCATAAGGAATTTCACATCAATCCAATATCCCCAAATTGTACAGTTATTAAAAGTCCCTCCAGTATGCAACAGGCAGAAATGAAAACCAAAGAGGTCACGGCAGCCATCATGTAGCTCAGCTTTGCTGGATCTTTGTCAAGCAGCTGTGCTGACTTTATGACTTCTGTCATTCAATTAAGATATGGCTGTGCCAGGATGGCACTGTGTTCTGTACATCAGAGCCTCATCAGTGTTTGAAAGAACTGACATGAAATGCCCATTGAATTAGAAGTCCACTTGAATCATCCAAGACATGCCAACAAGAAAGCACAAGAAATTTGTGAAAATGAGAAAAGATGATTCTTTAAATATAGTTTCAACTGTTAACATTTTTGAGAAATTGCAAAAATGGTTTAAGTTTTTATTTCAACACGGAATTTCTCATCATTAGTGATGGCTAAATATTGGAAGAGACTATCAGTATTTGAGGGCAACCTCTCTAGCATTATGCTTTGTTAAAGTGGCGGGTTCAGGTTTTCAGACATTCTGAAAAGATTTTATTTCAAAGCATCTAATAATACTTCCACCTACCACATACACACACACTCTGACAAACAGAAAATAGTATTGTTATTGGGGTTTTTTATTAATTTAATTTTTTGTAGGAGGTTGCTTTGCCTGCATGTTTGTATGGGCATGATGCAGTGCCTTTGGAAGCCAGAAGAGAGCATCAGGTCCCTGGAACTGGGGCTATATATGGTAATAAGCTATCCTTTGGGTGCTGGGGATTGAACCCAGGTCTCCTGGAAAAGCAGCCAGTACTCTTAACCACTGAGCTATTTCTCTAGCCTCAAGAAAATATTTAATAAACCACAGAATGAACTAGAGAATAAGGATTTCTATATCTGTCTTGGAGTGGGGTTTATTAGTTTCTTTATAGTATTATGGTGATTTGAATAAGAATGGTCCCATAGACTCATATATTTGATTGCTTAGTCACCAGGGTGTGGAACTCTTTAACAGGATTAGAAGGATTAGGAAGCATGGCTTCATTGGAGGAAGTGTATCACTGGGGATGGGCTTGAAGTTTTCAAAAGCCCACACCTCGGTCCAGTGTTTTTCTTTCTCAACTTGTAGACCTCAGCTACTGTTTCAGCACCATGCATGCCACCATGCACTTTACAATGGTGACAATGGACTAAACCTCTAAAACTGTAAGCCAACCCCCAATGAAATGCTTTCTTTTTTTCATTTTTTCTTTCTTTTTTTGTTTGTTTTGTTTTTGAGACAGAGTTTCTCTGTGTAGCTTTGTGCCTTTCCTGGAACTCATTCTGTAGCCCAGGTTGGCCTCGAACTCACAGAGATCTGCCTGCCTCTGCCTTCCGAGTGCTGGGATTAAAGGTGTGCGCCCAGCTGCTTTCTTTTATAAGTGTTGTCTTGGTCATGATATCTCTTCACAGCAGCAGTACACTGACTAAGACAATTACATAGTTGAGAAAAGGTAAAATGCAGCTTGAGGTGGTGTGTACCTGCAGTGGAGGAAGTTTGTGGTGAGGGAGCTGATTTTCTGACCTCCATAGCCTGGGATCTTCCAAGAGAAAAGAAAAGCCCCAGACTGTTTTCGTCTGCAGCCTTGAGACGATGGTCCCATTTTACAACTGAGCAGCATGAGGCTTTTATAAAGTCACATAACAGTGGTTTTCTGATTCCCAACTTGTTTGGTATTGTTCCTTGCTTAAATAAGGATGAGGGTGGGAGGAAATTTCCTTCAATTAGGTAAATTGGTCTTTAAGAAAGCCAGGCTATCATCTGCTGGTGACTTCTCTTCAGAAAGCCTTGAGAGAGCTGATTGCTCTTGGTGCCTCCAGATGGAGAGACTACTGGCCTCTGTCCACTCCATCAAAGTTTCCAAGTTCATTTAGAGTATAGATCTCATTCTTGAGTGCTAAACTTAGACATCCCACTGACAGCTTGTCATCTTTGCTGGGGTGTCTAATAGTCACCTCAACCTGAATACGCCAAAACTGAGCTCTCCCCCTTCCTGTGTGCTTTCTTCCCTGCCCACAGTCTTCTAGGTGTAATTAGTCACAATTACATGTCCTCTTTTCTCCAGGAGCTTGAACAGCCCAGGATTTGAGAACACTGGTGCTAGCACACACCTCTGAGGTACACAAGTTTATCTGGTGTGAGACAGAGACCACAACAAATGGTGATGTATTCAAGTTGTGTAACCCATAGGCACATGCCTACGTAGAAAAGTTTGATTTGGGTTGCCAGAGAAGGCAAAACATCTCCAAACGAAGTTGAGCTATCTTTGGGCAGGATGCAAACCGCCCATGCGCATCTCACATCAGAAGCGATGTGTGATTTCTTCCAGTCTTTCAACTCAAAAAAGATGAACAGATTTAACTGATGCATTCTAAAAATAAATAAATTAATTAAAAAGTCCGCTTGAGCTGGAGACAAAGTGTAGAAGTGGAGTGGAGGTTGACGAGCAGTGGAGGGGGGCACAATAAAGGGTGGTGGGTTTTGTTTTGTTTTTTTTCAGTATAAAAAACCAAGGGCAGTATATATGTTTCAGCCATGAGCTTTTTCTGCTGGGGAAAAAAAAGAGGACCACGGGTCACAGAAACAAGAGTTAGAAATGTGTGTGGACAGTGATTAGAGATTAAATCATCACATATGCCTAAGGAGATACCTTCCTCAGCATTGAGAACCATAATGAAAGTCCAAGCTCCTTTTTTAAAATCTATAATTTCAAGAACAAAGCCAGATGCTGGGGTATACCAGCTCTTGTTGGAGGAGGGAGTACATATGGGTGAAGTCTGGCAGCTGGCCCCTTCCCAGCCTCGCCATGCCTCAGGTGGAGGAGGTGTCCCCACCAGCTGTCACATGGGCACAGTTTGTGTGTAGGGACATCAGATCCCCTTCTCTCTGGGGCATGGTCAGTCTTTAACTTGTTAGGTAACAGAACTTACTGGACAGAAGCAAAATGTCCTTCCCAGGTCATTCAGACGCCAGTATGGAGCCTATTGAATTAATGTGGTTGCGTCGTTGAATTAATGTGGCTGTGCTTTGGAGTGAGGGTTTATTCTTTTAGTTCTCTTTTGTCTTTTTCAGAAAAGAGACTTAATGTGTTGCTGTGGTGTAGAAAATCAATGCTTTGAAATCAATGGTGATTTTGCAGGCTGTTTAAAAGGACTCACGTGGCTAGCCAAGCACTGCTGGTAGAAACGGCTGCAGAGCAAATCTTCCTGTTGGGCCCGCTCCACCATGTCACCCATGTGGCTGCCGCTACTTCTTGCTGCTTGTACATTTACCGGTGCAGTAGCCCATGCTTCAGCTCAGGAGGGGCCAATTTGACCCTGAATCATGCTAGAGACTGAGAAGGTCATCATTAAGTCTCACTGGCCACACCCTGGACAAACAGTACTCTGTAAAGGGCCAGGAAACTACCTAAGAAGAGCTCAGGATGGGCCAACTCGGATTCCTCCTTAAACCTGGGGGTGCAATTGATGCTAATTCTGGAGAAAGCCAGTTCCTTTCAGCCTTTCCATTTGGAGACCTCCTGCTCCTTCAAGAACCCTCCCCTTGGAGAGAATTTTAGTCAAGTCCTCAGCCAGGCTCTTACCTGAAGGCTGTGAATGAGCCTCGGGGTCCTGTTTTTAGGGGAAGTCCTGGGCAGAATCTTTTTGAAACAATGTGTAGTTTTTGTCTGGTACCCTAAAGATTCTCCTTCCTGGCAGTTCAGACTTGGCAAGCAATTCTTTGGGTAGGTAAAGTTGGGATGTTTGTGCATACCTGTTCCCAGAGGTGCAGAACTGTTCCTTGCATGGGTCACTGCTGGGGAGTAAGTTTTTGATTGGCAGCCTCCATTATTCTTGGCACCTAGCAGGTCACCAAACCTCTTCGTGTGCACCTGTGAAAGTGACAGAGAAGGAATGCCAGTCACAAAATTCATCTACTTTCTGTTTCAGAATGTGCTAGCCTACCGTAGTGACCTGTGGTCCCAGTACTTGGCTTCAGTTAACAGAAAATGCAGCACAGTGTGTTGCTAATAGACTGAATTCCTTAGAACTGCCCATAGGGTGTTCTGGGGTTCCCGAAAGAGCCACACTTGCTGAGGTGGTTGTTGCAGGCTTCAGCCAAAGAGCTCATTCTCTGAGATTAGAATCACAAAACTCAGGCCTCTTTCTTTTCCTCCCCTGCCTTTGCCTGTGTACAGGAAGAATAGTATATGTGGCTTAGAGACAGATTCTCTCTCATGGGCATCTTTGCTCAAGTTATCTTCCTCAGGTGCTGTGAGCTGCTGGCTGCTGGCTGCTAAGTTTTGACATAGTAGAGACTACCAGATGTCTAATGGGGAAGACTCTGGAGGGAAGGGCTGTTGGGCTTCTCAGGTGGAGAGCAGAAAGTGGGGTGCTATTCTAGGTGGCCCCATGGTTGAGGGGTGGATGAAGCCAACTTGTTTCTACCTTCTGGGCCAAATGCTTGGTTCTGAGTTTTACAAAGCCCACAACCCCTCAAAGCCTGGAGGCAGAGGACAGGCCTGGAGGCAGAGTCAGGACTAGAGGACCCTCAGGGATGTGTGTGTGTGTGTGTGTGTGTGTGTGTGTGTCTGTGTGTGTCTGTGTGTGTCTGTGTGTGTCTGTGTGTGTGTTGGGGGCTAAGGGTCCTGGGGGTCATGGGGACCTATATTTGGGTTTGGTTACTGATTCCCCCAAAGCCCTAAGCCCATTGTGGGTCTAGGACAGGCGTCCAGTGCTTGCCATGAAGATCAGTTGAATTCATCATTTTTATCACTCCCTGGGACTTCTAAAATATCCTCATGTCTGTCCTTCCCTTCTGTTACCAGAGCATGGAGACATGCATGTAGAGCAACTTGTAAATGAACATTGGCCCTCCTCCCCAGCTTCTACATGGAAGTCAAAGCTGCCCTGAAAACTGACAAATGCTTTCGTTATGCAGAGCCCAGACAACAAACCTGCCTAAATCAAGCAGGCCTGGGGGTGCCGTCCAAGTGAGCCCCCTTCCATAAGCAGTTCCCTTGCCAGCGCACATGGCACCCACA
The DNA here is from genome assembly GCF_903995425.1 of Onychomys torridus. Classification (NCBI taxonomy): domain Eukaryota; kingdom Metazoa; phylum Chordata; class Mammalia; order Rodentia; family Cricetidae; genus Onychomys; species Onychomys torridus. Next base: position 55,495,161 of record NC_050444.1, read on the forward strand.
CTTTCAGTTTTGATGATTTCAGAGATTTTAAAATGTCAAAGAAATTCTGGCTGTAAATGTCCCCACAGTGATTTTGTCATTTTTGTAGAGAAAGAAAGCAAGCTTCCTGGCTGGCCAGCCCTTTCAGAATGGTCCAAGCTGTGTGCCCAGCCCCTCCTTCCCAACCCTTCCTACCACTCCCCCGTCCTATTCATATTCTGATCTACACACTTGAAAAGATGTTATTCCAAATGTTCCTGCCAAAGAGGAAATCTTCCTCCTGTTTTTAGAGCTGCTGCCAGAAGACTTAATATGCTTGTGGGGCCAGTGGCTGCAGATGCAGGACTTATGCGCAATGTGACCAAACTGGCCAGGCTTTGGCTTCAGGGAGTTAGCCTACTGCCTTGTCTGAGGTGTCACAGCCCGGAGGGGGGATGGTCTCAGATCCCCTAAAGCTTCTAACTCTGACTACACAAAACTCCAGGAGTGCTCACCTAGGGCCAGGAATAGAACTAGGTAACACACCCAGCCCCTAGAGGGGAGGGTCTCCTGATTCAGAATCCCCAATCAGTTGATGAAAGTGAAAGGGAAGACATGGTAGGTAGGAATCATTTGCCAAGCTAACTTGTTAAATAACACAAATTGGTAGAGAACTTTTCAAAACAAGATAATTTGATCATTCTTCAAAGGCACATATTGACATTCTATTGTGTGTCCACTGATAAAGGCGGCAACTCACACTCTGCTGAAGGATGGAAATGGACAGCAGACAAACTAGCTGAGTCCTTCTGTGGTTAAGGGAAAGGCATATGAAGTTCACTTGAAGGGTGGCCACTATGCTTATGACAAGTGTGAAGAACCAGGAATTTAGACACCTTTCCAATTGAGATCTGAAAGATGTGAAAGAGATGGCAAGACAGAAGGCCTGTTGAGAAAGGAGGCATCTCCCATGGATCTTCTAGAAAAGTGTGGTGTGGCTTTGGGGAGGCACAGTAGGTGGATGCCACATGTCCCGGTGACAGCCTGGGAAATTAGTGGGATGTAGGGCTAGGGGAGTACAGAAGGGTTGTAAAGAGGCCCTAGATTCAGAGTAGGGCGGCTGCAGAGGGGTAGTGCTACGTCCACTCGTGAAGCTTGTTGGAGGAGGAGGGAAACGGGAGCAGATGGTGGGAGGAGAGAGAGGTCAGCTCTCTGGGAGGGTGCCCACAAGAGTGCAGCTGGAGAAGGTCCAGGGTCTTCATGCCACTGGGGACCTGAATGAGGACCTCAGCGGCATCCTTAGCAATCAAGTATTTGGTGCTAATTACAGATAACAGCAGGCTTCATTTGCATATTAACGACTGAGTATACTAATTACAAATTAGCTTTATCTATTCATTAAAACAAGACCAGGATGCCTTTTTACTTGGGAAGGATTTGATAGTGTTGAGTTAAATTACTGTGCACCTGGAAGGAATGAATACCAGCTGCATTTTCTTGTGGGTATTGTATAAATCAGCCTGGTAAAAATAGAGGCAGTAGCAAATTTGAAGCCAAAGATGGGGTTCGATTTGGTGTCCTCAGAAATCCAATGCATATATGCATATAAGAGTTATTTCCAGCGAACTTGTCAGGAAAGTTCAAAATTATTACACTGCAAAAGAGAAAAATTTTGTACTGCTCTCTATGCCCGAAGAAGCAGGGCCTCTGAAAGTTCCCTCTGAGGCTGGAGTGCTTCCATAATGAGCCAGGAGGGAGCTGTGGAGGACAGATGAGGTGGAGAGGATGGGGAAGAAAGGGGATAATAACACAAAAGGCCAAGCTAGCTACCACTCCAGCACTAATAGAGGAAGCAAAACGCAGTGGAGTTGGCAGTAGATTTCTTGTCTATGAGAAGTGTGGCTCTGTGAAATCATTGAATTAAGTTCTGCCTTCCCTGGGGCAGGGACTGTGGTACTGGGGAGGTGGAGAGGAGGCAGCATGTGTCTGGGAGAGAAGTGAAGAGGATTTCCTAACTATGTGTCCCAGATAAGAAGGTAAATAATAGACAGTACCAAGGCTTGGGATTGGAACAAGGAATGGAAACAGGGACAATGGTTTTTCTCTTGTATGCCTGCTAGTTGTGCTGACTTCTTGAACCTGTGCATAAGTGATACTTTGATACAGAATAAAGATCAGGTCTTTGAAGACATGGAAGACCAGTTTGTTTGGCTTTAATTCCTAAGCCAAGACATGAAGAAATAACAGTCTACTAATTCACCAAAACAGAAACAGAGTAACCATTCCTGAGTGCATGTGGCTGGAACAAATGCAGCTCTTTGTGGCACTTGGCCTGTCTCAAATCTCTAAGTCTTCCCATCACCTGCCTGAGAAAATTCATGTCTTTCAGGGCTCCTGTGATAAAGGCGCTATCTGCCTCTCTTCATGGCCCTCTTTAATCTACTCCTTCTCAACTTGACACACAAATGCATCAATGTTAAGCCATTTAACAATTTAACAATGTTTGTCCCCAAGATCTCATGTTACTATGATGTAAAACATAGTCAAGTTTCACAGTCTTTAACATTTTAATGCTTTAATATTTCAATGTCTTTTTAAAGGTCCAAAGTCTCTTAACTGTAGGCCCCTGTAAAATTAAAAAATGTTACATACTTTTTACTCCAAAAGGAAAGAATCAGGACAAAAAACAATCACATTTAAGCACACTAAAAGCCATCAGTGTAGATAGCTCTGTCTCCAACCTCTGGTCCACTGATGATCTAGAGGGCTTAGCCATCCCATTTCTACAGTTCTGTTGTCCTTAGCACACACAATTTGTTTTATAGGCTCAGACAGCTCCACTCCATGCCTGCTGATGACCTTGGTGGACGTCCTATGGCCCTAGAACCTCCAATATCCCAGAGTCATCACTGCCTCTGAGACAGCACTTTCACCAATGGTCTTTCTTGGCCTCTCTTCAGGACCCTGTCCCTGCCACATGGTGGCAAGCTTCAGTTTCTCTCTATGGCCACTTTATGCTTTTAAAATCAGTACTTTGTGGAGGATTCTTAGACACGGCCAAGTTTGGCTTCTAGCTTGATGTACAGCTTTGTGCTCCCACCCCTCCACTGATGTCTTCAATGTGCGTGTGCTGGCCCTGACAAAACACTTCCCAGAACATTTCACTTCACTGGCATTGATCGCATGTTTATCATGGCTGATTCTTTAGCCCCAGCAGACAAGCAACCACAGATTCTTGATTTGAAATGTCACACAAATGGTCCTCAAAGAGTCTTTGCTTCTCTCTGAAACTTCCTAGGTAAGAATGCTTCCACTGTCTGCATTTCTGTTAACACTCCTATCTCCCAAGCTACCACAGAAGAGCCTACTGAGCTTTAAGAATTCAATGAGTTTTCTAGCCCCAAATTCCAAATGCTTCTACATTCTTCCCCCACCCCCCAAAAAATGGCCAGGTCATCACAGCAACACCCCGATCTTGGTACCAAGTTTTTGTCCTAGTTTGCTTTGGAGAAAACACTCTGACCCAAACAACTTAGGGAAGGAAAGGATTTGTTTCATCCTTGACTTCCAGCTCATAGTCCATGAGTCAGGGAAGTCAGGGGAGAAACTCAAGCAGAGAGTAGAGCAGAAGCTAGGGAAGAGCACTGACCCCTCTAGCTTGATCAGCTAGCTGTCTTATACAGGCCAGGCCCACCTGCTTAAAGATGGTGCTCCCCACACTGAGCCAGACTCCTCCCATATCCATAGTCAAGACAATTCCCCACAGGCATGCCCACAGGCCAACGCAATGAAGACAATTCTCCAACTGAAGTTCCTTCTTCCCAAGTGACTAGTTTGTGTCATATTGACAGTAAATATAGCCCTGGCATGCTCCTCTTTGAAATCAGTGGGAAAGCAAACCCTTTTTGTCTTTCCTTTCTGGGTCTCGTTCTCCGGCAAGTCTCCTGACTCAGTCTCTGCTCCCCTCTCTCACTGAAGGACAAAGGAAACCCAGGTCTGATGGGAGAGACAGGCAGGTTTCAAAGGACAGCAGGAGCATCAGGGCCTCAGGGCTCTGACAGACTTCTAGAGTTTACCAGCTGGCTGCACCCACACAGGGTAGTGCTAGGATGCTTGTAGCTTCCAGCTAACCACTCCCCTATGCTGTCCATGTCCATGACCCTCATCCTCCCAGGAGGAACAGATCTCAGGCTCTCATCAACTGGGATTTATAAAGGCTAGGGGTGTGAGGTCTGGAGTGGCCGTAAGTGTAGCTCAGTGATAAAGTGCTTGCCTAGCACTTGAGAGGTACTGGCTTTGATCCTCAGCATGGCCAACAACAATAAATAAATAATAGAGTGCTCTGTGTTCTTTTCTCAGGTTTCAGTGGGCCTCAAACCCTACTGCCCTTCATAACAGCTAAAGGGGACAAGACAAGTATATACATGGAGCCTCACAGCTCTTGCGAGAAGAACCCCAACCCAGCTCTGGCTTTGCAGCTTTCCCACAGAAGTCTAGCCAAGAGCAGAGAGGAAATGGCACCACCGCGGTCAACAGACACCTAGAGAGAGAAGGGATGCGGGGCAGAAGCTCCTTGCCTGCCCAGCACTAATGTCTATGCTGTGGCACAAGACAGAAGTCTATGCTTTTCTCAAGACTAAAAAAAAGTGGGGGGGTGGGGGTTGGGGATTTAGCTCAGTGGTAGAGCGCTCGCCTAGCAAGCGCAAGGCCCTGGGTTCAATCCCCAGCTCAAAAACAAAACAAAACAAAACAAAACAAAATCTTGATTTTGAGGTTGGCTGGCAAAGAGGACAGTAGGCAGAAAAGAACTCAATTGTGCTTCCCCAGTCAGTGTGAGGGTGGAGTGTTCCAAGCCCAGGGAGGAGAGAAGCTCCTGGGTGTTAGTGAGAAAGAAGTCAGCTTTAGAATCCATTGTGCAGCTGTAGATGGTCTTCATGCCTCTTCACAGGTTGTACACATCTTTTAGGAGGGAATTACATTCTGCCTAGGGCATCTGAGCTTGTAATGTTAAAGTCATTGGTTAGGTAAATCAGCTGCTTCTGCATGTGATCGTTCTTCAGAAGCCAGTTTCCAACTGCTAGAGTAGATTCTGAGAGCTTTTCTGGAAAAGCAGCAGCCACATTCTGCTGTGTAAGGATTTGCTGATTTCCATACTAAGTAAGGGTCCTAGTCACTCTGGCAGGCAGTTTTTGACTGTGAACCCTCAGCCTGTCTGCAGTCCAGGGAGGTAGTCACTGTCATGGCTTCTAGCATTTAGTGGGTATGGATCCCCAGGCTCAGAATGGAAACTCAGTTTGTTCAAGTACCTGTCCTTGGCCCTGGTGCAGGCCCACCTGGCCTCTTGTTAAGAACAAGATTGGCAAAGGACAGAGATTTGGAGAAGAGGAGAAAGTTCAGCATACACACTCACCAAGGCTTCCATGACTTTCCTCCATCCCTTTTGCTTCAGGGTGCCTGTTGATTGAGTGGCGAATGAGCAGAAGGCTTTTACTTTAGAGAACGCAATAGGTGGGGAAGTCAGCTCTCAGGGATGCTTGCTGAGCTCATTTCCTCTTGGGAACACCACGGCAGGCTCCCTGGAGTTCGGAGGGCACTTCTTAGTGCCAGAGTTGTGACAATGGTGAACCAGGAAAATACCACACTCCCTGGGTGTGTCTCTAATCTGCATCTTGTCTAGACTTGCTAATGTCTCTGGAGGAACATGGATCTTATCAGCGTATTCATTTTGATAGGCAATAAGTTCACCCTTATCTAGGCTGGTGACTCCAGGAGCCTCCTTCAGTGAACTGGCAATTTCAGATGTTGTGAGAGGGAGTTCTCTGTGGAAGGACCACACTGTCAGCCCTAAACTACAGCTCATTTTGGTCTAATTGTGTTTGGTTTTATCCATTGCATAAAATGGCTAGTTTCAAATGCAAAAACAAATAAGCGGTTGCGCAGCTTTGAGAGCCTTTCTCCTTGGAGACAGATCCCATCAAGCTCTTTGCTGCTGCTTGGCTCTTTCCGGCTGCCATGGTGCTGATCTTTCTTGATTCTTTTCTATTTTCTGTCCCTCTGCTGTGCTTTCCCAACTCTTGCCAAAAAAAGAAAAGCATAGTGTCTCTCCCTGTGTCTATCTCCTCTGTCTGAGTCGTGCACAATTTTAGCATGGATGTTCCTTAACATCAAGAATAGTCCCTTCATGAGATGACACTCAGAAATCTAGACATGCCTATTTAAATGATAAATTAGAATAAAAAAGTGATTAAAAAAACCAAACCACCATTTGTTTCCCAGTAACAATTTCTTTGCAAAACCCAATGTTCAGACCTGGAATGAAAAGCCTAAGAGACCATCCTTGGCCTGTGGAGGGAGAATGCCTTCCACAAACAACCAAAGATCCACTCCTGATCTCCTACAGTACCGCCCCCCCCCCCACACACACACATAAGCAGAGACTAGTGGAAGGCCTGTGGTCCAGTAGCCTCTGCCTTGAGGGGACCATGCGGTCTTCAGGCTCCAGTGAGGAGAGTGTAGGATTGATCTGAGTGTATCCCAGGGGTGGCTAGGAACCCTGAAGAGAAGGGAGGCCAGTGGTGATGTGGAGGACACTGAAGGCCAACAGTAGTAGCTGGACAGAAACAAGGTGAAGTGCTGGAGTCTAGGTTTGCCCTTCTGGAATCTGAGTGGGCTTGCCTTAATGAGCTGCTTCCAATGACCACAGTTCAACAGAAGGAGTACCTTGCAACTTTTCAATACTAGTTTCTGGAAGACAATCCCGCTTCTACCTGGGTCTTCTCTGGGATCCACACCTGAGCAGCTGAGGCACTGTGTCACAGCCACGTGGGAAGGCCTTAGGTAGGTACTCAGAAAGATCCCAAAGGACAGTTAGACATCAGAGGGATGTCCTTAATCATAACCACTGTCTTATCTACGGCCTTGTGGGAGACATTCATTGAGAGCTAGGTAAGCTGGGTCAGTGTCAGGCTGTGAAAAATAGTAGGTGATTCTGCTGTGCTGGGCCACTGTGTTCTGTGGTTTCTGATGCAGTAATGGATGAGTGGGACACCTGGGAAGGGAGGGGCTGGGTAGAGAGCACATAGCACATGGTACACGCACACCCATGACAAAGGGAGCTGGAGGAGGTTTGCAATGGCAGGCTCATGGCAGTGGGTTATTGGATGGATGAAGCCTCCTGGGTAACAGCAAGCAAGAAGGGCAAGACACCAGGTGACCAGCAGCCTGACAGCCACTGTGACATGAAAGAGAGACTTGGGAAAATGAAGATCTACCAGAATGTCAGCAAGACCAAGAGGGAATGAGGAGGTCATAACTGACCAATCTCCTCTATTCTACCACTTGCCAGTGTCCTCCATTGGCTAAGCCCAGCTGGAGGCCAGATGCCGCAGTGGTGGTATTGCAGATTTGGCAACCTTGTTTGGGACATAGCCACCATAAGTGAATGAGTGAAGAGAGGTCAAGGTGGAGGTGAGTATTGCAGCACTGGAGGGCAAAGTGGGGCAGGGGGTGTCTTCATGCAAAGGGAAGGTAAAGCTGTCGGGGCAGGGGGGCGCTGGGTGGTATAATGTCCATTGTCATGTGCTGATGGAGCTCACTGAGAAACGAACTCTGAAAGCCTGCTGGGCTCCCACCCCACCCACCCCTGCTTCAGACCCAAGTATGCTCCCCCAAAGTGCTCTCTGAGACCTCTAGTCCAGGGATGGGCTAGCCCCTAACTGTGTAGGGGAGGAGGGAACAACAGAATGGTCCAGGAGTAAACAGACTGTGCCCTAGACAACAGCTCAAAGGTGAACTATTCCCAACAGTTCATCCCAGGCAGAACAGCTCCTGCCGCAGGGAAGGGGGAAGGAAGGTCACTCGTGGAGAGAAAGTTCAATCCCGAACTCCAGCTGATTGCCTCAACTTCCCTAGTCAGTTTTTGCTGGATGTTGTGAGCACATATTTGATGATGCTACCTTTATCTGTTGCTATTTGTTTTTTACATGGAAGCCTCATCTGAGGGGACACTGTTCTGCCCACGGGACTCTCTGTGGAGCACACAACTGGACTGCCTTAAAGGGGCTTCTACAGTCTGTTGGATGTTTTGAGTACCCAGTTCAAACTAAAAACACAAACAAACAAACAAACAAACCTGTAAGTATTGTAGAGCATTCTTTGAGCTGTGCAGACATGGGGAAGGACCTGCAGCCCTCTATCCAACAAGAGGATTTCAAGGGCTCTTCCTGGATCTGTGAGAGCAGAGCCTGGGGCTGGGAGCTGACCACAGTGGGGAGGTCTGTCTCCTTAGTCTGCCTTCAAGCTTGTCGAATCCTGCCTTCAGCTGGCATCAAGGACAGTGTGTGCCTCCTGAATTCCTATGCTGTGTACAAAGGGACGTGGCTGCCACCGCTAGTACTGTGGCTGAATGGGAGAATGAGATAGTGGCCAGAGGACTTCAAAGACACTATCCAGGTGGGCACTTTACCCCAGCCTAGTGATTGGGTTGGGAATTCAGTCAACCTCCCACCTAACCCACCCTGGCTAGGAAAACTCTCAGAGTGCATGTCTTGCTTAAAATTGGTGTCCCAGAAGACAGGACTAGCTGGCTCCCCTTGAGACAGCTCTGCAGCCTCTTCCCTTGCCTTCCTGAGCCCGCCAGCCCCAGCATGTGTAACTCCCAGAAATGGCTGCTCAAAGAAGTCTCCTGGTTTAGACAGTGGTGACAACCGACCAACAGATGCTTAAAGGATCAATGTCTGGGGACTTGAGGGCTTCCTAACCCATGGTCAGTACTTACAATTCAGAAAGAAGTAAAGTCATTAAGACTTTGTCCAGCTCTGAGATTCAAGTCCTGGTGTGTGTGTGTGTGTGTGTGTGTGTGTGTGTGTGTGTGTGTCTAATTATGCATGAGTGTGCATACATGCATTCATGTACATGCACAGAACTCCCTGGAGAACTGTCAGAATGGTGGAAATGTTTTTCTACCCCATCTCACATAGTTCAGACTAAAATACAAATTATAATATGAAATATCCCCCCCCCCCCCCCGCAGAAACCAGCAGGCATGAACACAAGAAGAAAGGGTTTGGGACCACAGACTAAGACAGAACTTAAAAGTGCAGAGTGCTGTACCTCTCCCAAGGGTGTCCTTTTTGGACTCAGTGGCTTAGCCTCCAGAGGGAACATGCTGATTTTTATCTGCCAGCTTAGAGCATGTACCTGATGGTGTGTGGCGCTGATGGGATGGTCACTGAAGAAGCTGGAGGAAGATACTCTTGTCCCTTCACAACTCATGAAATGCCACGTGCTCCCTGAGTCCTGCAGTCTAGTTCCTTTGCTGCACCCCTCCTTTGGGGCCCTGCTGTCTAGAATCCCAGAACCAGTGACCCCAAGCTCAGGGCCAGAAAGCATATGTTGGCACGCAGCCAGCTCCTGCCCACTGACAGCTGGAAAAGGAGAGGTTCTGCTTGGCATTCACTCTTAACACTGGTGTTCGCACTCCTGCTGAGGTTCATTGGCAGAGAGACGAAGTGCCAGCACAACAGATTTGTTTTTCTTTTTCTTTTGATGACTCACTTTTTACCTAAAGAATAGGGCAGCGGTAGCAGGTTGGTCTTGGCTTTGGAACGGAATAGCTCCATGTCTTGGGGTTTGGCCAAGTACCCTTTCCAATGAGTTCCTTCCTTTCCCAGGAGAGGCCATGTTCTTGTATGAGCCAAAGGAGAGACACAGATGTCAGCATGGGCGAGAGAGCTCCAAGTCCAGCTTATTACTTCTACATCTATCATTCAAGGCCAGAGCCATGGAGGAGCTGGGCTTTCCTACCAAACACTGATGGTAGCAAGGTTGAAAGTTTCCCTTGCTTCACCATGGAGCAGCACACCCCACCCCCTTGCCATTCATCTCCTGTGTACCCACGCATTCACCTATCCATTCATCCACCCACCTATCTACCCACCCTCCCACCCTTTCATCCATCTGTCCATTCATTCACTCACCCAGCTGCCTTAGTTCTCAGGCATTTACCCATCCATCTGCTCATACAATGACTCTTAGGAACCTTGTGTTGGCACATGGTGGAGGGTTGAGGGGTAGCTTCCACATGAGTGACTTAGTCAGTCTGAGGTATTTGTGTGACTGAAGGAAAGCTCATTATTATGGAGTGGCATCAAGGAAGAGGGAGTGGGTGACAAGGCCCAGTTCACCTTGAAGGACTATAGAGTTGGCCAGCCCCACAGAACACTCATCTGAAGTTTGTAGTCTTGAAAGGAACCTCACTTTGTGGGGAGACGCAGGGAAAGTTAGCAGAACCACAAGGGTGCCTCCTGGAGTTGGGGTTTGAGTTAAAACAAAACAAAACAAAAACCCCTCAGTACCTGGATTCAAAGTCCTTACTTTTAAGGACATCGTTACCAAACACCACGGAACAAATTCATTTCATGTTACACCCTTCATGATGTGTGTGCCTATGTTTTAAAGCCCAGTGGTTATTCCAGCTGTGCTCCTCAGAAACACATACCAAGCCCATGGAGAATGCCAATGAGAAAGCCAATATGCCAGAATGTGAGGAGGATGGACCACCCCCTGGAGTTATTCAGAGAGAAAACAGGTTCATATCCCCTCCCGAACCCCCACCACAGAGTCTACATTCCTCTGGAATGTGGCTGACCCCAGAGCAGGAAGCTTCTCTGGGGCTTTTTGGGAGGCAAGGGCAAAGGGCCTGAATGTGACAGGCCCCTGGGGCCTGGCAAGCCTGAAACTGATACCTGAGTGAAGGGTGAGTGTGTGTGTGTGTGTGTGTGTGTGTGTGTGTGTGTGTGTGTGTGTGTTCCTTGATTCCAGTGTTTTCTCTCTGTGAGACCTGAGAATGGTTCTCACATTTCTGAAGAAGTTTGTCAGCTTACTACATTCTGTTTCCCGAGCAGCCAGGCAATGTGTTGTCTCCAATGACAGAACTGTACAAACGGCAATTCAGTCTCAAAGGAAAATACCTCGCCTAAGGAAGAATCTCACCACGCCAATTGTGGGATGATCATTTTCCACACCACAAACTGAAAATGTTGGCTGTCAAGATATGGAAATGGCAGAAATGTAAATTCTCTTAACACCAAGAGAGAGGAGAAACCATGTTCTGTTAGGATAGCATGCCAAGGACGCTCAGCTCAGCCTTGTGTTTCCCTCTGAGGGCTTTTGTCATGGCTGCTCAGCAAAAGGACTCGTGCTTTTCAGACGAGGGGCATCCCCAGCGCTGCCTAGCAGGTGGCATTCCTGATGCTCACAAAGGTTGGCATCTTTGCCAGGCTTCCCCAGCAGGTTAATGTTGAGGTGATGATTGGACTAGGGTGTGACAGACTGAAGTTCACACCCCTCCCAGCCTTCCTTACAGATCCACAGAGCCTCAGGTTTGCTTCCTCCCACAGTGCCCTGGGCTTGCTTCCTCCCACAGTGCTCTCGGCTTTTGCTTATTTGCTGTTGCCGGAAGTGGACTGTTGGATCCAATTTGTATTCCAATTCAAAGCCAAGTTGTCCTTGCTCAGCAGAGTTGGAAAGTGTGTATGTGGCCTGTGACAATCCCATAGCCTCTCCCTGGAGAAGGTGTGGTCCCTGCACATGTGAATTGGAGCCTAAGCTCATCCGTCAAAGAAAAATGTCTCATGGCTCAGTCTCTTGCCGACTTTTGGTTGGCAAGTGGGACGTTGCCAGTGTCTCTCATGTGACCTCCTCTGAGTAGGAGGAGACTCCTAGTTTGCTCATTGCTTTGTCTCACCATACTCCAAATCTCACCAGTGCTAGTGTCTAATGCATTAGCTGCCTGACAAAAAAGAATTAACTTTCCTCTGATGTGACATAAAAATAATAAAACCCAAACTGACCAACTTTCTATGTTCAGTACAAAGGAACAGACACTGTCTGGGCACCTGAAGCATAGCCCTCAGACGGGGGTGTTCTGTGTGGTAGGGAAACTGCCAACCCCAATCTTACTGGTCAAGGGAGCTCTTGTTTGCCATGCTGAGGTTACTTTGACACTGAGTTTCTGGTGGAAATATCAAAAATAGGATTTATGATTCCAGACAAATGGAATAAGGGTACCCACTACTTCTGCTAGTTACAATGGAAAACCTTGGACAAAATACATAAAACGCTAACTACCAGAATATTATGTACTATAGAGAAAAGACTGGGCAACTACAGGTGTGTGTGTGTGTGTGTGTGTGTGTGTGTGTGTGTGCGCGCGCGCGTGCATGCGATTGCCTCCTGTGTACCCTGGCTTGTGCACTAGAAAGGCCCCAAATGTGGACATGTCAAGGGACTCAGACAAAAGCAACTTCTTAAAAGTGACTCCTCAAGCTGAGGCCCTGGGAGAGGGAGGCAGCGCAGGAGACTGTCTACAGTTCCCGCCTTCCACCAGGACAGTACCTTCTCCCTGGGTGCTGGGGTGGTGGGATGTGGCTGAAGTGTCCGGCCTACTCCTTCCTCGACTGTGCACGTAGGCTTTAAATAACCAACGGACATGACCTAGAATCACCTGGGAAAAGAGGTCTGATGAGGAATTATGTAGACCAGGCTAGCTCGTGGGCATGTCTGCGGGGGTATTGCCTTGATTGTTACCGATGTAGGAAGACTCAGGCCCACTGTGTGTCACTATTTTATGGTTAACATCCCTTTCTTTACCATGTCAGTCAGAGTAAAGAGACGGTCAGTGGCAGCAGCCTGGAGGCTGAACCACCGTGTCCCTTCCTCTCTGCTCTGGACTGTGGATGTCATGTGACCTGCTGCTTTGGTTTTCTGCCTTCATTTCCTCAGTGATAGGCAATAAGCTAAAATTGTGAGCCATTGTCAAAGCAACAGAAATGAAATTGTCTGGGGGAAGCTCCACCTCAGGCCCTGGCACCCTGGCATCCATATACCCAAAGAGTCTGGAATGTTCTGGTAGAAGCCCCTCCTCTCTGCCCAGATCCCGCCCCTCAGACAGTCCTGCCGAACACAGCTTCTTCCCCAGAGATGCTCAAGACCACTCCCACAGGGTATTTAAACTGCACCCCAGAAAACAGACTGTGGTTTTTCAGTCTCTTGTCCCTGTCTCCTGTGTGGAGTCCAGAGAATCACCCAGGAATGCTTTACCCATTAAGCTGGGGCTTTTTCTAATTTGGTCTGATTTGGATTGCTACATTGGCAGAGAGGTGCAAAACCTTTTCAGAAATAAGACACCCATCACCTGTTATCACTGTGACCATTTTGTATTGTTCTCTGAATAAGGAGATTGACAAGTTCTGTTAATGAACTGTGGGCAGGCCTCAAGTGCTTCATGAATGAAAATGATTAATCAAAATCAGACCACACCAATTTCAGATTGAGGCCCAAATGGTGCCCAAGTGTAGGTAGGAGGCATGTAGGTCTTTGTGCTCACAGATAAACACATTAAGGAAACCAGGAACATTAAACATGCACAGTTTCTTCAAAGAAGAGATGTACAACCTGTTTTTCATCTAGAAGGCTGGTAACACATGTGGTTAATGCTTACCGACCTCTATGCGTCTGTATGGCCAGACCACACTGGCTTCCCCAGACCCTTATCATGAGCATTGTTTACCTTGATCTTGCTTCCTTAATTAATCTATTGAATATCTTTATGGAAGATGTCACTTGTACTTTACAAGAGTTTCAATGTAATCACATCTTAAGCTTTGTTGTGCACATGGGGATTGAGTTAATTATCACCAGGAAACTTTTTTTCCAAATTTCTAAACTCCCTGATGTCAGACTCTTAAAGCGTGAACTGATGCTAGTTCCTGAGTCTTGCTGAATTGAGTTTCCTTCTTGTCCCCTGGATGGGAACTCTGCTTGCTGGCCATGGTGTTTGCAGAGATCCCCAACATCCGAGGAAGGCAGAGGTGAAGGGCAGAAGAAACACCTTGAAATAAGAACCAGCCACACACCCACAAAGAAGCCTAAGGTTTGTGCTCTGAACCCAGAAGGTTGACTTTTCACGAAAGTAGAATATTTAAGAAGTTACCAGTCTCATGGCATGATACTCCAACTTTTCAAGACAAACTTTTTATAGAAAGAACAGGAACAAGGATAACAGAACACTTTAGAAGGTTTATAACTATCATAAAGTGACCCAACAATCAATTATGAACACCCTTGAAACAAAGTCTCAGTAAAAAAATTCAGATGATATAAAAGAAAACTAAGTAGGAATTATAGAAATGAAAAATAAAATGAATTCTAAACCCCACACAATAGGTTCATCTACATAGTGAGATACCAAAGGAAACAATTAGTAAACAAAGACTTAGGTCAGTAGAAATGATTCAATCTGAACAAGGAAACAAAGATGTTTTATAAATGGAATCTCAAAGATCTGTGGAATAGTGACAGACAGAACATTCATAAGAGTCCTAGAAAAGGAAATTAAGAGGCTGAGCAAACACTCTAAGAAATAATGTCAGACAACACCCCCCCAAACTTGATGAAATACATTAATGTATAGGTTCAAACTGTAACATGTAAACACATTTCCTGTCCTGACCACTCAGTCCCAAATAAACACATAAAAGCTTATATTAAATGTAAATGGTTGGCTGATAGCTCCGGCTTGTTACTATCTAACTTTTACACTTAAATTAACCCATATTTCTATTTACACTCTGCCACATGGTGGTACCTTTATTAGCATGGCATATTCATCTCCTGCTCCCTATGCATCTGGCTGGCGTCCTTAATCTGCCCTGTTTTTCCCCCCAGAACTCTTTCTGTGTCATGCTGTCTCACCCAATCTCTTCCTGCCCAGCTACCAGCCAATTAGCTTTTTATTAATAATGAGAGCAGTGCACATTTACAGTGTCAAAGATTGTTCCACAGCAGTAACAGGTCTTTCTTTGGACAACCAGCGCCAAAATAATGATATGGAGACTTTTATTAATTATGGAAGTTTGACCTTAGCTTAGGCTTGTTTCCAAGTGGCTCTTAAAACTTAAATTAACCTGTTGATATTAATCTATATTCTCCTACATGGTTAGTTACCTCTCCTCCACATTGTATGTCAGATTTCCTTTGTGTCTAATTGGCAAATCTCCACCTCTCTGATTCTTCTCCCAAGTTCCTCTTCCCCCACAAAGTCCCACCTATCCTTGCCTGCGTAGCTATTAGCCATTCAGCTCTTCCTTAAACCAATCAAAAGGTGCCTTGGCAGAGATACATCTTCACAGTGTACAATAAGACTATTCCACAACAAAATGCCAAGGGAAACATAATCAGGATAAGCTATCCATACTCACACAATCAAATTCCAGAAAGTTAAAGACAGAACATCTTACAAGCAGACACAGGGAAGCATGCAGCATGGGATGAGGAGTGATGGAAAAGGCAGAATATTTCTCAACCAAAGCTGAAGGGGCTAGAAAGAAGGGCGATATGCCTTATAAGTGTTGAAAGAACAAAATTTTAAGCCCCCAATTCTATGTCTCACAAACTTCCTTAGAAACAAAAATAAAGCAAACGACAAAAAAAATTATCAAATGAAGGAAAACTAATATTATTGTCCATACATCTGCTTAAAGAATTACTATGGGACATGTTTAAACCAGAAAGCAAGTGATAACAGAGAAAATTGGGAACATTAGCTGTGAAGGAAGGCAATGAGTAAATGCCATCAGTGTGCTTTGCTCTTTACATAGTTTCTAGGGCTGGGAACAGACTGCTGAGCTTTGCAACATATTCAGAAGCAAAAGATGAGATAATTCCATTGTATCCATCCTAGAAAGGATGGATCTATTCTAAAGAGACCCTGGAGCCCCTCCCCAAAGCCCCAAAGCAGATTTAAATCTTAAAATACCAACAAATTCATTAAGTGCAAAATCTAAACACAACAAATAAATAAATAGAGATTAGCAGAATAGATTTAAAAAGCATGGCTTCACTCATATTTTCTGTGGATAATCACTTGAAAGTAATAACATAGGAATTTTTTTCAATGTAAAAGCATGGGGAAAAGCTGCAAATGAATCAAAGGGAATACAGAATTTGTTTCTATTGAGCAGCATAGACTGCTGTGCATAAGAAGTTACCAGAGGAAAAGGAAAGATATTATATAATGGTGAAAAGACATATTCGTCCTACTGTACATACTACACAATTTCAAATATCTGAAGGATACACTTCTCTTTTGAGCTGAGGGTCTTGGAAGGCTGGAGGGCCAAGATACACAGCAAGATCAACAAATAAAAACTGGCTAGGGCAGATGGCTTAGTTGATAAAGTGCTTGCCATACAACCTAGGTTAAAAAAAAAAACAAAAAAAAAACCTATACCACTGGGGAGGTGGAGACAGACAGAGGCATGGAATTACTGACCAGCCATTTTAGCTGAATGGATGATCTCCAGGTTCAGTGAAAGATCCTGTCTCAAAAAACAAGGGGAAAGCTCCTCAGAACAGATGCTTGACCTTGACATTTGGCCTCTGCATGCATGTGAACACTTATCCCATCTCCCTACCTCTCCACCCCAAAGCCACATCTCCTTCCAAACAGACAAACATAAAGCCCCCAACAACAATGGCATCATTGCTCTATCAGTAACTGTGAGAACTACAGATAAGATTCCAGGAGAATGTGAGAGAATCCAACCATACCATCAGCCACCATGCTCTAATTAATACTGCAGAGCCATCATCCAACACACCAGCATCTTCCTTTGCATGTCTCAAGAGATGCTTAAAATACATTGAATGGGGTGAGTGAAAATACAACTGATTGGCTGATCAGATCTATATGCCCAGCCAAAGCAGTGCTCAGAGGGATCCGGCATCACTAAAAGCTCATGATGGAAAAAAAAAAAAAAAAAAAAAAAAAAAGGAAGGACTGCAACCAACAATCTAAGCATCCACCTCAAGACACTAGCAAATGAAGAGAAAATGAGCAAGAAGAAGATAAGAACAGGGCAGAACTTGATGAGACTGAAGGTGAGAACAGGGAACATTCAGAAAGCCACAAGCTCCTTCTTGGAAAAGATCAATAATATTGAATAATCTCCACCAAGTCTGACAAAAATGATAGAAGACACAAATTACCAATAACCAGGATGAGAAAAGGGGGTGTTGCACAGATTGTTCCAGTTCTGAAATAACAAGGGAGGGTGCAAACAATGCTGTGCACGTAGAACTGAAGTCTCTGAGGAAATGGACCAGATCTCCGCACACACTCAGTAGAGATGAAGGAGGTGAAGCCGCACAGCAGCTAAGGACATGCAATTCAGTTAAGGTTTCCTGAACACGCATATCTTCAGGCTGCTGACTGTCTCTGCCAACCATTTAAGGAAGAAATTACACTGGTTTTACATCTTCTCTTACAGAAAGTAGAAAGGGAACACTTTGTAATTAATGTCATGGGGAAAGCATTACTCTAATAACCAACCAGGATAAAGGGGGAGAAGTGGGGGGCAGAGGGGAAGATGCCACACACACCAAATCCTCAATGAAATAACTGCCAAATTGAATCTATATGAAAATAATCGTATACCATCAGCAATAAAAGTATCTTCCTCATTTACGAAGGATTTAATCCAGGCAAGAGCTCTTAAAACTAAAATGTGAATGACACTAAGACACAAAATTTTAAAAAACCAAACAGACAAAAAACAAATTCATCAACCTGGAAAATCCTGTTCATAATAGCTTAAAAAGAAATCCTTAGGACACAGCATTAGCTGCTGAAAACAACAAAATGTTGACTCCAAGAGCTGAAGCGGAGTAGCTGGCCATCCAGCAAAGGGCCAGCTCCCTCCAAGATGGACCTGCAGGCTCGGTGCAACTCTGTGGAAATCTCAGCTGAACTGTTTTATAGATACAGACAAGGCAATTCCAATTTTTTTTTTTTTTTTATGTAAGAAAGATCTGGAACAGATGAAGTAGCTTTGAAAAGGGAAAATGAAGTTGGAGCAATAGTACCACATGATTTTAAGACATATCGTATGCCCACAGTGACAGGGAAGGACAGTCACATGGATCAGAGGAACAGAGGGGGGTTCAGAAGCAGACCTGGGAAAACATAAGGCAACTGATTTTTAAAAGTAAAGTTGTAAGATTCAAAGAGAAAGGGAAGTCTTTTCAACAGATGTTAGTGGGGAAATTAAAAATCTACAGCCAAAGCCAAAGCCAAAGCCAAACTATAGTTCACACTTTGTATAAAAATGACCTCAAAGTGGGTTGTAGATCTAAATGGAAAGTGCAAACTGATTTTAAAATAAAACATAGGAGCTTATAGCTAAGTATGGTGGCGCATTTGCCTTTAATTCTAGCCCTTGGGAAGCAGAGACAGGAGGATCTCTGTGAGTTTGGGGCCAATTTGGTCTATAGAGAGAGACAGTTGGAAAGTTGTACATATACTTACCATATGAGTTAGCAATAATAGTCCCGAATTTTCATCCCATATGAAAACCAGAACACAAATGATCATAGCCCTACATAAATATTCATTCATAATACACTTATTCATAATAAAAATATAAAATAATCCAAACAACCCAGATACTCTTCAGTAATTGTTAAATAAACTCTGGTATATCCATTTTTTGAGGGAGAGGTAGAGAGGGAGAGAGAGACAGACAGAGAGAGAGAAGAGGAAGAGAGAGATTGTGTATGCATGGATTCACTCTAAAATTTTTAGTGTGTGTGTACATGTGCATGCCAGAATGTGAGTTCAAGCACACATATGCCATGGTGCATGTGTAGGGAGGCTCAGAGACAACATTCAGTAGTCAGTTCTCACCTTCTGCCTTGTTGAGTCAGGGTCTTTCTTATTTCTGCTTCTCTACTGAATACTCCATGCCACCTGGCTAAAAGGCTTCCCAGCAATTATGTTGCTTTCATCTCTCCATAGGAGTGGCCAGGATTACAGATGCAGGCCACTACATAAGCTTTGTAAAAATGTGCATTCTGAGAATTGACTTCACGTGTCAGTCGTTAGACTTGTGGAACCAGTGCCTTCACACACTGAGCCTTCTCCCAGCCCACATCCATGTTATATGGCCTAGGCTGTTCTAGAGCTCATGATTCTCTCGTTAGCCTACTGAGTGCTGTGGCTACAGGTGTCTGACACCACACTCACAGAACAGCTATTGATATATACATTCTTTTGGATGATCTTAAGAGTATTGTGCTAAGTAAAAGAAACATGAAATGGTAACATAATGTCTGATTTAATGTATAAGATACTTTAAGAATGACAAAATTATAGTAATAGAGAATAGACAGTGGACACAAAGTGTTAGAGAAGAAAGGAAGACCATAAGAGGTCTTATTGAGTTGCCATGGGACATTTGCTTATCCAATTATGATGTTTATGGAATACCTCAATGTTCTGAAGCTGTGACTCTGAACAAGGGCTATAGTTTGAGTAATGACACTACATCAATGACAGTATGATTTTAGAATGCCACATGGTTTTTTGTTTCTTTTAATTAAGACATTGCAATTACATCATTTCTCACTTTCCTCCCTCCAAAACCTCCCATATACCACTCCTTGCTCTCTTTTAATTTCATGGCCTCTTTTATCATTAATTGTTATTGTATGCACACATGTATATACATATATTCCTAAATATAACCTGCTCAGTGTTGTGTGATATTTTGATTGTGTTCTGAAAAATAAAGCTTGTTTGGAGTCAGAGGGCAGAGCTAGCCACTAGTTGACCAAAATTAACCATAGAGGTTTGGAAGACTTATACAGATAGGAGACAGGAAGTAGTAAGACAGGGCTGAGAGAGGCTCTTGACCCTTTGAGAGGAAGGAATGAAAGAGGTAGGAGGTGACTGGTGGCGGCTCCCCTGCTTCTCTGAACTTTCAGGTTCTTACCCTGATATCTGACTCCTGATATTTTATTGATTCAGACAGCTGGGTCCCTCTCCCCATGGGTTGCAGGCTTCCCCTGGACCCCTCCTTGGGATGCTGCCACACTAGATATTGGCCTTGACACCAGCTTAGGCTTCTATTGTTGCAACTGCCACACACTCTCAGCTCACAGTTACCTGTGAACAGCTGCAGTTGTCCTCAGTCAGGCTGTGTGCCACCTGTGTTCTCTGTCCAACTGTGCTACTCAGCGACAGCCAGCCTTACACTTCACTGTCATTGTCAGCAGATCTGGTGAGACAATTGGGAATTCTTAAAAGGGGGAATTATTATTATTATTATTATTATTATTATTATTATTATTATTATTATTATTATTTTGAAGCAGAGTATTTTCCCACATTAAAAAATGAGAGGGGTTGGGGATTTAGCTCAGTGGTAGAGCACTTGCCTAGCAAGTACAAGGTTCTGGGTTCGATCCTCAGCTCCACAAAAAAAAAAAAAAAAAAAAGAAACAATATTACAATGGGGGGAGTCATGTCTTTGTATGACTCCACAATGGATGTTTTGAAAATGGAACAATTAAATGAGGGGATAATTCACTTAGCTGAGATTTACATAATGTCAATTATAATCATTATCAGTTTGTTAATTCTTGTTTTATCCCTAAAAGAGTTGATTGATATCAATGCCAAATACAAAAAATTGGCTGATAAGATATGGGCCTTATTAAAGGTTACTACTATTAGTATGCAAGCCCTGCAACTAACTACTAAAGAAAATAATGCAATTTTGGCTGACAAGTTACAAACCTTAGAAAAACTTATTAAAGCAGATAATAGAAACATTCAGACACAGAGAAATTTAAAGGAGAGTATTAAATTATGAAATTAGAGAGAAACAGTCAAAGGTTATAAAAAACAACAACAAAAACAACCTTAATTTATCCAGTTATCATATAGGAACAATTGCCAAATGACAGGTATTCCTAAGGTTATGGAAGAGCAAACTGGATTCCTGTGGAAATATTAGATTCAAGGAAATTTAAGGAAATGATAGTCTCATATGGTATGCATTCACCTTTTGTGAGGCAGATGTTCAATTCATGGGCAACTAGTAACAAAATTATACCCCAAGACTGGTTATAGCAGTATTAGAACTTGGTCCACAATTACAGTGGAGGACCTGATGGAAAGATGAGCCTAGGACCATTGAACAACAAAGTAGGCTAGAGGTATTGAAATTTCCCAAGACCAACTTCTTGGAGAGGACAATTGTGCTGATATACAAAGACAGTCTATATATGATGAACACATCTTGGCTCTATGCCATACAGCAGCTTTGAATGCTTAAGACAGAGTTAAAAAAGCTGGAAAGAGAACTGAATCATTCACTAAAGTTCTACAGGGCCTCCAAAAAAACCTTCACTTTTTTTTTTTTTTTTTTTTTTTTACAAAGATTGACTTCAACAATAAATAAAATGATACTAAATTCAGAAGCTAGATAAGTGCTAATCGAATCTTTTGCTTTTGAAAATGCTAATTCACAATGCAAAAGGGCAATTAGGCCTTTACAGTCAAAATCAGCACCCATTGAGGAATGGATCCGAGGTACAGTCAATATTGAATTGTGGTGGTATTGTGTTCCCCCAAACATTGTGTGTTCCCCGAAATAAACTTATCTGGGGTCAGAAAACAGGATGGTCACAATATTAAACATGTGGATAGGCAGTGGTAGCACAGACCTTTAATCCTAGCATTTCAGAGACAGAAATACCTCTGGATCTCTGAGTTCAAGGCCACATTAGAAACAGCCAGGCATGGTGACACATGCCTTTAATCCCAGAAATCCAGCCTTTAATCCCATGGAGTGATGGTAGAAAGTAGAAAGATTATATAAGGCATGAAGACCAGAAACTAGCAGCATTTGGCTGGTTAAGCATTTGACTGGTTAAGCTTTTAGGCTTTGGAGCAGCACAGTTCAGCTAAGAGCCATTGGGATGAGGACACAGAAGCAGTCAGTCTGAGGAAACAAGACCAGCTGAGGAACTGGCAAGGTGAGGAAGCTGTGGCTTGTTCTGCTTCTCTGATCTTCCAGCATTCACCCCAATAACTGGCCTCAGATTTGATTTTATTAATAAGAACTTTTAAGATTCCTACTACATTGAATCTCATAATTATGATGATACTTGGATAGGAGAGGTGATTTTCAAAGGCTTGGAGAAAAATCAAAATGATTTTAATTGTGGTAAACAAGGTCATTTAAAAAGGGATTGTAGGCAGGGCATTCCTAGAAACAATGTTTTTTCTAGAAATAATCTAAACAGAAGGTCCCTGACTTCTGGAATTACAGAAGGTGTGGTAGAGGCAGACATTATGGGCTATGGCCAATTAATATCTCTCAGCAATTTTTGAAAATCATTAAGAGTCCATAGTTGATCTCTTATGATTCATACTTTCTGTGGTTTAATTGTTTGTAAATCTGTCTTATATCCTAGGTAATCAATAGAACCTCCTCTTTGTATTTTTTTCAGGAGCAGTTTGTAATCATCAATTAGGCAAGATCTTTTTTACTTTTTCAAACATTTTCTCTAAGATGTCTGCATCTGAATCAGCTAGTTAAGATATCATCCATATGATGGTAAATTATAGATTGAGGAAATTGATTATGAATTATTTCTAATGGCTGTTGTACAAAACATTGACAAAAGGTAGGGCTGTTGGAAGAACATTCCATTGATATCTTTTAATAGGCTCAGAATTACTAGAAGTAGGCACTGTGGAGGCAAATGTTTTTCTATATTGTTCTTGTAAAGGTATAGTGAAGAAACAATCTTTTAAACCAATCACTATAACAGACCACCCTTTAGGCAATAGAGAAGGCAGGGAAATTTCAGGCTGTAGAGAGTCCATTGGCTAAATTACTTTATTTATGGATAAATTACTTTATTTATGGTTCTCAAATCTGTTAACATTCTCCATTTTTCATATTTTTTAAATGACAAATATAGGGCAAGCAGTTATAGAAAGATTAATTGAACTCTAAAAGATATGCTTCATAAACAGGAAAGGGTAATAAAGATGCCCCCAGAGATAGATTGCACAATGCTTTATTAACTTTAAATTTTCTAAATGCTAATGAGAAAGGAATGACAGCTGCAGAGAGACATTGGATAACAGAAAAAAAACCTGCTGAATTAATTCAGCCTGTATGTAGAATATTATCTTAAGATGTGTTACTTTTGTTTATGTTGTGGAACATTTGTTTAAGGATGCAAAGATGTGTTGCATTCTTTTATGTTGTATTTGTTTACCTCTGTGAAGCTGTGTTGCTTTGCCTGTCTAAAACACCTGATTGTCTAATAAAGAGCTGAATGGCCAATAGAAGGGCAGGAGAAAGTATAGGCAGGGCTGGGAGAAAGAGGGGATAAATAGAAGGAGAAATCTGGTAGGAGAGGATAAAGAACAAGAGAACATGGAGAGACGAATGCTAGGGGCCAACCACCCAGACCCATAGATAGCACAGAGTAAGAGTAAAAGTAAGATATACGGAGGTAAGAAAAGGAAAAAGCCTAGAGGCAAAAGGTAGATGGGATAAGTTAAGAAAAGCTGGCAAAAAAAAAAAGCCAAGCTAAGGCTGGGCATTTATAAGTAATAATAAGTTTCTGTGTATATTTATTTGGGAGCTGGCTGGCGGCCCCTTAATAGAGTAAAAAGAGTAAAACAACCAACAATAAGCCTGTATACTTTAAAAATGTGTTGACCTCAGAATGTAAACCAGGATATGTGTATGTTGGAGAAGAGGTTTTGTTTTGTTTCACAGGAGAAGAAAAGCTATGGATACCATCAAAATTAACTTATAAAACTAACAAATGCTTTTCATTTGATCAGATATAACTTGCCAAAAGGGAAACTCCCTAAAGTTAGGGTCAGGCAGGGTTTTGTTTTTGCCTTTCAGGAGAATGAAGGCATCCAACTAAGGAATCTAAAAACCATTAGACAAATAAGACATCTGAAGAAAAAGGACAAATCATCCAGAGAAAATGTCCTAAGAAAAAGAGTAAATTGGTCTATTGGTATATCATATTTCCAACAGGATAAAATTTCATAAATCTTCCCAAATGTTTGTTTCTGCTGTTCTCTACAGACATATAATGCAAATGATCTTTTTGTGGTATCAGTTCAACTAAAAATTAAAGCTGGTGCTTTTTTATACTTTCCTTAGTATAGCTGGATCCTTGTGAGGACCAGTATTGAGAGACTTTGTGTTCTGCTGATTGTAGTTCTCTTTGGGAGGACATCTAGACACATCAGAAGTGGAATGTTCCTTTGCCCTTCCCCTTTCCTCCAGGTCCACTCCCTTTCTGTCTCTCATTTGAAAAGAACAGGCTTCTAAGAGGTAGCAACCAAACATGACAAAATAAAATAAAATAAGATAAAGAAAAAAATCACATCAAAGCTGCACAAGGCAACACCACAGAAGGAAAAGAGTCCCAAGAATAGGCACAACAATGAAAGACCCACTAGTTCACACGCTGAGGAGTCCCATAAAAGTACTAAAATGAGATCCGCTGGGACTGCAGCTGCTGCCAGAGACACAGACTTCACCAACTCTAATTGAACCAAGAGGCAAGTCATTGTTCTCCTAGCTGATCACCCCAGCCTCTAGGCTTTAGGCCCAGGGGCACAACCTCTGCCCCCATACCCTCCACCCATTGTAGCCTCAGTTGCAGGCCAGCAGGCAAGAAGACTCCTGCAGGCAGGCCTGACTACCACTCCCCCCCATCAGACCCTGTAAACTACAAGCCCCACTTCACCCTCCAAACCCACTCATCGCCCAAGACCACAGCTGCTCCCTGAGATACAAACTCTGCCAACTCTGATTGGACTAAGAGAAGCTTAGTTTGTACTGAGGTACAAACGCTGATAGTGCCAATTTGACTAAGAGTGGCTCCCTGGGACACAGACAACATTTGCACCTATTAGATGAAGAGCTAGATAGATGCCAGTTTGGGAATACATTCAACAACATAAAGAGCAATATGGCACCACCAGAATCTAATGGTTCTACTACAGCAACATCCCAACACAGAAGAAGCAGAAGAAAACAACTTTAAAAATGACTTTATGAAGATGATAAAGGCCTTTAAAGAGGAAATGAAAATTTTCCTTAAAGAAATCAAGGAAAAGACAAACAAAAAATTGGAAGAAATCAATAAATCCCTTAAAGAAAGTCAAGTAAACCAAGAAAAAGCAATCAAACAGGTGAAGGAAACAGTTCAAGACTTGAAAATCAAAATAGAGGCAATAAAGAAGACACAAACTGATGTAATGTTGGAAATGGAAAATCTGAGTAAACAAACAGGAACTTCAGACACAAGTATAACTGACAGAGTGCAAGAGATGGAAGAGAGGATCTCTGGCGTTGAAGATACGATAGAAGAAATAGATTCTTCAGTCAAAGAAACCACTAAAGCCAACAAAGTCATGACTCAAAATGTCCAGGAAATCTGGGACAACATGAAAAACCAAACCTAAGAATAATAGGGATAGAAAAATGAGAATACCAGCTCAAAGGCACAGAGAATTTATTCAACAAAAATCATAGAAGAAGAGTTTCCCAACCTAAAGAAGGGATGCCAATGAAGATACAAGAAGCTTACAGAACACCAAATAGACTGTACTAAAAAAAAAAAAAAAAGTCCCCTTGCCACATAATAATCAAACCACTAAACATACAGAATAAAGAAAAAATATTAAGAGCTTCAAAGGAAAAAGACCAAGTAACATATAAAGGCAGACCCATCAGAATAACACCTGACTTCTCAATAGCGACTCTGAAAGCCAGAAGAAGGTTCTGGACAGACATTATCCAGACACTAAGAGACCATGGATGCCAGCCCAGACTATTATACCCAGCAAAACTCTCAATCACTGTAGACAGAGTAAACAAGATATTCCATGATAAAACCAGATTCAAATAATACCTACCCACAAATCCAGCCCTACAGAAAGCACTAGCAGGAAAAAAATCCAATGTAAAGAAGTTAGATGCACATATGAAAACACAGGCCAACAAATACCAAAGAAGGGAAACACACAACATCACCACCAAAAAATAACAGGAATTAACAATCACTGGTCATTAATATCCTTTAGTATCAATTGACTTAATTCACCTACAAAAAGACACAGGCTAACAGAATGGATATGAAAATAGGATTCATCCTTCTGTTGTATACAAGAAACACACCTCAACTTCAAAGACAGACACTACCTCAAAGTAAAGGGCGGCGGGGGGGGGGGGGGGGGGGGGGGAGGTGTCTTTCCAATCAAATGTACTTAAGGAACAAGCTGGTATAACTATCCTAATATCTAACAAAATAAACTTCAAACTAAAATTAATCAAAAAAGATCTAAAAGGATATTTCATATTCATCACAGGAAAAATCCATCAAGATGAAGTCTCAATTCTAAACATTTATGCCCCAAATACAAGGCCACCAACATTTGTAAAAGAAACATTACTAAAGCTTAGATCACACATCAAACCCTACACACTAATAGTGGGAGACTTCAACACCCCACTCTCACCAATGGACAAGTCTGCCAGACAGAAACTTAACATACAAATAAGGGACTAATAGACATTATAACTCAAATGGGCTTAATAGATATCTACAGAACATTCCATCTAAACACAAAAGAATATACCTTCTTGTTAGCACCCCATTGAACCATCTCTAAAACTGACCACATGCTCATCTACAAAGCAAATCTCAACAGATATAAAAAATTAGAATAACCTCCTGTATGTTATTGGACCACCATGGCTTAAAGTTAGATTTCAACAACATCACAAATTACAGAAAGCCTACAAACTCATGGAAACTGAATAATGCTCAACTGAAACACCACTGGGTCAAGGAAGAAATAAAGAAACAAATTAAGGATTTCCTAGAATGCAGTAAAAATGAATCCATAATTTACCCAAACTTATGGGACACTATGAAAGCAATGCTAAGAGGAAATTTCATAATTCTAAATGCCCACATGAAGAAGCTGGAGAAAACTCACACTAGTGACTTAACAGCACACCAGAAAGCTCTAGAACAAAAAGAAGCAAACTCACCCAGGAAGAGTAGATGCCAGAAAATAACCAAATTGAGGGCTGAAATCAATAAAATAGAAACAAAGAGAACAGTACAAAGAATCGATGAAACAAAGAGTTGGTTATTTGAGAAGATCAACAAGATAGACAAGCCCTTATCCAAACTAACCAAAAGGCAGAGAGAGAGCATCCAAATGAACAAAATCAGAAATGAAAAGGGGGACATAACAACTGACAATGAGGAAATCCAGAGAATCATCAGGTCATACTTCAAAAACCTGTACTCCACAAAACTGGAAAATCTAAAAGAAATGGATAGGTACCACATTCCAAAGTCAAATCAACACTATGGGTGTAGCTTCTGACATTAGTAGGAAGCACAATTTTACAGCCAATGCCATTGTCCTCTGGCTCTTACAACCTTTCTGCTTCTTCCTCTGTCATGTTCCCTGAGCCTCAGGTGTGAGAGTGTTTTGTAGTTTATCCACTGGGACTAGGATCCACAACACTGCATTTTGATTAGCTGTGGGTTTCTGTAATGGTCTCTGTCTGTTGCAAAAAGGAGTTTCCTTGATGAGGGGTGAGAACTACATTTACCCATGGATACAAGAAAAAAAATATTTAGCATTACTTAGGGATTCTGCTAGCTTAGTAAGGTGGGAGTTGTAGTTTCTCCTCCAAGGTCCATGACTTCACTAGCCCTTGGTAGCTGGCTGGGTTTCCAGTACCAGCCATGATCTTCCAGTTGAGTGGATCTTAAGGTCAATTAGAGAGCTGTTGGTTATTACCAATGTATATATGCACCTGTATGGTTATTATGCTATGCTGGTCATTGTTGTGCTTCAGAGGCAGCATAGCTACTGGTGGGAATGTTGTTTGATTCCATCCTTTGGAAGTTTACATGGCACCTTCTGATACCATGAAAACTAGTCCACAGGGAGGAGGCATTCAAGTCAGTTCCAGCTAGGTGCCTTTGGGTCATGTGCCTGAACTGCATAATGTCCTCTGCAATAGGTCCTTACCTTCCTCCTCTGGGGGACAACCAAGAGCAATAGCAATAGACTGTATGTTTGGGTATTAATCCTCTGTGAGATATATAGCTGGCCAAGAGTCTTACCTTGTGTGAGCTTCCTCTTCACCAGCTTGATTGTTTCTTTACCTTTGTAGAAGCCTTAGTTTTATGAAGTCCTGCTTGTCAATTATTGGACTTAATTCTTGGATATATGGAGTCCTATTCAGAAAGTCCTTTCCTACACCTGTATCATGGATGGTGCTATTTATGTTTTTTTCTAGCACTTTCAGTGTTTCAGACTTCACTTTAGGTCTTAGGTCCATTTGGAGTTACATTTTGTGCAAGGTGAGAGACAGGTCTGATTTCATTCTTCTACATAAGGACAAATAGTCTTCCTAGCAACATTTGTTGAAGATGCTTTTATCCCCCTCCAGTTTATGTTTTTGGTATCTTTGTGAAAATATTAAGTGGCTGAAGTTATATGTGCTCACATATGTGTGGTGATATATTGTGTTACCCAATATATTGTGCACCCTAATAAAACTTATCTGGGGTCAGAGATCAGAACAGCCACTAGATTAGACATAGAGGCCAAGCAGTGGTGGCACACACCTTTAACACCAGCATTTGAAATCTCATGTCCTTGCTTGGGAAAGACACATGCCTGTAATTCCAGGAAGTGATGGCAGGAAGCAGAAAGGTATATAAAGTATGAAGACCAGGAACTAGAGGCTTTTAGTTTTTTAGCAGTAGTTCAGCTTAGATCCATTCCAGTGAGGACTCAGAGGCTTTCAGTCTGAGGATTTGTGGAAACAGGTTTGGATGAGGAGTTGTTATGAGATTGGCTGTGGCTTGCTCTGCTTCTCTGATCTTTCAGCATTTACCCCAATATCTGGCTCCGGGTTTTTTATTAATAAGACTATTTAGCAATTTGTCTTACACATTTGGGTCTTTGATTTTGGTCCATTGGTCTGCGTGAGATTTCTTTCCCTTTTTTTTTTTTTTTTTTTTTTTAGTATTTTTATCTCTTTCTTTGGAGGCTTGAAGTTTTCATTGTAGAGACCCTTCACTTCCTTGGTTAGGTTTATTTCTAGATATTTTATTCTCTTTGAGGCTATTGTGAATAGAAGTATGTTAATGATCTCATTCTCTGTAAGTCTGTTGTTGGTGTCTAGAAAAACTATTGATTTGTGCAAGTTGATTTGGTATCCTGTCACACTGCTGAATTTCTAAAAGTTTTCTAGTAGAATTTTTTGGGTCTCTAATGTATAATATATTATCTGTACATGGGGATAGTTTGTCTTCTGCTTTCCCTACTTATATCCCTTTAATGAACTTTTAGCACAGTGTTGAAAAGGACTGGGGGTAGTGGACATCCTGTCTTGTTCCCAACTTCAGTGAGACTGTGTCAGACTTTTCTCCATTTAAGATGATGGTGGCTGTGTGTTTCTCAATATAGCTTTTTTTTATGTTGAGATATGTTCCTGCTGTGTATATCACTCTGTATGCTGTGAATGTGTTGCTCTGATTGGTTGATAAATATAACACTGATTGACCAGTAGCCAGGCAGGAAGTATAGGCAGGATAAACAGAAAAGGAGAATTCTGGGAAGAAAAGTCTGAGTGAGGAGAGATGCCAGCCCTCTGTCCAGGGAGCAGCATGTAATGGCACACAGGTAAAGCCACGGAACACATGGCAAGATATAGATTAACAAAATGGGCTGTCAGTGGTAAGCATGAGCTAATGGCTGAGCAGTTTTAATTAATATAAACTTCTGTGTGTTTACTTGGGTCTGAGTGGCTGTGGGAATGGCAGGTGAGAGAGAGATTTGTCCTGACTGCAGGCCAGGTGACACAGGAAAACTTCAACTACATGTTCCCTTTAGCCCTAAATTCCCTGGGCTTTTAGCATGGAGTCATGTTGGATTTTGCACTGGCTTTTTCTGTATCTGTTGAAATGATCTTATGATCTCTTCATTTATGTGGTTTATTACATTTATTGACTTGTGTATGTTGAATCATGCCTGCATTTCAGGGATAAAGCCAACCTGCTCATGGTATATAATATTTTTGATGTATGTCTGTATTCTGTTCCAAGTGTTTTACTGAGCAGTTTTGAGTCTATGTTCATCAGGAAAGTTGATGTGTTGTTGTGTCTTTAGTTGTTTTGGTATTAGAGTAGCACTGGCTTTGTAGAAGGAATTTAGGAGTACTTCTTTTGTTTCTTTTTCTTTTGAATAGTTTAGGAAGGACTGACTTTAGATTTTCTTTGGTAGAATCATGCTGTGAACCTGTCTGTCCCTAGCCTCTTTTTGGCTGGAAGGCTTTTTATTACTATTTCAAGCTTCTCATTTGTTATGGGTCTGTTCAGGTTGCTAACTTCCTCTTGGTTTAATTTTGGTGGTTCATTGAATCTAGAAATTTATCAGTTTCCTTTTGGTTTTCCAACTAAATGGAGTATGGGTTTATAAAACTCTTCCTTATAGTGTTCTGAATTTCTTTGGTGTCTCTTGTAATGTTTTTCTATTTATTTCTAGTTTTGTTAATTTGAGAACTCTTTTTTTCTTTTGGTTTGTTGGGCCAAGGGTCTGTTACCTTGTTTATCTTCTCAAATATAAACCTACTCTTAGATTCATTAAATTTTTGTATTGCTTTCTATGTATTTTGCTGATTTCTACACTGATTATATTATTGCTTGCCTTTGATTGGGTTTGTTTTTAGTTTTTTCTTACTTTTCCAACTTTTTGAGTTGCATCATTAAGCCATTATATCTTTCTGGTTTTTAAATATAGACACTCAGAGCTATAAATTTCCCTTGTAAGATGACTTTCATTGTGCTATAGAGGTTTTGTTGTGTTGTGTTCTTTTTCATTTACTTCCAGGAAATGTTTTTTAATGTCTTTCTTGTTTACTTCTTGTATCCATTCATCATTCAGTAAGGGATTATTTAATCTCCATGGGTTTGTGTGTTTACTAGAGTTTTAGTTGCTTCCAATTTTATTTTTTATTGCATTGTAGTCACATAGGAAACAAGAAGTGCCTTTGTGAAGGTATAGACTCCATCTTAGGGAAAGGACCACCTAGACTTGACTTTACAGGCTTCATTTTAGGGAAAGGGCCACCATCTCAGACCACCTGCTGTACTCAGTTCAAGGAAGGACCTCAGGAATGTTCCATGACAACTTGAACGGATACAGAGCAGTGTCCTCCTGCAGACTTCCTGTCTGTGGTTTATGGCCCTTAACGATATCTAGATAATCTTGCTGAGCAGTCCAGATAACCCTGTTCAGCGGGTTGTGGTTCCCCGCCAAAAGTCTAACCCAATGGTTTC
This sequence comes from Onychomys torridus, assembly GCF_903995425.1. Taxonomy (NCBI): domain Eukaryota; kingdom Metazoa; phylum Chordata; class Mammalia; order Rodentia; family Cricetidae; genus Onychomys; species Onychomys torridus. Next base: position 55,526,397 of record NC_050444.1, read on the forward strand.
ATGCCCAAAGTCTAGACCAATAGTTTCAAAAAAATCACCTTGCCCCATATCCCTTCTACCCAATCCCAAGTTGCCAATTCTAGGCTTGTGGTTTTTCCCTATAAAATCTCTCTACACCTAGGATTGTGGCTGCTGCCACATTTCCTTTCATCTGCCGTGTGGTGGCCCAGGTTGAACCTGAGTGAAAGGACCCTTATGTGCTTACATCAGAAACCAGCTCCTTGGTAGTCTCTGGGGCTTTTGAGAAATGGGTACAACACCTTCAATCTTTTTTTCTTTTTGAATTTGTAAAAATTTGTTTTGTGTCCCAGGATATGGTCTTCTTTAGAAAAATTTTCAGGTGCTGCTGAATAGAAGGCATGTTATTGTTATTTGGTGTTTAGGTGGAATGTTCCATAGATTTATGTCAAGTCCATTTGATGTATAATGTCAATTTTATCACAGACTGAAAGACCAGCTCCCAATCTGCTCCAGGGTAGCAAAAAGAAGACCTCAGAGTAGCAAGGGTTAAGGAAAAAATTTTTATCTGAGGGCTAGACCTTTTCTATCTGAGGGGAAAAATAAAAAAAAAGTAGACACTTTCTGATTGTAACTTTCTCTTTACTTCATCTTGAAAGATCTCTCTGAATAATCTCTTATCACAGTTTCCTCTTTAGCTCTTTACCCCTTCTCATTCTCTACTCAGCAACTTCTCTAACTCACTTCCACTGCCTCCACATCTCTCTCTCTCTCTACACCTTTCCTCTTCTCTCTGCACCTCTGCTGCCCTGCTCTCTTTTGTTGTTCCTCCTTAGTCCCTCTCTCTTTTTTGCTTCTGCTCTGTTCCACAGCCAAAATCTGGACAATTATAGGTTACATTTTCAGGGCCCTATCCATTCCCAAAACACAGGATAAGCCATGTATCTTAGGCTAGTAACGTCACACTGACCCATGCATGGAGCTCTAAGTTGGTGAGGGATCCCAGTCAATAAACAATTGGCTGAACCTTGAGCCGTCAGGGTACATGCAGAAAGGGAGCTACCGCAAGGACTACGTTTTGACATGAACAGCATGGCCTTGATTTAGCAATAGACAACACCTGGGAATTAGTCTTTGTGTATCTTCTGTAGGGGCAGCTTAGTCTGTTTTGGACTAATTCTAAGGTCTTTGCAAAATATGTAAAGGGCTGTCTTTGAGACTGAGAATACTGTTACTTTCCTGTGTCAGTAAAATGATATTCTGGTAATTTTTTCTGTTCATCAGAATTATACAGCTTAAACAGAAATTCACAGTTAAACTTGTGCCCAAAGATGTAAAAATACACTACCAAAGGGCTGTGGAAAGCACCCCACAGCTGTTCTTATTAGAGAGGCATAGCAGTATCATCTGAGAAAGTCACATACAGCAAACAACTGGTTTCCACAGCTGGTGATCCCACAGCTTTGCCAGGTGGGGCTCCCATCAGGGAGTTACACGCCTGGTGGGGCGACATGTCCAACCTAGTTGTCACCTGCTGTATACGCCCACAGCCCTCAGCACAATAAATTCTGATATTTCTCTATTTTTTTTTCTAGATGACCTGTCTATTGGAGGATGTGGAATATTGAAATCACATACTATCAGTGGATTGATGTTAATTTGTGTCCTTAAATCCAGTAGAACATTTTTTAAAAAAATAAAACTGGTTACCTTGGAGTTTAGTGCATGCTTGTTAAGGATAGTAATGTCTTCTTGGTTAGCTGCTTCCTTGATAAGAATGAACCGTCTCTCTTTATTTTTTTCTGATTAATTTTAGTTTGAAGTCTATTTAGTAAAATCTTAGGATAGCTATGTCTGTTTGCTTCTTGGTCCCATTTGATTGGAATGGTTTTGTCTATCCCTTCACTCTAAAGTGGTACCTATTTTTTTTTTTTTTTTTTTTTGCCCAGGGGAGGGGGTGGTGGAGGGTATGAGACAGGGTTTCTCTATGTAACAGGCTGGCCTGGAACTCACAAAGATCCTACTGCCTCTGCCTCCTGAGTGCTGGGATCAAAGATGTGTGCCACCACCACCTGGCCTGAGGTGGTACCTATTTTTAGAGCTAATATGTGTTTCTTGTAGGCAACAGACAGATGGATTGTGTTTCTTGATCCATTCAGTCCACCTGTGTCTTTCAGGTGGAGAACTGAGGCCATTGATATTTAAAGTTATTATTGAAATGTGTGTGTGGACTGTAGTCATTTTGTTGTTGTATTCTCCCTGGTACTTTGTGTTTTAATGATTATGGCTTTGTAATTTTCCCCCACACTGTCTCTGCTTTGTTCGTTCATCTTTTCAGCCTGAGATAATGCTTCCTGTGTTTTCTTCATGTTTAGTTTGTTTGGTATAAAATTTTAGGTTGTTTACATTGTAGAATTTTGTTTCTTTCTCCTTCAAATATGGCAGATAGTTTTGCAGGGTATTTTATTTTAGATTGGTCATCATAATATTTTAGGACTTGGAATGCGTTGTCCAATCTGTTCTGGCTTTCAAAGTTTCCATTGAGAAATCAGCTGTTCTTTTGATGAGTTTCCCTTTATATATGGACTTGTGTTTTCTCTCTTGCAGCTTTCAATACACTTTCTTTGTTATTTATATTTAGTGTCTTAGTTAGGGTTACTATTGCTGTGAAGAGACATTATGACAAAGATCATGACCAAGGCAATTCTTACAAAAGAAAGATTTAATTGGGAGCTTGCTTATAGTTTCAGAGTCTAGTCTATTGTCATCATAGCAAAGAGCATGGTGGCAATCAGGCATGGTGCTGGAGAAGTAGCTGAGAGCTATATCCTGACAGAGAGAGAGAGAGAGAGAGAGAGAGAGAGAGAGAGAGAGAGAGAGAGACTCTGGGCTTGGCATAGGCTTTTGAAACTTTAAAACCTACCCACAGTGACAACTTCTTCCAACAAGGCCATGCCTCTTAATCTTTTTCAAATAGTGCCACTCCTGGATGACTAAGCATTCAAATATATGAACCTAAGGCAGCCATACTTATTCAACCCACCAGATTCCACTCCCTGGCCTCCATAGGTTTGTAGCCATATCATAATGCAAAACTGCATTTAGTCCAACTTCAAAAGTCTCCATAGTCTATCACAGTCTCAACTGTTATTTATTAAGTGGCTCAATGTTATTCATTAAATGTTGCTATTTATTGTGTAAGAAAAGCCACAAGGTACAACAAAACCCACTATAAGCATTTGTTAAGGGAAGGGAACAGAAAGGATGTGATAAGCCAATGGAAACGATTGTGCACAATCAATGCCAGACTGAGTGACCACTGACAACCATGTGACAGGGTCAATGCCAGGCTAAGTGGCCATGAGACACCATGACTAAGGCAACTCTTATAAAAGAAAACATTTAATTTGGAGCTTGCTTAGAATTTCAGAGATTTAGTCCATTATCATAATGTTGGGGAGCACAGTGGCAGGCAGGTGTGGTGCTGGAGAAGTAGCTGAGAGCTACATCCTAATCTGTAGGGAGAGAGAGAGAGAGAGAGAGAGAGAGAGAGAGAGAGAGAGCATCTTGAGAACCCTTCAAACTAACACATCCATACCAAAAATATCTGTGAGAATCTGAGGCTGTCCCAAGCCTGCGGACTCTAGCTAGGCCCCTGTCAGCCTCTTCTCGTTGACTCTGCTAGCACAAGGGATGGAGCTCAGTGGCTAATATTGACCCACCAGTACATGTTCACTTAGCACAGACATAATGTGTGGGGGAAAGAAAGAAACGTAATTTATTTGCTATGTTGGTGTCTGTGTATGTTTAAGCTCCCACAGGTGTCAGGTCATCCCTCACTGTGAGAATGCAGGCCAAATGATTCCCTGTGCTCCCCATTTCTCTGAATCTTCTCCTCTGAGGACTCCCAGAGCTGTCACATTGTGCTGTATTCACTTCTTGTTGTCTGTCCTTTGGTTCTGGAGGAGAGAGTCTATCTTCTTTCTGGATTTTAGGAAATATTCATTGGAGGCCACCGATGTCATTTGCCATCAGGATGCAGGTCTGTGTCAGCCTCTCTGTACTTCTGTGCCAGTTGGCATAATCATAATACCTTCTGACTGGCGCTTGACTGAATGTGAGCTTTAAGTTTTGATGTCAGCTGCTATGAGACACCCCCTTCCCCCACCACCCCACCAGCTCTCCCCATGGGCAGCTTTCTGACTCAGTCTCTCTGTGCAGTGGGTCCTGGGAGCTGACTACCTGCTATCTCTCGGGGCCTTGCCCACACAGAGGTTACTGCTGGGTCCAGAGAGATGAGGGCTGGGAGAAAGGAGACAGGGACAGCTTGCTGAAGAACTCACCGGAAGCTCTAGCAGCTCAGCTTCCTGTGTCACCCTTTGCCATCTGCCCTGGGGATGAGTCAGCTCGGGCTCATCCCTGATGAAAGTCCAGGAGCCCTGATTTAAAAGCGGAATGTGGCAGACCCATTCGGGATCAGTGTTTGCATATGAAAATACCAGCTGTTGGCGGGGCAGCCAGGGAGGAAGGCTGTATTTTAGCCCTTGGCTTGTCTGTGGGTGGTGAAGTCTGTCTAGTTTCCCTGTGAAGAAAGCAGACCTTATGTTCTTAGGGTGTCACCACAGCAGGCTGGCTGGTGACATTTTTGAGGGGTCACCTGCCCTTGAACACTGGCCTCCTCCGGCCCTCTGCAGCACCTCTGGGTGTGCTGGGATGTGAATGGGGCTCAAGCATCCACATGGAGCCTTTTCTTGTTTCTTTGAAGAAGACATGACATCTTGTCTCTTCCTTTGCTTCTCCGCCTTCTACCAGCAGGGTGACTGGATTTGATAGTGCACTCTTGGGGGGAGGCACTGCCTAGTGAGAAGAGGCTGGGGGGGGGGGTCAGCATGGATGCCAGGTTGCGAGGCCTTGCTGGTGCTAATACAACCAGGAGGCACAATGAGCTCTTCTCTGAGTTCGAGATTGGAATTTAAATGAAACCTCATTTAGCTAGACGCTCCCTTTTGATTTATCGGCAGACGCCTCTTGCTGCTCGAGCCTTGTTAAATCGCTGGCAAACACTTCACTGACCAGCTGTTCCCATTAAGCCGAAAGCACGCTGTGGAGCAGGGTCAATCCCCTTGCACTTTGGATGGGTCTTATATGTTGTCCCTGTGGAGACGCCACTGGGAGGATATTATCCCCCGTACCCTGGGAGATGGCTGGTTAATGGGAATGAGGGATTCTTATGCCGATGGGTGGGAATGGGCAGGCACAAGGTACCACACTGGACTTGGAATATCACTCTATTCTGCCTTCAGGGTTCCTGCCTGTCACTTTAGTCTTTGAGTGAAGGCAAGTCCTGATGCCCAGACTTTGAGCTGATATTAGGAGATGTTTACTCTGTGGATTAAGGAGCTCAACACTTGCGTAATGCTCTCCCCAACTCATCAGCTGCGGTTATGGTTTTTCTGAGACTGAGTTGGTACCAAGCCCAGACCTCGATGTACCTCATCATACCATGGTGTTCCAAGAAGGGGTGAATTCGTTTTCATCAATCATGCAGGTGTCCCTGTGGGAGCCTCAGAGCTGTCTGCCAGTGCATGCTACATTGTGGTGTGACTAGAAATGAGTCTCTGTCCATGGGCTGGACACCACCTGGTGCTAGAGCCAAGGGCTAAAGGCAAGTATTCCTCGGATGCATCTTCTGCCTCCACTCCTAGCCTCTGTGTGGGCCTCTGCAGGGACAGCTCAGCAACCACAGACTTCCTGGGGTGAGGGAGTCAGTCACAGCTTGAACTATAGGAAGCTGCCTGGCGGCCTGCCTGGCCTCTTCTCTAGGGTGTGCTCTCCCTCATCCTCAGAGCTTTATCCCTTTTTATCTCCTGTTCTCCCAAACCGAAGCCCCATGAGGTCAAGAGTGACCCCTTCTGTGGGGAATGAGTCCAGATCAGAGTGGCTTTGGAATCCCTTAGGGAGGAGGCCTTTTATAATTGAGTCAATGACTTGGCCACTGGATTGGGTCTGTGGAGGGCTTGTGTGCCAGATCTGGGGGTGGGAGAGCTGAGTGTTTGGAGTCAGGGATGGTAGAGCTGCTTATACATGAATTCCAGTGGGAGGGACTCAGATGAATTTTTGTTCATTAGCAACTATTCCGTCTCAAATGTTTCATGATAGCAGCAGAAGATGGGCTAAAACATCTTCCGTCCTTGTTTCTTCATCCGCCAATTCATTTACTTGGCAAATATGTCGTGGTAGTTGTGATTGGTTAGGTACCCAGAACTGTAAATATCAGAGGCCATTCAAGAGAGTGGGTACTTGTAATCAGACGGGAAAGCATCCATGAAGAAGAGTGAGTGCCCAGTGAGATGGGAAAGGCAGATGAGCTAATGAGAGGGCATCCTGACTGAACTAGGGGTGAGTGGCAGGATGAAGCACAGAGGGAGAAGACCAGTAGACAGTACGAAGCCTCGCCTTGGTACTGAGCAGGCAAGACTAGCAAAGCAAGGTGGAAGGGTGATGGGACCCTGTGTGGAAAGGACGGTGTGACAGGTATAGAGGCAGTCATGCCATGCACACAGACCACGGCAGCATTTGTTTCGCCTGGAATGTGGAGTGCATCTGGCCAGCTCCACTGAGCCGGAGAAGCCAACACAAAAGGGCTCTTGGCTCCTGGGTACAATGACTTGAATTTTATCCAGAGACAATCAGGATCTACAGAAGAGTGTTCAAAGCATTGCTCTGCATGTGCTTTACTCATTCCTCTCACTTGTCTATGAACCATCTAGACTGTAAGCCTCCGGGGCAGAGAGTTTTATCCGTTTTGTTCATTGTGATATCCCGAGAACATTCTGGTATGAAGGTAACGACTGCATGTATAGATTTGTGTTTAGAAGACTCAGCCTGAAAGACACTGGGTGACGATATTACTAGAGAAACCAGAGGTGCTATGAGCTGAGAGACAACAGAATGGAAGTCAGCCAGGAAGCTTCTGGAAGTCCGGGCTGTCTGGAGAGGCTGCCCGGTGCTCTTTCATTCCTAGGACAGGCTCCTTTCTTCAGCTTCTCCCCCCCCACGGCAGCCTGTGAGGCCGACCACACAGTCAGCAAACAGCTACTGAGCACCTCTTAGCCAGCCAGCCACAAAGACAGCAGTGTGCAGATACCGCCCAGGAATCTGCCCTCACGGCTTGACTTCCAAGCGGAGGTCCCCGAGGCCAAGTGAGTGTGTAAGGAAGTTGTGTGGTGAGTGTGTTAGTGAGGAGTTAGTGGATGTGTGCTTACCCCAACTGGGCTAGGAGCTCCTTTGTATCTTTTTTCCTCTGGGGTATTTTTTTTTGTTTGCTTTTTGTTTTTCGAGACAGGGTTTCTCTGTAGCTTTGCTCCTTTCCTGGAACTCACTTTGTCGACCAGGCTGGCCTCGAACTCACAGAGATCCGCCTGGCTCTGCCTCCTGAGTGCTGGGATTAAAGGCGTGCGCCACGACTGCCCGGCTGTATTTTCTTGTTTGTATCAACTTCCTTGGCCATTTACACATCAAGTAGAAAGAATGGTCAGCTGATACTGACAAGTAACAGTAGTTTAACTTTCATCTTTCTTTTTGAAATTCAATTCAATTAAAAATTTTCCTCCAGCTTGTACATATTGTATGCTGAGTGTATTCCTTACACCTCCTTTCCCCCCTTCTCCTCTCCTTCTTTCTCTTGGCCTCTCTGTCCCCTTTGGTAGTTTTAATTCTACATATGTATGCAAATGTATGATTTTATGTCTCTCTATAAAATCTGAGAGCAACAAAGGAAGGAAAACATACATTATTTATCTTCTGGAAATCTCTCTCTCTCTCTCTCTCTCTCTCTCTCTCTCTCTCTCTCTCTCTCTCTCGCACACACACACACACACACACACACACACACACCCTTGCCCATGTCTCAGTTGGCAGGCACTTACTTAGCTTGGTTCTGTAACTTACCAATTGTGAATAGTGCTGAAGTGAACACTGATGTACAACTGTCTCCTTGAACTCCTTTGGATACATACCCTGAAGTGATAGAGCTGGGTCGTAGGGTGCATGCAGGTCTATGTCCAGGGTGTTGAGAGCCTTCCGTCCTGGCTGGCCCAGTCTGCATCCTACCAGCAGTCTATCAGGCTCCTTTTGTCCATGGCCTCACCAGCGTTCATTATTATTTGTTTTCTTGATAGTGCCATTCTGAGTGAGGTGGGTTGGAATCTCTGAGGAGTTTTAATTTGCATCTCTCTGAGGCTAGTGTGGCTGAACACTTTTTCATGTCTTTATCAGTCACTTACATATTATCTTTTGAGAAACTTCTGCTCATTTTGTTACCCCACTTCTTGAAGAAAAAGGAAAAAATGAAGACCGAGCTGGTCTGCTAGATTGACAGTGACTGTTATGTAAGGGGGGAATAGATGTGGAGGAGGGAGAGAGCTGGGTGGCAAAATGGATACAGGAAGTGGCCTGATAGCATTGCTTCCCAGGACTGTGGGAGTCACTCAGGGGATTCCTCGGGGGTGGGGGTGGTTGGGAGGGGGGGGGTTTCCGGCCTTCCCCTCCAGGTATAGCTTTCAAGGATCTGGTTACAGACGCTAGTTGGTGGGTGGAGTCTCAGATGCTCCTCACAGTTTCCTTGTTCTTTCAGGATACAGTTGCAAATGCTGACCATACTCCCTGTGATCCTCTCCTCTGTCAACTGCACTGTTGTCAGTGTGCAAGTCCCCTGTAGGTATAAAGTACAATGTGCATGTCCCCTGTAGATACATGGTACTATGTGCAAGTCCCCTGTAGGTATAATGTACCATGTGCAAGCCCCCTGTAGGTAAAAAGTGCCACGTGCAAGCCCCCTGTAGGTATAAAGTACCATGTTCAAGTCCCCTGTAGGTATAAAGTACCATGTTCAAGTCCCCTGTAGGTATAAAGTACCATGTTCAAGTCCCCTGTAGGTATAAAGTACCATGTTCAAGTCCCCTGTAGGTATAAAGTACCATGTTCAAGTCCCCTGTAGGTACAAAGTGCCACATGCAAGTCCCCTGTAGGTATAAAGTACCATGTGCAAGTCCCCCGTAGGTATAAAGTACCATGTGCAAGTCCCCTGTAGGTATAAAGTACTAGTGGCTCTGATGGAAGACTTGTCCCCTCAGTCCAGCTGCACTCTGCTGTTGGACATCACACAGTCCTGTGGCACTTGCTCTGAGTCTCTTGAGAGGTGGTCACATGGCGGGGTCTTTTTAAACACCACCCGGTTTCTGCTCGGTAGAGTGCTAAGGCTGAGGACAGCAGGCTTTTCCCCTAGAACCTCCTTCTGCTAATGTGGCTGCTGTTCTGGCTGCAGCCCTTCCTCCAATTAGAATGGCTGTCGATGTAAGTGCAGTGTGGACCCTGTAAGCTCCCTGGCTCTCAGGTCTGCTGTGCGTGCTCCCTCTGGGAGAGAGAGCACCTCAGACTGAGCCAGCCCCCTTGGAACAGGTTCTAGGCTTTCTATTTTGCTTTGTAAAATTCTCAATTTTACTTTTCTAAGCGAGATAGAAATAGGCTCAGCCACGTTCGGATGGTTGTTTTTCAGCTTCTCCCATGAGGAGCCTTGGGCAGAACATGTCATTTCTATTATGTGTACATACTCATCATAAAGAACTAGAGACCACGGTTGTGAGGGCCAGGAAGTCTCCTGACTTCAAAGGAGCTGAGACCTGATAGTCACAGCTGCAGTTCTTCCCAAGTCTGACAGTCTGAGAAACATCATTATTGTCCCCAGCCCCGGAGCAGAGGAGACAGCAGGGGGAGAGCAGGGTCTCTGGTTCTCTGCCTTGGCCTGTTTGGACCTCCAGTGTCCAGGCTCTCCAATACTGAGGAGGTCAATCTTCTTTACTCTCTCTGTCTCATAGTCACACACAGACGAGTGTTTAGCCAAATATCTAGCCCTCTTGGTCCAGTTGACACAACATTTGGGGGAAAATGGCTGATACATGAAGAGAAATCACAGAGCCGAGTAAGGGGATCAGGGGTATGAGTGTAGGATGGCGTGAGGTAGCAGTGTGGCATCTAGCGGCCAGGCTGAGCCTCAGTAAAAGGGTGACTTTGAACTGAAGATCTGCAGCAGGTGTAGAAGTGAGCTCAGGGAACTCTGGGGAAAGAGCGTCCCAGGCAGAAGGAGCGGCCGGCTGGAGGTGGCTAGATAGATGGGAAGGAATAGGGTACTGGGGGAGGTGTATATACGAGCGTGTGTGCGTGCTTGTGTGTGTGTGTGTGTGTGTGTGTGTGTGTGTGTGTGTGTCTTGCGCACGGGCTGAGAGTATGCAGATTTTGAATAATGTTGTACAGACTTTTTTTTTATTAGGTGAAACAGAACTGTTGTAAGTTTTGCTCAGTCTTCTCTAGTTCCGGATCTTTATGAACTCACAAAACCTTAAATCTCAGTGAACAAGCTCTTAAAGGATGGACCAATTTGGGATGTTCAGTATGTGACTCCATCATAGAGAACAATGCCCTAAATACCTGTGTGTGGGCTCACAGGTGCATGCTGTGGGGGACGGGATCTACAGCTTCAGAGATGCCTGGTGGAGCTCACAAACAGGAAAGGTTCTTCAGCAAAGGATGCCAACTTCTGCAAGAGAGTTTGGGTCCAGAGGAAAGAGGTTCTTATTAGTGCAATTAACTATTGGGGGAAACATCTAGAAAGCCAGGAGCAGTCCTGTCTGTAACCTCGATTGGACTAGAGGAAATGGTCCAGCTCATAGGCCCTATAAATTCATCTGGGGCCAGAAAAATGGCCTTCAAAGCCTGGAAACAAGAGTTCTATCCCTCACACCAACATGGTGGAAGGAGAGAATTAACTCATAAAGGTTGTCCTCTGACCACCACACGTGCATCGTGGCATGCATGGCCCCACACATGTGAATGTTTAAAAAATGTGTTTCTTTAACTAGTATTTTTCCAGCCAAGTGTGGTGGCGCATGTTGTATTGTAGTCCCACACCCAGGAGACTGTATAAGGAAGGCAGCAAGTTCAAGAACAACCTGGGCTGTGGAGTGAGGCTCTGCTTTCAAAAGTAAAAAAATTCAGAGATGGGGCTGGGGAGATGGTTCAGTGACTAAGAGTGCTTATTGCTTGAGCATGACCAGTTCTCAATATCATCTCAGGTAGCTCACAAAGCCCTGTAACCAACTCCAAAGGCTCTGATGCCCTCTATTGGCCTCCACAGACATTGTCACTCATGTGTACCCACCCCACACAAACAGACACAAATAACACAATTAAAATGAAAGCAAGTCTTAAAAAAACAAAACTCCAATGTGGATTGTAACTATGTGACATAATACCCCAGCTCAAGCTGGGACTTCTTTGCCATTGTTTCTTCTTACTTCTTGAGAGTTAACGAAGACAATATGGCGGATATCCCTGGAGTGAGGTGAGTCTTTCATTCCTCCCTGTCAGGTGGCTACAGGGCTGTCAGGTCTGCTCAGGGTTAAGATGTGGCAAGCACATCATGGGGCCACCGTTCCTGCCCAGAATACAGGAGGAGGCATGCTCTTGAAGGCCTATGTGCACGTGGCAGGCAGTGGCCTGCCATCAGGGGCTGCCAAAGCCCACGAAGCAACCTTAACTGAGGCTGCTGACAGCGTGGAGAGGTCCACATTTGTCTCGCATTTTAAAGGACAATTTTATACCAGGAGATTATTACCAACTCTGTCCGGAAGAAGTTATCAATGCTCTGACTTCAGGGGTGACAAATATGGCTGATGGTGTCTGTCAGACAGATGCAGTAAAAGCCATTTCTTTCCAGTAAATAGATGGAAAGGACTCTGGGAGATTAGAGGCAGCAAGATCATCACTCCAGGGTGAGGGATGTCAGTCAGGGGATTATCTTGTTAAGAAGGGACAAAGGCATTATAGCTTATGACTGTAAAATTGACTGAGTCCAACTGTAAACACACACATCGGTTGAGATTTCCCCAAGCACCTGGGAGGTGGGGAGTGAGGAATGGAGAACCCTGCACCTTCAGGCCACAAGTAGCTTTCACTTCTAATCAAAACATTTCAACTCTCTGGAAATTCCTTCCGAAGACCCCAGTGTGTGGGCTCCAGCTGTTCTCTTTGGTGGCACCCACAAATCAAGGTTTTGAACTTTTAAGTGACATCTTAAATAGACACACTTATTATTGGAAACATTGCATAAGTTCAGCTCAGGTCTTAAATGTCGTTGGTTGACGTTTATGATCTAATTCAATTTATAATTATTCACAGAAAGGTTAACACTTCATTAAAGCACTGCTGGAAATGGCCTAAAAAGACAAGCCCAGGCTTCATGCCTCCCTTTGCTTGAAGAGGGGAAATGCTCCTCTGTGATCTGCAGGCCATGGTTAAACACAATCATCTCCAGACCCAGGAAGTGGAGGGGAAAGAGAAAATAGCATTGGCTGCTCGGAACTGATGTCCCCAGGTCCCCGGCTGCACCAGCACCTGTTGAGAACACTCCTGGCAGGGAATGGGGACTGGGCTAGCCGCCAAATGTTGGATTCTTTTCCTTTTGTTTTTACTTGGAAGCTGGTGAAGGTTAAGCTCCAGGCAGATTGCTGGCTTCTTCTCGAGTTAATTATTATGAAGAGAAACACTGTTAGTTGTGAGAAGACTTGGAAGGCCTGAGGCTGGGAATACAGAAAGATGGTTTACAACCTGCTCTCATTTCTCACGTGGAGGAAAGCATCCTGTGGTCTAAAAACTGCAGTCTAACCTGCTCTTACAAGTTAATGTTCTGTGAATCCACCCAGTTGCCGTTATGCTGGTTGGGGAGAAGTCCTGCTGATGGCGTTCTGGCCTCACAGTCAGATCCTGAGAAGGGAGCAGGCAGCCTGACTTCAGGAGGAAGACCACAACACAGAGACGTTGGCCAGGGAAACCCTCGGGGCCCCAGATCCAGCAGCCCCTGCACAGTTGCTTGGCCTACAGAAGGATTTCCATATTAGGATTCTTGTCAATTTTTATTTTGTCTGCTCATTATCTGTAGAGATCCTACTGACTATATTAAAATGAATGCCTAAGAGTTGTTGTTTTCATTTAACAGACAAACACAGCAACAGACTGGTGGTCATCCATTTATTGCAAAGCCCAGACTGCCTCTGAAAACTCGTTTTAAAATAAAAATATTCATGTACGTAGTGAGAGAAAACCATTGTTCTGTGGTATATGGAGACGGGTCTAATCAAAGAAGAGTGGATATGTGTGAGCAATGCATCTGTGCAGCACTGTCTGCTGGTCTGATGGCATTGGATAGCTCACGGGAGATTAGCAGCCGACACTAAGGGGAGGTGACACATTGGGCCCTTGCTGGCTGTACATCTGATGTGTTGTGCTGTGTGCTACTTTTTTTTGACAGACACTGGATCACTAGCTCGTCTATCTAGCACATGTGCCATACTGCAAACGTATGTAGGGTCCTCCAAGTGCACATGAAAGAAACTGTGCTGGATAAAGGCCCACAACTATGTTGATAAAAATCACATCTGATTGAGAAGTCAGAATTCAAGAGAGATCACACATACACTGATTGACGGTAGGGGCTTTCTGGGGAGCTGCATTGTGGGGAATAGGACCACAGCCCTTCTGCTCTGCTCTGTGTCTTTGACACTAATTGAAAGCATGCGTCAGTCCATGACATCTTCAACCCTGTAACAGCCATGGCACAGGGGCAGCATAATACACAGGCAGCCTCTCCTAGCTGTGTGGTCTTGGACAAAGTTCTCACCATGGCATCAGTTTCCATGACCATAGACGGTTGGCTCCTGTGGCACTGGGTCATGGTGAGCTGCGTTTGGTGAACCAGCACTTACCAAGCTCTGGAGCAGTGTCCAGCACCCAGCCCTATAAATGTTAGCTCTTCTCACCACTGTTAGCTGTCAACTTGGTCCTCAGTTGGACACCCCACCCCAGTTTAGAGTTCGTGGCCTTGGCATTAGACAGGCAAAGGGGAAAGTGGTGTGTTGCCTGAGCCTTCCTGAGAGCACTGCACTGATGGGAAGCATCAGCCTTGGATGCTGGACTCGCACGGATGGATAGACTCTGTTTTTGGTCTCGTCCTCTATTATTAGCAAGCAGCACATTTCCTTTGAGGGTGAACATTAGGGCCAAATAAGGCTCTTCAGATCAGTACCCTCTTGTTAGCACTACTGGTACACTGGCTCTCTCACGGTGGCCCACTTGCAAATGTGTCTTCACAAAAGCAAACATGGCACATTCAGGCTCCTACTCATTGGAGCAGGAAAAGGAGGATTTTGGTGCTTTTCTTGTTTTCTCATGGGGGCTCAGGTCACAGCTCTTGGGGCCAAAGGGGGTTATTTTGAGGCTGCCAGGTCACAGGTGTGTGTGTGTGTGTGTGTGTGTGTGTGTGTGTGTGTGTGTGTGTGTGAGCGAACACACCATTCACTGCCTGCATGCAGATAATCTGGCCAGAGTGCACTTCTCAAGGTATAGATTTCATCTTCCTGGGACTTTCACTTTTCTTTGAAACCAGTGAAAGAACAAGGGAGAAAAAAACAAAAACAAAACACGAAAACAAAACCCAAGTGTTGCCTAATAGCATGATTCTCCCCAAATCCTCCAAACCAATTTTGCCTTTCCAAGCATTACCAAGCTTTGTGACTTCTTGTGTGATGAGAGCTTGCAAAGCCAAAAAGCTTTTTCTTGAACAGTCCAAGTTTTCTTCTGAAGACAAGCCTGCCACACCGCGGGTGTCAGTGAGCTTGTTTGTCTTGCCAGGCTCCGGAAGAAGAGAGCAGTGGGATGCCCTTTGGTACAAGGCGTTCTCAAGCAGCTTTGTAAATTAGGTGGAGGCAGCTGCCCTGTGCTCCCTCAGATGCCCCCTGAGTGTCTGCTCTGAGTTCAGGCTTTGGAGATGCAAGAAGTGAGCGGAAGGGCAGCACAGTCCATTTTGCCAAATGTTTCACAAGAAACATCAGCCGCTTCAAAAACCGTTTGTTACCTGAAGTTTCACATGTGAAAGCAAAACCAATTAGTTTACCTGTAGGCAGCTGCTGGCTAGGGACAACAAGTTCCACCATGCCCAGAGAAACTAAGAGCTAACTTCCTGCCACCACCATGATCCCAGCAGCTTGGAACGAATTCGTCTGGGAACACTCTGTATCCAGAGAGGCTGACCCCTGAGCTTCCAAGAGGAGCATAGGTTACTGGGGAGAGCAGAGCTGAGGGAATGTTCCTAAGTTTTCATCCTTTTCCAAGATTCCCACATGCCAGCCAGCAGCTTGCCTTTGTAAATACTCAAATTGCTTTTTAACAAAACATAACTAGAGGGCTGATTCAGGATTTAAATTATTCTGGGGAACTTTTTCAAAATTGCTTTTGCATTTATACTTCATAGAATAGAAAAGGACAAGCAACTGTGGCGGAGATGAGTGGAAAAAACCCTGAGCCCAAGCACGAGAAGGAAGGAAGCCTGGGGTGGAGTGCCTGAAGCTCGCCGAGCCTCCCCATCCGCCTGTGCAATTATGTGTGGATGAAAAATTACAGGGGCTAATAATTACAGCAGCAATTGTCCACTTGCAGAACAATTAGCCCTTTGCTCCTTATTATGAGAAAGTGACTAATTGTACCCACAGCCAGCCAGCTATCGGTGCATTCGTTTGGAATGAAATTTTATGCTTGCCCTACCTACAGAAGCGGGAGAGCGAGGCTGCCATCAGACCTGGGACTTTGAAATCCCCACCTCAGTAGGCTAGGACAGAACTTGAGATATGTGCGCAAGAGGGAAAATGCAAATTTTGCAGTTCTCCAGACCAGGCATACCATCTATACATTAAAAAAATGACGGAAGCAAAAATAGCACCCGGATAATGATCACAATTATACTTAATGAGTACCTTTCATCAGGAACCATAAATGTCTTCCAGTTCAATCTCACAGCCTCTGCTGAGAAGTAAGGGGAAAATATTTGTAAGCTAAACTTCACTTTTTAGGTAGCTGAAGCTCTTTAGGCAGCACTGAAGTGGGCAGAGGGGAAAGCTCACAAACTTCTGGCTTCTGACTCCAGAAGTCCTAACCCTTCTTTTCCAGCAAAGGTAAACACAATCCCAGTCAGCAGGAGGGCTCCCACTGTCCCTCCCCACAGAACCGAGGACACATTGACTTCCTTACGGTTAGTCGAGAATAGTTGTATGGGATATGACTCTGAGCCCGGAATGAAGTGACCTTTCTTGGAATGACTTCCTGTGCCAGGCTCTAGGATTCTTATGGAGCTCCGTGGATTGCTGTACATCGTTCCCACTAGTTTTTGGTTCTGTGTGGCCCTCTGACTAGTGCTTACATCACTGTTCCAGAAACCTTGACTGAAGCAGTCATATTTCTCATTTAGGTAATATTCATGCCCGTTCCTAAAGGCTGTGTGAACCTTGTGAACAGAGCTGGGCCTGTGGGACACAGCCTTGTAGGGAGTCTGTTCTCTCTAGATGTTTGAACACTTGGGTCTGAGGACTTGGTTACCTGTCAACCTGAGAGAGTGCACCCTGGATAGCTACTCCTAAGTTTGTGCAGTAGTTTATTTGCTGTTAACAGAAACAAGTTAACAGGGGCATGGTAGGCAAGTGGTAGCTTCTCTCGGTAGGTTGAGGCTAGTGCTATAGAGGCCCATGGTCTCTTTCTCATTCACTTTTCTTTTTCAAATTATTTTGCTTATTCCTTGACAATTTCATAGATGTACACAGGGTATCTTGATCACATTTTGTCCCAACTCCTCCCATCCACTTCCCCGTAACACCTTCCAATACCATCTCCCATTCTCATGTTCTATCTATCTATCTATCTATCTATCTATCTATCTATCTATCTATCCCTATCTACCTACCTACCTACCTACCTACCTACCTATCTATCTATCTACCTACCTATCTATGCACCTATCTATCTATCTATCTATCTATCTATCTATCTACCTACCTACCTACCTACCTACCTATCTATTCCACTGAGTGCAGTTAGTGCTGCCTGCATGCACATAGGTATGGGCCCATCCACTAGGGCATGGACAACCTATCACATCCACTAGAGCATGGACAACCTGCCACATCCACTAGAGCATGGGCACAACCCCCAGTGACTTCCTTTCCCTTTCCCAAAGCAATGAATTACCAATAGCTCATTGGGAGGGATGGAGCCTCATGAGCCTCTCTTCTCTCCATGGGGGGATGTTGAGTGGCTAGGTCTCCTACAAGTCTTATGGAAGCAATCATAGCTCCTATGAGTTCATGAGTACAACGACTATGCCATATCCAGGTGACAACATGTGACAGTGCATGACTCTCCCATATTTGCAGACTCTGCCACAGAGCCTCCTCTACCTCTAGCTGTGAAATCCAATGTAATTCTTTTTCAAATAATAGAAACTACTATTTGCTTTTTCTGTGGCTATGGCAAAATACCCCCCACAGAAGCAACACAAGGGAGGAAGGGTTCTTCTAGCGCACAGTTCAGGGTACAGTCCATCATGGACGGTCACAGCAGCAGGAGCTTGAAGTAGCTGCTCACGTGCATCTATCCACAGCCAGGAAGCCGAACAGCAAACGTTTCCTAGTGCTCAGCTTGCTTTCTGCACTTTGCCCCAGGTTAGGACCCCGTGCTGAGGGACTAGTCTCTTGCACAGTGGTGTGGGTCTTTCAGCATCAAGCACTGCAACCAAGATAATACCCCAGGGACATGCCCATCTTCCAGGTGATCCTAGATCCTGTCAGGTTGACGATTCATCTGAACTGTCTCAGGTACAAAGTCTCATTTGAGTCAGCGAAGCCGCACAGTGGAAAGGCAGACAACACATGCCAGTGCAGTTTCTTTGGGTTCCAGAATCTTTGATGGTGCTTGAACTCACCATCAATAATAAAAACACAATCCTTGCCAACGTCCTGCCCTTTGAATCTCAATAGTTATTATTTCAGAAGAACTGACATTAATGGGTTCTATTAACCCACGTTAATAAGCTTCCATTTAAAGGAATGCTTAATTAACCCATTGAATAACGAACTGTCTTTTGAGGTAAGGTCTCATGTGTTCCAGGCTATCCTCTAACTCACTATGTAGCTGAGAATGACCTTCTGGTCTTTCTGCCTTCACTTCCTAAGTGCAGGGATGGATTACAGGGATGCAACCCCACACCTGTCTGTGTAGGGAAGTTCATAAAAGCCCCTCAGTTTTCCATGTTCTGAAGCCAAACAGCATCAATAATGTGGAGACATCAAGGATGGAGCAGGAAGACAAAATTCAATCACAACTCTTCATCCATCTTTCAAAATTTCCAGAAATCTTTTGTCTTCACAATTATTTTTTACCTAATTTCTTCAGGTCTCTATACTGACTTTTGCTAACTGAATGGGGCTGCACTGTAGGTCTGCACTAAGGACTCCCCTATTTTAGACATTCTGCTTTAGAGAGGCTTCCTTCCATTCAGTCACAGTACAGTTGGCTCTTGTTACCAGTGGGTTCCACAGAACAGATTCAGCCAACAGTGACTCAAAAGTATTTGAGAAGAGCTTTTCATGGTATTTGGGAGGCAAAGGCAGGAAGAGTTGGAATTCAAGGCCAACCTTAGCTAAATAGCAAGTTTAAGAACAGCCTGGGTTATAAGAGACCCTGATTCAACAAAACAAAGCAAAAAACCCAAAGAAACACACAGAATATTAGAGCTGGGATATAGCTTAGTTGGAAGAGTGCTTGCCTAACATGCATTGGGCCATGGTTTCAATCCTCTGCACTACATAAACCAGGGATGATGATATATATATCTGTAATTCTAGCACTTGGGAAGTGGAGACAGGTGGATCAAGAGCTCAAGATCAGCTATAAGGTGAACTTGAGGCTAGGGTGTGATACTGGAGACCCTGACTCAAAAGCTTATGTATGTATGTGTGTATTTTTGGAAAACAATTGGGTTGGCATTTCCCCTTGTCATCATGCCCTAAACAATAGGAACATTCTACACTTAGCTCTGCATAATACGTTAGAAATGATAAGTAATCTAGAGATGATTTGAAGTACATTAGAAAGACATGTTGGGTTTCATACAAACATGATGCTATTTCATATTGGAAGCTTGAACACCTATAGGTGGATTTTGTTATTCAAACCCTGCAATCAATCTCCTACAGAGTGTGTCTGCATTCTGCTGGTGTAATCAGCTCTGGCTTGGTAGTAATACTATGCTTACACTTTTGGACCTTGCCATTTTTCTCACCTAGAATATTTTCAGCCTTTCTGTATTCTTTTTCTTTTTCTTTTTTAAAAAAGAAAGATAAGAAAGAAAAAATTGTAGCAGTCATTTCCCCAGCATCCACCTTGCCTTCTGGGATTTCCTCCTCAGCATCTCTCTCTCTCTCTGTCTTCAGCTGAGATGCTCTGGTGGAACTCATTTTATTACTTAAAGGTATATCATGGCCACTGGGCCTGAGAAAATGACACTGTCTGTGGCCTGAGTGCAACCTGCTTAGAACCAGGGTCATTTGCCAAAAATGATGGAAAAGATTTCTACATTAGACCTAGAAGCTGGTGGGAAATAAGGTTTGGCATTGGACTGTCTGGCTCAAGCCAAGCAGAGAATATAGTCAGGGGGAGACAACAGTAGCTCTTAGCACTGAGCCCTGCGAAAGCTGGCCATGGACTTTTTACTTTATTATTATTATTATTTACTAAGGCAATTTATAATGGTCTATCTCTTCACACTCCTCCATGCTACTTATATAGACTATAGTGATGATGATATGGGCTCCAGAAATAAAGTCCTTAGCCACAATACCTTATATGAGGGAATGGCCAATAAATATTAGCCATTATCATAGTCACAGAAGGATGAGATTGAATCAATATATTTAAACATTTTAAATGATACTCTTACTATCAGTGAAACAGTCCAGGTCGTGCTTTGTGCAGTAATGAATGCTGGAGGATGTTGGGGAAATTGTGTGGGAGTAAAAGCGAGGCTGCGTTTCCTTTCCCTGACTTCTAGAGGATCAGAAACACTCCCTCATGCGTGAAGATTGCTTCTTCATGCTTAAGAAAGTCCATCATTTCTGATCTCCAGGGGCATTTTGTCACTTTGCTGATAGACTGGAAAGGTGTTCACAGAAGTCTTTCTCTTGGCATTCTGAGTTTGGAGGCTTGGATGCAGGGTGACACATTATTTAACAGTGTAAAATTGTTTAACAGTGTAAATCAATGCTTTGTCTGACATTTTCTCCTGGTTACTAATTCACATTTTAAAAAACACATTTCCATATCAAGTTGCAGTCAGACTAAGCACCTCCCCATGTGTTAAGATTGGGCAAGGTGACCTAGTATGAGGAGTAGGGTCCCAAAAACCAATAAAAGACTTGGAGACAACCCCTGTTTGTGATGTTAGGAGTCCTGCAGGAGGACCAAGCTACATAACTGTACCATAAATGCACAGTGCCTAGGTCAGTCTCATGCAGGTTCCCTGGTTGTCAGTTCAGTCTCTGAGAGCCCCTATGAGCCCAGGTTAGTTGATTGTGTGAGCCTTCCTGTGGTGTCCTTGACCCCTCTGGCTCCTAGACTCCTTTCTCCTCCTCCTCCACAGCATTCCTGAACTCCACCTAATGTTTAGTTGTGGATCTTTGCATCTGCCTCCATCAGTTGCTGGATGGCACCTCTCTGATGATAATTGATATGACGTGTCTTAGTTTGGGTTTTCTATTGCTGTGAAAAGATACCATGATCACAGCAACTCTTATAAGGAAAACATTTAATTGAAGTGGTGGCTTACAGTTTCAGAGGTTTAGTCCATTATCATCATGGTGGAGAGTGGGATGGTGTGCAGGTAGACATGGTGCTGGTGCTGAGAGTCCCTACATCTTTATAGGCAGGCAATAGGAAGATGAGTAACGGTCATATTGAAGGAAGCTTGAGCAAAAGAGACCCTAAAGCCTGTCCACATAGTGACACACTTCTTCCAACAAGGCCACATATCCCAGCAGTGCCATTCTCTTTGGGGGCCATTTTTTCCCCAAACCACCACATTCTACTCCCTGGCCTCCAAAGGCTTATAGCCATTCAGTGCAAAAGTCCCCATAGTTTATAACAGTATCAAACTTGTTTAAAGATCTAAAGTCCAAAGTCTCTTCATAGATGCATGGGAATCTCTTAACTGTAATCCCCCTGTAAAAATCAAAATCAAAAAGCAGATCACATACTTGTAACATATAATGGCACAGGATATACATTACCATTCCAAAATAGAGGAAAGGGAGGATATCTAGGAAATACTGGACAAAAGCAAGACCAAAACCAGCTGGGCTAACCCCAAACTCTGCATCTTTCATGTCTGATGTTAAAACACTCTTCAGATCTCCAACTCTGTTCAGTTCTGTTAACTTCAACACACTTCTTTCTGTTGGGCTGGTTCCACTCCCTGATAGCAGCTCTCCTCAGTAGATATCCCATAACTCTGGCATCTCTAACATCTTGGGTTCCCCAAGGCAATCCAGGCTTCACCTTCACAGCTTCACACAATGGCCTCTCTACTAGGCCTCCATTCAGGGACACCCCTGACACAGGCCTGGCCTCAGTAGCTTTATTTCATAACTCCTTTTACTATCCTTAACTCTAAATCCAGAACCACATGGCTGAAGCTGCCAAGTTCTGCTGCTTACTGTGGCTGAGACATGGCCCCCTCATTCAATTACTTCTTCACCATCTTTCTGTCCTTCACTGCCTAAGCTTGGCTGTCTTGAAACTTGCTCTATAGAACAGGCTGGCCTCAGACTCAGATATCTGCCAGCCTCTGCTTTCGCTGAGCTGGGATTAGAGGTGTGCCCCACCACACTTGGCTCTAATCTTTTCTTTAGTTCCTTCTCACAAGTTGGAAACTTAGCTGGGTGGGATCTTGCTCTGAGGTCACCACTCCCTTTATTCTACTTCTTAATCCATTTATCTCCTCGAACACAGGATTTAGTTCCATTCCACTTCTTTGTGCTCTTTTTCTCCTCACAATTTATATTTTGTAATTTATCCTGCTCACCTTGCTCCTTTTCATTATATGTCTTCATTGGAGTTGCCACTAAAAACCACATGACAGAGTCTATACTAGGTTGTTTTCAGATTTCTTCTGCCAACGGACTTAATCCAGAACTCTTCACTTTAGCCTCAAACTCTGGACAACTGCAAAAGGCAGACACTCTCTTTACCAAAAGATCATAAGAATGATTTCTAGGCAACATACTAAAATTCTTCTCTGAAACCTCTTGAGCCAGCTTCTGACATTTCAGATCATTATCGGCACCATTATCTTCCATGCTCCTACTAGTATGCCCCATTATCAGTGCTTAAAGCACCCCACTCCTTTCCTAACCCAAAGTACCAAAGTCCATATTACTCTAAACAAAAGCATGGCCAGGCCTATCATAGCAATACCCCTGTCCCTGGTGCCAACTTCTGTCTTAGTTAGGCTTTTTTATTGCTGTGAAGAGACACTATGACCACAGTAACTCTCACAAGGAAACTATATAATTGAGTTTGTGGCTTACAGTTTCAGAGGTTTAGCCCATTACCATCATGATGGGGAGCATGGCAGCATGCAGGCAGATGACGTGGTGCTGGAGCTAAGAGTCCTTGCGTCTTCATAGGCAGGCAACAGGAAGATGAGTAACTGTGACCCTGAGGGAAGCTTGAGCAGAAGAGACCTCAAGGCCCGCCCCCAGTGACACACTTCCTCCAGCAAGGCCACACCTCCTAAGAGTGCCACTCCCTTTGGGGGCCATTTTCTTCCAAACCACCACACCATGTTTTATTGATACTCATGGGAGACAGAAGAGGAGAGAATTAGGGAGTGGAAGTGGGGGTGGGAGGGAAGGCTGGGGGGAGGCTGTGGCCAAGAAATAAAATAAATAGATGAATTAAAAAACCCTAATATTTGACATTTTTAGCATTAGAATGCTGAGCCTTTTGGCATCTCTCCACCAATGAACCTGACTCTGATCTGAGTGTTCTCTCTCTCTTTCTTTCCCTCCCTCCCTCCCTCCCTTCCCCTCCCACTCCCTCCTCCCTCTCCCATCCACTCCCATCCTCCCTATCCATCCCCATAGGATGGTTGGAGTGAGGTGTTTTTGACTTTATGAGACATAAAATAGAAAAATTATGCTTTAAATTTTGAATGCTGACACCCCCCACCCCCACCCCACCTGCCACCCCCCACCCCCTGCTGCCCAGTCTGATGTAAGTGGCATCACACTTTCATGATACTGGGCCCTCTCAACAACATGATCAGGAGGAGAAGCAAGTAGTGCTATAAATACACTGAGTTTCCAAGCCACTGTGCCATGCATTTCTGATGTAGGGTATTTTCAATATATAATGGGTTCCTCAGAATGTAAATCTGTCAGTGGTTAAAGAGCAACTGCACATAGACTTATGTTTTGGCATTAATATATAAATCTATAAATTGTTAAATGAATTAACCCATGCATTTTGTTCAAACTAATGAAAATAATTTATTTAACGAACTTTTATTAAATTCTTAACATATCAGAAAACAACATCAATAACAACAACAACAAAACAAAAACAACAAAAATCACATTTCCAGTTTCTTAGAGCCTTAGAGGAGACCATCCTTTCCCAGGTGAATAGCTGGCAATCTGGCAGATGTCCCTCAGATAGAAAATTCATTTGGTCTTTATTTCAGAAGCATTGTAGCTTATTGGTGTTGGGAGTATTTTCTGTTGTTTAGGCAGAAGCTTCTCTGAGCAGTTAGTATTATTCTCTCCACTAGAGTTCACATCTTGGCTTGGCTTCTATAATTTTATCCAATAGCCTGGGCTCTCAGTGTTCCTACAACAGCAATAGTTACAAAACACAGAAAGTGAAATTCTGCCAGATGTTGGAGTATTGCATTGTATTAATGTGAGATGCTCAGAAGGAAGCGGTTGTTAGCACCCTCACCCATTTTTAGCTGAAGGGGATCTAATAATGCTGACTCTAATTTTCTTTTGGTCTGATAATTACAGGGTGTGTAATTCTGGTCCAAATCAAGGTTACAATCTGCTTTCATTTGCCCCAGTCCTTTTCCCCAGTGTCTTGCATCCAGAACAGACTGTCATCACCATTTCCACAGAACTTCCATTATACATGGCTGTTCTCCACCACACTCGACAAGATAAAGAGTTCCCGGTGCTTACCTTGTAAGAGTCTTGATAAATAACTGTGAGAAATTTACCAGTCCATCCAAGTCTTTAGCCAGCCATTCGTGGAGCCTTTCCAACAGACACTGGCTATAAATGGAATGAAACCATCATTCTTTACTCTACATCCCGTGGAAATTGCTTCTCTTCATGACAAGAGAACAGGAGATTGTTATACCAGTTTTTTTTTTTTTTTTTTTTTTTTTTTTTTTTTTTTTGAGAAGCTTCACCTCAAAGTGGAATCATGTCTCATAATTGCTACTCTCATTTAATATTTAAAATCTGGATGAGATTTGTCCTTCTCCTTCAAGCATATACACTTTTAGATTATGACAGGGAACAGCAGAGTTCAAGGAAATCGAATAAATCCAAGTGAACTCCCAGGAGGAGAACAAAGGTGATTAATGGGGTAAGGGATTTGATAGGTGAGATAAACTGCCAACAGAAAGCTCACAGGCTCATCCAATAACTGTGTTGATTCCAAACCTCCTGGAAGCTGAAACAAGAGGTGAGGACTTCAGAATTTAACATGATATCATTTGTATGAAACCCAGAACAAACACACAAAAGTGGTGTCATCGTCTTTGAACATCTGTCCATATTGCCAAAGTATAGAAGTAAGGTGGAGACGACGCCCAGGGTCTCAGGATAACGCTAAGTCTGTGGTGGTGGAGTGTAAGGACTTAGGGAAATCTTTAAATGGAGCATTTGAACAGGCCTGCTGAGCATTTCCCTTCCCCTCCCTCCCTCCCTTCCTCTCTTACTCACTTCCTTTTTCTTCCTCCTTCTCCTCTTTTTCTTCATTAGGTTTTAAAGAAATATTTTATGCCCTTTGTAGTTTTCTGTATATATTTTGGGCATTTCATATGAACAATGTGTTCTACAAATTTAAGGAAATGGTGTTGCTTGCCTGAGTGTGGGAATGGAATTCATGACATTTATGACCCAGGGGGTCAACTCTAATTCTAATCTCTGGCCCATGTTTTATGAATGAGAATGCCAAGTCTGAAGAAGCATGGTAATTTTTTAAGGCCACAGAACTGGTCTCATTAAGGATATAATTCATGTGTACATTAGGGCCTCAGCTTCAATATATATCACAAGCACGGACTGGAAGCAAAACCTTCCTAATGATACCATCCATCCTGCTCTCACTCCAAGGTAAGTGATGGAAGATTCCTCACTGGAGACATTGCAAATGTGTGAACATTTTTTCTGAAAGGACAGGTTGGGCTTGAAATGAATTCAAGTCACTAAACAAATTTAGTGTCTAGTAATTGCAAGAGATTACACATTTTCCCTGGACAAGACTCTCATAGATCTATTTCACCTATCTTTGTGATAGCTTTCCTCTTAATTGGCTTAATTAATACAGATGTAATAATGAACCCAAATGTCGAAGGGATTAGAAACCACAATCCTAGGAGCCCTTTATATCATGATATGGCATCCTCAAACTCTAGAAATGAATCCCATATTTAGAAACAAGTTGTGAAGGTAGGAATTGGTTGGACCAACAAGAACAGCAGTTAGGTGTGGCAACAGAGTCAAGTTACCAGGCTCTGGAAATAACAGGTGGAAAACCCATTCTTCCTAGACCAACCCTCGGCTGTCTGCTGTGAAGCCGCATGAAACAACACAGATGGCAGAAGTATTAGGAAAGAGCACAGAAGCAGGAGTGCTCTGTAAAGAGTGCTCCCTGTCGACAAGTGAAAAGTAAGCCCTGAGTTGCAGAGGATGTTAAACACACGGGGTTTCTGCTGCCTGGATCTGCAGCAAACGGAAAACTAGAATTATTGAAATAATTTTTGGGAGCTCTAGTTTGAGACCAATTCTAACAACAACATTTATTCTCCTGAATAATTTTTGAATGACTGAACCTCATTGTTTTGGGATTAGTGGATGGGGCAGCTTTGTTTCTCAAGGGTTCTTCCATGTGTATGACCTTAAATCTATTCTTATCTCCAAGGCTAGACATGGCTCAGCCAGAAATGTTGTTTGATACTGTTGGCTAGTATAAGTTCAGATGTTTCTAGGTTCCCTGACACACCTGGGTTGAGTGGGTTATCACGTTGTGAGACAGGGCTTGGCAATGAGGAGAAGGCTGCAGATGGTAACAAGTTTCCCAAATCCATTCAGGGGTCACATACATAACGGCCAAGGTCTACACTCAGCTGTCCCCAAGGTCCACCCTCAGCTGGGGATGGTGGGAGAGTCTGAGTGTGAGAATAAGAGGAGGCACTGTAGATGTAGCAGCCACCAGCTTCCAACTGTCCCTGCTCCGCCCCAGTCCATAGTCATCACTACCCACTGGGTCATTGGAGGTCTGAAGGAGTGGACATCCAGGGATGAGGTGGTGGAGGTGGTGGTGGTATGTGGGCCTTGAGGAGGTAGAAAAGTGAGAAGTGGTGTTGGATGGTTGAACTTTTCCAAATTTACTTGAGATGATCTTGAAAATTAATATTTTTCCTGAAATCATTAAAAGAACATCTTCCTTTGCTCTCAGAGAAGTCTGCATTTGAGTGATGAATTATACCATCACTGGTCATGGGGCACAGGACAAGCATATATATTACTCACATGAGTTCAGACCAGAACATGAACACTGTCTCCTTAAAGTTGTGGCCCTTTGGTGCTTGTGCTCTGACTCACAGCTGAGAAAAGGAACAAAGGTCAATGTCATCACCATTTCTTACATCCGACTGCTGAGGAGGCTCAATTTAGATGGTTCCTGTCTTTGAAGCTGCAAATGAGCCCTGCCAAATCCACAGGGTTGCCAGGGGCCCTGCTGAGGCATGGGCTAGGCCGAAGGACTCACCCCACCAGAGAGGCTTCCCCAGCTCTCATGGAGCCTGCACATCCAGTGCAACAATTGCTCTTAGACTTACTAACCTCGCTTCCTGTCTGAATGGGAATAGCCGAGCCACATATATTATGCAGAACAGTTGAGAAGTTTTTCCATATATTCCTGGAAAAATTAACTGATCCTCTTTATGATCAGCCATCGGTGACGATCAAGCTTGCACAGACCAAGGAGTGATTAAATCCGAAAAGAAAAGTGGGCATTTTAAGCAGGCTTATATTCTTTCGCCATTGCAATCATCTTATTCATGTATTTTTCTCCCTTCTGGTAGCATTTTGGTATACAGTCCATGTTCAAGATCACAATGGAAGCAGTACCCAGCAAAGAAATGAAATGAACTTCAACAATAGAAGGTTTTAGATATTCTGGGCAGTTCTCCCTGTAGGCTAGGCTTGGCCTGATAATGAAATGAAGGTCTCGGGGCTCATCAGCAAGGCACAGAGCAGTGGGCTCTGTATTTCTTATGGAGAAAGAAGCACACAGTTAGTTTGTTTAGGAAAGAACTCAGCAAGTAAGTTGATTAGTACTTCAGGGAGGGTGGATTATACTCCATTCACTGTCAGAATACAAAATAGAGATGTGGCATGAATTCTGCCTAGGAAACGTCTTTTCTAGAATCACATGGAGAAGCCAGTAGAAGTGTGTGTTCCCTATAAGGGGAAATCCTGCCTCCCTTTTCTCAAGACCCTAGGAAAAAACTAGGACACTGCTGAGTAACATGACCTTCCCAAGACACACACAGAAGTGAAAGTCTGGAGTCCTCTGGGTTCCGTGTGTTTTTGAGCATGGCCTGTGCTTGAGCCTCTGGAGGAAAGAAAGATGAGAAGAAACTGGGAGATTAACACTGGACTCACAGAAGTCCAATCTATGCCACCTGGCAGGAGTTCACAGGGAAAGGCTCAACCCCTCTGGTAACTGTTTTCTCCCCTCAAAACCAAGAAAAGGAGAGCAAGTACTTTTTTGGGGGGGGGCGGGGGGGAAAGGAAGACAGAGATGCTTTATAATGAAACACTCTGCCAACTTCATCTACTATGAGATCAGAGACTGGGATTCAAGTTCGTAACTCCATTTACAGGATACTGGTGGCTCTAGCTTCTGGGAATGGCTCACAAGCCTATGGAAATTATAATTCTCCTTGGCTTTGAGACACAGGCAGTGCTGTGGATATTGTTCTGTGTAAATAAAATGCTGATTGGCCAGTAGCCAGGCAGGAAGTATAGGCGGGGCAAGCAGAGAAGAGAATTCTGGGAACAGGAAGGCTGAGGCACCACCAGCTGCCACCATGACAAGAAAGATGTAAGGTACTGGTAAGCCATGAGCCATGTGGCAAAGTATAGATTAATAGAAATGGGCTAAATATAAGAGTAAGAGCTAGACAATGGTAGGCCTGAGCTAATGGCCAAGCAGTTTAAATAATATGAATGTCTGTGTGTTCATTTCATAAGTGGGTTGTTGGACTAACAGGGCTTGGCAGGGGCTGGAGAGAAGGTCTCCAACTACAAATGGTGCCCAATGTGGGGCACGAGTTTCCACCTAAAACCTGAGAAAAAAGATTCTAAAACAGAGCTAAAAACAGCTTCCTAGTTGTCTCTTTCAATTTACCGGCAGCCTGCAGGTTTGAGCTACTATGGCGGGTTCCTGGCATGTGTGTCTGACCTGCAGTGTGGCGGGAATGAGGAGTCTACAAGCAGCACTTTACTCTGCTACATGGTGGATTTAGCCTTTGATAGTTAAAAAAAAAAAAAAAAAAAAGGTTTCTGGGCTATGCACTGCTTTAGTAGAACTGCTTCTGATAGTTGATGGTACACATGGCTCCAGACCCAGAGCTGGTGGTAAACTGTACCACTGCCATGTTGGGAAGCTCAGGTGGGTGGAACCAAAAGCCAAAGCGGTGTTTCAGTCTTACAAAGATGGATATTACACAGAGAATCAGGTTTGTGTTGCCTTTGGGATTTTTAACTGCAAAAAAAGATTTGATTGTAAAAGCTGTTGAGTTAAACAAATATATAAATTTTAAAGGTACCTTGACTTCAAAATTTGGATATAAGGATATGTTGCTTTGGAAAAGAGTCTCTGCTTTTGTTTCCACAGAAAGCCAGAGGCTATGGATTTGTTCCAGATTAAGATACATCAGGTTTGATCAGCCAAGACCACCTGAAAGGTCTCCGATGACACCATGGCCCAGATGATCTAACATCCAAAATGGTTTCAAGGCAACTGGCTCAGAGGTTTACCCTAATGGACTACTCCATAATCCTAAAATTTTCTTTGTGTCCCCATAAGATACAGCGCCCCCTTCCAGCAGGAAGTAGTAAGAGAAACTACGCCCACATTCCCAAATATACCAAGCTGGCTTTGGAGATGGAATTGGCTCACTCCTTCTCTAAACCCAGGCATATTGCTAAAAGAAAAGGTTAAGAGATTGTTGTGTCCCAAATCAAAGAGCCCTCTGATGTGGGACAGAGAAAAACCAATACTTTTATTTAAATCAGGTTGATTATAAATGTGATCTCAGGCTAGAGAGATGGCTCAGAGGTTAAGAGCACTGGCTGTTCTTCCAGAGGTCCTGAGTTCAATTCCCAGCAACCACATGGTGGCGCACAATCATCTGTAATGAGATCTGGCGCCCTCTTCTGGCCTACAGGCATACATGCAGACAGAACATTATATACATAATAAATAAATAAATCTTAAAATAAATAAATAAATAGGCTGGGCAGTGGTGGCGCACACCCTTAATCCTAGCACTCGGGAGGCAGAGCTAAGTGGATCTCTGCGAGTTTGAGGCCAGCCTGGTCTACCAAGTGAAAGGCACAAAGCTACACAGGGAAACCCTGTCTCGAAAAACCAAAAAAAACACCCAAAAAACCAAAAACCAAAACACAAACAAAAAAACAAAAAAACCCCATA
This sequence comes from Onychomys torridus, assembly GCF_903995425.1. NCBI lineage: Eukaryota > Metazoa > Chordata > Mammalia > Rodentia > Cricetidae > Onychomys > Onychomys torridus. The sequence goes on from NC_050444.1 coordinate 55,556,298, forward strand.
AAATAAAAATAAATAAATAAATAAATAAATAAATAAATAAATAAATAAATGTGATCTCTTTCTAAAGAAAAAAGGGCATATGATATAGATATAATAGAATGACAGGGTAGATTAATGAACTTACTTTTAAAGAACAACAACTTGTTTAAATGTCTTACATTGGTATAGATTTTAGTTTATTGATACAAACTTAAAGTTAATTTTGTTATACTGTGTGTATATTTCTAATCTTGTTTAAGGTATTATGTTTGTACAGCTCATTTAAAATTGTAATGGATAATTAAAAATAGATTAATAATTAGTCATCTATAATAATCATACTTGTAGCCATGTTAGTTAAGTCTTCTAGGTATACACAGAAAAATTTCAGATAGATAGGTAATCTTCAAATACTTCAAAGACCTACAGAATATGGAATTTAAAATATTTTTAAAAATTTAGACTTTCTGGACAGTGAGACATATTTGCTCCTGGCAGCACCGATTTACTTCAGAGAGGAGGATGGGCATTGAAGACACTTCATATGGAGTTTATCTTCACCTTGGCAAAAATAGCCATTTGGGCAAGAAACTGTTCTTGCCTAGACTACTTGATTGACTGAACATGCAGGACCCATAGAAAGGTGACCACTGAACATTGCTTGACAAAATGATCCTTCAGGTTCCTGCTTTGCAGAGGAAACTGCCAGACATTCTACAGGACACTGAGAAATGTGACCAAAAGACTCTAGCCCTGTGGGCTGAAGACAGATGCCCCAACTTTACAAAGGAACATTAGGTGACAATCCAGACTGCCAGCTGTCTCTGTCTATCCTGCAAGACTCCCAAAAGTTGCTTGCATCCTTCTCCTGTTTCTCAGGTAATATTATATCCTTCTGAGGTCTTTGATGTAGTTGAAGCTAGATAGTGACAATTTTCCTTAGTTATGATAAAAGATAAGTTAGATATAAAAACCTTAGACTCACAAATATAAGATAGATAGGATATCTTCCTTAATATTGTAACTGTAATTCTTGCTTAATAATTGTTTTGTTATATGTAATTTTACTATGTAAAAGTTAAAACCTTCCTTAAAAAATAAAAGAAAAGGGGAAGTGCTGTAGATATCACTCTGTGTAAATAAAATGCTGATTGGCCAGTAGCCAGGCAGGAAGTATAGGCGGGGCAAGCAGAGAAGAGAATTCTGGGAACAGGAAGGCTGAGGCACCACCAGCTGCCACCAGGACAAGGAAGATGTAAGGTACTGGTAAGCCATGAGCCATGTGGCAAAGTATAGATTAATAGAAATGGGCTAAATATAAGAGTAAGAGCTAGACAATGGTAGGCCTGAGCTAATGGCCAAGCAGTTTAAATAATATACATGTCTGTGTGTTTATTTTATAAATGGGTTGTTGGACTAACAGGGCTTGGCAGGGGCTGGAGAGAAGGTCTCCAACTACAGGGCAGATTTAGGTCAGCCACATACCCTTAGAGCAACCACAGCCCATGAGCAGCTGCATTGGTACCCAGGGTGCCGTGAAATGAATATGGATGGGAAGCCCTAGAACAGAGTTGCTTCCTCTGGCAAGACAGAGGAGGTATTGGGGGTTGTTGGAGGTGGAGATCACTTCTACAGTGAGTGAAATTATATGCCTCAAGATACAGGCAAGTCCTAATCCACGGGCACCCATGAACATGACCTACTTTGGGAGATTAGCCTTTACAGATGTAATTAACTAGAGATGACACCATTGCAGGTGTGTCATGAGCAGGCCTGTGACCTAGTGACAGAAGAGGACATCTGACATAGGCATGGAGACTACATGAAGACAGTGGTAGAGATCGGAGCTATGCACAGACAGCCTGGAAATTCTGTTTCTAAGGAAGATCAGACAGGAGAGTGGGGTCTTGACACTTTGGCTTTGGGTTCTGGCCCCTAGACCTGAGGCAGAGACATCTCTGCTGTTTAGTAGCAAGCTTGGGGTCACTTGTTTCTCCACCCTAAGAAATCTGTACGGACTCCACCTTGATATCTGCCCTCTATGGAGAACACATGTGTAGTCCATTGAACAGATTATCCCTTCCCGAAGACCCACCGTTCCTTCCCTCTCCCTTTCCAAGCTCAGCTCTCCTCACAAAAGCCTTCCTTATTGAGGGTCATCTGGGAGCAAACACCTGACATGCTTAAACATGAGGTTTGCCTGCCCTTAGGGAGGTGGTGGAGACAGATCCAAGCTGATCATTTCATGCAGTTTGTATTGGAGATTGGGGTAGGTGCAAGATGCTTTGGCAAAGAGGAGCATGGACGTAGGGGCTTTCCCAGGATGGGAGCATTTGAGCTGTTGCCTTTGAGAAGCAAGATAAAAGTGGGTGGGGGAACGGAAGAGGCATTGTGAGCAGAGGAAAATGTCATTAAGGTGGATCTTGAGGGGGTGAGCATCAGAGACAGATCATTGTGTATACTTCTTTTTGCTCTTGTGACAGCTGATGGAATGCTGGGACATTCTGTTACTTACATTGTGTCCCTGAAGATGATTTTTGGGTTCAGAGTCTGATTGTCCTGGACATGGGGAGTGATGGTAGTGCAGGGCTGCTCTGGGAGCGTTGGTCCTCTCTTGTTTGTTGGTCCACTGGCATTTTACTAAATCTAGGACTTGTGGAACAATTCACCTGCACCCCAGGTGCAGGCCCAGGACTCCTGAAGTGGGCAGTGATAGGTACAGAAATGACCATGAAATCATTTAGCAAGAGCTAAACAGGCCATGAAGGAGTCTGTCAAAGTTCTGTGTGTGTGTGTGTGTGTGTGTGTGTGTGTGTGTGTGTGTATGTGGTGTCCTTATGTAGAGGCCAGAGGTCAATGCCAGATATTTTCCTCAGTAGCTCCCCACATCATCATCATCATCATCATCATCATCATCATCATGATTATTATCATCACCATCATCATTTATTATTTTGAGTTTTTTGAGACAGTATTTCTCTGTGTATTCCTGGCTGTCTTGGAACTTGCTCTGTAAACCAGGCTGGCCTCAAACTCAGAGATCTGCCCACTTCTGTCTCCTGTTTTATTATTATTTTTAAGACAGGCCTCTCACTGAATCTGGAGTCTTACCATTGGTGACTGGGTGGCCAGCAAACTCTAGGGATTCTCCTGACTGTGTCTTCCAAGTATTGGGATTACAAGCAGGTACCTGGATGATGTATCCCAAGTCTCCGGCATAGTGCTATCATTTTATAAGTGATCAGTGACCAACAATGCCCTTTGCCAAGGGCACTTCCCAACTGACTGGAATTCTGAAGTCAGGACTCAAGTCAGGTGGTGTCTGTGAGTCAAGAGTGGATATATCCTGACAGCTTGGCCAGGAATGGAGAGTGAGATATGGGGGTGGTAAAGGATGGAGCGCATCACGAGGGTTAAGACAGCTCACTTTTTCATAGATGTGAAAGGAAGTGAAGGTCACTGATGTCTTGCTGAAAAATTTTCAGCGAGTGTAGCATCAGGCCTAGGATCCTGCTTTTTTTTCTCTCTCTGTTTGTTTGTTTTTAAAGACAGGGTTTCTCTGTGTAGCTTTGTGCTGTTCCTGGAGCTCATTCTGTAGCCCAAGCAAGCCTTGAACTCACAGAGATCCACCTGCCTCTGCCTCCCCAGTGCTGTGATTAAAGGTGTGCACCACCAACGCCCACTGATAAAATTTCAAACTTCTGCTGAATTAACCTTTTGGTGCTGATCTGTAAGTGGAGAAACCAAAAGTTAAGCAAGCCAGCCTTTCATTACAATGACTGCCATTTTAGAGGACCTTTGAGAGGTGGGACAGCATTCCAACCTGGGGAATTTGAGAGCAGATTGGGCCAGTCAGTTTCATATCCCATGTCTCCATCCATCTTCCTCTGCATTTACTTTGTCTGTTTATAATATCCAATACATTTTAACAGATTAGCTCCTTTTCTCCACCCGTGTGTGTGTGTGTGTGTGTGTGTGTGTGTGTGTGTGTGTGTGTGTGTGTATTTCTGTCACAGCCTGGCTTGGTTTATAGTCTGGCTTGGTTTACAGGGTGCCCATGCCTTAGCCTCTGAAGTGACAGGATTATTCTATGTTGTTTAATAACACGTCTCTACCTTTTTCTTCAGTCAGCCTTCAACTCAAGCCCCCTTATCTCCCTTCTCCCCACTTTGCTCCTACAATTCTCTTTCTTCTTACTTCCTTCTACTTTTCTCTCAGTACCTGTTACTAGTTTTACTGTGTTTTTTTCCTTTCCAGTCATGCCCTTGTAACGAATACATTAGCACACACAGTACTTTACCCTCTAAAATGATCAGCACTTGCGGAGCGGTGGTTCTATAATTGACTATTGTTCTGTTTTAGTTGTGATGGATAATAGCTGTTACAGCAGAGAGGATTCCACTGACTCAGGAAGACTGAGGATACAGCCTGGTGCCCCGAATGCCAGTCTAACAGAGGAAAATGACACTTTAGCCCTCTTATAACTTCACCCCTGCCAACATCACGAACATTTCTACTGAAAGAAGAAAGTCCACATAAGTAAGTAAATAAGTAAAGAACTCAACCAACAATCCAATTCCTGTTGGCTAAATCTTAACAGTGTAAATAGCTCAGTATCTGAATTCTAGGATTAGTGATCAGCTGTATTCCAAAGGGATTGGTTAGGCCTATGCCTCCAACTTTCCAGTCTCCATTTTCTACATTTGGTTGAAGATGTGATTGCTCAGCTTCCTGCTTTTATGGACTCTTCCTCTGGAGCCATAAGCCAAAATAGACTCTTTCTTTCATAACTCACTTCAATCATGGAAATTTATCACAGTAACAGAAAAGTAACTAATACAACAGGCAAACACTTTACCAGCTGAGCCATATCCCCGGTGCAGACCTTTTATAAGGGAGTTGAGTGTGTATAGAGCCCAAAAAACTAGGAAAGGACCAAGGAGAGGTTTAAAAAATAACAAAAAATGAAATTAAAAATAAATAAACCACCAAAAATCCAAATAAGAAAAAAAAAAGAAAAAGAAAAAAGAAACCAACAGTGCATAAAAAACCATGGTGTTGTTGGCCAACTGCTCTTGGGCATGGGACCTGCCGTAGAGTGTGGTTTATAGACTGTCGGGCCTGCTGGCAGTATCTGGGTAGAGGCATGCAGATTAAAGAGACAATGAAGAAGACAGAAAAGAGTTGAGAGGGCTGCCAGTCAATGCCGGACAGCCCTGAGTTTATTTCACAATCAGCTTATTTACAGTCTTGATGGACAGAGGTAAAACAATGCATCGCACAGGCACTCAACCACTATCTATCCTGCCTTGCATCAAGGAGCAGGCAGTTTCATTTTCTATCTCAATGCACCTCTGGCTGGTATCAGCAGCCTGCATCTAGCTAGCTAGTGTGTTCCTTCTTGTGGACTAATCAGGACTTTCTCACAGCCTTGGAGCAAACAAGCTTGAACTCCATTGACTCAGAATAGACTTCAGATTCAAACTGGGAAACTGAGTCAGTTGTGGGCTTCCACAATATACCCAGTGATATTCCAATGGAGAAAACTCCATAGATATCAATTTCAAATAGCTTATTAGTCAGGGATGGGACTTCGTGTCTATTTCTCCTTTTCAGTACTGGGATTTTGTCTTATTTGAACCTATGAAGGTCTTATACCTGCTGTCAAAGTCTTTGTGAGTATATATATATCAGCCTTTTTGTGTCTGGAAGGTACTTTTTCCTTGCAGTAATGCACCATCTCTGGCACTTACAAGCTTTCCATCTCCTTTCCACATAGATCCCTGAGCATTGAGGAGAGGAATTTAATAAAGACTTCCCATTTAGGACTGAGTGCTCCAAAGTGTCTCACACTCTGCATGCTGTTCAGTTGTGAGTCTTCACACTAATTACCATCTACTTCGAGAAGAAGCTTCTCTGATGAGGGTGTATGATACACTGATCTATGGGCATAGTGGCATGTTATTAGAAGCAATTTTATTGCTATCATCATTTAGCAGAATAATACTAGTCTCAGGTTTTGGGCCACTTTAGTAGTGTCAAGAATGGGTTCCATCTCATGAGGTAGGCCTTAAATCCAATTTGGAGAAGAAAAAAGAAAGAAAGTGATTGGTGACATCTATAGCATTGATACACTATTGCATCAGTGTATCTTGCAGGCAGGTCACTATTGTAGGTCACAGGTTTTACAGCTGGGTGATTTTGATGATAAATTTTCTCCTCTTGTAGTAAGCAAAGTACCTTCTAGTTCCACAAATGCTAGTCTGTAGGAGTGAAGCTTCTAGCTGGGCAGCAGCTTGCTTTCTCCATGTTTGATGAGGTAAGTAAGTGATGTCTTCAGCATTGGGTTGTAGAGAGGAATAGACCTGTCAATAGCCTGTGATTTTTTTTGGGGTGGTGGTGGTCTATAGGAGCCCTTTGGCCGATGACTCAGTAAGATGTACCCCATTCCTGGTCTTAGAGGGGAAATATGCTTTTAGGGGAGGAGAGGCAGTGAGATGAAAATGGAAGTGAGACTAACGGAGGTGGAAATTTTTAAGGGAGGAGAAGGTAGAAAGATGGAGGAAGGCGGGAGTCAGGGAGGGGCAATGAAAAGGAACAGATCATGAAAAAAATATAAGCAAGCCTGAGAGTTGGGAAGGTGATCAAAACTTAAAGTTTTTATTAACATTTTTCTTACATTTTCTTTGTTTACTGTTTACTTATTCTTTACTGTGCATGTGTGTGTACTTACTCATGGATGGTATGTGTGTGGAAGTCAGAGGACAACTTGAGGAAGTTGGTTCTTTCCTTCTACCCTGTGGATCCTGGGATCAAATTCAGGTCACCAAGTTTGATGACAAGTGCCTTAATCTGTGAAGTCATCTCACTAGTCCCTGCAAACCCCTCAAAAAAACCCCAATTTAAAAGCCATTCTTAGAATACATGGGTTAGTAATTAAAAAGAACCCATGTCAGGTGTGGGCAGTTTGCTATAAGCTGTTAGCTAGGGAGGTCCCAAAAATCCCCCAAATAATACAGGGAGTTTCCACTTCTGTAGGTTGCCAACCAGAACTAGATGGTAAGACTCCATTGCTGACAATGCCACACACTTTGGTCACAGGACTTAGAGGAATCCAGCCGAAACTGGACTGGAAGCTTCTTCCCTGATGATTAGTTCTCCTGGTGCTGGAAGGTAGTATGCGAGTGTTGGGTGAGAATTATTATCAACAGTCTTTACTCAGTTGTGGACCTTGTGTATAACAATATAGAACAGCCATGTGAAATAAGCCTATGAGTGCAATAATGGCAAGTCTGTTATAGGGTAACCAACCACTTTATGATTAGATTCCATGCCTCCACTTCAGGAGATAATTTATATCAGGTACCGGAAACTCAGTCAAAAGTGGATGGGGAATCCATGATACATCTGGCACCCAACATTTATGGTGCAAATTCACAAAAAAGTTGCTTGCCTGTGGCCTTGCAGTCCCCAGCTCAGGCCTGAGCTGCACATGGCCAGTTGTGGTGGCACATGCCAGTAGGATTTGCTGAAGGAGGCAGAGGCAGGAGAATCCTCAGTTCGAGGCCAGCCTGAGAGGCTTGCTGAGGAGAAGCTGTGTCCAGGGCCAGGCAGGGCCACACATGGGGGCGGCAGGACCATGGAGGTGGTGGCTGCTGCTCTGCATTGCCAGCTGCTTCTCATCGTGTTGGTGGCAGCAGCTGTGGTTGCTACCGAGGACAAAGGGTTTACTGCTGCTTGTTCAGAGAATAATTGTCAGTTACAAGAAAGCATTGACAAAGGTCAGTTTGGAGAAGTTTGGCTAGGCAAGCGGTGGGGAGAAGTTGCTGTGAAGATATTCTCTTTTAGAAAAGAATGTTCATAGTTCCGAGAGGCAGAGATTTATCAGACTGTGATGTTACGCCATGAAAACATCCTGGGATTTATAGTAGCAGACAACAAAGACAATTACACATGGACTCAGCTGTGGCTGGTGTTGGATTACCATGAGCATGGATCCCTTTTTGAATTACTTGAATAGATACACTGTTACAGTGGAAGGATGATCAAATTTGCTCTGTCTACAGCAAGCAGTCTTGCCCATCTTCACAAGGAGATTGTTGGTACCCAAGGAAAGCCAGCTATTGCTCACAGAGATTTGAAATCGAAGAATATCTTGGTGAAGAAGAACGGAACCCATTGTATTGCAGACTTGGGGCTGGATGTGAGATGTAATTCGCCAGATACAATTGATATTGCTCCAAACCACAGAGGAGGCACTAAAAGTTTTCTGCAGTGAACCATGACCATGCCTAACAGTGACTTTGAAGTCTCCAAGAAGATGATGGGGCCCCACAACAACGATACCATCAGGACGATGATAACACCACTAAGCTGACAAACACCACCCAAAGATTGGCTTTGGACTATAAACTGCTCAGGACAATTTCAAGATAGCTAGCTGAGATGATCCAGCCTCACAGACTACTTGAGCAAGGACTTGAGACAAGCCCTGCCTTTTCCCATTATGCAGAGACTGGACAACAATTACACAGCTACCTCTCCCAGGACTTGACAATTAACCTAAAAATTTTCTTTTCAGGATCCCCTAAAGATGCCATTGCCCCCAGACAGCAGGAAGTAATTTTAAGAACATCATGCCCACATTCCCAAGAGGTGGGGTGGGTGGTTTTTGGTCATTCGATGGGTTATGAATAATTGTCATTGTTTAGGATGATTGGTTACAAGTTGTTAATTGATAATGGTCAGGAGAAAAGCTAAACAAAGGATAGTAGATTCAATGTTCTAGTTTAAAAGAAAGAGGATATAGATAAGAGGTATATTATTGAATTTATTCTAAAAAAAAGAGTTACAGAAATAATAGGATAAAAGAGTAGATTATTGAATCAACTCTGAAATGAAAAAAGAGAGGATATAGATATAAGACAAAAAGGTAGGTTACTGAATCTACTTTTAAAAAGGAACTACTTGTTTGAAATATTTTACATTGGATTGGATTTTTGTATGTTGTATACAAATTTTGTATATTAATACAAATTTGAGATTGATTTTGTTAGAAAATACTGTATGTATATTGTGGTGGTATTATGTTGCCCAAAATATTGTGCACCCTAATAAACTTATCTGGGGTCAGAGACAGAACAGCCACAATATTAAACATGAGGATAGGCAGTGGTAGCACATGGCTTTAATCCTAGCATTCCAGAGGCAGAAATCCATCTGTTCAAAGATACAGCCAAGCATGGTGACTCTCGCCTTTAATCCCAGGGAGTGGTGGTAGAAAGCAGAAAGGTATATAAGATGTGAAGACCAGAAACCAGAAGCATTTGGCTGGCTAAGCTTTTAGGCGTTGAGCAGTACAGTTCAGCTGAGATTCATTCTGGATGAGGACTGAGAGGCTTCCAGTCTGAGGAAATAGGATCAGCTGAGGAACTGTCAAAGGTGAGAAAGTTGTGGCTTGTTCTGCTTCTCTGATCTTCCAGCATTCACCCCAATACCTGGTTTGGGTTTGTTCTTATTAATAAGACCTGTTAAGATTCCTGCTACAGTATATTTCTAATCTTGTTCAAGGCACTGTACCTATACAGTTATTTTAACAATGTAATGCAGTTTGCTAATCCTTGAAAGTTATTATTACCAATGACTAAGATATAAATAAATGAAAGTTAGTAGTTAGACATTACAATGAACTTGTTATGTTAGGTATGTTTTCAAGGTCAGAGATATATCTTAGATGTACAGATCATCTTCAAACACTTCAGAGATCTACAGAATATGGCATTTAAGATATTTTTCTTTAATTTCTATTTTATGTGTACATTGGTGTTTTGCCATGGGTGTCAGATCCCCTGGACCTGGAATTACAGACAGTTGTGAGTTGCCAACTCACAGTTTTTTTTTTTTTCCTGAATCTGTCAAATGTTAATGGAGTAGATATTGTTAATGTAATTCTTGACTATATGTATTGTATATACTTATTGTACTTACTGTATATAGTTTTTCCCTATATTAGTTATAACCTTTTATTATTTTAGACAAAAAGGGAAAATGTGGTGATATATTGTGCACCCCAATAAATCTTATGTGGGGATCAGAGGACAGAGCCAGCCATTAGATTAGACATAGAAGCCAGACAGTGATGGCCCACACCCTTAATCCTATCACCCGGGAGACAGAGATCTGTCTGGATCTCTTAGTTCATGGCCACCCTGGGAGCAGAGCTAGGCATGGTGGCACACATCTTTAACCCCAACACTTGAGATCTCATGCCTTTGCTTGGGGAGCACACATGCCTTTAATCCCAGAAAAAAGTATACAAGACATGAGGAAACAGAAACTCACTGTCTTGAGACTGAAGATTTTGTAGAGGTAAGAGCTTGTGGCTGGCTTGCTCTGTTTCTCTGATCTTTCAGCTTTCAGTAAGACACTTTTCTTTGAAATTACATTTTAAAAAGAAAAGGCAATATTGTTTTCATTCAGTTGAATATAAGCATTTTTTCTTCTCAAAGGAATACATAGGAAGCTTAGGAAACAATCACACTGAACATATAAACTTTTTAATTTACTGAAAATACAATATTCTCATGAAGAATTTACCTAGCTTTTCTTGCAAAAGAGAAATGCATTGAGAAGTTGTTAAAAAAAAAAAAGTCTGTTTTTCTTGTAAATCTGGAACAAATTGAAACTAGGCTATCACTATCAAAATTACCTACAAAACAAAACAAAACGAAAAACCAAAAAAAAAAAACAAACCAAAAAACAACAACAAAAAAATAACAACAACCAAAAAAAAAAAAAAAATAAACCCAAACACCTTGGGGAAAGAACTTTGGAATTGTCTTAGGTATTCAGCTTCGAGCCTTAAAGAAAAACAACGTACTTTAAAAGAGGGTGAGAGGAACCTCAAGTATAGTGTTACAGAGGTTTCCAGCGAGGCACTCTGGGTGGTGCTCAGTCTGTGCAGTATGGGATACCTGTTAGTACCCTGGACTTCTACCCACCACACACCAGCAGCTGTCCTCAAGCATGATGACAAAGATGTCTTCAAAATTGCCAAATGTCCTCTGGGGCAAAATTGCACCCGGTGAAGAAAGCGCTGAGCTGGATGGAAAAATATTATCATCAATTAATATTTGTGCGTCTCCTAATGGTTTGTGGCACTGTCCCAACAGCACATCTGCTTCCTGGCAGCTCCCATGGGGGACGAGCAGAAGAGAGAGGCCTTTTGGATGGGTTCATATTAGGATCCCATTTTTAAAGCTTAATAATAGTAAGACAGCTCACTTACCATAAAATACTCTCTTTTATCGTAGACCTCTTACTGGTGTGTAGAATATCCAGAGTTGTGCCAACATTAATACATAATTTTAGAGCATTTTCACTATATACAGAAGAATTTCTTGCCCATGTGCAGTTACATTCCATTCCCATGCCCTTCCTACCTCCTTCCGTAAGCATTCATTTACTAATTGATTATACTCCATTCTCAAATGTGAGCTATTTGGATGGGACTCTGACAGCTGATGATAACAAGGTCCCATCCCCTGACCCAACAGCTCTGTTCTCACTGAAGAGTTTTAAAACTTGCTTCGATATCAGTTCATGGTTCTCCAGTTCTAGGACACAGCCCTGGCTTCTGCTCAGGCCCAGTGGTCTAATTGTCCCTCTTGGCTGTGGAACCCGCTGCAGCTGTGCAGAAGCAGAGGCTTGCTGGCCACATTATGCAAGCTCCCACCACACACTCATGCCAGAGGCAGGAGGATAGATGGGTCTTTATGTGATTCATCCTGGGTCTCAAAAGGGTGCTTTGCAGAAATTTAAAGAGCAGCAGCTGCAGCAGCTGTGGCAGCCAAGGAAGACAATGGATAAGAAGGTTGATGAGGTGAGTGTATGGCCAGTCAGCATCCTGGGTAGTCATCAACTGGCAGTCTTCGGGAAGGGACACTGTATCACGAACACAGGTGGAAAGTGAAGGTGAACCCACACAGCCTGGCAGCAGCATTGGACTGCAGAGTGCTAGCACCTAACTGCCTGTGCTGTGCCTGTGGGGGCCAGAGCAGGATGCTAGTTGTGGTCTGAGAGCTGCCTTCAAGGAACTGTAAACTCTGGGAGCCAAGCCGAGGGCTCTGTAATATTGAAGTTGGAAAGGGAGGAAAAGAACTCTCAAGTATGTCTTCCATGTCTTCCCAGGCCAGAAAAATATACCTAAGAATAGTGCTAACAAATGCAAAACTCAGCAACGAGTGCTCACATTCAAATTTCAGGACTATGCAATGACCTGGGTATAATCACTATCCCCATTTTAGAGATAGAAAGACTGATACCCAGAGAAATGCGTGGATGTGTAGGATTGTGGGACAGAATCTAGTATAGGAATGAATATTGCTTCTTGAAGGAATGAGGCCAACTTGACAGAACCCTCTTTCATTGCCAGCATAATTATGTATAGCAACTGTCTACACTTACTGTCTGGTTAAGGAGCTTATGCCAAGAAAGATGAGCTGTCACGAGTGTAAGTGGTAGAGTTGGGGTGCAAACCCTGGCTAATATGTGTCCCTCCCAAGCAAGGTTTCCAAGAACAGTTCTGGCCACAGGGCCACCAGGACCACCAAAGCTCAACCAAGGAGCTGAAACTCATTTCATGGAAGGGAGCCAGTTATTGTTATGGGAAAATTGCTTTGTTGCTTTTTTATCTCCAAATGGAGGAGAGAAATAGGCAGAGCTCTTTAGGAAATTCTGGAAAATTCCCCTTGCAGAGCTAGAAAGAATGTGGATAAAGAAAATGGCTCTCTGTCTTAGGATTCCCAGAAGTAGCTAGGGACATAAGGGTCCAGCTGCTCACATTCTTGGAGACTCTGCTTGAATTGAGGATGGGGCAAAGAGTGAGAATGGAGAGGTGAGCTGGTGGCCAGCCATCCTGGGTGAGGATGCTGATGTGACAGTCCTCTGGGATGCTCACCTTCTGCATGCCTGTCTGCAAGAGAAATGTGCCTTGAGCCGATAAATATAGATCAGCTCATCTTGAACCTAAACGGAAGCTCATCAAAGAGAGAGCTAATTACTGTGCTGGTTATTTACATAATTTAGATGACAATCTTGAAAACACAGTTATATTTCAGAGATTCATGACTTTAATCAGGTTACAAGTAATAAGGATAACACCGTTCAAGTCAGGCTGATTAGTACAAGTCTGAGGTACACAGGCCAGTACCTACACATGGCCAGCCAAGAGTGCCATAACTGGTGAGTGATCTTAGCACCACTCTACGGAGCTGGGCAATGGATCAGAGCAATAGTATGAAAACCAAAAATTAATCAGGGCATTGTTTGAATGTGGAACCAGATGAATCTATAACTCTGTTAATCAAAGCATCTGGTGCGAACATAAAAGATTATATCTTAGTAAAAGCTTATTGGGTAGGAACACAATATAAATGGAATGATTTTATTACTACAAAACCATAAAACTCAATTTAAATGAAAAATAAAAGTTATAGGCAATGCAGCACACAGGGTATGTATTCAGGAACTAATATTCCACAGATGCAATCGCCTTCCAGCCTGGCTCTCAGTGATAACTTCTGCTACCTCACCTTCTTTTCCCTAGAGGTTCAGAGGGCTTTTGCCTCCTCCGGTCAGTAAGTGTAGACCTACCTTCCAGATGGAATTTAAGGCTATCTGGTAGCAGAGGAAAAGATGACTTCTGCTTTGGAGTTCCAGTTTAGCCACTGACTCACTGGCTGGTGTTGAGCAGTTTACTTCTCTCGTCCCCTGTACTCATCCACATCCAGCAGGTGACATTCAACAACTCCCTCCCCAAGGAGCTCTTCTGTCACATTGCTTCCTGTGGCATCATCACAGCAGTCAACAGCCTCTTGGCTTTGCTGTTCATGTGGCATTTGTCTTGAATTCAGAAGTCTTGAGATCAAATTACAGAGCTGTCACTTATTGGCCGGGCTTCAATTTCCTTATCTTTGGCGATAAGGCATGCCTACGTAAAGACTGGCAGCTGGTTCTGTGGCTGGAAAGAGTCAAAAGAAAATGAGAGGACATGGTGAGGACCCCGTACAGCAGGAGGCCTTAAAAATCCTGTGTGCATCCTCTGTCCCCAAGAAATTACATTTGTTGAGAATAGCAGAGACAAAGATGGGCATCCTTCACCCCTAAATCACCACATGGAGAGACCATCCTTCCACCCCAATTAGAAGTATCTATTTTGGCTTTCAAGTGAGTGAGATACAAACATCTGATCTCCTCAAGTGCTGTCAGCTGCTAGTTTATGTGTCACGGCATCTGTCATTCACAAATGCATTAAGACCGTCAAAGTCTCAAGATGATGAAGATCAGCCCTAGACAATGTCTACTGGGCCAGTGGGTTGTTGAGCTCTCCAAAAGAGAAAATGGAATTTGTATCTTTAATTATTTCCCCCATGCCAAGATAACTACCTTTTCCTGTCAAGTTAGATACAAGTAATTGGGATTCCAAGCCTTTAAGGATTGTAGTCTCTTGTGGCTAAATCAGTAATAACTTGTGATCAAATTTCTCAGATTTCTGGAGTGTCAGCACTGAGTAGGATTAGTAAGCAGGCCACACACACAGCTTCTCATTGCACAGATGAGAAGTCAGATCTTGGGAAGGGTAATCACCCATGGGCAATCTGGGGCAAAGAGAAGTCTTTAATTCTTTTCACAATTTTCTAATTATAAAAGTTACAAGTAATGGTGGCTGGGAATTGGGAAACTCAGAAAGTTTTATGTAATGGAGAAAATTAGAATGTATATAGACCAGTTATGTTTCTAATCTCTCTGCTGTCTCTGTCTCTCCCTATTTCTCTCCCTTGGATCTCAGGCAGAACTGGGGGGCCCAGGGAATGAGTGCTGGGGTTGTTTTGACAAAATGACATGTCAGAGGGTGCCTGGATCCCCACTCCTGCTGAGGAGGGCGGAGGGCTGGAGCCTTGGGTTCTGGGTTAAACCCTCCACCAATGAGGTGCCTTTTCAGCTTCTTGGTGGCAGTCTCTTCAGTTCAGTGGTCCATCAAGAGTTCTGTGATGCATGTGGCTTTCAGAGCTGGGAAGCTGAGCTGTGGTCTCAAGGCTGGAAGCTTCTCCCACCCACTTCCCGAACAGCTGTCAAATTGTTCTTTATTTTCCCAAATATTCTGAGTCTGAGTGATTTGGGGAAAGTAGCCTTTTTTTTTTTTTTTTTTTTTTCCTGTCAAGTGACATCTTGTGGCAATATCTTAATAATTGCAATAAGCTCCAAGGGAAGATTGTTCTTTCATGGATTCCTGTTAGTCCTCACGGTGGTGTAGGCTTCCAGATAACACTGCTAAGGGGAAGGACAAAAAATACCTGGCCTTCATGTGGGTGTAGCCTTGATGGCTTCTGCAAGGGAGTCAGTTTTGCTTCTGTGGCCACAAAGGGAAGATCCCAAGTAGCAAGCTTGTTCCATCAAGAGGCAACCTGCCACCCTGTGCTCACTGGGTCCTGGACTGTCAAGACTTGTCATTTGATGAATGTGTTAGTTGCTTTCCTTACACTTGGGCAGAATACCCGAGAGAGACAACTTAAAGGAGACAGATTTATGCTGTCTCATGGCTTCAGAAGGTTCAGTCCATGGTCACTTGGCTCCAGCTGCCTAGATAGAACACATGTATGTCCTGAAGGGAGCCTGTGTCCTGGGAGAACTGTTCTGTGAGTGACCAAGTAGGAAGCAAAGAGAAAGACAGAACCTTGAAGGACTGGTCCCCAGTGACCCACTTCCTAATGTTTCTATAACTTACCCCAGGAGTAGTACCAGCTGGAGATCAATGTGTCAACCCAGGAGCCTGTGGGATGCATTTGGTATGTAAATCCTAACATGCCTCCTAACATGCTCACTCAGAGGGACTGAGGGATGGAGTTCAATATTCAAGGACCGACTGTCTAGAGGAAAATTGAGTCCCATTTCTTTATACCATCCTGAGAATTGTGTTTTTATCTTCTAGCATCCTCTCCCAGTTTCTTGCCAGCTCATCCTCACAGTTGGTGTCTACATGATGTTACATGTGTCTGTAATCCATATTAGAATCAGCTGGAGAAGTCACATTCAAAGTACAACCTACTTCTCCAAGATACTTCACTGTAGTGAACTGAAAAGATGTGGAAGACAGATCTCAGACTTAAACACAGGAGTTGTCAACAAATTCTCTCCCTCCCTAGACCCCCTCCCACCTCCACCCCACCCTGCCCCGCCCTGTCTCGGCTCCTTCCCGGACCTTCTCCTAGGCAGCACTTGGGGCCAGGTGGCTCACCCCTCCAGTCTTCCATTCTCTGCCCTTCCTGCCGGAGACCTGGCCAGGTTCCCAGGTTCTCCTTGCCCAGTTTCTGTTATGCAAAAAGCCCAGGCGAGAGAGGTCACAGCTCTGAATATTTATGTCTTAATTCCCTATCTCTTAGCTCGAATCCTTCCCTTCAGTTTTAGTTGGGTCTTGAGCGACACAGCTTCATTTCCATGACAGACGCCTTTGCAGGGAGCATGCTTAGATATGGAGCAGGCTGTGTTAGAGCTGAACCAGGCTCACAGGACTGAATAAACAAGGGGTGACTGAGTTCACCGCTAAGAAAACAAAAGCCCACAGCAGACTGCAGAAGCAGTGAGTTCTTCTGCGAGGCGGTGGCGGCAGCGCCTTCTGCTTGAAGAGCCCTTTGTCCTTTCGGTCTTTCCATTTTTTTTTTCTTCCCCAGTTTTCCCTTTCCCTCCCCAGCTGTGAACAACAGCTCCCGCAGACTCTGACTACTCCAGAAACTTGATGATTTCTGATGTGTAGGACATGAGAAATGGATGAGGAGCAGCCGTGTGGCTGGGGTAGAGAGTGCACATGTGTACTCAATTCCATAAATACTGTAAAGGAAAACCTGCACCGCCCTCCTGACACGGGAAGTTAACATTTTCAGCCCAAGAGAAATGTGAAAATGAAGCTTTCCCAGCATGGCAGGCAGAGAAATCGAGGAATTGGCAGTGTGTGTGGGGGGCACTGCAGGCATCGAGGAGGAGGAGGAGGAGGAGGAGGAGGAGGAGAGGAGGAGGGTCGTAGGGGAAGGAGAGGAATCCCAATAAAATAAACCACACCGAGAGATTTCATGTGAAAAATATAATCCATTTCTCAGTACAGGAGGGGTCAAACTACTTAGAGAGCATCTGTGAGGAGAGGTGGGCTGGGGAGACAGGTCACGTGCTACCCCGCGCACATCAGACCAGTACTGGTTGAGGTCCGCCCCTGGTGTGCATGTGGGCAGATTCTTCTGATTTGAGCACAGTGTCTGCCTGGTGATTCCTGGCTGTGATTGACTGATAATTAAACATACTTACAATGCCATTTCAGGAACTTAGGAGAAGAAAGTGGCATTGCAGGGATATCTCAAAGTGAAGAATAGCATTTCTGAAAAGGAGACAAAGTCTGTCTTGGCAGTGTTTCTCTCCAAGCCGCTGTTAATGAGGTCATGTGCCCACTCTCCCCACCACCCCACACACAAAGGGAGGTTTCTCTGCTGTCTGTGGAGCTAAGTGGCAGATTCCCCATTGCCCTAAATTCTGCTGACCTAGGTTCTCTTCTAGTCCCTCCCTATCTGCCCCCTACTCCAATGAGTCCCTGACTATGACAGACACAGCACCCACATCACTCCTTTCCCACATACAAAAAGAAGCTGTCGGCCATATTGGCTTCCTGGACAAGAACGTCAAGAATGTCATTTGCAGCCCAGGTGCATTTTGGCTTCTATGTGACTCAAGAACAGGTTGACCAGTGAGGCTGTCTCCAGCTTCATTATGCCTCTCATCCCCTTATCCAGAGCACACTGTGTGCCAAGCATGTGCTGACTGGTACAGATGCCCAGACTGGAAAAGAGGAACACCGCCCTTTGCCCTTCGGCAGCTCAGAGTCTAGCCAGAAACACAAGTTATCCTCTGTGTGATGCACCTTGTCTTTCCAGGGACCAGGACATGAAAAGGAGACAGGCATTCAGCAGATGGCGTCCTTTCCCCTCCTCAGCTCTGCTGGCCTTGTTTGTCACCCCAACTTTGATTCTCCATCTTGAAATTGAACCCTTCCTGCCTCTGCTCTCGCTGCGCTCACCAGATCTGAAGCTTTCACCTCAGTCATGTTTTCAGCCACTCCTACCCGTCAGTCACAGCCTCCCTTCCTCCATGGCCTTGATAGCTGTCATTGGTCAAGAGGCCAACTGGTCTTCATCCTCAGCCCTTCTGCCATTCCTCCTACACGGTCACTTTCCTAAAATAGGAACCGGATTTTGTCACTCCTTATTTAGAGACAATCATCAATTTACTAAGCGTTCAGTGTGACTGGGCTCCACACCATCTGCAGATACTTGGCTTAGGAAGGAGTGTGGTTGGAAGCAAGATGACTCAACCAGGGACTGTGCATGGATGCCACAGGGCGTTCATCACAACTGCCCCTTGCAGACCCTGAGAGCTCACGTGACCCACAGATGCTGGGGCTATCCTCCCGGACCTTTGACTCTGAATCTTGGGTGAAGTCTGAGAGGCCATAGTAGATAGGGCTCCCATGTGTGACAAAGCGGGGGACTCATCAGAATCTGCACTTTGAGTTGGATTTATGGGGAAAAAAAAAAGGTAGTTCATATCAGCTAGGAAAGAAAGTACAGTACTTGTCTCTCCCAAGTTCCTTTGGCTCATGGTCCCAAATAAAACACTGAGCAATTGATACAGGTGGCATGACAGCCTTAATCTTCTCTGTGTATGCCCAAGCTCTACCTGACCTAAGTTTTCCAAAAGCCGTGCTGTTTTATAGACAATGTGAACTGGGCCAGTTCTTTGCCTGGGAATATCTGTTCTCTCTGTAACTGTAAACCACAACATTCCAATTCTCCCCTTAGAATGGTGTCACAGGCTTTCTTAGGAAGCACAACGTGAACCAAGCACAATCCTTTGCTTCAGGCTTGACCTGAAAAACGTGTTGATGTTCTGAGTCTGTGATACTGTAGTAGATTCATTTCTAGCTCACTAAACACTGTGTTTGGGGTGGTGGTGGATCTGATTGGCCTTGCAGTTCACGGAAATCAGGTACTCGGTTTTCCATTTCAGAGCTCGGCAAACACCCTTGTGTTTGGTCTGATGACTGGCATTTTAATTCACATATCAGGAGCACACATTTCCCTCGTTGGATGCTTCAGGAGGTTCAGGGAGGGCATGAAACTACTCCTTGGCTACAGACAATTGCAGTGTGCAGGGACCTCAGGTTTTCTTTTCGGAGACTAGAGTAGCCAGAGACTTTTTGTTGTTGTTCTTATATAAGTCTCTGCTGTTGGCCTCAGGCTTGTACAAATGGTCTCATTCAAGTCAGGGCTGGCCAGGCTGTAGGCGAAGCTGCCTGGGTGGGAACCTTCTGCTCTTCTCCTGCCTCTCTCCACACTCATTGTGCCTCCTCCCCTCTCCTTGAGACACACGCCTAAGAATGCTCCATTTGTCTGTGTACCGTCCTCTCTGTTGGCCTTGTCTAATGCACACCTTTCACTTTGTCTCAGTCATAACTGACTTCTCCCACTTCTTTTTTCACCTAATAATTATAAAGAAAACATTAGCAACTAGACTTTCCTTCCCCAGGCCTCTTTTATCTACTTAAATATCCTTGACTGCAAGACACCGAGTACAGCACATTCATTAATTTTTAATGTCTCTCCTTGTGGTTGCTGTCTTCCAGGGTCTGAAGGACCATGAACAATGGTCTCCCAAACCTTTGGTTGGAGCCTTTTTTGTTGTTATTGTTGTAGGCAGGGTAGAGTTGAGGGGAAAATGGAGTCTGATCAAATAAATATCTGTTATCTGAATAGCCCATTCAAGGTGAATATGGATTTTTATCACATTAAACCCAAGCTGATGAGCCAGAGGTTTTGTGCCTGGATATTATTAGCAAACAGAAAAATAATTTTAAGAGATGGCAGACTGCAGGAATTATTCCTCAGACCTTAGGGGATAGGCTGCTTAAGTCTGCAGGCAACCTGTTGGTGTTCCTCAGAGGCCCACCTCTGCTTTTGACATGGGTGTTGTCCTTATGCATGTGGGGTCTCTTAGCTCCTCCTGTAGCCTTGTGACCCTTGACCTGTGCCCCACAGTCCCTGTGTTTCAGATGTGCTGTCTCCCTAAGCTGCAGAAGCACATAGACAGCCATCTCCTGGGATCCTTAGTGTTCCTCTGGACATTCCCAGTCTTTCCCTGACATTCTTTTTTGTAGGGTGGGTGATTCTATTGCAGGAGAGGTCTATTGTCCCCACAGGTCAAGCTGCTGCCAGCATCCCTTCCCCACTGTGATGGACTATCTTCCTTTGAACTGTGAGCCCAAACAAACCCTCCTTCCTTACTTAAGTTGCTTTTTTTTTTTTGTGGGTCAGAGCACTATTCATTCAATAAGCATTCAACTATGGGAATGTTTCAAACAAGGTATGTCAGTTCAACTTAAAAGATATTTAAGGGATGTTTTCTCATGGTGGGTGCTACATGATGAGCCTGTAGTGGTGGCAGTCACAGAGATTGGATATAGGACAAGCATGTCCACACTCATAATTCATATTATCCAAGGTTCCCACAGAAATACCTATCTTGACTGGGAGACACACCAGGACTACATGTTAACAGAATGATTTTATTAACCAACCAATATTTTACAGTGTCTACTGCTATCTAGAATGATCACAATCCATATTACTCAAGACAGTTCTGGTTTATACCTAGTCCAAGTATCCCTTTCAATTAGTGTCCCCTCTCAATCTCAGAGTTTCCTTGTTTGAGATATGTATGTGTGCCTGCACGCTCAGGTGCACATGTCTGGGATAGAGGGGTGGGGTCTACAGCACAACAGTAGATTTTATGGTAACCCACTGTGATGGTTTGTTCATTTTCATTGTTAACTTGACTGGATTTGGGATCACCTAGGAGATACACCTATGGCTATGCCTTTTATGAGCATTTCTGAGGAGGGTTAACTGAGGAAGGAAAACCCTTCAAGTATGGCATGAAATTTGTCTGTCCTGCAGCTTGGCCCACTGCTTGGGAGATTTCTCAGTAGACTGAATTCTCAGATTCTGTTGCAGGGGATTGGATATCTGTACCCTGAACAATTCCCAGGAGATAGCATGTGTGTCCTTGGGATCCTGGTGTCCTTGTACCACCTCACAAGGTTCAGGTTTAATTGGTTGGGCAGCCTGCTGGCAGGGATATAAACATCTCCAAGTGTGGTTCTTACATGCTGCAAGGGCTGAGAACCAGTGCCCGACCTTGGACAGGCACCTGTCTGTGCTTCTCCATCTGAAGTGTGCTGCTGAAGCCACATTGTTCCTGCCCCTGCTTGAAATGTCTGGGAGAACCAGAAACTGGAGCTGGCAGCTTCAACCCAGAGGTAGCTCAGTGCTGTTTATGACACCCAGGAGCGTGAGGACTGGAGAGAGCTCCTTCAGCACAATGGCCAGCAGCTCGGAGCCAGCCTGTGCGTCTCCCTGCAGCAGCCAGCTTAGGAGACAATTCTTTTCTGATGTGGAACAAAGTATTTGCTTTCTAAGGTGATAAACATGGCCTTTGCAAGCAAGTGAAGAGCAAGTCTGCCCCCTGCATTTAACAAACAGAAGACGTAGGGAGTCAGCATTCCCTTTGTCCTTCTGTTTTCCCAGCTTGCTGCTTCCCTCTTGTTTGTGACTTTCTGCACTTCAGCCCAGGGATGCTTAGCTCCTGAGTCCTCTGAGTGCAGCATCGGTCTGGACCTAGGAGGGCACAGCAAAGGTTTTCTTAGGAGAGGCCAGCGAGCCATGGCTAACTTTCAGAGCAGAAGGGAAAAACAAAACCCTCTTCTTCCCGTCCCTTCCTTCTGCCTATCCCCATTCTTCTTTCCTCCCTGCTTCTATGCTTTCCTTCACCTTAGCCTCCCTTCTTTTGGGTTCTGGACAAGAGAAAAGGGTCTCTCTAAATGCAAGTTATGGCCCCCTCTTAACAGCACGTGGGGCTTGCTTCAGAATGGGGAAGGTGAGAGCATTTCCCTTGGGATCTCCTTGGGTGCCCTGCCTATCTGTGTAAAACTCTTGGAGAAAACTGCCAAGAGGGCAGGTCCATGGTTTTCCTCTCTCCAGAGCTTGTTGGATGATATCTCGGAGAGCAGGACAACTATGAGAGGGCAGAGCCTCACAGATGGAAGGGCTGGACAAGAGGAAACTCCAAGGAAGGCAGTTAACCTTAGGCAGATCCTGGGAAACTGCTAATCTCTTCAGAGTCACCATATTCTTCAAAACAACCTTATATGGCATTTCAGAGACCTCCTGTATAGTAGGGGAAATGAGACACCAAACTTGTTAGTGATGCTCAGGATGTGGTAAGAGAGCAACATGGATTTCTGTTTGTGGTTTGTAGTGCTGTGGATCAAATCTAGGGCCCCAAGTATGCACAGCAAGTGCTCTCCTGTTGGGCTATATATACAGCCACTCTAGCACAGACACAGACACACACACACAGACACACAGGTACACAGACACAGACACACAGACACACACAGAGACACAGACACACAGACACACACACACAGACACACACACAGACACACACAGACAGACACACAGACACACACACACAGACACACAGACACAGACACACACACACACACACACACACACACACACACACACACACACACACACACACTGAGTCTGTCAGAACTGAGTCTAGAGCCTTGTACCTGCTAGGCAAGTGCTCTACATCTGAGAAGAGATCATATTGGTCTGTCCTTATTGAGAGCAGGAACAGCATTCATAAAGCATTAATTGCATTGTCGCTCTGTCCTGCTTCTGCAGTTAAGGCGGCAGCTTAGTGTGGGCTGCAGCTGCAGCACTAAGCTCGCTGGACACACTCTTTGCTGAGGAGCAGCATGGGGCCTGTCTGTCTGTCTGCCTCCGTGACTTAAATCCCTGTGGTGGCATTTGGTTGCACAGACAGTACCAGCAGGAGCTTCAGAGAGGAGCTGGAGAAACCTTGAAGATAGGGAGAGGAGAGCACAGTGTCCTCTTCAGAGCAACACTCTTCACAACAAAGAAACAAAGAACAAAGGCTTCTTCGCTTTTGTTTTCAAGCGCTCAGTCCTAGCCCTGCTTTCTCTTCCTTGGATCCGCTGCCTCTTGCCAGTCATGTCTTTGAATATGTCTGCTGGGTCAGCCTACTTCCAGACAGTGGTAGCCCTCGGGATAGCCCGCAGGAGAGAATGTTAGCTTGTGAGGAGGGTTGATCCCACTCAGCCACTCCTTCAGTCATTCATCCATCCCTCCAAAGCTTGCTTAGTCAGTGCATCTTTGTGTGCTAGATGAGGGTGGAACCTGACTCCTGATCACAGTGCTCTATGTGTGACCTCAGAGCCTCAAAGCAGCATGCTGGGGAAGAGCAGTGTGCGGGAGCTCCAGCCTGGTAGTTGCAGTGCCCACAAGTGGGCATGCCCCACTGCTGTTCAGTTTCAGCCTGGAATACTAATAGGCTATTACTACTCTAGCTTATAAACAAGGACAGTGCATGCTGGAGTCAGTGAACCATCCAAAGGAATCAGAAGTCCAGGAACGTGGCCATCAAATTAGAGGGTCCTGACAGCATTGGAGGCAGCATGGGTTTGGAGGGAGCCAGTGTCCTGTGTGCCACCTCCAAAACAGTATTTGTCCCCCTCTCTCCTCCTTTCCACCGGGGGGGCTGAATAATGAATGTGGCAATGACGGTCTCCTTCACTCCTGTGATCCTGACATGGGGTGGCAGCTACAGGTTAGACAGTCGAGGCTCCCAAATGAGTGAAGCAGGGCCTGAAGGCAGTGGAGGCTGCCTGCCTCTTCTATGCTAGAGAAGGCATTTATGTCTCATCAGAGCCTCCGTCCTATTGGGCCACTTGGTTACATCAATTTGGTCTTTATCCTGTTACCACAGAGGTGAGGAGGAACTGTCAAAGGACGCCGGCCTCAGACAGATGGGCATCACCACACTACAGTTGTCACTGCTGAAACCAGGCAGGGGAATGCAAATTTAGACTATGCTTGCTTATTCTTCACTTGGGCTTAGACTGGCCCACGTAGTCTCTGGCTTGGCTGACAGAAGCCAGGCCTAGAGCTTATGGAGGGGCAGAAATCTTGCTGTCGAGAGGCAATGATGAGGCTGAACCCAGGCTTGAGTTCCTCCTAGTTACGTGCCGTGTGAAAGTGTGCTGGTGTGTGTGTGTGTGTGTGTGTGTGTGTGTGTGTGTGTGTGTGTATTGCAAGGGATTGTACATCTCAGGGAGTCTTTCCACTGTAAGAAGGGGGAGGCCTTCTTGTTCCTAGGTCAATTTTTGAGATGTGCTACACATTTTGTTTTTAGTCTCTGGAGCCTGGACATAGTTGATATTTTATGGGTCTATTTATAAGGAGGTACATCTTTCTGGAGGTAATAAATAGCAGTTCTATAGGCTATGCGTTGGCTCAGATCCTCAGTGATGCTTACCCAGAGATGAAATAATCTTGTAAACCATTTCTCTATTAACCTAGTGGTAGCAGAGTCCTGAGACCCACTCACCTGACCTAAACCCCTAAGGGCTTCCTGATTCTAAAACACAGAGCGCAGATCTCTTGTCTGCTATGAACGTCTGTGCTGACCTGGACCCCAAAACCATTCCCAATATTGTCTCTCCATTGCCTGCTTTAATTGGCCTCACTCTCAGGTCAAGCTTCCTCCCTCCTTCCACCCCCTCTCTCCCCCTCTTCTCCCACTGCAGTCATAGGCCCTGAGAGGGCTCCCTGCTTCTCGACTTGCTCCCTACGATCTTCATGTCAGCAAATAGAGCAACCCTGTTGAAGGACCAAGTCCAACGATGTCTGCTCTCTGTTTAAGCCGCCCTCTGCTTCATTGGTCTTTCAATGCTACACCAGGGATTCCCAGCTCCTCCAAGTCAAAGCAGAATCCTTACAAGGGCTCCATGTGATCTGTTTCTCCACATCATTCTGACCCCATCACTCATCCCTGTCTGGCTACCTTCTCTTCCCCAGTCTGCTGGCCTCCTTACTGCTGCTGACATGCTCTGAGCACATGCCTGCTTCTGGGCCTCAGCACCCACTGTTTGCACTGCCCGGATCACCTGTCCTCTCGGAATAACCACACAAGCCCCTCACTTCTTGTAGCTCTCCACTCGAGTGCCGTCTTTGGGCTGGGAATGTAGCTCAGTGGGAGAGCTCTTGGGTAGATCTTCAAGGCCCTGGGTTCAATACCCAGCACCATAAAAACCAAAAACAAAAACCAGGTTATCTTTTCTGTGAGGCTTTCCTGGTGACACCATTGAACCTGTTACTCCCCACAAAGCCACACTCCATACTTTCCCGTCAATGTCATCTTCTGACAGACACTTGATTGCGTTTGCTCATTTTCAGTCTTTCTCTGCAACCCTAACCAGGATTAAGCCCAGGAGAGGCACTTGGTCTGTTTAGTTTGATGTTGCCACTTCAGTGCCTAGAATAGGCATGCTACAGAGGATGCTCAGTGGACGGATATTAGAAGCATGACAGAGAAAAACTAAGCCAAGTAAAGATCAAGTGCAGAATGTTGAGTGGAGCTGTCATTGTTGGCTAGCATCTCAGAGAAAGTGGTATTTTAGCAAACGTTTGAAGAAGCTGTAATAAAGTTCCTCACTTCCATCCTACCCTCCATTCTTTGGTTAACTGACAACCACCATCTTCTCCACCTCCTTGTGTGGACACCCACTCCAAGACACCCACCCACAGAATGCCAGGTCCTTGGATGTCCCTCTTCATCTGGCCCCAGGACAAATAGGCAGGGAGGAAGGGTTTGTTTGCCTGCTGTTTGAACCATTCTGACAGTCACTGCTTGGCAGGTGCCATAGCCCTTCCTAGTGGCCAAGAAAACCCTACGTGGGGTTTCTCTGAGGCTGCCTATGCCTTCACTCTGTCAAGGTTGTAGCCACGAGAAGATTGGTTGAAAATGAAGGTCCCTTGGGAGATGGGTGAAAATGAAGAACCCTAGGGAATGTGTGAAAATCAAGGTCTGCTGTGGATGATTGATTGATAAAACACTGATTGGCCAGTAGCCAGGCAGGAATTATAGACAGGACTAGCAGAGAGGAGAATTGGGGAAACAGGAAGGCAGAGAGGAGGAGATGCCAGCCTGCTGTCCAGGGAGCAGCATGCAATGGCACACAGGTAAAGCCATGGAACACATGGTGACATATAGATTAACAGAAATGGGCTGAGTTTAAGTGTAAGAGCTAGACAATGGTAGGCCTGAGCTAATGGCCGAGCAGTTTAATTAATTTGAACTTCTGAGTGATTATTTTATAAGCAGTTGTGGTGTCCGTTGGACTGGGCATTACTGGAGAAAACTCTAGCTACAAAGGTCCTGTTCTATGAGGATGACACTCTGGGATTCTGTGGCTTTCTTCCCTTCCACATGGGAACTTGTTCTTGATTTTGGTCTTTTGGCCAAGATCAAGAGCAAAATAAGCGAACTCCCTTTGCACATCAAGAACCACTTAGAAGCTAGTATTCAGAGCTTAGAACAAAAATTCTACCACTTTATTTTCTTAGTGTCTTAAGTATCAGGCTTCTTTTTCAAACTTAGCTGGGGGCTGATTACCAGAGGCCACGTGCCCAGATAGAAGCCCACAAGAGATTTCTGAGTGTTGATAAACCACTAGCAGAAAGCAAGCTTAGAGACTCCATGGTGGTGGGGGAGGAGGGGGGCTACCCATCTCTTGGCAAACTTCACTCTTGTCTCTTTGCCTCCCCAATGTTGGTGAGATATATTTTGCATATTTAAATGATGAAGTGGTGTGTGTAAAATGTCCTCATAGCTTCCAAATATTATAGAAACAGAGTAATTTTCCCTTTGGACAAGAAGCTCAATCATAGATTTGCTTTTGCCTTTTTCCATTTGGCTGTTTGGGAATTTATATAGTAGCATTTTTATACATTTTTAAATGTATATATTATATATATAATATATATATATATATATATATATATATATATATATTAGTATTTTATTCCATTAGGGTTTTATAAGAATATTATTTATGTATACAAAGTATTTTTATTTGAAGAATTGTAAATTGTATTGGCACGTTTGAGTCTAAACTTCTAAAAGCACATATTCCTATCACTTTTTTCAGATTGGTATCCAGAGACCTCTAGCAAATTAGTAATGTTGGAATTTTCTTTCATTATACAATTTTTAGGAAGTTATGTTTCTAATGGTTATGAAATAGTACTTCAAGCAGTAAGTTGTGCTTTTTTTTGAGTATTATTAGAATTCAGTCAAAGATCCATGTATCCAATGAGCAAATCTTGGCTAATTTATAGTGTAGATGGAACAACATTTCTTGCATCTTGTTTATGTTTGTATTATCAAAGCTTATTTATCCTAGATGTCTCTTCTGACCAAAGGCACGATAAGTTAGTTGTAAGAGTGGCTGATGAGGCCAAATTCAAACCTTTAGAGAAACGCTTGTGAACACTTCAACATCTTTCATTTACTGAGGCCGGCACATAGCAATGCTGACAAGCATTCACTAAGTGTTCACCCCAGGACAGGCACAATGTTAAATGCCTCCCATGCGTTACCCACCCTCCGCAGCCCTGTTAACTGGATTATCTCACAATCCCTATTTTGCAGAGAAGGGATTTGAGACACAGAAGGTGAGTGTGTGAACTGGCCTGGGGCCTAGGCTTGGGCTCCTCACTCCTCAGGAAGCTGAGGTAGTGGGATGGAAGGTTACTTAGGTTAGGCAACTTAACAAGACTGTATCTCTAAATGAAAAAAAAGAAAAAGAAAAAGCTGCTGATGGATATAACTCAGTGACAGAGGTTCTAAGATCAGTTGTAAGCAACTGAAGGAGAAAAGGAAGAAGAGGAGTGAGGGACAACTGGAGGGGAGGAGGAAGGGAAGGAGGGGGGGAGAGAGAGAGAGACAGAGACAGGGAGAAGAGTCATAGAAATGGCAAATCCCAACAAGAATGGGATCCGAGAGGGAACCTAAGTTCACACAACAGTATCAAGCAGAGCAACAGACCTCCAAGCAGAAGCACAGCCATTATTTAAAATAACACACATTTTAGTCACACTCTTGCCTCAGTGTCGATGGGAGAGTTTACTTCCAGGACTCTCAGAGTCCCTCTGGCCTTTCCAAATCTCAGTACTTAGCTGTTCTGCCGAGTGGTCAACCCTTTGCCATCTCGACTCCACGTAACTGACATTTCCAATTCAAACAGTGCTTGATGATAACAGAAGAGAAAGAAAGCCCTGCCAAAGTGACGGAGAAGTGCTATCCTATGGAAAACTGGTTGATGACGACGTTCTAGGCTGCAGCCCTGGAAAGCACAGTCAGAGCTAAGTTTGCCAGAGAAAGTTGCTTAGGAGGATGTCCATGCAGGAGGAAGGATTTGCGTACAGGCAGAGGAGGGGAGCCAGGGGTCAGCAGACGGTGTGGCGCGGTGGGGGGTTCGATTATTCTGATGGTGCAACCTCTGCTTATGCAGCATGATGCTTTTCAGACCGTAGCTGCTCAGTGTATTGTTGCTGAGCAAGTAGACCAGAAAAATCCAACTGAAAAAAAGAATCCTTTCAAATCTCAGGGGAGGCCCGCTGCTCCACTTGGCACTCTCTTGTAACAGAACAAACACGTTCACTGTCTGCTTCTGAGTTGTTAGGAAGGAAGCGGGAAAGACTTCTAAGGAAGCTGAGAGGGACTTTGTTGACCTGAAGTTTCAGAAAGAGAAGGGCTTGTTGTGGAAAATCTGCAAGCAAAGAGAAGGAAGCTATCCTCATTACTATTATGAGTGGGTAAGCAGATGTATTCCTTTGAAGTAGTAGATGGTTTTGAGGGCTAGATCAGCCCAGATAGGCTGTTGACAGTGTTGTATTTGGTACAATCATTACCAAAAAATACCAATAACAGATGAGTGGATAAGAGTATCCCCAAAGGGCAAGATGAATGTAAAATGGAATTGATGCATTGGTCTTGCTGTTCTCATAGCCTTTCCCAATAAAATGATTGCATGTTTTTACTGTGGAAAACACCAAACAAGCAAAAGAACAAAGCTTCCTCAGCACCCACCTCCTCTCCTCTGCTTTGTCAATTAAAAAAATCCATGTCTGTTATGTGAGAGAAGAGACAGGAGGGAAATATGACTGGAAGACTTCAGGAAAAGACAGAACCTGTCAGCTAGCCCGTTTGATCTGTATGGATGCCTGCTTTCTCTTCCTGCATTTTCCCACTGTGCACATCTTTGTTTTGCTAATGTAATGATTCTCACTTGAGCACACACCTGTTTTGCTTTCCATTGCATAGTATGTTAACATAAATAGCTTTTGCAGTAGAGGGAGCACCCTTTACAACTCAGTTTTACAACAGCAAACCTAAGTGATCTCTTACGATTCTGTGGGTTGGTCTGGGTTATCTTCACTGACCTCTGTTGAGTTGACTCATGCATCTGGGTCCAGTGAGATTTGGAATGTCCTATTGCAAGGGCATGGCTACAGGAAGAGAGAAATCTATGGCCATGCTTTAAATCTGTGCTGCTTTGCAATATGAACTAGCCTGCCAGAGCAGGAGAGATGGTTGTAACTGAGTGGGCAGACTATAGAGGGCTAAAATGTGAATCGGGCTATGAGATCACCAGATAGTCAATCATATATCATATACATATTGGGAACTCTGAGGAAGATTTGAGTAAATCCAATAGATTGAGGGGTGATTTGGGGACTAAGTTTGCAAGAAAGAACTTCTCTAGTCCTCAAAACCATCTACTTCTGCTTTAAGGAAACAAAGCCTTTTTACCCAGATACAATAATTATGGTGGTAATTACAGAAAACTCCCTCAGAGACAAGGCCATAAAATAGGCTAAATGTTCCAGGAAATCTGCTGCCCACAAGAATTCCCAGAGGTCCCCAAAATGGAATCACCTTCCTTCTGCTCCACAGTTTTGAAAAAACAATGTATCCAGACTTCTTCATTCTATCCTGAGTTAAGTCCTGCCCTTCCACTTCCCTAACCTTGGCTAACAACAATCCAGCTGAGACTCCACACCGTGCACGCTCCTGCACACCCTGGTCAAGCACCTCCACCCCCACGTCTTGATGCCGCTTTCAGACAAAGCCTACCCTTGCTGTTTAGGTCTCTCTGAGTTTCCATTCTTTCAATTCTCTTTCCAAACTCAACTCTTACAGTAACCCTACTTCTCTTTGCTTGTAGATTTTTTCCACATCAAGCTCTTCTTTTTCTGAAATGAAGGGTAGCCAAGGTCATTCTTAACATGCTTAGAAGAAACAGGGCCGGGCAGAGGGAGATGTGAACTTGAACATAATTTTGTGAGTGGCCTTAGTCAACTTTGCAATCTGGAAGAAACCAAGTTGTCCTTCTTGGAGGCAATGGGTCTGAGTGACAGAGTTAGAGTGGGAAGAGGGTGAACTTGGGGTTCAAGGTTACTTTTGTCAGAGTAGTTGGGGACGTGGCTGTAAAGTGAGAGGGTATGGAAGGAACGCTCTGGGTGGCACAACCCGGCATCCCCTAGCGATACTTCGTGTGTCCAAAGGCAGTATTTACTTCCAGGCTCTCCTTGTGGCCTGCTCTAACCATTAGAAGGTGGTAGAAATACCATTTTGGAGCTTCAAGTCCCAATTTCATATTATAAATGATGAGTGGCCCTGTGAAACCCATGGCCAGGACAACCAGCAGTCCTTTACACGAGGCCATCCTAAACCATTCCACCACAGCCAAACTTCCAGAGACCACAGCTGCAGGCATCCTGACCAAATGGATAAACCCCTAAATCTGAAGAAATACAATTCCTAGCTGTTATATGACACTACTCCTGGGGAGATGAGAACAACCATCTCCTTACTCCAGACAGGGAACCAACAGCAGATCAAAGTAAAGACACCACCCAGTTCAACATGGTGAGCCAATGAGTCTTATTGGGGTTTTTTAGAGGGGCATGGGTGCGAATGTACAGGGGGCAGAAATGACTCAAAGACAGCTGTGTCACTGGAAGTTGGAACTCTGGAGCACACTGTACTATGTTCAGGTAGCTTGACAGGTTATGGAAGGTCTGTTTCAGTTATCTCAGGTAGTCTGAGCAGCCTGGCTGATCTCTGCGAGGTCTCTCAGCAGTCTGCCCTGCTTATGTGTGCTTTGAGAAGTCAGGGTCTAGTGACTCTGGTCAGTTTCAGGGACTTCCTTCGTGTTTTTTATTTCCCCAACAGAGGAGCTGTAGGACGAAATGTTTCACTTCTCTTTAGAGCATCCCGTGACACAAGGAGCCTCCATCCAAGATGGAGGTTTCATTTCAGAGGACATTGTTATACAGCACCAACTCTGGAGGCAGTTTTTATGCAATGAAAGAAAACTGACATAGCAGAAAAAACCAACACAAAACAACCCAATTTTCTAATGACTAGAAGGAAGGTGCTGCAGGAGAAAAACTCAAAATGTGTGTGATTGGTTTTGGGTCTGTGAAGGGGATGGGAGGGGAAGGACTTGTATAGATGCTGGGAAGATGGTAAGAACTGGTTTTGGATGATGGAAAGATGGGCACATGTTATATGGTAGTAAAACAGTTGGCAAATGTTCACAGTGCCTTAAACGATGAAACTGTGCTAGTTAGTGTTTGTCAACTCAATGTAAGCTAGAACTGTCTGGGAAGGGAAGCTCAATTGAGAAAACACCCCCATCAAACTTCCTGGAGGCCAGTCTGAGTGACATTTTCTTGATTATGATAAGGGAGGGCCAACCACTCCATTGGCCATGCCACCCCTGGGCAGGTGGTCTTGAGTTGAATGAAAACAGCAAGCTGAGCAATCCATGAAGAGTGAGTCACCAAGCAGCATTCCTCCATAGTTTCTATTCCAGTTCCTGTCCTGAGGTCCTGCTCTGACTTCCCTTCATTATGGACTGTAAGCTGAAATAAATGCCTCCTATGCAAGCTGCTTTTATCACAGTGATAGAGGGTAAATTAGACCATGAACCTAAAAACATTAAGACCTAGGGGCTGAAGAGATGGATCAGTTAGTAAAATGCTTGCTGTTCAAGCATGAGAGCCCGAGCCTGACTCTACAACATTTGTATAAAAATCTGAGTGTGTCCACAATCCCAGGGCTGGGAGACAGACACAGAAGACACGCTGGGGCTTTCTGGCCAGATAGTCTAGCCAATCAGTGAGCTCCAGGTTTAGCGAGAGACTATTTCAGAAAAATAAAATTTCATGGCAGTTGTCATTACCTGCGTTAAGACGTATCCAAGGGGCTGGAGAGATGGCTCAGCTGTTAAAGGCTAGACTCACAACCAAAAATATAGAATCTGTACAAGATCAAGCCATCAAAATCCTGGCATAGATGGGGTGGATGATCTCTAGATTCTACCCTACACTAAGGAACTATTGGCAGTGTACAGCTGCTGGGGGAGGGAGATCCTTTATTGAGGATATGGCTACTGGTAGGTTTCCCATGTTTTAGTGGGTCAGTCATGACTATGGGCAGCTCTAACTGGACTTAGTGGGCATGAGGTTGGGATGTGGGTGTATTGGAGGGTATAAGGAAGTTGAAGAAGGGTAATGTTTCATAGATAGTAGATAGAGTCATATTTCACTGTGCATATGCATGGAGTTCTCAAAATTAAAGAAAGAAAAAGGTGGAGAGCTATTGAGGAAGACAAAGTTGGCCCCTGGCCTTCACATGCACACATGTGAATCTGAACACACACACACACACACACACACACACACACACACACACACACACACACACACTCAGATCTGGCTAAGCAGATCAGGCAAAATACTGAAAATGTCCCATCACTTCTGAATGTATATAATAAGCTATTGCAAGACAGATGAGCCAAAGCAGGAACTTCATTTTGCAAGCAGAATTTAGAGGGAATTAGAGTGCCTGGGAGTTGCTGGGTTGGAAAATGAAACTGTCATCTCAGCTTCAGCCAGTAAAAGATTCTGAATGTGAATGTAGCCCTAGTGCCAAAGGTCAAATGAAGGATAGATTGACACAATTCTTGACTTAAATGTCTGAAAGAGTCACAGTAATGCCTATTAGCTATGTCAGGTAAATAAAGGACTTCTAAGTATCAATAGGCATTAAGTTAATGAGCCTAATATGCTTCAAGTAGAAAAACTAAAAGAATAAATGTGGAAGTAACTTCTGTCAAAGGGAGAGGACCATAATCTAATAAATAAAATTTCCACAAATATTTTAAGGGAATCATACCACCAAAGGACCACAAGTTTGTTCTAAAATATGAAATTGTTCAGTTGTTAAGAGGTTTCTGGTTCCTCAGATTTCTGTGTTTAAAGCAATGGTCAAGAACTGTGAACAGTCTGATATTTTACCCTCTTTACAAGTTATCAAGTTAACCTATCATAATTTATGGGTTAAAATACTTGGACCTCTGAGATGGGAAGTTAGATCAGTTGTGAAATCCTTGCCTAGCATGGTCCTGGTTTTGACCATCAAACACTAAAGGAAAACAAAACAAAACAGAACAAATAATCCCCCCAGAAAACAAACCACACCCTACCCCATGAACATCAGTGTGCTGCTTTGCTGGGAACTCTGAAGTTTGGAATCCTAATCCTGCTAGCAGGAGGTAGGACAGTCTGTGCATTGCTCCAAGAGGACAAACCATCTCAGAGTCTTTGAAAAAGCAGTTAGTTTGAACAAGAGCAGTCAACGCCTCTATTTTAAGATGTCTACAAATGCAAAACAGTCAAGCAGAATTGTCTCCCAACAACAGGCAGCTGCAAACATTATTTTTTTATTATTGTTTCTAAAAATTAAAGTCACATAATTTTCCCCTTCCATTTCCTTCTCCAAGCCTCTCCTATGTGCCTCCTTTCTTTCTTGAAACCTGTTCTTTAATCAATAGTGTTAATTTATATGCATAAATATATTGTTATATCTATATCTACATATCTATGCATATCTATCTATCTATCTATCTATCTATCTATCTATCTATCTATCTATCTGTCTGTCCATCCATTATTCACTCTGTATAATCTTACTTGTGTGTGTATGGTTTCAAGATTGACCACTTGGTATTGGATAACCAATTAGGGGGCTCGTTCTGGAGAAGACTCCCATCCTCAGCATTCCTTAGTCACCTGTAGTGATTGTCCCCCCACCCTCAATAGATGGAGCCCTGGAAGACTTACTCCTTTCATGTTAGCAAGTCCATTGGTGTTGTACTTCTTCAGGTCTTGTTTAGGCCGTTGTATAGTGAGTGAAGCTTCCCTGTTATCTCTAGAAGACACATTCTCACAGCAGATTTCCTGGTCCTCTGGCTCTCTTTCCATCACATCTTCTGCTATGTTCCCTGGACCTTAGGTTCAGAAATTGTGTTGTAGATGTATTAGTTGGAGCTGGGCACCCCACAATTACTTGTTCCCTGCATTTTGACCAGTTGCGATTTTCCATAATATTATCCGCCTATTGCAAAGAGAAGTTTCTTTGATGAATGGTGAGAGTTACACTTATCTATGGGTATAAAGATACGTGTTTAGAATTCAGTTAGGAATCACACATGTTTGTGGGAGCCCACAGAGGCTTCCTAGTGAGAACTGAGTGTCAGAGAATCTGAGCTTGCTTTACCTAGCTGCGTAAGGAGATGATTTGGCCACAGGCATGTTTACCAGGTGTTTGGAAGGGTCTACACTTGGCTGTACAGTGTGCTTTGATTTTGCAAGGGGGAAGTCTTTTGTCTCTCCCCTTGACATATTATAAAAAGCCTTTCCAATAAAAAAGAGGCTGGCAGGTATTGACCCAGGCCCTCCTGAAGCTATCCCGTGTTTCTGTCTTTCTTCTCATCGTCTAGGTCTCTCTTTCTATCTGATATTTCCTCATTCCTCTCTCCTCCATCTAAGAACCCTTCAAAAGTTGGGAGCTGGGCTCCCAGACATATTTAGTAAAATGGCAGTAGAAGGTTCTCCACTAAGATCCATGGCCTCACGAGCCCTAGATACTTAGTTAGGTTTCTAGTGCCGGGTATGATTTCCCTCCTGTTGAGCAGGCCCTAAGTGAGAGCTGTTGGTTACCACCATGAGAGGAATGCTACTATTGCTCCCTTAGGGTTCTTATGCTACACTGAGACACAAGCCATCCTAATAAGATGGTAAGTATGTGTCAGAGGATTCGCTCAGAGAGCTAAGAGCACAGAGGGTAAGGTCATAGGTTTTGAAGGGCAATGGATAAGGGAGCCACTCTCAGGAAGAAACAGGGGCCATGTCCATGAGGCTATTTCCAGGGAGCAAAACTGAGTTCTGCTAGGTATGGTGACTCATGTTTGTAATCTCAGCTCTTGGAAGACTGAGGCAGGAGGATTGTGATTGCCAGACTAGCTTGGGCTACATATAGAGAACCTGCTTTGAAAAACAAAACTGATCCCTAACCAAGAAATACCATGTCTCAAACAGGGGATCCTGGCAACACATCCTCAGATGTCCCATAGCTTTGGACTGGTGACTGTCATTCTCTCCCCTCAGGTGAGAATGCTGTCAGAGCTATCCTGTCCTTGCCTTACTATGGCGGATTGGACATGTGAAGGCAAACAGCTTGTCTTTTAAGTTCATCAGCTTTGAATCAAGAGGACCTAGAGGTGGACTTGATTTACAGCAGAAAACTCCAGACTTCAAACTTAGCTCTTGTCAACAGGTAGCGTTGGAAAGTCTATTATGTGCTGCACAAAGAAACACATGAGCAAGCAAACGTAACCTGGCAAGGCAACTTACTTTGTAAAAGGATGCTCCACCACCGAGGCTAGGCTGGGAGCACACACTGGGGAAAGAAGCTGACTTAGTTTCTATTCTAATGCCTCCCATTGGTGAAAGCTCACAATTAATATAAAGGGGAAGAGTGTGATTGTCAAGTCTCAGGAATGCTCAAGGGTTGGGCAATATGCAAGAGTTTTACAAGATGGGGCAGGTTTTGGGAATATTGGGCACCATGATAGAAAAAAAGAAGCCTCAATATCTCCCAATTCTCCCTCTTTGTAGTACATTTAAATTTTTTTTTCTTAAAAATTTTGCCAGCATATGATGCCTTTTTAAAAAGTCTTTAGTAACAGTAAGAGATTAGGGATTGTTTTGTGAGAGTAGTCTTGGCCAGCCTCAGGATAAAGCCCCTGACACAGGAGGTATTAGTCATCTGCTAATCTCTTTAGCATGGTTTTAAGGTGAGTCTACCTTCCTAGTGGTAGTTCCTTGGCTGGGTGATTGACCTGGGCCAACTGGGATGCTAGTTCTCTACCTAGGGCAGATATTCTATTTTCTTGATGAAAAGGAATTTCCTCTGAACTTGTTTTTATTCCTTTGCTAACATTCCCTCCCCTCTTTTTTTCTAGATATAATACAAGAATTTTTTTAGGAACCCTTGCTTCTGGCAAGGATGAGGCTGCCAAGAGGGCCAAGAAACATTCTTGGCTTTCAGTCAAAAAAAGTGAATCTGGTTACTTTTTTCTTTTCTTCTTCTTCCTCCTCCTCCTCCTCCTCCTCCTCTTCCTCTTCCTCCCTCCTCCTCTCCCCCCTCCTTGTCCTCCTTCTCTCCTCCTTTTCCTCCTCCTTCTTCTCTCCTCCTCCTTCTCTATTTCTCTTCCTCCTTTTTCTCTCCTCCTCCTTCTCTCCTCTTCTTCTTCCTCCTTCTTCTCTCCTTCTCCTCCTTCTCCTTTCTTCTTCTCTTAAACTGCCTAGCCAATTTTTACCTCCTGTTTTCATGATTCCCTGCCCCTAATGAGGTATCCCTAAATGCCATTATGGAATTGGATGATAATAAGTCTGGCTTCTACCAGCTGAATGAGTTGCTTGGTGTGGAAATCAGGGGTTTCTCTCCACCCAGTAGGGTTATTTAAAAGACCCCCAAGTACACAGGTCAATTTGTGTAACAGCCAGCTGGGGAGAAAAGGAAGTCCTTGGCTGGCACTTGAATAGAAATGTGAGGGGAAGTAAAGCCAAGGCTATCAGCCTGACAGGTTCTAGGCAGGGAACCCAGGAGAAGCCAGAACAGAGGACATTTTTTAAATGTCCAAAGCAAAGTCATTAAAGTCTCTTGATTGACAGCCATCTGTTGGCTCCTTCCCAGTCAAGAACCAAGGATCTGCATTCAGGTGCTTTGATAGCTGTTGGAATGGCTAGAATCAGTATTTGACTTCTAGAAAAGAGAAAAATTGAGAGTTAGCCATCACTTAACGTTTAGGCTAAAACAACAGTGGGCCTGTCTCTCTTGCTTATAAATAGCTGTTGCAGTGAGCCAACTGAAATCTTATTTCTGGGCAGAATTTTTCTTTTTATGAAGAAAATCACTAGTGAGAACTAGTTGTCTAAATAACATCCCCTGAGTATTTAACATCTGGTGAGTACAATCCCCAGGGCTGCCAAAGAAACATACCAATCATTTTCGTCCTCACCTGTACTTTCTTATTAGGCATTTAGGACCACGAAGTTAGCCACAATTAATAATTTTTCTTTCTGTTTGTCAGGGCCAGTTGAGAGTCTGGTCCTCTGGTTGCCAGGAGACTCTGGTTCCTCCAGCCTTCCTTTATGAGTTATCTTATCTTTGTGCGGATGTCAAGGGCACTGCTTGACCAAAGCTTCTCTTGGAAGCATTGAAGAAACCTTCCCTCTGAGTTGACTGAATACCTCCTGGAGTTTATCAGGGAGTACTCTTTGGCCTCTCTGAACAGAAGAACAGTATCCCTCCATGGTTATAGGACATGCCAAGAGGTGATCCAGTCTCCTGGGACCTAGTTGACATTGGAGGGCAAGGGTCAAAATTTTTGTTTTCGTGTCCCATTTTTGTTTGGTTTTGTTTTTGAGACAGGGTCTCACTATGTGTTATTGGCTGGCCTGGAACACACTAGATAGAGCAGGTTGGACTTGAGATACTCCTGCCTTTCAATATTGTCTCATTTTAAAAATTCTTCTGACCACATTGGTATAGGCCTCTCATATGGTTATGGAACACCCAGAAGGTCAGTTACATAAGTTTGGTACTTTTAACTATTACATAATATTTAGATGAATCTTGGGCAAGAAAACCTAAGCACCTTTAAGTAAACTTTGATTAGATATCCATTTTTGTTCTTTAAGCAAGTCCTTATAATTGTTATGAAAAAAAGAACAACAACTTCATTGACTTAAGCAGAGATTTGATATTGATGCATTGGACTTTGACTTCAGATGTTTTAATATCATATTCATAAAGTGTCATCTTTTATATATGTTGTGCAACTTGCTGAAACCTTTGTGACTTGCTTAAGATTTCTAGCTTTCTTTTTTTCCCAATCTGGAAAAAAATCCATCCACTGGAATCTTCATACGTAAGTCATTATTTACTGAAACTATTTCCATTTTTAGACCCTTTACATACTGGCTTTCTTTTTTAACACCACGAGACATAGAACATTAACAAATAAATCTGTGGTGAGAATTTTCTCCCCCACAGGGGGCACTAAGCAATGCATACTCCCTCCTTATAAGGTACCAATGACAAATCAAAGTTTGATTCCACCAAGTTCACCTTGGGGAACCAGTGAGTTTATTGAGCTTACTAACTGAGCACGGTTACTGACAGGCACGTGGGTGACTCAAAGCAGCTTCCCTGGGAAGTCTTCACCTAGGGTGGATGATGGCTTCCTTGTAGCTTCATAGGTGGAGCCCCTGCGTCCACTCTTCCCCAGCCTATATGCTCTAGTTCCTCCCAAGACCACGAGGCCACATGTAATTAGAGCAGAATTGCAGACAACTGGCTAGAACGAGAGGCTGAATACCCGGGTGAGGGTTCAGTGACCCTCTTTACCCACTCCTTCTGTGAAGGAACATCAATAATCAATAAGCCCAGCTGTGGTCATTTATGAGCAGACACAGATGGTCTTATGATGATAGCAGTTGTTAATAAGGGAAAGCTGAATCCAAACTACATGCATAGCACAAGTTAATACTACCTGTGTATATATTTTTAAGCCACGGTGCTTTGCAAGTTCCCAGGCAAATCGTATTGAAAAGACGAGATAGTAAACACTCTTTTTTACACCTTTTATGTAAAAGTCCAGAGAATGATCTGCTGTGGCTTTTGTTTTTGAATTAGTGTAAATAGCAGGTAGAAGTAGCCATGCACAGTAAAATACCATCGAATTGATGTTTACACCCAGCAGAACTCAGCTAAGGAAGATAAACAATGTGAGACTATGTGAGCTCCCCCCCCCCCCGCCTCCCCTGGCTCCTCTCTAGCTTTTCCTCTGTATGCACTGTCAGCCTATTATCATTGTTGTTGTATTTTATCTAGTACCTATAGTCTAGCAAATACAGAACACAGAAAATAATAACATCGAAAGAACCTGGGATGGGGTGGGGGAGCACCAGCTGCTCTTTTTCCCTCAGCCTGTCTGTGTCAGGGTAACTGGAACATAAAAACAAAAGCAACAGTGCTTGGGCTCTGTGGGACAGAAGTGAATGCAGACAACAGTCCTGTAGCATAGGAACCTCAAGAAGCTGAGATAATTCCATCTCAGTGAGAGAAAAGCAAGCTTGGGGACATTGGACAGGACGAGCAGGCCCAAGACCCAGCAGGCTGTCTATCTCTAGAGTCTTGTCTAAGTGGCTTGATCCCTCTCTGTCACCAGCTATTGTGGCTGCCAGCTGGCAGTGGCTTGGCCAGTATCTAGCAATCTATTCTTTTGGCCCCAGCCTCCTGTAAATTCACAGATACTTTCCAGGTCTCACCTCACAGTGCTAGCTCCTATTGATAGCTGGCAGTGACGGAGGCACATGGCTGGAAAGACTCCAAGTCCCCTCCAAGTACCACTAAGGAGTACTTTGCCATCCTCCATGGCATTTCTTAACTTGGCCTGTGCACGGCATTACTTGGTCACCATGATGCTGTCCTTGGTCCCTTCATTGAATTACTGAGAAACTGTCCATCTTGGGATTGTTACTGATCTAACAGAGGGCATTCATCTTACACCCTAGGAGCCACTATAATGGGCTACAGATGGATCTTCCCAAAGGAGAACTGACACTCTCTCAGATGGATTTGAAATCTTGAAGGATAAGCCTCCAAATGATATTATTGGTATCACACAGAGAAACATAGGAACCAAGTGAAAGTAACCTGACAAGGCTTTATGCTCCAAAATGTGAGCTGGGCTGTCAAACACACACAGGAGTGGGAAGCTCACTCATCCTTCTTCTAACACATCCCATTGTTAGGAGCTCAACTTCAAAATCTGACATGATTGGCTCATTCATAATCTGTGTGGAAGAGAAGGGTGTGATAGAGTCAAGTCTCAGGAAGGTCCAGGGTTGGGTGAAGAGGTATTGTACACATCAGCTTCAGAAGATAGGAGGGTTTATTTTTATTTTTATCTTTTTATTTATTCATCCTACATCCCCACCAAAGTTTCCCCTCCCTCCTTTCCTTCCATTCCCTCCCCCCACTGCCTCTATGCCTTGCTCCCCCCCAGTCCACTCTGTTTCTATTCAGAAAGGGGCAGGTCTGCTGGGAAGGTTTCTATTGGTCCTTGGCAAGCTATTCATCTTTGACAGAAAAACAAAAGGCAAAAAAATGTTTCTCACAGTAGGATTTTCATTTTTAGCTTAGAAGAAGAGTCCTCTCATATGGAAAGACTGTGAATAATTTGTGGTTGGGAGGAACCACAGACGATCGCAAGAACAACCATGTGATCTTTCTGCCTCACCTCTTCTCTCTCACAATGTGACTTTGCAGATCTCATCACCAGAGGCAATGACTGTCTCTCCAGGCTTTCATCTAGACTGTCTAAGCGATTTGTTCAGCTTATTAGGGCATTTGCAAACATGGTGTAGATGTGGCTGTAATGGGTCTGGTTATGTTTGGGTTACTGAGACTGTGAGGTGAATTAGCTGAGGTAAACCTGGGAGGATGAATGGACACGTGGAGAGGAGCTTAGAGACCTAAACCAACATCAACCAATTGCTAGATGTATTGGTGAGTTCATCTTTAGTTCACCATTCCCCAGGCTCTTGTCAGATGATCACAAACATGTAAGCAAATTCAACAGAGGTCCTTTCAGCTGGCATAGACAGAGGATCTGCCCTGCCTCCACATGTGCATCAAAAATGGCTTGAGGCTAAGTGTGGTTATGACTCCTTTAATCCCAGGCAGAGGCAGGCAGATCTCCATGAGTTCCAGGCCAGCCAGAGAGCTACACAGTGAGGCCTTGTCTCCAGAAAAAAAAGTGGCCTGATACATCATTGCATCCTTGAATCTGAGCATAGAAAAAAAAATCAGTAAATATTTGCTGAATGAATATTTATGGTGCTATAATGAATATAAAAATATTATCTCTACTTATAAAGATCTGCTACTTAATTGAGTCCATAAATCAGTGGATTAGTTTATATGCTCTAAAAGCTAGCAGGTGAGAAGATAGAATTTCAAAGATGACACCATCACAGAGGCAATTAAGCCAAGTCAACAGGAAAAGCCCTAACAGCTTCCATCTCTGCTAACCCCATCTCTGCTGACCCCATCTCTGCTGACTCCATTAGTTCTGCTGACTCTATCTGTTCTGATCCCATCTCTGCTGACTCCATCATCTTTGCTGACTCCATCATCTCTGCTGACTCCATCATCTCTGCTGACTCCATCATGTCTGCTGACCCCATCATGTCTGCTGACTCCATCTCTGCTAACTCCATCTCTGCTGACCCCATCTCTGCTGACCTCATCTCTGCTGACTCCATCATCTCTGCTGACTCCATCATCTTTGCTGACTCCATCATCTCTGCTGACTCCATCATCTCTGCTGACTCCATCATGTCTGCTGACCCCATCATGTCTGCTGACTCCATCTCTGCTAACTCCATCTCTGCTGACCCCATCTCTGCTGACCTCATCTCTGCTGACTCCATCATCTCTGCTGACTCCATCATCTTTGCTGACTCCATCATCTTTGCTGACTCCATCATCTCTGCTGACCCTATCTCTGCTGACCTCATCTGCTGACCTCATCTCTGCTGACTCCATCATCTCTGCTGATTCCATCATCTATGATGACTCCATCATCTCTGCTGCCTCATTACTGGTAAGGATAAAAGGAGCAAGACTAGGTCAGAAAACAGGTTATGCTTGAGCATTCATTATCAGCAATGTTTGGGAGCAGAGAAGTTTCAGATTTGGGGCCTCAGAACATTTGCATACACATAATGAGGTGAGACCTGTGTTAAAGGTTCATTTATGCAGCAGAAGTTCTGCGTGCACAGAGCTTGGAGAGAGACTCCTACAGGGTTTCTAGTGCACCTGTGTTTTGATCATAGCACATCACATGGGCTCACAGGTGGACTTTTCTACTTATGACACATGTTAGCTACTCAAAAAGCTTCTGATTTTGGAGCATTTTGGATTTCATATTTTTGGATGACAGATGCTCAACCTGTGTATTACAACTTACTTTTTTTTTTAAAGAACAAAACAGCATTTACCTTATTTTTATGCTTTTTGTATAATAAAAAGCAAAGAAAAACTGGTTTATAGAACAATATGTAAATTATTCAGTAAGCTTGATGAGATCCATTAAAGAGAAAGGAGTGTTGATTTTTGCTTTAAACAGTCAGAAAACAACAAATATGAATTGGGCATTTGCTGCATGAAAATATTATCTTGAAAATAACAGATAGATAGACTGAAAGGATGCAGTTTCCAGTAGTACTAATGCTGATGTGAAGAGTGTGATAGGACCAAGGTGTAACCATGGTTTAGCCAGTGACAAAGGGGAAGAAATGGCCCACTGGGGGTATAACCCTCCAGGGCCTTCTTCCTTTATATCATATGATAATTTTCTAGAAAGCAGAGAAATCATTAGTGAAGCTAATATTTGTCCACAGGTGGCATCTTTTTTTACCTTTTTATTATAGTTTATTCAGATGACATGGTTGGTCAACAAACCAACATAATTGTCTATAATGAACAATAGCAATAAAGTCTGAAGGCTGATTTCCTAGACTACAGATAAATTCAGTGGTGCTCACTTTTGTTTCAGAAAAAAACAATGTCTAATCTATTTTACGGTACTTTTGTGCTTTGGGGAAAAATAGTCAGTTTTAGAGTTGTAGTGAGCCTTACCATGACAGTGTTCTATTGAATATTGGTGCATTTTTATTTTCCTTCAAAAGTGAAGTAATTTATTTTATTTTTAAATTGAAAATAGATTTTTTTCTTACATTATATATCCCAATCATGGTTCCCCTCTCCTCTCTTCTTCCTAATTCCTCTCCACCTTCCCTCCCATCCAGATCCACACTCTTTATATCTCTCTTTAGAAAATGAACAGGCTTCTAAGGGAATATGAGCTAACACAATATAATGAAACAGAACCCAACACATCCAAATTGGACAAAACAAACCAACAGAAGGAAAAGAACCCAAGAGAAGGCACAAGAAACAGAGACCTACTCATTTGCACACTTAGGAATCTCATAAAAACACTAAACTGGAA
Organism: Onychomys torridus; assembly: GCF_903995425.1. Taxonomy (NCBI): domain Eukaryota; kingdom Metazoa; phylum Chordata; class Mammalia; order Rodentia; family Cricetidae; genus Onychomys; species Onychomys torridus. Next base: position 55,599,808 of record NC_050444.1, read on the forward strand.
GCTATAATATAAATACAAAGAACCTTCAGGGTAAAAAGAAAGAAGAAAAAAATATATAAAAAGAATGAAAAATAATAAGGTAAAATTTTTTTAAAAAGAAGGAAAAGCCCTGTCACAACATTATGAGACAAGGAACCTTCAAAGATGCCATTGAGTTCCTTTTCTGTTGGCCATCTACTGTTGGGTATACAGCCTACCCTTAAGAGTGGTTTGTTTTCCTTATGATGCTTATTTGAAGGAAACTAATTTCATTTGCAAGTGGTCATCAATTGGAGATTGCTTCTGAGTTAGTGATGAGGGCATGTGTCCACTTCTCCTTCAGCTCTAGGACTAAATCTGGTGTGGACCCATGCAGGCCCTATGCATGCTGCCTCAGTCTTAGTGAGTTTGTATGTTTTTTGATCTTGTTGATTTAGAGGGGCTTATTTTCATGGTGTCCTCTATCTCCTCTGGCTCTTACACACTTTTTGTCTCATCTTTTACAGTGTTTCCTAAGTCCTGGGGGTGGGGGGGGGGGTGGGGATTTGATGAAGACATCCTGTTTAGGGTTAAGTGTTGCAAGGTCTCTCACTCTCTGTGCATTGTCTGGCTGTGGCTCTCTGTATTTGTTCCCATCTGCTACAAAAGGAAGCTTCTCTGATGATGGTCGAGCAAGGCACTGATCTATGAGTACAGCAGAATGTCATTAGGAGTCATTTTATTGCTGGTTTTGTTGGCTTGTTTAGGACAGAAGTTTGATTTTACCATAGGTCCTTAGGCTATCTAGTCTCAAGTTCTTGGTTCCCAAGCAGTGCTGGATATGGGTTCCATCTCATGTATTGTGCCTTAAGTCAAATCAGATATTGGTTGGTTATTCCTACAAGCTTTGTGCTACCATTGCCTTAGAATATCTTGCAGGCAGGACACCATTGTAGATCAAATGGTTTGTGGCAGGGTTGGTGTTTATGTTTCTCCTTTAATAGTGTGCAAAGTGTTTTCCTGTACCCAAACTGCTAGCACGTAGGGGTGAAGGCTCTATGTGTGCACCAGCTGGACATCTCCATGTTCAGTGAGTTGTGGAGATGTTATCTTCAGCAATGGTGTCTTACCGTCAGTTTCTGGAAAGCAACCTGTATATAGTCTTGGCAATAGCCTGGCTTGTTTGGGGGATTTCTATGGGACCCCTTTGACCAAAAACTCAATTATATGTAACTCAGTCCTTGTACAAGAAGCTTCATTTGGTGACAAGGGATGTCCAGCTGGGGCTCTGTCTTCCTCATTGTTTGGCAATTTCATTTAGATCACCTTCATATATGTGTATATTTTAGGAAGCTTTTCTTGTATTAGATTTCTCTATGACCCTTCAAATGGCCCTTCATTTTAGCTGTCTCTCCCTGAATTCCCTCCTTTGTTCCTCTCTTTACTACCCCCCTCCACTGGCTCCTCCAGTTCCAGCCCCTCATACATCCATAATTATCTATTTTATTTTCCTTTCCTAGGGAGATTTATCTGCACCCCCTCCACATTCCTTACTCTACACCTAACCTCTGTGGTTCTAGGGATTGTAGCTTGGTTATCATTGACTTAATAGCTAATATCCACATATTATCAAATACATACCACATTTATCATCCTGTGTCTGGATTATCTCTGGATTACGAGTTTTTAAATTTCCATCCATTTATCTGCAAATTTCATGATTTTAGTTTTTTAAGTGGCTGAGTAATCCTCCGTTGTATAAATGTACCACATTTTCTTTATCCATTCTTCTGTTGAGGGATTTCTAGGTACATGGCATTTTTAACACACTAAATGTTAGAAATTCACCACAAAATTGAACAAGTAAATGCCTATTGATACATACTTGCTGTTCTCTCCCTCTGCTATTGACTGGCCCAGAACCTGGGGGACCAGTCCCCAGGCTGTGGCATCATTCCTCATCATTGTATTTCTTAGGGCTTTAGCACCCAAACAATATGCCCTTTATTTTAAACTGGCAATTAAACCTGTGCAATAAATAGCAAACAAGGGTCCCCATGTGAATAAGGCCATGTGCAGCCTCTGAAATACCTACCACACAACTCTGCTCACCTGACCACTTATGTCCCTGGCCAGCAGTCCTGGAAGAAGCTGCAAAACCACCACTTGACACAGAGTGGCAGCTACCTCCCTGACCAGCCTGGATTTGAGTCCACTGTGACTGTGATTCTTCTGTACTTAGCATGCATGCTGAACAAATAGTAGCTTTGTCTCTCATTTCAGGTTTCATGTACCACCATGCTACAAGTGCCGCTCTGTTTCAGGTTCCATCTGCTTTTCTTATGGCATATTAAGACTCCAAGAACAAGAAATGTTTTGTATTGTCCTCAGCAAAAACTACTTCAAGGATGCCCACCTCTGATACACATAACTTTGCATCTGTCAATCAAAACCTGAGGAGGAGAGAGGGCTTCCTGGAACTGAGAATTTGTTACAAGAGGAAGACTTGAGAGTATTCCTAAGTGGAAAAAAAATGGTATTAGAGAGTTCAGAGGCCAAGGCATCTGCGTTAGATAGCAACAGATGAGTCAGTATGACTGTGGTAAATGGGGTGAAGGCTTGGCAACCAGCTCAGTGTTGAAATGGGGGTGTGGATGCAGGTAGACTGAGGAATAGGCTTTCTGCATCCTCAGAGAGGGCCAGGAAGCTTGCTTTTAGTCTAAAAGTTATGGGTAGCTATGGTGATATTTTATTTGTGCTAAAATGTGATTTCATTTGTATATTAATAAATAAAGTTGTCTGGGGGTCAGAGGTGATAGCAAGCCATAGCAGAAGCCGGCAGTGGTGGTGCACACCTTTAAACCTGATCACGTGGCAGGCAGATCTCTGTGTGTTCAAGGATACAGCCAGAATGGAGACACACGCCTTTAATCTCAATACCAACCATAGAGACCTAGAGGTCTGTATAGACATGCAGTGACAAGGTGGTCACATGGTTGGGTTGACAACCAATACGAAGGCAGAACAGAAAGTCAATAAAAAGACAGACACACAGGAAGTAGGCCTCTTTCTGCGGGGGAAGGACGGCAGCAGCAGTGAAGGGTAAGAAAGGGTTTTAGTCTCAGCTCTTAGCTATTGCTCTGACCTCTTGGGCTTTTAACTCTGCATTTGGCTCTGTGATTCTTATTTAATGAGACTGTTACATCTACAGGTAGCTTTGGAAGGATTCTAAGCAGAAGCACATCAGTTCCAGAAAGATCCTTTTGGTTACAGTATGGCAGTAGCTTGCATATGTTTAAGGATAGAGAAAGAATTAGGGGGAGGAGAGGAGCTAGGCAAAATGGAGGGAGAGAGAACAGCCAAAAATTCAAAATCCAAACCAAAATCCTATTTCTCACCCAGAAGCTGAAGCTAGATAAGACCAGGGGCTGGCGAGGAGGAGGAGTGTGTGTGACTTGGAATCTGATGAGCTGGAAGTGTGTGAGAGAAGGCAGGGTCACATCTGCCTTCTGAGTTTCTGATGTACAGCAGACAAAAGCTTTGTGGAAGGGGACATTTCCTCTGGTTGTGTTGAGTTGGAAGTGCTGGCTATGTAGATGGGCCTGACCCTGTAGTGGGTGGAGTTCAGAGTAGACAGTTAGGAGTGGAGACCATGGGAGGGAATGAGATGAAATGAGGCAAAGGTGTGAGGAGAGGGCATAAGCTTACCTTGGCACGTAGACGAAGTCTCCAGACACACTAGTGATATGAGACCTAGTGATATGACCAAAGTGCAATTCTGCTAAAATAGCAACTGAACATTCAATCTTTGGCTACTAATACAACTCAGGACAAAAGGATTTATTAAAAGAATCTGTAACACTTTAATGAGAACCATTAAGGGAGTTGTACCATACTATTTATCTGGAAGACTAAAAATAGTGACTTAGTCTCCCTAGATTAGTGTATCAATTTACTGCAATACCTATTAAGATCACAGCAAGGTACTTTATGGAGATTTAGGAAGTGATAGTAAAACTCATTTGGAAATATAATCTGTGGCCAAGGAATCACAGACAAATCAATATAGAAATCTGTTTCTACAACACTAGATTATATAAAGTGCTTTTATAACATCATCTCATCTAATGCTCACAGTGACTCTTACTGTAAGGCATGTTTAACTATTACTCCTGTTTTATGGTGACGCAAGCCCCACTCGTATACTGGCTCATATTCCCAGGCAGTCTTATTTTATGCTCCTGCCCCAGGACTCATCTTCTCTATTTCTCTCTCCTAGATGTTTTCAATTTTAATGACAGCATTATTATTAATGATTGCACTAAAACAATATGGGATAGTTGATGCGCATCCACGAAATACTTCCCGCCCCTGCACTGGTCTGTGCAACAGTGAGTAGGGCACATGTGTAGTGAGCAGAACTCTTGCTTCAGGATTTCAAATCTGGCCCTTTTTCTCCTTCACCCCGAGTGAATGCATCTCTCCACGTGCAGCAGGCAGGAGGACATGTTCTTGAGAGCCTTCACCCAGACTTTATAATAGCTATCTCTTTCCTTTTCAGGTGATGACATTGCTGCCACCTCTTAGCTACTGACTGCTCATGCAAACCATCTGGCTGGAGTGGTGAGCTGATGAGATCAGTGGGGTAATTTAGAAGTAGCACGTTTTGCAAAAGAAGTGAAATGATATGCAAGATATGAAGATGAGACAGTCCTTCAATGGAGCTCACAGAATAGTTTATAGACTGCCTTGTCATCTCCTCGGAGTATTAACATGTAGATACCTGTGGTAGTTTGAATGTAAGTGCCCCCCCCCCATAATCCCCTAGTCTCATAGGGAGTGACACTATTAGGAGGCATGGCTTTGTTGGAGTGGATGTGGCCTTGTTGGGGGAAGTATGTCACTGTTGTGGTGGGCTTTGAGGTTTCATATACTCAGGATACTGCCCAGTGAGTCAGTCGACTTCCTGTTGCCTGCAAGATGTAGGAAACTTGGCTGTTTCTCCAGCATCATGTCTGCCTGCACACCACCATGCTCCCTGCCATGATGATAATTGACTAAACCTCTAAAGCTGTAAGTGAGCCCCCTCAATTAAATGTTTTCTTTATAAGAGTTGCCATGGTCATTGTGTCTCTTCAGAGTAATAAGAACCCAAACTAAGACAGTACCAAATAACATATCCATTGTTTGTTATTAGCTTTTTTATTAAGTGAGCTGTATAACACAGAAACTTTGCACATAACTATTTCCAGTGTACCATTCTGTGGCAGTAAACATGTTAATGTTGTTCTGCATCTATAGTTACCATCCATTGTCAGAACTTATCACCATCCTCCAAAACAACACTGCTTCTAATCGCCATTGACTCCTCAAGCCCCTTCCAGCCCTGGACACATAGAGCAGTCAGCTGGTCTAGGTTTACAGAACACAGACAGAGTCTTTTGCCACTGCCTTGCTTTAGCAGCTAAGCTGCCCCACTTTTCCTACATGTTGTAGAGTGTGTCAGATGTTCCTTCCTTTTAAAGACTGAATAATATTCTACTATATGGTATTATCCAATTTATTTTATTACTTGAAATTTCTTGTTGATTCTGTAATACACACTGATGATGAGACCAAAAAGCAAATGTTTCATGAAATACTGAGTTTTTACATCTCCAGAAAGTTGATGATGAGTGTGTGACTTGCATCCAATTGCTTAAGTCACCACCACAGGAGACTGCCCTGATGTAATTGACCACAGGAAGACAGAGGAGAACTTTTCTGAGAAGCACTGGACTATCCTTCAAAACTCAGCAGTTGTTTTGGGGGAAAATGCAAATTACTATGTGCAGCTGAAGGAACAAATTCCACCTCAGGACTATTTGCTTAGCTCAAACTGCTGTGCTAAATCAATTTCTTTTACTTAAAGTATTTTTCTCCCTTCCCTTTCCTTTCCTCCCTCTCCCCTTCCCTCAAAACCTTCTCATATGACCATCCTTACTATCTTTCAAATTCATAGGCTCTTTATTCCATGCTTATAGGTTATATGTATATGCATGTGTATGTATATATGTATGCACATACATTCCTAACCTGCTCAGTCTGTATAGTATTCATTATATGTGTGTTATTGAATAACCAATCAGTATGCTCTTCCTTGGAGAAGACTCTCTCTCCCACTCAGCATTCCTTACATGCCTGGTACTTCTTTGTATGAGATTTAGGTCTTGTGGGATTCTCTCCTATCCACTTTGGTGTGTCTTTTATTGTTGTCCTTGTTCAGTTCATGTTTAGGGAGTCACTTTGGTGAGACTCTATGGGTGTAGCTTCTTACATTAGTAGGAGACACAATTGCACAGTGAATTCCATTATCCTTTGTCTCTTACACACTTTCTACCTCATCTCCTGCAGTGTTCCCTGAGCCTTAGGTGTGGGAGTATTTTGTAGATATATCCATTGAGACCTGGCTCCACAACTCTGCACATTGATTGGTTGTGGTTTTCTGTAATAGTCTCTGTCTGTTGCAAAGAGAAGATGCCTTGATGAGAGTTAAGATGACACTGACTGCTGTGAAATAATCTACCACTCTCATTGGTTAATAAAAAAGCTGACAGGCTGGTAGCCAGGCAGGAAGTACAGGTGGGACAGCCAGACACAGAGGACTCTGGGAGGAAGAAGGGCAGAATCAGAAGAGACACAAGAGCTGCAGAATGAGCAGGACATGCTGGAGGACAGATAAAGCCATGAGCCATGTGGCAGAATGTAGATTAATAGAAATGGGTTAATTTAAGTTGTAAGAACTAGTTAGTAATAGTCTAAGCTATTGGCTGAGCATCTGTAGTTAATATTCAGTCTCTGTGTCATAATTTGGGAAGCAGCTACCGGTTATTTGGGAGCAGGCAATCAGGACAGGAAAACTCCACATACAGTTCCCTGTGGGTATAAGGACAAATGTTTATAGATTATTGTTAGGGATTATGCTGGCTTGGTAAATGTGTAGTTGTAGATGCTCCTTCAATAACCATGGCTTCACTAGCACTGAGTAGTTAACTAGTTTTCTAGTGCATAGTATCCCTCTTGTTGAGCTGATCTTAAGTTCAACTAGAGAGCTGTTGGTTACTGCCAAGATATGTGTGCCACACTAGTACACCCTTAGGATTATCATGCCATGCCATGCCATTGATGTGGTTCATAGGTGTCATAGCTGGGTGGGATGATTGGTTGTTTCCTTCTTTTGGAAGCTTGCGTGGTGCCTTCTGGTACCATGAAAGCTGGTCCTCAGAGATAAGGCACTCATGTCAGTTCTGGCTCAGGGTACGCTTTATGAAGTACATGGTGTCTTCTGCAATAGGGACTTAATTTCCAACTCTGGGGGCTCAACAAAGGGCAATAGCAATACACTGTGTGTTTTTGAATCTCTTGTGCAGCTCTTGACAACAGCTCAAAAGAGATTCTCATGTCTGGTGTTAGGGTTTTTGTTAGGTGGTCTTGGCTCTTGGAGATAGCCTTGTCAACCCAAATGAGAAATTTTCATTTAAACTATATTTATACACAGAATTATGTGTCTTATAGATTTTTGAGATAGTTATTAGCATGATTCCATATGATGTTTTAGACATTGTTGTTATTGTGTCCATTCTTTTGTATTTAACACCCTCCCTCTTCCTAAAGAGCCTTTCTTTTCCATTTCCCCATAAGATCAACTGTATCTTGATATCCCCCTCTATTGCTCCCCGACTCCCTTCATTACAGTGGTCCCATTTTACATTCCTAGCTTCTGCAGTTACTTCAGGCTATGTGCTCACATCTGAAGATTTGGAGCTAGAAGCCTCCGATAAGAAAGCATGCAATGGTTTTTTTTTGGGGGGGGGGTCTGGGTTACCTCACTAAATATGATCTTCCCTAGTTCCATCTATTTACCTGCAAAGTCCATGATTTCATTTTTAAAAAGCTGAATACTATTCAGCTTTTTATGTATATACACCACATTTTCATTATTCATTTGCAGGTTGAAGAACATTCAGGTTGTTTCCATTTTCTAGCTATTGTGAATAGACTAGCAACAAACACAGCTGAACTGTGGAGTAGGGTGTTAAGTTCTTTAGGCATATGCCAAGGAGTGGCTTACTTTTCACTTTTTGAGAATTCTTCACACCGAGTTTCATGGTGACGCCATCAGTTTGTAACTGCACCAACAGTGAAGGAGGAATCTCTTTCCTCACATCCCTTTCAGCATTTGCTGTCTGCTATTTTGCTGATCTTTGCCATTCTGACTGGGATAAGAAGAAATACCCAAGTTGTTTTGGTAAGTATTTCCCCAGTTGCTAGGGATGATGAAAACTTTTTGAGATATTTCTTAGCCATTTTCCCTTCTTTTGAGAACTCTTTGCTTAGGTCCCAGGTTATTTGGATTTATTTGACTCTTTGATGTTTTTTTTAAACTCTTGTTTCTTTATGTATTTTGTATGTTAATCTTCTGTGAGACATATAGCTGGCAAAGATTCTCTGTTGTTGTTGTTGTTGTTGTTGTTGTTGTTTTCTTTCTTTCTGTATGCTGTGAATGTGTGTTGCCCCCATTGGCTAATAAATAAAACTGCATTGGCCTATGGCAGGACAGGATGGAGCCAGGAGGGAAAATCCAAGAGAGAAGAAAGGAGAGTAAGGGGAGAAGACACCAACCCACCAGCCAAGAAACAATATGTAATGAGACGCAGGTAAAGCCATGGAACACGTGGTGCTACATCGATTAATAGTAATGGGTTGAGTTAAGTTATACAAGCTAGCTAGGAAGAAGCCTGAGCCATAGGACATACAGTTTATAGTTAATATTAAGCCTCTGAGTGATTATTTTATAAGCAGCTGCAGGTCCGTGGGGCCGGGTTGGACTGGAGAAACTTCCAGCTACAATCTCCCCCATTTGTGGGCTTCCTCTTCATCAGGTTGATTGTTTCTGTAGCTCTGTGGAAATCTTCTAACCAAGTCCCACTTGTCAGTTGTTGGACTTGGTTCTTGGACAGATGAAGTCCTAGCCAGAAAGTCCTTTCCTATGTCACATAGGGTGCTGCCATGTTTTCTTCTAGCACTGTCAGTGTTTCAGATTTCACGTTGGGGTTGTTGACTTACTTGGAGTTAGTTCTGTGCAAGGTGAGAGATGCAGGTCTGGTTTCACTCTTCTGCATGTGGACACCCAGTTTTTCCAACAATGTTTGTTGAAGATGCTTTCTTTTTGTCTACCTTATATATGTTGCATCTTTGTCAAATTAGAGGCTGGAGTTGTGTGTACTCATGTGTGGGTCTTGGATTTTGTTCCATTGGTCTACCATGTCTGTTTTTGTGCCAGTCCCATGTCGTTCTTATTACTATGGCTCTGTAATATCTTAAGATCTGGACTTGCAATCTCTCTGGCATTGTTCTTTTTGTTCAGGATTGATTTAGCTATCTGGGGACTTTGTGGTTCCATATGAATTTTAGGACAGTTTTTTTTTTTTCTTTCTATTTCTATGAAGAATGAGATGGAGATTTTGGTTAGGATTGCATTGAATCTGTAATAGATTTTGGTAAAGTGGTCATTTTTCATAATATTAATTCTACCGATCTAATGAGCATGGGATATTGTGCTGGCTAGTTTTATGTCGACTTGACATAAGCTGGAGCTACCTGAAATGTGTTCCACGTTTTCAATATGTGGTTTTTCTGTGTTTAAATTTTTATGTGTTTTGCTTATTTGGTCTAGATGTTCAAGTTTTGAGCCCTTGCTTTCTCTTGTTGGCCTGATTTGTCCTGTTTGCGAGGCTTTCTTTCCTTCAGGTTTTCCAGTCGAGTTACTGGTTTTCCCATCACATTTTCTTTTCAGCTCGAGTCCTCCTCAGTGTTTCTATCTCCTTATTGAATTCTGTCCTCAAGCCCTCGAGTGTCTTCATCATTTCCATCAGCCTTATGTTTGTGTTTCCTTGGAAACACTCGGGTATTTATTCTTCTTAATTTCATTGAGCTGTTTGTGTCTTCTTTAAACTCATTGAACTTGTACATGAAGCATATGATTATTCTTTTAAATTCTATTTCCTGGGCTGCATCTAGGTAATTCTCATGGGAAAACATGTCTACAGAGCTGGTAGGCTTTGGAAAGAATATACTGGTTTGATCTTTCATACTGTTGGTATTTTTGTCATGAGATCTCAGCATGTGGACTTCTTTTGTTAGTTCTGAGTCTGTTACAGACAGAGAAGGCTTTGGCGGGGGAGAGGGTGTGTGGGTGATTTGGCCTAGAAGTTGGAAATGGCTTGGATAGAAAGAAGTTAGGTGGGCAGAGGGGGCTGGGTTCGTGTGCAGGGTGTGTTTCCTGTCCAAGTCTGGAGTATTGGGTAGATCTGGCTGGGTGGAAAGATTGGATAAGTTGAGGGAGAATTCTGTGGGTTGGGAGATAGGTAGGGAGTGTCCTGGACACAGTCTAAAGGTCATTTGTGGTATTGGTAAGGGAAGCCAGTTTAGGCCATGGCATTGTGGTTGGGCTCCAGGCTAGACCTGACATGTTGGGGAGAAGTTATACATGGAGGTGCCATGGAGACTTACTAGGCTAGACTCTGTAGGAAGCTGTGAGAAGTCTGGGTGGGTGGTGTGGTTGGAATTGTAGCAGAAGGGACCTGTTGATGGTTGCAGGTAGAGTGAGTCCTGGTTGACTTAAAAGTTGGCTGCAGTAAAGATGGGGATGATCAGGCTAGGCTAGGAAGAATGTGAAAGCAGGGCTTTGTCTCACTGGTTGTAAAGAGTGTGTGGATAGGGAGGTCAGGGAGAGTCACACATCAGACCCCGGTGGAGGACATGAGAGGTCTGGGTCTTCTCTTAAACTCTGCTTAGTTACAGAGTTTTCCTCTAAACATGAAGCCATCACTGTATCACACAACAACAAGCCTGCTTTAAACAGTAATGTTGACTTTCTTTCATGCCATACTCCCCCTCAACATTCTCTCTTAGAACTGCTGTCCTGTGAGAGGACAAAGAAACAGTCTGGGTCACATCATCTGAAGATGTCCTGGTTAGGTATTCTAGACCATGGTCCCTGCTAAGGTCTTAGCTGGCAGCCAGCATCATGGAAGTGACAAATCCTCAAATGATGGCAATTCCCAGCTTTCTTATCACCTAGTTGACAATGAGGGCCACCTACATCAGCTACCTTGTTCAGACTCATCTATGCTGGAGAAGGGCAAGCAAACTAAATGCATTCATTGTTTTAATTTTCTTATATTATTTGTTTCCGAATCATGAGAACTAGAACCGCATGGATCCACTGTAGAAAGAGAAACTTTACAGACTGTTGAACAATGTACATTTAGTACCAGCTTTACCAGGTAGAAATATGAGCAATACATTTAGGTAACTTTTGGACATAGCCCAGGTCTGACCTTTGCACCCCTGCAGGTAGACTGAATGCTATCCTGTTTCTTAGTTCTGAAAATGGAATCATCTCCTCATTCACCAAGTGCCTGGACCTATGTTTGACTAGCTTTTATGATCAATGATCTGTTTAAATTATGAGCCCTTGCATTTCCAACAATATAGGTAGTTATAACTGCCATGTCCTGTGTAGTGTGTGGAAAATGTATGCAAAATAATTATAGCCAGCAAATTAACTTTGTAATAATAAGAATCTTCAGCCTTATTTAAGAAACAGGAAATAAGGCTCAGAGAAGGTGGTATGTTACTCAAGATTACATAAACAGGAGTGAGCTGTGCTTTCTGGAGCCACACTGCATCCTACTTTGAACCCAGTCATCTGGATGGATATTGTGAACCTCTTCACAGGTACCCTTGATGGCATACCTTCCTGCTCTTTTGAATGCCTTAGCTGTCTGTCACTCACCCTGTCACCATTGCTGGACCGTCCTCTGGGCGTCTGCTTGCCCAGGTGCTGCTGCAGGTCCTCACTGCACCAGCTCTGATCTATCCCTACCTTCAGTTAAATGGGACTGAACACAAAGTCATCTCTTTGTAGGAAAATGAGCCCAGGCTCAGTCACCCACCATCCAAGAGCATGCAGCCTTGAAAGGTAAGTGAGTAGCTGTAGCCACAAACCATTGCAAAATCAGAAAGCAAAGAGCACTATATTTGTCTGATACATGGATCAAATAAATTTCCTTCTATCAAAGAAGAATTTGTAATATGGAAATAAGTGAACCCTTCTGAATATGGCTATATTAAAATAAAGAGCAAAACAATAAAAAATTGGAAAGCTCTAGAGAGCTGTTTTAAAAAAAATGGGTGGCCCAAAGCCAGTGGAGTGATATACTCAAGTTGCTGAAAGAAAAAGGCTGTCAGCCACAGATTCTACATCAAACAAAACTGTCCTTCAAAAACAAAGATGAAATAAAGATGTTCCCAGAGAAACAGAAACTGAGAGGATGTGATGCTTTAGAGACAGTGCCGAAGCGAGATAGTTTCTTCAACTGAGATGCCCCAGCAGATGGTGACTCATGTATAGGAAGAAATGAAAAGGAACAAACTGTAAAATATGTTATTAAAAACAAGGCAACGGAAGTTTATATGTTTTTATTTTTGCCCCTTAATTTTTCAAAAAGCATGTTTGTTAATGACAGCATATTATTGTATATAGCACATGAAATATATAACGTGTAACACGGTATATTATATGTGTTATATGAAATCTTACCTTTTCTATGATCATGTGAGATACAAAAGTAAACATGATCTATAATGCAGGATACATATAGCTACAATAATATCAATGTTGGAGAATAGAGTTACATTGGAATTGAGTTGCTGTATTCTTCTGAAGTTAAGTCAGTGTTGAACTGAAGTTAATTATGATAAAGTAAATATTCACCTTGTGATCCCTACAGAAGCTTGTGAGAAAATAACTTTAAATATATAACTAAAAACAATCAACAGAAGGACTAAAATTAAACCCTAAAACACATTTATTTATTTAAAACAAAAAAAGATAGTGAAAGGAACAGAGGAAAGACAGACATGAGTCATGGAAGCAATAGCATTTCAATAATAGTGTTAAGTATGAATTGAATGGAATGAAAACTCATTTTGAAAAAGGGGCTGTTGGTAGCAATACAGCATTGGGTTAACATGCCTTCATCTGCAGTCTCCTGTTGCCAAGAGTAAGGTTATTTAGGATTTGCTACTACTATAAACAAGAGCACAGTGAACATACTTGTACATAATTATTATTATTATTTTTTTGCTTTTAGGAAATTTCATAGGGTGTAATTGGATTGCGTCAGAACTCCACACTTGTGACGTGCTGATGGCCCCCTCATGTGAAGTGTGTAAGAACACTCATGAGCAGGCCTGCCAGCAATGCTGAGGCTGTCTAAGTGTGCAGGGATCAGCTGAGGTTCTTTAACCAGGTTATCTGTCTCATTGTTACTGAGATGAACATTTCCATCTTCGTTCTTCTCTTCCATGAAGACTGGTTACCATGACTGCTGAGCAGAATGTACGCACGTGCTCATTGTTTGCACGGACAGAAGTGACTAGACGTCAACATCTGCCAGTTTTCTCGTATAAAAACCACATCAGCTCACGAAATTAGCTCCATTTTGAAAGCCTTTTGAAAGAGGTGATAGCTAAGAGATGAATTTGAAGAAAGCTGTCCATAAGTGTCCTAAAATGTCCTTCAGGATTCAGCTCAGCTCTCAGGCCTGCAAGACTCCTTCAGAGATTCCCACAGCCCCCTGCTGCTTCTGTGGGCCCTGAGGCTCTGAGTTAGGAGGAACTGTCTGAGGCAGGACAGCCTGAGGTGGAAGGCTTAGCTGAGCTGGAAAGAATTGATTAGCCAGGGAAGAAGATTAAAAATAACATGATGCTAATGCTCCCATTAGCAGACTTGCTGTTCCACACAGAGCCAGAAATAGACTGAAACTCAGGTCAGATGAGGAGCGCCGAGTTCCCTCAAGGAAAGCAGTGGGAGAGAGGACTCCCTTCATGCTCAGGAGCTACAGCATCCTTCCCCTGCAGATCCTAAGCACGGACCCACATGCTCTCAGAAGTGCGCTAATGCTGAGTCAGACCTCAGGGAAAGGCGTCTAGGGTAGCAGGTAGCAGGAGCCTTGCAGCTCAAGCTCTGACCACAACCTCAGGACTAGCTCCCCATCCCCTGCTGCATCTAACCCATCTAACACTTCTACTATAGATAATCCAGGAAGGACATTTACCTAAATAAATAAATAAATAAATAAATAAAAACAAGTTAGATTTTGTCGATGAAAATTGAGCCGTTTTCATAAAAAAAAAAAAAAAAAAAAAAACCACAGGAGGTTTTTAAATGAACAGTAATGGAAAACCACTGGTTAAGGGCTTTTGATAAGCAGTGGTGATACGGAGCTAGAACACGCAGCTTGCCCTGTCCTTGACTGATAACTAAGTCTGTTCCTGCTGCTATAACAAATTACCTTAGTCTGGATAATTTAGGAACAAGAGTTTATTCTCACAGTTCTAGAGGCTGGGAAGTCCAATAGGAAGGTGCTGGCAGATCTGGTGTCATGTTATAGTAGACCTCTTGCTGCACCTTTACACGGCACAGGAAGCAGGCAGCTCTCTGAACTTCTTCTCCCCACAATGTGTGTACATATTTTGGATATCAAACCCAGGGCTTCACACCTGCTAAGCAAGTAGTCTATCACTGAGCTCTAGGCAGCCAGAAATCTCTTGTAATGACATCAATGCCCACTGGAGAGGGCAGAAGCCTGTCACTGTCACAGTGAGGATTTGTATTTCACATAGACACCATCATTTGAATCAGAGCAAATGGCTCATCCCAGCTTCTAGCTCCCTTCAGATGCAGAGGGCCTATGTGTCTTTCCATGGGACTTGGAGGAGTCACAGTACCTGCTTTCTTCTTCTCCCAAGCTCCATGTTAGTGAAGATAGAGGCATGGGGACCAGGCACATGGACTTTCAAATGACAACAGCCAGCTCACATGTAAGGCCAGACTGTGCAGCTGAAGGGGCTGGCCCGGGCTTTCCACTGGCTCAAGTCCAGCCCTTGGGGTTGTCTTCCCTGGGGAAGGTTGCTGTGGGCATCCAGAGGCACTTTCCCAAGAGGGCTCGGGGTAATGAGGGATGGAAAGGAGCCGGAGTCTATACCAACAGTGTCTGTAACTATCTCTAGAAGACATACTCACCAAATCCACAGCTTTGCTGTGATGTCACCTGCCAGTCAGGGCTCCTCTGCTGTGAAGAGTGGAAGAAAAGAGTGTGGGAAGAGGCTGGAGGAGCTCCAGTAGTGTCTCCATACACACACACAGGAGTGGAGCATGCTCTCCTAAGCATGGGCTTGGTTTCCTTCTTCTGGCTCTTGCCATTTTTTTCCCCTTTTTGCATCCTCTCCCAGTGGCTGGCAGTAACTACATACAAAGATAAATTGGAAAAAAATAAGTTTGGTCTAGTCTGGACTGCGCCTGGGGAGTATATGGGTCTTGACTTGCCCTGGAGCCTGAGTCTGGAAGGCTTGAGGTCTGGCTTTGTTCTTGCAGTCAGGAAAGAGCCCTAGGCCTAAGACCAGAATTGGGCTGGGGATAGAAGCAGTTTGCGTGGAGTGCTTCACAAGGCTGTTTCCAAGGATGAGCAGACCGTCTTTATGAGGAGGAACAAAAGGAGGCATTCTTTGTCTGGCTTCAGTACCAGAAAAATTGCCTTTCTCCTGAGCAATTGGTTTGTCTCGTATGTGTGTGTGTGTGTGTGTATGTGTGTGTGTGTGTGTGTGTGTGTGCGCGCGCGCGCGCGCACACACACACTCTCCAGGGTGTGGTTAATTAAAAGCTGGCTTCTCGAATGCGTAGAGGCAGATGTGTGCCTGCTAGTGTGCAGTGTGTTGGAGTGCTCTCTCCCTGTTATTAGACTTTCCTTTTCCCACAAAGCTTTTACTTCTTTGTTCTTTTCGTGTCCTTGTTAGGGGCCGCATGCTCTTCTTAGAGCCAAGCAGGATATAAATATACAAATAAATATAGTACACACCTGGCCCACGGAGCCTGTGGCTCCACGTCATGCTCTACTACCTCTTGGCTTTTTGGTTCAATCAGAGCAGCAACAGAATCTGTTCTCGCACTGTGTTGGCGCCGGTCCCTTTAGTCAGGGCATCTTGTTGTCATTGGCTTCTCTTTCAATGCTTCGGCCTCTTTCCAAGCCTATCACTGCCTGACAGCCATCTCTTGTGCCCCACATTTATGATGCCCACCTCTGTCTCTCTCTGAGTTTGTTCTTCTGTGATCTGGGGTCTCCAAACCCTTTAAGCTTTAACTCATATTTATGGACACCATGTCTAGCCTGCCACCTGCCTTATACACTACTTTCAAACCCACGGATGTAATGTGGTATGCTATTTTGGGGGCATTTGGATCTGGGATGGTGGAGTTGCCTATCAACCCACCTATCTATGTACCTTCTCCCCCTTCACATACATTTTCAGGCATTCACTCAGCATCTGCCGTCATGGGGATGTTAAATGTGATCATGTCAGGAAATGCGTGCGTGCATAGGGTATGGCCTGGAAGCACTGATGATAGGACAGTGACTATCACTGCTGTGTGCTTGGTCTCACACACAAAGGTAGCCACCCTTCTTAGAACTCTCTCCTGGTGGGATAGACTAGTTTGTCTTTTTCCCATCTGTTCATCCATTGAACAGTTTTCATTTGCATCTTGTTTTCTAGAAATTGGCTTCCATTTTTCATTCATGGATGAATCCACATTTCTGTTCTCTCTCTTGATGTGGCTCATTTCTCTTTACATTTGAAAAGCAGTAACCACGGAGCCAAGGGAGTGGCTCCGTCAGTAAGGGTGCTTACCACCAAGAGTGATGCTCTGAGTTGGATCCCTACAAGGTGGAAGGAGAGAACTGATTTCCCCAGGTGTCCTCTGACCGCCACACATACATTAAATAAACAAACGAACAAAGAAATGTTGATATTTTTCTTTTTAAAAATGGATGGTAGCTTCATAACTTGCACAGTAGATGGACCAAACCAAATCCACAACAGGAAACCTGTGGTGATATTGTGTTCCCCAATATATTGTGCATCCTAATAAACTTGTCTGGGATCAGAGAACAGAACAGCCACTAGATAGACATAGAGGCCAGAAAATGGTGGCACACACACCTTCAATCCTAGCCTTCTGGAGGCAGAGATCCATCTAGATCTCTGTGAGTTCAAAGCCACACTGGAAACCACCAGGCATGGTGACACATGCCTTTAATTCCAGGAAGTGATGGCAGGATGCAGAAAGGTACCTAAGGCCTGAGGACCAGGAACTAAGTTTGTTAAGCTTTTAGCAGCAGGAGCAGAAACGAGAGTCTGGTTAAGCTTTTAGGCTTTTGAGCAGCAGTTCAGCTGAGATCCATTCAGATGAGGACACAGAGGCTTCCAGTCTGAGGAAATGAGATCAACTGAGGAACTGGCCAGGTGAGGTAGGCTGTGGCTGGTTCTGTCTCTCTGATCTTTCAGCATTCACCCCAATAACTGGCATCAGTTTGATTTTATTAATAAAACCCTTTAAGATTCCTGCTGCAGAAACCTCAGCTAAGCTCCAGATACTTTAGTGCCAGCTGCTGTATCAGCAAGCCTCTGTGCACTCTTATGCCCCTAAGTCCACAGCCCATCACACTAGCTATCTCCTTTAGAAATCCCACCCCCCTTCCTCCCAGCATGCTCCCTAAGTGCCCCTCGGCACTCAGCTCCCCCTTGCTCTGCCAGTTATGGCCCAGAGCTGGTGGTTTCTGGAAAGGGGAACGCCATATTTACATCTTGGTGGAGAGAGGGCTGTGTATGCACAGCAGGCAGATATGCCTGTCTGTTTCACCACGTGAGTCTGGAATCTCTGCCAACGTTTTCAGCTGACAGGGTAGCATGATAGACGGATGAAAACCTCCACACATGTCCAGTGATGGTGCCTCCCAGGCAAGATGAGCGGAATGAATTCTCTGGTGGCAGCAGGTAGAACAGAACTTCAAAGAGGCAGCGTGAGATATCCCCACACAAACCCAACTTTGCTCCTCTTTTTTTTTTTTTTGAGGGGGGCAGAGGTTTGCCTCTTACCACTCTCTGTACTCAGCCTTGTGCTAGATGCTAGCAAACTAGAGAATCCTTAGCAGAGGCCAAGGATATAGTGACAGCTGCCTGGGCAGTGGCATTTTCCAGGAAGTGGCTGTCATTTTTTTATACAATGAGGAGCACAAGGCAGGAGAATGTGGAGGCAGTCTGCTTCGAGTTCACTTGTCAGGGTCACAAATGAGCTTGTGCTGGTGTCAGTGATTATGCTGGGTGTGGGAGCTCTCAGCAGGTCTGCGTGCCCTCAGTTTGGTGACATGCTTTGAATGCCTGATATGAAAGGAGCAGCTGTTTAACGGGACACTCAGGCTAGTCGTCACCAGGCAACTCAAGGAGGGTGAATCCCATCGACACGAATCTTCCTTACAGCCCGATAGATCGAGGAAGACTCCTGCCCCTTCTGTGAGGGCCATGCTGAGGGCTGGAGCTCACTCACTGACAAATGAGGAGAGTTAGCTGCTCTTCACCATCCTGCTGCAGGAGCCCAAGGCTGTACCTGTAAGGCCCAGTGATCAGGCAGAAAGCAGAGTGGTTTCTATAGAGTTATGGATGTAGCTGTAAACAGGGCCCGTATTCAGCTGCTAGGCAATGAGTGGCAGGGCACTTGTCTCGGTGCCTCTGTACTGGTTAGGAAGTTGTTACTTCCCTGCTCTTTCAGTATCCCCTATCTTGGCTACCCAGCACCTCCTGGAACTCTGGGCACTGGACAACGAAGTCAACCTGGACAACAAAGTAGTCTACTGAGATGGTGTGATAAGCACCGTCTTACTGGTTCTTGTCTGTGAAGACTACCACCAGGATTTTGAATATTTTTTGACTCAATGGGAGACAATAAGGATTGAAACTTAAATAACAGAGCCCTAGATAATGGTCAGATGTAGAGAGACACCTTCCACATTGGTGAGTCGCTCTTCAGAATGCAACTTTGTTCAGGAATGAAGAAAATCCATAAGAACTTCTCAGGGCTTCAGGATGAAGGCCAACACAATGTGGGTTTCAAGGGGTAAAAAGGCCCCTGTGTGGTCATCAAGCAGTGGAAGGATAGTAGCCAGAATCTTCTATGGTGACCATCAGTTGGAACAGTGGAAGAAGGAAGACAAGGCTATCCCATGAGCAGCAAGATCTACAGTGAGGCACAGGCAGGCAGAGTGCCCACCCCAGTGGGTTATGAGGGCTCCTACTCTGTCCCAGTCTTCCCCATTCAAACTCCAGCTACAGCAGCCCTGCCATTCCCAAACACAGTGAATCTCTCTCTTCAGGGTCTTGCCTGGACCTTTCCCCCTAAATATGTACTTTACTCCCTCTCTCTTGTCTCATGTCTCAGGTGTGACCTCTTCTGGGACCCATTCTCATATTGTCCCATGCATGCATGCCTAACTAGCATGCCTCCTTTTCCTGCTTCATTTATGTTCTTAGCCCTTGTTATCATACTATGAGACATGTGCTCATTTTTTTGTGTGTTATCTCTCTATTTTCATTATTATAATATAAGCTCCATGAAATCAGGGAGGTGTTGGTCTGTTTTGTTTACTGCTGCATTTTTGATATCTAGAAGAGCACACAGTAGGCACTTATACATGTTGATTTAGAAGAGCACACAGTAGGCACTTACACATGTTGATTGAGAAGAGCGCACAGTAGGCACTTACACATGTTGATTTAGAAGAGCACACAGTAGGCACTTACACATGTTGATTGAGAAGAGCGCACAGTAGGCACTCACACATGTTGATTTAGAAGAGCGCACAGTAGGCACTCACATGTTGATTGAAAAAGCAACACAGTAGGCCACTTACACACGTTGACTGAGAAGAGCACACAGTAGGCACTTACACATGTTGACTGAGAAGAGCACACAGTAGGCACTCACACATGTTGATTGAGAAGAGCACACAGTAGGCACTCACACATGTTGACTGAGAAGAGCGCACAGTAGGCACTCACACATGTTGATTGAGAAGGGTGCACAGTAGGCACTCACACATGTCTGCTGATTGAAGGATGAAAGAACAAATGGCTGCCTCTCTTAAGACGCGCACCGCTCTTTTCTGGTAAGGATGCGGGCTTGGGCGGGTTGACAGGGGAGGAGGGTGAGCGGAGATGGCAGCGGTTTCCAGGGGTGTCGGGGCTCCCTCCTCTGCTGTGGCTTGTAATCCTAAGTGAAGTTCACACAGCCTCGTGGCCAGGACCGCTGGTGCAGGGTAGAGCAGCCATTTGGGGCTCAGCCTCGTCCAGTGGCCTTTGTCAGTGCGTGGGATCGCTTAAGGGGCTCTGGGGCTGCTCATCTTAGTGTCTCATCTTCCGTCTTGGCCCAGCAGCCTTGGCTTCAGTACCACTGAGGCGTATGCCTTGGGTTAGAGTGTAGGGGAATGACATGAAACACATTAAAGCAGTAATGGAATATTACAAAGCAAAGCCATGTGAAGTCCCGTGTGGGTACAGTAACAGCTTTTAAAGGAAAACAGTGCCACCATTACTGGCTTTTCCTTTTGCCTCAAGTACAACATGGCTCGCCATGGCACTGTTGCTGCTTATGCAGTAAAGTGGCGGCTTGTACGGCTCCCGGGCACCGAGGACAAGGGCCTGTGTGGGATGCTCCAGGTAAAGGGAGAAAGCAGTTAAATTGAGTTGTGTCTGGAAGGAGGCACATCTGGACTGCATCTTGGGGTTGGAGCACCTGAAGGCCAGTGGACAGGAGAAAGAAACGGAAAACAATAGTGACCTGGGAAACTATTCATTCGTGCCTTTGAGCTCACTGCTAAATATACCAAAACAACCGCTCCAGTTCAACCCAGGGGAGGTTTTTTGTTTCTGTACTAGCCTATTAAAAGATTTCCAGAATAATACTCCAATTAAAAAAAAATAAAAAAAAAAAAAAAAAAAACCACAGGAGGTTTTTTATGAACAGTAAGGAAAACCACTGGTTAAGGGCTTTTGATAAGCAGTGGTGATACGGAGCTAGAACACGCAGCTTGCCCTGTCCTTGACTGATAACTAAGTCTGTTCCTGCTGCTATAACAAATTACCTAGTCTGGATATTTAGGAACAAGAGTTTATTCTCACAGTTTCTAGAGGCTGGGAAGTCAATAGGAAGGTGCTGGCAGATCTGGTGTCATGTTATAGTAGACCTCTTGCTGCACCTTTACACGGCACAGGAAGCAGGCAGTCTCTCTGAACTTCTTCTCCCACAATGTGTGTACATATTTTGGATATCAAACCCAGGCTTTCACACCTGCTAAAGCAAGTAGTCTATCACTGACCTAGGCAGCCAGAAATCTCGTGTAATGACATCAATGCCCACTGGAGAGGGCAGAAGCCTGTCACTGTCACAGTGAGGATTTGTATTCACATAGACACCATCATTTGAATCAGAGCAAATGGCTCATCCCAGCTTCTAGCTCCCTTCAGATGCAGAGGGCCTATGTGTCTTTCCATGGGCATTGGAGGAGTCACAGTACCTGCTTTCTTCTTCTCCCAAGCTCCATGTTAGTGAAGATAGAGGCATGGGACCAGGCACATGGACTTTCAAATGACAACAGCCAGCTCACATGTAAGGCAGACTGTGCAGCTGAAGGGGCTGGCCCGGGCTTTCCACTGGCTCAAGTCCAGCCTTGGGGTTGTCTTCCCTGGGGAAGGTTGCTGTGGGCATCCAGAGGCACTTTCCAAGAGGGCTCGGGGTAATGAGGGATGGAAAGGAGCCGGAGTCTATACCAACAGTGTCTGTAACTATCTCTAGAAGACATACTTCACCAAATCCACAGCTTTGCTGTGATGTCACCTGCCAGTCAGGGCTCCTCTGCCTGTGAAAGAGTGGAAGAAAAGATGTGGGAAGAGGCTGGAGGAGCTCCAGTAGTGTCTCCATACACACACACAGGAGGGAGCATGCTCTCCTAAGCATGGGCTTGGTTTCCTTCTTCTGGCTCTTTGCCATTTTTTTTTCCCCTTTTTGGCATCCTCTCCCAGTGGCTGGCAGTAAAACTACATACAAAGATAAATTGGGAAAAAAATAAGTTTGGTCTATCTGGACTGCGCCTGGGGAGTATATGAGGTCTTGACTTGCCCTGAGCCTGAGTCTGAAGGCTTGAGGTCTGGCTTTGTTCTTGCAGTCAGGAAAGAGCCCTAGGCCTTAAGACCAGAATTGGGCTGGGGATAGAAGCAGTTTGCGTGGAGTTGCTTCACAAGGCTGTTTTTCAAGGATGAGCAGACCGTCTTTATGAGGAGGAAACAAAAAGGAGGCATTCTTTGTCTGGCTTCAGTACCAGAAAAATTGCCTTTCTCTGAGCAATTGGTTTGTCTCGTATGGTGTGTGTGTGTGTGTGTGGTGTGTGTGGTGTGTGTGTGCGCGCGCGCGCGCGCAGACACACCACTCTCCAGGGTGTGTGTTAATTAAAAGCTGGCTTCTCGAATGTGTAGAGGCAGATGTGTGCCTGCTATGTAGTGTGCAGTTGTGTTGGAGTGCTCTCTCCTGTTATTAGACTTTCCTTTTCCCACAAAGCTTTTACTTCTTTGTTCTTTTCGTGTCCTTGTTAGGGGCCGCATGCTCTTCTTAGAGCCAAGCAGGATATAAATATACAAATAATTATAGTACACACCTGGCCCACGGGCTGTGGCTTCACGTCATGCTCTATACCTCTTGGCTTTTTGGTTCAATCAGAGCAGCAACAGAATCTGTTGTTCTCGCACGTGTTTGGCGCCGGTCCCTTTAGTCAGGGCATCTTGTTGTCATTGGCTTCTCTTTCAATGCTTCGGCCTCTTTCCAAGCCTATCACTGCCTGACAGCCATCTCTTGTGCCCCACATTTATGATGCCCACCTCTGTCTCTCTCTGAGTTTGTTCTTCTGTGATCTGGGGTCTCCAACCCTTTAAGCTTTAACTCATATTTATGGACACCATGTCTAGCCTGCCACCTGCCTTATACACTACTTTTTCCAAACCCACGGATGTAATGTGGTATGCTATTTTGGGGGCATTTGGATCTGGGATGGTGAGTTGCCTATCAACCCACCTCTATGTACCTTCTCCCCCTTCACATACATTTTCAGGCATTCACTCAGGCATCTGCCGTCCTGGGGATGTTAAATGTGATCATGTCAGGAAATGCGTGCGTGCATAGGTATGGCCTGGAAGCACTGATGATAGGACAGTGACTATCACTGCTGTGTGCTTGGTCTCACACACAAAGGTAGCCACCCTTCTTAGAACTCTCTCCTGGTGGGATAGACAGTTTTGTCTTTTTTCCCATCTGTCATCCATTGAACAGTTTTCATTTTGGCATCTTGTTTTCTAGAAATTGGCTTCCATTTTTCATTCATGGATGAATCCACATTTCTGTTCTCTCTCTTGATGTGGCTCATTTCTTCTTACATTTGAAAAGCAGTAACCACGGAGGCAAGGATGTGGCTCCGTCAGTAAGGGTGCTTTACCACCAAGAGTTGATGCTCTGAGTGGATCCCTTACAAGGTGGAAGGAGGAGAAACTGATCCCCAGGTGTTCCTCTGACCGCCACACATACATTAAATAAACAAACGAACAAAGAATTGTGATATTTTTCTTTTTTAAAAATGGATGGTAGCTTTCATAACTGACAGTAGATGGACCAAACCAAATCCACCAACAGGAAACCTGTGGTGATATTGTGTTCCCCAATATATTGTGCATCCTAATAAACTTGTCTGGGATCAGAGAACAGAAACAGCCACATAGATAGACATAGAGGCCCAGAAAATGTGGTGGCACACACACTTCAATTCTAGGCCTTCTGGAGGCAAGAGATCCATCTAGGATCTCTGGTGAGTTCAAAGTCCACAACTGGAAACCACCACAGCATGGTGACACTGCCTTTAATTCCAGGAAGTGATGGCAGGATTGCAGAAAGGTACCTAAGGCCTGAGGACCAGGAACTAAGTTTGTTTAAGCTTTAGCAGCAGGAGCAGAAACGAGATCTGGTAAGCTTTTAAGGCTTTGAGCAGCAGTTCAGCTGAGATCCATTCAGATGAGCGACACAGAGGCTTCCAGTCTGAGGAAATGAGATCAACTGAGGAACTGGCCAGGTGAGTGGCTGTGGCTGGTTCTGTCTTCTCTGATCTTTCAGCATTCACCCCAATAACTGGCATCTAGTTTGATTTTATTAATTTAAACCCTTTAGAGTTCCTGCTTGCAGAAACCTCAGCTAAAGCTCCAGATTACTTTAGTGCCAGCTGCTGTATTCAAGCAAGCCTCTCGTGCACTCTTATGCCCCTAAGTCCACAGGCCATTCACACTAGCTATCTCCTTTAGAAATCCCACCCCCCTTTCTCCCAGCATGCTCCCTAAGTGCCCCTCGGCACTCAGCTCCCCCTTGCTCTGCCAGTTATGGCCCAGAGCTGGTGGTTTCTGGAAAGGGGAACGCCATATTTACATCTTGGTGGAGAGAGGGCTGTGTATGCACAGCAGGCAGATATGCCTGTCTGTTTCACCACTGTGAGTCTGGGAATTCTCTGCCAACGTTTTCAGCTGACAGGGTAGCATGATAGACGGATGAAAACCTCCACACATGTCCAGTGATGGTGCCTCCCAGGCCAAGATGAGCGGAAATGGAATTCTCTGGTGGCAGCAGGTAGAACAAGACTTCAAAGAGCAGCGTGAGATATCCCCACACAAACCCAACTTTGCTTCCTCTTTTTTTTTTTTTTGAGGGGGGCAGAGGTTTGCCTCTTACCACTCTCTGTTACTCAGCCTTGTGCTAGATGCTAGCAAACTAGAGAATCCTTAGCAAGAGGCCAAGGATATAGTGACAGACTGCCTGGGCAGTGCATTTTTCCAGGAAGTGGCTGTCATTTTTTTATACAATAGAGGAGCCAAGGCAGGAGAATGGGGAGCAGTCTGCTTTCGAGTTTCACTTGTCAGGTCTACAAATGAGCTTGTGCTGGTGTCAGTGATTATGCTGGTGTGTGGAGCTCTCAGCAGGTCTTGCGTTGCCCCTCAGTTTGGTACATCTTTGAATGCCCGAATATGAAAGGAGCAGCTGGTTACGGGACAACTCAGGCTAGTCGTCACCAGGCAACTCAAGGAGGGTGAATCCCATCGCTGGAGCCACACTGCATCCTACTTTGAACCCAGTCATCTGGATGGATATTGTGAACCTCTTCACAGGTACCCTTGATGGCATACTTCCTGCTCTTTTGAATGCCTTAGCTGTCTGTCACTCACTCTGTTACCATTGCTGGACCGTCCTCTGGGCGTCTGCTTGCCCAGGTGCTGCTGCAGGTCCTCACTGCACCAGCTCTGATCTATCCCTACCTTCAGTTAAATGGGACTGAACACAAAGTCATCTCTTTGTAGGAAAATGAGCCCAGGCTCAGTCACCCACCATCCAAGAGCATGCAGCCTTGAAAGGTAAGTGAGTAGCTGTAGCCACAAACCATTGCAAAATCAGAAAGCAAAGAGCACTATGTTTGTCTGATACATGGATCAAATAAATTTCCTTCTATCAAAGAAGAATTTGTAATATGGAAATAAGTGAACCCTTCTGAATATGGCTATATTAAAATAAAGAGCAAAACAATAAAAAATTGGAAAGCTCTAGAGAGCTGTTTTAAAAAAATGGGTGGCCCAAAGCCAGTGGAGTGATATACTCAAGTTGCTGAAAGAAAAAGGCTGTCAGCCACAGATTCTACATCAAACAAAACTGTCCTTCAAAAACAAAGATGAAATAAAGATGTTCCCAGAGAAACAGAAACTGAGAGGATGTGATGCTTTAGAGACAGTGCCGAAGCGAGATAGCTTCTTCAACTGAGATGCCCCAGCAGATGGTGACTCATGTATAGGAAGAAATGAAAAGGACAAACTGTAAAATATGTTATTAAAAAAAGGCAACGGAAGTTTATATGTTTTTATTTTTGCCCCTTAATTTTTCAAAAAGCATGTTTGTTAATGACAGCATATTATTGTATATAGCACATGAAATATATAACGTGTAACACGGTATATTATATGTGTTATATGAAATCTTACCTTTTCTATGATCATGTGAGATACAAAAGTAAACATGATCTATAATGCAGGATACATATAGCTACAATAATATCAATGTTGGAGAATAGAGTTACATTGGAATTGAGTTGCTGTATTCTTCTGAAGTTAAGTCAGTGTTGAACTGAAGTTAATTATGATAAAGTAAATATTCACCTTGTGATCCCTACAGAAGCTTGTGAGAAAATAACTTTAAATATATAACTAAAAACAATCAACAGAAGGACTAAAATTAAACCCTAAAACACATTTATTTATTTAAAACAAAAAAAGATAGTGAAAGGAACAGAGGAAAGACAGACATGAGTCATGGAAGCAATAGCATTTCAATAATAGTGTTAAGTATGAATTGAATGAAAACTCATTTTGAAAAAGGGGCTGTTGGTAGCAATACAGCATTGGGTTAACATGCCTTCATCTGCAGTCTCCTGTTGCCAAGAGTAAGGTTATTTAGGATTTGCTACTACTATAAACAAGAGCACAGTGAACATACTTGTACATAATTATTATTATTTTTTTTTGCTTTTAGGAAATTTCATAGGGTGTAATTGGATTGCGTCAGAACTCCACACTTGTGACGTGCTGATGGCCCCCTCATGTGAAGTGTGTAAGAACACTCATGAGCAGGCCTGCCAGCAATGCTGAGGCTGTCTAAGTGTGCAGGGATCAGCTGAGGTTCTTTAACCAGGTTATCTGTCTCATTGTTACTGAGATGAACATTTCCATCTTCGTTCTTCTCTTCCATGAAGACTGGTTACCATGACTGCTGAGCAGAATGTACGCACGTGCTCATTGTTTGCACGGACAGAAGTGACTAGACGTCAACATCTGCCAGTTTTCTCGTATAAAAACCACATCAGCTCACGAAATTAGCTCCATTTTGAAAGCCTTTTGAAAGAGGTGATAGCTAAGAGATGAAATTTGAAGAAAGCTGTCCATAAGTGTCCTAAAATGTCCTTCAGGATTCAGCTCAGCTCTCAGGCCTGCAAGACTCCTTCAGAGATTCCCACAGCCCCCTGCTGCTTCTGTGGGCCCTGAGGCTCTGAGTTAGGAGGAACTGTCTGAGGCAGGACAGCCTGAGGTGGAAGGCTTAGCTGAGCTGGAAAGAATTGATTAGCCAGGGAAGAAGATTAAAAAATAACATGATGCTAATGCTCCCATTAGCAGACTTGCTGTTCCACACAGAGCCAGAAATAGACTGAAACTCAGGTCAGATGAGGAGCGCCGAGTTCCCTCAAGGAAAGCAGTGGGAGAGAGGACTCCCTTCATGCTCAGGAGCTACAGCATCCTTCCCCTGCAGATCCTAAGCACGGGCCCACATGCTCTCAGAAGTGCGCTAATGCTGAGTCAGACCTCAGGGAAAGGCGTCTAGGGTAGCAGGTAGCAGGAGCCTTGCAGCTCAAGCTCTGACCACAACCTCAGGACTAGCTCCCCATCCCCTGCTGCATCTAACCCATCTAACACTTCTACTATAGATAATCCAGGAAGGACATTTACCTAAATAAATAAATAAATAAATAAAAACAAGTTAGATTTTGTCGATGAAAATTGAGCCGTTTTCATTAAAAAAAAAAAAAAAAAAAAAAAAAAAAAACCACAGGAGGTTTTTAAATGAACAGTAATGGAAAACCACTGGTTAAGGGCTTTTGATAAGCAGTGGTGATACGGAGCTAGAACACGCAGCTTGCCCTGTCCTTGACTGATAACTAAGTCTGTTCCTGCTGCTATAACAAATTACCTTAGTCTGGATAATTTAGGAACAAGAGTTTATTCTCACAGTTCTAGAGGCTGGGAAGTCCAATAGGAAGGTGCTGGCAGATCTGGTGTCATGTTATAGTAGACCTCTTGCTGCACCTTTACACGGCACAGGAAGCAGGCAGCTCTCTGAACTTCTTCTCCCCACAATGTGTGTACATATTTTGGATATCAAACCCAGGGCTTCACACCTGCTAAGCAAGTAGTCTATCACTGAGCTCTAGGCAGCCAGAAATCTCTTGTAATGACATCAATGCCCACTGGAGAGGGCAGAAGCCTGTCACTGTCACAGTGAGGATTTGTATTTCACATAGACACCATCATTTGAATCAGAGCAAATGGCTCATCCCAGCTTCTAGCTCCCTTCAGATGCAGAGGGCCTATGTGTCTTTCCATGGGACTTGGAGGAGTCACAGTACCTGCTTTCTTCTTCTCCCAAGCTCCATGTTAGTGAAGATAGAGGCATGGGGACCAGGCACATGGACTTTCAAATGACAACAGCCAGCTCACATGTAAGGCCAGACTGTGCAGCTGAAGGGGCTGGCCCGGGCTTTCCACTGGCTCAAGTCCAGCCCTTGGGGTTGTCTTCCCTGGGGAAGGTTGCTGTGGGCATCCAGAGGCACTTTCCCAAGAGGGCTCGGGGTAATGAGGGATGGAAAGGAGCCGGAGTCTATACCAACAGTGTCTGTAACTATCTCTAGAAGACATACTCACCAAATCCACAGCTTTGCTGTGATGTCACCTGCCAGTCAGGGCTCCTCTGCTGTGAAGAGTGGAAGAAAAGAGTGTGGGAAGAGGCTGGAGGAGCTCCAGTAGTGTCTCCATACACACACACAGGAGTGGAGCATGCTCTCCTAAGCATGGGCTTGGTTTCCTTCTTCTGGCTCTTGCCATTTTTTTCCCCTTTTTGCATCCTCTCCCAGTGGCTGGCAGTAACTACATACAAAGATAAATTGGAAAAAAATAAGTTTGGTCTAGTCTGGACTGCGCCTGGGGAGTATATGGGTCTTGACTTGCCCTGGAGCCTGAGTCTGGAAGGCTTGAGGTCTGGCTTTGTTCTTGCAGTCAGGAAAGAGCCCTAGGCCTAAGACCAGAATTGGGCTGGGGATAGAAGCAGTTTGCGTGGAGTGCTTCACAAGGCTGTTTCCAAGGATGAGCAGACCGTCTTTATGAGGAGGAACAAAAGGAGGCATTCTTTGTCTGGCTTCAGTACCAGAAAAATTGCCTTTCTCCTGAGCAATTGGTTTGTCTCGTGTGTGTGTGTGTGTGTGTGTGTGTGTGTGTGTGTGTGTGTGTGTGCGCGCGCGCGCGCGCAGACACACACTCTCCAGGGTGTGGTTAATTAAAAGCTGGCTTCTCGAATGTGTAGAGGCAGATGTGTGCCTGCTAGTGTGCAGTGTGTTGGAGTGCTCTCTCCCTGTTATTAGACTTTCCTTTTCCCACAAAGCTTTTACTTCTTTGTTCTTTTCGTGTCCTTGTTAGGGGCCGCATGCTCTTCTTAGAGCCAAGCAGGATATAAATATACAAATAAATATAGTACACACCTGGCCCACGGAGCCTGTGGCTCCACGTCATGCTCTACTACCTCTTGGCTTTTTGGTTCAATCAGAGCAGCAACAGAATCTGTTCTCGCACTGTGTTGGCGCCGGTCCCTTTAGTCAGGGCATCTTGTTGTCATTGGCTTCTCTTTCAATGCTTCGGCCTCTTTCCAAGCCTATCACTGCCTGACAGCCATCTCTTGTGCCCCACATTTATGATGCCCACCTCTGTCTCTCTCTGAGTTTGTTCTTCTGTGATCTGGGGTCTCCAAACCCTTTAAGCTTTAACTCATATTTATGGACACCATGTCTAGCCTGCCACCTGCCTTATACACTACTTTCAAACCCACGGATGTAATGTGGTATGCTATTTTGGGGGCATTTGGATCTGGGATGGTGGAGTTGCCTATCAACCCACCTATCTATGTACCTTCTCCCCCTTCACATACATTTTCAGGCATTCACTCAGCATCTGCCGTCATGGGGATGTTAAATGTGATCATGTCAGGAAATGCGTGCGTGCATAGGGTATGGCCTGGAAGCACTGATGATAGGACAGTGACTATCACTGCTGTGTGCTTGGTCTCACACACAAAGGTAGCCACCCTTCTTAGAACTCTCTCCTGGTGGGATAGACTAGTTTGTCTTTTTCCCATCTGTTCATCCATTGAACAGTTTTCATTTGCATCTTGTTTTCTAGAAATTGGCTTCCATTTTTCATTCATGGATGAATCCACATTTCTGTTCTCTCTCTTGATGTGGCTCATTTCTCTTTACATTTGAAAAGCAGTAACCACGGAGCCAAGGGAGTGGCTCCGTCAGTAAGGGTGCTTACCACCAAGAGTGATGCTCTGAGTTGGATCCCTACAAGGTGGAAGGAGAGAACTGATTTCCCCAGGTGTCCTCTGACCGCCACACATACATTAAATAAACAAACGAACAAAGAAATGTTGATATTTTTCTTTTTAAAAATGGATGGTAGCTTCATAACTTGCACAGTAGATGGACCAAACCAAATCCACAACAGGAAACCTGTGGTGATATTGTGTTCCCCAATATATTGTGCATCCTAATAAACTTGTCTGGGATCAGAGAACAGAACAGCCACTAGATAGACATAGAGGCCAGAAAATGGTGGCACACACACCTTCAATCCTAGCCTTCTGGAGGCAGAGATCCATCTAGATCTCTGTGAGTTCAAAGCCACACTGGAAACCACCAGGCATGGTGACACATGCCTTTAATTCCAGGAAGTGATGGCAGGATGCAGAAAGGTACCTAAGGCCTGAGGACCAGGAACTAAGTTTGTTAAGCTTTTAGCAGCAGGAGCAGAAACGAGAGTCTGGTTAAGCTTTTAGGCTTTTGAGCAGCAGTTCAGCTGAGATCCATTCAGATGAGGACACAGAGGCTTCCAGTCTGAGGAAATGAGATCAACTGAGGAACTGGCCAGGTGAGGTAGGCTGTGGCTGGTTCTGTCTCTCTGATCTTTCAGCATTCACCCCAATAACTGGCATCAGTTTGATTTTATTAATAAAACCCTTTAAGATTCCTGCTGCAGAAACCTCAGCTAAGCTCCAGATACTTTAGTGCCAGCTGCTGTATCAGCAAGCCTCTGTGCACTCTTATGCCCCTAAGTCCACAGCCCATCACACTAGCTATCTCCTTTAGAAATCCCACCCCCCTTCCTCCCAGCATGCTCCCTAAGTGCCCCTCGGCACTCAGCTCCCCCTTGCTCTGCCAGTTATGGCCCAGAGCTGGTGGTTTCTGGAAAGGGGAACGCCATATTTACATCTTGGTGGAGAGAGGGCTGTGTATGCACAGCAGGCAGATATGCCTGTCTGTTTCACCACTGTGAGTCTGGAATCTCTGCCAACGTTTTCAGCTGACAGGGTAGCATGATAGACGGATGAAAACCTCCACACATGTCCAGTGATGGTGCCTCCCAGGCAAGATGAGCGGAATGAATTCTCTGGTGGCAGCAGGTAGAACAGAACTTCAAAGAGGCAGCGTGAGATATCCCCACACAAACCCAACTTTGCTCCTCTTTTTTTTTTTTTGAGGGGGGCAGAGGTTTGCCTCTTACCACTCTCTGTACTCAGCCTTGTGCTAGATGCTAGCAAACTAGAGAATCCTTAGCAGAGGCCAAGGATATAGTGACAGCTGCCTGGGCAGTGGCATTTTCCAGGAAGTGGCTGTCATTTTTTTATACAATGAGGAGCACAAGGCAGGAGAATGTGGAGGCAGTCTGCTTCGAGTTCACTTGTCAGGGTCACAAATGAGCTTGTGCTGGTGTCAGTGATTATGCTGGGTGTGGGAGCTCTCAGCAGGTCTGCGTGCCCTCAGTTTGGTGACATGCTTTGAATGCCTGATATGAAAGGAGCAGCTGTTTACGGGACACTCAGGCTAGTCGTCACCAGGCAACTCAAGGAGGGTGAATCCCATCGACACGAATCTTCCTTTACAGCCCGATAGATCGAGGAAGACTCCTGCCCCTTCTGTGAGGGCCATGCTGAGGGCTGGAGCTCACTCACTGACAAATGAGGAAGAGTTAGCTGCTCTTCACCATCCTGCTGCAGGAGCCCAAGGCTGTACCTGTAAGGCCCAGTGATCAGGCAGAAAGCAGAGTGGTTTCTATAGAGTTATGGATGTAGCTGTAAACAGGGCCCGTATTCAGCTGCTAGGCAATGAGTGGCAGGGCACTTGTTGTCTCGGTGCCTCTGTACTGGTTAGGAAGTTGTTACTTCCCTGCTCTTTCAGTATCCCCTATCTTGGCTACCCAGCACCTCCTGGAACTCTGGGCACTGGACAACGAAGTCAACCTGGACAACAAAGTAGTCTACTGAGATGGTGTGATAAGCACCGTCTTACTGGTTCTTGTCTGTGAAGACTACCACCAGGATTTTGAATATTTTTTGACTCAATGGGAGACAATAAGGATTGAAACTTAAATAACAGAGCCCTAGATAATGGTCAGATGTAGAGAGACACCTTCCACATTGGTGAGTCGCCTCTTCAGAATGCAACTTTGTTCAGGAATGAAGAAAATCCATAAGAACTTCTCAGGGCTTCAGGATGAAGGCCAACACAATGTGGGTTTCAAGGGGTAAAAAGGCCCCTGTGTGGTCATCAAGCAGTGGAAGGATAGTAGCCAGAATCTTCTATGGTGACCATCAGTTGGAACAGTGGAAGAAGGAAGACAAGGCTATCCCATGAGCAGCAAGATCTACAGTGAGGCACAGGCAGGCAGAGTGCCCACCCCAGTGGGTTATGAGGGCTCCTACTCTGTCCCAGTCTTCCCCATTCAAACTCCAGCTACAGCAGCCCTGCCATTCCCAAACACAGTGAATCTCTCTCTTCAGGGTCTTGCCTGGACCTTTCCCCCTAAATATGTACTTTACTCCCTCTCTCTTGTCTCATGTCTCAGGTGTGACCTCTTCTGGGACCCATTCTCATATTGTCCCATGCATGCATGCCTAACTAGCATGCCTCCTTTTCCTGCTTCATTTATGTTCTTAGCCCTTGTTATCATACTATGAGACATGTGCTCATTTTTTTGTGTGTTATCTCTCTATTTTCATTATTATAATATAAGCTCCATGAAATCAGGGAGGTGTTGGTCTGTTTTGTTTACTGCTGCATTTTTGATATCTAGAAGAGCACACAGTAGGCACTTACATGTTGATTTAGAAGAGCCAAGGCACTTACACATGTTGATTGAGAAGAGCGCACAGTAGGCACTTACACATGTTGATTTAGAAGAGCACACAGTAGGCACTTACACATGTTGATTGAGAAGAGCGCACAGTAGGCACTCACACATGTTGATTTAGAAGAGCGCACAGTAGGCACTCACACATGTTGATTGAAAAGAGCACACAGTAGGCACTTACACACGTTGACTGAGAAGACCACACAGTAGGCACTTACACATGTTGACTGAGAAGAGCACACAGTAGGCACTCACACATGTTGATTGAGAAGAGCACACAGTAGGCACTCACACATGTTGACTGAGAAGAGCGCACAGTAGGCACTCACACATGTTGATTGAGAAGGGTGCACAGTAGACACTCACACATGTCTGCTGATTGAAGGATGAAAGAACAAATGGCTGCCTCTCTTAAGACGCGCACCGCTCTTTTCTGGTAAGGATGCGGGCTTGGCGGGTTGACAGGGGAGGAGGGTGAGCGGAGATGGCAGCGGTTTCCAGGGGTGTCGGGGCTCCCTCCTCTGCTGTGCTTGTAATCCTAAGTGAAGTTCACACAGCCTCGTGGCCAGGACCGCTGTGCAGGGTAGAGCAGCCATTTGGGGGCTCAGCCTCGTCCAGTGGCCTTTGTCAGTGCGTGGGATCGCTTAAGGGGCTCTGGGGCTGCTCATCTTAGTGTCTCATCTTCCGTCTTGGCCCAGCAGCCTTGGCTTCAGTACCACTGAGGCGTATGCCTTGGGTTAGAGTGTAGGGGAATGACATGAAACACATTAAAGCAGTAATGGAATATTACAAAGCAAAGCCATGTGAAGTCCGTGTGGGTACAGTAACAGCTTTTAAAGGAAAACAGTGCCACCATTACTGGCTTTTCCTTTTGCCTCAAGTACAACATGGCTCGCCATGGCACTGTTGCTGCTTATGCAGTAAAGTGGCGGCTTGTACGGCTCCCGGGCACGAGGACAAGGGCCTGTGTGGGATGCTCCAGGTAAAGGGAGAAAGCAGTTAAATTGAGTTGTGTCTGGAAGGAGGCACATCTGGACTGCATCTTGGGGTTGGAGCACCTGAAGGCCAGTGGACAGGAGAAAGAAACGGAAAACAATAGTGACCTGGGAAACTATTCATTCGTGCCTTTGAGCTCACTGCTAAATATACCAAAACAACCGCTCCAGTTCAACCCAGGGGAGGTTTTTTGTTTCTGTACTAGCCTATTAAAAGATTTCCAGAATAATACTCCTTGGTTACAATATATTATATTTAAAAAGAAGACATAGATGGGCGGTGGTGACACACGCCTTTAACCCCCAGCACTCGGGAGGCAGAGCCAGGCGGATCTCTGTGAGTTTGAGGCCAGCCTGGTCTACAGAGGGAGATCCAGTGTAGCCAGGGCTACACAGAAAAACCCTGTCTTAAAAAAAAAAAAAAAGAAAGAAAGAAAGAAAGAAAGAAAGAAGACATAGGGAAGCCTCTCCAGAGTCGGTTCCATCCACCAAGCTAATCTGTGCTCAGACTTCGTTTCCCAGGCCTGGTTTTGTTTGGTGTGTCAGACTCCTCCTGGTTGCTGCTGCCTTTGCCTCAGATGCTCGTCCCCGGACTTTGTGTAGCTCCCATCTCTTTAACTTACTCCTGGATCTTCCTTCACTCTTGGCATAGTCGTCAGCCTTCCTTGGCCACCTTCCTTCCAGGTTCCACGCTTGTACGCCTGTGTGTCTTCTACTCTGCTCACTGATTTCCTCCTCCTTCAACCCACCACCAGTGTGGTGCTCACTGGTTTCATTTTCTTCCCAAGATGTGAATTGCACGGGGGCAGGGATTTTCATCTGTCTGGCACCCTTATCACAGAAAGCATCTGGAATGCTCGGTCTAAAGGGTTCAGAAGGAATCATGGAACAAAGAAGGGATAAATTGGGATGCGACAGCAGGGGGTCGGGGTGGGGGGGGGAAGAGGGATCAACAGCACTCAGGATTTTTCCCCAAAGGCCCACTATGTACACATACATGAAGGAGTTCAAATGAACTATCCTAGTGGGACAACAATGCCCCACTACACACCAGAGGCAAACAAATACAAAACCTACTTCCACTAATGGGTTACTTCTTTCAGATTTGTTGGCCAGTGAGGTACCAAGGACCCCCCAAATATGACAGGCTATCGCCAATGCTCTTGGTTACCCTCCAGAACATGACAAAAAGACCATATAGCTGCAGACGCCATGTACTTGAATCCAGAACATGGAAAAATCAAGCTGGCACTGACTGGAAGCTTCATCCCTATTGGCTAGCTTTCATAGCACTTGAAGATGATGTGCACACTACTACCCTGCTGTGAACCCTGTGAACTAAAATAATGACTTACCTGACAAGATCTGCCCACAAGTGCATTTTGTATGCATGTGTGGGGGTGCAGGCTACAATATATGTGTGGAGGTCAGAGAGCTACTTGCCAGGGGTGGGTCCTTGTATATGTGGGTTAGATCTGAGAGAATCAAACTCTGGTTGTCAGGTTTGGTTGCTAGTGGCTCTACCCACTGAACTATCTCACTGGCCCAAAATTGATTTGATTTATAGTCATGTATGTGCACATGCTGTGTGTATATATGTGTGTGTGTGTGTATGTGTGTATATAGATGTGCATGCCATGGCATATGTGTGGATGTGTGTGTGTGTGTGTGTGTGTGTGTGTGTGTGTGTGTGTGTGTGTAGATGTGCATGCCATGGCATGTGTATAGAGTTCATAGGGTAACTTTGTGAAATTATTTTTCTTCACCCTTTTATGTGGGTTCTGGGTACTGAACTTAGGTTTCTAGGCTTGTGTGGTGAGTGCCTTTAGCTATCTCTCTGGCCCAAGATAACTGATGGGGGCTGAGTTATTCTGCCAGGCAGCAGAAGAAAGATATATTTGTACAAGTTGATTTAGATCTTAACACTATTGGCATTCTAGAGCATATTTGTTCAACTTCTAGCATCCCTGCCCTCTGCCTCAGATGATATCACCAAATGTCTATAGACATAGCCAGACATCCGTTGGGGGTCAAAATGTGGCTGAGAGTCATCAGTCCATATATTTATACTAGGAAGGAGAGCTCCTCAATAATTGCTTTTATTCTGTCAGTTGACAGTAAGATAAAATAATCAAGTGGGAGTTTGAGGGGCAAGGAGTAAGAATTTTGAAGAAAGAGAAGACATTACTGGCCTCTGAGTCAGAAGCAGCAATGGTAAATCACAATGCTTACTTTTTTCCTGGTCCTGAAAAAACATGATGTATGAAAAGAAAAGTAGCTTGTTTGTCAGAGGGCTAAGAAAGGAGGCGTTTTCTATGAACAACTGTCAAGAGGTCAGATTTTCTGGTATCAGATTAAGAGTATAAAGATCTCAGTGAAAGCATTTGGGAGGAGAGGGATGTGGACAACTGGGCATCACTAAGACTGTGTTCAGCACAGTCTGAATTGCCCCGTGTAAGTTGCTGATAGGAACCAGTACAGAACAGGCATATGGGATAGCCTAGTCCTCAGAGTCCCAGGGAAGAGTAGCAAGCTGTCAGATTTGTGACTCTTGGAGAGAAGGAATCCCTCACCTGTCCCATTGTCATAGCAAATATGAATAGCTACTCTGCATTTTCAGTAAAAGACTTTGAGTATAGAGAAAGACCTTCCATGCTTGTGTATGATCTTCTCTTCAATCTTGTTGATGGATTCCTTTATTCATTTGAAAATATATAACAGTTTCTTTTAAAATTTTATTTATTTATTTGTTTATTCTTCTCAAATATATTACATTTCAATCATAGTTCCCCTCCTTCCTTCAGGCAGGTTTTTTTTGTTGGGACCACTGATTCCCCAATAAATGACATAGAGACTTATTAATTATAAATACTCAGCCAATAGCTTAGGCGTGTTACTAACTAGCTCTTACAAATTAAATTAACCCATATTTCTTATCTACAGTGTACACGTGGTTCAGTACTTTTTTTTTTTAACACCGCATGTTCATCTTCCTTTTCGCCAAGTCTCGTGGGGATGCCACCCTCCACCTTCCCAGCATTTTCTCTGCCTGGATCTCCTGTCTATCTTCTCCTGCCTAGCTATTGGCCGCTGTGGGATGTTCTGTATGTCAAATGTGTTGATCTGATTGGTTGAAATAAATAAAGTGCTGATTGGCCAGTAGCCAGGCAGGAAGATAGGGTACGCGGGACAAGGAGGAGGAGAATTCTGGAAAGTGACGGCTGGGGCAGGGAGACACTGCCAGCTGCTGCCATGACAAGAAAGACATAAGGTACTGGTAAGCCACGAGCCACGTGGCAAAGTATAGATTTATAGAAATGGGCTAAATATAAGAGTAAGAGCTAGACAATGGTAGGCCTGATCTAATGGCCAAGCAGTTTAAATAATATGAATGTCTGTGTGTTTATTTTACAAGTGGGTTGTTGGACTAACAGGGCTGGGTAGGGGCTGGAGAGAAGGTCTCCAACTACAATTGGCCAGTTAGTTCCTTATTAAACCAATGAGAGCAACATACTTTCACAGTGTACAAAAAGATTATTCCAAAGCACCCTCCTCTCTTCCTAGTTCCTCCCCCTACCTCCCCTCTCTCCCGGATCCACTCCTCCTCCATTTCCCTTTAGAAAAGAGCAGGCCTCCCAGAGATATCAACCAAACAGGGCATAAGTTACAATAAGACTAGGCACATCCCTCATATCAAGGCTGGACAAGGCAACCAGTAGGAGAAAAAGAGTCACAGAAGAGTCTGAGACAGCCCCCATCTCCCTGTTAGGAGTCCCACATGAACACTGAGCCACACAGCTGTAACACATATGCAGAGGACCTAGCTCAGACCCATGCAGGCTCCAGTGTTGTTGCTCCTGTCTCTGCGAGAACCTATGAGCCCTGCTCAATTGATTCTGTGAGCTGTATTCTTGTGGTGTTCTTGACCCCTCTGACTCCTACAATCCTTCCTCCCATCTACTTTGGGGTTCCCAGAGCTCCACCTAATAACATTTAACAGTTTTTATTTTTTTATTTTTTTTTTAGTTAAGTAAATTATGCCGCTTGTAAGTAAGTTTCATACTTTCCACATACCCAATGCTAGCTGAGGCTTCCTGTGTGGGATCCACTCCTGAGACCCTCTGCAGTGCCCAGTGGAGTCTCACTTCTAAGGAGCAGATATTTTATTCAGCATGCCTGGGGTGCTCTGCTGGTATGTGAGATGTTTGTTAACTGAGCAAACTTTCCTCCTAATAAAGGGGGAAAAGTCCAGCAAATTCAAGAAAATGTAGAAGCCATCAGCTGTCAGCTAGCTGAGAGTATATAGTTCTACAGATTGTTTCTAATCAGGCAGCCAAGATGGCCACTTGTCTGTATACAATTCCTCAGTACATCCCTTAAAGCTCAGATTATTTACGTGGGAAAGATTGTCATGTATCTGCAACTCCTGCCTTCTAGCCAGGCCCAATTCTCTTTCAAATCTTTGAGATTACTTCATTTTGTCCTAACTAAAAGTGAAATTAATATTATTTTTCTGTCAGCTCTCTTCCACTTGATAGTTTTATCCAAGGAAGAATGGTACATGTCAAAACAAGATAATGCCACCAAATTTTAGTTTTATGATTCTATCTTGTGAAAATTCATGTAAGGATATCCCAAAATATTTTGCTTCTGTATTTATCAACCTTGCTTTAAGCCCATAGCCACACAGGGAGCCAATAAATCAGAAACAGAAACTATCCTATTAGATTCTTTTTAGCAAAGACAAGTTACCCATCAACATATAAAATTTCTATTTTCTAAAAAGGGTAGGAATTAATACATTTCATTTACACATACAGTTGCATGTTGGGTACTATGAAAAATACAGAATTGAGGGCTAGAAAGATGGCTCTGTGGCCTGCTGTTGCAGAGGACCCAGGTTTGATTCCCAGCACACACGTGGTGGCGGTTTAACAACTGCTTGTACCTCCATTCCCAGGGAATCCGATGCCTTCTTTTTGCTTCTGCAGACGCTGCGTGCATGTGGTGCACAGACATCCATGCAGGCAAATCACCCATATACATAAATAAAAACAAGTCTTAAAACCAGAAAAGCACAGGATTCCTTTTGTTCTGTATTGCCAGTTATCAAACGTTCTGTGAGAGCCTGGATAGCATGGATATTAGGCTTTCACTGCAGCTCGGTCTGTAACAATTACTCAATGTTTTTGTTGTATTATAGAAGCAGTTTTAGGTGGTAATATAAGTGCATGGGTAGAGCTGTGACTCATTAATGCTTCATTTACAAAAATAGGTAGTGGGCTAGCTTGGGAATGTGGGCAGTGGATTCCCAATCTCTGCTAAACAGTAAAGATCCTCAGACAAGGTCAGAGAACAGATAAATGGCCAGTGATGCCAGAGACTGCACCCGGTGATGCAGAGACACATCTGGTCTGCTAGAGTGGAGGTCTGTGGGAGACAGTCCATATTTTGTCCCCGAGAAGGGCAGAATGAAAACCTAAGAGTAGGAAGGCAGGAGACAGGGGCAGGTTGCAGGGGTTGGATTCTCGTCTGATTTCCTTGATGCTATGGGAACCCTGCTGATAATTACAGCATCCCAGAACTATCCTCAGTCTTGCTCTTTCCCCAAGAGTGATGGGTGATGGTTAGCACAAAAGTGTGTTGTGTCTAGTCAGTGTTTCCCAAGGGAGTATCCCAAAGCAACCATCCCAGGAGAATTTGAGCGTGACAGATTCTTTTCATTTGTGATTGCCTGAGGGCCTGGGAGTAACCTGCTCATGGTCACTGCCAATCTTTCTGTCACCATGACAGAACCAGAGGAGTTTTTGCCTGTGTTCTTCAGCTCAAAAGAGAAAGGAGAGCACATATTAGCTTCTGACATGGAAAAGGTCTTAGGACACAGACGGGAGGTCGAGGCAAGGGAAGACATCCTCCAGAACTCGATGTTGTAACAGGACAAGGGCTACTTAAGTTCTTCACCTTTCTAAGCCTGGGTCCTTGGGTTATAAAGGCTGCCATGGGCTGAAACCATTTATGGGATGACTGAACTGGTCCTTATTGGATAACGATAAGGACTGCTTGGGATATCTGTTTTTCTCTCATGTTCCTCAGAACAGAGTGAGAAAGCAATCTGTGAGGTCAATTGTCATTTAGATATTCATTCTCAGGAGTTTGGAGATCCAGGTCAGTCCCTCGGCTAGCACTTGTTCCCACTCCATTTTGCCCATTAACAGCGCTCTCTGTCCTGGGGAACTACGTGATGCTGGTAATCCACACTGCCATTTGTATACTGTGGGAATGTTTAGCTTAGCTGCTTTTTTTTTTTTTTTTTTTTTTTTTAAATAATCAGGCCCAGGGAACACAACATTGATGATGAAATCAGACTATGTGCAAGGACTCCATGCTTTTGCCTACATCATGTCGATGTGTTTTCCCCTCTGAGCAGAGATTTCTTTCATCCTTCCTTTGAACCTGCCTGGTAGATACTGCAGAGCTGAGGATTTAGTTTAAGAAATCATTGCTAAGTCTGTCGCATGTGTGGTTAATAAACTCCCTCCCAGGCAGGCATAGTCCTGAGCTAGAGTGACTATCTGATGCAGTCAGTGTGGTGCTCCAAGGTCTGCTCAAAAGCCCTCAGAACTCCCTGCTCCTCTCTTGTCTCACATGAGAGAGACCAGGATGTAGGAACTTGACATATAGTTTTCACACTGCTCTGAAATTCGTATATGAAAGGGTTTGGGCAAAATATGAGCACATTTGTATTTGAGTGCCACGAGCTTTTATCTCCCAGACTTCCGAGTTTAGCCCTGCAACGGGGAAGTACAACCATGGTAGCACAGAGAACCACGACCCTGCAGAAAGTCTAAGAATAAGGAAGGCTTCCTTTCAGCGGGTCCCTGCCTGAACGAGATGAAGAGTATTGTGATGGCGGCGGCGTTGGGCAGATCGGAGCCCAGCAGCTCCGCCTTCCACCCAGCCCTCACCCCCACAGTGAGCTCCAAGTTGCTTACAGGAAGATGGCTGGTCACCTGCCACATGGGTTTATTGCAAAGGACCCCACTGAGGAAGCTTCTCCCCCACCCACCCACCCCCATGAAGAGAATATTATTCCTTAAACTCTGTAATGTTTCACCTGTTACTTGAAGATTTATTTAACGCTTCTGTATTTTTATGTCATTTGAAAAGCATGATGTCATTCTTTTACTTTTATGTTGAGACTGCCAAGGAGCACACACAAGCGAGGGGCTAGTGCCTGGACAAGGGCTTCCCTCCCCTGTCTGTATATACACACTACCTCAGCTACCCTTCTCCCAGTTCTCCCTTTGATGACCTTTTGGAATTAAAGTCATCCCCCAGAAAGAAGCTATTTTTTTCAGGAGAGATTCCCAAGCCAGGCACATCAGATTTATTGTTCTGTGCATACATTCTTCCCTCCCTTCTTCTTGGCTGACGTGCAGAGCAACACCCAGCACTTGCTGAGTGATGTCAGGAGCTGCCAGGGCCTCAGCTCCATTCCCAGCACCTCCCGTGTCCCCATCTCTTTCACCAGCAAGCTGTGTCATGGAAACGCGCTGCTGGTTAACACAGAGACCTTACACTACTCTGGTCTCATTCCAATTTTAGTCAGAATCCCAGCAGGAATTTATGTTTT
The DNA here is from genome assembly GCF_903995425.1 of Onychomys torridus. NCBI lineage: Eukaryota > Metazoa > Chordata > Mammalia > Rodentia > Cricetidae > Onychomys > Onychomys torridus. Next base: position 55,641,460 of record NC_050444.1, read on the forward strand.
TGTACAAGGTAGTGGACACATTGACTTTTAAGTGTAAAATGCAGACTAAACACAAGGGAATTGTGATTTTTGTTTCATGTGTATGTTCTATTTTATTTTTTCATTAATAATAAAGCAATTGTTTAATTTTATGACATTTCTTGATATTGATTATGTGGTTTTAGTCCCATCAAATATATTTTTAATAAAAAATTTAAAGGTACTAAAATTTTCATTGTGTACGTTCATTGTACATGGTATCGTTGTAGAGAGGACAATTTCTACCACACGAGCTCATGTTGTATGTTAAGTACACTCCCTCCTTTATCTCCCCCCTTTCTTCTCTTCCCCTTCTCTTCCCCCCTATGTTCCCATCAACACCCGCTTGATGCCATATAGACATGCATGGTTTTATATATCTCCATAAAATCCAAATGGCACTGTAGAGACAGAGACAGCTCAATAGTTAAAAGCACTTGCTGTTCTTCCAGAGGACCTGAATTTGGTTCCAGTATACTAAATGCTTTACAACCACCAGTAAGGGATTTGACATCCTCTCCTGGGCTCCATGGGTACCCACATACATGCATCATACATTCACATAAGTAAAATAAAATTTAAATCCTAAACTCTAGGAACCATGAGAGAAGAGAAAGCATACATTTGACTCTCTGAGAATGGAGAATTGTTTAATGTGATAATCTATGGATGTATCCATTCCCTTGCAAATTATGCAGCTTCTTTCTTCTGGGTGGCTGAAAAAAATCCATTGTATAGCCCATTTCCTTTATCCAATCCTTTGTGAAATGTGAAATGTGTTGCAATACACATCAATATGCAGGTGTCTCTACAATATGTAGGGCTGGACTATTGTTTATCTATCTGTTGGCTTCATGACTGCACCTTAGTCTACTGATACTTTAACTGCTGTCTGTGCTGTGTAGCTGCCAAATGTAGTTTTTAATGAAGTCTCTCATTCTTGTTACCAATATAGACTCAGGAGTCAGATGTTGAGTTGAAAACCTGCTAGGTCAGAGTAGCCGAGAAGCTGACTTTCCTTTTCAGCAGGAGACCCAGCAAGAGAAGCATCTTTCCACTCATCCCAAATCAAAAAAAGACTGAAAATCTAGAGATTTCCTTCCCGTGCATCTCTCTATCTGTATTCCTGGGTCTTCCATACTCTCTATGGCTAATAGCTGACTCTGCCCCCCTGATCCAAGGTTAACTTAACTAATACGGTCTTGAAGTTTCACAGTGTGATCAAATATCCCACAACATTGGACTCCTTTGGGTAAATACCTAGGAGTGATGTAGCTGGATGGTATGAAAGAGAAGCCTCTGCACTGACTTCCATAGTGGCTGAACTAGTTTACACTTCCACCACCAGTGAATAAGGAGGCACTATTTACAGCATTTAGGGATACATTTTTTTAGTGCATATCCTAGTTAGTATTGCTTTCTTAGTAACTGTAATTCTGACTGGAAGAGATTTGTTAATTGGGGTTTGTTGTGGAATATTACTTCAATTATGTAAAGATGTGTTACATTTGTTTATGCTGCATTTGTTTAATGATGTAAAGATGTGATGCCTTGCCTGCCTAAGGTACCTGATTGGTCTAATTAATAGCTGAATGGCCAATAGCTAGGCAGTAGAAGGATAGGCAGGGCTGACTGAAGAGAGAATAAGGAGAAGAGAGAGAAGAGAATGAGGGAGAAAGACAGGGAGATGTCCAGAACCAGCCAGCCAGAAACAGAGTAGGACATGCAGAATGAAAGGTAAAAAGCCCTGAGGCAAAATGTAGATGAAGAGAAACAGGTTAAATTATGTTCTAAGAGGTAGCAAGAAAAGAGTTTAAGCTAAGGTCAAGCACTCATAATTAACAGTACATCTCCGTGTCATGATTTGGGAGGTGGTTGGTGGCCCCCCCAAAAAGCTTGCTACAGTGGTTTTAATTTCATCTCTCTAATGACTGATGAAGTTAAATGTGTTTTTTTTTTTTTCCAGGCTTAGTGGCCATTTCATCCTTTTGAGAATTGTCTGTTCATTTCATTAATCCATTTAATCCATTTACAGATTAGGTTATTTGAGTTCTTGTTTAGCTTTTTTGGGTTCTTTGTTTATTCTCTATATTTATTATCAGTCAGATGTATAGCTACCAAAGATTTTTCTCACATTCTGTGGGTGGTTTCTTTACTGTTTGCTTTGCTCTGTAAAAGCTTTGTAATTTTACAAGGCCTATTTGTTAATTGTCTTTATTTCCTGAGCTATTGAGGTCCTCTTCAGAATGTCCTTGCCTCTTTCTCAAAGTCTTTCCCCATTTTTTTCTCTCTCTAATTACTATTGAGTTTTAGGTCTTACATTAAAGTATCTGAGAAATTTAGAGTTTACTTTGGTGGACAGAGAGAGATAACTACCTTATATCTTTGTCTTCCAAGTGTGGGGATCCAGTTTTCCTAGCACCATTTATTGAAAAGGCTTTCTTTTCTTCAATTCTTTGTCAGAATCAGGTGGCTGAGCTGGGTATGGCGGTTCATGCCTTTAATCCTAACACTCATAGAGCATAGGCAGGTATGAAACCAGCCTGGTCTGCATTGCTGGTTCAGCCACGAATACATAGTGAGGTCATGCCTGAAAAAAAATTAGGCAACTGTACTGTGTAGGCTTATCTCTGGATCTTCTTACTATATTTTATGATCTACGTGTTTGTATTTATGCCATACTGTGCTGTTTTTGTAACTATATCTCTATAGTATAATTTGGAATCAGGAATATTATTATTTTTGCTCAAGACTGCTTTGAATATCTGGTTTTTAATTTTTTGTGTGCTTCCACATGAATTTTAATCTTTTTATTATTTGGAAGAATGGTGTTGAAATTTTGATGGGAATTACATTATAGATTGATTTGGGGATGGGATTTTATAACATTAATTATTCTAAGAATGGCAAGTCCTTCCATCTTATAGTATCTTCAATTTTCTTCTTAAATGTTTCTTCGTAAAGTTCTTCACTTCCTTGGTAGGTTATTACAAAGTTTCTTTATTTCTTAAAGGAAATTTTAATGTTTTTGTTTCCTTGACTTCTTCCCTTGAATGTTTATTGTAGTATATATTATTATAATTTCTATTACTAGAAATTCTATTATAGGCATACCATGTATTGGGTATGTTAGTAAACACATAATGATTTCTTCATGTTAATATTATATCTTGTCACTTTGCTAAAAGTGTTTATCATATTTAATATTTTCCTGGTAGACTTTTGGCTCTCTTATCTATAGAGTGGTATCATCAGTGAATAGACCATTTGACATCTTGCCTTTGACCACCTCCTCTTGTCTTACTGCTTTAGCTAAGACTTCAGGTGTGGTCTGGGATGAGAGTGGAGAAAACGGACACCTTTGTGTCTTATTTTAGTGGAAATGCTATGAGTTTCCCCCATTTAGTATATAATCTTGTCCATAGACTTCATTATGTTGAAATATGCTCATGAAATAAATTTAAAAGATTAATAATATGGTAAGATCTACATATAAAAATTTAGTTACATGGTAGCTGAAATAAAACTGGAAAGATACTATCATGAAAATACAGGCAAATGGGTCACTGGAATAAAATAACAAATATACAAACAGGTCCAATTATACTTAGGTAAGTTTGATATGTAATTGTGATGACTAGTTATTGGTAAACTTGACAGAAGCTAGAGTCATTAGGGAAGAAGTGTCCTCAGCTGAGAAAACACCCACCAGATTGGTATGTAGGCAAGCCTGTGGTACATTTTCTTGACTAATAATTGATGTGGGAGGGCTCAGCTCACTGAAGCTGGTACTACCCCTGGGATGTTGATGGTCCTGGATGCTGTGAGAAAGTGGACTGAGTGAGGCATGGGGAGCAAGCCAGTAAGCATCACTTCTCCACAAACTCTGCTCCTGCCTCCAGGTTCCTGTCCTGACTTCCCTGGATGATGGACTAAAAGCCATAAGCTAAAATAAACCCTTTCCTCCCCAAATTGATTTTGTTGGTCATGGTGTTTTACTACAGCAATAAAGAACCTAAATAAGATAGCAATAAGGGTACAATTTCATTTCAGTAGAAAATTCATAGACTGTATTTCATAAAATAAAAGGATTTGATATTTTTCTCTATATATTTTCAAAAGCTATTTTGGTTACCTGCATATATGTATGTGTACCACAGGTATTCAGTGTCCATGGAGGCTAGAGATGGCATCTGATCTCCTGGAACTGGAGTTACAGATAGACCATTGTGAGCCACCATGTGGGTGCTGGGGACAAAGCCTGGGTCCTTTGCAAGAGCACTTAAGCCTAAGTGCTCTTGACCACTGATCCGTCTCTCCAGCACCATTTTTCTCCATGTTTGCCATTTTTGGTTGCACATCTTTTTTTTTTTTTTTTTTTTTTTTTTTTTTAGTGTAGATCTAAGTTTCCATTTGGAATAATTTTTCTCCTGCCAGAAGAACTTTTAATATTTTTGTTACCAAAGCTCTGTTAATGATGAATTCACTCCTCTTTTGTTTTCCTGAAAACAAAGTTATTTCATCCTAGTTTTGACAACAGATAGGAAATAAACAAGGTGATTGTGTAATTGCCCCCAGCCAACTATCCTCAGTAGGTCATAGCACAGGCAGTGTAACTCAAACGGAGCCCACAAGCATCCTTCAGTTGAAGCAAGGGGGATCAGAGTGTCTGGAGTACTTAAGCCAAAACCCAATGAATTAGTGTTGTGGGTGGATACTAGAGGCACAGAAAGGATTCCTTGAGTCTTCAGCACATGCATTTGAAGAAACAACTTAATAAAGTTCAGAGTAAGAGTGGGAACAGTTCACTGTGTCTATAAATCAGACTGGAAAATCTTGTACTTCATTGGGCACTATGGGACAGTACCAAACAGCCAAATGTATGTGTGAGTAGAGCACCAGGAGATGGTTAAAAACAGAAGGTATCTGAATAAAGCATGGCTGAAAAGCTTTCAGACTTGAAAATTGTAAGCCTGTAGATCCAAACAGCCAGCAAACTCCAAGCATATAAAATATGAAAAATATCTAAGACCCATAGTATTCTAAATGTTCAGAACCAGTGATAAGAAATTGTTTAAAGTGGACAGAAAAGAAGATGCATCAGATACAAAAGAAAAAATAATAACAGAATCTTCTCCCCAAAACCACAATGGTGGAGAGAGGTTGCTGAAGAACTCAAAGAACACATTGTGGTAAGTGAGAACCCACGCTGATGTGAATAGCCAGTCAACATGGGCTTGATTTTGAGAATACTTGAGCAACATTCAAACAACAATGACCAATTTTCCCTTCATGTTCTTCAAAATTTGGTATCAGTTAAGAAATCAACTGTGAGAAACAGAGATCAATATTAGGTTTACTACTGATGAAGTTGATTAGAGAATTGGAGACTTCCTTAGATTGCTGATGAAATTGAGTTAGGAGTAACTGTGAACCTCTGAGTGAGACAATCTACTTGCACAGTAACAGATATACCTCTCCTTGGTCCTGTCACAGGGCTGGAGGCTGACAGTGTGTAAAGTGAATATGAGCCCAGATAGACTGAGCTGAGCAAAATGTTCTCAACTCCTTTTCTGAACTTACCAATCTGATAATTAACTCTTCCCATGGAGAAGTAAGTGGACAATACAAATCCGAAAGTGATGAGGTATCCTTTCCCCCATGAAAAGTAGAATCATGGGAGAATTATGCTCTCTCCAATAACAACCAGTACAATTATTTAAAAATATGAACATGAAGTAGATAATAATTTTTAGCCAAGACCTTGGGGATGCTCACTTTGGCCTGCTCTAAAGCAGACCATGGGTCAGTCATTTAGGTCTAAGCAGTTTACATAGCAGTTTATATATTGATTGATCTGAGAGTTCCAGTAAAGGCTGTATTTGGGGAACTTGACTGACAGCTGATGTACTTTTGACAATTGACTGAATCTTGAGGGCTCTAATCTTATCAATGAATCAATCTGTTGATGGATTCATAAAATGATGGCATTAATGAAATGTGGTAGAGGGTAAAGGGGGGCTAGCAGGTCCCTGCATGTGAGTGTGTGTATGGGGGAATGCCTTGAAAAATTCTATCTTGTCCCTCACCACTTGTCCTTTTTGTTTTCCTGTTCACCATGAATGAGCAGCTCTACCTCATCATCTGCTCCCTGCCATGATACTCAAGCTGGCTCAGGCTTACAGCAATGGATCCTGCCCACCAGGGGCTGATGTCTTTGAAACCCTGAGCCAAGAGAAATATTTTTTCCTTTAAGTTGTTATTTTAGGGGTTGTCACAGCAATGAGAAACTAACACAGAAAATGACATCAATGTAGGAGTCACCATTGAAGTGAGATAGAATCAAAGGAAGACAATGGCAGGACGTTCTTGGATAGCTCTTCTGTAGGTGGAGCCAACCCAGTAGCCTGGCCTCCCTCAGGCATCCTCTGGGGGGTTTTAGCAGTTGGAAACTGATGAGTCCTGAAGGCACAGTGATAGGGCCCTGATAAGGTATATTCAATAAATTTTATAGTACTTTTGCTGTCTATAAGTGAGAATCTAATTGTAAGCCCTTACCCTCCGGGACTGGCAGAATATCTCACTCCACTCCTCATTGGTCTTGTCTGTGGTAGGTTGGGCGATGGTTCCAGAAGATTTTTTTTTTTTTTTTTAAATTAGAGACAAGCCACCTTATGCTTTTTATCAACTGACAATTCTTCCCTGTCTGTATACAGAATCTCAATGCCTCAGACAGTTCCTTCTGGAACAATTTTCCTCTTCTTCCCAGCCAGCCCCGGTGGGTTCACCTTTTCAGGCTCTGGCGCTAGGACAGGAAGTAAGATGTGTGAATGTTTCTTCATGGGGAACAGAAGATTCTTTCTAAGCAGATGGGTTGGTGAGCCCTGGCCATCTTTGCATTGTTGTTCCAATCATAAGGGTTCTTTAATGTCTGGTTGTTCAGCCACAGCTGGGAGCTTAAGGCCAAAACTGTGTCTCTTTGGGCACAGTTTGCTTCCCTTTCTCCCTTTTCTCAGAGCACTGATCAGTTGTTAGAACCTGGAAAGTTTCATCCTCTCTGCTTCTGGGTTATGGAGCTATCCCTAGAGGATTTCTAATGACGCCCCATCATCCTTAATCCTGAACATCACACCTTCTGTTAGTCCAGACTTTACATAAAGGAAAGCCAGGAAGAATAGCTGACTCGAGTGCCCCTCCTCCAATGTCACCTGAAGCCAAGGCTAACAAAAGGCTGTATACCTTTTTTAGCTTGGAGGGAAGAGAAAAAAAAATATCAAAAGACTAAAACATAAATTAACAACTCAACAGGATTCTGCAGGGAAATCAGAATGAACCAAAACATTTTAGCTGCATGTTATATCCATTCTTCACGTGGCTGTTAATCCCCTAACCACTGGAATACCATCCTTCTGCCAAGCAAACCACAAACCCAGTGCAAACTGCATGACACCAGGTAGCTAGGCAAAGGCGACTATGCTGCCATGTAAACAGAACCTTGCTAAGAATCATGGTAGTCCCACATAATTAAAAAGTCAGGCCTTGAAGTAATTAATTCAAAGGTCACCGAAGAGCAAGCTCATTAGCTAGAGTACATGTTTCCTGGTTATAAAATCGATCTCTGTCTCTATTTCCTCTTTTGTTTTAAGGCTTTAAAAAAAATAAATGTGGTATAAAACTGATCGTTTGAAGATATACTTGTGTAAGTTTACATACATATATCTTTGTGTAAAAACCACATTTTGGATACAAACTGTTCTACGATCCAAAATTCTTGATGTTGCCATTTGGACACCTGATCATCTCTAACCACCTTTCTGTAGCCTTGCCTTGTACAGAATACCATATAAATGGCATCAAATAACATCTGGACTTTTGAGATGGTCTCTTAGCACACTTGGAGATGTGTCTCTACTATGCACATCAATAGTTTATTCTTATGGTTGAGCCATCCCCCTTCATGGGAGAAATGCATTGTGTTTACTTGTTTACCCACTGAAGGATGCTTGAGTTGCTTGCAAGTTTTGGAATTGGAGTAGGGTCACAACAAACATTTGTCCAAATGCATTTCCATTTCTCTAGGATAAACATCTAGATTTAGGATTGCTCAGTCGTCTGGTAAGAGCCTATTCATCTTCATATACAACCAGAAAACAGTTTTCCAGTGTACCATTCCATTTTGTATCACCAAACACTGTCATCTGGGTTTTTTCACATCTTCACCAACACTCGATATTGCCAGGCTGTTGAATTCCTCGGCTAGGTGCATGGTGACATCTCACATGGTTTTATACTGTCTCTCTCACTAATGCTGCCACCTGCCTGGCTGTTTATTTCACTTCCTTTTTCCCTTCAGTTTTCAGATGATAACTAGATGTGTGTATATACCTTGTGGGTGTTTGTATTTGTTTTGCTAGATGTTTTCTTTTCTTTTTTTTTTTAAATGGAAGTATTTTATTGTGATTCCATATAATAGAAACCATATTGCATCTGCCTAACCACAGCAAAATGAGTCAAAAGTAGCAGTACTAGTGATTCAAGTATTCATTCTGAATGAAAAGAGGATGGTTTTAACTGATTGAGTTTTCAAATATAATTTTGCACTGATTAGAATTAGTGTCTTCTCTTAAACTTCTGTATTGAACAACAAATAACTAGGTATAGTTTATTCACTAGTACTAGATTGGAAAAAAGCTTACAAACTTCCCATTCACTTCCTCCTCTTATCTTCCACATCATTTCCAGGGGATTTCGAGGGAAACAGATCTGTCTTCCCTTGAAAGCATATGGACAGTCCCAATTCCCCCAACTCCATTCTGTCCTTTTGAAATGTGTTTCTTTCTGGCCTAATAGAACAAAATACTAGTAGGATTTTGAAAATCTAAGTTCTGGCTCCTTGTACCATAAACTACAAACAACTCAGTCACATGTTCTTTAGACATCCACCTTAACTACAAGAACTTGTATTTGCTTGGTCCTTTCTCATTTATTGTCACCACTGTCCTGAACTCATACAAAGTGCATTATACTTTTATAGCAATTAAATTACAGAGGCCAAACAATACAGCCAGGAACCCACAAGTATAACATGCCATATTGCCTCATCTGAGATTCTATTACTGGGGTGTGTTATGCTCCTGAGTTTAAGTGAATGAACTGGTAATTTCCCATGTCCTTCACGGACTGTATTTTTATTTTTGCTTGCTACATTTTCTCCTAGAACGAAAGCAGGTATAAACATCTGGCCATAGAATTTGGATCCTCTTAACAGTGCCTTACATATTTATCTTATTTCTAAGTTAGAAGTTATTTGTTCAAATAGTTCTAAGTCTCTCCAAAAGTTACCTCTATTTGTCTAAAGAGAGACTGCTGACCTGTTACAGATGCCACTAATTCTTCTAAAAAGTTACTTTCTACCTAAAACCAATTCAAAACATCAACATTCTCCAGAGAGCTAATCAATACTTTTCTGCTTTTGTACTCAGTTTTCTCTTTCTTCATTTGGGAATAGTCACCATGTCTCATTGCTGAGAATCTCTTCCCTAACAAATGCCGCTCTTGCAGGAATCAGGAGCTCTTGCTTCAGTGTCTCCTACAAAGAACCAACAGCCAAGGCTGGAAAGTCAGACTTAATATTAAATGATTTGGGCCACAGGACCAATTTAAAGCTCATGTGTCTAAAATTATAATTACTTGTAATTAATTTATACATGGGATTAGCCATGCTGACATATACCAAGGAACTACACATACGTAAATTTTAAAAAAAAGAACATTCTATGAACAATCCTGAAGAGGTCACAGAGCACTCAAAGTAGGGGCATTCAGTTCACAGTAACTTGTATAATTAAGTACACTAAAAACAAGGACACAGAGCTTGGGAGTACACAGAGGATGTTGTTTTACTGTTTTCTTCATTTTGATGGTATTGCTTTCCTGTCTTCAGGAGGGAAGACCTTGACTTCAAAAGTAACAAAATATTTCAGGAGGAAGTTTACATCTTTCAGTTCTAAATAGTACTCTTGGGCAATTTTCTCAGCAATCCATGTTTCTGGAGAAAGTTTATGATTATTGAGAAGTGTCAATGCTTCTACAACAGAAATTTTGCCTTTGGGAATGTCCATGACACTCTTAGCCAAGTGATGTCCGATGGGAAGTCTGAATTCCTTCGGTTTTTGCTGTGGTTCATCATCTTTTACCAGCAGGGAAGACACCGGATCTTTGGAATCGACATAGACATCTTTTAGTAACAACAACAGCTCATTATCTTTTCTAGAAACTTCCTCTTTGATTTCTGGATGCTGGCTCAGCTGCTCACGCAGGAGGCTGCGGGTGGACGGATGCTTGGGGGCCGTGGAGGGCTTCATCTTGCTGAGCTCCCGCTCCAACCGGTTCTCCAGGTTGAAGTTCCTGAAGGCGCGGGTCACGCGAACCCCCATCTCTATACCTTGATGCCCGGGGGTCACCGCGCACATTGGGGAGGCGCCGGCGCGGGTCTGCTTGATGTTTTCTATGATTTTGATTTGTGATTAGTGTCATTAATTTTAGAAAATTTTGAGCCATTATTCTTTGAGGAATTTCATCTATCCTGTACTGTTCTCTTCTTTGAGGAGTTCCAAATCCATTACTGGTGATTATTTTGTCTTCTCAGAACGTGCTCTGAGGGAAAAACAAAAACAAAAACACCTTTATCTTTTGCCATATATGTAAGTGTGAATATGTGTGTGGTTGAGTGTGTGTGCCTGAATGTTTTAAGAACAAAAGATACTTAAGTAGTGTTTTTAATGCTTAGAGACTGGCATTTCTCTTCCCCCCTCCCCCCAGGCATGAGTGTGGGGTATCACAGGTCTAGGGAGGAGCTGGGCTGAGTAACCCAGGGTACAACACAGGCTTTGGGTTTCTTCAATGATTCCTTCCCCTTGAGGATGTGGTCATTACCAGAAGGTTTCTGCTCTTTCTCCCTAGAGAGAAATTTCCACAAGCATTTTTTCAATTTTTTTTTTTTTTTTCGAGACAGGGTTTCTCTGTGGAGCTTTGCACCTTTCCTGGAACTCACTCTGTAGCCCAGGCTGGCCTCGAACTCACAGAGATCCGCCTGCCTCTGCCTCCCGAGTGCTGGGATTAAAGGCGTGCGCACCACCGCCCGGCTTGTTTGGACTATTTTACTTTAACCTTTGTACTGTTTCTTAGAGACTCTCATGTATGTACATACTTGGTTGTTTCTTTGAGACTCTTGCGTATGTACATACTTTGTCTTGATCATACCAGCCCCAATCCCCCTCTGCCACCGCTCCAAGTCTTCCCATATGGCCCTCCCATCGTCCTTTCCTCTTTCATGGCTACTGACACGGATGTCCGCTACTGTGTGGGGTATGAGGGGCTTGCTCTCAGATTCCTGCTTCAGTCTCAGGCAGGTCTCGGGAGCCTGGGTCCTGGGGCTGTGGCCCTCACAAGGGCACCTGTTTTCAGAAGCCTTGGCCATCCTAGAGCACGACCCTGCCTTTCCTTGCAGGTGGGGCTTTAACAACCCTGCTTCCCTTCTCACTGGTAGATCTCATCTAAGGTACTACCCCCCTCCCCATAATGAAAACCCCTCCATGTAGAACACAGGAAGATGGGTCTGGGGGGTTCTGCAATGTCCCTGGTATTCTAAGGACAAAAGCTTTCTCGGGATTTCCCCTGATTTTCCAGTTAGTGTCTGGTGGGGTTTACAGAGTGACACTCCGCGAAAAGAAGGCTTTAGACTCCTGCCCTCCCGTCTGTGGGCAGTAGGAGCTTTACACTCTCATTGAGACGCTCCAGCCTTTAAACTCTGAAACCCTAGTGAAATCTTAGCACTGGATTTGCACTTGGCACCATTTGCCTAGGTGATGAGTGTGGCTGCCCCTGAGCCCGCTCCCCAGATGGGGCTTGTTTCTCTTTATTTTTGGATAGATATTTGCCTTGTGAAAGTTCAGAAAATGTTGCTAACCTGCTTTTTGCTGCAGTTTTTCCTGTTATGTGTATGACCACTGTGCCTTTTCCTTTAGAGACGGAACAGAAATACACACTCTGCTTTGAGAGTTTATGTTTCTAAGCTGGGATTTTCTATATTGTATTTTCCTTGTCTGGGCTCCTGCTTCTCAATGTCAGGGCCTTTAGTTAGCTCCATTTCTCCCTCAGTTACTTTGCAATTTCCACAGCTATGGTTTAGATGTAATTGACTCCCCGACACCCATGTGTTGGATGTTGGGTCCCCTGAAGTAGGACCCGTGGGGGTGGGGCCTGGTGGGAGGCCTGCCTGCAGCAGCGACTAGAACAGTTCTTCCTGGACCCTGGTTAATGCTTACAGAATTGATCCTGGCTCCAACTACCTCTCTTCTTACCTAACCGTGAATTCTTATTCCCCATGTATTCCTGTGTCTACAGCATCTACCGTGAAGTCCTTGCCAGAGGTAAATAACCCCAGTTGAGAGGAACTCCCCCCTCCCATTTTTCTTTATAAAGTTAGCTTGCTTCCAGTAATTTGTCAATGTAATGTACAGCATATTACCACTCCTATATCCTCCTCTCTGGTTTTCCTTTGCTTTCTTGTTTATTTGCTTGACTATGTTTCGTTTGCTTGCTTCATTGACTGTGTGTTCACGTCCCTGCTAGTTATACTCAAGCACCACGAAGTAAGCAGCTCTTTCATGAAGACTCCTGGCGCACACCAGAAGGAGCCTAGTCCCCAGTGGTAGACAGGTTCCTGATACTCTTCTAGCTGTGAGGGAGGAAGAGGTGTTGACTGTTTCTCAGCACAGCCAGGAGAATGCAGATGGCGCCTTCACTCAGCAGGGGGTTGCAGATGGAAGGCAAAACCCAAGTGCCACCCCTCTCCTCAGGAATGCATGCTTCATTGTTACTAGACGGTCAAGTGTGTGCACTCCGCACCCCCCATCATCCTCCGTTTCCCTGGCAAAGTAAGAAGCAAAAATGAACTCACTCTTCTTCCCTTTAAGATAGAAAATATCCACATTGATTTCCTCTAACTGCAATGTGTATAGGGACACTGCAGGAAAAAAAAATCCAACAAAACAAAAATGTAGCCAAGGTCTGTTTTCTTTCTCCCCCTCCTCCAGATCAGAGCACCATGGTTTAGATTTTGTTGCATGCTCCCCAATAGTTTTTCTATTTGTATGCAGAAGGGAATGTGCCTTCGTTTTTAAAATGTCAGGCTAATACCCTTGACTAGTGTGAAGACACGGTTAATGGAGGTTGTTTTCTTCTTCTCGGCATCTCCAGGCTTGCTGCTGGAGTGAGAAGCAGCTTGCTAGAGAAAGCTGCAGTGGCTTTAAATGACGGTGTGTGTGAAAGCCACACAGAGGAGTTGTAAAATGGCTGTGTGTTGGGTGTGTGTGTGTGGGGGGGGGGGTAAGGTGTGCACTCTCGTGTTTACAAACACAGGGCGCTTTCATGGCTGAACCCTGTCAGCAGGGGCCAGGGTGAGGCCGAAGTGTGTAGGAGCAGGAGCAGGGGCAGGGGCAGGAGCAGGAGCAGGAGCAGGAGCAGGGGCAGGGGCAGGGGCAGGGGCAGGGGCAGGAGCAGGGGCAGGGGCAGGAGCAGGAGCAGGAGCAGGAGCAGGAGCAGGAGCAGGAGCAGGAGCAGGAGCAGGAGCATCTCTTGGTCTGGCCTTCACACTTCACCAGAAGAGCCCCAGCTCTTTCCAGCCACCTCTTTGCTAAAAGGTCATTTTGCCCTGGTTTCTCTCCCAGTGGTTCTGGTTCCCCTGACAGGAGGAGTGCCGGCCTCAGCTTTGATCGGCAAGCCCGGGACTCCTGAGGGAGCCCAGATGTTCCTAGTAAATGTATATTTGTGTCGTGCCTGCCTGGATAAGGAGGGCGCTGTCTGGACTTTTGATACCAGCACTCCACTTAGAGCAATTGTGTTCTCCACTGCTGACTGCAGGGAGCGGGGCGCGGGGGGCGGGGGGGCTCCCAGTTCTGTGCATTTACCAAATGTTCTTCACTTCAGCGAATGGCTTAGTGCTGGTGGGAGCCCGCAGCAACCAGAAGCTGCGATCTGACGGGTCTTTAAGTCAGTCTATCCTGCCATTAACAGCAGCCAGGGACTTATCTGACTGAGAATGCAGACCTTGGATTATGCCCAAGATTTAGCCAAACAAAGTCTCACTTATCTGCAGAGGAAGATGGGTTCTTTTGGATTCTCCTATGAGAGAAAAGCAGACCATCTCAGATTCTTCTGTAAGGTCAGCTCAGAGACTGTGCTGACCCCACCCCGTCCGTGCCACACTGCTCTCCATAGCTGACCTCTCTGCTCAGTTATGCTGACTCTTAATGTGACTAATAATTAAGAGTGTTGATTCTGTGTGGGGTGGTGCCTGGATCCCAGCCTTCCTTCCATCTGGTAAGCTTCCCTCTGAGCCGGAGCTCCTGCTGACTGTGGAAAGAAAGAATCCTTACCAGTGTTGATTAATCCTCCCCTCTGCCTGAGCAAGGCCTTGGACCCCACAGGGATTGGCTCAGTCTGTGTGCGCCCAAAGGATGATGGGGAACAATTCGTGTTGCCTGAGTTTGAGCCAGTGCCAGGCCACAGGCTTGGGGCCAAGTGCACCTTTTCCTAGACACTGAGGAGCATTACAACCAACCCAATGTAGTCTTTGCAATCCAGGAAAATGTACAGGGGTATGCATTGCAGTAATTCAATGCTTTTCCTATTTCTTGTTGTTAATTTAGTATCAACTCACATATTTGCTCAAGGAACATTTAATATTGTGCCAGAGAATTCGCTGTGGCCTGAGAGCAGAGCAGTTGGGATGTGCACACAGTTTGTACTGAGGAGCGGTGGAGGTGATGGACAGGACATAAAGATGTAGCTGAGCAATCCCCAGGCCTGTCGTGGGAAGGGAAACCTAGGATCCGAATCGCATTCAGCAAGTGGGAATGGAGAGTGAGCCTGGGGCAGGATCACCAGACATTACAGATGAGGCCAAGCCTTTGAGGAACCGTTCATTTGCTTACTATTTCCTGATCTATTTAACAAATACTGCGGAATGGAAATTCCATTTTCTGTGAGGTGCCAGGACAGAAGGGTGTCCTACTCTTTAACCAAGTCATGTGCCCACATCCTAATCTATAGGACCTGTGAAGAGTTCTTTACGTGTCCAAAAATGTGATTTAGGTAGGTTTCTTCACAGGAGGAGTTTATCTGGTGGACCCTAAATATAATGGTATGCATGCAAAAGAGGCAGAGGGAGCTCAGAGACAGACATGGCAAGGAGGCGGCGATGTGAAGACGGAGGCAGACTGCATTTTGGTCAAATGTTCCCTTCACATTGTTGTGGCTGTCATCTCATATTTATGGGTGGGTGGCTGAGACTTGTGGGAATAAGGACAGTCTCTCAGTTTGGATTGAGAAGAGGCAGTGTTTCTGGGTGTGTTCTCGCTTGCTTGCTGTGGCTGTGCTAAGACACTGACCAAAAGCCCACCAGGGAGGAAAGGGTTCATTTGGTGGTCCTGTCCCACTTCTAGTCTATCATCGAGGTGAAGCTGAGGGAAGAGCTCTGGGAGGAACAGAGGCAGAGACCATGGGGCAACACTGCTCACCGGCTTGCTCTCTGTTCTTGTTCAGCTAGCTTCCTTGTACAGTCCAGGTCCTCCTCCCCCAGTGATGGCACCACCCCACAGCAGGCTGGGCCCTCCTGCATCAATTAGCAACCAAGAAAACACCATGAAGACATGCCCACAGGCCAATCTGATGGAGTCAACCCCTCAACTGAGGTTATTTCTTCCCAGGTGTGTGAGGTTGGCAAGGGAGGCTAACTGCGACCAGCGGTCTCAAGACAAGCAAAGGGGTTGTTTCTTGCACTTATTACTTATCCACTGTGAACTGGGGTGATGGTGCTTAGTGGGGTTCTGCTTGTCATTGTCACTCAGCTCTGGAGGGCTAGAATGGCCCTGGAAACTGAGGCCTGGAAAGAGAGATTGAGACCTGCTTAGGACTTGCCACTCTCTACCCAGTGACACACAGCATCTTCTCACAGTCCCCTTGAACACCAGTGACAGAGCTGGGCTTACTGGAAATGGCCGAGAAGTGGAGGAGTGCAATCAGAACATTTGGTGAACACCGCAGACTTTGCCGAAGACAGAGAACTCTATTCCGACTGGGTGCTGCTGCTAATGGCCTTGTATCAGTGGCAGGGAATGAAGCTCTTTCAGGGTCTGTGTCAAGGTCCTGTGGTCGACCCGTCTACTTTCTTCTTCTTGTGCAGCCCACTGCTGGTTCCTCTGCAGGGGCTCAGGAAGAGGCACCAAGGTAGATGTGACTAATTACTACTTCTGCTGTACACAGAACATTCAGTGGGCCATTTTGGACTAACTGGATGAAGTTTAGAACAATCTGAAGGTGCTCTGCGTAAGAACTGACCAAATTTGGCTATGTTGAACAGAGGCTTAGGGCAGGGTGAGGTCGTCCAGAGAATAATACCACAAGAACATGGCCATATTGGGCTGGGAGTGGAGGCTCCGAGCCTAGCTCAGAGCAGAGAGCAACCCAGGGTTCTGCAGACAGTGGGAGAGCCTGCTCTCCTGCGCTGTTCTTCACCCATGACTCCCCACATTATCCCGGAAGTCCTGTTCCTTGGACTTGAGCTCACATCAGTCACTTGGGATATTTTGGGTTCCTCTTTGTGTTCAAACCTGGGACCAAAACATACCTCATTTGTGACAGCCAGCTCCAGCAGAAGTGGGGTATGAGAGCTGGGGTTCCAGCTCCAGTGATGCCAGGGCAGAAATGCCACACCTGTTAGTTATTTAGAAAACCAGTTTATGAAGGTGGTTTGGCGGCGCTCTTACCCCGCGAGGAACATGTTCCGAACACGACAAATCCACAGAAGAGCTGTTTATTAATTGAGGATAGAGGATAGAGATGACAGGCCTGTGTGAAGCACACACGTGAGTGAGGAGAGGAGAGAAGAAGAGGAGAGAGAGCTGTGCAACATGGCGCCGGCTTTTTAAAGAGTGAGCTGCACATGCGTACAGGACTGCATGTGGCTACTCCACGCATGCGCGTAGATTACATGGCCGCGCACTTTACACAACCATGTAAATCCACGGAGTCCTAATCACGTGAGATGTTCTGACCTGGAAATGGCTATTTTGAACCGGAAATAACTAGGCGGTCCGCTGGGAAAGCCCAACCATGTGGACATGTTGTGATTTCCTATCAACACCACCTGCAGCAGGGAATTGGGCTAGCCTGGATCGTCAGAGCTCTGCTGTGAGCAGAGAGACTTACACCCTTGGAATGCAAGGAGGCCAGAGCTCATGCCATTGTGCTCCCCCCACCCCCCACATGGCTATTGTTTCCACAGATGTCCGAGCCTCCTGCCCTCCGAGCTGCCTGTGCTTCCTGCTTCCCTGGTTGGGGTGAAGCTGCAGAATACTCTTCTTCCACACTGCCCCTGAGCCAGTTCCTTTGGCCTGCCCATAGGCCACCTGTCTTATCTTTCCTCATTCCTAAAGGACGGTTGCTCAAAGTGGTGTCTGCCATGGCCGGGGGTGTGTAGGTTGGGGCGGGGGAAGGGAGGAAGCTGGCACACACAGAATATGTTTGGGGTGCTTCTCATCATCCCAGCAGTGTTTCTTCTGAACACGAAAGGAAATCTTTAAGTTTCCAAGATGTGTAAAAACCCCCAAACAAGTACGCATGTGAAACCACTCACATTCCCATTAACACACCAGTCCTAGTCATCTGGAGAGAAATCACAAAAACTCCTGGCAGGCCTCTTTCCCCAATGGAGACTTGAATCTGACCAATCAGTTCAACTCAGTTTACCCACAGCTGGGTTTCTTGTCCCGCCCGGTTTCCTTTCCATCTCCTATTTGTGCAGTATCTATTTCCTCCAGGAGGCAAACAGCTGTTGGCGAGATCCTCAAGTTGGGGCTGATCTCTTCTCTGGCTCTCAGCTGCTGGGATGGGAGGGGGTGAGAGGGGGTGAGAGGGGGTGGGAGGGGGTGGGAGGGGGTGGGAGGGGGGTGTGAGGTGGGGTTGGTGATGCTTGCCCAGGTAAACTGGGATCTCACTGCTTATACCTCCTGTGAGTAGGAAGGCTCCAATTATACGTGTCTGTTTTCAGTCTCCAGAGTGCTGGAGCCAGTCTTGGCCTCATCAGGCCCGTGGACCAATGGGATGTGCTTTCCTTCTCAGCAGAGGCAAGCCTTTGCAGTGAACACCTGTTGGTTTGTGATTCTGCTCACTTGCGTCTTTATAGTTTTAGTTCTTTTATGACCAGGGAAACACTGGAGGTGGAGGGGTGGGGGAGGTGTAAGTTGTAATGACAATATGAATATGCTTTATGAAGGGAAATCTGAGAATGCCCACATCATAAAGCCCTGCCAGGGTCTCATCACAGGGACCAGTCCTCAGAGCCCAGTAGGGAGGGTTCCATTTTGCTTTTCCTGCAGATTCACCCAGACAATAGGGGAGGAGCAGAAGACTTCTCTGAAGTCACCTGTCTTCAGTGTGTGAATCTAGACAAATTCTCAAATATTGCTTCAGGTAAATTATGAGACCTGTTTATTTATTTATTGAAACCAAACTTCCACTTGGTAGGAGAGTCCCAGTCTGATAGCACAGGATGCTGAACAAAAATTTTGCTTGAAGCCAAAGACTTAGGAGAAAGGCCATTAGTCAAGGTCATAGTTAGGTTGTGCCTGGCACTTGGATTACTTCCCTTAGCAGTCTGGTGCACATTGCTGGGTTTATAATCAGTGAAAACCAGAAGTCAAGCTAAAAAACAAGGAAGCCCGCAATCCTAGGACTTTGTTGATGTTGTTACTTCTGTAGGAAACTCCTGTTGGTAACAGTAAGTTGTCAACTTAGTGACCTGGATTCTTCTTGTAACATGACATCCCTGGTGGCCAAGGCTGCCTGGCGGTGTTCCAGAGCCTGGACTCTTCAGAGCTAGGGGATGGCCTTGAGTGCTTGTGTGCCCGGGAGAGGAGCCTAGGCAGTGGACTGAAGCAGTTTTAAATAGTTTTCAGAAGGGGATTAAAACAGCTTTCAGAGCTCAGGGAAACAGCCACTCTCTCAGGCCTACTGGGGAATTCAGAGATTTGGGATTAAGCCTCAGCACTGTCTCCAGGAGCGCTGTTTCTGCTAGGGGGCTTTGATTCTGGGTGGTTCGGGGTTCTGCTGTGATCACACAGCAGATTCTGCTTCCATTGGGGGTTCTGTGCTCCTCTTAGGACCCACGCAGGGCTCTGCACATGAAAGGAGCTTCTGGAATTTTCATACTTCTAAAGGCTCCTGTTAAAACACTAGAGGACCATACTAATCCTACCTCTAATTAGGTCCCTAGTCCTGGGACTTCAGTAGTGCTCTCCATACTGAGTGTTATCATTAACATACAGTGGGATCCTTGAGGGGTTAAGGAGACTGGGTGACTTACTTTGTAATGTAGTTTGTAAGGGGTGGATCCATAATGGAAAACAAATGTATGGGGCTGCTAACTCATTATCGGCGTCTGCCAGACCAAAGCAAAATTTGCTTTAAGTTTCTTCAAAAGCTAAGATCAGAATGAGAGCAGAGCTCAAGAGGAACAGGACATTGGGCCAGCAGCACAGTGAGATAATACAGCCCATCTTCAGAGAGTACAGAGATGGGGCTGAGGAAAGTTTTGGACACTGCAGCATGAATCTCTAATAGGTCTTTTAATAAAAACCCGGAGTCAGAATATTGGGGTAAATGCTGAAAGACCAGAGAGATAAAGGAGCAGACCACAGCCACCACTTCTTACCTCACTAGCTCCTCAGCCTGAAAAACCTTCCTTTCAGTTCCTGTCTCCTCACACCTTACATACCTTTCTCCACCCAGCCATCACTGCCTGGGATTAAAGGCGTGTGTGCTTCCCAGGACTGGGATGAAAGGTGTGTGCCACCACCGCCTGGCTTTGTTTCTCTCCTAGACTGAGTCAATCTCATATAGTCCAGGGTGGATTTGAACTCACAGAGATCCAAACAAATCTGTGACTCCCGAGTGCAAGGATTAAAGGTGTGTGCCACCACTGTCTGACCTCTATGTTTAATCTAGTGGCTTGGTCTGTTCTCTGATCTTCAGGCAAATTTTATTAGAGTACACAATGTATCACCACAGGACACGGTGGCTTTAGACATTTGACAAAAATCTAGCTCAAAGTGAATAATAGGATCTTGGTGTTGCTGCCATTCTGATAAAATTATTTGTTGTGTAGCTTAAATTTCTTTTTTCCCAATCCTTTGTGACATGGAGCTTAATGTTGACACCACCGTGAGCCTTTACCTTTAGTGTTCTTAATGTAACCATACTAGAGGTCAAATTGTAAAGGACTTCCCGTCAAGGAGACATTTTTCTTGTGAGTTTCTGGTACTGGTGAACTGTGCCACACAGAAGGGCTGGATGACCAGAGAGTTTGTGAGGTTGAATTCAAGTATGCTTCTTCATGTAGTAGTCAAATCTCACACTTCTCTTTTAAAAGGTATATCTGCAGGCATGTTTCGATTTATGGCATTCTGACAGCTTTTAGCATTTCTGGGCCCCTCACAAGCTCCCAGGGTGGGAGAGGGCCATGTTTGTAATAATTATGACTTTTGAAACAGGTTGGCCCTGTCCTCACCTTCTGTGCCAAATAATGGAGTCTCCAGATTCACAGTGTAGTTCAGTGGATCTGTGGGAACAGAGGCCTGACTGTAGCTTGGGATGTGAGATCTTGTTCTAGATCTCACTGCTTTGGAAGTTAGTGAGAAGGGCGAGGGGATCCCACAATCATAAAGAGATTTTTCCTAAGTAAAAATATACAATTAAAACTAAACGAATTCCTTTCTTCTTTATGCCCTTGCCCACATGGTCCTACTTTTCTGTCAGAGAGATGCGTTCACTTTTAGACTCAGTGCTTTCAATTAAAGACGACTAAAAGATTTACCTAGGGTCTGGAGAGATGGCTCAGTGATTAAGAGAAGTGGGTGCTCTTACACAGGACCTGGGTTCAGTTCCCAGCAGCCAGATGGTGGCTAACAACCATCTGGAACTCCAGTTCTAAGGGATCTGGCACCTCATTCTGACCTCTACAGGCTCCAGACACTCACGTGGTACTCATATATATGTAGAGGAAAAGCACTCATACATGTAAAATAAAAATTAAAAAACCCAAATATTTATTTTAAACCTTGGCTTTCATTTCTTTCCCATTTCAAAAAAGCTTACTTTTCTGTATGATTTTAATATTTCTGTATTTTAGCTTTTAGCTGAAGAACGCTTATCAACTGACAAAATTATGTTAGGTATCAGTTATGTCTTCAGCCACAGTAACACACTGTATACCGTGAACCCCACATTAACCCCACATATAGACAAGCTAAAAATAGAAACAACACATGAAAAGTCTTTCCTGGACTCCAAATTCACAGCCTTTTATGTTTCTCTCTGAGTTCTCTAGAAGCTTTGGAACTAGATGGTGCAAACATCTTCAGGGCTAGGAGATGCTGTGGTATCAATACACAGAAGAAAATAACAGTGGATGTATCTGTTATTTGGAAGGAAAAGGAAATCTGATTCTGACCAAGAGACTGCTGCCAAATGCATTATGATTTTAAGTAGCAGGTGCATTTTTCACTGTTGAGAATAACAGAAGCTAAAAGATAAAAAAGACCAGTGCTCCAATTTTTTAAGATTAATTACATTATCCCCCTTCTCTTTCCTCCCTCCAAATCCCACTTATATACTGCCCCTTGCTCTCTTTCAAATTCATGGCCTATTCATTGTTGTCATGTGCACGAGTGCACATGCACGCATGTGCGTGTGTGTGTGTGTGTGTGTGTGCGTGTGTGCGTGTGTGCGTGCGTGCGTGTGTGTGTGCGCGTGCGTGTGTGTGTGTGTGTGTGCATGTGTGTGTGTGTGTGTGTGTGTGTGTGTGTGTGTGTGTATTCTTAAGTATATAAATACAGCTTAGTCTGTATAATGTTACTTGTATGCATATATTTTTCAGGGCTGACCATTTAGTATCTGATAACCAATTGGTCAGCTCTTCCCTGGGGAAGACTATTTCTCCTGCTCTCAACATTCCTTATTGTCTGTAGATCTAGGACTGAGGGCGTGTGAGCTTTTCCTCTTCCACATTAGCATGTCTTGGTTCCATCCTTGTTCAGGTCATGTGCAGCCATGTTTCTGAGTGTATCTTCTGACATTTTTCAGAGTCTTAAACTCACTGTGAACTCCCTGTTCCTTGGGCTCTTACAATCTCGCTGCACAATGATCCCCAAACCTTAGTTCCAGGGGTTGTGTTGTAGATGTATCAGTTGACATGACTCCACAACTCCGCATTTCAATCAGGGGCGTTTTTTCTACAAGATGTTTTCCTGATGAGGGATGAGGACTACACTTATCTATGTGTGTAAGGACAAATACTGAGAATGTGGTTAAAGATTATTCTAGTTTAGGACAGTGGTGGTTGTAGATTTTAGGATCCCCTCTAAGGTCCATGACTTCACTAGCTCTGGGTAGTTGGCTAGGTTTCCAGCACTTGGCATGATTTTCCTTTAATTGAGCAGCACTTAAGTCCAATTAGAGAGAGGTTGGTTACATCAAGGTGTGTGTGCTTCTACTCTACCACTAGAATTATCATGCTGGTCATTTTTATGGTTCATAGGTGTCATAGCTAGCTAGGACTGTTGGTTGTTTCCCAAACTTTGGAAGCTTACACAGCATCTTCTGGTACCATGAAAGCTTGTCCTCAGGGAGGCAGAACTCCTGTTTTGTGCTATTTCACTTACAACCCCCTCAAATCACCATTATGAGTATATTTTTTGGCAAATTTTAAGCTGCAGGATACCCAAACCCCAAGAGAGACAGAAAGGGCACAGGCTGAAAGCTGAACTGGAATCAATAAGGCAGCCCTGGGCCTCTGATCAGAAGGGCTTTGTGAAGATAAATACAGATGAAGGGGGAGGTGCAAGGGCTCTTTGTCTCATACTTTAAAGGGATGCCTCATTTGCTTAATGGAACACCGAGATCATCTGGGTGGGGCCTCCAAACAGACAAACATTAACAAGTTTCAGAAAATCAGAACCTGAGAGTCCATGAAATAATTAACTGCCTCAGAACCTAGGTAGAACAACAAAGGGGCAAGACCCAACACAAATGAAAGCATCACAAGAATATATATTCATTTGCTAGGAAAAAAGAAAGGCAGTTTTATTAAGCACAGTCAAACATATGTGAGTACCTGTCACTTGTTAAGATTTTTCTCCACAGTGAGAGCTAAGGAGAAGGACTAGACTGTAAAGGGCTGGGTCCGAGCATATGCTATGCTATGACAGACCGGGAGTTTTCCAAGTTGGAAGAGAGGAGGGGAGGAGATAAAGGCAAGTGGAATTTTATTTAGAACTAAAAATTGTTGGAGTTTTTTTTTTTTTTTTAATTTTTTTTTTGTTTTTTTGTTTTTAAACAAACCTCAGAGTACAAGACAAAGACTCTGCTGCCCTTTAGAAAGGAATTCAGAAACCCAGGCTTCCCCCAGGGAACCAGCTTTGTGCAGGAGGTTTAGGGAAGGTTCTGTGTGCTTCTGCTTGTGTAGATCAGAGTGCTGGGTAAGCTGCAAAAGCAGAGGAAGAGGGCTGGGAGACTGAAGAAATAAGGGCTGTGACAGAGGAGCAGCCAGGCACAGAGAGCAGTGTGGACTGAGGGCTGAGCTCTGGGCATGGAGTGGGGGTGTCAGGGCTGAGCTCTGGGCATGGAGTGGGGGTTACAGGGCTGAGCTCTGGGCATGGAGTCGGGGGTTACAGGGCTGAGTCACTCTGGGCATAGATGGGGGGATTACATAGCTGAGCTCTGGGCATGGAGTCGGGGTTACAGGGCTGAGTCACTCTGGTCGGCCCTGGTCTCTCCATAGACTTCACTCCAACTCAAGAAGCTCTAAGTCAGGCTGTTATGTTTTTCTGTGCATTCTCAATTCCAAGGGCCGACAATGGCAGTATTCATGCATAAATGCATACTAGTAGAGACTTCTGCCTCTTACTGCCCAGTGCAGATGGACCACTGAACACATACAGGAAAATGCAAGACCTTTAGGACTTAAATTGTCCTTTTAAAAAAGACATTCTTTAATTCTCATTGTGCATATTGATGGATGTGGTGCAGTTACACAAAGCAATTCTCATATAAGTATGTATATATTGAGCACACCCACACCTTATTACTTCCCCCACACCCCAGGATACCTTTTGTCACCTTAGACATAGACAGCTTCACTTATACTTTCACATGGCAAATACATACATGATTTAAAATATTCTAGAGGGCATATTAAAAGGAAAAAAAACAAACATAACTAAAATTAACAACACCTAAATATCTTAGAAATACCATTTCAACACACAGTCAATATGTCTTAGGCAGGTTTCTGTTAGTGTGAAAACAAACAAACAAACAAACAAACAATAACATTATACTAAGGTGACTTATAAAAAGAAAGAATTTAATTGGGTTTATGTTTCCAGAAGGTTTGAGTCTTTGATAGTAGAAGGAGGGCATGGCAACAAATGGCCAGAAGTAGCTGAGAGCTCACATCTTTCTCCACAAGGAAGAGTGTTTTAGTTAATTTTCTACTGCTATGACAAAGCACCAGGACCAAGATAACTTATCAAAGAAAGCATGTACTGGGACTTACGGTTTCAGAGGGCTGGAGTTTCAGATGGCGGAGCAAAAGTACAGCAGCAGGAACAGGGGAGATCACATCCTGATCCACAAGCACGAGGCAAAGAGAAAACTAACTGGAAATGGTGTGGGCTTTGGAAATGTCAAAGCCCAAATCATTGGCGCATCTTCTCCATGAAGGCCATACCCCCTAACCCTTCCCAAACAGTTCCACCAACTGGGGACCAAGTATTCAAACATATGTACCTATGGTAGTTTGAACTCATTCAAACTACCACACAATATAAAGTCATTAGTGAGATAATAACATTTTAAAAGATTTCATAATAAATCTTTAAGATGCAGTATGAATCTTGTAACTATGTCTATGTCTCAGTTTGTGTGGGTCTCAGTTCAAGTTTTCAATAACCCTGTAAGGCTAGCAGCTGGTATACTAGACAGTATAGCTGTGTATATTTTAATTTGTATAAATCTGTTAAACCAAAAATGAAATTTTATTCTAATATAAGCTAGTTAACACTCATTTTAAAAAAGCAAGTGTCCCAGTCAGGCCTCACATCCAGTGCCCTGCCTTAGTTTGGACAACTCTGCCTGAGCAGGAGCCAACCTCTAGACTCCCACCTTCCCTGCTACCACTCACAGATCCCTTCTGATTGCCATCCAAACTGTCTGCCCAGCCAGGTTTTCCACACCCCTCTCAAAGGTCCAGCTTGGTTAGTATCAGCCTCCCTGACACTCAGATCTATGTTTCTTCCCCATCCCACCAGATCTGTCTTGATCCCACACCCACCCCTGCCTGGACTGTGAACATCCACTAGGCTTTGGACATGCCTCTCCCTACTCATGCCACAGGCTCCTCCCACACCACATTTAATGATCCCACACATCTAGATCTACCTTCAAACACCAGGCTTGGATCTGGAAGCACATCCAGTACACCAGCCAGCCCCCTCTGTCCACTTGACTTCATTCAAACCAAGCCATTTCCAACTTCTAGGACCAACCTGCTCACACTTCCTTTCTTCTGCCCCAACTTGCTCTGTCCTATCAGATTTAGAACTAACAAAAACAAACCCACATACCCAGATCTCATCACAAAAATACCAACAAGCCACTATAGTCTCTCCAAAACCTTCAGTCCTCTAGAAATGTTCCCTGGACACAGAATTTAAAAGAACAATAGTGAACTTCTTCAAAGAATTCAAAGAGTTTAAAGAAGGCACAAAAAAATACCCCAATAAAATGAAGAGAAAGAGTTTAAGTTTAAGGAGAATAAATGCCCAGTGAAGCTTATAAATCACAAATGTGAGATTGACAAGGACAGCCCAGGACTGGAGATCAGAATTCAAGCAGGAGATAGAAACACTGAAGAGAACTCAAGCTGAAACGAAGACAGAATTGTAAAATCCAATAATTAAGCTAGGAAAGTCAAAGGAAAGGCTTACAAATAGAACAAAGCAAGCAGAGGATAGAATAGCAGGACTTGAAGATACAATTGGGGAGCTAGACCAAATATGGAAGGAATATGACATTAAAAAACAATAGGAAAGGCACATATAGAATATATGGGTTACTGTGGAAAAAAAAAACCTTTGGATTATACGCATAGATGAGGAAGAAGAATCTAAAGTTGATGGAATATACCAAATCTTCAACAAAATCATGGAAGAAAAAAATGTTCCGGATGAAGAAAAGACACAGCCATAAAGATAAAAGAAGCACACAGGACACCAAATAGACAACACCAGAATAGAAAACTCCCAGAGCATATCATAGTCAAAACATTAAGTATACACAATTAAGAACATGTATTGAGTGCTGTAAGAAAAAAAGCAGATACAAGCCACACAAAAAGGAAAACCCAGCAGAATAACAGCTGATTTCTCAATGGGAACTTTTCTAGCCAGCCTGAAGCAGAGCTTCCCAGGTTTTAAAAGACTGTGGCAGTCGATCTAGACTAATACACCCAGAAAAATCTGCCATAGCTGAAGGAGGAAAAGAAATTCCATGACTTAAACAGCCTAAAAAATTTTATTTGACAAACCAAACCTAAATAAAACATAGGAATCTTTATTTTAGGCTGAAAACAGGCATGAAAATAATATAAAGGTGAAATTATTAAAGCATAAAATATTACTGAGGAAACAGACAAAAACACTCCAAATTAGCTATAATTAACACACTCATTTCAATAATAATTTTAAATATCAATAGCAAAAGACACAGGGTAACATAATGAGTCAAAAACAAGATCCACCTGTGTGTTGTCTTCAAGAAACACATCTTGTTTTTAAGATAGGTGCCACCTTAAAGAGAATGGATGGGCAAAAGTGCTCCAGTCAGGGGACCAGGAAGCAAGCAGCATCACTATCCTAGTGTCTGACCAGATTTCTGTAGTTGTTTGTTTTTACTCTTTGGCTCTTTGCTCTTTGGGGGTCTGCTACCCAGCTCCCAAATAAACAAGTGGAGACTTACTCTTATTTATGAATGCCCAGCCTTAGCTTGGCTTGTTTCTATCCTGCTTTTCTTAACTTTTACCCCATCTACCTTTTGCCTCTGGGCTGTTATCTTTCTCTATTCCATATACCTTTCTTTTCTTCTTCGTCCATGGATGGCTGTGTGTCTGGGTGGCTGGCCCTGACATCCTCTCTCCTTTTCCTTCTCTCCCTCCCTGATCTTCTCTTCCCAGATTTCTCCTATTTATTCTCTCTGCCTGCCATCCTTGCCTAGCCTTTCTCCTGACTTACTACTAATCATTCAGCTCTTTGTTAGACCAATCAGGTGTTAGACAGGCAAAGCAACAAAGCTTCATGGAGTTAAACAAATGAAAAATAAAGTAATGCAACACATCTTTGCATTCACAGCAAAAACATAAGTAACACATCTTAAAATAATATTACACAACAGATTTCAATCTAACATTAATAAGAAGACCCAACGAGGGACATTTCATTCTAATCAAGGGAACAGTTAACCAAGAAGACATCACTATCCTAAACATACAGCAAACAAACTCTGCAGTGACCAATTTCATAAAAATTACTACTGGATTTAAAGATACAAATTAATGTCAACCATTTATAGTAGATTTCAATACCCCACTTTCTCCAATAGACAGGTGATCTGATCAAAATAAAACAGAGAAACATCAGAGTTAACTGACATCATACACCAAGTAGATCTAATAGATAGCTACAGAATATTCTACAAAACCTCAAAGAATATACAAAGTAGCTTTTCTAAAATAGAAAAGATAATAAATCACTTTTTGCATCCTATCTGACCACAATGAAGATGACTTAAAATTGTCAGCATAAAACTCTAGTAAATATGTGAATTCATGGAGATTAAGGAACTCTTTACTGAATGATGAATAGATCCAAGGATAAATCAAGAAAGAAAAAAAACTCCTGAAAGCAAATGAAAACGAAAACACAACACAACAAAACCTTTGTGACACACTGAAAACTATCTCACAAGAGAAATTTATAGCTCTGACTGCCTACATTTAAAAATCAGAACAAGCACAAATAAACGGCTTAATGATGCAACTCAAAAAGTTGGAAAAACAAGAAAAAAATAAATCCATACCTAACAAATGACAAGCAATACTATAAATCAGAGTATAAATCAGTGAATCACAGAAAAAACAATACAAAATTTTAATGACTATGAGAGTAGGTTCTTTAAGAAGATAAACAAGATTGATTGGGCCAACTAACAAAAAGAAAAAAATAGAGCACCTAAATTAACAGTATTAGGAATGAACAGGGAAACATTACAACAGACACCCAAGAAATTCAGAATATTATAACTAAATATACTCCATTTAGTTGGAAAACCTAAAAGAAATTGATAAATTTCTAGACCACATAAACCACCAAAATTAAACCAAGAAGTCAGCAACCTAAACATACCCACAACAAATGAGCTTAAAATAGTAATAAAAAGCCTTCCAGCAAAAACAAAAACAAACAACAAAACCCAAAACCAAAACATTTAGAGCCAGAAAGATTCACAGCAGAATTTCATCACACATTCAAAGAAAAACTACAGTCAGTCCTTCTTAACTGTTGAGCATAGGAAAGAAAGAGAAGGCTCCCAAACGCCTTCTACAAAGCTAGTGTCACTCTATACCAAAACCAAGTAAAAACACAACAACAACAAAAATGTACCTAATAAACACAGACTCACAAACGCTCAATAAAATGCTTGCAAACTGAATACAGTCATACATCGAAAAAATTATTTACCTTGACTAGATTGACTTTATCCCTAAACTGAAAGGATGGCTCAACACACAAGTTAATAAATGTAATAAATCACATCAACAGACTTGAAGACAAAAAAAAAATCATATGATTATTTAATAGAGGCAGAATAAGCCATGGAACAATCCTAACATGACTTCATGAAAGAAGTCCAAGAGAAGGTAGGGCTAGAGAGAACACACCTTAACACAATAAAAGCTATGTATGAGAAGCCCACCGCCAACATCACCCTAAATGAAGAAAAGCTTGGAGCGATTCCACTGAAGTCGGGCATTAGCTAAGGATGTCCATGTCGTGCCAATACTGTTCTCAACTACTAGCTGGAGCAGTAAGTCCAGAGAAGAAAATTAAAGGCATACAGACAGGGAAAGAAGAAGTGAGACCACCTCTAGCTGCAAGTGACATGATACTATCCATTAGAGATCTCCAAAATTCTACCGGAAAACTTTCAGAAACATAAACAAATTCAGCAATGAGGCAAGGTACAGAATCAACTTGCACAAATCAATAGTTTCTCTAGACACCACCAACAAAGATACAGAGGAGGAGATCATGGACATACTTCCATTCACAATATCCTCAAAGAAAACAACTTCCTAGTAGGAATAAACCTAGCCAAGGAAGCAAAGGGCTTCTACAATGAAAACTTTAAAGCTCTGAAGAGAGAGATAAAGACACTAGAAAATGGAAAGTCATCCCACCCTCATGGATTGGTAGATTTAATATTGTGAAAAAGACCATGTTTATTGCTGCCCTACTCACAATAGCTAGGAAATGGAAACAACCTAAGTGTCTTTAAACTAATGAATATATAATAAGAATATGGCATGTATACATTATGAAATGCTATTCAGTGGTAAAGAAAAATGAAATAATGAACTTTGCAGGTAAATGGATTGAACTAGAAAGGATCATATTGAGTGAGGTAACTCAGACCCAGAAGGACAAATACTGCATGTTCTCTATCATCAATCAGAGGTTCCTAGCTCCAAACTTCAGATGTGACTACACAGCCCAGAGTAATTGCAGAGCTGGAAAGTGAAAAGGGACTATCACCAGGGAAGGGTGTTGGGGAGCAAATAAAGTAGCTAATAGCAGTGTCCAAGTGATGTGATTGGGCAAATGGGAAAGGGGGACTCCTTAGGGAGAGATAGTGTGGTAAATATAGAAGAAAGAGGAAGATTATAAAAGCCAGCAATGGCGAATGTGGTGGTTTGGATGAGAATCAGTGGACCCCATAGTCTCACATATTAGAATACTTGTTCCTCAGTTGGAATTGTTTGGGAAAGACAAGAAGCTGTGACCTTATTGCAGGAGGTGTGTCCCTGGGAGTGGGCTTTGAGATTTCCAAAGCCCAAGACATTCTCTGGTAGCTCTTTCTCTGCCTTGTATTTTATGTTCAAGATGTAAGCTCTTGGTTACAGTTCTATGCCTGTACCCCATGCCTGCCCACTGCCATGCTGTCTACCATGATGGCGGCCATGGACTCTAACCCTCTGAAATGCTAAGCTACAAATAAACCCTTCTATAAGTTGCCTTTGTCATGGTGTCTTATTTCAGAGATCGTAAAGTGGCTCATGCAGTGGACAACTACAAAGGGAACTGCTTTCCAGACATGAGGTGGCAGATACACATGGAAACTCATGGCAGTCACAACAGCACACACAAGTGCTGCATTTGCTCAAGCCTGACAACCCCGTGGGAGTGGGTGTGAAGTGCCACTCCCTAGCTGATGAGCTATTGGAAATATACAGATGCTGGGAGAGGGAGAGTCAGTTTCCTTCAACCATGCTCCACTGGACGGCCACATAGCCAAGAGTATGTGGGCAGCGTAAATGGACTTGATGGGTTTAAAGAGAGAGAGAGAGAGAGAGAGAGAGAGAGAGAGAGAGAGTTTTAAAAAGCTGGGTGAGTAGGAGAAGGGGAATGAATCTGGGAAAATTTGGATATGGGGTAAATATCTTCAATATAGATTACGTGAAACTCTCCAAGAACTAATATAAAATAACAAATGGAGTTATATTTGCTAGAATGCCACCACAGTGACAAATACCTGGAATAAACATCTTAAAGAGATAATAAATTATTGTTATGTGTTATTCATAATTTAGTGCATGTTATCATGCACTTTTATGAAAATTATTGCATCAACTGTCAGAATTACAGTGTTACATAATTACTATAACTAACCCAGTTGGAAATTCAAAAGATATAGACTCACCCAAGATCACCTAGCAAGAAACAAAATAAAAGTTCACATTTGGAGCTAGCCCAGCACCAAGATCCTGGTGCTAAAGCAACATGACCTTTGTTCCCTTGAGACAGAGGAAGGGGACTTTTCTCTTTGGGTGTTGGATGGGTATTAAACAGAGTTAAAATCACTGCTGGTGTTGATCAGTTTTTCAAGATCTTATTGTAAGCATTTGTTCTAACTCCCTAATTATCAGCTATTTGATTCTCCCTTATGGCCCTGGCTGCCTTATACAAAAAGATGCCAACTGAACAGCCAGCCAGGCTATCTTTGTGTCAATGCTGGCTGTGAGGAACAAACATTCCATGGATGCCTTGAGGAAAGCATGTGATGATTAGAGATGATTATCCTGGCTCTTGGTGGAGCAGTGGCCATGGTGGTCTCCAGATCACCCTGTATCTATTTCCAGCTAGGAGAGAAGGGAAGCCCTTCCCCTTGTGGCCTAGCAGAGCTATACTGTGACAGGTGCTGAAGAGGCAAGGCTGTGATTGGTGTAAATACTGACTATCCCCACCTCTTTACACCTTCTTTTTGGCTATTTACATAGGCTGCTCAAGCTCACTTGATGAGTAGTCTGGAAGACTCTCCTGTGCTGTTTTCTCTGGTGTCTTTGCTTACTTAGACCCAATCAAAACTTCTTTCCAGTAATCTTTGCTTACTTCTCAGTCAGGGTGACTATTGCTGTGATAAAATGCATGACCAAAGCAACTCGGGGAAGAAAGGGTATAATTGGCTTACACCTCCACATTGTAGTCTATCATTGAAGGAAGTCAGGACAGGAATTCAAATAGGGCAGGATCCTGGAGGCAGGAGCTGGAGCAGAGGCCATGGAAGAGTGCTGCCTACTGGCTCGCTCCTCGTGGCTTGTTCAGCCTACATTTTTTTCTTATAGAAACCAGGACCACCTGCCCAGGGATGGCCTCACCCATCATGGGCTAGGTCCTCCCTCATTAATCACTAATTATGAAAATGCCTTACAGGCCTGCCGAAATAATCTGATTTATGGAGGCATTCTCTTAGTTGAGGTTCCCTCCTCTCAGATGACTTTAGCTTATGTCAAGTTGATATAAAACTGTCCGGCATACCTACTTTCCATAGTGTGTGTTAAGTTGGTAACACAAAGAAAGCAGCGTCGTCTGAGTGGCAGTGGTAACTGGGCAGTCAGTGGGCTAAACTTAGAGAGTGGAGGACATTTGACTTCTTGACAGCTAAAGAGACATCAGCTGAGCAGTTCAGGAGTGGCTGGGGAGGACAGCAGTAAGGAAATGGCAGGTTACTAAGAATGTCTTAAAAGACTGTAAAAAGACCAAGTAGAGAAACTGTCAGCCTAAGATAAGAGAGCTGTCAGGTCTTTAGGACTAAGAGTCTTGAGCATCCCAAGCCAAGAGCTGTTAACACTGGTTTGTGTGAAGACTAGGGAATCCTGACTTTCTTGTAATCTGTAATCCTTGTAAATCCAACGGCCACAATACCAAAGCCTGTAACCTTGGAGGACTCTGCCTACAGATGCTTCCACTTGCCTGCTGCTGCCGCTCACTGCTGATGAAGACGGGAAACCAAAGCTTCCAGGCTGGCCCTTGAAGAGCTCCTCCTTCTTCCCAGCATTTCCATCTGGTGTTAAAGAACCCCAGCCAGCTGCCTCTTGGCTGCCCATCTTGCATCAACTGTGACTCAAGCACACAGTTAGTCCCCTCTGCCTCAGTGATCACACGCAGAGCCAGAACCCACTTCACATCAACAGATGCTGCTCTGTAGACTTTTCAGCTTTTACATTTGTGTGAAGGAATGACTCTCTCAGCTCCCACAGATTCTTGGGATAGTTGGAGTGTGTTAGGCTGGTGGACAGAGCAGCGATAGGGCAATCAATACCAGGGACTGCCTGGGCTACAAACTCAAACACTTCACAGACTCTTCACTTCCCCTTGTTTCTCTTCTCCTCCTGTACAATACTTCTCAAGCAGAAAATGATCATCTAGGGTGCAGGAGGCCTTGGAGACTAAGTACCCACATTGGGGATATAATTATTGATGCATCTGGTTTGGGGCTCACACATAGTTCTGGGTATCTGGGGACTAGCTTGCTGTTGAGTTACCACCAACTCAGTGGCTCAAAACAATAGAATCTTCTCTTACAGTTATGGAAGCCATAGGTCTGAGACCAGTCTGAGACAGGACCTCATATCCTCTAGTGGCCCTTGGGTCTGATCTCTCTTTGCCTCTTGTGGCTTCTGATGATTCCAGTATTTCTTGGCTGTTGAAGTTGCAAACATGAGGAAAAACCAAAGTATTCAACACATTCAGTGCAGAAACATCTGTGACCAAAGGTATGAGAACTTCTCTACACCCTACAATTTCGCAGATGGCTAGTCCCACACTTATCTGGAAAGTAGCCTCAGATCTTGTAGGTTATGACTCCCATTCCATAAAAATGTTCTTAATTACACACACCAACCATAGCTCACAGCTTCTGTCTAACTTGTCTGTGTATTGGAGGCTGCCAGGAACTCCCTCTTGGATTTGAATAATTTATTAGAAAGGCCTCCAGAACTCAGGGAACGTTTTCTACTTCTTGGTTTATTATCTCAATAGGAATATGATATAGAACCTAGACTTACAGCCACATGAAAAGATACCCAGAATGAGGTCTCCAGGGTCTGACTGCAGGGTTTCTGTCCCTGTGGAGTGGGGGTGTGGCAGTTTCTCAGCATATAAATGTGCTCAACACCAAAGAGCCTCTAGAAATCTACAACTGCTATCTGAGGATCTATCATGAATATTTCACTAGGACAAAAGATGCTTCCATGATGTAGAACAATCCCTAGGACTGGGAACTCTGTTTCAGGAGCCAAGGTCAAAGACCAAATATTAGAAAAAAATACTCTCAAAATATTGCTCAGGAATGGACAGGGAATTTGGAAGCCTTCTGCTGGAAACCGGTGAGAAAGGCCAATCTAACACATAACACTCGTACTGTAAATGACAGTTAAAGTAGACAAACAGAGTCCTTGCATCTGCTTCCACTTGCCCTTTCTTATGTCTGTGTCCTCTTTTTCTGTTTTTAAACAAGGGTACTAGACATTGGATTTAGGACTGTCCCTGAATCGAGGGACATCATAAAATCATATAACTGATTATGTCTGCAGAGACATTATTTCCAAAGAGGGTCACATTTTGAGCTTGTAAATAAGCAAGGAGTTTTGGAGGACACCATTGACCCACTCGGGGATGTCTGTGCCCTGTAGAGTAACCTCTCTTGATAGCTGACGACAGGCTCACAGCGCACAGTAGTCTGCCTTTGATGAAGGCATCTTTTGCCCCTTTGAGTCTCAGCATCAAGAATGATCAAAGCAGGCAGGAAACTCCAAAGACTCTGGGTGTGAAGAACCGAGCAAATAAACAGCTCTCTCCAGTTTTTAGCCACTGCGCGTCACACAGGGGTTTGCCTCCTATCTCCTTGTCCTCTCTCCATTAGGAACTGCTGTCCAAACTTTACAGGAAAAATTAATTTCAAAGGAAAGCCAACATAAATTCCTTCTTTCTTTTGGGAAGACTTCAAAGAATACTCTTAGTCAAGAGCACTTCCTTCTGGGGACTGCGGAGGTCGTGTGTTGTTCACGTCATCTTGTTACCACATTTAAACATGTATCACATGCAAAGCATTGAGGCTGAGGCAGAGGCAGGGGGAGGGGCAGAGAGGTTCTTTACTGTAGAGTGTCCCTGTTTCCGCATTTTACTATAGTATTTAGAGATCAGAATTAGCTTGTCTAATTGGTAGTTCTTTTCAGAAGTAAAATATTTCTCTCTCACCCCACCCCGTGTGTGTGTGTGTGTGTGTGTGTGTGTGTGTGTGTGTGTGTATAGTTCAGCAGACAACTTGAGGGCGTCAGTTCCCTCCTTCCAGTATGTGGGTCCTGGGGATTCAATTCAGGTTGCTAGGGTTGGTGGCAAGTGTCTTCATCCGCCGAACATCTCATTTGCCCTTATTAGTGTTTTTAGCAGGAAAGCATACTGGAGTCATGGTGTGTGTGAAGTTCTCACAGGTGCACAGAATTGAGAAACAGCTCTGGGGAAGGTTAATGTCCTCTTTTCACTGAGAGAAAAAAATGTGTAGATGGGCATAAAGACCTGAGAGCCTTCTTTTGCTACCTCAGATTTCTCTCTCTCTCTCTCTCTCTCTCTCTCTCTCTCTCTCTCTCTCTCACACACACACACACACACACACACACACACGTGAGCTTAGAAGATCCTCCCCTTGCTCATCCTGTGATGGTGGTGGCCTTGGCTGAGAGCTTGGTGGAGACCGGTAGAGCCCCTGAGTCAGGGACTGCCAGGCCGGCAGAGTCTGGGCTCTGACCCAAAAACAATGAGAGTGGATGCTGCACGCAGAAGCAGATAACTCACAGAGCCCCTGGGTCCTTGGATGCTGAACCCAAATTCTTTGTAAGAGAATCAGAATTTTTGGATAGGTAGGAAAGCTCTGAGACTATCATCCTAACCTCTTTGCTGTACTTACGTGGAGTCCATATGAGGTCAGAGGTTAATGAGACCCAACGAGGGTGCAGAGCAAGGTGTGCACTGGTCCTGGATTCTAAGGACACCAAAGCCATTTACTACTGTATAGTCTTTGCAGCAAATGTGTTACTCTCCTTAGCGGTGGAGAGATGGCTCCACAGACAAGAACACTGGCTGCTCTGGTAGAGGACCTGGGTTTGGTTCCCAGCACCTACGTGACAGCTCACAACTGTCTGTAACTCCAGTTCCAGGGGATAGAATACCCTCTTCTGGCCTCCACAGGCAGTGTGTGTGTGTGTGTGTGTGTGTGTGTGTGTGTGTGTGTGTGTGTTACACATACATACACATAGAGAAACACTCATCTATGTAAAAATAATACAATCTTTTTAAAAAGCATGGTTGTCAGTATTCCTGGCATCACCTAGCCAGCCTCAGGGTCCTGTGGCTGCCCATGCGTTTTCCGCACTCAGCAAATGCTTAGCCCAGGGTCTTCTGGCCATACGTCACTCCGCGCTATGTGGCTGAGTAAGCCTCTGTACGCATGCGCTAAGCCCCCCTTTAAAAGCACGTTCCGCCGTTCCTCACCCTCTCTTTGTCACTTTCCTTTCAGACTCTGGTCTCCATGTCTTCTGTCCCCACCCCTCTTAATTAACTTCGAATGTGGGTTAAACTACAACATTGGTTACCTTAGTGATTCTAGTTATGTATGGGCAACAACTTAATCATCTACACATCAAAAACCAATAAATATAAAAATAAAGTAATACTACATATTTTAAAATGATATAATATATCAGTGATTATCTCTAATAGATCATATTCATGTGACACAATGTGTTATAGGAATTATAACAAATTATACTTTGATATAATTTCTTACATTTACAGCCTTCCATACCTAATACTTTCTTTCTTTTTGTTTTCCCTGAGACAGGGTTTTTGCACCTTTCCTAGAACTCATTTGGAAGCCTAGGCTGGCCTCGAACTCACAGAGATCCGCCTGCCACTGCCTCCCGAGTGCTGGGATTAAAGGCGTGCGCCACCACCACCTGGCTGATACTTTCTTTAAAACAAAAAACAAACAAACAAACAAACAAACAAACAAACAAACAAACAAACTATACATTTTTATTGACTCTCCGGGATTTCCCATCATGCATCCTGTCCCCTTGTGACGCCCATTTTCCAGTCCTTCCATGTCCCTCTCTCCACCCTTGTGACCTCCCTTCCCCCAAAAGTAAAAATGAAAATGAGAATAAAAACTAAGAAAAAAAAAGAGTCTAATTTGTGTTATCTATATACTCACTGGATCATTGTCAAACTCCCAGGGGCCTGCCCCTTAAATATATCTGAGTCGGTCCCCTCCTGCACCCTCACCAGAAGCCAACAATTGCAGAGAACTCCATTTCAGCATCCCCATCACACTTTTTAAGAGTTCTCTTCAGTGGCTTCCTGTCTAGGCTGTTACCTTTTACTCGGGGAAGTTGGGATAGGGGGAGTGGTTGTCACAGAAGCCTTCCCTTTCAACTGTGTGTCTGCAATTATTGATGTCACTGCAAAAGCAGCCTCCATGCTCGTCATAGTCAGTGAGAGTACAGATCGTGGGCCTCCACATGGCTACAGCATAGATCACAAACATGGCTCCCAGCTGCAGTAGGACCACAGACTCAGACAAGGCCCACAGAGGCAGCATAGCCCATGGACATCGACTTGGGTTCAGGCTGCAGCACCGACCATGGACATCGGCATGGCCATTAGCGGTGACACAGACCACAGATGTCAACACAGACTCTGGCTGCAGTACCAATTATCTCTCATAGATCATATTTATGTGATTTAATGTGCTGTGATAGGGATTACAATACATTATACTTTGATATAATTACTTACATTTACAGTCTTCCATATCTGATATATATATATTTTTTAGACAAGGTTTCTCTGTGTTTTGGTGCCTGTCCTGGATCTCGCTCTGTAGACCAGGCTGGCCTCGAACTCACAGAGATCCTCCTGGCCCTGCCTCCCCAGTGCTGGGATTAAATGGGTGCATCACTGCTGTCTGGCCTCTGATATTTTCAAAACAATCTCAATGTGTAAATAATTAGCTCTAATTTTATCCACATGTCAACTTCTTTACCTGCATTCCCAGCCAGGACCTGAACCCAGGTCTCCTAGACCAGGTTCCAGCTGGCATAACCTTGAACATCCTCTTGGCTTGGTGCCATCCCAGCCTGATTGATGCCTTCATCACCTCTGTTGTTCTTTCTGGCTAGGCTGCAATTCCACGGCTGTCCTGCTGTTATCTGTTGCGCTAGTAACCGTGAGTTTTGTGAAATGAAGAATATTTTAAAGACTGTTTTTTGGTATGTGTCTTATATCATCATGACAAATAACGTAGTAGTAATAGGGGGTGGCAAGAGAAAGGGAAAAGCTCTCCAACCATGGCTTTCAGCTAGATGCTTCACCTGGATCAGCAGGACGCCTGCTAGCTCACGCTGAAGCCCTGCCACAGTGAATGGAAACACATGCAGAGACATGGGGATGCAGCATGGGAACCAGATTCTACCCAGTCTGCTTTTCACAGGGCAGCTCTGGGATGTTACAATAGAATTCCAACAGGCTAGTTATAAAGACTTTCAATGCCATCAGACTCCTCAGGCCTCAACTCAGAACCCTAAGGTTGAGTACAGCTGGGAAATGTGGTTCACTGGAAGATACAACACACTAGTGGCCTGGCAGAATTTACAGAGATTCCTCATCTTCTCACTACCCAGAGAAAGGACAAACAGGTAAAGCCCACCACATTCTGCAACTGGCTGAATTTCCAGATGGCAGTGGGAGGTCTGTCAGCAATAGGCCCTGTGGATGCAGTGTAACTCTTCCTCCTCTATCCTCACATCTTCTTCCTCTGGGGTACGTGTGAGTGTGTGCAGATGCACACACAGCTGCTGTGGATCGGTACGCTGTGAATGTGTTACTCTGATTGGTTGATAAATAAAATGTCGATTGGCCAGTAGCCAGGCAGGAAGTGTAGGAGGGATAAGCAGACAAGGAGAACTCTGGGAAAAGGAAGGCTGATGGCAGCCAGCCCTCCAGGGAGCAGCATGTAACTCGGCACACAGGTAAAGCTGTGGGACACATAGATGAACAGAAATGGGCTGAGTTTGAGAGTAAGAGCTAGTCAGTGGTAGCCTGAGCTAATGGCCAAGCAGTTTTAATTAATGTAAGCTTCTGACTGTTATTTTATAAGTGGCTGTAGGGTCCGTGGGGCTGGGCAGGTCTGGAGAAAACTTCAGCTGTGCAGAATCTCCACTCTGTGTAACTCTTGTCCCTGCTCATTTTAGACCTGTTTACTTAAAGCCACTGTCGTCCGCTGGTTCCATCTCCTGTCTTGTTTGCATCACGCGATCCAGCCAGAACTTACTGCTCTTACATTGTCCTCTTATAGTTCACTTCGGGACTTGTGGTCTGTCGGCTTTCTTCCTGGAGACCCTCGCCCAGAACCACTGGGGCTCTGGACTCCTGGCCTTCCTTGCCAGCTGTCACAAACAATGCTCTTCAGCGTTACCTTGGAAACGGAACTTGGGACCTTCCTGTTGAATTCCTACACTCTCTGAGTTCTGTCTTCTCCTCTACAGATCCCCTCCTCCCTGGAAAACACTCTTCATGGTTCCCTAAGTCAGGGCCCACGGGAAGACAATTTGTACCCTAAGTCAGGGCCCACGGGAAGACAATTTGTACCCTAAGACAATTTTTAAGACCTTACCTCTCGCAAAATGTCTCTCTTTTAGTCTCACAGATAGTTTCCCTGGTTATCTGTTACTTTGTGAAGTTTGAAAATACCACTGTTATTATTTTCTAGTTTCTAATGGAGCTAACTCAAATGCCATTGTGATTCATGTTCCTATGGGCATGGCTTTATTTTTTATTCTTAGAAACTTTTTTTAACCTGTGTGGTGACATTCATTTCTTTTTGTTTTTTATTATATCTTTCTGCTTCAGTATCTACAATATACAGAGCATTTCTATAAAATTTGAAGACACAATTTCTAGTTTAAAAACTTTCTTGGAGTGTTAGAGCTTGCATTGTAATACTTGAGATGCTTTACAGTCCAGAGTTACTAATGAGATTTTAAAATAATCCCTTTGTTGATAATTTTTTTTCTTTCTTTCTTTTTTTACTATAAAATTCAGTATTAAGTTGTTTTTTTTTTTTTTTTTTTAATACGGATACTTGTGTTTTAACTTTACATATCAGCCATGGCTTCCCCTGTCCTCCCCCTCCCGCCCCTGCCTCTGCCTTCCCCCCAGCCCCTCCCCCCAATTCCCATCTCCTCCAGGGCAAAGACTCCCCTGGGGATTCAGCTCAACCTGGTAGATTCAGTACAGGCAGGTCCAAACCACTCCTTCCAGGCTGAGCAAAGTGTCCCCACATAAGCCCCAGGTTCCAAACAGCCAGCTCATGCACTAAGGATAGGTCCTGGTCCCACTGCCTGGGTGTCTCCCAGACAGTTCAAGCTATTCAATTGTCTCACTTATCCAGAAGGCCTGATCCAGTTGGGGGCTCCACAGCTTTTGGTTCATAATTCATATGTTTCCATTAGTTTGGCTATTTGTCCCTGTGCTTTTCCAATCTTGGTCTCAACAGTTCTTGCTCATACAATCCCTTCTCTTTCTCACCAATTGGACTCCTAGAGCTCCATCTGGGGCCTGGCCAAGGATCTCTGTATCCACTTCCATCAGTTATTGGATAAGAGTTCTAGCACGACAGGGTGTTTGGCCATCCAATCACCAACTAGGTCAGTTTGGGCTTTCTCTCGACCATTGCCAGTAGTCTACAGTGGGGGTATCATTGTTGATTTCTGGGGGCCTCTCTAGCATTTTGCTTCTTCCTGTTCTTATGTGGTCTTCATTTATCATGGTCTGTTATTCCTTGTTCTCCCTTTCTGTTCTTGATCCAGCTGGGATCTCCTGCTCCCCTAAGCCCTCTTTCCCTCAAAACTTGCCCTTCATTACCCCCACTCACATCCAGGTTGTTCAGGTAGATCTCATCCATTTCTCTGTCATTGGGTGATCCCTGTGTCTTTCTTAGGGTCCTGTTTTCTAGGTAGCCTCCCTGGAGTTGTGAGTAGCAGTCTAGTCATCTTTGTTTTACATCTAGTATCTTCCTATGAGTGAGTACATACCATGTTTGTCTTTTTGCATATGGGTTACCTCACTCAGGATGATTTTTTCTAGATCCATCCATTTGCCTGCAAACCTCAAGATGTCATTGTTTTTCTCTGCTGAGTAGTACTCTATTGTGTATATGTACCACATTTTCTTTACCCATTCTTCAGTTGAAGGGCATCTAGGTTGTTTCTAGGTTCTGGCTATTACAAACAATGCTGAGCAAATGCCCTTGTGGTATGATTGAGCATTCCTTGGGTATATGCCCAAGAGTGGTATAGCCGGGTCTTGGAGGAGATGGGTTCCCAATTTTCTAAGGAAGCACCATATTGATTTCCAAAGTGGCTGTACAAGCTTGCATTCCCACCAGCAGTGGAGGAGAGTTTCCCTTGCTCTACATCCTCTCCAGCATAAGCTGTCTTCAGTGTTTTTGATCTGACAGGTGTAAGATGGTATCTCAGACTCATTTTGATTTGCATTTCCCTGATAATTAGGGATGTTGAGCAATTCCTTAAATGTCTTTCAGCCATTTGAGCTTCCTCTGTGGAGAATTCTCTGTTTAGTTCTATAGCCCATTTCTTTATTGCACTGTTGGGCATTTTGATGTCTAATTTTTTGAGTTCTTTATATATTTTGGATATCAGCCCTCTGTCAGATGTGGGGTTGGTGAAGACCTTTTCCCATTCTGTAGGCTGTCACTTTGTCTTGTTGACTGTGTCCTTTGCTCTACAAAAGCTTCTCAGTTTCAAGAGGTCCCATTGATTGATTGTTTCTCTCAATGTCTGTGCTACTGGTGTTATATTTAGGAAGTGATCTTCTGTGCCAATGCATTCAAGACTACTTCCTACTTTCTCTTCTATCAGGTTCAGATATAGTAGAGCTTGAGGTTGGGGATCGTGATGCCTCCAGAGGTTGTTTTATTGTACAGGATTATTTTGGCTATCCTGGGTTTTTTGTTTTTCCATATGAAGTTGAGCATTATTCTTTCCAGGTCTGTGAAGAATTGTGTTGGTATTTTGATGGGGATTGCATTGAATCTGTACATTGCTTTTGGTAAGATAGCCATTTATACTATGTTAATCCTGCCTATCCATGAGCATGGGAGATCTTTCCATTTTCTCACATTTCTTCAATTTCTTTTTTCAGGGACTTAAAGTTCTTGTCATATAGGTCCTTCACATGCTTAGTTAGAGTAACCCCAAAGTATTTTATATCATTTGTGGCTATTGTAAAGGGTGATGTATCTCTGATTTCCTTCTCAGCCTATTTGTCTATTGTATATAGGAGGGCTACTGATTTTTTTGAGTTGATCTTGTATCCTGCTATGTTGCTGAAGGTATTTATAAGCTGTATTAGTTCCTTGGTTGATTTTTTTGGGGTCATTCATGTATACTATCATGTCATCTGCAAATAGGGAAAGCTTGACTTCTTCCTTTCCAATTTGTATCCCCTTAATCTCCTTATGTTGTCTTATAGCTCTGGCTAGAACTTCAAGTACTATATTGAATAAGTATGGGGAGAGGGGACTGCCTTGTCTTGTTCCTGATTTTAGTGGTATTGCTTTGAGTTTCTCTCCATTTAATTTGATGTTGGCTGTTGGCTTGCTGTAAATTGCCTTTATTATATTTAGGTATGTTCCCTATATTCATGATCACTCCAAGACTTTTATCATGAAGGGGTGTTGGATTTTGTCAAATGCCTTTTCTGTGTTTAGTGAGATGATCATGTTTTTTTTTTTTTTTTTCCTTTGAGTTTGTTTATATGGTGCATTACATTGATGGACTTTCATATGTTGAACCACCCTTGCATCCCTGGGATGAAGCCTACTTCATCATGGTGGATAATTGTTTTGATGTATTCTTAGAGTCTGTTTGCCAGTATTTTATTGAGTATTTTTGCATCAAAGTTCATGAGGGAGATCGGTCTGTAGTTCTCTTTCTTTGTTGCATCTTTGTTTGGTTTAGGAATCAGGGTAATTATAGCCTCATAGAAGGAGTTTGGTAATATTCCTTCTACTTCTATTGTGTGGAACAATTTAAAGAGTATTGGTATTAAGTCTTCTTTGAAGATCTGGTAGAATTCTGCACTGAAAACATCTGGTCCTGGGCTTTTTTAGTTGGGAGACTTTTAATGACTGATTCTGTTTCCTTAGGGGTTATTGGACTATTTAAATGGTTCATCTGGTCTTGATTTAACTTAGGTATATGGTACCTATCCAGAAAATTATCCATTTCTTTTAGATTTTCCAGTTTCGTGGAGTAGAGGTTTTTGAAGTATGACCTGATGATTCTCTGGATTTCCTCATTGTCTGTTGTTATGTCCCCCTTTTCATTTCTGATTTTGTAATTTGGATGCTCTCTCTCAGCCTTTTGGTTAGTTTGGATAAGGGCTTGTCTATCTTGTTGATTTTCTCAAAGAACCAACTCTTTGTTTGATTAATTTTTTGTATTGTTCTCTTTGTTTCTATTTTATTGATTTCAGCTCTCAATTTGATAATTTCCTGGCGTCTATTCTTCCTGGGAGACTTTGATTCTTCTTGTTCTAGAGCTTTCAGGTGTGCTGTTAAGTCACTAGTGTGAGATTACTCCAACTTCTTTATGTGGGCACTTAGTGCTATGAATTTCCCTCTTAGCACTGCTTTCATAGTGTCCCATAAGTTTGGGTATGTGGTGTATTCATCTTCATTGATCTCTAAGAAGTCTTTAATTTCTTTTTTTTGTTTCTTCCTTATCCCATTGGTGATTCAGTTGAGCATTATTCAGTTTCCATGAGATTGTAGGTTTTCTGTAGTTTATTTTGTTGTTGTTGTTGTTGAAATCTAACTTTAAGCCATGGTGGTCTGGTAGAATGCAGGAGGTTATTCCAATTGTTTTGTATCTGTTGAGATTTGCTTTGTGGCCAAGTATATGGTCAATTTTAGAGAAGGTCCCATGGGGTGCTAAGAAGAAGTTATATTCTTTTATGTTTGCGTGGAATGATCGGTAGATATCAATTGAGTCTATTTGAGTTATAACATCAGTTAAGTCCTTTATTTCTCTGTTAAGTTTCAATTTGGCAGATCTGTCCATAGGTGAAAGTGGGGTGTTGAAGTCTCCCACTATTAATGTGTGGGGTTTTATATGTGATTTAAG
Source organism: Onychomys torridus (assembly GCF_903995425.1). Lineage (NCBI taxonomy): Eukaryota > Metazoa > Chordata > Mammalia > Rodentia > Cricetidae > Onychomys > Onychomys torridus. The sequence continues at coordinate 55,685,474 of NC_050444.1, forward strand.
CTTTAGTAATGTTTCTTTTACATATGCGGGTGCCCTTGTGTTTGGGGCATATATGTTCAGAGTTGAAACTTCATCTTGGTGGATCTTTCCTGTGATGAGTATGTAATGTCCTTCATGATCTCTTCTGACTGATTTTAGTTTGAAGTCTATTTTGCTGGATATTAGGATGGCTACATCAGCTTGCTTCTTAAGACCATTTGATTGGAAAGTCTTTTCCCAGCCTTTTATTCTTAGGACGTGTCTATCTTTGAATTTGAGGTGTGTTTCTTGTATGCAGCAGAAAGATGGGTCCTGTTTTTTGATCCATTCTGTTAGTCTGTGTCATTTTATAGGTGAATTAAGCCCTTTGGTATTAAGGGGTATTAATGACCAGTGATTGTTCATTCCTGTTATTATTTTTATTTTTTGGTGGTAGTGTGTGTGTACTTCTCTTCTTTGGGGTTTACTGCTGTGGTGTTATCTATTGCCTGTGTTTTCGAGGGTGTATCTGACTTCCTTAGGTTGGAATTTTCCTCCTAGTGCTTTCTGTAGGGCTGGGTTTGTGGATAAGTATTGTTTAAATATGGTTTTGTCTTAGAAGGTCTTGTTCACTCCATCTATGATGATTGAAAGTTTTGCTGGGTATATTAGTCTAGGCTGGCATCCATGGTCTCTTATTGTGTGCATTATATCTGTCCAGGTCCTTCTGGCTTTCAAAGTCTCCATTGAGAAATCGGGTGTTATTCTGATGGGTTTGCCTTTGTAAGTCATTTGGCCTTTTTCCTTTGCTGCTCTTAATATTCTTTCTTTATTCTGTACATTTAGTTGTTTAATTATTATGTGGCAAGGGGACTTTTTTGGGGGGTCTAGTCTGTTTGGTGTTCTATAGGCTTCTTGTATCTTCATAGGTATTTCCTTCTTTAAGTTGGGAAAGTTTTCTTCTATGATCTTGTTAAATATATTTTGTGTGCCTTTGAGTTGGTATTCTTCTCCTTCCTCTATCCCTATTATTCGTAGGTTTGGTCTTTTCATGGTGTCCCAAATTTCTTGGACATTTTGGGTCATGACTTTGTTGGTTTTAGTGTTTTCTTTGACTGATGAATCTATTTCTTCTACCGTATCTTCAACCCCAGAGATCCTCTCTTCCATCTCTTGAATTCTGTTGGTTATACTTGCATCTGAAGTTCCTGTTTGTTTACTCAGATTTTCTATTTCCAGCCTTCCCTCTGCTTGTGTCTTCTTCATTTTTTCTATTTCCCTTTTCAGGTCTTGGACTGTTTCCTTCATCTGTTTCATTGCTTTTTCATGATTTTCTTTCAGGGACTTATTGTTTTCTTTGGCTTTATTTGTCTTTTCCTCTAGTTTTTTTTTTTTTTTTATAGCATTCTTCCCATTTTTTTCTTTGTCTGTGCCTCCAGTTCATTTTTAATTTTTTCTATATAAGGCTCTGGCCTCTTCATGATGTTATTTATAAGGTTGTTTTCTTCTGCTTCTTCCATTCTATGATGTTCAGGTCTAGCTGTTGGAGGAGGGATAGGTTCTGGTGATGCTGTATTCTTTATTTTGTTGTATGTACTTCTGCTTTGACGTCTGCCCATGTCCCTGAGGATTCATTTTTGGTCTTATTAGTGCACTTGGTCCAGACAGAGCTGACAGATTTAGGGAGCCTCTCTCTGGTCCAAATGGAAGCCCTGGGTTGGATGGGAACTCTGGCCCAGATGGGAGTGCTGCCTGGACGGGAGCTGGGGGCTGGTCTCTGAGTCTCAGGAAGTCACCAGGGTCTCTGTATCTTGTCCAGATGGGAGCTCTGGTCCAGATGGGAGTTCCAGGGCAGGATGGAAGCTAGGGGGCTGGTTTCTAAGTTTCAGGAAGTGGCTGGGGTCTCAGACCAATGCCTCTGGTCCAGATAGGAGTTCTGGGGCAGGATGGGAGCTGGGGGCTGGTTTCTAAGTCTCAGGAAGTGGCTGGGGTTTCAGGCTGATGGGTGTGGGGGCAGGGTGTAGAGATTTTAGGGTCCACTGGGGGGTCTTGGAGAAGAGGAACATTCCCGGTGGGGTGGGGAGGGTCCTGCCCTATGGCCATAACCTGGGGCCAAGTTGGGCATGTCTTCCCTGTAATGGCTGGTGCCCAGGGCTGGGACCTAGGTGCAGGGCCTATCTGGATGTGGCTCAGGCACTTACCTCTGGTCCATATGGGAGTTCTGGGGCAGGATTGGAGTTGGGGCCTGGTTTCTAAGTCTCTTGATGTGGCTGGGGTCTCAGGTCGATGGGTGTGGGGGCAGGGCGTGGAGATTGTAGGGTCTGCCTAAGGTCTTGGAGAAGGGGAACCTTCCTGCAGGGCCCACCAAATGGCCAGAAACTGGGGCCAAGATGGGCAGGTCTTCCCTGGAATGGCTGGTGCCCAGGGCTGGGACCTAGGTGCAGGCTTAAAACCTTTTAAAATTACCATTTTTTTTTTTTAAATCTTTAATGCTGTGGAATTTTTAGTCATATGTTTGATATTTATGGGGCTGCCATATTTTTATACTTTGCTTAGAGCATTTCTTTGGTAACTTTTTCCTTTTATGTTTTCTCTCTTTGTGAAACTCAGATACACTTCCTAGTTTGAAAGTTTAATATGGTTAATAAATGTGATTCATATGGTTAATAATATGGTTAATATAGTTTTTCCCCTACCCATTTCTTTGTCTTTTTGCTTCATCCTCTGGAAAAGTTTCTTAATTCTATTTTTAAAAAGTAAAATTTAATTTAATTTTGTGTTTATAGATAGTCTGTATGCATGTGTGTCCGTGAACCTTGTGTAGGCTTGATGCCTTTGGAGGACAGAAGAAGGAGTTAGATACCCTAGGACTGGGGTTACAGCTGGTTTTGAGCAGCCATGTGGTTGCTGGGAATTGAACCCAGTTCCTTTGGAAAATCAGCCAGTGATCTTAACCATTGAGTCATCTCTCCTTGTTTTTTTTTTTTTTTAATTCTTTTCATTTTATGATAATCTTCTTATTCTCCCGTCCGTCCCTCTCTCCTGTGTGTGTGTGTGTGTGTGTGTGTGTGTGTGTGTGTGTGTGTGTGTGTGTGTGATGTATGTATGTGTGATGTGTGTGTATGAGGTGTAGGTGTGTGTGTGTGTGTGTGATGTGTGTGTGTGTGATGTGTGTGTGTGTGTGTGTGTGTGATGTATGTGTGTGTGTGATGTATGTGTGTGTGTGTGATGTGTGTGTATGAGGTGTAGGTGTGTGTGTGTGTGTGTGTGTGTGTGTGTGTGTGTGTGTGTGATGTGTGTGTATGAGGTGTAGGTGTGTGTGTGGGTGTGTGTGTTGTATGTGAATGTGTTGTGCAGATAGGGTACACCCATGTGTATTCACATAGGCCAGAGGAGCACAATGAGCAGCCTTCTCTATTACCCTCAGCCTTGTTCTCTGCGAGGTATGGTCTCTCAGTGGCTCTGGAGATTGCTGGCAGCCAGCACTACCCAGTGATCCTCCCATCTCCTCTGCCCTCAGTGTTGGGGTGACAGGTGTGTGCAGGATCACGTCTGGCTTTCATGTGGGTGCTGGGATCTGAACTTCAGTCCCCACATTTGAGCAGCAAGTGCTACTAACTGCTGAGCCATCGCTCAGCTCCTACTTTTCAAATCTTAATTATTCTTTTTTGAAAACATCTTATTCTTATTTTATTATTGATATACATTCTTTTAGCTTGCTAGGTGTATTTTAGTTCAGAAAGAGAAAATTCCTTCCCATTTTCTGCCCTTTACTTCCTTCAGGTTTCTTTTCACTAGTTTTAAATTAAGAAGATGTATATCCATCTGCTCTGTTGTGCCCTTGGGACCATCCAACCACTGCTGGCTCTTACAGACCTCCCTGTCCTCTTTCACATAAGTCCCAGGGAGGAGAGGGCTTTGTAAAGGCATCCCATTTAGAGCTGAACTCTCCGAAGTCACTCACTCTTGGCACACTGTCCAGTGGTGGATGTCTGTGTAAGTTGCAAGAGGAAGCTTCTCTCAGGAGGGCTCAGCGAAGCTCTGCTCTATGGATAAGGGACATTTTGTTAGGAGTCATTTTACCCTTGTTTTCTGTTAGCAGCATAATGGTGTAGATGTAACGGTCTTACTAAATAAGAAACACAGAGCCAAATGCAGAGTTAAAAGCCCAAGAGGTCAGAGCAGTAGCTGAGAGCTGAGAGCTGAGACTAAAACTCTTTCTTACCCCTTGCTGCTGCTATCCTTCCCCTCAGAAAGAGACCTACTTCCCATGTATCTGTCTTTTTATTGACTTTCTGTTCTGCCTTCTTATTGGTTGTAAACCCAACCATATGACCTCCTTGTCACTGCCTGTCTATACAGATCTCTAGGTCTCTATGGTTGGTATTGAGATTAAAGGCATGTGTCTCTATGTTGGCTTTATCCTTGAACACACAGAGATCTGCCTGTCATGGGATTGGGATTAAAGGTGCTACCACTGCCAGACTTCTGCTATGGCTTGCTATTAGCTCTGACTCCCAGGTAACTTTATTTATTAACATACAAATAAAATCACATTTCAGCACAAATAAAATATCACCATATTTCCCCCTTTCTATTTTAATAAAAAGAAAAAAAGAAAAAAGTTATAACTAATATAAGAAAAACTATATACAAAAGTACAATAACTATATACCATATATACAAGCAATAAATACCTAAATAATGTCTAGTTCATTTGCATTTAACATATTCAGAGAAAATAATTCCATTATCTATCCTATTTTGGTAAGTCCAAAATGTACCTGATTCACTTTCTATCCTAACTTATATTACTAACAGAACTATCTTATAACATCTTTCAAATTTATACATTTACTCTTTAGTGAATTTCTTTTCTGAAATTCTTAACAAGGAAAACTATAACTATCTAAACTTTAACTAACTCAGAGACCCAAAAAGGAAATAATATTACCTAAAAAAATAAAAACAGGAAGTGCATACAAGCAGCTTCCAAAAAACAAAAATGTGAGTACCAATCTACTTCAGAGAAAATATGGGCATTGAAGAAACTGCCAAGTGCTGTGGGATGTTCTATATGTTAAATGTGTTGCTCTGATTGGTTAATAAACAAAACACTGATTAGCCAGTAGCCAGGCAGGAAGTATAGATGGGACAAGGAGACAATAATTCTGGGAAGTGGAAGGTTGAGTCAGAGAGATGCTGCCAGCGCCACCATGACAAACGAGATGTAAGATACAGGTAAGCCACAAGCCATGTGGCAACTTATAGATAGATATATCTAGACTAATAGATATGGATTAATTTAAGATATAAGAACTAGATAACAAGAAGCCTGCTGTGGCCATACAGTTTGTAAGCAATATAAGTCTCTGTGTGTTTACTTGGTTGGGTCTAAGTGGCTGTGGGACTGGCGGGCGAAAGAGATTTGTCCTGACCGTGGGCCAGGCAGGACTGGAGAAAACTTCAGCTACGTAATGGTGGTATGTTTTATCCCTAGGGTCCATAACCTATCTAGTCTCATCTTATTGGCTACTTTATCAGTGTCAGATCTGAATTTCATCTCATGGAGTGGCCCTTAAATAAAAAATAAAAGGGAGAGAGAGAGAGAGAGAGAGAGAGAGAGAGAGAGAGAGAGAAGAAAGAAAGAAAGAAAGAAAGAAAGGAAAGAAAAGAAGAAAAGAAAAGAAAGAAGAGAAGTGGTTGGTTACTCCTAGAACTTTCATGCCACTATTATGCCAGTATACCCTGCAGGCAGGTTACTATTGTAGGTCACAGGATTGGTGTATGGGTGAAATTGATGATTACTTTTCTCTTCCAATAGTGTGCACAGTAACTTTTCTCACCATGGAAACTAGTCAGTAGAGGTGAAGCTCTCAGCTGGACACCAGCTCTATGATGTCTTCAGCAACAAGGCCTTACCATCAGGTTGTGGAGAACAGCTAATAGCATAGACAATGAATAGCCTGTGGTGTTTAGAGAAGCCTATGGGGCCCCTTTGGTCAATGACATAACCCATTCCTCAGATTGTGGCTTTTACTTGGTAACATAAGATGTCTAGTTGGGGCATTGTTTCCCCTGTTATATACACTCCATTGAAGTGCCTTTCATGTGTTCGTATGTTTTAGGAAGCTTCTATAATAGTGGGTTTCCATATGGCTTTTCAAAAGGCCTTTAGTGTTAGCTGCCCTCCTCATGGTCTCCTTTATCCTGCCCTTCTGTCATTCTCCCCATTTAGTCCTCCTGTTCTGGCTTCCCCTTTATCTCTTTATAATAGTATACTCTACTGTCCCTTCCTGGAAAATTCCCTCTTCCCCCCTGGTCCTTTACTAGGTATCTAACCTCTTTGATTATTCTAAATGAAACACATAAACTTAAAGTTTAAAAGGTAACATTCACATATAAGAGAAAACATGCAGTACTTATCATTTTGAGTCTGGGTTGCCTCACTCAGGAAGATTGTTTCTAGCTCCATCCATTTACCTGCAAATTTCATTTTTCTTTATAGCTCAATGATATTTAATATATAAATGTGTCACATTTTCATTATCCATCAGTGGAGACATCTAGGCTGTTTCCAATTTCTGGCTATTATGAATAGAGCAGACATGAACATAGACGAGCAAGTGTCTCTGTAGTAAGATGTAGAGTCCATTGGGTATATGTCCAAGAGTTTTTAAGTAGGTGTCAGTGAATGTGACTGGAAAATACACACTTAGATGGGAGGAAAGTCAGTTCTGGTAACTACAGCCAGTAGCCTTTAAAAAAACCACTACAGGGCAGATTCTGAGTATCCTCGACACAGCAAGGATAAGGATTTGAAGTAATATACATATCAGTGATAGCAATTAGCCATTCCATAATGTATACACAGTATAAAAACATTATGGTGGATGTAGAATTGTTGTCCAATAAAAAATTAAGTTAAGAAAGGCAGAGCAAAATGTGTACACCTAAATATGCTTGACCTCAGTGAAGATTTTAATAGGAACACTTTCCCTGGATACTCACTATTGTTAAGCCAAAGCCTGAAGCACAGATGTTTGGCACATCATTTCAAGTTACTCTCCCCTTGCCCTTCACACTCCATTTCAGCCAGCCCTTAGCCTGCAGAGCATGCATTTTCTCCCAACATGACATGCCTGTTCACCTCTGCATATTAACATGTGGCCTTGTCCATGCCTAGACTGTCTCTTTTAAAACCTTCCAAACCTCATCTGTTCCTTTTCTATAAAGCTTTTGCTGAGCACTGAACCCTGAAAAATTACTGCACCCGCTATTTTCATTTTTTATATTCTGATGGTGTCAGTATATGGTGTTTCAACTGTGCTGCCCTGCGACATCTCTTTTATATTCTTACATGATTTTAATTTCTTTATTGACATTTTACTTTTCACATGTGCATGTCTTATCATCCTTAGAAAGATTAATTTTCTGGAGGGCTTGGAGTATGTATTATACATCTTTACATCTCTCCTAGTGTCCAGCATAATGCTATAAGCATAGTTGGTAGTCAATAAATATTTGCTGAATGAAGGATAAGGTAATAAATCATGCAGAAAACTTAAAGAGAAGAAATTGGAATTTTTGAAATAGAGGATTTTCTATGTCAGGAGGACTTGTTAGGACAGAATCAACCAAAGAATGTATTGAATTAGCAAGAGGCTACATTCTTTATAGCCTGCATTTTATAAAAGATATACATTATAAGAGACCAACACAATTTATAAGACTAATTAATCTATAGGACCTTTCAAGCTGCCAAAAATAATCTATAATTGGGACGTGGTAATTTTAAACCTTAGTGATTCCTGCACTTCTTCCCATCGACTTATTGCTGGGAATCTTGACATTGTCCCAAGAGGCAATGTCTTGTGCTATATACAGAATTCTTCATGTCATCTTTACCCCTTCCTGGCATTGTCAAGATAACAAGCATTTCTGCAATTCTAGGTAGATGTGTGTCCTGCAAACAGCAGGAATGAACTCAGCTGTAACATATGCTACACATTATTATGCACAGCTTGTTAGATTCTGATTTGCCATTTTCCCTAAGGAATACAGACTTCTGGTGTGGCAAAAATAATATGGCCATTTTTATTTTAAAGGACATACTATTTGTAAGGACAATAACAATAACAACAAAACTGGGGCCCCAAATGAATCTATCTGTAAATCTCAAGTGATCTTCCTTTTACTTGCTCATCAGCTGAATTGATTTATAAGTAAGTTTTTATGGCATCATATTTATTTTGTCACAGAGAGAAGGAATACGTGGCCAGAAATTGGACGCCACACATACCCACTCAACTTACGGTAATGAGGGCTGTTCTTACCAATTTACTTTGCTGCCTGACAGACAAGAGGACTGTCCGCTTTATCATTGTTGCCCACACCTATCAACCCTCCTCCCTCCAACTTGATGACTACCACTGCAATATATATAGCAAATCTGTTCAGGGACTATAATTATTTATCTTTCAGGAGGCGCAGAACCTGTAATGGATGAATGTTGGAGACACAAAAGCAGTTTATAGGTTTATCTCCTAAGTGGAAAACTAATCTGTCTTTATTGGAAGGATGGACCCTTGCCATTTAATGGATGAGTTGTAAGCATCAGAGGATGGTTTCAATGCATTTGAGGTTCAGACACAAAACACTGCTCAGGCATTGTCTCATGGAAGATAAGACCTGCCGTTTCGTCCATCAGACCACACCATTATTTGGGAAATCCGGGGCCTGCTCTGGGACCTTATCATGTTGTCATGAGTTATAAATGACTCCTAGATTAATACTAGTAGTGCTGCTGTTAGGAGCAGCCGATTTCACAATATTTGGGGGACCACTGGTTGATCAAGGTGCTTAAGTTGTTATTTCCATTAATGAAGGGTGCTTAAAATTTCCCCTGTGATGTCTATCTTGTTTTTTCTGAGAAACCAAGTCACATACCATCCACTCTGGCCTCTCATGCTGTGTATTTTGGTAACCAGCAGAGTGCTTTCTGCAACCTGTTTTGTAGCATTCTGGTGATTTCCACTAATTGAACTTGTTTACTAACTGAAGCATTTGAATGGTACTCGTGGTGAATAATTAAGTGGGTCTGCTCAGCTGCCTTCTGATTACATCAGTTAAGACTCTTCAGAGTCCAAAGGGAACAGGCACGTCTAATGTAGCCTAAAGAAAGAGGGGATCTTAACAAATTATAGACGTGGTTGTGTGGTGTTGGTGGGGTGTAAGCACCATGGTGTGGTGTCTGTGTGAGACATGTGGAGGGCAGAGGACAAGTTTGTGGAGTTGTTTTTACCTCCATCTTCATGTGGACTCTGGGAATGGAACTTGAGTTGCCTAGACCCATTGAGCCATCTTGCTGCTCTGAAAGGGGTTCCCCGCCCCACCCCCCAGTCACAGTCATTTCATGGATAGGTGTGGGTTCAGAGATAAAGGAAAGAGCCTATGCTTTGCCTGCATCTGGGCTATAACATATCCTCCTTCCCTCCGTTTCCATCCCCACCTCTCCCCTCCTTTTCCTTCCCTTCTCTTCCCTCCCCTCTGCTTTTCTTTCATATGTCTAGTCTGCTTTTTTGCTTGGTGTCTTGACTCAAGAAGGCTGCAGCTTCTACTTCATCTTGACCTCTGCTTTCCTGCAGTTTCTATTTCTAGGGTCACATTCCTTTCTTGAGAATGTGATTGGCTTATCTTCTATACAGAACGTCACCTTTAAGACATTCTTTCAATGCTCATGGACGGGGCAGGTTCTGTAGAAGAGGCCCTGGAGTACCAGCTGTGAACGGATACATGATCTGTCTCACTACAATCTAATTTACTGAGCTGTCTTCTGTGTCTTCAGGCTACTTTGAAAATGGGAGAAATAGTACATTGCTGGCTTACCTACCATCCATAGCATACCATTTTGGTTCTGTAAATGCCATATAGTGAAGCAAGTTACGTTACTCAGATACCAATATTGGAAACTAGTCTGGTGAGAGGAGGCTGCTATGTTGTGGTGTGAAGATTTAGTCCCAACATACATATGTCTATAAGCCTTCACTGTAGCACATGTGCCAATCTTTCTTCCTAAGAACATCTTCAAGGATAACATTAACCATAGGCTGTTAAGATAGATCCCAGGGTCCACCACAGTGCATGGCTATGATGGTTAATATCGACTGTGAACCTGACCAGTCTTAGCATCACCTAGGAGACAAGCTTATGCTCTTGCCTGTGATGGTGTTTCTAGATAGGGCTGAAGTGGGAAGACCCACCTTCATTGTGGGTGGTGCCATTCCATGGGCTGGGGTCCCAGCCGGAATGAAAGGAGAAGTCCAGCGGAGGACCAGCACTCAAAGCTGTCTGCTTCCTGACTGTTGGTGTAAAGTGACCAACTGCCCCACACTTTTGTCACCATGATTTCCCTACCATATACATTGTACCGTTGAACTGTGGGCCAAAACAAACCTTTCCTTCATTAAGTTGTTTCTGTGAGGTGTGTTGTCATAGGAATGAGAAAAATAAATGCCACACTGTCAGTCACATGGTAGATACTCAGTAGTACTTACTAACTGTGTGAGTGGTTGTCCATGGAAATTCCTCTGAGGACTTTGGCAAGGGCACCCTCAGGATGAGCCTGCTTTTCTCCTTGTTCCTTGTGGTGCGTGGAATATTGAGCCCATTCATCATCTTAATTAAAATTTAAATGTATTTCTAATCTTAGGCATATTCAGGGAGTGTTTCCTTTCATTGTCAGACTTCAAAGGAATTGCTTTCATTTTGCCTTGGTTGCTCCGCTTTGTGAGTTAAAGGGACACACTTTTGTGAGTATTTAGACCTATAACCTATCTTCTGGCATGATCGTAGCACTTAAACTTATTCCCATCATTTACTACCACAAGACACGTGATCCTTTTTGTCTCTTTCTGCTCAAAGGCCTGGTCTGCTCTTCAGTGTCTGTAGCTGAGCCCTCAAGGGACCCTGCCTCCAGGCCCCAGAAGTTGCATTCCACATCACTCGTTTGCCTAAAAAGACTGTAGTGCCATTTTTCTTTTTAGAAAACATATTTAATGTATATGTTTTAAGAGGGGGGAGCAGAAATAATACACCAATGTGTTACAGTTTCTACTACTAAGATATAACTGCTTCCTTTCATTCACCCCTGCTCCCCACCCATTAGAATGCTATTTTAAACAAAACCAGGATTTCTTTACCTTTATCTACAAAAATTATTGTCCTGTTCAAACTTTTGTCCTGTTGTATTTGTGAACTGCCTGTGCAGCTCAGGCCCTTTGTGGCAGTTTGGTATACAATCCGGATCCTCAATTTTACTATTATTTAATTTTAACAGTTAGAGTTTAGGTTTCATTTCACCACATTAAAATATTCTAGCACTTTTCGGTTTGTTGGTGGGCTGGTTAGTTTTTGTCAACTTGACATGAACTAGGGTTACCTGGAAAAAGGGACCCTCAATGAGGAATTTCCTCCATCAGCGTGGCATGGTCATTTCTGTGGGGCATTTTCTTGAGTAATGATTGATATGGGAGGGCCCAGCCCACTGTGAGTGGTATCAGCCTGGGTAGGTGGTCCTAGGTTTATAAGGAGGCAGGCTGAGTAAGGCCATGGGAAGCAGGGTTCCTCCATCATGTCTGCTTCAGTTCCTGCCTCCAGGTTCCTGCTTGAGTTCAGTTCCTGCCCTGGCTTCCCTCAGTGATGACCTGAACTGTGTAATCAACACCTTCCTCCCCAGATATTTTTTGCCCATTGTATTTATCACAACAACATTAAGTAACTGGAATCATTGGTTTATTTTCTGGATTCATATAGCATCACTATTAAAGAAGACATTCCTATGACCCCCTGGACACAGGAATTACCATATTAACAAAGCAAGGAATATAGGCAGCAGCCAGGCCATTAGACTCCCCGAGCAGCCTTCTTAATGGAAATACATTAAGCATTAAGTCACTTTAAGGAAATCCAGATCCATTGTTGAACTGTTGAATTCATTGTTGAAAAGTCCTGAAAATTGGGGTCTTTTCAGAGATGGGATGGAAAGTTACCACAGAGCCCCATATGGCGGGGGAGCCCTAGGGAGGCAAGCACTGATGTCATGCTGGGCTTCGGCAGAGGCATCACCATAGGGAAGAGGAGCTGAAGCTGACAAAGCTTGGCTCCTCTGCAGATGCATCCTCCATAAGGCAGTGGGACCACAAGGAGAAAAACAAAGCTACCAGCAACAAAGCAAAAAACAAAACAGAAAAACACCCACGCCCCCTGACTTTCCTTCTTGAAAAGACAAGGTCTTGTTCTGTAGCCCAGGTTGACCTGGTATTCTCTATGTAGACCGGGCTGGCCTTAAACTCTTGGTGGTCCTCCTGCCTCAGCCTTGGCAGGGCTCACAGGAGTGAGCCACCTTGCTGAGTTTCCCCTGATGATTCACTTCCACTAGCCAGTCCAGAAAATACGAATCTGAATATGACTAATAAGCTTGTGAAAGTATATTTTAAAAAAGATGTAAAAGTAACTCATATTAGAGTTTTCTCTTTGTACTGGCTCACCTGTGTTTAATTAACAAATATAACCCACACCCCATTGAATATTATATTCACCATCCAATAGATATGTACCCAACTATGTTACAAATGCTTAAAACATTTTTATAAAATACCAAAATGATGTGCTGAAAAGATATCAGATTATACTCCAGATACAATGGGTAAATTGTGAAAAGTACAGGGATGTGTTTTGAAACACAGAATTCTATCAGGAGAGATGCTGGCCCCACCAAGGGTCAGTCTATACTCTGAGAATGATCCTTCGGCCTGTGTTGCTCCCCTGGACACACTTCCTTTTTAGCCCTTATGTCTGGCTAGTGATGAAATATGTACACACACACACACACACACACACTTTTAAATTCAAAGAAAAGTGTGAACAATACGTAAAGAAAAGAAAGAAATGTCAAGTACATGGGTTTAAACAATTCTTGTGACAGTTTTTTCATCTTTTAGTGCTGCTGGTGTCCTGTGGTCCTTCCTCCTCATCCTCTTGTTCGGCAGCATCTTCAGCAACAACACGATGGAGAACTTCCACTGTTTACAGACTCACTCTCCTGCATTAGATCTTTTTGAATGTGATGGTTCCTGTCAACCCTGTGTCTGTCTCCGTTTCTGTCAAGCATCAATTTTCCCTTCACTTTTTGACACTTTATTGCTGGTAATTGTATTATTTTTATTAGAAAAATTTCATTGTATTTTCTTCTTTTTTTCTTTCCTGTGACAGGGTCTTACTAAGTAGCTCAAGCTAGCTTTGAACTTACAATCCATGGGGTTCAGTCTCTCAAGACCTGGGTTATAGGTGAGTCCCACCATGCCTAAATTCACTGTAGTTTTTTCCTAATAAATGCATTTATTCTTTTTTCTTTTTCTCAAATAATTACATCTTGACCTCAGTTTCCCCTCCCTCCTCTCCTCTTAGTCCCCCAAACCCCCTTTTCCCCAGATCCTCTGTTTCCCTTCAGAAAAGGGCAGACTTCCCAGGGATATCAACCCAACATGGCATATCAAGTATTTGCAGTAAGACTAGGCCCATCACTCATATTAAGTCTGAATGAGGCAACCCAGTAGGAAGAAAACAGTTCCAAAAGCAGGGAAAAGAGTCAGAGACACCCCACTCCCAGTGTTAGGACTCCCACAAGAACAACAAGCTAACGACCATATGATAGACGTAAAGGACCTAGCACAGACCCGTGAGGCTCCATGATTGCTGTTTCAGTCTCTGTGAGTCCCTGTGAGCCCTGATAGTGGATTCTGTGGGGTCTTTGTGATGTCCTTGACCCCTCTGCCTCCTATAATCCTTCCTCCCCCTCTTCTACAGGATTCCCCACCTCATGTTTGTCTGTGGGTCTCTGCATCTCCTCCATCAACCTCTGATGATGATTATGTCAGGCTCTGGTCTAGTGTAGCAGAGTATCATTAGGAATTATTGGCTTTTTTTTTTTTTTTTCCCTCATCCTATTTGGTTCTATCTGGACTATCCAGACTCTGGTTCCTGGCTCTCTAGGTAGTATCAGGGGTGGGCTTCCTCTGATGGCATGGATCTCAAGTTGGACTAGTCATTGATTGGCCACTCCCACAATTTCTGCATCACCTTTACCCCAGTACATCTTGCAGGCAGGACAAATTGTAGGTTGAAGGTTTTGTGCCTGGGATGGCATCCTAGTCTCTCCACTAGAAGCCTTGCCTGGTCACAGAAGATGGTTAGTTCAGGCTAAAAGTGTTTATTCTTGTTATCTGTCTTGTCATACTATAAAATAATACTCACAGTTTATGCACAGATTTTATATGTTTGATAATTAGGAAATAATTTAAACATTTTACACATTTTATCTACTTTGTTATTGATGTTAGGTATTTAATTTAAAAATTGGTTATGAGATAGGGTTAGCATATAACATGACTGAAAATAATCTCCATGCAAAATTGCTGATGTTTTAGGAAACATTTCAGGTTCGAATCGTAATAGGAGGAACTGGGTAAATTTTGGTTAATTAGTATGAACCCGGGTGTGGTAAAATATAACTGATACCAAGCAGATGTTTTCATACAATTAACCACAATAAATGTAAAAGGACTAAATGATGCAAATGAAAATAATAAATAATACAATAATAAAGAGGACCCCATGTTATAATTTTTAACTTGTATAAAAGATATAGCAAATCTAACTTTTATGCACAAAATAATATAATTAAAAATATATAAATAAAAATTAGATACAAATGAAAACTGATAATTCTACTACATATTCTCTATAATAGTAATAAATCAGATATTAAAAATTTATTGAGGCCATAGAAGATTTTAACTGAACAACCAAGCTTGATCTAGTGGGCCTTCAAAAATAATAGACTTAACAGTTTGAAAACACATATTCAACATGCTCTATGTAGCACACATGAAACATTTATAAAACCTGAGCTCTGGTTAGGCTCAGACAGAAAATCTAAAGCCACAGGGGCTGTGGTAGTCACCCCTCTGTTATAAAACACCTGAGAAAATCAATTTAAATGAAGGAAAGGTTTGTTTTGGCTCAGTTTCAGAGGCTGTGGTCTAGTAGGATGTCTTTCTTGTTTCTGGTCTGTGCAGAGGCAGAATGTCATGAAGCATGTGTTAGAGACTGCTGACCTCATGGTCACCGGGAAGAAGAAAGAATGGGAAACAGATCGTGAGAGGTTGGGGGAAGGGTGCAGGACAAGTTAAACCTCTCAAGCTATGTCTCCTGTCCCCTTCTTCCCTAATTAGACTTTACTTCCTTATTTCTTACCCACCATCTCCTAATAATTCAGCCACATTATGAACCCACCAAACTACACATCTGGCCACCATGGCTCTAACATGTGAATCTTTAGGGAACATTTCAGGTTCGAATCGTAATAGGAGGAACTGGGTAAATTTTGGTTAATTAGTATGAACCCGGGTGTGGTAAAATATAACTGAGTTCAACTTGGAAGGTGGAAGAATGAGAATTGAAGTTTAGAGTAGCCTGGGCTCCACAGTGAGTTCCTACATACCAGCCTACCTGGCTTATATGTTAGTACCTTGTCTCAAACATCAGCAGCAACAGCAAGCAATCAGTAAATAAAACCTAGAGCCATCACCAAATAGCAATTGGAAACTGTCAATTCAAATCATGATAGGATATAATTTCATACTCACTGGAAGGATGAAAATCTATATATTGGTCAATACCAATGCCATGCTACAAGTCATAGAAGAGCCCTCATATGCAGCTTGTCCTAAAAATTATGCTGCTCAAGAAAACAGCTTTAAGCAGTGAAAATGAACATAAAATTCAGGATGAGAGTTGTTTCTGAGTGGGAAGTGAAGGAAGAGGAGGATGATCATCTATTAAACTGCCCATGTGTGTTGGTGTGTATTTTTATAGGAATGTTATATTTTATTGAAAGTAATTTTGATGAAGACAAAGGCTGGTATCAGCTACACAGAAAGTCACCTTGATTCTTCTTAGATAAAACATTTCTATTACCTTTTTATGCTCTTCCTACTGACTTCCAGCATTAGGTACACTAAATTTCAGCATGTCACATTGTTGACTTGTCACAAATCCAAATGGCTTGTTTCCTACAAACCTTTAAAATGGAGGGGCTGAGAGCCTAAGACGCTTTCAACTATACCTATGGTCTAACACCAGTTAAATCTCTCAACCATTTACTGAGGTTGTGTGTTTTAGCACTGGTTAGCTTTGTCTAGCATGATTTTCCCCTCAAGTAACATCATGTGTCCTAATGTGCATATATACTTTCTAAATTATTATGAGATTTTTATCTTAGATTTCTTTTATGATTTCAACACTTTTTAGAAAGCTTGAAGAAGATGAAGATTAAATAACTTACTTAGTTGTGATAATTACTAGACTTATTAGAGGCCTATCTTGCCAAGCCTCTGATTCTGTGAAGATGCTGTAGTAATTTGTTAAGTCGGTAACTGAACGCTTGCTGTACTTGGCTGTAACGAATCACGTCAAGTTTCTCTCTATGCCTACAGACTTCTAGGACCATCTGTCTTCTATTTGAATTCAGTTTCTGCTGTCTGACTTCATGCTGTACAGCCGCCGAGCTGAAAGCAGCTGTCGTTGGCTTCAGGTTTATTCTTGAATCTCTCTCTAATCCAGCACCATGAACTCAGTTTGGGGTTTCATCTTTGATCCTTTCAAAGAGCTTTTTCTCTGTTAACGATTCCCTCCATCCCTTTGCTCCCTCTATCTTGTTTCTCTCCCCTAAATATTTACATCTCACTTTTCATCAGAAACAAGCAACACAATTTCCTAAATACCAATGAGCCATTAAGCACAGTTTGTTAAAACATTCGTTTATTTCACTAGCAAAGCACTGTGCACTTCATAAGCTGCCCTTTCCTTCCCTCTGTGCCACAATGGCTGTGGTGCCTCTCAGAGCGTACGTTGTATCTCTCTACCCTTCCTTCTCAACTGTGCTCTGAGCGTGCTGGTCTCCTCTCCGCTCTCCAGGCTGACAGTGCTCCCTTTGAGACTGTCCCCCGGCTCCTCTTCCACCCCAGAGCTCTTCCCCCATGTTTTCACAAGTCATAAATGTCTTAGTCACTTGATTAAAAAAAAAAATCAAAAGTACCCCCACCCCAGCTTCTTGGATTGCTTATGTTTTTCTTCACAGGACTTAAGACTAGCTGGCATATGCTTATTGGTGTCTGTTCAGTGTTAGAATAGCGCCTGCCCATACTTGGAGCTCAGTAGATATCTGTGGGTTGAATCAAGCCATGAATGTGGAAACCGCTCTATCAGGACTGCAATAATTCCCTCGCTTCCTGGCTGTATGACTCACACTGTGCTGCATTTGGTTCCTGTGACACGTTGTTTCTCTCAGCCTTCATGGTGCCATGCTCTGCATCCTACCCCACACTTTTTCTTCTTCATCCCAATTCTTGTCCACCCCAAGGCTCAGTTCTTGGCCCTAGAAATTTGTTTTCAGTGCTTACAACCATGGAGATTTAATATAGACTTTAAAAACTTGGGATAAGCATTTTACATAGAAATTTTCTGAACCATTTTGAAGGTAAAGTTTAGCAGCATTAACTATATGTATGCAGTGGAGTCATACTGTGGTGTGTGTGTGTGTGTGTGTGTGTGTGTGTGTGTGTGTGTGTGTGTATGTGTGTGTGTTAATGGTTTGTTTCACTTCACTGAAAGACCTCAGGGTTCGTCCATGATGTAGAACAAGGTTTTCTTCTTTATAAAGGCTGGTTTCTCATGAAGTAAAAGCTGTATCTATTTATACATCACTTTCTAATCTGCTTATCTGTTGATGCATGCTTGTTTCAGTTACTTGACTGTGTGAATAAGATCCTGTTTTCAATTCTTCTGGACAAATATCCCAAGTGGCCTTTCTGGACTGTGGAGATGCTGCTTAGTTTTCTTCCCATTACCCTGACTGTTTTCCACAGTGGCTGCGTCTTCCAATTCACCAATGCTGCACAAGGAGTGGGTTCTCATCAACACTTGTCACGTCCTGATAGTCTTCCGATAATGGCTATCTGCGGATCTTCTTTGCAGAAATGTTCATTAGCTCCTTGGCTCAATTGCAAATTGGATTCTTTATTGTTGAGATTTAGGAATTCTGGGCTGGAGAGATGGCTCAGCTGTTAAAGGCTAGGCTCACAACCAAAATATAAGATATATAAGAATGATTTTTATATTTTAATATTAGTTCTTACCAGAAACAAGGTTTCAAATCTTTCCCCCTATTGTGTGTGCTACCTTTCTTCCTGCTATTTCCTTGGCTGTGCAGAGATTTATTTTGAAGTCCTTTCTTGTGTCTTCCTTGACTCCTGATTTGTGGAGATGTACCCCAACCTAATTTGTTCTTGTGCTTTGCCTGACTGTGTCTTACCTTTGTCCTTCATGCTCTGTAGTGTTTAGCAAAGGACCATTTACTAAGTGAGAATTCAACACTAGGGTCACTGCAGTGAGTGATATGAATTTGTATGTTGTCACTTCTAGCTTAAACTTTTTAAGTCTTTAAGTCTACATGTCTAAATGCTCCATCAGTATCTCATCTGCCTCATGGTTAAGTTGAGATGGTCAGCTTTCCCCCACTTTCCTCTTATCTAATTATTAATTACTTATTATTTATTTTGAATCATGACTATGTTTGGTATCCTTAATGTATAGAAATGCATAGGCATATTGTTCCTCACTAGACAGAGGGGGGAAACATAATAGTAGACATAAGAAGACTTATGATATTGCTACATTGTAGTTCAATGTGACAACGGAAATACCCAGTGCTTCAGTGAAAATAATATGGTCATATTAAATACTCATTGTATATACACACACACACACACACACATACACACACACACACACACACACACACACCAAACAAACCTAGCAGGCCAGCTAGTACTGTAGCATACTGGGTATGACCACTGATGACTTTTCTCCCACAGCAACTGTGTAGCTCCTTCTGGTACTGTGGAAGCTTGCCACCAGGGAGAAGTTTCCCAGCAGCCAAGTTAGGCTGCTCACAAGTACACATGACTCCAGACCTGGGGGAATCTGATCTCTACAGGCCTCTGTGGAAACTGCTTGAACATGGTATACATATAAGCAAGCACACATACATACATATAATTGAAATTAAAATAAACCTTAAAAAAGAGAAAGTTGTATTTTGACAACTTTATACATTAAGGATACCAAACATAGTTTGTGGTTGCTTTCTTAGATCTTTTTTAAGTAACTTATCTGGTATTATTATCTTTGGTGGTATCTTTGTGTGTTTATCTTTCTCTTTCAATAGAAACATTCTCTCCAGTATTTTCT
Source organism: Onychomys torridus (assembly GCF_903995425.1). Lineage (NCBI taxonomy): Eukaryota > Metazoa > Chordata > Mammalia > Rodentia > Cricetidae > Onychomys > Onychomys torridus. Next base: position 55,704,803 of record NC_050444.1, read on the forward strand.
GTAAACCTGACAAAAGTTTCTTTTGTTTATTTTTATAATGAAAAGATTTTTTTCTCTTCCATTTTAATAGATAGTTTCACTGGGTATAATAATCTACATTAGCAGTTGTGTTCTTTCAGATCTTAGAATACACCTTTACAGGTCTTTCTGGCTTTAAAAGTTTCTATTGAATAATCATGTCTTTTTCTGATGAACTTGTCCTTTATCACAACTTTTGATACCCTTTATTTTGTTTATGTTTTTAATATTTTAATAATAACATGTTGTGGAGAGTTTGTTTTCTTGGTCTATCTTCTTAGTATTCTATCTTCTTGGGCTTCTTATACCTGGCTAGGTATTTCTTTTTCTATGTTTGGAAAACGTTTTTCTGTGATTTTGTTGAAAATATTCTTTACATCTTTGGCTGTATTCTTCTTCTGTGCCCCCAGTTAGTTTTTTCATGGTGCCCCAAGCTCTCTTGTGTTTCATTAAAAATGCCGCCGACCTTTATTGAATAACCCAACTCTTCAACCTTGTGATGCTATGTTTTCTACAGGTCAGTTCTACGGTGAAGCATTGTGCTGAGGCTTTGACTTGGCTTACTGAGTTTCTCACTTCCAGCATCGTTTCTGTTTGGTTTTTCTTCAGTTCTGTCTCTTCACTGTATTTTATTTCCGCGTCTTAGATTGATGTCCTTATTTCATTCAGCTCTTTGTTTTTGTTTCCTTAGCATGCATTCATGTCTTCTTTATGTTGTTTGGACATAGTTATAATTATTCTTTGAAAATTATTTGTTGAGTACCCTTTAAAATCATTCTCACTGGGAGCCATTAGTATGGGACCGATAACTTTGGGGAAGGTTTTTTGTTTTTTCATGTTGTTTTCATTTCTGTGACAGGACTTGTACATCTATTGTTAGTTTGTTGGTTCAGTTATTCCTTCTTTTTTTTTTTTTTTTTTTTTTTTTTTTGTTTTTGAGACAGGGTTTCTCTGTAGCTTTTTGAGCCTGTCCTAGCTCTATAGACCAGGCTGTCCTCAAACTCACAGGGATCCACCTGCCTCTGCCTCCCGAGTGCTGGGATTACAGGCATACTCTTTTTTCTTTTTAATAAATATAAATCTCCTTTCTTCTTTCCTGGAAGTATTTATAATGTTCATAAGAAGGTTAAATCACATTAGGGTTGAAGTAGCATTTCCTTCTGTGGGATTGGAATTTGGGGCCAGAGGTTCTATCCTGTCTTTCTCTGAAGGTCAGGTACTGTCTGTCCTGGGTCACCTTGGGGCTCCTGCTGGGGTCTTCAGGCTGTGCTGTGAATTGTGGGATTCAATCCACCTGTGGGCTGTACAAAAGGACAGCTCAGGCTTCCTTTCTAGGTACTCAGATTCTGTCACAGGGACCTCTTAGTGTATCTGTGTATCTCATCTTGTGTTCAAAGCATCGTATGAACAACTTTATGCTACTTCTGTTGATCTCTTAGATAAAGAGGTAAAATTTATTGGAAAATACCATTTTCTTAACCAATAAGGTAAAAGCTGGGCATGGTGCATGTCTACAATCCCGGCACTGAGACAGCTGAGGCAGCAGGATCATGAGTTTGAGCCCAACCTGGACTGTAGCTTTGTAGTGAATTCACAGATAACCTAGGCCACATAGCAAGAACTTATTTCAAAAAACCAAAACCAAACTAACGCTCCCCCGCCAAAAAAAATCCCTACTAATTAGACAAAATAAAGAATTAGAATGTCTATGGGCATTTAGTAAATTTCACATTTGTTGAAAACTTTTTACATAAAAAACTCAAGTCCAAGTGATTTGCTATTAAAAAACCTTTTTAATTTATAAATTATATATATATATATATACATATGGCACTCCAAATTGCAGTGCATGCATGCACTGTGCACTGCTCAAGTGAGAGTAAGTATACACCATCCTCAAGATCATTCATGCTGACTTTGTGGGAGAAAGTGTTTGAAGTCCCTTCCCCTAGCTCTTTTGAAATAGGTAGTCCAATGACTAACAAATCTGACATTTCCTTTTGGTTTACAGGGTTACTGGAAGGCAAGCTTAACTGACAGGGCCCCTCGTTATGCTTTCAGCTATAGAGTTGAGCAGCAGAAGGCTCACCCTAACTATTGTCCTGTTCAGGAAGCTGGAGCCTTCCATTGGTTGTTTCCTATGAAGGTGGGAAATACAGTTCATACCCACAAATCCAAGAATGGTACCTCTGTTTCACAGACAACATTGATCATGTCCAACATAACCTTGTCTCCTCTGCTTCTGTACTGTCACTGTGCCCTGGGAGATTTTCCACCTGGCTTAACTAATTCAAGGCTTCCTCCTTTCCTCAGGTACTCACTCAAATATGCTGTTCTTTTTCCTCTGGAAACTCTATCCAATATTTTCCATGCAGTGGATTCCTTGGCAGTATTATTTCCTTGGTGCCAGCATTATCTAGTAGTTTTCTCTGAGCACTGTGCAGGAGAAAACCACATCAGTCTCTCCTGATTCTGAACTATAAATTTGGGAAAAGTCAAGAAGAAACGTTATTTCATTCATGGCCTCTTAACAATTAAATTAAATAACTTCAAAAAAAAGAAATAACTTTATAATGGCCATATGACAAATCCCCATAAGCACGGTGGCTGCCATGGGATAGTGTCTTTGAGTAACAGTGGAGGGGACGCTAGACTCACAAGCCTGTGAGACATGAAGGAGCCATGACCCTTGATGACACTTGCCTTGGACTCAGTTTATGTTCTTGGGTAATACACTTAATTCTTTTTGTAATTCTCCTATTTTCAAATGGCGCCATGATTGGGATGTAAGATTTGCTACTTTTAGAAATGTTTGGTCCTTAATAAGTGAATCTTAAATTGAGACATTAAACCAAGGCAAATTTTATTTTTTTCTGTTTAAAAACAAGAAGTTATTTACTTATTTAGGTGCAACCTATTCTCTTGTGAAAAAAACAAAACAAAACAACCAAACAAACTTCAAAGGATTTTAAGTCCGTTTTCAGAATACATAAGATTTTACTTCCTTGCCCCACTAGTACTGGGTATTGAACTCAGGGCATCATGTATGCTAGACAAGTGTCCTGCCACTGAAGAATAACCCCCAGTCCAAAGATTTTACTTTTCAAGTTGGAAAGAGTCCAAGTAGATGATGAGTGGCAGGAAAACATACTGTGAAAGGTGAGCATGGGATTAAGGCACAGCAAGCATGAGCCGAGGTGATCTGCTCGCTACAGATGGGCAGCAGGTCCCACAGCAACTTAGATATGTGATTCATGCGGGTCCACAAGGGAAAAGCACATAGCTGTCAGCACAGCTCTTCCTCGTGATGAGATAGAGAGGAAATTTCCTGTTCTAAACTCCATGTCACAGGGTTAAGAGAAATAGGCTCATAGATGAGTAAGTGATATGCAACAATACACTTTTTAAAAAATATCACTCAAGTGATATTGCTTTATGTTTTTCCACAGGAAAGAGCAGGCAATAGAAGTATATTAGTCATTTGAAAGGAACAAATAGGAAATGGCAAAGAGTAGAAGGACCCAGCCACCAGACAGAAATGACACATTTTTAGGGGAAGCAAGGGTAGAATGGTATGCACCATCCATGCCATGGGGTAGGGGACCCAAGGCTGAAGTGATAGAGCCCACATTTAATGGGAAGTTAAAGAAAATGAACTAAACTTGGGACAAGGTGATAATGTAATTACAATGAAAAATATTTCATCAGTGCAACATTTAATAGCATCTTGTCTGTGTTCTCATTTCATATAAACTATTTTTAGAAAAAAATTAATTATCCTAAAATTGGCATGGAAGGACTTCTACCTTGAAGTTACATGTAGCTTTAACCATTGGCTCATTTTGAAGGAACTAGAGTCAATTGGAAAAAATATGCTATGACATGAATATCCAGTTCAGTAAAGAGGGTGTTTGCATTTGTATGGGTAGTATGCATCAAATATTTATTCAGTTTTATTGGAGTTACTAATGGACCTTGAAATAGTAATGATACGTGTGTGTGGGCAGTTCAAATTGCATAGCAGTCTTTACTTTTATATGTAAAATGTCTTATTTATGAATATGTGTATGTGCCTGTTTATTGGTATGTGGCCATGTCTGTACTATGCCTCCAGAGGTCAGAAAAGGTCCTAGAGCCAGAGTTAGAAGTGGTTATGAGCCACCCAGTGTGCTGGGAACCAACTCTGGCCATCTGAAAGAGCAGTAAGTGTTTTTAACTGAGCCATTTTCCAGCCCTCATTATTTTAAATGATAATAGAGTCATTTTTCTTCCAAGCTACTGGGGGCAAGTATGAGCAGACGTGGTCTGTGGGGTCTACACTTCCGTAATGTATCAAAGTCCTGTTCAACACGCTCCACACCAAATCCCAACACAATCTTCACAGGCCTAGAAAGAACAACATTCAACTTCACATGGAAAAGCAAAAAACCCAGGAGAGGTAAAATAAGCCTGTACAATAAAGGAACTTCTGGAGGTATTACCATCCCTGATTTTAAGCTCTACTACAGAGCTATTGTAATAAAAACTGCATGTTATTGGCATAAAAACAGACATGTGGATCAATGGAATCAAACCTAAGACCAAAATGTAAACCCACATACCTATGGATACCTGATTTTTGACAAAGAAGCCAAAATAATACAATGGTGAAAAGAAAGCATCTTCAACAAATGGCGCTGGTCTAATTCGATGTTGGCATGTCGAAGAACGCAAATGGATTCATACTTATCACCTCGTACAGAACTCAAGTCCAAGTGGATCAAAGCCCTCAACATAAATCCAGTTACACTGAACTTGATGGAAGAGAAAGTGAGAAATAATCCTGAATGCATTGTCATAGGAGACAACTTCCTGAACAGAACATCAATAGCACAGGCACTAAGATCAACAATTAATAAATGGGACCTCATGAAATTGAAAAGTTTCTGTAAGGCCAAGGACACTGTCAATAAGCCAAAATGGCAGCCTACAGAATGGACTGCAACTTGACATCCAACAGAGGGTTGATTTCTAAAAAATGTAAAGAATTCAATAAACTAGATATCAACAAATCAAATAATCCAATTAAAATGGGGTGCAGATCTAAACAGAGAATTCTCAACAGGAGAATCTCAAATGACCAAGAAACACTTAAGCTATTTAACATTCTTAGTCATCAGAGAAAATGCAAATCAAAATGACTCTGAAATTCCATCATATATCTGTCAGAACGGCTAAGATCAATATCACAAGTGACAGCTCATTCTGGAGAAGATGTGGAGCAAGGGGAACATTCCTTCATTGTTTATAGGAGTGCAAACTTGTACAGCCACTCTGGAAGTCAGTGTGGCAATTTCTCAGAAAACTGGGAATCAATCTACCTCAAGACCCATGATACCACTCTTAGGCATATACCCAAAGGATGTTTGATCATACTACAAGGACACTTGCTCAACTGTGTTCATAGCAGCTTTATTTGTAATAGCCAGAACCTGGAAACAACTTAGATGCCCCTCTACTGAAGAATTAATAAAGAAAATGTGATATACATTTACATAATGAAGTATTACTCAGCAGTTAAAAACAATGGCATCATGAAATTTGAAGGCAAATGAATGGAACCAGAAAAAAAAAATCATCCTGAGTGAGGTAACCTAGACCAATAAAGACAAATGTGGTATGTACTCACTCATAGGTGGATATTAGCTGTTAAGTAAAGGATAATTATGCTACAAGCTACAGACCCAAAAAGACTAGGTAATAAGGAAATTTCATGGGGGACACCCATATCTCCCTGGGAAGGGGAACTAGAAGAGATTTTGTGAGTGGATTTAGGACAGGTGGGTAAGTGAACATGAGAGATTGGGTTGGGTGGTCACAGGGGTCTGAGTGCTGAGGGGGACAGCTAGGGGGTCATTTTGGGGTTGGACGGAAGCCTGATGCAGTGGAATCTCCTAGGAGTTTATATAGAGGACCCCAGCTTAGACTCCTAGAAAATACCAGATAAGTAGCCGGAACTGGTTGTCTTCTGTGACCAGATTGGTACCTGATCCAATTGTCATTAGAGAGGTGCCATCCAGCAATTGATGGAGGCAGATGCAGAGACCCACAGCCAAACACTAGGTGGAGTCTGGGAATCCTGCAGAGGAGGAGAAAGGAGTGTAGGAACCAGAGGGGTCTAGGACACCACAGGAAGGCTCACACAAACAACTAACTTAGCTCATCTGGGCTCTCAGAGACTGAACTGACAACCAAGGAGCCTGCATGGGACTGACTAGGCACTGTGCATTTATGGTACATTTATGTGTAGCTTGGTCCTCTTGTTATTCCTAACAGTGGGATCAGGGGCTGTCTCCAACTTTTACCGGTTTTTGGGTCCCTACTCTTCATACTGGGTTGCTTTGTCCAGTCTTAATACACGAGGAGGTGCTTAGTCTTACTGCTACTCGATATGCCAAGTTTTGTTGACACTCATAGGAGACCTACTCTCTCCTAGATAGAGATAGAAGAAGAGAGGATTGAGGAATGGGAAGGGGGATTGGGAAGAAGGACTGGGAAGGGAGGATGGGGGTGTGGAGGATGACTAGGATATAAAATAAATAGAGGAAGAAAAAAAATAAAAAGAAAAAAGAAATGAGCCAGTGTATCCTTCAATTTAGAAATTGCACTTTTTGGAAGTTATTTTTAGGTTACCGTGTAGGACAATACCAAAGATTTTCATTGTTATGTAAAAATAATTTTCACAAGTATAAAAGCTAAACAAACAACAGATTTAAAAAATTTTTTTTTTTTTTTTTTTTATAAATTGTCAGAGTGTTCTATGCATCCACAGAAGCTAAAGATGTCACAACTTAATTGTTGGCCTGGATTAATGCCCATGACTTCTTATTTTGTCTTAAGAGCAGGTTTCATTACACACACTGTAAATCATAGTCATGGAGATAGTGTGATACTGGCTCATTATAGGATGATACTGGTCTAGGTATGGGGTGATACTGGTTTAGATGTAAGTTTAGACACAGAGTAATAGAGTTACATAGAGACTAGAAGTTGATGGACTTATACAGTCAATGAATTTTCAACAAAAGTGAAGTATTTGAGAAGACACTAAAATAAATACCTTTGCACAAAGAATCCTGAAGAAAACAGATACCCAAATGAGAAAAGTATGTTCCACTCCTGTGTCATACATGAATTCCAAAGGTATTACAAGAGGGAGCACAGGTTTACACAGGCACTAACTAAAGTCAGGAAGCTTCTAAAAGAAAACCAGATAATGTCACTGCAATTTGGGGAGCGAGACAAAGGTTTTATATGTATGCTAAAAAAAACTAACCATAAAACATAAAATAGATGAATTTGACTTTATTGAAAATTCATTTATAAAAAGACATCATTAAGAAAAAAAAATCACATCACTGATTGGAACGAAATCTTTCCAGTCCATCTATCTATTGCAATACTTGTATCCAGAATGTGTCAATAATTCCACCAATCATACATGTCTGAATTTTAAAAGTAAGCAAAGACTTAATACTTCATGAGAAGAAGATGCTAGTTGATGATAAGGTACTGAATAACTCATAGAGAAATACATGCCAAAACCACATGGGACACAACTGTACACAAAGCTAAACTGTTGGTAGATGTCATAACTGAGGCTCTCATAAACTGTGCCTGCAGGAGTAACATGTCACAATTACTGTGGAACTTTATTTGGTGATTTTTACAAAACAGAACAAAATATGTGTTTAGTTCTTGACCTTGCAATAACAGCTAGTTTGTAGCTAGATGAAAACACATGTTCACACACAGACCTTTACAAGGCTGCCCATGCCAGCTTTATTTACATTTATTCCAAGCTGGAGACAACCCAAACCTGTCTTCAGGTAAATGAATATGGAATTTTTGCTATTGATGTATTTAACAACATGGGCGAATATCCAGACTGTGGCTGAGGGAAAATGCCAGACAGAAAAGAGTACCTACTGTTTGGTTCTACTTACATGAGAAATGAACAAACAAAAACAGTTCTATGATCTAAAAAAATAAGAACAGTGGTTGCCTCTGGTGAGGTGGGACCCGCGCTAACTAGTAAAGGGTATGGGGAACTCACTTGTTTGTGGAAACACTCTGATTGGCACTGGTTGCACTAGTGTGTACATTTGCCAGACCTCATTAAATGTAAAAATCTGTGCCTTTTGCTTGTAGAACTCTCCCCAAGAAGGGCCTCCTTTTATCTGCCACTAGATTTTCACACCCTCACAGCTGTCGCAGGCTTGCTCTATGTGACCCTGCAATGCAGCAGAAGAGATGTTTGTGACCTCTGGTGCTGGCTTTGAACCATGCTGTGGCTTCTGCTTTGGTCTTGCTTTCATGGTCTTTATCAGATCACTTGTTCGGGATAAGCTAGCTGTCCTGTCTTATACACATCAAGCAATCTAGGCAAGAGAAGCTAAACACCTACTTCAACAACCAGTGAGGAGCTGAGGTCTTCCAACCACCATGGCAGGGAGCTTAGGAATGGCTATTCTAGCCTTCAAATGACTGAGCCACTGACCTAAACTATTTCCAGATTCTTAGCCCCGAGAACTGTGTGCATTGAAAAATCTTGTTCTTCTCCCTCTTTATCTTCTAGAAGAAGAAAACTGTAGATAACTGATATGCTTTATATGCAAAATGTATTTTAATTTGAAATATTAGAAAGGCAAAACAGGTAACAATAGATAGAGTTATCCATATATCTTTTTAGAGAACAACATCATACAACAAAAAAAATTGGCCACCATTATTTGGTATATTAAGTGGGGTTATCTAGAGGAGCAGGAGCAATAGTATCAAAGGAGATTTACTAGACCGACTTGTACAACCAGGGCTGCAACAATGTCTGTCTGTATGCTGGGGAGGCAGAGAAGCTGGCAGTACTCAGTCCAGTCCAGTGCTGACTGTCTGGAAGTTCTGCTGAGGGTCACTGACTGGGGCTGAAGACCCTGGAGTGTGATGTAAGCAGCGGCAGCAGCCACAGAGATGGATACACTGGCCCAGGAAGAAGGGAAGGCAGACAGCACAGCTCTTCCTCAGCCATCTTATCTCTGGGCCCTCTGTTGAAGATGTTGCCCACCCACAGGGTACAGCTTCCCTCCACTCAGTTAATCCTCTCTGGAAACACTCTCACAGAAATACCCACAGGTCTCCTAGGTGATCCTAAATCCCGTCAAGTGGACAGCACCAACCTCACATTTGGGGAGTCTGATTGTGGTGGTTTCTACTTTTCCCCTTAGGACTATGCATCTTTCAATTTCTTCTAAATATTGTAATGTGTAAAATAAAAGGTTTTAATAAGAGCAAAATGTTGAAACACATTTTCCCTATGCTCAATCTCCTGCCCACTAAAAGTCATCAGTAGTCTTTATGGTATCTACACTCCCCTGTGTCTGAGCACAGGGACGCATGGGTCTGGCATCTTGAGTTTTTGTCTTATATTTTCATTGAGTATATGTTTTAAGTATATGAGTGCTTTGTCCACATGTATGTCTGCACATCACATGTATGCTGTGCCTACAGAGGCCAGAAAAGGGCACCAGATGCTCTGGAACTGGAGTCATAAATGGATGCTGAGAACAGAACCTGGGTCCTCTAAAAGAACAGCAAATGGTCTTAACCACTGAGTCACCTGTCAAGCCCAAAGAAACTTTTTATTTTACTTTCCTTCAAGCCAATAAAGCTGAAAGGCAGTTGTGTGACAGAACATCTGGCAGTGACGTATGGAGGGACGACGATTTTGGCTCACCGCTTTAGAAGGTTGCGGTCCATTACAGCACAAAGTCCCAACAGAGTTCATGGCAGGGAGAGCATGTGGTAGAGATGTTTCACAGGATAGTTGACCACGAAGCACAGGCCACGCTCAGGACCAGAGCAAAATAATCTTGAAAGATCAATCTCTTGGAATCTCATTCTGTTCGACAGATTTTGCAGCCTTCAAGACAGCATCACAGACTGGAGGACAAGTGGCTGAGCCACATGCTGGCAAGAGACATTACAGACCGAAACCACAAGGAGACAACATACAAAGCGCCCCATTTTGCCTAGGCTTGCCTATAATCCCAACACTGGGGAGGTTGAGGCAGGAGGACTGTAGATTGGAGGCCAGCATAGGTTACCTGGCAAGATACTGTCTAAAAACAGAAGATGACCAAGATCCTGGAAGCACCTGCTTTTCCCTCTTTACCTGCCCATCGTGTGCAAGTGGAATGAACATTTATGCTATCCTTCCTTCCCCCTTTCTGCTAGCACAGCCATTACTGCACTGTTCCTCCCTATTTTCTTTCTCCTTTTCCAAACCACCTGATTCAGTCTTAAAAGATGTCTATCACCACGGGGCCCTTTGTTTCCCAACCTAAAACATACATTTTTGTTCCTGTGGGAAAAATCTGACTTTATAATGTACCTCATGTTGGAGCCTTAGTAGAGCCACAATAGGGTCAAGGCCGAAAGCCAGCTCCATGGCTGGAGAGTGGCAGAAGTTGAGACAACACCTGTTAAGCACATGATGCTGGGATCCCTGGGATTCTTGTTCTGTGTGATCGTGTGTTTTGACAGTGTCCTCAGAGATCCTGGGGAATGCAGCCATACTGCTTGAACTTAGGTCGCATCTTGTGATGCTCACATGGGCTAGAAACACATTCCTGTCACAGTGCATTGATTTTTCAGTAGATACAGCTATGATCTGCCAAGTGCTGTGATGACAGGCACCCAGCTGTTCTAGTTCATGATGCCAGGGCCTTGTTGGAAAGCTATAACACAGAAAATTCCAGTACCCATTGGACAATACCTCCTCCAAAAGGCATGGGCTATTAAATGAAAATCTCAGGGCCAAGGGTGGTATAACTTCCTGTAATGATTAGCTTTAACTGTTAGCTTGAAGCAACCTAGAACCACCATGATGTGAAACTCAGCTAAGGAATGATCTAGATTGGATCACTGGGATGTCCATGGGGGATTGTCTTGATGGTTGATTGACCCAACCCACTGTTGGCAGTACATTCTCTATGCTGGGCCTGAACTATATGAGTAACAAAACCTAGCAACCAACCAAACAAACAAACAAAAACAGAACACAAAACCTAGTTGAGCAAGCATTTGTTTCTCTCTGTTCTTGACTGTGGATGTGCTATCACTAGCTGCTTAATTTCCACCTTGACTTCACCTCAATGATGGGCTCTAACCCGAAATTGTAAGACTACTATATTCTATCTTCTGCTATGTTTCCTTTCAGAACATTTTATCACAGCAGTAGAAAAGAAAGCAGAACACTGTTTATGAATGATTGGTTAGGGAAGCCCCAAAGGCTTCCAAACAGCACAGGCCATTGCCATGGCTTAAGGCTTCTCATCATAACTAGACAGACTGTTGATGAAGACACAGCACACTTCGGTGGCAAGACACAGAATAACAAGGCTGGAACTGACTTGAGAACTTCCTCCTTGCTGGCTAGTTGTCATAGTACTGAAATGTGCTATAGAGCCCCTGGGGGAGAAAAGCTATCAAGAATATTAGTCAGCTGTGAACCCTGAATGTTATAATCATCTGGAAGGCAAGAAGTGTCCATTAGTGTTATAGTGGCATGAAGGTTATGGAATAACTAACTGCTTTCTGATTGAATCTGAGGTCAGCTTTACAGAAAGGAATTCATGCCAGGTACTGCAAATCTGTTCAAAAGCTCATGGATTGGGAAGTCATGGGCCCTAAGGTTGGAACCTACTACTGTTCTGCTATTGCATGTTTTCAGACTTGTGGTGGTAGGGCGCCAGATGTAGCATGAATCTTACAGGTCTTATTAATAAAATCAAACCTGAGGCCAGTTATTGGGGGTGAATGCTGGAAGATCAGAGAAGCAGAACAAGCCACAGTTTTCTCACCTTGCCACTTCCTCAGCTGGTCTTGTTTCCTCAGACTGCAAGCTTCCTCATCCAGAATGAATCTCAGCTGAACTGTGCTGCTCCAAAGCCTAAAAGCTTTATCAGCCAAAATGCTGAACCAGCCAAATGCTTCTAGTTTCTGGTCTTCATGCCTTATATAATCTTTCCCTTTCTGCCTCCACTCCCTGGGATTAAAGGGGTGTGTCACCATGCCTAGCTATTTCCAATGTGGCCTTGAACTCACAGAGATCCACCTGGTTCTGCTTCCCCAGTGCTGGAATTAAAGGCGTGCACCAACACCGCCCAACTTCTGCTATGGCTTGCTCTGACCCATTTTCTAGCCACCATTTCTGGCTCTGTTCTAGTGGCTGTCTGTTCTCTGACCCCAGATAAATTTTTTAGGGTGTACAATATTGTGGAGAACACAATACCACCACACAGACTACCTTATAACCATTTAAAGTTACACTCATGGCTTTGTGCTTTTCCCAGTGTGGCCAGAGAAGCATCTTCCTGCAGTGGGCAGCAGTTAATGCAGAGAGTCATAATGCTCAAAATTCTGAGAACATGTGGCTGCTGAGTACTTAGCCTTAAATGGAATATTTATATCACCCTGCCCTCTGAAAATCTCAGGGGATGTGCTGTGGAGTAATCATTCTGTACACTGTGAAAACGTGTTGCTCTCATTGTTAGTTAAAAGCTGATTGGCCAATGGCTAGGCAGGATTTTTCAGGACAGAGAGACTGCTTCGGAGAAGGGTGAAGTCTGAGGAGATGCCAAGAGATGTAGAGCACACAGGATGGAAAGTACTTACATGAGGCAAATAAGCTTTGGGGCAACACATAAATTAATTTAAAAAAGGATTAATTTAAGTTATAAGAGCAAGCTAAAAACAAGCCTAAGCTATCAGCCAAGCATTTATAATTAGTATCAAGTCCCTATGTGGTTATTTGGGGAGCAGCAGGTGGGACAGAAAAGTCTACCTACAGGTATGTCTCAGAATAGGGGGCTGAAGGAATGAAGAGCCAGAGGGTAAGGAGGACGGTTGAGAAATGTCTTCTGGACACAACATGGCTATTATACTCATGAACTCCCTGCATTTATAGTTACCTGCACAATACCTATACATGACCAAGCCAACAGAGTTAGGGTTTCTATTGCTGTGAAGAGATATCATGGCCTCAACAGCTCTTATAAGAAAAACATTTCTCAAACATGCTTCCTCCAACAAGCCATACTTTCTACTAGTACTACTCCTTACGGGTATACGGGAGCCATTTTTAATCAAGCCACCACACATTGCAACAGGTAGCACTAACTGGACTCAGTAGGCTGTGAATGTGGGAAGGGGACATGTTGGAGCGTGTGGAGTAGGGTGAGAGAGGGGAGTCGGGGTGGATAGGATCAAGATACATTGCACACTGTAGTGGATACCTGTTCTACCTACCTATGATCTTGAAGTACCTGCCCCTGGGGCATGACCTGGGGGCTACCCTTAAGACCTGAGATGCATGTACCCAGTCTCTTCTATCCCTCATGGGCTTGGATGGCAGACTGACTCAGAGGAGCATGTGACAGGACCTCAGCCTTCCAGGACCCTATGACGATTCTCCTGTTCTATCTTAGTGAGTTTTCTATCCTAATAAATCCCTTTTACCCTTTAAGCAGACTCCTATGGATTTCTTGCAATAACATACATGTATGCAATTGTCAAAGATAAATAAAATATATTCAATGAAAAGAAAAGTCAGCATGCAGAAATTAACTCAGTCCATTTTGGGGTCAGATTGTATATTCATCATGTTGTTGCTAATTTTGCCAAATCTCTGACTTTTGGTTTCATGGACATATTGCTCACCCAGCAAAAAAGAGAGTTAGTGGTGACATTGAACAGGCCGTAGGTTATTGATCTGAAAAATCTCTGCGGACAATAAGGCTGGAAGTATGAGGTGAAATGAAGTTTATACTATGCAGATACATTATGATGCTACTCAGAAAAGCAGAGGGAAACACGGCATATGCGAGTTGGGTGATTATCGAAGTTTAGATAGGAGAGGCTTCAGGGGAAGGCTTTGGGGTTTTCTATTTTTGGTGGCAACACACACACAACAGATTTTACCATTTTGAGGGCAGCATACAGGAGCACCAAGAATCACCTGAGTAAGGAGCCTCACCTGGAGGTGTCCTGACTGTCTTGATTGAAGTGCAAAGACCCATGCTGACTGTGAGTGGCACCTTCTGCTAGTAGCCCAGATAAAAAGGGTGCAGCAGAGGGGATGGCCATCATCTTGCTAGCCTGACCTTCTCTCCTGCACCTTAGTTAATCTGCCCCGTTGCTCCTGTGTTTCCCCTCGCTACTGTCAGCACCAGTTTCCAAGTTTTCACTGAAGTCTCAGGCCCAGTGGCTCTCCAGGACTCTTCCAGGATTCTGATGTCAGATCAGGACTGCTGAGGCACCCAGTCTTGTGGACTGAACAACTCCAGATGTTGCCCTCCTCTGCCAGTGAGAGTCAAAGATGAAGGAACGTCAGGTGTCTTAGCTTTCAGGTGTGACTCTGCTCTTGTCTCTAATTTCAAGCTGACTTAAGTTCAGGGAGAACTCTGACTAGGACAGTGAGTACCTATCTACTCAGACCACAAATACTCACTGTAGTGGGAGTGGGAAATGATTTTTCTTGGAGTATAAACTTTCAAATTTCACTATCAAAGTTTAATAATACAACTATCATAATAGTTACATTCCTTGAATAAAATTTCAGATTTAGTCTTGTTTCCAAAAGCTTATTCTATAATAGTGACTAGTTTCCTATGGCTGCCACAATAAATTACCACAAACTTGACAGCTTAAAACATTAGGAAATTTATTTTTTTCACGGTTTCAGGACCTCAAGATATTGGCAGAGTTGGCTCCTTTCAAGGCTCCAAAGGAGAGGCCTCTTTTCTGGCCATCCTAGGTGTCCTTGGTTTGTGGCTGCATTATTCAGTTTCTGTACTTGTCTTCACATGGCCTTCTATGTGTCTTAGTACCACAAAGTCCCCATTCTTTTAAGGCACCAGTCGTTTGCTTTGGGGCCCCCGTAATCCAGGCTATTCTCATCTGGAGAACCTTCACTTAATTACCCTGCAAAGAGTCTATTTCAAATAAAGTTACATTCACAGATAAGAGGAGTCAGGGCTTGAACACATCAGTTTTGGTGACACAATCCAGCCATACACTGCTATTTTGCTCTCATCATATATTAATGCTAATGCATTCATGATTGGTAAGGCTTTGTCCTCAGAGCTCCTTGAGCCCTAGAAGGGGGGTCATAGAGCCAACTTGTGAGGATGCTTTAGATAGCAGCTCCTGTGCTGTTGCTGCTGCCCTGCAGGAGCTGGTACCTTGGCCCAGGTGCTGTCCTGTCCAGACAAGGGATGACCCACACTGCTGGGAACCACAACAGTATCCTGTGCTGTTAGCATACGCTGCGTCTTGCTAGAGCCTGAAGCCCTTTTCAGGGAAGAGATATGTCTTTTCTTTATGATTTGATCTGGAAATACTAGAAAGCATGAAAATGTGCTTGAGTTCCATGCCTTCAGCAGAATCTATGAAGGATGTCCTTATAGAGGGAGTGAATTCTGGTTTTGACCCCAAAGTCAGCTTTTGAGAGCTCTTTTTATTTTTTTTATTTATTTATTTTTTTGAGCTGAGGATCGAACCCAGGGCCTTGTGCTTGCTAGGCAAGCGCTCTACCACTGAGCTAAATCCCCAACCCAAGAGGTCTTTTTAAAAACTAATTTTTATGAGTGTTTTCTCACATGTATATACATACTGTTGTACCTGTTTAACAAAACCCCCAGAGACCACCATGGAGCTGGTTTCTGATGTAAGCACATAATGGTTCTTTTATTGTCAGGGATAACCTGGGCCACCACACAGAACATGGAAGGAAATGTGGTGTTGGTCACGAGCCCAGGTGTAGAGAGTTTTTATAGGGAAAAACCACAAGCCGGGAATTACATGCTTGGGACTGAGTAGAAGGGATATGGAGCAATGTGATTTTTTTTTTTTAAACTATTGGTCCAGACTTTTGGTGTGGAGCCACATTTGAAACTATTGGATTGTATGTACTTTTGGTACAACCCGATGAACAGGATTATCTGAACTGCTCAGCAGGATTATTTAGATATCTTCCAGGGCCACAAACCAAAGACAGAATGTCTGCAGGAACACACTGCCCTGTATCTGTCCTAGCTGTCACGGCACATTTCTGAGGTCCTTTCTGGAAGTGAGTGCAGTCCCCTACCCTTAGATGGAGTCTGTATTGCGTTCACAATACATATATATGTACCACTGTGTGCAATGCCCATGGAGGCCTGAAAAGGACACTAGAATCCCTGGAACTGGAATTGCAGTCACCATGTGTATGGTGGGAACGGAACCTAGATCCTGTACAAGAGTAACAAGTGCTTCAAACCACCTCCAGCCCCATCAGAGAGTTCTTAGGAGTTTGGTAGCTAGTGCGGAAGCTGAAAGTTCTTGGTCTGTGAGTGATGAGGTGCTGTCAACACACTGGTCAGTTCCATTTGGTGTTTCACACGGGAGGAAATGGAGAGGACAGATGCGATCCAAAGCCACCATGTTGTGTCCAGTGATGCTCCAAGCCAGGCACAAGAGGACGAGGCTCAGTATAATGGCTGGTGGGGACTGCAGAAGGTAAGTTTGGGGGCTAGAACGTGCATGAGGCAAAGCTGAGGGCAGGGTGATAATGAGTGTTTGAGAGCAGCTGACCGTCAGAGGCCTGTGCTGATTGAGCTGTCTTCATTTTCATCTTGGCTCAGCTTCATTTGTCTTCTACTTACTCTGGCTTCATGTGAGCTCTTTAGCCTGTTACTGTCTTGCTTCACACTAATCACAAGTGGCTGCTGTTGCCCAAATGTGACATATTCAATTTAGGATCCTGCCCGTTAGTCTCCTGCTGGATCATTGCCGAGGCATGTTCCCCCTTTGCTTGTTAATGTGTCATTTTCCAGAGAGTTGCTCAAGCTGCAGACGTCCATGGAAGTCTTCGGGCTCCAAAACGACTCATTTTTAATGTGAAGCTTATCTAGTTGAGATTGTGTTGTGTATGTGCCTAATTGGTGGCTAAACTGCGGTGATGTGGTCGCCCAGGAAAGCAGTTCAGGATTGGCAGCGTGTTTTGTGGTCTGAACTGAATGGATGACTGAGGCCGAATCCACGGTGCTGCCTTGTGTCTGTCAGGTGTGAGAAGTGAGGCATGCCCTCGGGGAGGCTTTGATTTTAAAACCAAACACAGTGGCAATGAGCTGAGGCTTGTGACTTCAGTGCGGTACTGTAATGTGTTCTGTTTGTGTCATGAGTATTCCGTGAGCATGGATATTCTAGACAGGTCCTTCTAAGTGGGGTTGGAAGAGGAGGCTTGATGACAACCTACCATGTGAGTGGGAGCTCAGGTGGTCAGTGTCACAGAGCAGGTTCCTCTGCTTTAGGAGCAGATCAAACCTCTAGTACTACCACTAGCCAACACAGAAACCACAGAAGATGGTGGCCTGAAATTGCCCTAGATGAGACTCTGCCCAAGGAGTGACTTGTCAGGCTGGAAGCATTCATAAATTGTGGCCTGGACAGTAGAGACAGAAGAAGAGAAAAAGGCACTTCCTAAGTCACATATGATGTGCTCACATTGGCATGTCACCATCGAGACCACAGAACAACAGACAGAGGAGAGATCAGTAGTTCCCGAAGGCAGCTGAAGTCAGGCATGACTGTGAGGAAGCCACACATGAGCAGCACACAGGAGCTTATTTGCTGGGTCAGAACACTCTTGCATTTGGTTTCTGCAGGGTTATGCTTGAATCAAATTGATCAGAATCACACACTTGCACACACACAGGTACATATAAAGACTAGTAAAAAAAACAAAGAAAATTAATAGTCTGGCTAACAATACCACTAAGCTATCAACTTGCTGGTTTCCTATACTATGATACTAGAATTATGTAAGGTGTTACTATGGAGGGAAGCTGCCTGCATGATACAAGAGGCTTTATGTACTATTTTTTTAACCTTCCTGTAATGTGTAATCAATTCAAAATAGAAAGTTAAAAATAAAACACATATTCGTAGCGTACACTAAACCTTATCCAATCTATACACTCACCTACAGTTCAGTTTTCCTCTGAAGGCAATACTTCTCCCTAAGGTTTGTCTTTTTCTCTCTGCAGCTAAGTCAAGGTCAGAGTCAAGACATAATAAGGGGAAGAAAAGGGGGCGAAAACAGGGCATTCTCCATCTACTCAATAGAGCTCTAGGACGGCCTGTGTTCTTTGGCCATAGCAAGGTTCAAGTGGACTCTGCCTGTCACCTTTGCAGACCAGGCCCATGACCAGAGGAAAAAATCTGTTACTGTTTGAAACTGCTTTTTTCTCCACAAAGTAGCATGAACTTATGACCCACCCAAGTTGGTGGGTGAATCCATAGTTTGTTTTATTTTTTTGTTACTTGATAATTGTGCTGTGCTTTGTTATTTTTTTTCCGTTATTGTTGTTTTTTGTTTTTGATTTTGGGGTGAGATTGACACAAGCTAGACTTACCTAGGAAGAGGGACCCTCAACTGAGAAGGTGCTCCATCAGATTGGCCTCTGGGAAAGTCTGTGGGGGCGTTTGCTTGGCTGGTGACGGATGTGGGAAGAAGGCCCAGCTCACGATGCACTGTGCCAGCCCTGCGCAAGTGGTCCTTGGTTCTATAAGAAAGCAGACTGAGAAAGCCACCAGAGGCAAGCCAGTAACCCTCCTCCATGGTTTCCACTTCAGTTCCTGCCCTGACTTCCCTGGCTCATGGAGGGCGACTGTAAGCTGAAATAACCCCTTTCCTTCCCAGGCTGTGTTGGTCACGGTGTTCATCAAGCAGAGAAACCTGACTTGCTGTTCCAGGGATTGTTTCATTGCCTGTTGCTGTGGATCATTTCCAGTTTGGGTGATTACAAATCAAGCTACTATAATCTTTGATGTATCTGTTTTGTGTGAACATAATTTCTCATTTCTCTGGGGTAAGGTAGTGGAAGTTGCTATATATTTGGCTAATGCACACGTTGTTTTGTAAAGAGAGATGCTTCCCCTGTGGCAAGCTCATCCACACTTCCAACAATGTTTGCACATTGCCATTTTCAGTGTCGCTGTCCTGATGGGCACAGGGTGGCATGTAGCTGTGATGGCCGCATGGGCATCCTTACTGTGTGCTTACCTGAGCATCTTCTT
This sequence comes from Onychomys torridus, assembly GCF_903995425.1. Classification (NCBI taxonomy): domain Eukaryota; kingdom Metazoa; phylum Chordata; class Mammalia; order Rodentia; family Cricetidae; genus Onychomys; species Onychomys torridus. Next base: position 55,723,976 of record NC_050444.1, read on the forward strand.
TGGTGAAATGTCTGCTCATATCTTTTGCTCATTTTCTAATTATATTTTTGTTTTGTTTTTATGAATGAGTTTTAAATTATCTTTACACATTCCAGATACAAAATTTATATTTAAGTGTGTTGTTTGAAAATATTTGGGAGAAAATGCAGACTGGGATGAGTCTGTAATGCATGTTTATGATTTTCCTATCAATAATTTCACAAAGCAAAAGATTTGTTTTGTTGAAGTACAATTTATCAATTTTTCTTTTATAAACTACGCTTAAAAAATTCACATTTAACTCTCTTTGTCTAGCTGTAGAACAAGAAGACTATCATCTTGGACAGATGTTTAAACATTCACTCAACACAAAAAAAGATAGACAGGAAGAGCCAAGGAACAACAATAATTAAGAAAAATGGAAACTGGGCGAGAGGAATGGGAAAGAGGGACTTGGAGGGAAGGATTGGGGGAGGCTGTGGCTGGGATGTAAAATAAATGAATAAAAAATAGAAATCATTACTAAATACTTCCATATAATAAAAATATTTTAATAACCTAAAAAAAGACAAATAGAAACTAAATAACAAAATGGTCTGCTTAATACAATGGCATCAGTAGTTACAGCCATCTGAAAAAACTGAACACCCTTCTCAGAAGGTAGAGCTTGTCTAATTGAAGAAAAAAAAGAACAACTATATGATATACATGGGTACACTGTAGATTCCAAGATGCAAATAGTTACAAGTGAACAGAAGATTGAAAAGATACTGTGAGAAAAGATACTGAGAGAGCTGAGTGGCTACAATGTCAAACAAGAAAGTTATTAAAGAGTGAAGGTTACCTCATAATCCTAAATTCAAGAAGATACAGTAACTAAAATTGTATGTATTCCACATCTGGACCTCAAAGTACCTGACGCAAGAAGAACAGGCAATTAAAGAGTGTCACCTGGTGATTTCAATGGTCTGCTCACCTTAAACAACAGAAGAATAAGACAAGTCAACAGGAATATACAAGATTTCAACAACGTTGACTCTGAGTCAGTCTGGCCTGTCATAGAAGATTCATCTAAAGACTGCAGAATATGTTGTCTTTCCAAATGCACATGCCACATTCTCTGAGTTAGATTGTATGCTGAACTAGAATTAAATTAGGGGGAATTAAAGAGTCACAATAGATGTTTGGCAAAATCCAGCCAATTTAAAACAACATAATTCTGAAAAACCCATGTGTCAAGGAAGAGTACAAAGAAAAAAAGTATTCCGAATTGATTGGGAGGGACCAAAGCCTGGCAGGAAGTGAGAGAGGCCTAAAGGCTAGCCTGGGCTCTTGACCTCAAACTCGAGAAGAGAATAGCCTGGTACCTAACTTGCAGACAAATCACAAAGAATAGAACTAGATGAGCAACAATAGAGACAGCAATAAAACCAGGATCCACGCCTTCAAAAGATGAGCAGAACTGATAATACCTGTGAGGTTGGCAGAGGAGGTTGCTCCACCAGGAATCAAATGATCCCAGCTTGATATTCTAAGTCTTATACGCCAGCCAATTAGACAAGACAGATGCAGTGGTCACCAGAGAAGACAAATAACAAATAACAAAAAATGGACATAGGAAGAAGTGAGGATAAACTAGAGGGTGAAAGTCTCCACACATGGAAAGATAAAACACTGCTGAGACAGAGAGATTGTAGGAGCAGTGTTGGGAGACTTGGCCGAATCTGCCAGAAGACCTTACTGTTAGGGCCAGGACCTTGGTCCTAAACAGAAGAAATCCTCCTGTTGGATAGCAGCAGTGACCCTTCCAGAACTGCAGCCTCTGAGTTTCTGCCCTGCTGATGTCCCCTGCAGTTGCACGAGCCAACTTCCTTAGCGAAGTGTTGTAGTGTGCACTGCCTGTGGGTTCTGCTTTTTGGGTTCCTCAGTGGAGACACATCTCCTGTGGCCTTTGGAGGGTACAGTTCCTTATGCTCCACAAATATTAAGTTGGAAATTCAAGAACAGTTAAACAAAATTGATATTCTAAAAACCAAATCTTCTTTTGAGGTCAATTGACAATCAAAATAACTATCTATGTGAAAAGTTGTAAATGAATATTCATAGCCTTATTATAATAGCCCAAACTAAGAGGAACCTAAATATTTACTGATGGGCAAATATCTACAAAACTATGGTACAGCTATAAAATTAGACACTATTTTGTAATAAAAAGGACAAAACACAGGTACGTGCTACAATGAGGATGAATTACTATTGTGAGCAAATATTAAGTTTCTTTTTACATTATGTTGTCATTTCAAGCATTCTGTGGGGGTTTATTTTTTCTTTTCTCTTGATGATGAGGGCAATCCCCATGATTTTTTTTTTAAGTTTACTTAAAAATAGCTTTATTAAAACATTGCAATTAAGTAAAAGCGTTATCAGACATGAAAGACAGTTGTTGGGTTCTACTTCTGTAATGTGCCCATCAAGGCGCATGACAGAGTAGAATGATGCCAGCAGCTCCTGCTGAGCACTGAGCAGGAGTCTCTGCAAGTAGTTTGGAGGAATCTGGGAAATGTTCAAAGAATGGATTGTCAGGGGATGGTAGAATGGCTCAGTGGGTAGAGGTATGCCACCACGCCCAATGACCTGAGTTCAACCCCCTAGTATTCACATGACAAAAGAGGACAAGTTGTCCTCTGACCTCCCTCCACATGTGCATTGTAGCTTACAGGTACACACACACACACACACACACACACACACACACACACACACAATCTCACCACTGGACTGTCATGATGGTTTTAGCACTCCGTAAATAAGCTGAAAACAGTAGCAGAACTGACTTGTGCCTTAACAATGGATGGGAACCAGAAAATCGTGGGGTTTGCTGCAGTTTTCATCATGGGAAAAAGAAAACGAGTCCCCCACAGAGCAGCCTTGCAGGGACAGGGCAGGACAGGAACCAAGTTAGAGTCAAGGTATTTGTGCACATTCAGTACTGTTGCCAAACAAGCCGTGAGGAGGAACCTCCTGACCGTGTGTAAAGGGCATGGTTTTCAGGATGATTTATTTCTTTTCAATGCCATGAGGATATGTGAAGATACTGTAAAAATTTATTCAGCAATAGTTATTTTGTAACATGCTTATGGTTTTTAGCTGAAGAAGCCGTAAACCAGTTTCTACCACCCCAAAGAGTGGAAAAGAAAAGCTCCATATAACTACCCTTCAGCAAATAAACATAGAAACCCAGCCTCAGGCCGGCGGCTTAGCACTTGAAGAAGTGCTCCAAGGTCAAATCCTTGAACCCCGCCAGTCTCCTGAAATATGTGGGCCTGTAGCTCAGTGGGTACAGGAAAATAATGGGGATGGATGTGAAGGCCCGTCTTCCAGGGAGCTGGGGGAATGGCACCATTCACTATTCATAGGGCCAGAGACATCACAGGGAAAGAACGGGGCAAAGTCACACAGTGTCCTGGTGAGGAGTGCTGAATTAGTAAGCGAGCTGATAAAGAGGTGATGATGTCAGACAACAGAACTCAGTAACAGCCTTTGGAAGCGCCGAGTCTGGGTAACATGTTTGGATACCACTACCTATTTTTGCTTCTGTCTTTTGCACAGATCGATTTTCAAGGCTGGTGCTCAGGCTGCCTGGCTCCGTGGTTTCTCAGAGGCCGGTAGTAGCTCAGCAGTGTGGAGCTAAACCCCCAGCTGAACTCTTTCCATAGAGGGAGCTTTTGGGATTCAGGGCCCCCTTGCTGTGATCACTATGGTAATCCGACTAGCCGCCCCATTTCAGCGGACTCTAGGGAAGCGTGGAGGCACCAGATATTACAAAGGCAGAAGCATTTTCTCATTCTAAAGTGCACGGGGGAAATCTGGCCCTATCTGATGCTGAGATTATTGTCGTCGATGGAGTGTATAGAGTTAGTCGGATTTTGATTTCGAAACTCGTTTGAAACTTGCTTATCATTGTACCCACTGATTTTCATTACAGTCCGTTATGTTTGTCAACGGGTGGCCAAAGCCCACAGCTGACTTCCCCGGTTATCAGACTCGTCCAGCCCCAAGTGCCCTTCCCCGGGGCCTCACATGTCCAGCCAGAGAGGGCTCTTGGGCTCACACAGTCCCTGACTCGGGAAGCCACAGCTGGACCATACTCCCTGCTGCCCGTCTGCTGTCACTGATGTTGTCAGCTCAGGGTTACAAACAGCTGAGAAACCCTCAGTGGAGGGGACAGATACAGGGGAGGGGTCATACTGAGGGAGCATGATTCAGTCCCAGCCGGGGACCCACTAAGCTCTGCAGCCAACTGCTAAGATCTGGTTGCTTAGGGCCCATGGCTGAGACAGAACCACTATTAACATGTGTAGGACAATGAGATGACCACAGTCAAATCACACCCACTAAGTGAACTCCATTAAAATCCCCAAATTTAAAAGGAAAATGAAGGAAACAGAGAAAATTTCTTTAACTTTGGAGGTGCTGAGCACAGCCTTATCCCCAAGTTCTGAAGGGTGGTTTCTCCGATTTGGCTCAGCAGTTACTTAAGACATTCAAGAAACATCCCCAGGCTCCTGGAGAGTGGTACCTTCTGCCCTGGTTACTGGCTACACAGTGTCAGGCTTTATGGGGGAGGCTGAGCAGGCTGAGAGGCACCAAGTCCAAAGGTGGTTCAAGGAAGGGGTGGTCACTCAGCACCCAGAGGGGTTTCATCCCAGAGAGGCTAAAGGTATGTGTGCTTTTTAGATGTCTAATAGGAGTCTCTCTCCTGGTAGAGGAGTGTGGCCTGGTAGTCAGGTGAGCAGGGAACAGGATGTGTTCTTGCCCTGTCTGCTTACTCTGAGGGCCTGCTTATTCTGAGGGTCTCTAACCTAGTGCCCCATCTGACTTCCAGAGCTCCCCCAGGGTACACCGGTCTACCTTTTAAATGAGAAATGGAATTTAGTTATTTTGAGATTAAGCAATTTATATACAATCACAACAAAAGAATGAAGTGTTTGAGGATTACTAAAAGTGAAGACTTTAAATGTTTTCTACACACACACACACACACACACACACACACACACACACACACACACATACCACACAAGTATGTGAGGTGGTGAATTGTTAATTATCTTGATTCTGTCGTTAGATAATGTTAACCTATAAAAGATACATTGTAGTGTATATACAAGCTGTATATGAGATATTGTGGGTGCGGGGGTGAGGTGGGGGGGGCAAAACAGCTTGACCACACAGCTGTCATGACAGGCTTAGAGGCCCAGAGACAGCTTCTGTAACAGGCTTACTGGCAAGTAACACCCGGATCCAGAAAAAGCATGAGTTGACCCCACCCAGGGAGGGCCTGCATCTGAGGGGAAATACCTGACATTCCAAACATTCCCTATACCCCAAGACAAATGTCAGCCAATCAGGCAGGGTCCTGAACCCTGGAAATACCCTCACCCCAACCTCTGCTATGATAAAAACCCCACCCTGCCTGGGCTCAGGGACCTTTGCTCTCACCACTGAGTCAGACAGAGTCCAAGCTCTGAGCCTGAAAGTAAAAGCGCTTTGCTTTTACATATGGGATTCAATCTCTGCGGTGGCCTTTTGGGGGTCCCCAAGATCTGGCATAACAATATTCCATAGATCAGACATTATATGCCTGCGAAGTCAGGCATGTGAACAACCTACACCTTACAGCCTTTACCTCCTCTCCACTTGACCCAGCAGAGAATAAAGGTGGCCCAGTAAAGCTTCCAGCACAATTGTGCCTGATAATTTTTTTTTCAAAAATTGTCTCATTTTATAAGTTCCGGTTCATTATCAGAGAGCTGTTTTCACTGTTTCTGTCTTTATTTGTCTCAGCCTGGTATAAAATAGTTAAATATATATCTATTTACATAAGAATGTAAGAGATAGATAGGAAAAGGGCTAGGGGACCAAATGTTGAGAAATGTCTGGCACGGGATGTGTGAGTTCACACAGATCCAAGGAAAGAAAACTCAGAGGCACCTTAAGAATGAATTTAGCCTTTCGCAGCTGCAGGAGAATCCAGTCTCTAAGGACTGAGACACTTTCCCTTCACCCAGGACATTTTTATTTTTCTCTATATTTACAGTTTAGCCAGCTGACTCCCATATGCTCAAAACAACCTGAAAGAAGTGCCCAACAATACAATGTCAAGTGCAAATTCCTCCCTTCATCAGGTAGCACAGTTTTTCTGAACCAGGTTTTGCATAGGCTTTGTATCCTTGGGAGACTCTCAGACAAGATTCACATAAGGGCAACAAGAGAAACAAAAGATGCCCATTACACAAAAGATGGATTAGGGCTAGGTGCTGCTCTCTGGAGCCAGGCCAGGAGTAGCCCAGTGGGAACGCAGCCACATATAATTTTGGAGTTTCAGCATCATTTTTCAGGGATGTGTGTGTGTGTGTGTGTGTGTGTGTGTGTGTGTGTGTGTGCTTGAGAATCATCTGGTTAGAATTTATTTTATAAATTCAGTCTTAGATTTTTTTGTTATTAATTTGAGGTTTAAATCATTGACATTTGTCTAAACTGAGTTCCTGTTCCTACTTACATCATCTTGTTTGGTGTTTTGTATTCATGCTGCTGGGAGAGACTTTTTAATCTTCTTCTTTCCAGAGAAACCCTTATAATCACACACACAAAAAAATGTCCTAAGAACAGCAGCAGCAGCAGCAGCAGCAGCAGCAGCAGCAGCAGCAATAGCATTTGATGTGGTAAGACCCATCTTGACTGTGGGGAGCACCATGGGCTGGCATCCCAGGTTAAGTAAGGGGTTACAAATGAAATAAACACCTCAGTTTCCAAGCTGCAGGCAACATTATGGAACCAGCTGCCCCATACTCCAGCCACGATGACATTCCTGCCATGATAACAACACCTCTTTCCTTAGGCTGCCTTGGGATTTTATTTCAGTTAGACAAGTAAGTAAGAATGTTTTTCCACAGAATTTAAAAATTCAGACAAATTGTAGAATGGTTCTCTCTGTTGATCAATGGCCCTCCAGAGTGTGGCTTTCTTTTCATTGATCTTACCGGTACATAAGGATTCCTTCTGCCTTGCACTTCGGTCAGATTTGCTTTTACTGTGTATCTGATGGCTCTTTTACTCTGCTCTTCTGGTGAATTCTCAGGAGCACTTGCCACCCATTTCCCGGTTTCTTCTGTTGCCTGTAGTACCCACTGCATGCTTTCTACACTCATGGCTCTGCTCTGCTTTCTCTGCCTAAGCCTGTTAGTGGTGTTGGTCCCTGGACGAAGCTTGATGCACCTCCACTTCAGATGCTTGGGATAGGGAAGGTTGTACCTGCTCCAGGACCTGCTGCCTACAGGGCAACCTTATTGCATTAAGAAGCTTTTATTGTTTTCTGAAATGGAGTCTTGTCAGATTTGTTCAATAGCATGTGAGTTACTCTGCAGCAATTACGGACTATTATTAGCAGAAACTGTTAAAATATGGTTAAAAGAATTTATTTCTATGTAACCTTATTTTTTTATACGTGCTTTAGATAAAACTCCATTGTAACACATGTATAATAGCTTTTTTGATATCATTTCTTCTTTCTTACAATCTGGCTTTACATTCCCAGGAAGGCTCCTTAGTAGCTTCCATAACTCTGTTTCATCTGCAATACACCTGTTTAGCTCATAGCCAGTCCAACTTCACTTTTCTATGGTTAGGTGAAATTTCTCATATGTCTGCCCCACTATGATAATAATTCGAGAGAGATTCCACAAGAGATTGTTGAGTTCTTCCAGAAACCACGCACATTTGATACCTTCAATATCCTAAAATAACACTATAGTCAACTCAAGATCATTATAAAGCACAGCACAAGCAGTGTTCTTCATAGCACTGGTGAAGACTGTGATATCAATACTGAGTGAGATTCAAAGGAGAGGACAGCATACAATGTCCAAGAAAGACTTTAGGCGGAAGGACAAGAAACATGAAATTCTAGACATTAAAGGATCCTTAAAGACCATTCAACGCACTTTATAGATGACACAGAGGCTGGGAAAGTCAACACGATCCATGCATATACATGACCTGTGCATGACTCATGCGTGAACATGACCTGTGCATGTATATGACTCATGCATGAACATGACCTGTGCATATATATGACCCATGCATGTACATGACCTGTATCTTCATATTACCTATGCATGTACATGATCTGTGTCTGTACATATGATCTGTGCTGTGGGATGTTTTGTATGTCAAATGTGTTGCTCTGATTGGTTAAAATAAATAAAATGCTGATTGGCCAGTAGCCAGGCAGGAAGGATAGGGTAGGCGGGACAAGGAAGAGGAGAACGCAGGGGACAGGAAGGCTGGGAGGACACACTGTCAGCCTCTGCCATGAGAAGCAACATGTAAAGACACCGGTAAGCCACAAGTCATGTGGTGAAGTATAGACTAACAGAAATGGGTTAATTTAAGATAGAAAAGGTAGATAACAAGAAGCCTGGCATGGCCATACAGTTTGTAAGCAATATAAGTTTCTGTATGCTTTCTTAGTTGGGTCTGAGTGACTATGGGACTGGCGGGTGAGAGAGATTTGTCCTGACTGGGCCAGGCAAGAAAACTCTACAAATGGCGCCCAACGTGTTTGCAAGAATTTCCACCTAAAACCTGAGAAAAAAAGATTCTAAAACAGAACTAAAAACAGCTTCCTAGTTGTCTCTCTCAAGTTAGCGGTAGCCTGCCAGTTTGAGCTACTATGGTGGGTTCCTGGTGTGTGCGTCTGACCTACAGTATGGTGGGAATGAGGAGTCTACAAGCAGCACTTTACTCTGCTGTGTGGTGGACTTAGCCTTTGCTAGTTAAAAAAAAAAAAAAAAAGGTTTCTGGGCTATGCACTGCTTTGATAGAACTGCTTCTGATAGTTGATGGTACACATGGCTCCAGACCCAGAGCTGATGGTAAACTGTAGCACCACCATGTTGGGAAGCTGAGGTGGGTGGAGCCAGCAGCCACAGTGGCATTTCAGTCTTACAAAGATGGATATTACACAGAGAATCTGGTTTGTCTTTGGGATTTTTAACTGCAGAAAAAGATTTGATCATAAAAGCTGTTGAGTTAAACAATTATGTAAATTTTAAAGGTACCTTGACTTCAAAATTTGGATATAAGGATATGTTGCTTTGAAAAAGAGTCTCTGCTTTTGTTTCCACAGAAAGCCAGAGGCTGTGGATTTGTTCCAAATTAAGATACATCAGGTTTGATCAGCCAAGACCACCTGAAAGGTCTCCAGTGACACCAGGGCCCAGATGATCCAACATCCAGAATGGTTTCAAGGCAACTGGCTCAGAGGTTTACCCTCACGGACTACTCCATAATCTTAAAATTTTCTTTATGTCCCCATAAGCTACAGCGCCCCCCTCCAGCAGGAAGTAGTAAGAAAAACTATGCCCAAATTCCCAGCTGGCTTTGGAGATGGAATTGGCTCACTCCTTCTCTAAACCCAGGCATATTGTTTAAAAAAAAAGATTAAGAGATTCTTATGTTCCCAAACAGAAGAGCCCTCTGGTGTGGGACAGAGAAAAACCAATATTTTTATTTAAATCAGGTTGATTATAAATCCGATCTCTTTCTAAAGAAGAAAAGGTGATATGATATAGATATAATAGGATGAAAAGGTAGATTAATGAACTTACTTCTAAAGAGCAACAACTCGTTTAAAATGTTTTACATTGGTATATATTTTAGTCTATTGATACAAACTTAAAGTTAATTTTGTTATACTGTGTGTATATTTCTACTCTTGTTTAAGGTATTATGTTTGTATAGCTCATTTAAAATTGTAATGGATAATTAAAAATAGATTAATAATTCATCATCTATGATAATCATACTCATAGCTATGTTAGTTAATTCTTCTAGGTATACATAGAGATACTTCAGATAGATAGGTAATCTTCAAATACTTCAAAGACCTTCAGAATATGGCATTTAAAATATTTTTAAAATTTAGACTTTCTGGACAGTGAGACACGTCTGCTCCTGGCAACACCAATTTACTTCAGAGAGGAAAATGAGCATTGAAGACACTTCATATCTTATCTTCACGTTGGCAAAAATAGCCATTTGGACAAAAAACTGTTCTTTCCTGGACTGCTTGATCAACTGGACATGCAGGATCCATAGAAAGATGACCACTAAACTTTGCTTGACAAAATGGTCCTTCAGGTTCCTGCTTCGCAGAGGAAATTGCCAGACATTCTACGGGACACTGAGAGAAGTGACCAAGAGACTCTAGCCCTGTGGGCTGAAGACAAATGCCCCAACTTTACAAAGGAACATTAGGTGACTGTCCAGGCTGCCAGCTGTCTCTGTCTACTCTGTAAGACTCCCGAAAATTGCTTGCATCCTTCTCCTGGTTCTCAGGTAATATTATATCCTTCTGAGGTCTTTGATGTGGTTGAAGACTAGATAGTTATAATTTTCTCAGTTATGATAAAAGATAAGTTAGATATAAAAACCTTAGTCTCACAAATATAGGATATATAGAATATTTTGTTTAATTTTGCCAAAACAAATAGACTAGATATTGTAACTATTATTCTTGCTTGATAATTGTTTTGTTACATGTAATTTTACTATGTAAAAGTTAAAACCTTCCTTTTTAAAAAAAAAAGAAAAGGGAAGTGCTGTGGGATGTTCTGTATGTCAAGTGTATTGCTCTGATTGGTTAAAATAAATAAAATGCTGATTGGCCAGTAGCCAGGCAGGAAGGATAGGGTAGGTGGGACAAGGAAGAAGAGAAGGCTGGGAACAGGAAAGCTGGGAGGAGACACTGCCAGCCGCTGTCATGAGAAGCAACATGTAAAGACACCAGTAAGCCACAAGCCATGTGACAAAGTATAGACTAACAGAAATGGGTTAATTTAAAATAGAAAAAGTAGATAACAAGAAGTCTGGCACGGCCATACAGTTTGTAAGCAATATAAGTTTCTGTATACTTTCTTGGTTGGGTCTGAGCAACTATGGGACTGGCGGGTAAGAGAGATTTGTCCTGACTGTGGACCAGGCAGGAAAACACTAACTACAGATCTGTGAATATATAACCCATGCACGTACATGACCTGTGTCTATACATATGATCTGTGAATGTATATGACCTATGCATGTTCATGACCTATGTATGTGCATGACCTGTGTCTATACACATGATCTCTACATGTATATGACCTGTGCATGTACATAAAGGTCAAACTCTAAACAGAAGGGGAACTAAATGGATGTAGGGAATCTGGTTTTAGGCAAATCATAGCTTTCTTCTGGAAATCTTCTGTTGGAAGATTCTATAAAGAGTCCTTTTCACTGTATCCTCCAAGTTCCTCACTCTAGGAAGACCCACAAAGCTGCCAGTCTCTTCCATGGGTGCACATATGGGCCTGAAATCTAATTTAAGCCACTCAGTGTCCTTCCATAGGACTTTAAATTTTGACTGAAGAAAAGAAGGAAGATCCTCTCTGTTGACAAAATTGGGAAAAGCTGAGCTGCAAAATATCTAAGAAATTGAACAGATGGAGAAGGGCAGGGAGGGAATTCTAGACAAAGAAGTCAAGCCAAGAGTCTGTGGCCAAGATGTCACGCTCTGTTCTGTCAGCTTGAGAGAATGAACACCTCAGCAGGTCAAGGATGATCAGGACAGAGGGTGACAAGCACTCACAGGTCCTAGAGTGGAAACATGTGGTGTCTGTACAGGAAGAGCTCTGCACACCATTCACACTGTTCTGGAGACACACTCTCCCTAGTGTGGCAAACTAGAACAGTCAAGTACTGTACATGTCTCTTGTCAGTCTCAATAGCGAATTTCCTGCTGAACTTAAAAGGAAGGAGCCCTGGCTCATTCACACAGAATATAAAGCAAAAAGCAAATGTTAGCTGTAATTAAGTTTGAGAAGTTGCTTCAATATCTTCACACCTTTGCTGGTTCAAGTGCTTCTGAATTCTGGCAGAATGTGCCCCTTTGTGCCATGCCAATCCTCTGAGTGCAGCCCTACTGGAAGCTTCATGGCTGTGTTATTTCCATTTCTTATCTGGAGATTCTTCAGTTCACCAGGCATACTTCCCATCTATTTACTTGATTACATTGTGCTTGTATGTTATTGCACACCTTACCACATCCAATTTAGTAGATTTGTGTGGACTTCCTGTCAAGAAGAGAGGAAATTGCTGATCCATGCAAGCCAATCTGAACGGAACCCTGGTGTTAGATGCCAAGTTTATTTCAGCCTAGCTGTCAAGACTCATAGTTTTTAAAAATTATTCAGCAGGGCACACTGGCCATGAGACCACAGGAAGGATGGACAAGGCTGGAGAGGCACAGTATGTGAGAATCCAGTCACTCCTGTGTAGTTCTGTCCCAGACCCACTGTGATGGCTGCCTTAGATTAGCGATGCCAGTTAGATACCCAGTTTTCCTTCCTGCCACATAATGGAAACGAGAGCATCTAGCCTGGTTTCCATGGGGTTTAGAAGAATGACTGAGAACAGTGCTTCTGAAATGTGAGTTATTTTGGCATGGGTAATGGAAGGGAACCAGGAAGTCATTATAAGCTTCCCATGGGCCATCAAGAGCTTTCTTACTGATGCCAGTCAGCTTGTGACAGTTGCCTGTGTCTCCTCTTCAAGTTGTTTCCTGGTGGCTTTTTGTTCCCCTCTTTTTTTCAGTGCCCTTGTTCTATGGTCTTCCTTTTTGCTGCTTTGCACTACTGTCTTACTGTACAATTACATCAGAAACAAATAGAAAAAAAAGAACCAGATCAGGCTAGATATTTAATACAACAGGAAAAATAATGTTCAAATGTTCAAAGTCAGTGACACAATCTAACTTATAGTTAGTTGTTAAGCATTTGTTTAGAATTGTGGCTACAAATGGACCATAACTATTGAGTAAGTCTGCTCACATACCTCAGGGTGACAGACTGGAGAATGACTGGAGAGGAGAAGGTGAATCCACAGTCTTCTGGGCAAGAGAGGAGCTGAAATAAGAGGGAGAATGGTCTGCAGACAGTGAGCCTTTGTCCTTTCAATTTCAGATAATCACCTTTCTCTCTTGGAAAGCAAATACAGAACAGCAGAGCTTCTAGTAGATGCTAATGGCTGGATCACATTTTCTTATTAAACTAAAGAATGAAGAGATGAGACCTCCACACCCACAGGCCTAGGTCTTGCGAGTCTGCTTTGTTTGAGAGCAACCTTTGTCTCCTTCCCTCTCCCATCTTTCCCCACCATCTGCCACTTTCACACTCACAGATGTAACTGTCTTTCTTTTGGGCCACCAGCTAGTCCCAAATCATGAAATGGAGACTTATTATTAGTTATGACTGCTTGGCCTAGCTTAGACTCATTTCTTGCTAGCTCTTTTAACTTAAATTACCTGTTTCTCTTCATCTATGTTTTTCTTCAGGAGTTTTTGATTTTTACCCTTCCTTCCTTCCTTCCTTCCTTCCTTCCTTCCTTCCTTCTTTCCTTTCTTCTTTCTTTCTTTCTTTCTTTCTTTCTTTCTTTCTTTCCTTCCTTCCTTCCTTCCTTCCTTCTTTCCTTCCTTCTTTCCTTTCTTCTTTCTTTCTTTCTTTCTTTCCTTCCTTCCTTCCTTCCTTCCTTCCTTCCTTCCTTCCTTTCTTCCTTCCTCCCTTCCTCCCTCCCTCCCTACTACCAGCTGCAGGAATGTAGTAACAATTCAGCTGAATATGGTAAAGCTATACCTGGAAAAATCAAGGCATTCTTCTGGAGGAACCCAAATCTCAAGGAGTATTTGATGTTATTCAGCTTTATTAATATATCAGTTGTCTTCCACTATACATTTCATGTGCACTCACAACTTCCCCAGGAACTTTTAACAGTGTATTTTACCTAGCATCCTAGGCCAAAATGGCAAACAGACGAACTGCTGTTGCCTGAATTAAGGTAAACACCCTTATGGAGACATCACCTGTCTCCCAAGTCTAAGATACAAGTGAATTTAGATCCATAGCTTTGTTTCTTGTGCAAATCAAGCTCAGATCCTCCTTTCTCTCACAGCCCAAGTGGCATTCCAGAGCAATTGACTCAGGACAAAAGGGTTTTCTGAATACCAGGTGCAATGTAGCTTTGAGACAGGTTTCCTAGCTCCTAGCAAAGTTAGCCTGCCCTGCCAGTATATGGTGGCATAGGAAAATAGAGGCAGTTTTATTTTAGTGACTTATGGACTTGTTTACCTAACCACTTGTAAGACTGTAGTTTGAGCACATTCATGATAGACTTGTACTGTTTCACCTAACCACTTATAAGAATATATTTTGAGCACATAAATTCCCTTTCTGACTTATTCCAGGCCTTATCTGACCCCACCTCTTCTATTCACTCCACTTTTGGGTTTCAAATGAAGCTGGCTATCACAGCTCTTGTAGGGACCTTGGAAGTTTTTCTATGGTATTGGGAAGAGTCAGGCTGCTGGTAGGGCTGAGACTGGTTCCAGACCAGGAAGGGGAGGGAACCAAGATGGAGAAAAACAAGGATGAAGATGAGGATGAGACAGAAAAGAGTTGGAGTTATGGAGTTATGAGAGGACAGGAGGAGAAGGGACAGAGAGGAGCTAAATATAAGAATAGAATTGAAGATGTATAGAATTTAATCTCAGAGGAATAAAGTAGATGGACAAAAGAACCCAGTGTACTTAGCTTATTTTCCCGCAGATTATTCCCTCCTTTAGTAATGTCTCTTCTGGGCCCCTGGGAAGGAAACTAAGAGGCTGGACCTCAATAATTTCTTAACCACCCCCACCTCTTCCTCTCTCACTTTCCCGATGTGTGGTGGCTGCCTGGCTTCTGGCCCTGGGCATGTCCCTCTCTTCTTCCATCATTCTCTTCATTCTTCTTCTCTCTTGAGCCTAGATTTCTCTTCTTATGTATTTTCTTTCTGCCCACCAGCCCCACCTACCCCTCTCCTGGCTAACTATTGACCATTCAGCTTTTTATTATACCAATCAGGTTCCTTAGGCAGGCAAGGTGAAACAAATGCAACACTTTTACATAATTAAACAGAGACAGCATAAACAAATGCAACACACCTTTACACAGTTAAAGTAATATTCTGCAGCATAAACAAATATAATGCATCTTTGCCTAGTTAAAATAATATTCCACAGCACACAGACCTAGCTCCAGCCCTATGGTTTGGAAGCCATTTTTTGCCTGGTTCAATTAAATAGTCATGCACCAGCTTTGCCTGGCCTAGCTCTGGCCATTCAGCTCCTGAATAGGCCCAATCTAAGGCAAAGCAGGTTCTCACATCAGATGTACAGCTGAAGAAAGGAGCCCACATGTCCAAGTCACAACACAAAACACTATGAATGACCCAGATAGCATGCTTCCCATCAAAACCACTAGTCCTATGGAGATGTTCCTTTAATAAGAATTACCTAGATGTACCCTAACACACAGAATTTAAAGAGAAATCATAAACTTTATCACAGATTCAAAGTGTTTAAAGAAGACACAAACCAACACTTCATTGAACTTCAAGAGGTTAACAGTAAATGCTTGAATGATGGCCAAGAAAATAAAAATATACAGCTGAAAAACTCAGGATTTGAAACTAGAATTCAGTAAAGAGATAGAAAAATTAAGGAGAACTTACACTGGAGTGAAGATGGAGTTGAAAAACTTGATAACCCAATTAAGATGCTCAAGAGAAAGTAGAAGGGATCAAGTAGAAGACAGATGTCTCAGTTGGGGTTTCTATTTCTGTGACAAAACATTATAACCAAAAGCAGTTTGAGGAGAAAAGGGTTTATTTCAGCTTACTGCTCTCAGGTCATATACTCCATCATGGAGGCAAGTCAGGGCAGAAACCTAGAGGCAGAGGTCATGGAGGAGTGCTGCTTACTGGCTTGCTCCCCATGGTTTATTCATCCAGTCTTCTTATAGCACCCTGGACCACCATCCCAGTGCAGGGGCTACACCCCACAGTGAACTAGCCCTTCCACATTAATCGTCAATCAAGAAAGTACACAATGGGCTTGAGCACAGGCCAGGCTGGTGGGGGCATCTTCTCAATTGAGGTCCTGTCTTGCAGCTTGAGTCAAGCTAACATAAAGCCAGTCAGCATAATTGATTTTTTTTGTCAAGTTGACACACAGACACATTACTGTTAGCCATAACTTTTCCTGTCTTGTTCATCCCTAAGATCTTCTCACATTAATATTAATATCACAATATAAAACAATCCCATTTAAAAAAGTCTTACAGTCTTTAAAATCCAAACACTTTAAAAGTTCAGTCTCTTTAAGTACCCCAAGCCTCTCTAAAAATCTAAAGTCTCTTTAAAACTCCAAATTCTCTCTAAAACTCGTAAGTCTCTCTAAAAAAATCCATTATAATTGTGAGTTTCTGTAAAGAAAAAGAAAAGCCCATCAACTTGAATGCTTTCTTATTTCAAGAGGAAAGAATAGTCACAATCAGATCAAGGCAAGACCAATGTCCAAAGCTCTGAGTCCCACCTCTGGTACTCTGCACTCCTCCTGAGGGTTTGGTCAGATGGCCACAGAGCATGCACCTTGTTTCCTCGGTGAAGGTCAGCTCTGCTCATCCTTGGCAGTGATGCCATGGTGCTGGCATCACCCACATGCTGGAGTCCTCACTGCAACTGTGCCATACAGCACCTTCACCAATAGCCTCTCCTGACCTCACCTCAGGGACTCTTACCCTTCCACATGGTGCCAAATCTCAACCTCTCTCAGCAATCCCCTCAATCTTGGGGTTTTCGCTGGTGTTAAGGCTGTACCTCCACCAGTGGCCTCTCCCGGCCCCTTAGAGTGACAAGCCTCAGCTGCTCTCCAGGACTCCTTCATGTCTTCAAAACTAGTATCATGTGGGAAACTTACACAGTTCCAAGTCTGGCTGTCAGCATGACAACTTTGGTCACCTCTGGAATACAGCTTATGTGTGCTGACCCTGAAGAAACACTTCCCAGAAGATTTTACCTCAGTAATGCTGGTCTCTTCTTAATCACTGCTAATTTCCAAGCTAACCAGCATTAATTGTTCCAGTAAATCAGTTTCACTTGGTGGCCCTTTAACCTCTCTACATTGCTTTGAGACCCTATTGACTCACATCTGCCATACAAGGTTAGGACTCAGGTAGGGGACATTTATCCTTCTTCCCATTCTCAATTCTGGTCTTTTCAGACTTACAATTAGTCTTATTGCAGCCTGCCCCTAGGAGCCCCTCCTCCAAACCCACATCAACCCCCTGAGGACTCCCTCCTTGTTCTCCTGTGCCTACTTCAACCTTTCCTTCTAGCTCATCTCCATTCCCTGTGACTTCCCACAGACGTGGAAACAAGTCACTACCAGGGACCACACATACAACCTACGATCCAGAGTGGGCAACAGCAACCAAAGAACAGAATACTTACTCAAGAGATGAGAGCAGATATCTTCATTGTTGAATGTCTTACCTCCAGATGCCTAGATCCCAGTGCAAAAATGCAAGAAACAACGGGACAATATGCCTCCTCTAGGAGCCAGGAACTCTGTTGTCTTAGGCACCAAGGAAATCAATTTAGTCAAACCACAAGACAAGGACTTCAGCATAGCAATTATGAATATGTTAAAAGACCTTAAAGAGGATATGAATAATTGCCTTAATGAAGACCATGAAAACACAAACAGCTGAATAAAATAAGAAAAACAATTCAAGTTATTAAAATAGAATTTAACAAGGAAACAGAGCCACTGAAGAAAACCCAAACTGAAATAAAGTTGGAAATGAAAAACTCAGGATGTCAAACAAAAACCTCAGAGGGTCAGCCTCACCACAGATTAAAAGACATGAAAGAGAGATTTCAAGTCTTGAAGAAAAAGTAGAGGAAATGGACAGCTCAGAAAATGTTCTTTCTCAAAAAGGCATAGAAAATATTTTCAACAAAATCAAGAAAAAATTCCCCCAACAGAAGAAAAAGGTGCTTGTCAAGCTACAAGATACACCAAACAGATAGGACCAGAAAACAAACTCACCACATCACATGACAATCAAACATTGGATGTACAGGACAAAGAAAAGATATTAAAAGTAGTGAAAGGCCAAGTTACATATAAAGGCAGGCCCATTAGAGTAATACCCTACATCTCAATGGAGACCCCAAAAGTCGAAGGGTCTGATGGAAGTCTTACAACCTCAACTAAGACACTACAGATGCCACCCCAGACTACTATATCCAGCAAACTATCAGTCATAATCAATATAGAAAGAAAAAAACTTTCATGATAAAAACAAACTTGAACAGTTTCTGTCTGCCTATTCAGATCTTCAGAAGGCATTAGGGAATGAAGAGGTAAACTACACTCAAGAGGAATAAATAATCCCAGAACAGCTAGTCAAATGAAGGGGTGGAGCTCGCACCACCACAAAAAAGTAACAGGAATTACTAAACAGTGCTCATTTACAACTCCTAATATTAATGGTCTCAATTCCCCAGTAAAAAGACATAGACCAAGAGATTAGATTAGAAAACAGGATCTATACTTTTGTTGTATTCAAGAAACATGCCTCATCACCAAGGACAATGTAAATGGAACCAAGAAGCAAGCAACTGTGTGGCTATTTTAATATCTGACAAAGACTGCCCCCCCCCAAAAAAAACCTCTCAGAAAATTACAAATCAATATCCTTTATGAGCATAAATGAAAAAAATCTCAATAAATACTTGCAAACTGAATTCACGAACACATCAAAAAGATTATCCCCCATGATCAAGTTGGTTTCATCCCACAGATGGATGAATGGTTCAACCTATGTAAATCAATAAACACAATTCATCACATAAACAGACTGAAAGACAAAAACAACATGATCATTTCACCAGTTGCTGAAAATTCCCTTTGATAAAATCTACCATAGCTTCATGGTGAGAGACTAGGGATGCAAGAGACATACCGCAACACAATAAAAGCAGTTGATAGCAAGTCCACAACCAATATCATCCTACACAGAGAGAAGTGGAAAGCATATTCACTAAAATCAGGAAAAAGACAAGCATGTCTACTCTCCCCAAATCTATTCAATATATTACTTGAATTCTTAGCTAGAGCAGTAATGTAACAGAAGAAAATCAAGGAGAGGGGAATACATGTAGAAAAGGAAGGAAGCAGTCAAAGTATCTTTATTTGCAGATGATGCTATTTTATACATAAAAGACCCTAAAAACTCCACCAGGCAATTTCTACAGCTGATAAACACTTTCAACAAATAGTAGGCTACAAAATTAACACAAAAAACTGGTAGCTTTCTTATATGCAAATGATAAACTGAGAAAGAAACCAGGGACAATTACTTTTCACAATAGCATCAACAAATATACTGAGATAGATAACTCTAACCAAACAAGTGAGAGACATGCATAAAATAAACCTAAAGACTTTGAGGAAACAAATCGAAGAAGACACTAGAAAATGGAAAGATGTTCTACAAATGACTATCCTACCAAAAGCAATCATAGATTCAATCCAATTTCCATCAAAATTCCAACACAATTTTTCATTTGATATGGGCAAGAGAACTCAATCCTTAACTTTATATGGAATGACTATATATATATTTAAAACAATACCAAGAAATAAAAGAACTGTGGGAGGTTTCACCATCCCAGATCTCAAACAGTATTATAACCGAGTGGTATTGGCATAAAAACAGACATGCTGATCAATGGAATCAAATTGAAGACCCACAAATGAGGCCATACACCTACGGACACCTGATTTTTGATAAGGAAGCCAGAAATACACACTAGGAAAAAAACAGTATCTTCAACAAATGCTGCTGGTCAAACTGGATGACTATATGTAGAAGAATGTAAATAAATATTTGCCACCCTGCCTCAAATTCAACTCCAAATGGATCAAAGGCCTTAACATCAGGCCTGATACATTGAGTCTCACAGCAGAGAAAGTAAGGAATGATCTTGAATTCATTGGCACAGGAAAAGATTTTCTGAATAGAGCACTAACACTACAGGCACTAAGAACAACAATGAATAAATAGAACCTCATGATAATGAAAGGCTTCTTCATTCGAAGAAAAAAAAAATCAACCAGGTGAAGAGGAAGCCTCAAGAACAGGAGGGAATTGTTGCAAAGAGTCAAAAACCCAAATAATCCCTTCAAAAATTGTGCCTGTGACTTGCCTGAATAGAGTGTTCTCCCACAAAGAAAAATAATGGCAATGGAATACTTTTAAAAAAGACATTCATCATCCCTAGCAATTAAGGAAATGCAAATCCAAATAACTTTGAGATCACATCTTGCCCTGATCAGAATGGCAAAGTTAATGGAACAGCTGACAGCAAATTCTGGAGAGGATGGAGGATAAAAGGAGCTTTGTTCACTGCTGGTGGTGAGCAAACTGCTACAGCCACTCTGGAAACCAGTGTGGAGAATTCTCAAAAAGTTAAAGAATAAATCTACCATATGACCCAGCTATACCACTCCGTGGCATGAACCTAAAAGACTCATCCCACTCCACAAACACTTGCTCAGCCATGCTGATGTTCACTCTCTTCATACTAGCTAGGACATGGAAACAACGTAAATGTCTTACAACTCATAAAGGGATAATGAAAATGTGGTACGGATACATGGTGGGGTACTATTCAGCAGTAAGAAAAATGAAATCATGAACTTTACAGGAAATGGATTGAAGTAGAAAAGATTGTCCTGAGTGAGGTTACCCAGAACTAGAAAGACAAATGTTGCATGTTCTCCCTTATCGATGGCTCCCAGGTCCTAATCTCCAGAGGGGATACAAGAATAGAAGTAATGATGGCAAAAGGGAGAACTCTTCAGAGAGGAGCTGGGAGGTGAATGAAAAGAGGAGGGAGGGAAGCAAATGGTTGCAGAATACAATTCTTGATAGGGAAAATGCGAAAAGGGGGATCCTTCGGGAAGGGGAGGACATAATACAGGAGGAGGAAGGAGGTTTGTAAAATAGTATAAATGGCTGAAAATGCCTCAATGGATCATAGTCTTAACTATTTACAATGATGATGATGATGATGATGATGATGATGATGATGATAATACCTATAATACATGTAATTCATTATTTAAATATACATGTATATTTTTAATAAACTTCCCATCTGGGCTGATGGTGCTCATTCCAAGAGCCAAACACCATCTAACAAAATTCCCAGTACTAAATGTGAAAAGCCAGGGCTGTCCAGAAGACTCTTAATATATGCAGCCATTGCTGGTACACTTGACCACCCCCAGAGGTGGAAGGTAGGTCCCTATTGCTGAAGACACCATGCCCTCCAGAAACAGGTCCTAGAGACACTTGACCTAGAATTGACATACAATCCCATTCCTGAGGGCTAGCTTTCATGGTACCGGAAGTCCCTATGCATGCTTCTAGAGGAGGGAGGCACTAACAGTCCTACCCAGCTACAACACCTATGAAATACATAAAGGATCCAGCATGGCCTATGACCCTACAGGTGCAGTCATGATGCACATACTTTGGCGGCAACCAATTGCTCTGTAATTAGGCTTAAGATCCAATCAACAAGAGGGAAACCATGCTTGGTACTAGAAACCTAGCTAACAATTAACTGCTAATAAAATCATAGTTATTGGAGGAGAATTTACAACTAGTAATTTAATAAACCAGAGTAATCCTGCATACTAGTCTATGAACATTTGTCTTTATATCCACAGATAAAATGTATCTGGAAATAAAAAAAAAAAAAAGGGGTAGCCAATGACAACAGAGGACAAAGTGAGAGAGCTTATGCCTGCTAATGTCAAACAGTGTGACATCACTCCTTTAATACCAGCACTCAGAAGGCAGAGTAAGGAATATCTCTGTGAGTTCTGGGTCAGCCTAGTCTTCATAGTGAATTCCAGGACAGCCAGAGCTACATAGTAAGATCCTGTTTCAACAACAAAAGTAAACAAACAAAAAATAATAAGAGACCCCAACCACAACAAAACCCACTTTCAACAGAGTCAGAATAATTAAGGCAATATCCTATTTGCAAAAGGAGACTTAAGTAGATCAAGAAGAGTTGGAACCCCTCCAAAGAACCCTCGCTCCCAAAAACAAAACAAAACAAAACAAAACACCATACATATATTCTCACAAATGTGGCTTCATGATTTGGTCAAGAAAAAAAAAAAAAAACTGGCCTTTTCAACCAATAGTTCTATATTCATTGTAGAGTCAAACTATCAAACACTGGCCCCTCCCTCACACCATAAGGTAAAGTTAATTGTGAGTGGGCTGTTGACTAAATTGAAGACTTCTTGAAGTATACTGGGATAGGTAAAGATGACTTAGATAGGGCGCACAAACCACCAAATACAAAGAGAATAAGTATTAGAATTAACTTTGAACTTATAATAATCACCCCAGAAAAGTAAAAAGGCAAGCACAGGATAGAAGTGAAACAGAACTGACACATGATTCATATCCAGAATCTACTTTAAAATTCTGAAAGTAAATAAGGGACACACAAATCAGTAGAAAAACAGGCACACCAAACCAAACCAAAAGAAAAATCCCAAAGGACACTCCTTTAAGCAGGTTCTTTAACAACAGACAATGCATACCAAAGGGCACTTGGTCCCTAGGCAATGGAAACACAACTGACTGCATTACCATGCACAATGATCTGATGGGGAGAAATAGAGATGAAGACCACATCTTAAGAATGGTTGAAAGGAATGCACTGTGACAGAGCTTTTCAACTGTTTAGCAGTATTTGCTAAGGCTGACCTGGGGGTATTCTGTGACTCTTAGGGAGTGATGTGAGGAATAGTACTGAAGGTCATGTACAACATGAACCAGAATGTTCACAAAGGTGTCATTTGTAGTATCTCCAAATCAGAAACAATTCAAATGCTCTTTAGCAGGAGAAAGAAAAAAAATGACTGGTGTGTCATTTCAGTGGAATCATGTACCATCCAAAGAATGAGTCACTACTGTTTCCTCCATAGAACATCCATAAGCATACCGTGTGAGGTTTATGAAATGCATAGAGGATCTATGCCAGGTACAAAAGATGTTCTACAGTTCAAATGTAAGTAGAATGAAAACTTACAAAGCCAGTCAGTGTAACATGCTTGCCTAATCCATGCAAGGCCCTGGGTTTGATTCTCTTCACCATAAATACATAAAACAAAAATGAATAAAATGAATCAATTATGGTGGGAGTCAGAAGAGTGATTACCACAAGAGAAATTATGGGTGAGAATGGATGTGCAGGTGGAGACTTCTGGAAGGCTTTGTACATACTTGTGCATCTTTTCTATTTCTTAACTCGTGTTGACCTCATGTGGCATTCATTCTGAAATGCATTGACTTGTGCACTTATACATTTTTATAATTCCATATGCATATTTTTATGGTTTGAGAAAAACTTAAAATATTCTATATAACCAGTTTTCTGTATAATTTGTGTGCTCTGTAATTGACAATACAAAGAAGAAGGAAGAGTGTTTTTTGGTTTTACGTGCTGTTGAATGACGTTCAGAGGGTGATGGAGCCTTACAACTGTTGCATCTGCTTTCTTCCTTCTTCCCAGAACAGTTATAGTTCAAAACAAAACAAAACAAAATAAACAAAAACAACTACCTTACTCTATGAAAGTTTGATCTCTTCAGAAGTTCATTCACGGTGAGCCTAAAAGACGCACAAATGCATGTGTCTTTTTTAAAAAGTCTTTCATGACATGTTCTACTTTGATTATTTACCTGTTCTCATAGACCTGGATGGTATATTTGATTGTTTACTCGAAAGACATAGATTTATTATGATAAGGATATGAAATGACATTTCCTTAGTGAATGTACATGTGTTCCCTCAGGGACTTCTGCAAAGAAGCCAGGTAATAATTAGTATTCTGGTTTATTTTATTTACATTTTAAAAACAAGGGCCATCAATCTTCAAAGAAGAGAAAGATGACAAAGCATATACAGAGATACTTGTAAGGATTCTGTATATGTGAAGCTCAGGTCTTGTCCGTCGCCTTATTACATCATCAGTGGGCGACTGCGTCGTAGCCTAAAAGCCAGACCCTTTCAATACTGTGAAAGCAGCACTCTGCCCCAGAATGCCAGTGTTTTCCAGGCATTCGCTTAAGGTGCAAACTCTTGAGCCCTTACTCACTTGTACTGTGGTGTTTAATCTTGTCAACCTGCCTGGGCTAAGAGTTGCCGAGGAGATTTATAAAGCACATTTCCAGACAATTAGATCAAGAGGATGCTGATGCAATGGATGGATTATTTTCCTGATAGACTCATAAAGGTCAGTACAGCATTATTGGGAGTGGTGAAAGGAAAGAAGTGTGGCCTTTTGGGGGGAATGAGGTCATTGGCCTATGTCCTTGAAGACTATATCTTGTTCTGACCCCTTCCTGTGCTCCCTTTCACCTTGACTTATTTATGTCTCTTGAGAGGTGAGCAGCTCTGTCCTTTCCCATGTTCCTGCTCCCAGGATGTCCTGCAATGGGCCACAACAGTGAACTCTGAAACAACTTTGGAGGCCATGAGCCAAAATAATTCCTCTTTTTGTCATAGCAATGATAGAAGTACTGAGACAGAAATTCTGAGCTGGGCCTGACTGGTGATCTGCTAAAGCCTCCAGGTATTTCTGATGGATGCTGAAGCTTGAGAACTACTGACATACAGAGGTGCTGGGGCAGAAGAAAAGGACAGCTTCAGAATTAGTCTAGCTAAAATTGCACAAGAACAAAAAGATTTTTAAAATGTAAAGCTGATAATGCTGCTGTAATAGAGGTAATAGTAGTCACAATAACGTTAATTTCATAATTAGTTTTTTTAATTATTCATAAATAAGAATTAGAAATACTGACTTTTACCAGATAAGGAAGAGAATTACCATTAAGCTACATGATATGCTTTTGTGTACCTCACTTGCTCAGTTTTGTTTTGTTTTGTTTTGTTTTTTTAGTTCACAGGAAGCACTTCTTGTTGATGAGATCACGCTAAGTGTCAACTTGTTCTGAGGAAGAGTGGAGACAACACCCTGAGACTGAGGAGGATACTGCCAGGGTCAAAAAAGAAAATGCAATTCTTTGAGGACTGTTGAGCTGCAGCAAAAGCATTTTTTTACCTACCTTTATGCCTCTTTGCGATTTTTAAATAGATGTACGGACCACAGGGTAGCCAAATTTCCCCACTGCCCACTTGCAAGCTATTCTTTTTCTGGCAAAATCCTCTGCCTGACCCGGAAACAAAAGGCCAGAGGAAGTGCCAGCTCTCCCTCTCCTTTCTTTATGACTGGGAACAATTGTATCCAAGCCCTGTGTCCCCATCATACTGTACAGTGCATGCTGGCACAGGTGAGGGGCAGAAGGAAGGCTTGGGACATTTAGGAGGCGATAACAGGAGGTATCCTGTTGTCTGTTTCCGTGGTAAAGAAACAGCATGGGAACTACTCATATCACCAATGACTTAACTTGGAAACCCCACAAATAGGTCAGGCAGTGCTGCTGGGATGTCAGGCAGCTGTCAGGGAGCTTCAGACAAGAGGGTCTTCATTGTCCTCCCCTTCCTTCCACAAAGGCAAAGGCTTGAAAACTCTCCTTTAACTGCCAGAGGCATGTCAATAACAGGGCCATTTTCTCTACCCTCAGCCCCAAGCTGCTTTTCCTCTGTTTTCACTCCCTCTCCCAACGAGGCTTTCACTACCACGGTAGAAATGGGAGGAAAAATTAGCCTCCTGCAGTTTCAGCCTAAGAGATAAAGACAATCTAATTTCCGAGAGACTTTCACTTGAGAGCAAGCACATAAGGTAGCCTGCATTCAATACATTTTGTTTAATACATTTAATTCATCACCTTGCTATGTTTACATACAAGTTAATTCAAAGTACTGTGCAAATTAAAGGGCTTGTCAGAAAAAAAAATGAAGGCTTTCAAATTAGTCTGAGAAGTATCTATTATTATTCATTGAATTAAGGTGCTAATCACAGAACAATTCAGGAGCATCCTTCCTATGTTCATCATGCTCAGAGGCTGCAAGCCCCACATTACATATAATTCCTACACATGGAACATGGAAACCTGATCACTTACAGGTAAATATGACTTCATTCACTTTCTGGTCACACTGTCATATTGGTTAACTTTGATATTCAATAGTTTTTGGAACTTAGAAATGGCACAAAAGCAGACCTCTTTTTGGGGAGCAGTTAGATGTGTGTTGTTGCTTATATAGGTCACGTTTGCATTAGAAAATAATGCATTCCAGGTGGTATATGGTAGAAAACCCTCCTAAACATTGGTGTGAGCAGACGGGAGTTAGGCGAATAGTTGAGCAGGCAGGCAGAGCTAGCTGGTCATCATTGCTGACACTTGTAACTCCAGCACTCTTGAGACTGAGGCCAGAGAGGTGGGGAGGGGAATCTAGTCAGGCTGTGTGGGTGGTAGCATGTGGGGGCATTTTGGCTTCTTCAGAGTTACATTTATTGTATGTTTTTGTGCTTAAAAGGATAGATATTTTCTATGTTTATGTAAATATTATAGTAGTAGAAGTCTATGCATATGCTAACACACACACACATCCAAACACTAGTCAGTGACTCACATCATATATAGAAGATGACACTGTCCCTCCAGGGAATGTGTGAAGCTATACTTGGCCATTTCCAGTTGTTCCACAGGCTAAAGAATGACAGGCATCATTTAGTGCCTAGAATCTAGAAATGTTAAGAATTTAGCAATGTCCTGAACAGTTCTGCAGAAAAAAGAATTGGGATAATCAAAATACATAGTATACCTTCTTTGAGAAAGCAGTCTTTAGGGCTGTTCCCACTTGGGATCTTCAGTTCTTTAATATTCACTGTGTGGTGAGCTGGAAGAATCTGTAAGCCATGTTTGTTGTTTCCAATCTCAAGCTCATTTCAACTTTTCTTCTGACTTCTAAAATCATTATCCAGTCCCCTGCTGTACATCTCCATCTGGACGTCCTACAGGACTTAATTCAACACATCCACAGTCAAACTCATCCTCTGTGTTGGTGAATGGCATCATTGCAACAGTCAAGCAAAAATCCCAGGGCTAATTCTAGGTACCTTCCTCTCCTCAGCCTCATTTCACCAGTCATGGAATCCTGGGTTTCTACTTCCTTAGGGTCTTTCATTCTTGTCTACTATTGTTTTCATTCCCGCAGCTGCTGCTTTGGCTGACATCCTCTGACCTCTCACCTGGACTATTCTAGTGGTTTTCTGACTGGTCCTCCTATCTCACTGAACTAGTCAGGAATCACTGGATTGATTGCTAGTGACAGAAACCTCAATCAAGCAGACATGTAACTTAGAAGTCTGAAGATTCAGGTACAGCTCAGTCCCGTGTAGGACATGGGACAATTGGAAATTTTCTCTGCTTCATTCCTCCTGTGTATTCCTCTGTGTGTCTCCTTCTCTGGCAGGTTCTTTCAATGCACACAGTGGTGGCAGCCTTGTTCCAGGCTTCTAGAAAGTTCTTCCCATCTCAGCTAAACGAGAGTCAATTCTTTAGCTGCTGCAAAAACCCTTGGGCAAGCTGCCAGCTCTGAG
This sequence comes from Onychomys torridus, assembly GCF_903995425.1. Taxonomy (NCBI): domain Eukaryota; kingdom Metazoa; phylum Chordata; class Mammalia; order Rodentia; family Cricetidae; genus Onychomys; species Onychomys torridus. The sequence continues at coordinate 55,751,537 of NC_050444.1, forward strand.
TGGATCAAGAGAGCCTCCATCCAGTAACTGATGGAAGCAGATGCAGAGACCACAGCCAAGCACCAGGCCGAGCTTCAGGAGTCCAGTTAAAGAGAGAGAAGAGGGATTCTATGAGCAAGGCATATCAAAATCATGATGGAAAACCTACAGAGACAACCAAACCAAACTAGTGGGAACTCATGAACTGTGGTCCAATAGCTGTGGAGCCTCCATAGGACTGCACTAGGCCCTCCGCTTACAAAAGAGTTATTTAGCTTGACCTGCTTAAGGGGCCCTTGGCAGTGAGATCATGGTCTGTCCCTGGTGCTTGAGCTGGCTTTTTTGGAGCCCAGTACCTATGTGGGACACCTTACAAAGCCTTGGTTCAGGGGGAGGGGCTTGAACCTGCCTCAACTGAATGTATACCAGGCTCTGCTGACTCCCCATGGGAGTCCTTGTCTTAGAGGAGGTGGGAATGGTTTGGGGTGATGGCTGGGGAGGGGCGGGAGGAGGGAGGAGAGGGGCATCTGTGGTTAGTATATAAAATGAACAGAAAATTTCTTAATAATAATAAAAAACAAAAACCAACCAAACAAAAACCTTGGGCAAGCTCTGCTTGGCCATATACACACTCTGTGACTAGCTGAATCAGGTCAAGGCATTCTCTACAAACACCATCAGCTGGGCAGGTTTTATTAGCAGAATAGAGAATATGGATTTGGGAGTTCATACTCATTAAAACTCACTAGCACAAACTCTGACCATGGACCAGAGAGGTTGGCATATCAAACTACGTCATCCTTAGGTAAGATGTCTTTGTCTACAACACATTAAAGTCTAAACGGCATAGGTAAGCACGCTGTGCTCTGAACTTTGTTTGCCTCTTGCCTGCCTTTGTTTCCACACTGAACCCCAAGGCTCATCTCCGAGCACCCATGACCTAGTCCTATCCTCACTGATTTTCTTTTCTTCCTGGAGTGTCAGCCCCTAAAGGTCAGGGACAGACCTTTGTGTTCTTAAATACCTAGCAAGATGCAGAACTCACAGGATATCTGTTGAATGATTGAATCAATAAAACAGGATAAAAATGAAATGTTTATTAAAGGCATAGTAAAGAGGATAGAGGATAGAAATCCAGGCTGGGGACGGTCAGAAATTTAAACTACTTTGTATGAGGCATAGGATCATTACAGCATTACTTATAGGCTACTCTGTTAATTCATTAAGTGATGGTTATTTTGAGAGATAAATTTGACAACATTCTAACTGCTCTTTGGATTTCTCTTCATGTGACGATGATGGCTTGAGAACATTCCCAAGGCTGAGCTTCTGTATGTTGCTCACCAACTCTGATCAGAGAGTGACTGCTGGGAAACTGGGCACGGGTTGCTCTGCTTCCTGAATCTAAAACGCCCCAGAGTGTGTGGTTGAGACAGAAACAACCACTAAGCACTCAGGCTAATGGCCAAGGTCATTTTCCCAGGGAGGCGGCAGTGCAGCTGTGTCCAGTGCCCTGGGCAGGACTTGAAAGAGTGCCTGTGCCTCCCTGTTGCCAGTGTGAGGGAGCCCCTCCTCCACACCATTGGTCTGCTTTGAACAGGGCCAAAGAAAGCTCCCCTTCAAGAGTGAATGCTAGACAATCCCACCTTTTCCTCTAGAGGGTTGCTCAAAGGACGTTTTCCCATTAGGGCTTTTCTAAGAATTTAAGGAGAGCTAAATTTGCTTTTTAATCTGAATGATAGAAACCATAGATAATGGGGATCTCTCTATAATTTTTGTGGTTGGATCTCTCTATAATTTTTGTCCTGAACTGACTGTCTCTAGAGTTCAAATTCTTCTGGGAAGTGCCAAGCCTCAGTTTCACTGGGCTGAACTAAGAATGGAACTTGGGTTTCTTAATTCCTCAGCCAGAACTCTATTAGAACACTGTGCCTCTCAATTGTGTCTTAAATTAGGCATACAAATGAATTCACTCACACTCTTTCTGCCTACCAAGTTCCTGCAAGGAGCTTCTCATCGCTCTGTGACACAGTTGGGAGAATTTCCTCAGCCTCCCTGGTTAAACTCTTCACAGGCTTGGGTCAGAGTAGCTGAGATGCGAAAGTCGGTCTCCTTGAATCTCACAAGATCTGCAGTCACCACCACGTCCCCTCCCCCAACCACCAGTCAGACTACAACAAAAGAAATCCACCCAGGCCCTGGCCCCACTCCACTGGCGTGCTAGCCCCGTGTGAGCTGCAGAGCTGCAGAGGTTTATACAGGGCAGCGGAAAGACACTTGGATGAAACCATGCGTGGCTGCTCCAGGCTCACCATGCCCTTCCGGAGTGAGGCTTTAATGAATTACAGCAAATCACCTGCACGGTTCAGACCTGGTTGCCTAAGGGAACGCAGAGCAAAGTGCCTTCTATTTGTGACGAGCCTATCTTTAATTTCTTTTTTTCTCTTTCTTTTTTTTTTTTTACCCCCACCCCTTCCTTTTTGGTCATTTGAAGCTTGTTGGAGAATTGGGGGAGGGGGAACCACACAACAACCCCAAAAGGAGAATATAAATATATCATTTGGAATCTTGCATAATATCAGCCAATGGCAACAGCAGGTTTTTGACAGGCCTGCGAACTTCCCCAAAACAACATCCTGCCTGCCTGGCTGTGATTCAGGCATGAGTCAATGCTGTGAGATGGGTTGCTGCCAGCCGCTTTCCCAGCCGAAAATGCCCTGTCCTCCAAGCCTGGTAGTCTATTAACATTTAGAATCTTGCCTGGATGGACTTGTTATTAACAGTGTTGGTCCCCTTAAGGTAACAAATAATGTGGGGACTCTTCTTTCATCATGGGAGATAATTCCAGGATGAAGAAAGGAAAGTGTCTCTTCGCGACACAGCTTTGACGAGAGGGGATCAGTAGTAGTTTGTACAGCTGACACACTTATTAGAGACCGAAGACAAGATTCCCCCCACCCCCTGGAGTCTCGTTATAATGAGGCCCAAGCATGCTATCACCTTTTTGTAATCCAAGTGAGGAATGGCGCCTGCTGAATGGGGAGGAGATGTCACCAGTGTCATTAGAGTCCCAAATGCTGTGGAAATAATTCCCCACTGTTATTAGAAGGCTACCAGCTTTAGGTACTTTTCTAGAGACTTCTGCTTTGAAAAGAGGGGGGTATTTCAAAAAGCAATTTTCTGAACATACAAAGCAACAATCTGAAACCCTCTGCTCTTACCCAAACTTCCACATTATTGAACTGGGGGTGCTATCAGTGATGCCCATGGTCTTTTGAGCCAACGAGCCCCAGCCCATCACTGTTCTATTCTGTAGACTGACTCAAAGTACAGCTACAAGACTTAAATTTTTCTCCAGTGACTGTGCAGTTAGGAGTGAGACATAAGAAGAAGGGAAAAAAGGTCAGTTCTTGCCTCCATCCTTCCTTTTCACCAGTGCTAGGAGGAAAATATGTGGTCAGCAGCAGACTCATCATAGGGACCAGCTCTGTGCTTCCTGACTTTTAACACTTCGACTAGTGAGTAAACTGTGCTACTCTCTACAGAACACCTATGAAATCATCCCTTCAGAATAGAAAAGAGAAAGTAACTTTGTATATTCTCACATCCCTTTGAGAATCCAGAGCAGGTGCTTCCAAGGTGTGTTCAACCTTTAGACTTCCTGGCATCATGTAGGTGCCCAACTGAGATACCAAACGGTCTTGTAATGTTTTGTGACTTTGTCTTGGGCAGCACTCACAGCTATCCTGGGGTACAAGTGGATGCACCTGAGTGCTGGCTCTTCTCTATAGCATTTGAGTCCTTAGTGATGAATTCGTACTTGCTTTCCTATCCATCTCTATCCAGCCCAAGTAGGGAAAACAAAACACAACAAAACTGATGAGCTAGGACATTTTAAAATCCTCCAATGGGTCATTCCCATACACCCTAGAAAACGCAAGGCATCAAGGGGAGCATTTCATACAGAAAGAGCATTTTGAAGTATGATTCTTGCACCTTCCTAATTTACTTTTCAACAGCTTCCCTTAGCTTTTTCCTGGAACTTCACTTTTCTAATGGGAACACTCATCCTCGTGGGAAAGAAATGACTCACGCATTTTAAAAAAAGTTCCAGAAAAAGTGATGATCTTGCACCCTGCATCTTGGAAGATAGGGCCTCAGGGTTCCACCCGGGGCACTGTGATGGTTGTCAGTGTGCTCTCACATGGGAAGCTACTTTTCTTCTAGAGATGCCCACATCTCCTGTGCCAGCCAGAGTGTGGGTGCAAATGGGCTTTCTCACAAAATCTGGCCCTAGTTGTTTATTTTGAAATTTTAGCCTTTGCTGTTTACTCAAATTTCAGTCATGATATTTTCCAAAACCAAACTTGGAATCTGTAATATCTTTCCTTTCCTTCTCAAAACATTAACACCACTTAGGCCACAGAAGTCAGCCTTCTTAGCTGTGAAAAGCCACTGAGATGACGGAGTGCAGAGAGCTGGCGGTGATGCCCAGGAGTGCGTCCCGGCCCACAGGGGTAGGTACTAGCAGGACACTTATTTGCAGTCCGTCTTTATCATTTTCAGCCTCCTGGCTTTGCAGCTGCCGCCTCTTCTTTCTGCAGCTCTCCACGGCCCCAGATCTCTGCTTATCATCCATTTCCACTCTGGCTTTGTCTGTGTTGTTTTGTAAGCCTGGCTCTGAGTAGTTTCTGCAGCGTGTAGGACATTGTCAGGGACTCCTGGATACGCTGCCTGCCCTGCCTCAGTCCTTCTGAGCCGTCTTTGTTTCATTTCTTTTTTGATGGCCTAATTTCACACACATTCCGACTAAAGACTCTTTTCAAAATAAGCAGCCGATGTGGGTGTGCTATTGTTCCATGAGGCTGCTGGATTATTATTTTTTAAATGAATTCACTGCAAGGATTTATCATGTAAACTCCTATTGAAAAACCATTGCCCCCGGGAAGGATTTGAGCATTTGGGTAATTTCCTGAAATTCTCAAGTGTATGTCTCCGTAGTGTCTTTTTTTTCCTCCCTCTTCAAATGGATGTAGCCATCTCCGACCGATCCATAAACAATATTGATTGCACAAAAGCACAAAACTGTCAATCTTGATGCTAAAGCCCCATCTCCTGCTGCACGCCCTGATCTCCAAGAGGAAGCTCAGGTCCTAAAGAGGGCACACTGTTTGGATTTACATTTACCAAGACACCTCACCAATTTCCTTCATGTCAGTGTTGTGTCAGTTTGGGACTAAAAGCTGGAAAATTATCCTGCCTATGAAAACGTTTGTGTCGCTCTTCTGAATCCAGCAGAGGCATCTGTAAATGCAGTAATCCACATACTCCAACACAGAATGCACAGTCTTGCACTGTTCTGCTTGATTTGATGACCTAATACACTGAGGCTATTAATAAGTGAAATTATTTGAGAACGTGCTTTGCTGCCTAGAATCTGTGGAAGGCAAAAAACAAACAAAAAACACTTAAAGACCTTTCCGCCTCTCCTTTATGGTTTTATCACTTGAATAAATAATTCTGCCTTGTAACCTCCATGGTCTGTGAGGTTAATTGACACCAAAAGAAATTTCCTGCTGATTTAAGAGAGTCTAGCTTTATATGCCTTCTACCAAATAATCTGTTATTTCTGGGCTTTTCCTTATTGAGCACTGTATTTCCCAACAGATTCATGCTGTTTCAAAAGCTGTAGTCATAGAACAGTGTGCTTCACAAATCTTGCTAATATATTTGAAACACATGGGCTATCAAAATTATTACCCAAAGTTCATTTTCAAAAGCTATACTTATGTGATCTTTTGGGAAGCCCTGTCTTACAAACCACACATGCATCCCCTCTGACAAGATTCAGTCACTTTAAGTTAATTGAACACTAATGTAGAAAGCAATAAAGATCCTGTAGTTTAGCCCCAAGACTAGTTAAGAGTCCAGGAAGGCCCTTTAGTTTAGGACAGATGCAGGGTGGTGGTACACCAGCCTGGTAGCTGAATCTTGGATCAAGAACAGCTTAGAACATAATTTTAAGTGCAAACTCCCTTGAGGTCTCAGTAGACCAGTGTCCTACTCTATGAAAGTGAATATGACCTTGAAGTCCATGAGAAGGATGGGATTGCTCAGTGCATAGAGAATGCCTGGTCTTATCACTTCCCCCTCCTTCATCTTCTAGCTTTTTATTATCTTTGAGTTTCACATGAGGGACTATGGGAAGCTAAAAATAACAATCTGACTTCTGGAGGGTTGTATAGCAAGAGACAATAAAACCTTACCTTGACAGCCAGCAGAACAAGACTGGACAACAAATTCATTTAGAAACAGAATTAAATGACCCAAGTAGCCACGTGGGATTTTAGTGTATGGCTGACCAGGATGGAGCAGTGTAAGATGAACACTTAGAAAATTATTTTCTTCCCTCCTGTCCATCATGGCTCATCTTTATGTACATTCCCAGACCACTGGACTTCACTAGAATATTGTGGTCACATTTGAAAGGGCCTGTCTTGGATACTTCTTTATTGACATGATAAAGCACCATGACCAAAAGCAACTTGGGAAAGGAAGGGTTTATTTCAGCTTACAACTTTCAGGTCACACACTACATCACTGAAGGAAGTCAGGGCAGGTCAAGGCACAAACCTAGAGTCAGGAACTGAAGCAGAGGACACAGAGGCGTGCTGCTTACTGGATTGCTCCTTATAGCTTGCTCAGTCTGCTTTCTTATAAAACCCAGGACCACCTGCCAAAGGGTGGCACTGCCCACAATGATCTGGGCCCTTGTACATCAATTATTAATCAAGAAAATGCCCCACAGGCATTCCCATAGGCCACTTCGGTAGGGGCATGTTTTCAATTGATGTTCTCTTCCCAAATGATTCTAATGTGTGCCACATTGACAGAAAACTAACCAGGACAGGGCCCATCTGTCCACTGCTAGAGACGCTGACTTCAGCAGGCCAGGCTCCCCTTTCATTCATTTTTCCTACCTCTGAATTCTGATGTTTAAGTCTTACATATGAAATGAATTCATTATATGATTACATAGAAAAACAAGACACAGAGTTTGACTTCTAGAAAAACTCCCAAATGGGAAAAAGTAACTACCAAAAGGAAAATCATCAATATATTAGGAGTCAGTGTTGGTGAGAATCTTAAGCCTTTTGAGCTCTTTTTATCTAGTTTCCATTTTTTGAACCATAAACATGTGATGTTATAACTAGAATGTGGTTTGGTCATCACACACACACACACACACACACACACACACACACACACACATGCTTGAATCACAGCAAAGTCAAATTAAAGAAATAGACTTATTACTTAGAATTTATGATTATAAATGATATCTTTTTGATATTTTTGAAAGTACAGGGAGGCAATCAAAAAGGAAGACGCAAAACTTCCAAAGGCTCATTAGGGGTTCACTAGTCTCAATTGGTGTTGGTTTGGGGGCTTCTCTTAGTAAAGCAATACCATAGAGTGGGGTGGATAGATGTCATCATTGGATTTCTTTAACAAAATATATGTGGATGTGTATCTTTGGCAGAATCCTTACTGCATGTTACAATAAAAAACCATCTCAGTGACCATACTGGGGTTCTCTGATGGGCACAGTCACTGACTGGTAACAGAACTGGGTGATGCTGGCAGAGAGGGAGGAGAACAGAGTGGGAGAATGAGGACCCAGATTCTGATTCTATTGCATTTGGGGAAAGCAGAAGCTGGCTGTGCTGCCTGCATGGGACCCCATAGGCCAGTGCACTCTTGGCTTAAGATCCTTATTCTGCTGGTGTTCTGCTCAGCATTGCAACAGCAGGAGCATTTTCCACAGGGATCCATTGTTTAGAATATCCCATGTATTAGCATTATGTAATGGAATACACATTAGATTAGAGATGCATATATGTACATCTCTCTGTTTATCATGCAATTTAACTTATATGTCACCTGATGAAATATTGTTTTCCATTACCACATAAGAAATCTGACCTCAGAGATGTCTCATTGGTGAAAGCATGCACTATTCTAGGAAAGTAAATCTATTCTCCAGGTCCAGGGGATGGCTTCCTAAATCATAGATGCATTTGTTAGGAAACCACCGGGCTCTGGGAAGCATTTCTACCCTCATATTGACAAACTGTGCTTCCTGCTCTGCCTGAGATCTGCATATTGTCTTCTTGGTGGCCAGAGGACACTGCTACAGTTCCTAGTCATTTATTTCTTCCTGTTCCTCCTCACCATACCTCTCCTTCTCTTGTGTTCTTAGCCATTCTGCACATCCCCAGGAGTGTTATCAGGACCCCATTGACATGCTCACAAGGGCTGGGGATATTGTCCCTTATGGACAACCCATGGACAATCAGGGATAGAAGCACATGGCTCAATACCCCCCTGTTATCTTTTTGCTGAATCATTCTGAGCAGTAGTCTACGTGGATCTGCAGAAAATCCCCAGTGGAGCTGTGTATTTACAGGGTATCCTAGTTAGGGTTTTTGTTGTTGTTTTGTTTGTGTGTTTTGCTATAAAGAAACATCATGACCATTGCAACTCATAAAGGAGAACATTTAATTGGGGCTGGCTTACAGTTTCAGAGGTTTAGTTCTTTGTCATCATGACAAGGAAGCATGGTGGCATGCAGGCAGATATGACGCAGGAGAAAGAGCTGAGAGTTCTACATCTGGACCTGCAGGCAGCAGGAAGAGAGAGAGTCACTGGACCTGGCTTGAGCATCTGAAACCTCAAAGCCCATGCCCCAGTGACACACTTCCTCCAACAAGGCCACGCCTCCTAATGGTACCACTTCCTATATGCCTATTGGGGGGGGCATTTTCATTCATTTCAGCACAGGGCGGCGGCGGCGGTGGGGGGGGGAGGGGGAGAATAACATTACTTTTATGAAAGTATACTGTAACCACAAATCCCTTTAGCAATTCATGTTATAGTATACATTTACACTAAAAATTTTAAGAGAAAAACATAAAGACCAAAATTCAGAGAGCTCAATAGTGGATCTTAGATTAAATTTGTCTTTTCTGATTCACTCCTCAGTCACCTAGTTGGTTCATAGTTAAATATGTCTCTTTACAACCTTTAAATCAATGAGGTCACTACTTAAAATTACCATGTTAAGAAGTCCCCTTTTAGTTCTTATTATTCATGCTGGAATCATTAGTCTCAAACTTCTTTTCACATGTACCATCTCATTTTGATTTTTCATCCATGTTTTACCACCTTTCTGCCCACCTCCACCCCTCAGCAGATGGGCCGGGTCACCAGTTAGTTATTCATGGCCTGGTCACTGCGCCGGCTTCAGCATGGATCTCTCTGCTTTTTCTTTTCCTCCCTGCTGAACCTCTGTGCCCACATTGTTCTCTTCCTAACAAGGAAATCTCTGCTCAAACCCCTTCTGGTGGCTGAGGAGGCCTGGTCTAATTAGGCTCTGCTCTGACTTTGTCTTCCATGACTCAAATTGCTTGCTCCATTTCGACACATTGGCTTCCTTATTCTACAAGCAAAGAAGAAATCCCCCTGGCTTGGGTCTCCATACTCAGTTTTGCCCACATTTGATGCTCCTGGTCGTATATTTACTCCAACGCTTCAGGTATCTGTTTGATTGAAGCTTATTAATAGTTTACCAACGGAACTGTCTAGTTTTATGTCAACCTGACACAAGTTAAAGTCATTAGAGAGGAGGGGACCTCAATTGAGAAAATGCCTCCATAAAATGGGGCCATAGGTAAGCCTGTAGGGCATTTTCTTAGGTAGTAATTGATGTGGGAGGGCCAAGCCCATAGGGTGCCATGGTGCCAACTATGGGCTGGTGGTCCTAGATTCCAGAAGAAAGCAGGCTGAGCAATCCACAAGGAGCAAGCCAGTAAGCAACACTCCTTTGGGCCTCTGCATCAGCTCCTGCCTTCAGGTTCCTGCCCTGTTGAGTGCTGACTTCCTCTGATGGTGAACAGTGATGTGGACTTGTAAATAAACCCTTTCTCCCCCAAGTTGCTTTGTTCATGGTGTTTCATCACAGCAATAGAAACCCTGACTGAGACATTAACTCTTCTATTTAAAATCACAAACCTTGTGTTCTAAACCAGCATTCTATGTGCTTCTCCCTAGTCAAAATTTTCCCAGATACATTACTTTACATGATTTGTACTTATTAAATTGCTTCTGTTTATTTATTGTGCTGAATGTAAACTCTAAGGGCAAAGATGTTGTTTTGTTCTTAGCTCTCAGGACAGCTTGCTTGGCTTGCTGTAAGTGCTCAGCACATATTTGAGTGAGTATGAAATGGGCAAGTGATGAGTGTGCTTTGTTCATTTGTCTGTTCTCCAGTCAGATGGATAGCAAAGCGTCAGAAAGATGGAGGAACTCTACCAGGTTCATACAAACAAGGAAGGGGCAGAGTTACATCTCAAACTAGTTTTCCTAACTTTAATGACACTGATACAAAAGAAAAAAATCGAAATAGTCTTTTGTATTTAGAAACTCGCACTTAAGTTATATTTATGAGTATACAAAACTTGTGTGGGGAGAGCTGCTAATGGACTTAAAAATGCAAATACATGTGTTCCCTTTTCATCTCTGTGAGAAAGCTCCAGCCAGGCAGGGATGGTGCCCACCTTTAATCCAGCACTCAGGAGGCAGAGACAGGTGGATCTCTGAATTCAAGGCCAGCCTGGTCTATAGAGTGAGTTCCAGGCCAGCAAGGGTTTTGACACAGAGAAACTCAGTCTCTAGAAACAAAAACAAATAAACAAAAAACACAAAGAAAGAAAGAAAGGAAGACAGGAAGGAAGGGAGAAAGAAAGGAAGAGAGAGAGAGAGAGAGAGAGAGAGAGAGAGAGAGAGAGAGAGAAGAAAGGAAGAAAGAAAGAAAGGAAGGACGGAAGGAAGGAAGGAAGGAAGGAAGGAAGGAAGGAAGAAAGAAAGAAAGAAAGAAAGAAAGGAGGAAAGAAGGAAAAAGGCAGAAAGGAAGTTTCAGAAGCAATTCAGTGTCTGCTCCCAGAACATGGCTACCTGTGAACCTGGCTTCATTTCAAGGATGTAGAAGCCTGGCTCCATCTCCAGGACATGGAAGCATGTGAATTTGCTTCATTTCCAGACACAGTGGCATATGAATCTGACTTCATTTTTATTTCCAGTGTCTTTAGATTTATCTTTCAGCTCAGTTTTCTCACACTGAGAAGTCTTGTCTTTATCAATGTTGAAAGGTCTTCAAGTCCTCTTTTGGATGAAATTAAGAAATGAAAACAAAATTGTGTAATCAGCCAACGACTAAGGGCCAGCAGATAACAGCAAAAGAACAAGGCAGGGTGTCACCTGGACAGTGGCGAGGCCCAGGGGCCCCACTGACACAGTTCTTCATATGCCAATGGAAACCCATAACTGTATATGAGTAAGAACATGTGGTTTAAGGAGTTCAGATTTGTAGGGTGCTAGGATAAAAGTTTGGCAATGGAAGGATGAGATGGTATTGTGAACTGGGTAAGGGTCGGCGATTATACATGACAATATGCTAATGAGAAACAGGAACTTCCTGAGTGTGAGGGGTAGAACAGTTTATAATTCACAGTGGCAGCACAGGCCAGAAGATTAGCATCTTTGCTCCAGTTCCCACATTTGGATTTCCATGAAGAGCCACTGAGAGGGTCAGATGGAGGCTGTGCACACTGCAGGTATGAGGGCCAGATGGAGGCTGTGCACACTGCAGGTGCGGGGGTCAGATGGAGGCTGTGCACACTGCAGGTGCAGGGGTCAGATGGAGGCTGTGCACACTGCAGGTGCGGGGGTCAGATGGAGGCTGTGCACACTGCAGGTGCGGGGGTCAGATGGAGGCTGTGCACACTGCAGGTATGAGGGCCAGATGGAGGCTGTGCACACTGCAGGTGCAGGGGTCAGATGGAGGCTGTGCACACTGCAGGTGCGGGGGTCAGATGGAGGCTGTGCACACTGCAGGTGCGGGGGTCAGATGGAGGCTGTGCACACTGCAGGTATGAGGGCCAGATGGAGGCTGTGCACACTGCAGGTGCAGGGGTCAGATGGAGGCTGTGCACACTGCAGGTGCGGGGGGTCAGATGGAGGCTGTGCACACTGCAGGTGCAGGGGTCAGATGGAGGCTGTGCATACTGCAGGTATGAGGGTCAGATGGAGGCTGAGCACAGCAGAGCTGTGCTACAGGAGAGGAGCCTCAAGCTTAGGGGTCCAGCATCCTTATTATCTGGGCTGCATGAGTGTGTTCTGTGTTCTGGAGGGAGGCTCTATTTCTATCTTCCAGGGTTTCTGCTGAACAAATCCTTTCAATGGTATCCTGAAACATCTGCAGACAATACAAAAAGGTGAAGGACTCATCTAAGGTCTCTCTAGCAGGCATCCCCTATAAACTCAGAATGAAACCAGGGTGCTCTCCGGCTGCCTGCTCACACTCAAGCACCTCACATGACCCTCCCTTACTCTTGCTGGCTAACTCCCAGCTCCCAAATTGAAACCCTCTCGTTAGAACCAACATGTACTTGAGTTTTTCTCCCCTCCCTTTTTTTAGGCTCAAGAACAAATCTCAATGCTACAGCAGACCCCACATTTCCACTCCCCAGGTCTGCTTCTCCCACCACAAGCATAGGAACTAGTCAGGCACTTCTCTGCGTGTTCTCAAGCCAATCTCAGATTGCTCTGCAGACATTCTCTTTGCGCAGCCAAGAGTGGCCTCACATTTGTGGCCCTTCTGTCTGAGCTTCCTGGATACTAATATCGCCAGTGTGTGCCAGCATGCTGGGCAGGATACTTTTCTTCAGTGACTGGGCTCCCAGAGCCAACGACACTGACGTCCTAAGAATTCTGCTCCTGTCAAGGATGTCTTCAGCATCCAGTCACCTTCGCTGTCCTCCCTTTACTCTGCGCTGTCCCTTCTGAGGGTTCAGGACCTTCGTATTGCTCCTGATTGCTGTTAGTTAGGGGGGGAAGGAGCCTGAAACACTCCTCCAGCCCTAAGTCCTTTGTCTGGAGATCTGAGTTAATGACACTTTCTGAGGCTTTGAGATTGTGGGACTGAAATTGAACGTGTGCAGTGTGACAGAGCTTGGACCAGTTTCTCCAATTGCAAGGCCATTTGGGATGTTCTATGAGTAAGGCACATTTTTACCTTCCCTAGTAGCTAGCACTAAAGTCTTTTTCTTTTTCTTCAAAACTCCCTCCCCTCTGAACTTCTGCATGTCCACCCCCACCACATCTCACAAAACTTTACTGCTTTTTCTCGTTTTCATCCATCACACTTGACATTCTATTTTCTGGAGCAGTCAGAAGTCCTTACAATCCTGTTAACAAACCAGCAGCCATCTTTCTCTGCATCTACTCCACTTCCTTAATTTTCTTAGCCAAACCTTCTCTTTCCACACATGCTCTCAGCGTTTTCTGTACCTTAGTGATGATCCTACCTGCTCGTCAACCATTTCGAATCCTTCCCAGTCCTCGCCATTCCCCAGAATGGAGCTTCTTAGGTATCACATGACCATGCTGACAGCTGAGCCCGGGAGCCGTTCACTGGATCTCTTGGCAGCCTGGGACACCCTTCCCTTCTTCTCAAGCCCCTCTCAACTTCTGGAAGGTCATGTGCTCCATTGGTCCTCTAGACCCTCTGCTCAGTCCTTTTCACTCTGCTTGGATGGCTCTGGGCATCGATGCACCCCCTAACCGAGCTGCCTCTCAGATGATCCTAACCTCAATAGCAAAAGAATGCAGGAACTGGATTCAGAGTGGACTGACCCGAAAGCTACAGCCTAACGGGCCCTAATGAGAAGCTAAACATCCTTTTTCTGCTCTAGGGAAACATTTTTAAAATACCAGAGTAGACTGTATAACCAGCCAGAAGAAAAGAATCAGATTTTGATTTGCAGAAGTAGTTACAATAGTTTAACATGTATCAAAACCATATTAACTAGTTGAAAGAGTTATAAGGTTCATGACTACTAAAAAAAAAAAAAAAAATCTAGATTTCTTCATCAAAATGGTGCCAGAAAGATGAATGTTGAAGACCCTGACACTTTTGTTGGAAACTGGTGAAAAGCAGGTATTTGTTATATGTTGCAGAAATTTACCTAGCTGTTTTTGTTTGTTTGTTTGTTTGTGAAGCTGAGAATCGAACCCAGGGCCTTGCACTTGCTAGGCAAGCACTCTACTACTGAGCTAAATCCCCAACACCTTAGCTGTTTTCTATAGGTGAGCCAAGAATGCATCTTAGACAATAAATTTGAACCTCTAGATGAAGAGACATCCCAGAGAACTGGTTTGTAAGTTCTATCATCACTTATAAAACATAGAAGGTGATTTTATCTAGGGAAGAGGAGGCAGCAGAAAGAGTACAAAGCCAAGACTGCCATGTCCCTCCAGACACAGCCACTGGAAGCAGGAAGAAGGCAAGGATGGATTTCCCCGAGAGCCTCCAGAGGAATAAGCCTTATGGACATTTGGATTTCTGGCCTCTGAAACTAGAAGAGAATCAATTCTGTTGTGGTGGTAAACAACACTGTTTCTTTGTTTTTATTTAGGGCAGCAGCCATAGGAGCTGAGGACAATAGATGAGTCATGGCCTGCAGTCAGGTTTGCCTAGAGTCAGCAAGGAAACTCAGCACTAAGCATTTGTCCTCAAAAGACAAAACCAAAGCCACGTCCTGGTCCTCCTCGACACCTTTTGCCTGTCAGAAATGGAGCCTACCAAGGTCTGTGGCGGCTGCCCTTTTCTCTTTGGCCTCAGCACTGTGGGTGTGGATGTTGCTTACTCCTTCAATACTGATTTTCCAGCTCTCTATGGGAAAGAGAAAAATCCAGTTAAAGGAGGAAAGCTTTGCTTTGGCTCACGGTTTCAGGGCTTTCTATCCAAGGTTGTGTGGCTCCATCACTTGTAGGCATGTGGCAAGAAGGAGCCATCATGACAGAAGGGCGCAGTAAAGGGAAGCTGTTCACCTCCTGCAGACAGGGAGGAACAAACATAGGGGACAGGAAGAAGGATGTGGGAAACAGGATGGGCTACATCCCTAGTTGCCTTCTTCCTATCACCCTCTAGCTTCTCACAGTCCATTCAGCTGCAAACTCATCAACGGATTAATCCACAGAAGAATTCATCACCCTCATGATCCACGGGCCTCTGAATAGGACCACCAGCTGAAGACCAAGTTTCTTACGTCTTTGGGGGCTGTCCTCATCTAAAACAGTAATAAGCAGACCTGAATTCTCTGCCTCCGCCTGTTGTCTTCCCTTCTCAGTCTGGTATTTTTCCTTTTGCTAACCAGCTCATCAGCACTGGGGTCCTGCTGGGGCCCAGTCCCAGTGCCGCCTTCTTATTTTCCTTCTCACTCTGTAGACTTTGAAATATCTGTCTGTTTCCATTGGCTCAGTATGAAGCCATGGGCTCCCAAATTTATACTGCCAGCTCAGATTTCTTTTTTAAGCTTCAGATCTATATTTACCACTGCTTACTTTATATTTTCACTCGGATGTCTCATACTTGTCAAACTTAGCATGTGCCCTCCCCACTCTCACCCATGGCCCCTCATCTAATGTTTCTTACCCTTTTGAATACACTCTTCCTTCCTCAGTGGTCTTTACCAGTTTCCTTGACTCATGCCTCCCTTCCATAATCAGCTTCACTCCGTTTCCAAAGCCCAGCCTCCTGCCTCTCTTCTGTGTCACACGTGTGCTCTCTTCTCCATGCTCACTGCTAACATTTTAGTCTTCACTATGACCTCCCATCCAACGGGCTTCTCAAGCAGCTTCCTGTTTCCTCTGCTTCGCTCTGCTCCTTGCTCTACTCCTTTTGAAACAAGGAGGGGTGCGTGTGGCATGATTAAAACAGCAAACTCAAAATGACACTTCTTGCTTTGAACTCTAATGGCTTTCAATTACAACTAGTCTAAGATCCAAATCCAAGTCTAGAAAGGCCCAAATCTGCTGTGTGGGGTCTGCTATCATTGCTGTTCAGGAATAAAGAACTCATTCTATCAACTGTCAGGAAGGTAGCTGACTGCCAGTGTTCAGCTGGAAGTGCCCTCCAAGGATTATGTTTCTCAACATGATAGTTCCCCTTCTGGGTAGCCTTGACTGGTGATTGGGGAGGTTGATACAGAAGCCCAAGTTTTCATTCACCTTGATCAATATCAACTTAGTTAACTTGAAGGGTCAACTTACACCAACAAAGCGTTACAGGTCAATTTTGCTGTCTCCTGCTTCCTCTCAACCCTTCCATGGATGTTGACTTCATCTTTTCATAAACCATTCCCTGCACTAGTCTCCATCTTGACCTGCTTTGGGAAAACCCTATGGAAGCAATTTATGAATGAGACATTAAAATCAAGGGAGATAACAATTCCACTATCATCTTTGATGCTCATATTATATCTCAAATATGGTCATACTTGCAGACCTCAGGGCCACTTTTTAAGAAGGATATAGAGCATGGCTAGGGACTCTTAGGATGCCAAGAGCCTGAAAGTGACATCATAAGATAGTGACAGGCAAGAGATCTACTTACCAGGAGTGATGCTCACTCAGCTGATGCACAGTCACTACCTTTAGACTTTAAAAAGCTGTCAAGTAGACAAGAGCATCATCCCATATTACTCCAGGGACCAGAATTAATATCCATGGGATACATGCTTGGGCTCAATGGAAGGGTGGTGCTTCTCACTGTTTGAACATTCACTTAATGAGACTTGTGTGATCTCATCTCAGGGGTGAAGAAGCAGGAGGTCCTGAGCTGGAAGAATCACTGACCAGACGACTACCCTCTCTGTGACAATGTTCTATGGCTTCCTGCTCTAGAACATGGCTTTATAAAGTACCTGACAATGCTGATAAGTGTATTTCGACAAATGGATTTCATAGCCAAGTGAAATTTGGCAGAAGGGGCAGCTGTGTTAGGCAAATTCTTCTCATCACAAGATTTCTTACAGTTTAATGCATCAAAAGTGCATTGTGAAGGCACATGGAGGTCACCTAGCACTTAGCATCGTTTAGAAACCATCTTGAGCAAGGGCTAGTCAAATGGACAAGGTGAAGTTTATGGTACCTACTTCAAGAAGTTCTGTTTTAGACAATTATTTTCATTGCTGCTGTTTTCAATGCTGGGACAGAACCTAAGGTTCAAACACAGTAGGCCCTTCCAATGAGCTGCATCCCCAGCAGGTTCGGGGCCACTGCATTCCTGAGTCATAGCCCAGAAAAATGAGAATGTAGGTTGTTGAGAACTGGTAAGTGGTGTCCCTGAAAGCCTGAGTGTTGCCTAAAACGCTGCATTTCCCTCCGTGTTCCAGAGCGAGCCCTTCCTTACACTTGTCCTTGGAACCTCTCCTGTCAGAATCAGGCTGCATAGCAGACAAAAGCTTAGTGTTGTCATTTGTCTTGGCTACCACAGCAACTCCTCTTCAGATAGACCAACAGTTTGGGGTGTTCATAAGGTCCTTGGATAAAGAATCCCTCCAAATACATTTATAGCTGGCTCACACAATTGGGAGGATATCAGCTACTTTGGTGAAAATCCATAACTTCAGAGAAGGCTCCAGCCAGCAGATTTTACTGCTCCTGCGACAGCCAAGGTCACTTACATTCTGTGCTCTCCAAACATTATTATCAGTCCCAATTACCCAGCTGTCTAATCAACACCCATAAGTAATTCTCTCCACTCACTCCCCTTTATTCAGTGCTTACAATGATGATGTAACCACTCCCAAAGACGGAAAGAAAGGGCCAGTGCAGCCAGGCTCTTGCTTGTGAGTATCTTAATAGTTTTCTTCATAGTTTCTTGAAATCCCCATTCCAAATATCTGGTGATTGGCTTGATTCTTTAACTGCAGTGGAAAGTATTCAGACGACCCAGTCAGAAGTGCCAGAGAAATTCTATGGCCATAAAGGATGGACAGCTCTTACCATTTCCTGACCATGGTACTTTCTGAAATAGAGATGAGCAAATGCCCTCAGCAGATTGGGAAAGCAGACGAGTACTGCTGTGAGATCAGCCTTCATTCACATAACCTTTTTTAATTAATGTCACCACCTTGAAAGAACCGCTGGGCGACTTGACAGAATTATTTTAAATGATTTTATCTGCTGTGGAGATGGATCTGGTGGGACAAAATCCTAGCAGTTCAAAATTGGTGGCCAAATATTAAAGAGAATTTGAACTATTGGAATAAATACCTTCAAGTCTTTCTAAATTCTAAGAAGGGAAAACAGATGATGGCAAATTAAATATCTAATTGTTTCGTATGAAAGCTAATAAATCACCTCTAAGTCAAATACATTATATATGACTATCATGTAAGCACATTGGTATTTATCAGAGTTTCTTATCTTTTGATTATCAATACACTCTCTCTCATATATACACATACACATTGTAGCACTTCTACAAAATACTGAGGATGTTCCTATGGCAACTACAGCCCATTTCATGGCATTCATTTTGTACAAAGTCAGTCACAGAAGTCCACCATGATATAAAGAGTATCTGCTAACGCTTTCTGGGTCAAGCTTTCTGCATATGAGTAGCATGTCCTTGTTATTGACTATAGCCATATTATATATCAAGAATAGTACAAGTTGGAATTTGATTACTCAATATGCATCTTACTTGAAACAAAGTCCTTAAATACAAAGGGTCACAAAGGCCATCTTAAGTTACTCAGTGACAGCTGTGGCATTTCATCTACAGGCTGAAGAAACTGAGTGGGTCCACAGTACTTCAACACCATAGGCAGCCTGAAGCCAGCCTGCCTGTCTTTTCTTTTTTCTTTTCTTCTCTTCTCTTTTTTCTTCTTTTCCCTTCTCTCCTCTCCTCTCCTCTCCTCTCCCCTCTCCTCCCCTCTCCTCTGCTCTTCTCTCCTCTCCTCTCTTCTCCCTTCCCCTCCCCTCCTCTTCTCTTTACCCTTCCTTCCTTCCTTCCTTCCTTCCTTCCTTCCTTCCTTCCTTCCTTGCTGTCTGTCTTTCTTCTTTTTTGATAAGGTCTCACTTTGTAGCACAGATCCACACTGGTATGGAATTTGCTCCGTAGCCTAGGTGACCTTGAACTCACTTTGCACCTCAGGCTGACCTTGAACTTGCTGTAATCATCCTGCCTCAGGCTTGTGAGTTCTGAGATTATAGGCAAAGGTCACCTTGCCTGGTTTATAAGCCACTCTTAATGGAAGGGACTTATAGCTTCCATATACCTAGGTACTTTCCCAGCTTCCCTGTGAAATTTAATTTCCTCTTCAAACAAGTAGTAGATTCAAGGGATGTGAGCAGTTTGTAGGAAGTGTTCAGCATATTCCTGAAGCTAGTGGAATAACAATGGGGTTAGAATCAATAGCCCCCCAATCTGCTGCTGATTGATTTCATAATCAGGAAGAACTATTTAATCCCTTTGGGTCTCAGTTTCTTCATGTATAAAGTGAAGGTTGGGGCTGGGTAATATTCAGTGTCTGATTTGATTCCAAGAATATGGGGCATTATTTTTGGTGGGATCAAATGGCATGGACAAGAAGGACTATTTTTCAGGATGTAATTAGAAAAGATAATGGAGAACAAAATGGCCTTCATCCTTAAAGAACCAAGGCAAAGTTTAAGAAATTCACACGTGTTTGTAATGTGTTGATTATTATATTAGAAACAAGTGAGGTCCCTATCAAGAGAGACAAAGCTAGCCCACTCTACTGAGGAGCTCATGCGTAGAAGGTCTTTTTCCCCCCTGACTCTGCCTCCATGAATTCACAACCCAGAGCAAGTAGGCACGGAGGCCTTTGGCAGAGAAGCTAGAGGAAGGGGCAGGTGATGGAGAAGTTCCATCAGAAATTCCAGTAGGAAGGTCAATGTCTTCCATCCTAACTTGGGAGGGAGCTGGAAACAGGACAAAGGAAGATGCTGAGGTAGAGCTCTTGTTATCTCTAACATCTCTCAACACAGCTTGAGACGCTTAAGCTTGCCCCATCTTCAAGGACAGTTTCTGTATCTCCAAAGATGCCACTGGGATTCCTTCATCTTAAGAACTATGGTTTCCCCTGGTGTTCTCAGACCACTGCTGCCTCTGTGAATCAGCCTGTCTCCTTGGTGCCCTTGCCAAATGGAGGCGTCTTCAAGGTACAATGCTGAGTGTAGCTGGTATGTGGCACCTGTATCAAAATCTGATCTCCAGCTGTTGCTTCTTTCTTTTCAGTTTCTCATAAGCTGTCTGTGCAATTTTCTCAAGAAAAAAAAATCACTAATGCTGCATTTTCTTCTATAAAGTCATTTCTGCACTATTTTGTTTTCCATCAAAATCCAATTCAGCTTCAAGTAATAATAATGGGGTTCCATTTGTTTCAAATCACCAAAACCCCAATGTTGTTTCAGTAATTTTGTTCTCAGAAAGATCTTACTTTCGAGTGAAATTTTATGTTTTTCTATGTGAAAACTTAAAATGGCCTTTGCTTTGAACATGAAACTGGGCCCCTTTATTACTTTGGAAGAAGGTGATTGTTAAGCCAATTATGTTAAAAAATTAAATTATGTGGAACAGTTTCTAAGCAACCTGAAAATGTACTAACCCAATAAATATGCAAACCACACACTCTTCTGTCT
The DNA here is from genome assembly GCF_903995425.1 of Onychomys torridus. Taxonomy (NCBI): domain Eukaryota; kingdom Metazoa; phylum Chordata; class Mammalia; order Rodentia; family Cricetidae; genus Onychomys; species Onychomys torridus. The sequence continues at coordinate 55,772,093 of NC_050444.1, forward strand.
GAAAAAGCAGGTTCCCTGAGAACCAACACTAAGCACCATTATTTATCTAATTTAAATGGTGCTTATGTATGTGTGCTTTGATGTACAGTGTATTAAAAACTGCGTGAGATACATTAAATTCTGAAACAGGCATGATTCTTTGTGTGTGATGCAGGGCCTATGAACGGTGGAACTGGAAGCTATAATATATGCTTGGTAATGTGGAGGTCAGAGTGCATGCAGGTGAGTGGGTGCACGGAAGCAGTCATGCCTGCCAAGGTGTTTGAGTCCATCGGAAAGTTCGGCCTGACGCTAGCGGTTATAGAAGGCGTGGTGAACTCTGCCTTATATACCGTGGATGCTGGGCACAGAGCTGTCATCTTTGACCGATTCCGTGGAGTGCAGGACTTTGTGGTAGGGGAAGGGACTCACTTTCTCATGCCCTTGGGTACAGAAACCCATTATCTTTGACTGCCGCTCATGACCCCGGAATGTACCAGCCATCACTGGTAGCACAGATTTGCAGAATGTCAACACCACACTATGCATCCTCTTCCGGCCGGTGGCCAGCCAGCTTCCTCGCATCTACACCAGCATCGGTGAGGACTATGATGAGCGGGTGCTGCCATCCATCACCACAGAGATCCTCAAATCAGTAGTGGCTCGCTTTGATGTTGGAGACTTGATCACCCAGCAAGAGCTGGTCTCGAGGCAGGTGAGCTTACAGAGAGAGCAGCAATGTTTGGGCTCATCCTGGTTGAGGTGTCCCTGACACATCTGACCTTCAGGAAGGAGTTCACAGAAGCAGTGGAAGCCAAGCAGGTGGCTCAGCAGGAAGCCGAGAGGGCCAGGTTTATGGTGGAGAAGGCTGAGCAGCAGCAGAAGGCAGCCATCATCTCTGCTGAGGGCGACTCCAAGGCAGCCGAGCTGATAGCCAACTCCCTGGCCACCGCAGGTGATGGCCTGATTGAGCTGCACAAGCTGGAGGCTGCTGAGGACATAGCTTACCAGCTTTCCCACTCTCGGAACATCACCTACCTGCCAGCCGGGCACTTGGTGCTCCTCCAGCTTCCCCAGTGAGGCTTCCCCTGCTTGCACCTTCTCGGGCCAACCAGGCCATGGCCTCCATCACTCTGAATACACTTTCCTTCTGCCCCATCCCAGACATCACTGTGGAATTTCATGATTGGCTTAACATGAAGGAAATGAAAGCAAAATCAGTCTGGCTGTTACAGTCTTTCTTTCCCTCTTCAGCAATGTTCCCTGAGCCGTAGGTGTTGGAGCTGTGTGGCAAGAGTGGCACCCGTATCTTGGGGGTAACCAATAGCTATCTAGTTGGACTTAAGACCAGCCTAACAGGAAGGCAACCATTGCCTGGTGCTAGAAAACTAGATACCTGACTGGGGCTAGTGATGCCATCGATCTTAAAGGACTATTATTGCCACTTTACTAGGCCAGCATAATTCTAATGGAATCCTAAAACTTGCCCTTGTGCCCACAGATATGTATAGTTCTCACCTCACATCAGAGAACCTCTTTCTTTACAGGAAATCGCAAATGGCCATAATGCAGAGTTCAACTAATTATGGGATGCTCAGTCTATGGGAAGTTGAGGAAGCCCTGATAGAGTAAAGTCCCTGAGTGAATGTGTATTGTTGACATAGACATGGTCCTATTGAGAAATCCAAGGCCTCAGAACCATGGGAATTGGCAAAGCTGTTCCCATATGAGTCAGGCTTGGTAAGGCAAAGCCAAGTATGAATGTTATGACTGATCAATCTGTACAAAAACTGGCAATTGCAGCTTCCTCCTCCCAGGTGTTTATAGCCTGAGACTGCTCACCTACAGAGACCTCCTACCCAGACTCCTAACAGACTCCCCGGGTTGTACCTACTAAGCACAGTGATGTTTCAGGTTGCTGGTGGTAGCAGGTGCCTTCCATTAGAGCATGCCCCGACCAGATCGAGGCTCTTTGTACACCCGTCTGTCCTATCTCCATTCCCTAGCCGCCCCTAGTCAGGATTCCAGGATCCAAGCATTCCATGGCACAGCCCCAGTGCATACATCTACAAGATAACTTTTTAGTCTTTTAAATTGCATATTAGATGAGAAATCATGTCACAGAATACCTCATCATCACCACGCATCTCCAATTTATCAAATAGGTAGTTGGGTACTAATGCAGTTGGCCACTCTCTAGTGTTTTTGCTTTTATCCCAGTTAGTTTAGACCACCTGGAATACCACCAGAAAGCTGTGATTTCTATATTTCAAATTGTCTACTTGAAGTCAGCAGCGAGAGAGAGAGAGTGACAGAGAGAGAGTGACAGAGAGAGAGAGAGACAGAGAGAGAGACACAGAGAGAGAGAGAGAGACAGAGACAGAGAGGGAGAGAGAGACAGAGAAAGAGACTGAACCTATTTCCTTCCACCCCAAGTCTAACCTTGTTATTGCTTTTATATTATTATATTACTTGGAGGTAATATTTCTGAGAAATGGACTGATTTTATTTGGGGCTTTGATTTTATATGTCTGGACAGACTGAGCTTTTACAACCTGGTGGCCCACTGGCCGGCTCCTTTGTGGAGAACCTTCTTCACAAACAGCCAGGTTCCACATGCTCTTTCTCTTTTCCTTAGGAATTTGTTATTTCTTAACCAGCATAACTGGTTATGCTGTCCCTCTCTGTGTGTTAGTGATGAGACTGAATTACTCTGTGTGACAGAGAAAGTCAGCTTGGGCATTGATGACAACCGTCCAAGCAGAGCATGGTTGGATTGCTCACAGCATTCTAGCACAGCACAGACATCTCTGCTGGCATTGTTGCCAACCATGGACATCCAGAGTACAAGCAGTTCAGTCCCAAGAGCAATCAGGCTGCTGTTGGGAAAGCTCGCAGGAAGTCAGGTTGTGTCTGGCCTATGTCACAGACAAGGTGGATGTCATGCAGTGTGGTACAGCGGGGACAGAATGGATTTAGAGTCAGCCTAATCTGGCTGCATTTTAGCTCCTTTTCAGATAGTCATATAACCCTAGGGGCTTTATTTCTCTTAATCTCAGTTTCCTTATCTCTAAAAGAGCACATTTATAAAGGTTGTACAGGATTAAGTGAGGATGAAGTGAGATGAGAGATAGATACAAAGCACCTGGATCATTGTAAATTTAGTTTACACTTAAATAAATGATTCAGCACTGTTAGACAAGTTAGTATGCTTTAAACACCAATAAATGCTAAATAATCATTTAGTAATCACCACTTTAGTAATCACTAGTAGTAAATTTTAATTCTTGCTCTTTGGTTACTTAACCGCAGAGCTCCATGGAATTGAAGTAGCTCTTTATTAAGTAAGTTTATATGGATTGCTTTCATACAAGCCCAGATTGAGATGAGGCCAAAAGCACAGTGCCATTCATAGGTATGCAGACGAGTTAGCCAGCAATTTCAACCACGTCTGCTCATGGAGAAGAGAAAAGAAGTCCATCTTGGCAGGGCTGGAGCAGGGGATGGGCACTGCCTTTTGAAAAGTTTTGAAAGGGAGAGCAGAGAGATGGGGGAGTGTGGTTCTATTGCCCATGGATAGAATAGCAAAAAGGCATGTTCTGGAGTGGACAGTAAATAAGCAGGGGGAAAAATGGTGGAATAATTCTTGACTAGCTCAGAGAGGATTCTGAATTCCTTCAGCAAGAAGTCATGAGTGTGGCAAGATTTCAGACAAAATAAAGTTCCTGATTTTATTTTCTACTGGGCCAACTGACTGCTCTGTAGCAGTTTTGTTGTAAAGTCTGATAAATCATTCCATGCAGATCTTCACAGATAATGAAAATCGGGCCAGCTGAGGACAAATGAAATAAGAAATTGTAGGCACGAAGCTCACCAGTGAACTCTGAGTTTCACTGAAATTACTAAGTATATAATTATCATTTGCTTTGCAATGTCATTGTGTAGACACTGGCAAGGGCAGAGGTTCCTGTATTAAACTGTATGGCAAAGAGTTCTAGAAGGTAACAAAAAAAGAGTAAAGATTGTTTAGTTAATTGCTGTCTACTAGAAGACTTTACAGTTTCTAAGGGAAGCTGCAATGGGGTCTCTTCACAGACACTTGTGTTATACTTTTAGGATAGCATTCTTTCTTTTCTTGCATGTGTGAGGCATTCTGAATCTATTAAGGGCAGTACCCATGCTACTTAGCATTTATCAAGTGATAGCTTCTATGTGCTGTCACCATACTGAAGACTTTACTAGCTTTTACTCACTTAAACCTCCATGTGCTATTGCATACAGTCCTGGGTAGATGCAGTGGTATACTCCTATGATCTGGACACTCAGGCTGAGGCAGGAGGATCACAAGCTCCAGCCCACCTCTGACAACATAGAGAAGCCCTGTCTCAAAAAACAGAACAAACAAAAGAAAACATTACCCTAGCCCTCACCATCTGCACATTTCTGTCATTATGCTTGTTTTACAAGTGTAACAACTAAGGTCTTGGGAAGGTAGGCAACTTATCCAAGGTCATATGGCTAGGAAGCAGAAGAGTCAGAGTTTGACTCCAGTAGTCAGCTCTCGTAGTCTGAGCTCTTTGCCTGAGTCATCTTGTGATGAACTCCTATCACTAGTGTTCATCCAGGTCTTCATCAGATCTCCAGATGTATGTGGTGTTGCCCATTCATAACAGTGGATCGCCACAACTGAGAGAAACAGGGCTAGTGTGAAACATCCTTGCAGGGGTATTTTAGATGTCTTCTTGGAATATGTATCTCCCCATCACAAAATGATCAATGCAAATCCAGATATACTAGGCAGCATTTGGGAATAAAGGCCTAATCTTTTAATAATACCCAAATAGCTAAAATACACATTTATTCTTTGAATGTAAAAGAACTTTATGAGAACAAATGTGAGCAACATAATATTACCTGGAGAGATTGTGGGATATTAGCTGAAGATGTGCTACATTCATTTATGCTGTGGAATTTTTATTTAATGATGCAAAGATGTCTTGCAATCTTTCATGTTGCAGTTGTTTAACTCTGTGAAGCTGTGTGACTTTGCCTACCTAAAACACCTGATTGGTCTAATAAAGGGCTGAATGACCAATAGTGAGGCAGGCGAGAGAAATAGGCAGGATGGGCATGCAGAGAGAATAAATAGAGAGGGGGGAGAGAGAAAAGGAGAGGGAGAAGAGGACACCAGGGGCCAGCCACCAAGCCACCCAGCCAGCTATGGAGTAAGAAGAAAAGTATATAGAATAGTGAAAGGTAAAAGCCCAGAGGTAGAAGGTAGACAGGATAATTTAAGAAAAGCTGGCTAGAAGTAAGTCAAGCTAAGGCTGGGCATTCATAAAAAAGAATAAGTCTCTATGTATTTATTTGGGAGCTGAGTGGCGGGCCCCCAAAGAGCAAAAGAATAAAAAAATAACCAACCACACTTGACATTTGGTGTATAAAAGCAAGTGACATTGCTTCTTATTTCATTTTGCCCTTATGAGGAGAAGTCCATGCTTTGGGGAATCATAGAGCCACATGAGATTTGTCCTTCATTCTCAAATGGCATCTCCAGAACTCAATCACTATAAACATTCCTCCATCTGTCCCATTCTCCCCTTCACAGTAATTGATTATTTTATATCAAAGTTTCTCTGGCTAGAGATTTGAAGACTCTCCCCTCCATGTAAGTTACAACCCATGAGAACAACGGTCAGTCCAAGGGCATTTACTGAGTAGCTCCAAACATACTGTTAACAATGTCCTTGGGTCAGTCTATGGCTAATGCCATCCTGGGACAGGATGGGGGGGGGCACAGAGTATGGAGTCTCCCCACACAAGGAAAGAACATCATCTCCACAGATGGAAGGTTGTATGTGGTCATTTCCTCACTATTCTTCAGGGACTATGAATATCTGAGGTTACAGAGCTAAAGATATGGGATACTGTTTTCTCGGTTTAATCTTACTTTGCTTTGAGTTAGCATCTCATGTAGCTCAAGTTGGTCTTTACCTTGCTATGTAGCTGAGGATGACCTTAAATTTCTGCTTCTCTTACCTCTACATCTCTAGTACAAGGACTATAGGTGTGAGCTACCACACTCTGCTTTCTATGTTTAATCTTTAAGATCACCAAGTGTACTTTAATTTTTATTAAATTATAGAGTAGAGTGCTATATACACTGCTTAATTCTTAATAGCAAATGTAACACAAGTATGATTTAGATAGTGTAGTTGGAAGCTTGTGTCACATAATCTACACTTAATTTTGACCTTACCATTTTCTTTTTAAAAGCAATAAATAGCAATAACTTTTGGTAAATTATTAATCATATAATTTTCCTCAATAAACATCATATTGTACAACTGAAATTTCTACATCTAAATATTTTTCCCAACAAAGCTTTCATTATTCTTATTGAAAATCTATGAATTGGCTCAGAAGCCAATATTTTTAATGACAGGTCAGTTATTGGCAAATTTAATGAATGTATTAGTTACTTTTCTGTTTCTGTGCTAAAATACTATAACTAAAAGATGACCTATGGTTCCAGTGGGAAAGTCCATAATGCAGGCTGCCAGAGAAGGGAACTGAGAGATCACATCTTCAGCTTCATGTAGGAAGTGAAGACAGCAAGCTGGAAGTGTAGGAAGGCTATGAATCCTTAATGCTCAACCCCAGTGATGTGCACCCTTCAAGAAGACTCCACCTCTTAAAGGTGCCCCAACCTCTGCAAACAGCCTCAGCAACCAGAAGCCAAGTGTTGAAACATGTGAGCCTATAGGAGACATTTCTCATTCAAACTACCACAAGGATTAAAGTTTGTATGTTGTAGCAGCCACTTGTGATCATGTTATACAACTTGTGGACAGGTATGAGTTCTGCACAATTTTACTTCTTAATAAAAGACAATGTGGAGACTCTCTTCCTACCCTATTGACAATTAACATTGAGATTTTACCTATTAACATAGACATGTATTTACCTATATATTGTCAAAACTCCAGGAATCAAAGCAAACATACTTGCTCTGCTAAAACACTTTGGTATAATGACTAGCTTGTTTAATTACTTTCTGGTACTAACCTTTAGTTTTTCTATTACATTTCAGTTGTATTATCTTCTTGGCTTCTGATGTAGGAGGCATTAATTGGGCTTCGTTTAATCATTAGAACTGATCATCTTTGTTGTTATCATTCCAGCATCAGGAAATCTTTTGTTTGACCTTAATTAGCCAAACCTAGATTTCCTGAAGAGTGATCATGCTTGTCATGACTCCATATGTTTCTTTCTTCCACCCAACATTGGATGGATAGCCTCCTGCTCAGTGAAGATACTCCATAGGTTTCTATGGCTACCTTTGGAAGCAAATCCGCTACTCTCTGGATTGCCTTCAGACATGGAACACTTCCTCTCCCAGAAAGGCTTCCTCCAGTACCTTTTAAACTAGATAAACAGGTTCATCTATGAGAAGGGAGGAATGGGAGACCTGGAAACTTCCTTTAAAGAGTCTAGAACACATGGGCGGTGGTGGTGCACACCTTTAATCCCAGAACTTGAGAGGCAGAGCCAGTAGGATCTTTGTGAGTTCAAAGCCAGCCTGGTCTACAGAGCGAGATCCAGGAAAGGTGCAAAGCTACACAGAGAAACTTTGTCTTGAAAAACCAACAAAACAAAACAAAACAAAAACCCAAACACTTCTTTCCTGATAATTTTTTTTCCAGATGAAGGGGGGAAAAAAAAACCCAAATGTGATCACAAATACAAAGAAAACTGAACTGGATTTCCAAATCCTGTTAGAACACGTCACGTTGTGTTGTTATTTAAAAATTACAATGACATACGTTTAAAATAAATACAGAGAAATAAGTTTCACAATGGGGTATTGCTCTGTTGTTACAGGAGTAACCTTTCCACAATATGGTCCTCTACATTTCTCCAGCTCTAGAATCTAGTTCTCTTTCTTTTCTGTTTTCTTCTCTTAAGAATAAACATTAAAAAGAAAAAAACAAACAATTTTCAAACAATGGAACATTACTGACAAACATTTTTGGAAGTGGTAGTAGCACAAAATGTATCTTCAATTGTTAGTATTTAAACTCCTTGAAAACAGTCAGAGCCTACTTCCCTTATGTTTATTGTTTTTCTGCTGGTCTACCTCAAATAAGCACAAATAAGGTTTGGGGTGGGAAAATCTTTTTACGTTTCCATAATTGGGTTCCTGAAAAAGTATCTAGTTGGTAAAACTGTTGCCAAAATTAATTTTATAGGAAACTACCAGAGATTAAGTCAGTAAAATACACAATTAGAAACCACACTTCGTGAAATTTCTGAAAGACGTAACTTTGCATGTTTTTATATAACAAATTACTCCCAAACCACAGATCCTTATTATCTCACTTTCTATGGGTTTAGACTCAGCAGAAGCTTCGCTGTGTGTCCTTGGATGTCAGGCTATCACAGTCCAGGCTGGGCTCCAGAGGCTCCCTTGTAGCTTGAGTATTTATTTCCAAGCCTCTCCATACAGCCTGTGCTCAGGAGGCTTCTGCTTCTTTATGTAGCTTCCCCAAAGGCCTCCGAGGCTGCTCAATGGTAGCTGATTTGACCAGAACACACAGTCTGAGTAAGAGTGAAGGTGTAGTCTCTTGACTCTGTGTTGATCTTAGGACCCACTCAGCTCCCCAGTTTTTCTATGCATGAGAAACAAGTTATGAAAGGGGGGTGGGTATTTGGGTCTCTCCTTCAAAGAGTTGTGCACATAATCTAGAAATGTCTCAATATCTGACTTAAACCAGATTCGTTGCATTTAATACCACAGGCTCTTCTCTCATCTCTCCACATTGATCTAGGAAGCCTTTGTGAGCACTGAAACATTGTAAGGCAAATCTGCTTCTAAGAATTATTTTATTTATTTTTCCTTTTATTGAAAATAGGGCTTTTTTTTTCTTATACAATACATCCTGATGACAGTTTTGCATCCCTCTACTCCTCTCAGTTCCTCCCCACCTTCCCTCCTGTCTGGATCCACCCCCTTTCTGTCTCTTATTAGAAAGCAAACACGGCCTCCAGGTTTTAAGACAGGAAAACTTCTCTCATGGTAGTTTTAAAATTAGTCCTTTTCTGTTTGTAGTGTTTATTAGCCATAGCAGAGTACCATGTACTTGCCAGACATTCCAACATATCATCAAGATGCATATGGGTGTGTATTTGAGTGTATGATGTGAACTGCTACCACTTAGCCTCACCCCGAGTTGATACAAGAACCCTCTGTCTGCCCTCCCTGCCTGTGAGGATATTGGTGGTTAAGAAAGGACTAAGTCATGTTGTCATGTTCTTGTAATTGTAACACTTGAAATGATCATTAAGTTGTTTAGGGAAATGAACTAAACATTTTGCTAGAGAAATATAAAATCACATTATACTAATACTGTGACTAGCTAAATTAAAGTTGAAGACTTGTATTTGTTTTCATTTTGTGTCTTGCATTATTTTGTAACAAGCTTCCTATGGTGATATGTTGTTTGTGCTTTAGCAAATAAATCTTACCTGAAGATCAGAGTGTGGAGCTAGCCACTAGAGGCCAGGCAGTGGTGGCACACACCTTTAATCCCAGCACTTGGGAGAAGGAAACAGGGAGTGATATGGCTGGACAGAGAGAGGAAATGATAAGGTAGGACAAAGACAGGAGCTTGGCCTTTTCAGGATGAGGATTCCATAGAGGTAGGTAGAGGTAAGAAGTCTCTCTAGTGGCCAGCTCCTTTACTGATCTATCAGCATTTGCCTGATATCTGGCTCTGGGTTTTTAATGTTATGACCAATTAGGATTTGTGCAACAGCTTCCTGTATCTTCAGGTTTCATTTTTATCACTTCAATGGCTCCATAAATCACCCCTCCGACTGATGATATACCATGAATTATGTAACATTATTTATTGTCAGCTATCAGTATTGTTTTTTACTTTTTCCTCCATTTTCACAAGTAATGTTGCTGTAAACATCTTGGTACAGACAATTTTCCTTTTCCAATATTTCAATCTTTTCCTTAGGGTAAAGTTTTCAAAATTAGATTATGAAGCCAAAAATGTGCACTGCTTCTTTTCTTTTCAAACAAACCAACCTTTTTACTATTGAAATTTTCAAATACACACAAAAATAGACTAACATAGCAAACTCAGTGTGCCTATACTTCCTATCTTCAAAATTACCAATTTATTTATGTTGTGATCTTTGATCCACTTGGACTTGAGTTTTGTGCAGGGTGATAAATGTGGATCTTTTTGCATTCTTCTACATGCAGACCAGCACCATTTGTTAAAGATACTTTTTTTTTCCAGTGTGTATTTCTGACTGCTTTATAAAAAAAAAAATCAGGTATCCATAGGTATGTGGATTTATGTCTGGGTTTTTAATCAATCCCATTGATCTACATGTCTGTTTTTATGTTAATACCATGGTGTTTTATTACTATAGCTCTATAGTAAAGCTTGAAACCAGGAATGGTGATACTTCTGCAAATTCTTACATTGTTCAGGATTGTTATAGCTTTCCCGTTTTGCTTTTTTTTTCCAAATCAAATTGAGCATTGTCCTTTCAAGGTCTGTGAAGAATTGTGTTAGAATTTTGATAGACATCAACCCAGCCACAAAACCTATGACCCATAACCTGTCCTGTCTGCAAGATGTGCTGGGGCAATGGTGGCTTGGGAGTAGCCAACCAAGGACTGGTCTAACTTGAGGCTCATCCCAGAGGGAAGGCAGGCCTGATACTGCCTGGATGGCAGGAATCTGAAAACTGGATGTCTCAGAGATCTAGGGTAGAGCCAAACAGGACAAAAAAAAAAGTCAGTAAAATGATTCCTAACAACATTCTGCTATACTCATAGGATCAGTGCCTAAGCTTCCTCCAGCAGCTGAGGGGGGAAAAACAGCCAAACATTAGGTGGAGCTCGGGGAACCCTGCAGAAGGAAAGGAGGAAGATTGTAGGAGCCAGAGGAGTTAAGGACACTAGGAGAACATGGCTCATGGACTCAACTAAGTAGGGTTCACAGAGGCTCACAGAAAACTAAAGCAGCAATCTGGAGCCTGCATGGGTCCGCACTAGGACCTTGCCTACATGCTGTGATTGTTTAGAGATTTTGTTGGACTCCTAACAATGGGAGTGGGGGTGTCTCTGACTCCCCCCTCTTTTGGGACCTTTTCCCTCTGACTGGGTTACCTTGTCCAGCCTTGATATGAGGGTTTATGCCTGGTGTTATTGCCCACTATGTTTTGCTAGGTTGATACTACTGGGACGCCTGCTCTTTTCTGAAGGGAAACAGGGGAGCAACGGATCTGGGAAAGAGGGAGGTAGGGGTGGCTGAGAGGCTGAGGTCAGGATGTATTGTGTGAGAGAAGAATAAATTTTAAAAAATCTACCAACTTATGGCTGCTCCTGTTAGTTTACAACTACACACTTTTGACTAATCTTATCTTCAAACTGGATTATTTTGAAGCAAATCTCAGACACCTGTAACCTCAGATATGATAATTTTGGGGTCAGTACTGCATATTTCATTGACCTGCAGGAATTCAAATGAAATTTTAGTCTTAAGATTGAACATGATGTGATTGCTCAACAAATGAAAAAAAAATGGACTTCATCAAAATTAAGAATTCTGCTTGGTGATAGATACTGTTAAGATGTCAAAACTGAAGATAAAAAATTTTATACAAGGAGGGAAGTATGCTGACATCTCTATTATTTGTAAATATGTACAGTGTATAAAGAGGTCATAAGCTCAAAACAAAAACTTCTTGAATTTAATTAGAAAATGAGACAATAATAGACTGTGCAGATAGTACATAAGCCTGCAGAAAGATGCTCAAACTCCTGCCATGAGAGATCAAGAGATATGTGGTGGTTTGAAAGAAAATGCCCCACAGAGGGAGTGGTACTATGAGGAGGTGTGGCCTTTTTGGAGGAAGTGTGTCACCATGGGGGTGGGTTTTGAAGTTTTTTCTCAAGCTTCACTCAGTGTGACAGTCAGTTGACTTCCTGTTGCCTCTGAGTCAAGATGTAACACTCTCAGCTACAGCAACCACATCTGCCTGCATGCTGCCATGCTCCCCACCATGATGATAATGGACTGGACCTCTGAAACAGTGAGTCCCCTCAATTAAATGTTCTTTTTATGAGTTGCTGTGGTCACAGTGTCTCTTCACAGTAATAAAAATTCCTAACTAAGACACGCTATATCATGGAAGGCCTATTTGAACAATTCAGAGTAGTGGTGATACTAAATGAGGATGTAGTTGGCTGGTGACACCCACTGCTATGAGAAATAGCACAGCAAGTTTATGGAAGACTACACGCATCTTTACTGTGTACCCCAACCACCCCTCTGTGTGTTTACCAGAGAGAAGTAAAGACTCAACACTGCACAAAAGTCTGTTCCCAGCAGCGTTGCTTATAAGAGTCACTACACTAAACAGCCCAGATCTCCTTTACTGGGTTCAGGGACAGTAGTACCACAGAACACTATTCAGCAACAAAAAGAAGCAAACTGTTCTCGCTTACAGCTTGGATGCATCTCAACTCATCATCCTGACTGAAGAAAGCCCATCTCAAAAGATCACATATTTTATAGACCACTTACAACTTTCGAAATGACTTGAATGAGATTTTTATGGTAAAGGAGTCATTTCTTGAATGCTGTGGTCATGCCAGGTTTAGCATGTTTACATGAGATAAATGGCAGATCCACACGTGCTCTACCGGTGCTGGCCTCCTGCCTTAGTGCTGGGCTGTGGCTGTGTTGAGACTCACCGCTCTTTTTTTCTACAATATTTGCAGCATCCAGTGAATCTGTGATTATTTCAAAATAGAAAGTTAAAATCCAAATACGGCTTTTCTCTTCCTATTTTCTAATTTGACTGAATTGGGGCTGGAGACCTGCAGTGGATTCTCACCACAGAAAACAGAACCTTCGTACGTGGCTTTCCTCTGTCTTTAAAACAAAACACATGAAAAAACTAAACCAAACCATTGGCAGCATGGCCCTCTGGTAGGAGCTCGAGGATGTTTCTGCATGTGAACTAGCTTAGGGGTGCTTGATGGGTCTGTGTGGCTAAAATACTGGGAATGGTTCTTTCCTCTTTCATAAAAGCTGTTTGCTTTAGGATGATGACTGGTGTTTGGTTGGAGCCTCTGGCTTGCCCCTACATGGTCCAGATAGCCCCCCCCCACCTCTCTTTCCAAACCCTGCCCACTCTGAGGGCCTCCCCATTCTTGACTGCTACTGTAGTTTCTTCCCCTAAAATTTCCCATCCCAATCACACAAGTTGGTTTTTTTTTTTTTTTTTTTTTTTTGAAACGAGACTTGGACACAAACCCAACTTGTGGTGGGCAGGTTATCACCCCCTTGCCCACAACCCATAAAATCTCCTGCTTCCACTTGCTGGCATGATTCTCATGGCCCCATTCTCAGGGACCGGAGGACACATCCAGGAGTTGCTCTTGATAAAATAAACTTGTTGGGATCGGGGGTTTAGCTCAGTGGTAGAGCGCTTGCCTAGCAAGCACAAGGCCCTGGGTTCAGTCCTCAGCTCTGGCAAAAAAATAAAATAAAATAAACTTTTTATATTTTAATTTGGCTTGGCTGGCTTACTGGGTCAGTGGAGAAAATTATTATGGAAGGTGAGTTGGGAGGAGAAAAAAACCTATTCACTGGGGTGGCCTATTTCCTTCTGGACATATTTATTACAGAAGAAACATTGAAAGACACCACCAACTTAGCTTCCTAAAGTTTGTAATTCGTCCTATGGATGTGTGGACCAGGCATAGATATTGGAGAAGTCCGGAAGCATGAGTGGAAACTAAGGAGCACAATAGAAATATTCAGCGAGTTTCGAGAAAGCAGCAACTTCTTATGGAAGAATGTACACACACGCACACTGAAGACAGAGCAACTCAGCTCCCACCAAACTTCCCGGAAGAAGATGGAAGCAACAGAACAGTCTCTTAACTTCAGACTCGAAGGCTCCTTTTCACCTCACAGAGTGCTCTTGTGGCTTCTCATGCAGATGACGAGTGTCTTTTGGTGACACCACTCTACCTTGCTTCCATCTCTCTCCTGGGATACTCTTTTGTAGCCCCATCTCCAGGCTTCTCTTGGACAATCACGCATGCGCTGGATTCTCTGAGTCTGGATCTCCACACTCTCCTCAGTGCTTCTGCGACTTTTTTGAGGACATTTTTTGGGGTGGTTTTCTGCCCATTATTATGCCAATGGTCTCACATTTACATTTATAACATCACCGCTCATTTATATTCCAAAGACACACAGTGTCATACAGCATATCTTCACCAAAATGTCTACCAGCCTCTTAAATGCCTTTGTTCATAGCAGAGCTTACGGCCACCACCACTGATCCTGAAATCCTTTACATCTTCTTCAAGGCTCTTGTACTTGTGATTCTTGTCACACACCTTTTGTCACACCTCATAGCTCAAGCCACTGTCATTTCTTGTCCGGTTTGTTTCAACCGTCTTCCCACTCTGACCCCCAGGCACACACCCTCGTTCTGCCTTCCCATTTACTTCCCATCCATTCTCCCACACGTTTTCTATAGCACACATCTGTTTACAGTACCCTCCTGTTGACAGTGTGGTCGTGCCTCTTCGGTACCGAGAGCAGCCCTCCACGAATCTGCCTACCTCTGGTTTTGCGACTTCCTCTCACCAGAAAGCAACTTCACAGTATTTGTCTTTTTGGGTCTGGGTTCCCTCATTGGGGATGATGGCTTCTAGACACTCTCCCCTGAAGTGCAGTCAGTACAGTGCTATGGAAGAGGGTCCACAGAGGAAAACAGTTTGGAACTGAGCCTAAGTTGGGAGTTCCAGTTTTGCTCCTTGCTAAGCAGATGACTTTGGACAAATTCTGTAATTCTTTGGCATCAATTTCTTTAGTAGACCATAAAAAGCTTATCAAGTACCCATCCCGAGCTAGTGTGGTACCAGCCTTTTTATAAATGGGAACATTATAGCTTCATCAAATGGCTGTTTCAAAGGTTTGTTTGTGTAGATGATGGCACTTGATACACAAGGTTTATGATTTTTTCAAAGGATTGGACATAACCATTTACAAATAGGGGATTATTTGAATTTTAATACTTCAAGTTTATCAGTTCTTACACTATTAGAAGTATTAAAGTGAAGACCATCAGAATACACGAAAATATGCTGGCAAAGCCTGAAAATACCTACATTTAGTATTTTGAAGAATTAAAACTCCATTTGGCTGGTAGTTGAGAAATTAAAAGGTGTAAATAAGTATGAGGATCCATACAATTTATTATCTTTTAAGTGCATTTATGTAAGGAGAAATGTGGAACTTAAGAGAAAAGACACCCTGGTCTGAGGAGCCCTGACACATTTTGTCCTTGTTGAAACCCTTCCTTTTGGCAGGGTACTGGCACCACCGCTGTTGAACACTCTAGCAAATCCTTATCATGATTTATTGGCTATTATCATTTTTGTTGACTTTGTTTGGCATTAGTCATTTTTTTTCTATCTCCTATAAAGAAAATGGTGTAGTCTTTTAGCAACATTTTGATCCACTCCTCCCCCAAACTTAAGGCCAGGGAGTTTTCCATTATCAGTAAATTGTTAATTACCTTCAAATGTCTCATTCAAAGTTGGTTTCTACATGAAAAGTCAATGCATAACTTGAATGATCATTGTTGAGACGTGATGCTGGTAACTGAAATCCCATGACTGTCCTTCAACAGAGACTTGATAAATCTGCCTCTGTCCTCTCTCAACACACACACACACACACACACACACACACACACACACACACACACACACGTCAAATTATTAACGAGTCACTAACATGTTCCACCTCACTCCTTCGCTTGCATTTCATTTGTATAGGTAGGGCTTCATTGCACAGTTTTTAAAAGTTGCTACTAACTTTTAAATTCACTGCACGGCACAGATCTAAAACTACCAGTTTGTCTTTCTGAAGCCGCATGTTAAAATGTTGTATTAATTCTTATCACAACAGTGCTGCTACACAATACAGAAACACTTTTTAAACCGCTCTGATGAGGACGATAGCAAGAATACAATACTCTTAACCTGGCAATTCATCACCCCAAAACCAATTTTCCCAGATGATACATTGCCAAGCTTCATGCTGCTGTATATTGTTCTGGAATTACAGTCTAGTAGTACTAAACAATAAGAAGACAGATGTACAAACAGCCTTTGGATTGAGCATAATTATTTAAATTATTTAAGATATCCTCAGATAGCTTCTCTCAAAGCTTATCTATTTTTTTTTTAAAAGAAGTTCTGGGGTTTCTTTCTCACCTCAGACTCTTCTTATCAAAGATTGGTTAGAATGAACCCCAGTTTGGGGCTCTATAGTTTGCTGAGTGCTGGTGTTCGAAGTTGTAGACCAACCTCCTTAAAATCCTCACATCTGCCTTTCGCTGAGATGGTGCAAAGGGCAGGCTGGGAGAGTAGCTGCAATTGTGTGGAAAGTGAGAGCATCCACACCCTCCCACAGCGCATACAGCAAGAGGCAGGATGCTTGTCAGGTCTTCCTGAGTAATGACTGGGTTTTCATACATAGGATTAAGTAATGCTCATCAGTGAAATAAATCTAGGCTTGATGTTTTTTCATCCCCCAAACATAAAAGCTGCAAGCAGCCACAGCCATTTGAAAATGGAATGGCCGGCCCTCTGTGACCCTCAGAATGGAATTTAAGAGTTCTCTGCAGCAGTCATCCCCATTCCCATGGAAACAGTCTCCGGGAGTGACTCTGCTGTCATTACTGTCAAGCACTGACCCTGGTTCTGACGAACTAGTGCTACCCAAGTCCTTGGACATCCGAGAGAAGTGAGCATCAGCCTTGTGGAATGAACTCAGAATTGGCCTCTGACATGGGCTAAGTCCCAAGATACTCTCAAGAAATGTGTGTGTGTGTGTGTGTGTGTGTGTGTGTGTGTGTGTACAAAATACATATATGTATGTTTATACATATGTATATATGTGTATATAATTAGAAAATATATTTATAATTAGAAAACATTAGGATATATATTCTTAATGTTTTCTAATTATAAAATTATGTTGCATAGAAAACAACTCAAGGCCAAACAGGAGCTATTTTGCTTGTTTGTTTTCATGAGATCATTTTTTTTTTCATGTGTAATCAAGGCTGGCCTGGAACTTGTGGCTCTCCTGCATCAGCATCCCCAGTGCTGGGACTATAGGCTAGCACCATCACATCCAGCTTCTTTTGAAGTTTTTATTACAGAAAGACTAAAATAGGAAAAAAAATGGGAGTGTGATGTAATTGGACCAAGTTCCCACTGCCCAAATGTAATACCTATTAATTCATGGTCATTGGTATTTTAGCTATACTCCCAACACCTGCTGGATGATTTTAAAGCAAATTTCAGATACCATGTAATTTAATCCACAGATATAGCACTTATTATTAAACTAGAAGAGTACTTTGAAATCTAGTCATGAAATGCCTTTGTTAGTACCTTTCTTTCCAAAGTTTTATCTAAAGCCAACTGTGGCGTAGTTAACTGTAGTTTGACAAATGGCACGGATCTGCTGCCTCTTTTCGCAATGAAACCATTGGTGTTAGGTCTGGTGCTGTCTGCCACTGAACTATTTAGTGTCCTTCCGCAAATTTTATCCCCTGATTTGAGACCTTAGCTGAAGCTCTGCTGGTTTCAATAGTGCTGGCCCTCATTTTAGATTGTTGCGTAGTTTCAAAGACTGCAACACTGTTCAATAAGATATTGCAACATTTAAACATTTTTTTTTAATAACTGATTTTTTTCTTGTCATTATCCAGGCAGGGTCCTGAGTAGTACTTGACTGGTAATTTCTCTTCTATTTCTATAATTTTGTTTTGATTGGAAGAGCTTAATAATTCTGCATGTGCATCAGGATTTATTGAATTAAAATCAACATGGGCATTCTCCATGTATTTTCTATACATTGTACAAGAAAGTGTGAAAAGAGGCTTTTGAGCAGTTACTTGTGTAAGGAATGTGGTCAACATCAGTTCTCCTAGACCCCGAGTTAAAGATGTCTGTGAGTCATCTGATGTGGTTCTGAGAACTGAACTCAGGTTCTCTGCAAGAACATTAAATGTTCTTAAGTGCTAGACCATCTTTACATACAGCCATTGTTTTCTTTTCCTGAATCTTATGATGCCATAGTGTAGTGTTTTCATTAAAGGAGGGTATCTTGGTATCTTATTCTCCACTACTTTATTTGAAGAGTTTTTATTGGGAGATGAGAGAAGGCTTGGTGGCTAAAACATTTGCCCCACAAGAGTCAAGATCCTGGAACCCATGTTAAAGCTAGACAGGTGTGGTACCCTACCCGTAATCCCAGAATTCAGAAGGCAGAGAAAGGAGGTATCTGGGGTAAGTTGGCTAACTACACTAGCCAGAACTGTTGAACTCTGGATTAGTGGGAGACCCTGTCTCAATAGAAAAAATGGAGAATGATCAAGGAAGATACCTGATGTCAACTCCTAGTCTCTACATACACAAGCACACACACATGTAGGTACTTATGCACACAAACCTGTGTGCCCACACATATAGACACACTATAATAGACAACTTTTTACTTGTATATTAATAAGTGAGATTGATTTTTCATTTTGTGATACTGTTAAGTTTTAACATCAGCACTATGACATTTCCCTTTGGGCATCTTGATTGGACTTGCGCTATACTTATGAGTTATTTTAGGAAATTTCCATGTGTTCAGCAACTAGCATAGTGCTCCTGGAATATGTTACCTATGTATTCACATCTATGATGTCATGATGGTATGTTGTCTAGGGTTTTAGTAATAAATTCCCTTTTCTGCTGATTTAAAGAACCAATAGTCAGGAAAAACAAGGTCAAAGTACCCAGTCAGATTTTTACTGTTGAAACACCCCCCCCCCACACACACACACAAAGAGGCAGACTCCCCAAGAAGGAAAGAGGACCCAGAGCTGGTGTCTGAGATTGCTGAGAGAATGGGAGATGTTATCCTTGGGAATGGGATGAGTTTCCTTTCTCTCACAGAACTGGCTGGTTTGGATTATTGCAAGGGATTGGCTAATCCAGATAAAGAAAGGGAAGCTGATTGGTTCCCAACACGGGAGCCACATACAATCCTCCTGGGCAATTTTAAAGTCCCACAAAACAGTTCCCTAAAGGAGGAAAATATCTACCAAGACTTTGTCTTGGAGAAGAACAGGAAGTCAGTCATACTAAATGTTTAAGTAAAAATAATAGTAATCTACCAAGAGCCTCTTTCCCTTGCCTGCGGCAGGGGATTTGTCTAACTCCTAGTCTACCATTTTAATATTGGACAAATCGATACAAACATTGTTTGACCCTAGAGCAGAGGGTGGAGAAGACTCAACCTCTGGGGAAGGGAGGTAGGTGGGTGGTGGGAAGAAGTTTGAAAGAGAAGTTACATAGACAAGTATCCTTTGAATGGATCAGTCAAGCTTCAGGGCATAGAGCGGATGGGGAGGAGGATGGATGCGGAACAGCTGTCCACACAAAACTGGACGAAGAAGACGGCATCAGGGAGTTAGCATTTTGAGTGGATGCTGATGGCTTTAGGGTGAAAGGGTGGGCCCAAGCACAGTGCACAGCACATTCTCAGGACACGGGGAGCTGCTGCCAAGCTGCTGCCCTCTTTACTAAGATGGTGAGTATTGAGAAAGGAGCCCACTCCGAGGCAAGGAGCCCAAACTTAATTTTGGACTTGTTCTGTTAGCCCAGTCTGCACATGTTGATCAAGTACTAGTCAAGAAAACAGAAATCACACAGGTTAGATTGACAGAGTTTAATTGAAATCAAGTAAATATGGGCATTTTACAACTGAAAGGAAAAGCAGCGAAGCCAAGCACAGTCCGCAGCTGCAGAGTGTAGGGGCTACAGAGAGCTTCTGAAGCATTGGTTGGGTCTTTAGAATCCAGAGGTGGAAAAGGGGCCCCACCGTCTGGGAGTCTGACCTCCAGGCCTAGGGTCCAGGCCACTGCAGGAACCTTGGCAGGGGTGGGGGCGGGGGCGGAGAAGCAAATGGAGATGTCTTTGCCTGCTTATGAAAGAGCTGGAAACAGAAAGTAGCTGCTGCAGGCACCGTGAGTGCAAGAACCACCAGCTCTCGCAGGGGATGCTGACTTTTAGGATCCGTCCTGGCAAAGCTAAAGGCAAGTAGTTGAAAAGGGAGGAATGTGCGTAGCTAAGCCCGGGTCCCCGCATCACAACCGTCACAAGGAGAAGTGGAGAAGTGGCTAGGGACCCAGAGAAGGGTGTGTAAGTTTAAGTACATCAAATTAGAAGGCCAGCTATGGACAGCTGGATTTTGGAATCTGTAGTTCAGAGGAACTGTCTTAAGTAGAGACATAAATACTGATACAGCTAATCTTCTGATAGAACATAATGTAAGCCACCCAGGTAATCATATATTATATATGAAAGAAACTGGGAAATTATTTAAAATGTTATATTTAATAAGTATGTACCCAAATGGCAAAATTTTAACACAACTGGCATAAAAAAGCATATGATGTACACTTATATAACTATATTTTTGAAACAAGATCTACTACTATGTAGCTGAGACTGACCTGGAATTCATTGCATAGCCCAGGCTGGCTTTGAACTTGTGACCTTACTTCTTTAGTCCAAGTGCTGAGATTACAGGAGTATGCTACAGTGCCTGGCATCTCTTCTCCCTCTCCCTCTTTAACAACACATTTTTTTCTTTTCTTTTCTTTTTTTTTTACACTTAGTCTGTCCTTGCTTTTTGTTGCTGTGATTAATGCCAACCAAAATCAACTGAAGCAAAAAGAATTTATTAGCTTATAGGTCACAGTCCATTAAGGAGGGAAGCCAAGGCAGGAACTCAAGGTAGGAACTTGGAGCAGAAACTGAACCAGAGACCCTAGGGGAATGCTTCAGTGATGCTTTGTGCTCTAACAAATAAAGCTTGCCTGGAAATCAGAATGCGGAGCCAGCCACTAGAGGCCAGGCAGTGGTGGTATACACCTTTAATCTCAGCACTTGGGATCTCATGCCTTTAATCCCAGCACTTCTGAGGAGGAGGAAGTAGGAAGTGATATGGCTGGGTGGAGAGAGGAAGAGATAAGGCAGAGTGGAGACAGGATCTTGGCCTTTTATTTCTGAGGATTCTTAGAGGCAAGAAGTTTTTCTAGTGGCTAGCTGTGGTGATATTATATTCTCCAAAATATTGTGCACCCTAGTAAACTTACCAGGGGTCAGAGAACAGAACAGCCACTAGATTCAGAGGCCAGAAAATGGTGGCGCACACACCTTTAATCTTAGCATTCCTAAGGCACAGATCCATCTGGATCTCTGCGAGTTCAAAGCCACACTGGAAACAGCCATGCATGGTGACTCACGCCTTTAATCCCAGGAAGTGATGGCAGGAAGCAGAAAGGTATATAAGGCGTGAGGACCAGGAACTAGAGCTGGTTAAGATTTTAGGCTTTTGAGCAGCAGTTCAGCTGAGGGCCATTCAGATGAGGACTCAGAGGCTTCCCATCTGAGGAAGCAGGATCAGCTGAGGAATTGGCAAGGTGAGGTGGCTGTGGCTTGTTCTGCTTCTCTGATCTTCCAGCATTCACTCCAATAACTGGATTCAGATTTGTTTTTATTAATAAGACCTTGTAAGATTTGTGTTATAGCTGGCTGCTCTGCTTCTCTGATATTTCAGCTTTCACCTTGATATCTGACTCGGTTTTTCTTACTAAGACCAATTAGAATTCATGTTACAGAATGCTGCTTACTGGTTCGCTCTCTGTAACTTGTTCAATGCTTGTCTGTTACTTGCCTGGAAATGGCACCTCCCACAGAAGAATGGACCTTCCTACACCAGTTAGCAATTACAAATGTGCCTCACAGATGGGATTGCAGGCCAGCCTAACGGAGCAATCCCTCACTTGAGATTCTCTCTTCCCAAATGTATGTAGGTTTGTGTCAAATTGACAAAACCTATGACATGGTCCTACCCCACTAGCCATCAGAGAGCACACTGAAATTTTCAAATAAAACCAAACAAAAGGGACTCAGATTGTTCCTTTATGGTGTGTAGAAAATTGGTAAATTGAGACTAGTTACTGCTTGCTTTTGAATTCTTCTGCAGTGTTGATGAGACTGTTTATTCAAAGGCAAAATTACCTTTCTGATAGCACTTGGACAATTTTAAAATGGAGGCCCCGGTGAAGGCTGTGTTAGGGACAACGTCATGTCATATTCTGAAGGGACATGGACTTAGAGCCAAGTTCTTCACTACTTTGAAGTGATATAGTTGTCTTCATAGCATAACATCGGGGTTCCTTTACCATGGGTGTTGGCAATCAGAAGTTGAGAATTTTGAGTGTAGGGTAAAAAACCGAACACTATATATATAGCAAAATGACCATTGTAAAACTTCTGTCTAGTTCTCGCCTGTTATCCTGACAAAAGTCCTCATCCGAGGAGCTTTCATGAAAGCCTCTAAAAACTCCACCAGCGACACAGGAAAGTGGCAGTGACACTGCCACAGGTGAGCCCTGAGGTCCTTCTTGATGCCATGAAAGGAAATCTTCCCATGGAGCCATCTTCTCTTCCGAGGATACAGAAAGCTGTGATGTATCTGGGAGCTCCACTGAGACAGGTTCTTCACATGAATTCTACAACTAGAAACGAGCAGGTCTTTGCCAAGACTAAGGTCTGGAGCAGTGAAAATATTGCTATTAAAGACGTCTCGTACAGGCCCAGACTGGTGAGCCATGATGTGATCCTGGGATTCTTTCTGTCTGGAGATTACAAGTATAACTATGTAGTAGGTTCGTGTTCCACATTTATTTAGGAGGAGGAGGAGGAAGAGGAGGAGGAAGAATCTGTGAAGGGAGAAGTAAATAGAACTAGAAGGAAGGGACGAGAAGTATGGAAATGTGTGAGCGATTTTAAAGATTATATTTATATGTTGAAAGAACAGAAATAAATAGTTGCTGATGGTACAGCGGAAAAGAATTCACAGTGGAAGGTTTCTAAAAAGGTGGGAAGAAGGAGGGCAAAGGCAGGGACACTGGAACTTTGTGGTTATAAAAAAGAGAGTGGGTGCCATGCAAGGAGAGTGGACAGCCACCTGCTACAGTGGAGGTGAGTGGGTGTCCAGTGTGCTTGAGAAGGGGACCTCAGCACAGCAGTAGATCATGAAGACTGGGAGAAATGTGGAGAGTGAAGATCGGGGACTGAGGTTGTTGCTGGTAGTTTGCATTTCCTGTCCTCACTGGCAATCTCATGCATATGCAAGAGTCATTAATAATAAAGTATAATTTTTAACTTAACTGGCTGAGCTCTCATTAAATTTGAACATGATTTCTTTCAATGTTTGACCCATAATCACGCCAATAAATCATTAGTCTCCTATTTCTCATTTCCTATTTTTCTAAAATATTTTTTTTATTTTTATTTTATGTTCATGAGTCTTTTGCCTGCCTGCATGTATGCACACCACAGGTATGCCTGGTGTTGTAAGAGGCCAGGAGAGGGCATTGGATCCTCAGAACTGGCATGGTTGTGAGTCATGCAGCATGGCTTCTGGGCACTGAACCCTGGTCCTCTGCAAGAGCAGCAAGTTCTCTTAACTGCTGAGCCATCTCTTGCACCTATCATTTTTGTTTTATATTTATATTTTATTTTGTTGGACTCAATGAGTAATTTGTCACAATAAAATTTATAGCATATCTTTTTTTGTTTTGCTTTTTGTTGTAGAATATTATTTTAAGATGTGTCACATTTGTTTATACTGTTTTACTGATGCAAAGGTGTGCTGCATTCTTTTACGTTGTATTTGTTTAACTCTGTGAAGCTGTGTTACTTTACCTGTCTAAAACACTTGATTGGTCGAATAAAGAACTGAATGACGAATAGTGTAGAAGGCGGGCAGAGGGAATAAATAGAAGAAGAAATCTGGGAAGAAAGGAGATCTAGGAGTGAGAGAAGGAGGAGGATGCTAGGAGCCAGCCACCCAGCCACCCAGCCACTAAGCCAGCCACGGAGTAAGAATGAAAGTAAGATTACAGAAGTGAGAAAAGGAAAAAGCCCAGAGGCAAAAGGTAGCTGGGGCAATTTAAGAAAAGCTGGCTAGAAACAAGCCAAGCTAAGGCCTGACATTCATGAGAAAGAATAACTCTCCAGGTATTTATATGGGAGCTGGGTGGCAGGCATCTCAAAGAGCAAAGAATAAAGAGTAAAAACAACCAACTACAGCTCTTATTTTAACAGAGGTGTCTTTAGCATTTCTTCCCGAAATGGGATTGTTTTTTATGATTTAATAACAGTCAGCTTCAGCTTCTAGTTTTCCATCACCCCCCCCCCAAAGGATAATATTAAGATCTTTTCTCAACGTGTTATCTACTCTGTGATTTCCTCTTAATGAATCTGTCTAATAATTCTGTGAATTTGAAGATCAATTTCACTTG
The DNA here is from genome assembly GCF_903995425.1 of Onychomys torridus. Classification (NCBI taxonomy): domain Eukaryota; kingdom Metazoa; phylum Chordata; class Mammalia; order Rodentia; family Cricetidae; genus Onychomys; species Onychomys torridus. The sequence goes on from NC_050444.1 coordinate 55,796,582, forward strand.
GTTGATTTTTAACATAGCCTTAAATTCAGTGTCCCAGCAATTTAGTTAAGGTTTTTGGGATAGATCAAAAGGAAATGATTTTTCTTTTTGAGTATCAGAGTGATTTAGCTTTATAAAGTAAGTTCTGTAGTTCTTCATATCTTTCTGGTCTTTGGAACAATTTATACAGCGTTAACCCCTTCACATTTGTAAACTCTCCCTTCTGATCTCCCTGCCAGTGTTATTTTGCAGCCCTCCTGGTGAGTTCCTTTGACTCTGGCTTCTTACAGAGTCAATTTTAGGAACTTACATTTTAAAAGACAAGTTTACACCTCCTCAAAATACTGTTAGGGTTAAAAGTGAGCAGCACAACCCATCATTGTCATCTGAAGTGCTGTCGGTCACTAAGCCTTTTCCATCCTTTTCGTCTGCTGGCTCTGTTGGTACCCTTACCCCAAGCCATTGTGGTCCTGGCAGCTTTCTTCCATTTCCTGTTGCTGTTGCTGGAACATACCTTAACCACTCCGGTCCTTTTCTCTTTTGTTATTATTCTTTAAAGGATTGAGTTGAATGATTTATTTTGAATCTATTGTCTCAACATTGAAACCATTTTGCTTCAAGTTTTGCCTAACAAACACTCAACAGCTACATTTCTCAAGAGTGTCAGGTTGGAGACATTTGTGCACAGTATTAACAAAAATTTTCAGTTTTCATTGTTGTTTGGCTTTTGTTGTTAATTTATTGTTTCAGTATGTACAGTAGATACACAATGTGTCTAGCTTAGTTTCCTAGAACTGAAAACTTTTGATAATAGAAGGAGGAAACTTACAGAGCCTCAGCAGTATCAAAGTTTATGATGATGCTATGTTTGAAGGACTCAGAGACACAGCTGTACTACACATATGTCATGTATTCACTATGAATTTTACCCTATACCAACATGAACTTTTTTTCTTATTTTGAATTACTTTGCATTAACTTTGTGGTTGATTTTTGTTTGTTTGTCCAATATGAACTCTGCCTATTTTCAACTTTAAGTCTTTGTAGCACACTATTTCTGGCCCTTTAAACATTATTTTCTTTTAGGTCTATATTTTATAAGTGGGTGAAAATGATTACTCTCTCTTTCTGTGTATTAAGACAGGTAGGTATAGTCACATTTAAACAGAACGTCACAATGCAACTATCCCTATTCTGACTAACAGGGTCGGTCTTTTGAGGACTTTTCTGTTATCCCATAAAATTGTGTCTTCTAGGACATGATTAAGAAGGCCAGTTTCTCAGTTTTTCCTAGTTTTATTGGTAGTGTCTTCCTTTCTTACTCTATAGTTTTTTCAAGCTCTTTTTCCCCTACCGAGACCAGAACAGGAGACAGCCGCTTGCTCTAGGGCCTGCTTGTAGGGCTGTGAGATGTGTAGCTGGTGGTCATCTTGCCAAGCCCTGTTCTGGCTTCTGCCTTGCCCTGGGGAAAGTGCCTACCAGCTGTGGTGCAGGGGCATGGGCACCTCCAGTACTGACTTGTGAGAAGCCTGGTCCCTCACTGCTGGCCCTGAGGTTAGCTGTTTCTGGCCTATGCTATTTCTGACCCAGCTGCAACTCTTACTTTATGCTGTTTTCTAGGATTTGAGACAATGATATTTTGGCTTTGGGAGGAGTATTGTGACCTCTTCAATAGGAATGGACTGCTTAGCTTGTTAGTTGCTAAAAATTCTTACTCTGAGCCAGAGACAATTAGCTGGGAGGAGACAATGGATCTTTTGCATTCTTCCCAGCTTCAGTTTTTCTGGTTCTGGCAATGTGACATTCTCTAAACAGTAATTATTTTGTTCAATTCTCATTCACAAGACTTGTCCTTAATTGGTGTATTATTTTGTTGCATGTGATAGATTATATGTCTACTTGAGTTTTTAAAATTGATATGAAGTTTTTGTCTTCTTTTGCTTTATAGATATTTTTGTCACAGGCGAAGATTTGCCAGAGGCCTCAGCAACATTTAAGAGAAAAAAGTGATGATATGATAGTGGTGGTCAACTTATTTAACATGCTTTATATTTTAGGCAAAGTATCTTACTGGTAAACCCAAATGCTGCTTGATTTTTTTTTTTTTTTTTTCTGTATGAGGAAGCTTAAGAGGTCTTATTAATAAAATCAAACCTGAGGCCAGTTATTGGGATGAATGCCGGAAGATCAGAGAAGCAGAACAAGCCATGGCTACTTCACCTCTCCAGTTCCTCAGCTGATCTTGTGTCCTCATCCAGAATGGATCTCAGCTAAACTGCTGCTCAAAGCCTAAAAGCTTAATTAACCAAATGCTCTTAGTTTCTGGCCCTCACGCCTTATATACCTTTCTGCTATCTGCCATCACTCCCTGGGATTAAAGGTTTACTTCTTGGGATTAAAGGCCTGTGTCACCAAGCCTGGCTGTTTCTAATGTGGCCTTGAACTCACAGAGATCCAGAGGGATTTCTGCCTCTGGAATGCTAGGATTAGAGGTGTGAGTGCCACCATTTTCTGGCCTCTATGTCTGTCTAGTGGCTATTCTGTTTTCTGACCCCAGAAAAATTTATTAGGGTGCACAATACTTTGGGGAACACAATACCACCCCTTCATTTAAGGGACCACTGAACATTTTTGCCTCATCCCCACCTAAGGAGTTGGTTTGTCTTCCAATGTTCACACTGAAATGATGGTATCCAGTTTCTGTTCTTGTTCTGTGCTGGAGAGTCGGGAGTGTGCTCACAGCAAATGAACAGTGTAGAGCCGAAAGACATGAAATCACACTTTTTGTTAGGTCACACTAAGCCCTGACCTCTATAAAACTCTGAACGTGGCAATGCTTGATTTCTCTTTTTGTATGTCCTTTGGTGCTGAGTGTCCCAGTGGGTATCATGGCAGAACTGAAAGTGGACACTGTAAACCTTCTACCTCCAGACAGCCTTCCCTTTCCTGGATCTCACAGGCCATCTGTGTGAAGAACATGTGGTGGTATGACCCAGGCAGCCCTGCCAGGTCCAACCTTAGCTCTATTGGCATCTCAAGGTGGGGGCCAGTGCTTGAACTGGCTGAATCCAGTTTCCTATACCTCTAATAAGTCATGATCATATGTACATACCAGAGAGTCTGTTGTGCTATGTGAATTTGAACACACAAAAATCATGTCACACTCCTGGAGTATACCGGTTCTCAACAAAGTGTAAAGTGTTAGTATTTGAGTGTAATCAGTTCCCTCTGATGCCTGCCACTTTCGATTTCAATCTGCTCTTCCTGGACCCTGGATCCTCAGCCTGACCACCTCCCCTCTTCAAAATACTATTGCTTCTTTACATCCCCTAAGACCAGTTTCTGCTAAGTTAACATGACAGTCTATTAAGAACAAATATGTTATTGTCTGAATTAGCATTTTCACTTCCCAGGAACTGCTATGAATACGCGTTGGACACAGAAATGCAAGGCACATTTGGGATTCAGGGGAATAGTGCCAATGTTTTGGTCAGAAAAAAAAAAATCTGAAAGTGTAAGATTTTTCAAGACTTTATGAGATCAAGATTAGGAACTAGATAATGGACACCATAACCTTTTCTACAATATATTTGTAACAAGTTTGAGATATCCAAGAGTCTTAATCATACAAAGAACAGCCTCCCAGACCCCGGGAAGTGAGATGAGTTAAGCATTTGGAAAACCAAATGAGTTATATCTGTAGATCCACAAATGAAGATGCCTTTAATGACTGATGTTCCAAACCCAATGAAGGCGATTAAAGTTTTAGTAATTCAAACTTACTAATACAGGATTTGATGTGGGCCATCTAATTTTATAGATGAAATGAAATACACCTGGATCAGGCCCACTGAGCTTAGTCCGTTTCATAGGAGGCACAGTGAGAGGCTGGCCCCCTACATTTGGTCAAGTTATGGCTGATGAGGCAGAGAGGTGTTGTGTGGAGCTCTCTCTGCAGATCCCTGTGGTGAAAATTCATAATAGATGCTAGCCTCTGATCCCAGATAACACAAATAACATGCACATCCTCCTTTGGGGATGCTCCAAAAGTACACATGCACAGTTGCTGTTTAGATTCCCTTTAAAATATAAGTGTTTCACCAGTAACTTATAATAATATGGCATGTTACAAGATTCTACTGGGAAATTGCACTATCAATATATGGTTGAATTTCAGTCCTCATGTGGAAGAGCCCCACAGTATTGTTCTTGAGAGAGAAACTGGAGGCTTAGTCCCTAGTCTAAATTCTTAGTTTGATTTGCATATGATAGCAGAGCCACGTTTAGATTCTCTTTGAAACTATCTAGCGATTGTCTATATCCACACCATCCTGCATGTGTCTGAGCATTAAGTTAACTGTACCTTCTAGGCTTTGAACTTTATAGACCTTTGTGGGATCTAGTAATTCCAAGTGCAAATGCTTTGATGTATTCTAGGGATAGAAAAAAAAAAGCTTGCTAATAGACCCTTCTGGGAACATTCTCCAAAGTCCCCACATGTTTGATGCCAACAAAACCCACACTGATGTTGGGAAGTGAATTTTAACTTGTCTACAAACTTTTTAAACATACACTGCCCCATCCCCCCAAAAAACCCTGCATCTGGTAATATTTTTGAGGGTGCAAGAAAAGATGTATTCTTAAACTACTAATGAAGACATTTCCAGATCATATCAGCATGCAGTATGTCAGATGGTGATACATATTTGGGGGAAAAAAGAGAACAGAAAATGGAACAAGGACTGCTGAGGTTTGAAGGGAAGGCCGTTTGAAATGAGGATACGGCTCCCTGGTCACAAGGGAATTTTCAACCAAGGGCATTTGAATGTCAAATCTCATTAATGGCCACAGGTGAATAAATAAGTAAGGTACTTGTAATCATGTCAGATACTCAGGTTTTGGCAGTCTGAAAAAACAAGCAGTATTTCTCATATACCTGGTAAAGTACTCAGATGCAGACCTAATGCAGACACAGCCCTCAGACCAGCAGACACTCTGTGATGGATGTGGCCAGTCTACCTGTACTTACAAAAAGTGCCTGCTCATTCAGGTCTTTGTATCTTCTGGGAATTATACTTTATCATATGTCTCTTGATAACACACACACACACACACACACACACACACACACACACACACACACGGGTAGCACGCGTGAGAAAATTTTAAAAAGCCTCGTTAATTATACCTGCTCTTCCTGGTCTAGTGTCCTTCTTTTCTTGAGGTCCTCCCTGCCGCACCTAGCTTAGCATCCAGGAACACGAAGTGTAGATGCCCAAGTACTCAGACGTCTGAGTCTGAAAGGCAGTATGCCTTCTGATGAGGCAGATTCTGAGCCAGTTGATATTAAACAAAAAGATGTTTAGAAGCCAGGCATGTTCTTGCTCTCCCAATAGAGACTTTGGTGCAGCCCCAAACTGTGATTTACTAAGGAGAATCCCTAGATTGCAGAGTAATAGGCACATGTATGCTTGAAGGAAAACACCATGTACTTCAAGGCCAAATATAAATGTAACAATTAGACACTTAGAAAACAGCCAGAGAACAACAGGCTTGAAGAATTCTGATAAATAGTTCAGAGTTGTCTGCCCCGTCTATAACTGTCCCAGGACTGATGTTAAAATTGTGTTTGAGGCTCCATGGACTACCCTTTAACACAGATAAGGCACATTGAAGTAAATGGGCATCTAGTGATGGCTCTGAGAAGGAAGGGCCTGCTAGTGGTTGAGTGGTAATTGGAGGGGTGGTAACAATCCAATGCTTGCAAACCTATACAGTACTCAGTAATATTTTGACTCTCCCAGAGACATATGTATTTAAAAAGGAAGGTTTAAAAGATGTGCAGAGTATGAAGCAATAAATGTGAAATGGTATAATGTAAGGCTAATACAGGATAGCCCAATACCTATTGTATTTGCCATGTGGTCCTCTAAAGTAGGTATGTAAACCCAGCACCAATGTTGTAATCTTGGCATCAAAATGGTTGCTAAAATGGTTGGCCTTGTTCTTCAGTCCCCAGAAGGAATCTCTCTCTCAGGTCAGGATAATCCATCCTCGCTGGGGGAGTCCAGAAGGAAACTAGCTCCTCTCTGGACCCCGTCTCTCTCACGTCCACCTAGAAGCCAGCAAGGGAGCACAGGGATGGAGCTATTAACCCCGATGCCTTTTAAGGGCATCAAGAATTCTGAATACCAGCTCCAGGAACTGGGCATTCCAGGGACTTCTACTACACATTAAATATGAAAGGGAAATGGCTTCAGCCCCAGCCCACACTAATTATCTGTGGCCCTCTGCGTCTGTGCACGATGTCAGGAATTTTGAGTTCCTCCAACTATATTCTGCTGAAATAAAAAGAAGAATACAGCAAGCAAGATAATAGCCATTGTTAGTTTCCTTTACAGTTCGTTTAGGGTGGCTGAATTAATGAGCACCTATAAAGCTGCCTTGCAAGGCTCTCTTGTACAGCCTTGGAGTATACCATACAATTAGGTATCTCTGGCAGAATCATAAATAGCAGAAACATAAAAATTACTCAGTTGACATTTTTTTAAGAGTTCTATTTTTTCCCCCAGTTGAGAGCATTCCCGGTATGGGCTAAAAAAATAGGCGGCTATGGGACCTCTATGCCCATCATTGTCCGAGCACTTGGAGCTCCTCTCTGGGACTCATGCTCTCCTGATGCCCACGACCTCTCACAGCATTGTCTGTGGCTCTCCTAGCTGCCTTGGTGATAGCTTGGGGCCACATCTATTCCTTGGATCACAGGCTTTAGTCAGCAGGCACTGTGTTTTAGAGCTTCATATTCCCCACAGGGCTTAGTTTAGTGTTTGACACACTTAAGGTAGTCAGTAAACGGTTTTGAATTAATCAACTTGAAGGAAAAAGAAAGAGAACACTGCTCCTAAAAGCTAGTAGTAGCTAAATTATCATCATTATTTATATTCTTTTAAAAGGTACTTTCTATGTGAGCCCGGTACCATGCTACACTTTATATCATTTAATCACATTCCCGTAGTAAGAGGACAAGACTAGGTCCACATAAGTAATTATTGGCTTGGTTTCACATAGTTCAGTTGCAAGTTTGGGTGCAGAGCCTGCCATCCTAACTTTTATGCTGTATGGTCCTGCAGTTCAGATGGTTATAACGTGACTGGGACATTATTATCACCATGCTAACCACTATGCCAAAATTAGCTGCAATTTCAGCTCAATGCTCCAGAGACAAAGGATGGGCTGAAGATGCAGAATTGGCTTTCCATTCTCTACTGGAGTGACCTGAAATGTTTCGGCATCATTATTAATTGAAGATAGACTTAGATGAAGTAAAATGCTGGTCTGCCTTCTTTTTTCTAGATACACGGTTGCTTGATGGAGGGACAGAAATTTGTGACATGTGATTACTAATCAAGAAAGTATCCTAGCTGGGTGGCGGTGGTGGTACATGCCTTTAATCCCAGCACTTGAGAAGCAGAGGCAGGCAGATCTCCATGAGTTCGAAGCCAGCCAAAAAAGAAAACAGAAGAAAGGAAAAACAAAGAAGAAAAAAGAAACCTATAGATACTTTCTTGGGATAAAGAAAAAGACAACTGGAACAGCTGGCATATTGTTACATAGAAAGTATCTGAGCCAATACTGCATTCCAACTTTACAATCATTCACATCTGTATGTCTGTGAAGGTTCAGAAGTACGTCCACAGGCTTGGACTGTAAGAAAGAATAAAGCGTGTGCCTGCCTTCAAGGTGAAGAGAGTTGAGCTGGAAAAGCAGCTGCGCAAACAGTAATGAATCTGTTGATTGTGACAATCAGCTTCTAAAAGCATGGCAGAGGAAGGAATAAAAAAAAAATCCAAGTAATGGCCAAGAAAAATCATTCACATCGTCTTTGGGTATATGCTATGCCAGTACTGGGCTAGGACTCAGTGATTCTCAACCTTCCTAAGGCCATGACCCCCAATGATAAAATTATTTTGTTATTACTTTGTAACTGAAATTTTACTACAGTTATGAATCATAATGTAAATGTCTGATATGCAGAATATTTGATATGGGACCCCCAAAGGGGTTGTGACCCACAGGTTGAGAACAACTGGGCTAGTTGTTAGGTGATACACTGATGGGGAGGACTTGTTTCTGGGGTCTAGATGTACCTATCAGAGAAGATGGAGCCTCTTTTGAGGCTCAGAAGATGAATAACATGACGTAGTTAGCTGATATGTCACCTGGCAGGTGACAGGAACAAAGAAGGAAGTCTTATGGGTAAAATGGATGTGGATAATTGGCATCAAGATCTTTAGCATAGGTAACTGGGATCAGATGCAAACAGCATGCTTAGGAACAAGATTCTGAATCTAAAACCTACCCCAGTCCTTATGGAGCATGGAACTGACTTTAGCTTTGTCATAAGAAACCAGACAAGAGCCAAATCATCTTGAGGCTTAACCATGAGCTTTGATGTTTCTAATGAGACTTCATAGATCCCTCCAACCAGAGCAAGGGCGGAGCTGGTTCTGGAGTCTGAGTATGCGCTTAGGCTGAGGCGGATATTGCAGAGGGAAGTAAGTCCTGGCAAGAGAGATTTGAAGGAAAGGGGCACAGAGCCACCATGCATCATCACGATCCACCAGGCTCAGCCTTATCATGGCAGAGCACTGGCCACTGAGGGCTGGTTTGCTTCCCGTTTTGTTCTGAGTGATGACGGCGAGGGTGACTTCACTAGAAAGTCTCCAGCAGTCTTCCTTCTTCCTTCCGTTCTTTCTTTCTTTCTTCCTTCCTTCCTTCCTTCCTTCCTTCCTTCCTTCCTTCCTTCCTTTCTTTCTTTCTTTCTTTTTTTCTTTCCTTCCTTCCTTCCTTCCTTCCTTCCTTCCTTTCTTTCTTTCTTTCTTTTTTTCTTTTCTTCCTTCCTTCCTTCCTTCCTTCCTTCCTTCCTTCCTTTCTTTCTTTTTGCTGTCGAAATATTGCAAAGACCACTTTTTTAGAAAACAAAAAACAAAAAACAAAAAAACCTCTGTAGTTTCTAATTATGGTAACTGATTCTAGCACCTGGAAAATAGCACTGTACTATTTAATTAATGCATATTTTTCGATTAATTTGACAGAGGCTAGCCTGGAATTTGTCTTTGATAGATTTGCATTAACTATAATTTACCAAGCTCATTAAGTTGGGCAAGACTGCAAGGAGAACGTTTAACTTTTGAAACTTGTTCTCAAATATTCTTAAATAATTTAAAAGGCACCACATACATGCTATTATTTAGTAGATTATAATGATAACCATCATTACTTATTTTTAAAAGAGCAGCTTCTCTAGTGATGTTTAATTGGTACTTTACAGACAATCCTTTCTGAGTCATTAGGGGTGTTTATGATAGCAGACATTTGTTTTTAAGTGATGGAAAACCAGCATGCATACAAAGAGAATGGCCCTTGTCACTTTCTCAGCTGCTGGAAGAGCAAGTGTTTTGACTTGTCTAAACTGTTGTTGCCAAGACACCATAAACAACATAAACTTGATTCCCAGAGTTCTGGAGTTTTTCCTAAATAAGGTATTGCATACACAGTTAGTGCCTGTGTGGATTTGCATTTTGGTTTACATAGGGCCAAAGAGAGTTTTCAAGGAGAATCAGGAAACATTCAAGTGAACAAATGTGAAATACAGGGTTAGGGTAAGAAGGCGCAGCTGAGTAGGGAGTCTGTAAAGGAAATGCTTCAACAGCAAAGGCACTGGTCTCAAACAGAGCTGAGTGTATCTTGAAAATGACCAACACAAGCAGAAAGAAAGATAAGCAAAGAGAAAAAGATAACAAAATTAGAAACAGAAAATAGAGAAACCCAAAGAAACAAAAAACTGGCCCTGTGAAAAATAATTGGTAATACTGATATGATACATTTCTAGTAACAACCAAAAAAGAGAATGTCAGAAATGAAAGGAGGCAACGCTGATGTCTGAACTTAAAAGGGTAGCAAACACTGTCAATAACTATGCAACTCATACACTTGACAGCTTGTGTTTCTCAAGAATCACAAACTACCCAAATACATTCAAGAATAGATAATCTATCACATCCTATAACTAGAAAATAATGCAATCTGTAAATTAAAACTATCTGAAAATCCTCCAGGAATAAGCGGCTTCCCTGGAAAATTCTACCAAACAATGACACTAATTCCACATAGAAGAGAGGAAACTTCGGGATTTAATGAAGAGATCAGCATTATTTGCTACTAAGCCAAGCAGGTATTTCAAAACCAAGAAAACTACAGGCCAATACCTTTGTGAACATAGGCCGGAAGTATTCACTAGGTAAGCTGGTTCATCAATGCATAGAAGTTACGTCTGTCAACACAAGACATGTTCAATATTTGAAATGTCTTAAACAGCTCAGACATTATCAGTCAGTGGTAAAAGACTTACTATATTATTTTAACAGTTCCCCTCAAATAGAACACTGAAGTATGAGTCTAAGAAAACACTCATAGGCTCTCTGTAATGAAAACCGCAGAAGGCTGGTGAATGAAACAGAAAATAAAGACTGACAGATGGTGAGCCATGCTGTGTTCATGTCTGAAGGCTCTACAGAGTGAAGACACTGCACTCCTCAAATTCGTCTAGAGCAGCATTTGTGTGTGTGGAAAACTATCCATATATAAAGTTAAGGATTTAGAGTAATCAGATACTTTAGAAAACAAAGTAAACTTTGGGAAAACACAACACCTGACTGTAAGATTTGCTACAAAGCCATGTAAGAAGGTAGGGGTGCTTAGAGAATTCATCTTGTAGATTCCTAGACCAGAGAGCCAGGGCCACACAGTTATTGTTGAATGATCAATCAATGTTCAGAGGAATTTTCCTGATAACACATGACCATGGTACATGTGAAGTCATGGCATCTGTGGGTGCCCACATAAGACCTGCCCAAGATCAAGCCAGCCCAAATCTCTGCTTAGATGGAGGAGGGCTCATGAAGCTCTGCCAAGAAGCTGAGAAACTATGGGCAGTTGATGGTGGCTGAGGAGGAGGAGTCAGTGTTTTTCAGGGCCCCTGGTAGACTGCCCACATTCCAGCAGATGATCCCGTGTCCGTACACACTCTTGTGGCACTAGCTGGACATAGTAGAGCACACAAAGTTGAGAGAAGGACATAGTAGAGTGGATCTGGTTGAGGGGGAGAGAGTGGGGCTGGATTTGATTAAAAACACAATGTATGCATGTATGAATTCTCGAAGGATAAATAAAAATCCATTAAAAAGAGACAAAACACCCCAAGGAAAAACATTTCTGAATCTCAGAACTTAAATAAAAAATTAAATTCAAAGGATTTAAGAGTAAAGACAAAATCATAAAGCCTTAAAAGAAACTACAAAAGTCTTCATGAACAGAGGTTAAACTGAGAATTTACACAAATAACAAAAGCATGATTGATTCATAATAGAAAATGGGGGATAGATTAGGTCTTAACCAACTAAAACTTTCTACTTATGTCCATTAAAAAAACCCTGTCAATAAGTGTGTTTAATCATTCTATTCACAGCTGTTCAAATCCAGAACAGCCAAAGTGGTCTTCAGTTGCCATACTGTGGGGTACTTACTAGTCAGCAATGAAAAGATGAAGAATGACCAAGACAAGGGATGCTTATGCCTTATGGTCCTAAAGCACCACGCCTGTGAGAAGATGATGCACTCTGAGTTCATTTTCAGTTGTGTCCTTGGTAACATTTTGGTGGTGGGCCACATCACAAGGATGTGCTCAGATCTATTAGTTCATAGTACACTCAAGCACTGTGATGGAACTGCCTAGCATCTTTGGGAGACATATTCCTGGCATTAAGCACTGTGTGGCTGCATATGAAAAAGACAAAGCTAGAGTGCTGACTGAGGAGCAGGACAGAGAACCCCAGGGGTTCAGGGAAAGGGTCTGTTCTGGGATGGGGTGCTGGGGATGATAGAGCTGTTCCTCATAGTTGAGTGTGTTAAAATTCACATAGTTGCACCCCCATGTAAATTGCCACTTCCACACTGTGCTGCTTTAAGAACTAAAATAAAGTCCAGGCATGATGGCATGTGCAGAATCAGCACTCAAAGGCTGAGACAGGAGGATCACAGGTTTAAGGCCAGTGTGAGTACCACAAGACCTTGTTATAAATAAATAATAACAATAGCATTAGAAGATTTTAATTCATCATTTACACATTTTTGTGTTTTTGTGCCCTATGATAGAAAGAGTCCCCCTACCCCAAGAGTACTGATTTGACTTTACAAATTTACTAATTTCTACAAGCCATGAAATATAACAAACAATGTTGAAAGACAAGTTAAGGGCTAGGAGAAAATATATGCTACATGTTTAATGGTTAATGTGCATATCATACAAAAAACTCAGAGACATATATACAAAACTTACATCAGAGACACACAAACCAAGTGTGTGGGGGGGCAGGGGGAGTTGGTGGTATAAAAGATTGAACGAAATAGGCAATTCGTAGAAGAAAAACCCCAAGTGGCATAAACCAAAACCACTTGAAAAGATGCCGAGTCACAGCAGTTACCACATCAAAGGTGGAGCGCTCTTTCTCATGATTAGAATATTAGCTTGGAAAGGATGGACATTGTAAGCGAGCGTAAAAAAAAATGACTCTTTCTTCCAGTGTTGGGAGGAGAAATGGGTGACACACCCTTGGGAGAGAGTTTGACAGTTTTCAATCAAAATAGAAAAGCAGCATGCTTCCTCTCAATAATTCCACTTGTAAGAATCATTCCCATAAATTTTTTAGCGTCCCAGAAATGTTTGTATGTAAGCAAAAGGATGCATGTGTGAGAATAATGTGATATTGTCTGTGCTCATGAAAACATATAAAGAGGCTAAATGTTTACTATTGAATTACGGCAGTCTGATAAAGGAAAATTATGCAACCACTAAAAATTAGTATTCATTGACAGAGAAATAACTCCTAACAAATTATGGGGTAAAAGGACCAGTAACAGGGACAACATGTATGACATCATGATTGTTAGAGACAAAGAAATTGTAGGTGTATACTTACTTGCATGTGTTTATTTGTGTCACATGTATATATGTGTGACATGTCAGTGCAGGAACACTGTTTCTCTAGTTAGTGAGTACTACAGTCTCTCTTGTGGTATGTGGCTGAAGGCTGCAGTATCAGCTTTTTAAAAAGAAATTAATTACATTAGTTAGATGCCCTTAAGTTAGCATCATCTAAAGATGGCTTAATAATTTACAAAGCTGTGGGCAAGCTGTGTGGAAATGGGTAGTGCCGCGGCCGGCAAGGTCGTTCATAGCCACAGATCTAAAAGTGAGTGGCAGGCTGAGGGCTTGAAAGGATTTGTGGCTTTTAGCCAAGGGACACATCAGGTTACAAAATATCATTTTCCTTCATTCCTTCCATCCTCCTGGGTTCCTCATTGTCTGACCCTGCTGGCCATCTCAGGGCAGGAGGCCTTGAGCAGCCTCTGATCAGTGTCTGAGTGGAGACTGGGTGGGGATAGGTGGAGAGGCATCGAGGGGCAAGCTAGACCTATTGTGTGGACTTTTTTATGCCTTGTTCTTCTATCCTCTATAAATTACTACTATCTGTTCTGTTTGTAAATTTTTATATGTAAAAATAATGCAGGTTCCCATCTTATTTTTAGAGCCAGAACACTAATCACACCCTCTAGCAAAAGCAAAAGGAAGTTGGGTTCCCCCTCTACTGAGTACTGAGGTTGAGTGGGGTGTCATCCAGAATCGAGGTCCCCTTCCTTTTCTAAGGGTTTTTGGTTTTGTTCAGGTATCCTTTAATCTCCCACACTTCAGGGCCAGGTTGGTCTTAAGGGTGATTCCAGTCTCCTCTCTGGTGATTGGTACATACATGTCCGAGTCTATCCAGTGAGGACAGAGAGAAGCCTTGCCTTGAGAATATGTCAGCTGCTATTCTGAAGGCTGTGACAATACCCAGTATTAACAGCAAAGGGAGGAGAAGTTGATTTCTACTCAGTTTCAGTCCTTCAAAATTCAGAACATAAGGGGTTGACCACTGCACAGCCAAAGACAAGATGCAGAGAACACCACATAACCGAGCCCAGATCGTATACCCCCTCGGTCGTGTTCCTGCTGACCCACTTCCTCCATCTATGGTCTTCCAGAGAGTCCACAAACTCTGCCATCATTGGAGAGCCGTGTGCTCCAGGACATGAATCTGTGGGGATATTTCAGACATAACAGAGGCTGGTGAGAGAAGCCACGGGATCAAAGCGAGTGCCAACAGAAGCGTCTGAAGCTGCTGCCCTTCGTTCCCTTCTCTCACAGAGGAAGCCTAGGCTCTGAGGTGGGAGGACTGTGGATTCTTGACTGATTCAAGCAGCCACTCAGGTGCTGTAATTCTGCCCTTGTTTCCATAATGTCTTTTTCTTGGAACAAGGACAGAATTGATTTGAGTGTCCCATGGCACCTCCATGGCCCCATGCTGGTGGCTTTCAGGGAAGATGGCTTTTAGACTTATCCATAAAACACATCACACCTGCTGGCCTCTCCTGACCTCCTGTGCATACCTCATATCCTCTACTTTATAGATGCACTGTCCACAGGCCTGGTGCTCTACAAACCCTCACCTTTAGAAGCATGGTGTTCCACCACAGCATGTCACAGGGTACCTGAACACCTCCTGTGCTGCTCACTTAACGTGCAATGTTCTCTTTCTCCTTCTTCTCCTTTCTCCCCTATCCCTTCCTTTCCTCATTCTTTCATAACAGAAGGAAATGATAGTCAAAGGAAGGAGAGAGACTGGTAATTTAGTATCCCGATGCTGAATCTGAATACTCCTAAATTGAATCAAAGGTTGAAATTACTGCTCAGAGTGAAGAACCCAAGACTCAATACCTTCTCCTTTCTGTAGGTGGTACTTCTCCGTTGGAATATCTTGGCCTCTCCTCCACGTCCAACAGACAAGACTCAGAGGCACGTTCCTGACCCTCAGAGCCCTGACTTTACATGCCAAGGCTTATCTCAGTATCCATGTCGGTGTGGAAAGATGGGCTTGCCAGGAAGTATGGCTTGGCATTCCTGCAAGTGGGAGGAGATTCAAGTGGAATTCAGACATATTGCTGTCGCAGTGATTTCCTGGGATGCTAGTCAGCCACAGTCATGTCTTCAGGAGCCACAGCAGACTTCAAACTCCTGCAGTCCCTCCACATCTGGACTACATTATTCTGTCAGTGATGGCTGGGCAGCCTCTCCTCTACACAATGCTCCCTCCTACCATTTACTCGCCAGCAGACCTCCCCACTGCAATGCCTTCTTGCTATGACAGTCAGGGAATAAAGCTGCCTCCTTTTCCAGGAGCAAGGCATCTCAGAAATGGCGTTAGGCTTCCTTGGTGAGCAGTGACACAGATTACAGGCAGTCCCAGCCTAAGGAAATTCCAGAACAAGCATGTTAAAAAACTTGATTCCAGAGTGCCTCCCTTGGACACTCCCAGGGACACCCTGGTTACATAGTTCCTCCTCTGGAACTCCCCCAGTTGCAACTTAGTTTTCATTTCCTGTGTGACTTATTTCTGCCTCACTTATCACTTGGAAAGGGCGTTATTTTAGTACTCTCTTAATGGGTCCTAAGTACTGTGGAAATAGATGGTGTGCAAGCATCCAACACACTCAGCTCTCAACCTTTCGCTATTCAGCTTGGAACTGGCTTCCATCTTGTACAGACTGAATTTACTTTCTAACTGACTGAAGGAAGAATTCTTTATATCCATCTAGAAAAGCGACCCATCCTCCCTGAATGATAGTGTAGTCTGGCATTTCTCATTTACTTTCGGTTTAGACAAACTGTGAGTATTTCTTTTGCTTTTGCAAGAGATCATGGCTTTGCATTTATAATAAAAATGAAACACATGTGTTACAACTTGAGTCAAAATGTCAAAGCTGAACATGCTTCTTTACTTGGCAACATTCTCTTTCACTGCATACACAAGCATATATTTTAAAAATCCAACAATACAGCCATCTGACTAAAAATATTAATGAAAATAGAAAATTATCTTTGTTTTTCTTGAGAAATAGCTTCTTTCTCCCATACTTGTAAAGAAGACCATTTGATTATCTCTAAGCATGCTACACCACCAAGCATGTCCCTGCAGAGTGACCTCAGTGCCACCAGCATGGATGAACACTGTTACACGTTACTGTGAACAAAGGTAAGCAGGTATCAGAATAAACTCCACTACTATCTCAAGCAGTCTATTTCCAATGTGATTCTCCTTTGTTTGAATCCTTGAGTTGTTTAACCAAAGTACATAGTGATATTTTCACTGTGTCTAAGGCTTAATGGGTAGAGGGAAAAAGGGAAACCTATAGTCTTTGGCCTTTGGACCTGTGTGGAAAATGTGTTAGTCATCTCAGGCTCACACGGAAGCCAACTCTGTCGTGCTTGCTTCAAATACATTTTAAAATACTCAGCTTTCTGAGTTGGCCCCAGTGTGGGAGGTTTATGTGTGACCGGAAAGGATGACTAACTTCGTCTGACATCAAAATGGCCATCTGTAGTAGGAAACTCAAGGATTTAAGCAAAGGCATCTGGAAATAGACTACTAGAGAGATAACTTGTGGAGTTTGTTCTGATACTTGCTTACCTTGGATTGACAGTAACATCACGGGGTCCCAAGGACAAGTGCAGTTTTTATTCCTACCATCATGTACTTGTCCTTGGGACCCCATGATGTTGCCTTTCTTCCTTGAAGTCCAAGGCTCTAGAGGTGGCTTGTATTTCAGTCATAGTAGGTGCATCTCAACTTTCGGATGTGAAACACATCACTTTTGTAATAGGGATCAATCAAGAAGAGGCATTAAACAGTATCCTAGACCATCCCCAGTCCCAAGCCTGGAGAAAATGCCTAGAAGTCTCAGTGGGAGGGATTGCAAATAAAGAACATGGGTCACCAATTACAGTCTTTCAGGGTCAGTATCAATAGAGCAACCTCCCTCAACTCTGACATCCCCTTCAACCTCCAGAAAAAGGGCAGTGAGCAGCCTGGAGCAGAGATGCTGTGGAGAAGCACATTAGCAGCAGTGGAGTTCGGTGAGGCAGCACACTTATCTTGATCATCAGTGAAAACAGGTCTCCAGAAAGGAATGCAGAGCCATGGAACGGTTCTCTAGGGGACATGGAATTGAGTACTATTCATGGTCACTCCTGCTCCTTAGGCTCAGAGGGGGACCAGTTCTAGTCTGGGGAGAGTTAGAGCCTGCAATTGGAGAAGGCAGCTTTATTTCAAAACAATGAGCATTCTCATTTTCAGGGACAAGTGATTATTCTTATTTAAGAACAGCTGGAAAACTAGCTGACATCTCTAAGCAACTTAGTACCAGAGGTTGAATGTGTCCTTCCATAATATGGGAGCCTTAATCCCAGCTACACAGGATATAACTTTTTTTTTTTTTAAACCAAGATCTTTTCAGGTCAATCAAATAAAAATGAGATCATTAAGGTGGGCCTTAATCCAGTATGATTGGCGTATTTTTAAAAGGGGAAATTTGAACCCAGGCATGGAGGGAAATCTATGTGAAGAGACACAAGGAGAAGTTTCCATGAGATTCAAAGTAGAGATTGAAGTAAGGCATCTTGGCCAGCCAAGGATTGGCAGAGCTGTCCAGGAAGCCACTGGAAGTTGGGCGTGAACCCAAGAATAGATCTTCCCTGGCCTTTGAATGGACCAAGGCGGCACCATGCCCTCAGAGTGCAGCCTCCAGAGCAGAGATAACACAGTCATCTGCAGTGGTTTACTGCAGCAGTCTTGGACATTAATACAGGTGGTAGAGTAACCTGGAGAAATAATTCAACGCTGACCACAGTGTTTCTGGTGTGTGGGATCGCGCGATTGAGGGCCGGGTAAGGATGACTGTACTTGAAGCCTCCTCAAGGCTGTAATCATAGTGATTGCTTGACACAGAGGAGTAGCTGTGAGTGCAGGTGTCTTGAGGTATAACCACACTATGAAGGGCTTCCACCATGGAAGCCTCAACTCTGGCTGTGAGGCTCTCACACTTTGTGCTGCTCCTCACCATGTAGATTTTCTCTTTCCAAAGGTTATACCTGCTTTATAGTTGGTGCTGTTTTCTTAGCCACCCTCCTAGGCCAGAGTAATGGGGGAAGAGAGGGAAATTATTGTAATTTTCAGTCTCAAGCTAAGTCTTGATACAATTGTTGTAACCTCGGCCAACAGTTTTCCTGTGGTTTGGACATTTTTATCATGGGACAACAGCTGCGATGGCCTCCTCATTCCCACTGTCATTATTTTTTCCCTTTGAGCGTTGCACTTCTGCCGAGCAGTGGATCATTAGGATAGACGAGGAGTACGATGGTGTTTGCTTTCAGCGGATCAGTTTTAAGATTATCTATTTTCCTCACACCAAGAGCTAGGCCGGCCAGTTAGCACGACAAAGAAATATTAAGGGCGATGTATTTCCATTTACGTAAGGCACAAGATAGCCCACGTGCTGTTTTTTTCCACTTAAACACTAAAATGAAAGCTGTGAATGAAGACGAAATAGGAAGGAAATTGGTTTTAAAACAGACAGATGCTGGAGAAACGATCTCTGGGAGGCTGGGAATCTGTCCACTTTACTCTCATCTTTTCACCTTCTAGTGAAGTGCCACCCACTTTTCTCCATTTCATTTCAGTCTGTCTTCCAATACACCATCTGTCTGCTTCATCTGAAAGCTCACAGACAGAGGAGAAAATAGGGTAAGATAAAGGAGGCCAAATTGTGCTAGAGGGATTTAATGGAGGTCAGCTGTCCCCTGCCCTGCAGCTTTTCCCACTGCTTCAAATTTGGTTTAGACATGTAACCGATGGCCGTGCAGCCGAAGGAGCCCTTCTAGAAACCCAATCTCCACAGTTCGGAGGACACAGGCTTCAGGCTAGAATCTCCTCCCGACATGACTAAAGTTTCTCACTGCTGCACAAAGTAAGAAGTTCTGTGCACACAAAGGTGTGAGAATGGCGGCCTTGAAAAGCACCTTAGGATGAGGTGAGGGAGTGGAGCCAGCCGACACAGCCTGTGACTGTCCCACAAATGTGGCTGTTGTGAGGTGATGGACATCTGTGGATCTTATTCCTGGACCACAGTGATCTGAGTATCTTCTTCATTTCGTCTGTTTTAATTTCTACAGTTTTTCACTCACTGGCTCTAAACACAATCACTCAGGGGTTCATGTCGTCTCACTACGGCATGTTAACTATCCTCACCGGGAAAGTTGTTTTTGTGTACTCCCTCCATTGAAGGATTCACCCTGTTTGTTCTTTGTCCTCTCTGGATCTTACCAGGCACATCCGTCCTCTCTAGAACATCATCTGTCTGTAGATACAGCCATAAATAAGTAAAGACTCTCTTCTTAAATGTCTGGTGCCTGGAGTTATGCCTCTTAGAGCTGCATTTACATTTCCAATCAGGACATCACATTGAATATTCATCGTGAGCTCTTCATCAGCTATCAATATAGTCTTTTGATGCACTGCTGGGGCCAGCCCCTGGTTTCTTCCACCCAGCAGTGATTGGGACTTTCATGTTCTTCTTAAATTGCTATACTCACTTTTACAAATTGCATTATTTCCCTTTTATGTCTAACCTCTAATTTATGCTGGCCCAATTGCCTTGCACAAACACCTTTTAAAGATATTACCTATCTACTGGTTTTGTTGTTGTTGTTATTGTTGTACTTACCACACTCAGTTGATGCTTTATTATTATTTTTTTTTAATCTTTTTTTTTTTTTTTTTAGATGCATCAGCTCTGGAGATGAGGAAACTTCTCAGTCTCCATGATTTATTTGAAATGTCTGGAGTAGAGGACTGGATAATGATACTGAGATGCATATCGAAGTAAAGATCAGAGGGAGACACATAGCAAACAATAGCGACAATTACAGAAACAAAGAGAGAGGCAGAGAAAGGCGTCCCCGCAGGCTGGGAATTAATTGAACAGGGAAAGCCACAGAAGGACAGGTGAGCATTTTCCACTCCCCAGCTGCCTTCAGGTCCACAGCTAGCTCTGCTTCCTGACTTGAAAGTGAGGCTTGGAAAGACAAAAAGAAAGGAAGAAAAGGGGAAGAAAGAAGGGAGAGAGGGAGGGAAAGAGCCATCTATTAACACATTTGTTGTTTCTCATGCCGAAGCAAAGTGCCTGGGTAACATTTAGGTATCTTTTGAAATCTGCACACGCACTTCCTACCTGCTGTGCTCAATCTCAGAACCCAGAGCTGTCATTAAGGAAAAATAGCAACCTTTGTTCTCTCTCCAAGGCACAACACACTGTGCCAGTTTGTTTTTTGTTTCCAAGAAGAAAACAAATCTCTCTCTCTCTCTCTCTCTCTCTCTCTCTCTCTCTCTCTCTCTCTCCCAAGCCTTCCATGTGTTCTTTTTTGTTTCCTTTTCCTTTTGTGTACTGGTGATAGTCACACGATTACTATTGTTCACAAGGCAAGATTTTCTTTCCTGTGTTTTCAAGTTGCTCATGATGATATAAGGCCACTTTCTGTAATGGATGGTTTTCATGCTTGATGTGACAGAGGCACCTTTGAAGCAGGCATTTCCAGCAGAGACAGGGAGGAAGTGTGGGCAACCTGCGTGCACATCACCAAGTCTGTAAGGACTAGTCAAGTCTCTGGGCTTTTAAAAACTAGACTGGAAACCAGAACAGTATATTTCACACTTTTTGTCTTAGATTGAGCTTTATATACTCAAACTTTATATCATTAAATATATCACATAGTCCAGAGTTTTGACAAAAGGTATGTACAAACAGGACATAGAAAGCTGTCTAAGTTTATGGAGATGTAGTATTTCAGGTGCAGAATATGACACTTCATTCTTTTTGTGGTTGCTATTCAATATGAGAGTTGTCTCTAGCCCTGGAGATCATCTTTGGACAGCCTAGGTTTATAGGACATGATATTAGTTAGTTAAGCAGAGATTAGTAACCTTGGAGTCCATTGAGGATTGGACCCCTTCTCCATGGACAGTTTTAGACCAAACCTCCTATTTCTTTGTTAAGACTAGAAAGGAAAACATCACAACTGCCTCACTTAGGCTTCCCGGTCAAAAGAATGGAATACTACAGCTATGAATGGAGTTTCAGGAGTTCCTCAGGTAACAAAACACGAACACATAGATTCCTCTGATGAGAAATCCCAAGGTGAAAGGTTTACAAGGGCTATTACTTCTCAAAGGATCTCACCACCTGATCTGCTTGCATAGGGCCAGATGACTTGCTTTCCTCAGGCTCTCCTTTTCCTGTGGCCATGTTAGCTTTCATCCTATGTCCTAAGACCTGCCACCTTCTTAAGGGTCTTGTGTTTGTATAGACCAAGCATGTTCACCACAGTCCCATTTCCCTCATCACCTCCTGCTCATTCTTTCACTTTCTTTTACAGCCAGATGTTCTATCCATACTGCCCGTCTAGACTGCTTCACTCCCCATGGTATATTGGATCTTTGACCAATGTGAGATTTATTTATTCTTTGATTTATATTATTGTGAGTTCTATTTTGTTACATACTGAAGTTACTATCTTTCACAGTTACTACGTGAAATATCTTTCCAAGAGACAAGTTGTTCTTCTGGCTTGCAGCTGGCTTCAGGTTTTTCCTTCTTTCAGCATTAGATTCCTGAAGAAATCAAATGTCTTGGGGTATATTGCATCAATTATTATAATTTGATAGCTAAAGGGAAGGACCACTCCAGGACATGGAGAGTACAAAAAAAAAAGAAAAGAAAAGAAAAAGAAAGAAAGAAAAACCACCTCCACCACCACCAACAACAACCAAACCAAATCAAACCAAACAGACAAAAAATGAAAAAAGAAAAACACAACCAAATCAACCAAACAAAAGCTCAGAATACAACCTGCCTAGGATTTATTTTCTTCCTCCATTATGGTATTTTCTGCCTGCAGTGGACATTTTCTTCCTTAAACTGTTCTGTTCTGTCTTTTGGTCTGGAGCCATTTCTTATATATCTTGTGTTTCACGTATGGGACCCTTTCCCCTCTGTTGTGTTTATAACATTTGTTCTTTCTTGTTAGGGACCATTGTCTCATCAGGAGCACAAAGGTAGGTGCATCATAAATTGTAGTTAAAGTTTTCCTGCCTGGCCCACAGTCAGGACAAATCTCTCTCACCTGCCAGTCCCACAGTCGCTCAGACCCAACCAAGAAAGCACACAGAGACTTACATTGTTTACAAACTGTATGGCCGTGGCAGGCTTCTTGTTATCTACTTCTTCTATCGTAAATTAACCCATTTCTATAAATCTATACTTTGCCACGTGACTCGTGGCTTACCAGTACCTTACATCCTTCTTGCCATGGTGGTGGCTGGCGTTGTCTGTCCTCCCCAGCCTTCTACCTCCCACAATTCTCTTCTCTGTTTGTCCCACCTATACTTCCTGCCTGGCTACTGGCCAATCAGCATTTTATTTATACAGAGTGATATCCACAACAATAAATACCTAGAAAACAAGTGAAAAGTGAAGCCTAGTGATGGCTTCTGGGAAGATGGGCACTGCTCAGGTGAGGCTTTGCTGCTGCTGGTCTAGTCTAGGTCATAACTGCTGGTGCTGTTAGGCAGATGGGGAAGGGAAGTCCTGTTAAGATTTCTATAACCAGAGAAGACATTGTAATGCCTTACTCTTGTACCACTTTCTAATAATAAGAACATGAAAACAATAGGCATTCACATTCCACATGTGCTTTTCTTTCTGCTTTCTTAGACTCTGATGATGACACACACTGAAGGTGCCAAGTCTTCATGATGGGTAGATCCTTTCACCTCATGCAATGCTCTTTCTTATTCCAACTAATTTCCTTTATCCTGAAGCCTTGTCCATCTTATATTAGCATAGCTGCTCCTGATTTTTAGTACTATGGTTTGCATGAACACTCTTCTGTATCATATTCATTTTCTCCTGTTTCTTAGCTGTCAGATCTCTTGAATAAAAATGATTGCTTTCCCAGAATTCCATTTTCTCTTCTTGCCTATATTTTTGGATGAGTGATTTTTAGGTTTTGTTTTTTATCATGGCTTATTGTTTCTGTTTGATTTTGAAATTTTGTTATTCATGTTCTACTGGATAAAAATTTTAAATATTCAAGGAAAAAAGTAACCCTATCATGACAGGGCTATGTAAGTCCCTTCCCCCTACTAGGGTGGGCAGATAGATGTCTGAGTTTTGTTTTACTCTCCCTCTGTAAGCAGCATGGTTTTGCTGCTAAGTGCTCATTAGAAGCTGAAACTTTTCCTTTAAAACCATATACTTATTGAAATTGATAGCTGCCTTAGAAATCTGTTTCTGATCACAAGGATATTGTCTACAGAGTCAGAAAAAAACCATTTCAGACAAGACTTCTGTCTGTAACAGTGCCTAGGGAAGGTCCTTTAAATGAGAACATAAAAAGAGAAGGAAGGCAGAGCTAGCTCACTTGAAAGAGCATGCTGTGACAGCATGAGGACCTGAGTTCAGTTCCCCACTACCCATGAAAAAAGCTAAACACAGTGGCATACATCTAGTCAGAGAAAGGCAAATCCTTAGAGCCATTGGCTGGCCAGCCTAGACAAATAGTTCTAGGTTCAGTGGGAGACTCTTATTTTCACAGAATAAGGTGCAAAGGAGTTGAGGAAGAAATCCTCCTGTTGGATGTCATTCTGCATGCTGTAAATACATGTTTCTCTGATTGATGGATAAATAAAACTCTGATTGGCCAGTAGCCAGGCAGAAAGTATAGGTGGGTAAGCAGATGAGGGGAATTCTGGAAAGAGGAAGGACAGAGTCAGGAGATGCTAGCCAGACACAGAGGAAGCGAGATCACAAGGCAGAACCAAGAAAAAGTACCAAGCCATGTGGCTAAACATAGATAAGAATTATGGGGTAATTTAAGTGTAAGAGCTAGTCAGTAATAAGCCTGAGCAAATGGCTGAGCATTGTAATTAATATAAGCCTTTGTGTGCTTACTTGAAGGATACAAGTGTGAGAGATTTGTGCCGACCACCATCCAGCCAGGACATAGGAAAACTTCTGACTATAGACCAGGCAAAAAGACACATGTATCATCAAGGCAGAAAGGTGACTGGGGCAGGTCACAGAAAGGTGACTATTGGGGGTAGTGGGAAGAGAATCTGCCAAAACACACTGCACAGAACTGTGCTGCTCAGTTTCTGACAGTTTGACCCAAATCTGGAAACACCTGGGAAGAGAGAGCTTCAGCCGAGGAACTGCCTCCATCAGATTGGCTTGTGGGCATGTCTGCAGGGCATTTCATTGATTGCTAATTAATGTAGAAGGGCCCAGCTTATTGTGGGCAGTGCCATCCCTGGGTAGGTGGGCCTAGGCTATATAGGAAAGGTAGCTGAGCATGCCAGAAGCAAGCTGGTAACCAGCTTTCCTCCATGCTCTCTACTTAGTTCCTACCTCCTGGTTCCTGTGTCATCCTCCTTCATTAATGGACTGTAACCTGTAAGGTGAAACGAACCGTTTCCTTCCCAAGTTGTTCTGGGTAGTGTTTTATCCCTGCATCAGGAAACAAACAAGAACCAACATCTTTCTTGAATACTGATTTTAAAGTACATACAAACAACAAAAATGGACTGGACTCAGCAGGTTGTATTTATATATTTGTGTACACACACACACACACACACACACACACACACACACACACACACCATACATTTAACACTAATAACAGGGAGGAAGAGACTATCAGTCTGAGAGTGGGAGGACATGGACAGAGTTGGAAGGAGAGAACTTAGGAGAGGCTTGGAGAAGAAAAGGGGAGGGGAGTGATACAATTACATTTCAATTAAAATGTATAAAAGTTAATAAATAAAGGGAAAAATAAAACAGACCTGGATAAGGATTGGAAAAAGGGAGCATTTATGAGGAAAAACCTAGCCAAAGGTAAACAGAAGAGCAAACCCATCACATTCAGTCAAGAAAATGCCACCCACAGACCCAGTGCCCACCTTCCCTTTCTTCTTACTGTTATCAGTAATTTATATTTTCATAGAAATCAGAAATCCCTGTACGAACCACAGACTTACTTTATACATCAATCTGATAGAGGCAGTTCCTTGACTGGCACCCAAAAACTATGCATGATAAAGGTGGTGTGTGGTGCCTACCTATCTCACTGAGCTATACAGGACGGTGTTCGTGGGAGGGTTAATGACGAAATTAATTCAGCAGAGACCTTGGAAACAGGATGGAGTGTTAGTAGCTTTGCTGAACCTCATGGAAAGATACTATCTTTGCAGTGAAGGAGGGGCCCTGGTAGATATGAAGGATTTAGAAGCGTGCAAATCAGGTTCAGAAAGTGCTAAAGCAATTAAGAGGGCATAGGAGAAGGACAAAGAAGCCAAAGGCATTTATTTGGGTCACTCCAAGATAAATGCAGCAAGATTTGTGCTTCACCGGTGTTCTTGGAGAGAAAATGATAGAAAGCCAAATGCTGTGCTAGTCAGCTTCTGGAAGGCTTTGAAGCCTGACCAACAGTTCCCATAAGTCATAAGGGATAAGATGGTGCAGGTACAAGTAATTAAGCTTGTTTTAGGGGTGTCAGTTATTGCCCCCCTGAGAATGCTGTGAACATGTACATCCTGCAAGAATGTACACCAGGGTAGAAATTGCTTGTCCTACCCTGTACCCTTTTAGCCAGCAGATGAGACCGATAGCAAAGCAAAGGTGCTGGCAGAGAGCCTGCTGCAACAAGGATGTCGGCTCCAGGAGCAGCAGCATGGCAGGCTGGAGTTGACCTTGCTCCCTCTTGAGCCTGAGGTGGGCCAAGCAGTACAAACCAGCCCTACTGTGACCATCGATGATGGGATGATACATAGTGGTTCTGCAACAGCATCACACCAGGATGAGATGACTGGATGGCCCATGAAGAATGACTGTGGATTGCGTAAAGCTTGATGGGGTAGTATCCTCCATGTGCGACACTGTACTCCACACTACTTTTGACCAAACAATTGATGCAAGTGATAAGATCTTTTTATAGTGCTACACTGGACCTTGATAATGTTTCTTTTTTAGTATCTCCTTGGCTATCAAAAACCAATTTGTATTTGCTTGGAGTAAAGAGCAGCGACTCTTCCAAATCTTTCCCACGCTCTCTAAAATCTACCTGTGAGTGTTTTTTTTTTTTTTTTTTTTTTTTTTTAAACAGATTTGTAAAAGTATCTGGAAAAATAGTAAAATTAGTACCTAAGGAGTTTGAATGAAGGTACCTGTGTGAGTCGAAAGGGTGTGCTCACAGGAGCCATTCAATACGATTGTTGGATAAAAATACCAGAACCAGGTTTAGACTATGTCCATGTGGGTTGTTGGACAAGGAGGATCCTGAGGTTCCTCAAAACACACAATCTGTTGTCTCTACTGTTAGTTGCATGCCAGAACCAGATTGTAAGTCCTTTTTGCTAAAGGTACCACACAGTTTGGCTAGACAACAGGGAGAAATCAGCTGAGGTGTGGTCCAATGAGTATGCTCTGATGAGTAGCTTCAAAGTGTCTGAAGGTGGGTTCCTGGGGATAATTGGTGCTCACAATCCTTCTTTGCCATGTACTCTGCATACTATAGTGCCAACATACCATGGAACATGTGTGAACTGGTGCAATAGTGGGATGAATGTTATGGGTGCAACCAATTACTTTCCACTATGTCAAGTACTTTAAGTCGGGGCAAACATGGCTGAGGAGGCCATAGGTCCCAGTAGAGAAGCAACGACTATTGTTGAGTGATTGTGATGTGCCCATCAATCATTTCTGTTTATGCCCATAGATATGCTGTTGTCAGCCTTGGTTGATCATGGAGGGAATTTTTTTTCTGTGCAATGGGGTGTATACTATACAAACGTGTAACTGCTCAGGTTCCCATTTCCTGTGGCATAATGGCCCAATACTCTGTCACAAATGGAGGAAAGACATGCAAGAAAGGCAGAGCTGGAAGGAAGGGTTGAGTGCTGGGTAGTTATTTCCTCTGAAGAGAAACATTCTCCAAGGAGGAGGTTCATAAGACTCAGAAACTGCACATCCCAGGAAGCTCACAAAACTTACAAGGCTCAGAAGCTAAGAACTCACAATATCCACAAGGCCACTCTCCAAGATGACAGAAAGAGTAAACAGCTGAACTGCCTGAAAGTTGTGTTGGGGGATTCAGATATGCCCCCTTCCTGAGTCATCACCTGTGTGAGAGTGGACTTTTCAGTTATGAGGCTATCTTTGGATCCCTCATGTCTCTGTAACAGCCACTCAGCTACCCTCCAGAAAGCAATCCCAGTAAACTCACCAGTTCACTAAGCTAAACTTGGGTGCAATTATTTTTTGTTTAGTTGTCATCAATGCCCTACCTGGGGCGAATAGATATTTGTTCATGTATTCCTAAGGGGACACACACACACACACACACACACACACACACTCTGTTGTATACTAAAGTATCCTTAAGCAATGGGATTGTGACAATCTAGTAGTATGTTTTTCTCTTCTAAATTTTCTGCAGTCTTTCAATTTTTTCCCTCTCTTCCTTCCTTCCTTTTTTCCTTCCTTCCTGTTTTGGGGGACTGAATTCAGGGCCTCTCTCAGGTGTTAAACACATCTTTACCACTGAGTTATAGTGCCAGGCATATATTCTTTAAGTTTTCTACAATGAACAGGTGTTACTTTATGATTTTAATACATTGTTCTGTTTCTAACAACAAAACCCCCAACTAAACAAATAAATCTGGCTATGTTATGATTCTTCTGTCTTTCCTATACCTACTATCTAATCCATATATAAATCTTGTCAGTCTCTCCTTCAAAATACACTGCCTCCCACCACTTCCTCTGCCTGTACACTGGTAGAAGCAGGGCTCCTTCTTTCATGCTTGATGAGCATCCAGGCTCTTGGCGATGTGGCCTTCTCCTTTCTCACTGGCTTTGTCTCCCACTATTTGCTCCCCATCCCCACGCCTTGCAAATATTCCTCTTTCCCACAGTCATGTGGTTTCTGTGCCAGGGCATTAGCGTTTGCTGTTTATGCCTGAACTGTTCATTTTCCTGGATGTCTACTTTCTTATCCATCCTTATTATTTTTCTTCTTGGTAGTTGAGTAAGCAAGAGACTGCGTTTGTCTGTCCCTGCTTATTTTCTGTCCTTCTCATGCTCATGTCCCTTCCTCTCTGGGATTCAGAACTGTGCCTAGCACACACCAAGTGATTTATGTTGGAATGAACACGTCTGTCTCCTGTGCAATGCTTGATTTCCACAGTCTGGCAGAGCAGGGTCCTGGGGGAGAGGAAGGGGTCAGGCTCTAGCTCCTCACTGTTGCTACCGGCCTCTCCTTTGTCCCGGTCAGTCCCTGCCTGTTCTATGGCTATGTTCCTGTTCCCTCAGATATTATGACTAGGAACCACTCACAGACAATATCTGTGGGCTTAGCTGATTGTAACGACGGTTTTCTGGAGAAAGTGTAGAGGAAGAGAAAATAGTTTTGGGGTGAGCAGTGGTCCCAGCACACTTGAGACTCCATCGCTTTGCCTCCAGGGAAGCCCGTGTTCCTTTGTTCTCCTTTGGCCCTTCTCCCTCCTGTGCCCCTGCCTGCTGCTCTCTCTTTTCTTTTTGGAGAAAGTTAAAAAATGTCTTCTCTTGCCTCAGAGAGAATCTTTCCTTTCCTTCAAAGCAGTGATCCCAGCCAGTACCTGGATTTGGGATGAGGGGGAACACCCAGAGTCACAAACACTCTTATGACACCATTCCCCCTGATAATCCTGGAGCCAGTTGCTACTATTTTCTACATACCATTGTCTCTACTATTCTGTCCTCATTATTAGAGGAGAAAATTAAGGTCAAAGAAATTATTCTGTCAAGTACCCAAGCGCAGAAGAAAGTCAGATAGGCTTTAGGTCTGTTTTCCATGAAAATGAATTCTCACGGTACAAGGGAATGTCTGTTTCTCTTTCCACCAAGTTTATTAATTGTTTCCATTTTCTTTCTTTGTTTCTTTCTTTGTTTCTTTCTTTGTTTCTTCCTTCCTTCCTTCCTTTCTTTCTTTCTTTCTTTCTTTCTTTCTTTCTTTCTTTCTAAAATTTATCTTATTTATTTGTTTACTTATTTATTTTGGTGTGTGTGTGTATGTATGTATGTATGTATGTATGTATGTATGTATGTATGTATGTATGTATTTATGTATGTGTGTATACACCATATATATTCAGGTACCCATGAAGGCCAGAAAAGATATCAGGTCCCTGTAGCTAGAGTTGCATATGGTTGTGAACTACTAATGTGGGTGCTGAGGACTGAACTCAGGTTGTCTGAAAGAACTATAAGCACTCTTAACCACTGAGCCATCTCTGTAGCATGCTCCTTGTCCTGTTCTGACTCTTCTAGGGAATGTGGTATCTTTAAAAAAAGTAGATTATGATACATCTATGTTTGCTTTAATATCATTTCCAGTTACTTAATTCTTCCCCCTCATAAATATAGGCATGGAAACAGTTTGAGCATGTCTCCATTTCCTGCCTTCTCTAGCTCTGGTCCTGTCATAAGTAATTGAGCTATGAGTTCTAGGATACACATTTTCACACTTGACAATTTACAGTTGATGGTGTGTAGCTGGCACTACACGTGTTGAGCCTGCTGTTTTTGGCAAATTTTTAAAGTGTTTGGAAAAATGTGACATTGAAACAAAAAGATCTTGTGCACGAAGGTGTGACTGGGGGGAACAGACAGAAGGGCAGAGACTTGGCGCTGAAGAAGCAGATGTTCACTGCTGGGGAAACAACCACAGTCATAGGTTACTTTTATGTTACCGTGACAAAATATCACAACCAAAAGCAACTCATAGAAAGAAGGGTTAATTTATGGAGAGAGAGAGAGAGAGAGAGAGAGAGAGAGAGAGAGAGAGAGAGCCCATAACAGGGTGGGGGGGGGGGGAATGGGGGGGGGGGAGAGGGGAGCATGGCAGCAATTGGCCCGAATGGGAAGCTGGTAGATCAATCTCAACCATACACAGGAAACAAGGAGGGCAAACAGGAAGTGAGGTCATGCTATAAACCTCAAAGGCTGCCCCCTTCAGTGAGGTGCTGCCTTCAGCAAGGCCCCCTTAAAGGTTCCATAATCTCCCCAAACAGTACACTAGGGGTGTGTGTGAGGGGCTGGGGGGAATCAAGTGTTTAAGTACATGAGCCCATAGGGGCCATTTCTCATTCCAATCAAAACATTCTGGCCCTAACCTCCTAGTCTCATGACCATATCATAATAAAAAAAAAATGCATTTAACCAAACATTTCCACAGTTAAAAATTATAAATTAATTTATTTTTATTTTGTTTTGCCTGATGTGTGTCTGTGCACAATGTGCGTGCAGTGTCCACAGAGGCCATATGAGGGCATCAGATACCCTGGGACAGGAGCTAAAAGCTGCTGTGAGGCACCATGTTGGTGGTGTTGGCCATGAAACCTGAGTCCTCTGGAAGAGAATTCAAAGCTCTCGACTGCTGAGCCATGTCTCGAGCCCCCAAAGATCCCACCATCCTTAACGGTCTCAACACTGATCAGAACCTTCCTTGGCTCGTGTTTTGCAGCAGCTTTTGTCTCCTAGGAGCAGAAAACCTCTTAGACTTTCTTTCACAATAGGAGGCTTAGTGGGTAGTGTCCTGCCCTAAGAGTGGGAAGCTTTTCTGTAATGGAACTAATTTCCTGGGTAATTCCACTCTCCCCTTTAGCAAGGGCTTTGGCTCAACATGAGGCCTCCTGGCACTCTTTCCTTCCCAAATTATTATTTTTATTTATTTATTTATTTATTTCCCACTTGTTGCTTCAGTACAGAACTGTGTAAGAGTAACCATTAAGAACCACACCATGGACTTAATGTTGCCTGGCTTGAAATTCCCTCCAGGAAAGAAATTAGTTCATTACTTTTAAATCTAGCCCCAGGCAAACTCTTAGGACGCCAGTAGAAAACAGCCGGGTTCTTTGCCAAAATATCAAAAGAATGTCCTCTAGTCTGGTTGTTAATGAAGTCTTGGCTGTCGTCTGGAGCCTCGTGGCGGACTTTCATTGTCTGCTTTCCTCACAGCGCTGCCGTCTTCCAGACTCCTGCTAGAACAGCTCAGCTTAAAGCAAGGGAGAAGCCAACTGCTTTGTGAAATTCAGGAAGGCCCTGCCAGTAGCAGAGGCTTGGTGATATCCCTCCCACTACTTCAAGATACAGTGGTCTATCACACACCAGTCATTGCAAAAAAAAAAAAAAAAAAAAAAAAAGGAGCTGTTGCTGAATCCCTTTGATACAGATGGAGTTAAAACAAAACAAAACAAAACAAAAAAACTCAAGGTCAAAATATGTCAGTTGTACAATATAAAGATAATTAATTGAAACATTTTTTTTTCTTTCTGTGTGTCTTGCAATTGATGGAATCTTAGATTTAAGAAACCATTATTGCTAATGTTATTAGTCAATAAAAGGAATATACTTTCTTCATATAATGTCTTACTTGATTCTCTAACAAACCTGAATGGCAATTGCTTGCTTATTTTTGTCTTGTCATTTCTAATACTTTTCATGACTATAATGGCCACATAGCAACTGACAAATAATGACAAAATGTACAAGAGACATAACAGGGCTGGGAAAACGGTTCAATGAGTAAACAGCTTGCTGCCCAATCGTGAGGACCTGAGTTGGGATTCCCAGAGCCCATGTAAAAGTGCTGGTGACTGCATGTATCTGTCACCCTGTAGGACAGGTGGATATAAGCAGATTCCTGGAACTAGCTGGGAAGGCAGTTTTGCCACTTGGTTAACACTGGGTTTTGGGAAAGACCCTATCTCAAGAGATAAGGTAAAGAGTGACCAAGGGAGACACCTGATGTCAATCTTCAGCCTTTATGTGCATGCACACACATACTCACATGTGCACAGACACACTCCACCTCCACATGCATACTTACAATATAATATGGTTAACCATGGTTATGCAACACAAAACCATATGTAAATTATAATGATATTCATCATCTACATGCAGCTGAAAAACCTGAAGCTTAGAGACTTAAGTGATTTGAACAAGTACACAGACTGTAAGTAACAGAGTTGAATCTTGGCTTGGAAAAATGTGAGGACTCCATCTATCTATGAAAGTCTTGACATATCATATTTAATATATGATCTCTCTGGACCCTAAGAGAAGAAGCATACTTAGGCATTTTACCAGACTCATTCTGTATCTCTCTGGCCCAGTGTAGAAAACAGTCATTTAGTTCAATGCTTTGGGTGGTAAGAAAGCACCTTACAAGGCTCCAGCAGGAAAGCAGATACAAGCCAGGTTTCAGATGAAGGACTTTAGTGACCCAGTGAAATCTTAGGTCTGGGTTCCTGCTATGTATTAACCATGCTATCCTTAATATAAGCTTCATTCTCAAATGACAGTAAGCCAGTTACAGCTATCACATGCCAGGAATCCAAAGGGAATCCCAGAAGTCCTATTGCAAAAGCTGTGTATCTTGTTAGTGTCAGGCTGCAAGTTCATTCTTGAGTAGGTAACAAAGAAGGAAAACTGAACTGCCATTCTAGGCAAATGCAACCTTTTGACAATGCAACATGATGTCACCTATAAAGTTTGCTCCTGAGAACCATTTGCAAAAGGGCCTCTCTCTCTCTCTCTCTCTCTCTCTCTCTCTCTCTCTGTCTTTCTCTCTCTCTCTCTCTCTCTCTCTCTCTCTCTCTCTCTCTCTCTCTCTCTCTCTCTCCTCTCCACATACACACACAATCTCAGAGTGTTGTAAGTATGTTTATGATTTTTGTTTTAAGCTACATTCATAGTGGGCTGCAGAAGAGACACACTTGCAAATGAAGTGAGATACACACACACACACACACACATATGTATGTATGTATGTATATATAATTGGGGTTTAGGTCATCTCCTGAGTCACAATCAACTTCTGTAAGCCAAGAAAATAAATTATTCTGTCTACATTTAAAACACTTGCCTCAAGGAGTGCTATTGGGAATGTACTTATTTTTTAATTGGTATCTACATAGTTGTTCACTATGGTACACCTTGTACCATTCCTACAACTTAAACATAACTTCTGAAGTTGCACTCTGGTTCCACCTCCAACTATCTTTGCAACAATGCTTCAATTAGATGTCCAAAACTCCAATTGCAGAACTCTCCACAATCCCAACAGAAACAGTAGAAGAAAACACAAATTTAGGTGTATTCAACAAGAGATAAAACCAAGAAGACCTTGACTAGTTGATAGCTGGATGACGGGATTGTATGTAGCAGCTGCACTGTTTGAGCTGAAGTGAGATCCTGAGTGGGTTCCAGGAAAGACCTTGTGTTCTTTCAGAAGCCATTTAGCATGAAGCAGAGAGGAATGGAGTTGATCTATGACAAGACAATAGACTTCTCCGTCAGGAAAAAAAAAAGCATATGGAGTCATTATTTCAAGGAACGAAGAATGCAAAGAAGACCTTTGTTCTGGAAAGCATTTGTAAGAATTGCATTAATCGTCAAGCAAAAGCCATGTGTGAGACTATCTGGAATATTGGCCCTGACTCCAACACGAAAGAAGTTAAAGTAAGTTCGATACTACATGATATGTATATGACCTGCTATTCCCAGTTTCCAATACCTGCTAGAAATTGGTGGTTTGGAAAACAGCAAATTTGTATTTTACAATAAATAAAGTACTTAACAAGAAGAGTACTTAGAAAGTGCTATAAGCATGAACTTCACAGAAACATCTTTGTTTTGAAAAAACAGACCTTGAAGAACAGCCCAATAGAAAGAGGGCAAAGAAGGTAGCAGACAGCTCGCAAGAGACAACATACAGACACCTGCAACTATATCCAGCCCTGGTGATGCACAAAAACAAAATAAAAGAGCAACAGTTACTTCCAAGACACATGGCTGTAACAGGAAGGCTGCAGCCCCTAGAACAGCAGCTGGAAATATGACTGGTCAGTTTTGTGCAACAGGTTGTTAATATTCCACTTGAGAACTCCTGGTAGGCCCTTCATCATATTCCCTTTGTGAAAGTGGAGACTCTGTGTCCCTTCAGGGTGGGTCACCAAAGAGAAGTGATTTAGTGT
The DNA here is from genome assembly GCF_903995425.1 of Onychomys torridus. Taxonomy (NCBI): domain Eukaryota; kingdom Metazoa; phylum Chordata; class Mammalia; order Rodentia; family Cricetidae; genus Onychomys; species Onychomys torridus. The sequence continues at coordinate 55,830,685 of NC_050444.1, forward strand.
GAGGAAAGACCTGCAGGTCTTTCCATTGAATGGTGACAGGTTAGAGTGGCTAGCTTATAGCACAAGTTGATACTGTGTAAGTAGTTGATTTGATCTCTGCAGGAAGTAGAATTTCATCATCTACTTAAACAGCACTTATCTTTAGGGGGGATTGAAGGAGCAAGTCTTAGGAGAGAAAGCAGGTAAGAGAAAAATTGGAGATGAGGGTGTGGTGCTCTTTCATAAGCCACTCCTATGTGAGCCCCACCATCAGGGGCCACATAGCATTTAATTTTGCAAAGATAACTGTTAAAAAATGCAGTAACTATTATACAAGGGTTGAAAGATGTCAGATAAACAAGGGCTGAATGATGTCAGATAAAATCTTCGTGTAATTCTAAAATTTCATCTCTGCTATTCGGCTTAAAATAGCTATTATACTCAGCAGAACAGACCGAGGTAAGTTGGGCCTTAATGTTCAAATGCACGTGATTTAGGAAGACTGCTTCCAGTTCTCTCTGATCATTTTTCTTTGATTTGATAACCTTTCTTGATGCAAGTCTTCTTATATTTCTCCCTTTGGGTGCTGTCTTTCTAAATAGCCGTGTTATAATGGCCGCCAGAGCTCACTGATTGTGCATGACAGAAAGGGCCTTAAAGAAGATTATGTACAGCTCGGATCTAGCCCAGGGCTCACAAATCAAAGTTTCCCCATAGTCAAGACACAGTGAAATGGAAAGAATCTGCACTTTATATGGAAATTAACTGCTTCTAGAATGCACAATAGCTAAGCATACATCAAAACAAAGACAATAAACATACGAAATATCACCCACGTTTAGGCTGTTCCCTCCCTCTTCCTTCATATATATGCACACACATATACATTTATATATATTTATATATATATATATATATGCATGCATTTCTTCATATATATATGTATTTCTCAGTGTGTTCTATATAAAAAACTTAAGTTTATTTTTTAAAGCATTATCTTGTATATAGTTGATATAGTTAAAAGAACTCAGAAAATTTCCTTTTTAAAATATTTCATTGAGACATTAAAAATAATTAGGGCCCAAAGCACTGATTTGAACACATTTTGTTCTGAATGCCTTTCGCTGAAGTAATTCTTTTCTTAATTTTTTAAAAATTTATTTTAAGGTTTTTGAGACACGGTCTCACTCTGGGGCCCAGGTTGGTCTCCATTTCATTCCTGCCTCAGCCTCTCAAGTGCTGGGATTACAGGCCACCATGTCCCAGTCCTTTTCCATCCCTGTGGCTGTCATGTATCTTTAGATAGGCTTGAAAGATTGCTGTCATCCACTCTGCAATTATATATGGCTATGACTTTGCTAACTCTTCTCTAAGCAGCCGAACCCCTGATCTGTACCCTGTTTTTAATCCTTTCCTTAGATAGGTCTCCCAGATTGTGGCCAAGTTCATGAACATCTTTATTTTGGCTTTGAGGGCATCAACATGAAATGACTCAAAATACTTGAGGGATCAGCGACTACAATATGCATGGACTTCAAGGAGGGGAGATGGAGGGTGAGTTTATATTTGAGGACCAGAGCCAGAGCTAACAAGTTTGCCTATGTCCATCTTAATGTCTCAACATGACTTTGACTTAAGCATACCTCTGTCTAATTCATTAGATGGGAAATGTTTGCCTTTTTTTTCATTGCTCGAGAAAGAATACGAATCTTTAATTTTATATGATTTTCCTCCTTGTCCTTGACTGCATATTCAGACACATTATCATTTGCTTCTCTCTCTGTCTCTCTCTCCCCATTGTCACTCTTTTCCATTTCCACCCAAAGCACAGACCTTAATGGGTGTGACCTGAGTCCTCAGATGGTTATTTGTCTGAAAGATATAACTGGACTGCTTTGTGTGGTTCTCTATTTACGCTCTGGATTAATTATGCTGTAACCCTCTTTCTCTTTCTGCTCAATGCTGCTTTAAACTTCACATCTCTCTGCTCACACTTAGTTCTGCCTGCTGCAAGCCTCCTTCACGTTCACTTAGTGAATTCTCAGAGTGAAAGGTATCAGGGCTGCCTCTAACTTCCTGTTTTTAAAACAATGCTTCAGTAAACAACCTCGCAGAAGTTCATTTATTAGCCAGGAGCTTTCATCTCCTGTTTCACATGTATAGAAATGGGTCTGCTGGGTAAACACATTGATAATTTTATAAATACCACAAATTCCCAAAGTGGCTTACCAATGTATATTTCTGACTATAGTGACTAGGTGCTTCCTTTCTCTACATCTCTATCAATACTGGATACTTTGCCAACGTAGACTATCAATGTAGATCATGGTTTTTAAGTCTTTTTGTGCAGGCCACATTATATTAGGTGCTTCTGTCTGGTCCAGTTCTATGTAGTATTAATGGATAGTGTCACCTGGAATATAATGTCTTTCCATCTTGCTTTCAGTAGGGGCAATGGGTTGGGATGGTTTCCTTTCAATACGGTTTGTGGATAGAGTTAAGACTAACACTTTTAATGTTACCTTTAAACATTCTCTATTCTTCTCCATTCCCTTCTTTTTCATGATTGATTGATTGATGATTGTTCTGTTTTATTGTCTTTTGTTTTGCTGAAGTGATGATATGAACCTTTTGTGCTGGGCCATGTTGGAAGGTTAGATTCATAGACTAAAAGCTCTGGCTTTAGTCCATGACAAGCACATTAGTGTATTCACTTTCAGATTCCTAACTTCTCTGTCTGCCTGGGAACCCTGATTTCCCCATTAGGCAAGATGTTTTAAATTTGTCTGCCTCCCTTGATTGCTTCTGGTACAGAGGATTCCTCTTGCATCATCCAGCTTACTCCTCCTGAAGTCTCCTAGTTAACTAAAGCCTTGACCTGCAGAAGTCATTCTGTGCCAGGCCAATGGCATGCCCTCACAGGTGCTCCCATCTCCCTCTCTTTCATGAAATTCTCTACCCTTTCCTGTATTTGGTCAGGGTTTCGTTACCACTTACATAGCTGTCTCTCATTTAATAAAACAAAACCATACCATTTGGCACTTTATTCCCAGAGCCCGTGAGAGCACCTCAAATTAGTGAACACTTGGCAAACAGTTTCCAAAGGAAAGATTTAATGGACTCTTTACAGAGTAACAAACAAGGGTCCAGAGAGATAGGTATCACTTTCCAGAATGTCATACTATAGGCAATGGTGGAGGTGGAGCAAACCCACATGTCTTGTTCTTTACTGCTTCCCTGAACACTGGGGAGAATCTCCTCTGGTTATCCTAATTGGTCCCTTTCTTCAGTATAAAAAATGAAGAAATTGTAAAGGTCCGTCTTCCTAATGCAGGGAAACATTGTACCATACAGTGCTATGTATGTGGGTTCTAAAGCTTTCCTTTGCACATCCGCTCCCTAAAATGCTGATTATATGGAGTAGGACTGTGAATACTTCGGAATATAAATTACATGAAGAAAGCCATTATGGATCCCCAGTCTAGGAACAGATGTTTCCTAAATCAAAGATTGTATGTACTGATTTTCTAAAGCCAACAGAAATGACTATCTTTTTCTTTTACTCTTTTTCCTCCCATTTCTTGAGTATCAGAGATACAACAATGAAGTCATCATTTCTATCAAGAACCTTTGCCAAAGCCTCTACAATACTGAACATGTTGTTATGAAAGTATGTCCTTCTCAGTTTCAACAGGCCTTGAAGTGTTTTGCAAAAATCCTCCACCTACTTCATTTTTCTCCTTGACCCTGGGAGAGCATCACAGAGTTCCTACTAATGCTGAAGAGGAGAGAAACTGTTTCTTTATACTTTTCTATCCACTCCCAGAGTAGTTCTTCTGTAGCTGATGATCATCTGGCCATCAGCTCCAGGCATTTTCCTTGACACTTTGGATCTAAGACAGACACATTTCAGGGTGTGTGTGAACATGTACCAGGCATCAGCAGCCAAATCTAGGGACTGTCCTGTCATTTGCTGTTGGTGCCTTCTCAGTTTACACAGATCTCTGCAAGGGCCATAGCTCCCACAGGCCCAAGAATGGAGTTCGGTGTACTGACAAGGATAATCATTATCTATGGAAATTGAGGATGCTCATATTCACAGAGAAGCTATCTACATGACTCTGCAAATCTGGCAATACAAGGGGAGACTTCTGATCTTCAGCTAGTATCATGTCACTGGGAACACAACTTCCCACCAGTCAAGGGTGACACATAGGCTGGGAGCATTCATGTTTACAGTCATCAGAGAATCATAATGTGTGTTCGCCTCGGAAGCAGACTAGGAAATTATGATATAGTGCATGTGTATCTGTTTAAAACAAAGCAATTATGTTTCTAGCAATGGTTTGGAAGCAATGGAGAGAAGGGCCAAAAGCTTAGAAGGCAGGAAGTAGGGGTAGCAGTGGGATGTACAGCCCACTGTTTTGTTTCTAGCTGTTCTGGCTAGTTTCATGTCAACTTGACACAAGCTAGAATCATTTTGGAAGAGGGACTCTTAGTTGAGAAAATATCCCAACTAGATTGGCCTGTAGACAAGACTGTGGGCATTTTCTTTGTTGATGGTTGATGTGGGATGGCCCAGGTTCCTGCCCCGCCCTTCTTCAATGATGGACTGTGGTATGGAACGATAAGCTTGAAATTAACCCTTTTCTCCCCAAGTTGCTTTTGGTCGTGGTGTTTTATCACAGAAATAGAAAATCTAACTAATACTGAAATTGGTACCGGAAGTGGTGTATTGTGATCTGATCATGTTTTGGGGAAGATGGTGGAAGGACTTGATAATTTTGGTCTGGAGAAGCTGTTGAGTGTTCAGGGCATCATGAGTTGTTGTAGGAACTTAGAAGATAATGGAGGCCTGGCTTGTGAAGTTTCAGAGGGAAGTTTGAAAGTTCCTTGAGGACTCTATTGGAATGTTGATATTTTGAAGAGCCAGGCAGTAGTGCCTTTAATCCCAGTACTTGGGGGAGGCAGAGCCAGGAGGATCTCTTTAAGTGCAAGGCCAGCCTGGCCTACAGAGTTCCAGGACAGCTAGGGTTACACCAGAAACCTTGTCTCAAAAAACAAACAAATAAACACAAAACCAAAATAACAACCAAAACAACCAAACTAACAAATAACAACAACAACAAAACAAACCACTAAAGCAAAATGTCTGTTTAACTAGAACAATTGATACTGGACAGCTGGGGCTGAAAAATCAGCTCTGATTAGTAAGACACCAGCATCATTGAGGCAAATTCTTCTTTTGGGAAATATTTCCTAGGGTCAGCACCCAGAAGCTGTGGGCCAGACAGGACCAAGGCTGTGCCTTGTGCTAGCAGGTGAATTTTGTAATGTGCCAGTCTCACTGGTGGTATTTGTTTTAAAGGTATGAAGGCGTCATGGAGAGCAGCAGAGGAGGCCATTAGTGAAGGTGCACCATAGAAACCCCAGTATGGAAGGGGTCATGGAGAGAGGAAGCTTGGCACTGTGTGGTGGGGTTAGAGTCCCTAAAGAGAGCCCAAGAGACTATTGGTGAAGGTACAGCCTAGTTGCAGTGGAGATCCAAGCATTTTGGAGATGCCAGGATCACAGGACAATCACCAAGGACAGCAGTAGGTATGGAATGGAGCTGCCCTAAGCCTACAAACTATGTGCGCCTTGAATAGCAGAAAAGTGAGACTTTTCAAGCCTTTTCGAGCCCAGAAGACAAGGAGTGAATCCTAGGCATTGGGTTATTTACATAGTTGGAATCTGGTTTATCTTGGTTCAGATTGTGACTGTGCCCTGGTTCATCCTTACTGGAGTAATGAAGTATTTAACTTACTTTTGACTTTATAGGAATCCACAGTAAGAGACTTTGGAATTGTACAGATACTTTGGATAATTTCAGAGAAAATTGGTTATTTTATTTTTGTTTTTAATTACAATAGAATTACATCACATCCCCCTTTTCCCTCCCATAAGCCCCTCCCAGCTACCCTTCCTCAAACCCTTCCCTTGCCCCTCACTCTGAAGTTGATAGCCTCTTTCTCTTTGATTTTGTCACACACACATACATGTGTATGTACACACACACACACAAACACACACACACACAATGAATGCACACACCTACCAAGTCCATTTGCTGGTTGTATGTATATGGTTTCAAGACTGACCACTCTTCACTGGACAGCTAAGAAGAGGGCTCATCCCCAGGGGAAGTTCATTGTCCTCTCAGATGTTCATAGTTGCCTGTGACCCTTCATGTAGGAATGGGGTCTTGAAATTCTCTGCTTCCACGGTAATATGTCTATTAATATGGCTTTTGTGCTGACCTTGTCTATGCAGCCATTTCTAGGAGAGACTGTTTCACAGCAGATTTCTTGGTATTCTGGTGCTTACAATCTTTCCGTACCCTCTTCTTTAAAATTTTAGATGTTTTAGAAAGGCTTTGGACTTTGAAGCAGAATTTGGGTATTTTTAAAGAGCCTGAACTTCTAAAATGTTGAAAATCTGAAGACTGTGGTACTTTTAAAGTTATACTATGTTTATGTTGTGATACTAATATGAAATTTTATGGATGAACAAAATAGTAAAAAAAAAAAAAAAAAAAGAGGTCATTTTTCTGGCTTGTTTATGTCAATTTCATACACACTTGAGTCTTTTTGGAAGAGGGACTCTCAATTGAGAAAATGTTCCCACCAGACTGGCCTGTGGGAGAATTGATATGGGAGGGCCCAGCTCCATGTCGGCAGTACCATCCCTGGGTTGGTGGTCCTGGAGGCTATAAGATGGCAGGCTGAGCAAGACATGGGGAGCAAGCCAGTAAGCAGTCTCCTCCATGGCCTCTACATCAGCTCCAGGTTCCTGCATTGAGTTCCTACACTGACTTGCTTTGATAATGGACAGTGGTATGGAGCAGTATGCTTAAAATAAACTCTTTTCTCCTCAAGTTGCTTTTGGTCATGATTTTTTTTTTCTCAGAGCAATAGAAAACTAAACCAAGACACTAACTCTTGGTAAACCAGGACAAAACAAGCCATCTGAAAGTGACTATATTAAAAGCAAGGCACTTCAAGCAGCAAGGTACTGTGTTACTTCTTTGTGAACCACAGGCATGACTATCTTAAGACAGAAGGACACAGTCTGGAATTATAACCTTAGGCACATTAATATACCTTGTTACTTAAATAGCTACATGGTTTATAGATAGTATGTCTATGAACTAATGTATGTGAGTTAACTAAATGGTTAGAACCATAGAAATTACATATGTAAAAAAAATCTTTGCTCTTAACCTGCATGTAGGATAATTTGAGAAATGGTAAGTTTCATTTGTGGAAGAGTACTATTTATAAAATTTTAGGCTTATTTAGGGAAGAAATCAGCTCTATCTAAACAAAATATTAAGAGCTATTCAAAACTAACAAAATATTTTCTGAATTTTATAAAAAGCTTCTTTGTTTATGGAAATATGTGATAACCATTTACTAAGCATAATCAACATAATTGTTAATTTATTTTATAATTTCCTTTCTGTCATTCATAATCTGCGTCTTATGAAGGGAGGAAATTATGGGGGAAAGTAATTCTTATCTAACCAGGTATTTGTTTCTTCTGTTTAGTTGTAGTTTGTCAATAAATCTAATATTTGACCTTCATTTTGGTCTGAATATAGCCAGTTTGCATGAAAGTAAACTGATACATTCATGCATTTATATGTTTACACATGAAGTAGATAGATAGATGATAGAGAGATATAGATATAGATATATACCAGAAACTTTAAGACAAATTTAAAGAGAATTATTAATTTCAAATTTCATTTGTTTCTTTAATTCTTGGATCTAGATCACATAAAAGTAAAAAAAAAAAAACGATATCTTAGGTTTTTTAATGAGGTTGGCATCATGAAATGGCTGTTCTAAATTGAAACACATTTTAAAAGAGGAAGTTCATTTTTCTTTTCTTGGCTGAGGAAAGAGAGGCAGATCTCTGATATCTCAATCACGATTACTTCTCAGATGAAACAGGTTTCGAAAGAACATCGTGTGCAGAGGCCCTTATATTGTGACCAACACACCACTGAGATCAGCAGCTCGTCTTAGCTCTCCCCTTTTCAGTCCTTAAAGCTTGCTGAAGAAGATAGAACCTTAGGGTTCTCTGGGTGATGTCTCCCAGAAGAAGAGGTGGTCTGTCAGAGCCTTTGCAGAAAGCAGCTGTGCCATCTCCCCATATCAGCCCCTGTACAGTGGAGGGCTGCTAGGTTCTGGTGTCTTCCAGGGTTGTCACCTTCAGCAGGTAAGGCACGTCAGCCTCAGTTCCTCACATTTCCTTACAGGGAGCTATGAAGGCCGCCTTTCAGCCTCTGGTTTTACCATGAACCATTTGGAATCTTTGAGTCTGAAGTCTGCCAGAGCGTTCTACTTTTCATTTCCCCTCCTCCTTGGATGATGACTGTAGGCCCCAGGTGCCAAGCTGTGGAACATAATTGTCTAGTGATGGTGACATCTGGTTCATTGGCAAGCATCTTCCAGAGTTTTTTCCCAGTGAATAAATGATAGATTCGAGCTGGGTGATAATAGAGCTTTGTCTCCTAACATGTTTTGCCAGGTTTATTTCAAATTCATAAGCTTATGCTAAGCATAAACCATGAACCAATGACTACCACTCTGCAAGTTATCTTTCAGGAAATTTTGTTGCCATAATTAGCTGGAAATTAATTGTGCCACTAATTGGAAAAAAAACAAACAGAACTTCCCCCTCTTTTTCCAAGGATGCAAAAGTAAGAACAATTTTTTAAAACTCTTTATAAGTTAAAAAAAAAAAGATACCAACACCTACAACAGCTGAGTGTAAATACAAAGTAGGAAGAGGTTCACTTGTGAAACCTTCCCCAGAGAGAAAATTTACAACAGAATTGTAAATTTACATCTATCTCTTCTTTTACTTGAATATTTTGTGTTTCCTATCTAAACATACTGGCAACATGTCCATTAATCATTGACCACGTCTTGACCCAAAACTACCAAAATCTGAAGAAAAGTAATGACTGCTTATTAAAGAGAAGAATTAAGTCAAGTTATTTAAAAAATTCAAGGACTTCTTTAGGGGAGACAAAGGTCAAAGTGATAATTATTCTGGTTGCAGCGATTGACATAGTCTGCCACAGTCCATGTATGGTTATGGAAGTAAAACTCTGTATTACAAAGTTCAATATTGACTGGATTTTCTGAAATTGTATGCTCATTGTTTATTCTTTATTAAAGAATGAATAAATTATATAAAATTCCATCATATTATGATGATACATTATTTGCTAACAAATAATTTTAAGAAGTTAAATCCAGAGAGTTAAAAATATGTGATATCACCAGGCTTGCTACTAATTAATGTATATACATGCATTTATCTAAACCTTAGCAGATATATACTGCACTTGAGAGGACAATAATCATCATTACTGTTCTAGAGCTTTTAGGTTAAACTATACAGGATCAAGAATAAGTTTTAACATTAAAACCAAGCCCAGACCGAAACTGATGTATGGTTGTAAGTAGAAAGTGCTCCTGGAGAGCTAAGAGGATTTTTCACAGGGAGTAGTCTAGTGTGAAAAGAAACATCAGATAGCAGATTTCAAGAGAAGAAATAACAGTGCAGCAGACAGCCTTGATCATGAGGCTGGGAGGAAGAATGTAACTGTACAATGCTACAAGAAAAAAAAAATGTCCAACCTGGCAACTCTCTGGAAACAGTGAAAAGAGAGAAATGTAAGGATATTGAAAGAGGAACCTTTTGTAAATACATATATTTTAAAAGATGAAGCAACAACACTTTTGAACAGAAATGGGGTAGCATGGCCCAGCTTCTCAGAACTGGAGTGACCTGGAGTCCTTTACCCTGGTGTGCTTGGCTCTCTCTCTACATGTCACTTCTGGAGACTGCTGTGCAGAAGCCCAGCAGACTTCCTTTGGGTAACTTTTTCTCTTGCATCCCTGTTGGCTATGGGTGTCTAGTATCTCCTGGCTCCTTTGTTTGGTCTCCTACCTCTCAATTGTCCTTTCTCTTGACTCTTCTTTTGCTCAGGGTCCACCAATTCTCTTCTCTTCTCTTCTCTTCTCTTCTCTTCTCTTCTCTTCTCTTCTCTTCTCTTCTCTTCTCTTCTCTTCTCTTCTCTTCTCTTCCCTTCCCTTCCCTTCCCTTCCCTTCCCTTCCCTTCCCTTCCCTTCCTTCCCCTCCCCTCCCCTCCTCTTCTCTTCTGTCTTCTCTTCTCTTGTCTTCTCCTCTCCCCTCTCCCTCCCCCTTCCCTTCTCTCCCCTCCCCTCCCCTTCCCTCTCTTCTCCTCCTCTCCTGTTCTCTCCATCTTCTTTCATTTAGCTACCTCACATAATCTTGAAATTGCAGATGCCTTAATGAAGACAGGCCCACACTCCATTCTTACACAGACCTGCTAGAATGCCTCACCTGGTGTCTCACTGGTATTCAAGCTTAGCAGCTTGACAAATAATTATCTTCCCATCACACCCTGTTCTCATCTCACATTCCTTAACTTTTCCCGTAGTCTTCCACTGTCTCCCCTGTCACGGTCACCAGGCTCAAAATGATGGATTGTATTGGATTTCTCCAAAATTGCCCAGTAATTCCCTTTGCACTGTCATTGTCACCACTCTGTCAAAGGTGTTACGATAACATTATTCATGTTCTCTCTGACTCCAGCATCTCCCATAGAATGAATGACGCAGGCTTTGACTGATCAAATAGTGTTCTCACGTATGAAAGTAATATCATCTTCCACTTAACTATCCACTGGTTATCTGGTGCCTGCTTTATGTATATATAAAATGTGTGTGTGTATACATACAAATATTTATATTTGAAAGTATTAAGAAGGATGATGTAGCAATGTTTTCAAATGGTGGCGGTAAAAACCAGGTTAGGAAGGATGAAGTGACAGAATAAAAAGTCTTTACAAATTTTAAGGAATTTCCAAACTATGCATAAAATTCCACAACCTAACTCAATACTTTCCATGCTAAAATGAATTAACAAAAAGATATTTAGAGGAAGTATTTTTCCGTGAAAGACTCTGAATCTAAAACCTACTAATTTCATAAACACAAAGACTGAGAATTAGCATTGGCTTGTAGAAAATAAATGTAACAAGAAACTGTTGTAAAAGAAAGAAATAAAAACATTAAGGCTGACATTTGTTAAATAATGAGATACAATGATATGATACTCTAATTGCTTATACATTCTACTTCCTTAAACATTTTCAAGAGTACCTGTGTTTATTAATGAAGCAAACATTAGATTCAGGACCCATCAAATAGTGCTAATAGCGACTTTGGTCTCCTGACCGCTTACACTAACAAGCCTGGGTTGTTTCCTCTCAGTTTCGCCCTGGGATGCATGTCTGCCAGGATCTCTGTGTAGAAGCGATTAGCAAATGCTTCTATTTCCTTTGCTTCTTGGTAACCAGAGAAGGATGTGGACAGTGCTCAACAAGAAGTAAATGACTTTAAGATTCTGTTTTAAAACCCTAAATTGTTGGTTTAAATGTGTTTTTGAATAGTTCATTATTGAGATTATACTTGTGCTTTCAGGAAAATGCCCAAGCTGTACATCAAAGGCAAGCTGCTGACTGCACAAGTGTAAGCCAAGTGTTGATCACAAGGAAAGGGGAAGGCTTCCAAGTTGGCTAAGCAAGCAGCCCGTTAGCAGCTTCCTGCGTAGAAAAAATGATTAAGGACTTGCCTTTCGTCAAACATGCCCTAAGTCTCAGAAGCCTCTTGCGGTAGAAATGGTTCTATGGAGAAAAAACGTGCATGGCTTTGTCATCAGGCAGTGGCAGACATCCAGTTCTGCTTCCTTGTTGGGTACATGGCATTCACCAAAGCAAACTTCTGAACCCCAGTTTCCCCATTTAAAAATAGAAATAATAACATGTTCCCAGGTCTCACAGTTGTGAAAATTCCAGGTTACGACAAAGAGCACACTGACTGAAATGCCATAAACTACCTACCTACATATTCACTAATCACATTTAGAAAGGAGTTCATAGAATCGAAAGTTATAATTTTTAATTTTTAAGATTTATTGTTGTTGTTGTTGTGTGTGTGTGTGTGTGTGTGTGTGTGTGTGTGTGTGTGTGTGTGTAAATGTGTATCACTTACATAAAAGCCTGTGGAAGCTAGAAGAGGGTGTTGGATCTCCTAGGTTCTAGGAACCAAACCCAGGCCCCTTGCAAGGACAGCAAGTACACTTGACTACTGAACAATCTTGCTAGCCCAGAAGTTAGCACCTGCAGGCAAATGTATGGCTGAAAACAATCCTGAGAGATAATATATCAAGAACAAGAACGCTCACAATTGTATTGAGCATTTGTTTAATTTCACCCTAAATGGGAATCATTTTAAAAGTGAATTTCAATTTATGCATGTACTTTGAATTCCACATGTAAACTAGTCTTGAAACATGGGGCATATTTCCTATAGAAACAAGATATTTGGGCTGAAAGGATGGCTCAGATTTAAGAGTGTGTTCTGTTCTTGTTGAGGACCCACGTTGGATTCCCAGCAACCACATGATATGGCTCACAACTGCCTTTAACTCCAGCTCCAGGAGATCCAAAGCCCTCTTCCAACTCTGCACATATATGCCCACAAACACACACACAAACAAGAGTTGAAAAATAAAGATAAAAACCAGTGCTATCAACAGTGGCTATTTCCCAATTTAACTGCAGACACTGTGCAAAGGTAACTAAAGTGTTAAGCTTTGGAATTGCTGTGGGACACTAACTACTCCTTAAAGTCTTGGTGCACAGGACCAGATGTCATTTGGGCCTCTGCTGCTGTTCTCTGCATCCTTGAAGGAAGAAATGGAGGCTCAAATAACAGCTGCATTATCTCTCTGTATCCAGTGCATGATCAGAGGGAGCTGCTGCTGCTTGGGAATCTCTGCCAGCCACCTACCTCTCACCCATCCTGTGGCAGTACAAAGCCCAGAGCTCCTCCATTTGACCTACACAGTCAGCTGTCTGTACCCAGCAGTTCTTCACCTGTACTCTTAAGTATAGGAAATTTGTGTCTACACTGGATGTGAGCTGACTTTTCTTTGCTATCTCCAAACAATACAACCACTGCCATTGCATTAAGTGCTATGAGGAATCTCGAGATGACTTACTGCCCATGGGAGGCTGTGTGACATAAGTGTAAACACAACATGGCTCCACACAGGAAGTTTTAGTCTCTGCACTTTGGTATTCTGGGATAGTTGTCTGGAACATTGCCTGTAATTACTGAGCAGTAACTGGGCCTCCTGCTTGGGTTGCAGTATACCCTTGAATACAGATCATCAGGAAGAGAAAACGTGCGACAGGACCCATCTTTTCCTGCTGTGCCTATGGTCACTCTCTTGTTTTATAAGATGTAGCCTTTTAGGGAATGTATCTGTGCTGTGGTTCCAAGAAACTCCAGGTCCTGTGGGAAAGATACAATAGAAAGCCACAGGGTTACTAGATATCTCTTCTCTTCATAAGCAGCAGGGACAAAAACCTTGCTCTAGCGTAGACTGGACAAACACATGCGTTTCTGGTGGAAATGTGTGAATTAGAAATACCCATCTAGGAGTACTTCTTTGCAAATGTAGGAATATTTTGACTTTTTATTAGGAAAATCAAATGAAGGCACATTTGTTAATCTCAGTTATTCTGGCTCGATTCAAAGGTACCATTTTGGTGGCTATTGTGGTATAAAATGAAGTTCCATGGTGTAATAAATGGGTTTGTCTCCAAAGACGATTGTCCAAATCTCATGATCTCCAGTGAACAGATGCAGAGAAGGGTCTGGGAAGAGTCTGTGTGCTTAGGAATGCCTGGACCAATATTTTGAGCTTGAATTATATTCTAGCAACAGGTAAATGGGACAACCTTTAACCCTCCACATTCCAAAGTGTTTACTGAGATCCCATCTGCAGTTGTGTAGCTTGTGTCCAGAACAGAAGGCTCTTCATTGGTTGTTAGGAACATTGAAATACAGTAAGTACCTCGATAAAGGCTAGCCACCACCCTGTTGTTACTAGGTGCCATATTTATCTACCACTAGCCAGGAGGAAAAACATAAATTGCAGGTGGGGAATATTCTAAGGGAATTAGTATTTCATTAGTCTTCGTGTATTCTAGATAAAATTGAAGTTTTAGATTTTTTACAGGAGAATGTGGGGAGTTAATACTTGTTGGGTCTTAAAGACTGCCTAATCATCTTGATCAGACCTAGTAACAGCAGCCGAAAGGGATCCAATCAGCTCTGAGCACTCCATCAGCATATTGCTTTTCACAGCCCAGAACATACTTCATCTTACTTAGCCTCAGAGCTCTGGGAGAAGATGTCTATTTCTACATCTGATGCATGAGTTACTGGGAGGGAGGTGACTAATAGCATTTCCCCAGAGACTTGCTGCTGGATTCCAGCCATGCTTCTAACCCTATAAGTCCATGTTCTACACAACTATTAAAAGAAAAAACAAAGTCAACGGGAAGGAGTCTCTGCAACCGCAACCGGTGTGTAAACTTAGTTCACCAAAGACAGGCTCCCTTTAACATACAACAGTTGGTGAATTTTGAGTGGAATGTCTGCATGAGCTTTCTCCAAAACCTGTTAACTGCCCTCAGTTTTCCACGCACTCCTTCGTCATGACAGTCGCTGTACTTTGTCACTAACTATTTTTCTCTGATGACTTAATTAGTGTCCCTCCTACTAGAACTGAACTGTCCAGGCAAGGGACAGTCCTGTGTGTTTGATACCGCACCATGTGCTCTGGCATAGAGTGGAGACCCAACATTCTCTGAATAAAAATAGCAAATAAAGAAACCAATGGAGAGCTAAGCTAAAGAACTTAAAATACTAATTTAGATCTTTCCACAAAGATATGTCAATGGGTTACGTACATGTGATAAGAGGAAAGTCAAGGCAAGGGAAATAGTAATGTTGAGTTTAAAGGAATCTCTATCAAAGTTGTGATTGTGATTTGCCTTGGTTGAACTAATTGTCTATCAGGTTTTTTAGATTTCATTTACTTTTAAGTGTGTGTGTGTGTGTGTGTGTGTGTGTGTGTGTGTGTGTGTGTGTGTGATGAGTGTGGGTACCCTCAGAGGCTAGAAGGAGCTGGAGTTATAAGCAGTTGTGAGCTGTCCAACATGGGAGCTTGGGTCTTCTGAAAGAGCAGCAAGCATTCTTAACCACTGATCTGCCTTTGCAGCCCTCCATTCATTCATGTTTATGTTTATGAAACATGGTCTATTTAAGAACTGTACTCTCACATAACTGCTTTGCTAACAGGGAAGCCTTTTCACTGCTGCTGCTGGCTTCTTGGCATTCCAACCACCCACCTGTCCATCCATCCTATCTCTCTACTCTGTCCACCCATCCTATCTCTCTACTCTGTCCACCCATCCTATCTCTCTATTCTGTCCATCCATCCTATCTCTCTATTCTGTCCATCCATCCTATCTCTCTACTCTATCCATCCATCCTATCTCTCTATTCTGTCCATCCTATCTCTCTATTCTGTCCATCCATCCTATCTCTCTATTCTGTCCATCCATCCTATCTCTCTATTCTCTCCATCCATCCTATCTCTCTACTCTGTCCATCCATCCTATCTCTCTACTCCTTTTTCTTCCCTTTTGCTTAGCCAGCCTTCCATTCTTCTAGTCATCTTCTTAGCTGTCTCTTTTTTCATTCAGCTGTTCATCCTGCTTTCCACAGTTTCATCCACCTACCTAATAATTTTGTTGTTCTTTCTCTGTAGTAAGGGCTAATTGAATTGTCAATAAGCAGCAGGTATGTCAATAAAACAGCCCAGGATATAAAACCTTCATTTAAATGTGTAATTTCAGGAAAGTTAGAGGATGATTATGTCACATATTATGAACACAGCCACCTAGTTAATTTAGCACATTGCAGTTCAGAACCAGAAATAACAGCTGTAATAATTTGAGACTTATTTAATCACATTTTTTGTTTGCCCTTCGAACTGGTAGTATAAATTATGGAAACTGTCATTTCAGTTCCTGAAGGTACGTGAAATCCACCCTGTTCTTCCTGATGAAAGCCTTTTGTTATTAATTTTAGAGAGCCTACCCACTGCTGCAATGTCCAAGAAGCATGCTGATTTTTGTTGCTAAGTTCATGGACAGAAGTAACGCCTTCCTTTTGTATTATGCTTTATAGTTTCCCACTCGCTTTAAAAAAAAAATCCAACACTCTTAGTTCTCAATTAAAAGCTAAGCTTTGTATTTTGCAAATGCTCTGCTGCACTTCTCTTTAGACCCAGGTAAGCCCTCCTCCCCTGGGATGTGCCCGGGTGCTGTTTTCATTAACTTCCCCTGGTGTTTGTTTGGATATTCAGATGATGATGAAGTGGATGCTGCTCTCATTATTCTTGCCTCAGGATGTGGTAGATCACCATCTGCAGATGCCGTGTAAGTGATCATCTTGGCACTGACCCATGTACCACCTTTGTAGTCATGGGTATTCCATCTGAGAGGTGCCATCTGGTTTTCACGCAAGTCAGTGCAAGAGTCGGGGGCAGTCTGTGCTGCGCTGCAAAGACACGTGTACAGAGAAAACAAAACCCTGAACATTTCCTGCTCCCACGAGAGACAAGGCACCATCAGCTGTTGTATTCTTTGTGTCAAGTTCTCTCTTAGCTCACACCTTCACTGCTACAGCTCTGTCCCACCAGACATGTTACAGAGTCCTCTGGAAACTATGATGGAGCGGGGCTGGGGCTCCGCATGAGAAAATGAAGGCAGGGCCCTAAGGGCAGAGCTAAAATCTCATGTGGTTTTAGCCCAGTGCACTGGTGGCAAGCTTTTCTAAGTTGCTGTTTTTCTTTGTTGTAGGTTTTATCCAGAAATATTTTCAGAAGAGCATAAAGAACTCCACTACTGCTTTATCACTTTTAGGTGTATCTGTTCTATATTTTTTCCTTCTAAACAATTTGGGAGAGAGGTGGTTTTTCAAAATGCATCTCATTTATCTATAAATTCAACAGTGTGTGTTTCCTAAGATCAAGGCATTCATTTGCAAACAGAATTATCTAATTTAGGAGGCAAAACATTGATAAAATACTATAATCTATGTCTTAAAAGCAGTGGTTCTTAACCTGTGGGTAGTGATCCCTTTGGGGTATTGAACAACACTGCCACAGGGAGCGTCTAAGATAATAAAAAAAAAAACATAGATATTTATATTACAACTCATAACAGTAGCAAAATTACAGCTATGAAGTAGCAACAAAAATAATTTTATGGTTGGGGAGGTCACCACAACATGAGGAACTGTATTAAAGGGTCTTAAAGGGTTGCATTGTTAGGAAAGTTGAGAACCAGAGAAGCTTCTTTTTGCAGTAGATGGCAATCAACACAGAGACCCACAACTGGTCAAAGTTCAGAGAACATGAGGAAGCAGAATGCTCAGCCTTAAATAGGACATGAGTATCATGCTCTCTCCTGCCTGGATTCAGGGATCATCTAGAAAGAGGGAATAGAAAGACTGTATGAGCTAGAGAAGGTGACAGATGACCATAGCAAAACTGTTGTCCAAAGCGAATAGACAGTAACACACAGAGACACACAGTGATTGTGACAGCATACAAAATACTCGTGTAAGCCCAAGACAGACAAAATCCCAGCATGCAGGAGGCAGGGGGATATGAAGTCCCATCTTGAGTTGAGGAGCTATTACTAATTGCTAGCAGCTAGTAGAAAGATAATCAGTTTCATTTAATGTTGCAGTTGCTGGCGGGTCAATCATGATCCAGAGAATGGCCACACAGCCAAGAACCAGGAGTATATGGACAGTACAAAATAGACTTGATTTTTTTGTTTGTTTGTTTAAAAAAAAAAAAAAAAGAGGACACACAGTTGGGTGGGTAGAAAAAGGGTGTGTGGACCTAGGAGGACTTATAGGATGGGGATGAGAAGATCGAAATACACTATGTAATTCTCAATTAATTAATTAATTTTAAAATGATGCTGAAGTAATAGAACTTTGCCACTCTGTTTTTGTCCTCAATTAGGATGATTAAAAACTGAAAAAAAAAAAATCACTAGCTTATTTTCTCATGTGGTTTACTCAATGGAAATATTTTTTTGAGTGCTCATCTTAGATCAGCTTGTAGCATAAAATAAAGTAGACAGAGAAACACTGGGTGCCTGCCATGTCTTTGGCTCTTTTCTTTGTCCTACCCATACATTCTAGATTTGGACATATGTCCCATTCTCTCATCTTCTCTCAAGCCCTAGGCATCCAGCGCTAGGTGACAGAGCAATATCCTCCTATTTTGTTTTTTTCTAACCTTCCTCTCCTATTATTATTGTCAACTACTATTTAAGCAAGATGGCTTTGTCTTCAAAATTGCTCCTTCTTCTTAAGAAATTCACCATTCTTTCATTGATCGTACTCCCAAATGGTAGGATTGCAGGTGAACAACCTGCATGCTGAACTTTTTAGAGTAGCATCATTGATTTTCCTGTAGGTCTTTGAAAGACAATGCGCAGAAATGAGCATTAGCTCAAAGGACATCTTTTAGGATCAGTAGAGACCTTTTCTATTAGTTTATCATTACAAAGAGGGGAGGGAGCAAGACCTCTGCAGGGAGCTTCTGAGCAATGCATGTGCATGCCTCCCCAGTTCCTGGTTCCTTAGGAATTTTCATCCTTTAGTGCATTCAGTTTTATAATGTCTGGTCTGTTTCACCATTACTTTATCCCTTGCTTACTAATTTATCCAAAGGTCTTGATACCACAATGCATAAAGATTCACCTTAAATGTTATTTCTTATGCTTATTTTGTGCTAATAATAGCTAGTCTCTTATTTTTAAAGGACATTTTCCTCTAAGACACATTTTTTAAAAATGGTGAAACATTGAGATAAAACACCCCAATTGGCAGAGTAATTAGTTGGTCAACTGGTTTTTTTTATCACACAAATTACTTTTCTGTCAAGTGACAACAAATGTAATTTGAACTAAGATTAATTACATAATAATTATGCTTAACATAATTGGTTAAATACAGGAATTTCTTATGAAATGGTATATTTTTAATTTATACAAATAAGACCAGATGGTGAAGAGCTAGTTTTAATTAAATTAGGTTTTATAATTATAGATGATTAATTTTAGATTTGACTGAGATTAGAAAGAATGTATTAAGGGAATTACTTTTGAGTTTTTCAACAGGATGATAACATATTATGATACTTACAAGCTCTGATACCTGGGATCAAATTAATAATCTCCTAATTCCACTTTCACAAATAAAGAGGTTACAAAGGAAAATGACAGATGACTTTCTTTGAGGATCTTTGAGATCCTGTGGCAGCCTGTGTGTGTAAAAGCTACTTGTTTTGCTTCTGAGACATGAGGAAGTGGAAATATTGAATGGTTTACTGAAGATGTTTCTAATTCTCAAACATGGTGAGTAAACCATTGTCATGGCACCTTCTATGTAGCAGAACATAAAATTACTTTTGAAAATTACATAGGGATCCCACAAAATCAAATATTTTAGAGATCAGCTTTTCCTTCATTTTCCTTCTGTTCAGTAGGTATTTCATGTGGCTTGTCATATGAAGCACAGAGCAGGAGTCTGAGAATTGCTTCTGATCACAGGAGCCGTAGGTCACTCACCTGTGAAAAAGTCTGAACCCAAAAGGGGGAAAAATGAGCTTAGCTCCTGAGGCATCTGCCCCACACTCGGTAGGAGTCATTTCTCCTGCACAGATGATGTCCAGTTGCCCATCTGTCCTATTCACTTACCATGTGCATTCCTCTGCATAGCTGATGTGTCTTATTAGGAATCTGCTTTCAGAGGAAGAACCCCCCCCCAAAAAACAAAACAAAACAAAACAAAACACAAAAAATGGAGCTCTATTGTAGTCTGTTTGTCTCTAGATGATTTCAACAATATTTCTTTGCTGCTTCTACTGTTTCCTCTAACAGGCTCACAAACCTTAGGTCTAGCTCAAAATCGATGCCGGGATTAAGTGGTCTGAATCTTCAAATGGCCCCAAACAGGAGAACAGTGGTCATTACAAGGCCTTCAGATGAAAATCTACTCATGAAGCTACATGCATGTGCTCCTATGCATGAAGAGATGGAGGGGTAGTATAGGAAGACCCTTACCATGGAGGATGGGGAACAAGACCCATGGCTCATTTATCATAGGACTGATCTTAGTTGTGGCCATAATTCAGCTTTAAGACTGTATTAGTAGTGTGTTACCATCTCTCTCTCTCTCTCTCTCTCTGTGTGTGTGTGTGTGTGTGTGTGAGAGAGAGAGAGAGGGGGAGAGAGAGAGAGAGAGAGAGAGAGAGAGAGAGAGAGGGAGAGAGAAGAATCCTGGGCCTTGCACATACTAAGCAACTCCTCTATCAATGAGCCACATTCCCAGCCATATAAATACAATTTTTAACTGGTATGAGATAAGATGCCTAAAGCCAGTTAGGATAACCTTTCCATTTTGAGGTAGAGTTACTACACTTGCCACATCCCATATCAGAATAATGCTTTCATAAACACAAACCCAGCATAGGAATTGAATCTTAAAAACAATATATAAGGCAGTTATGCACACTAACTTTTTACTTTCGCTGTGCCTCTGCCCTGTCCCTGCTTCACTGTGTAACCCAGGCTGGTCCTGAACTTGCAATGCTCTTGCCTCATCGTCCTGAATAGTGCGATTGCAGGCATGGTTTATATACAGCATTTTGTAACCATTGTTTTTTTTTTTTCACTGAACCACACACTGTGATTGCCTTTCCGTGTTAACATACCCCTCAGCAATCACCTTCAGTGACAGCATTACAGAAGACAACCTTGGTTTATTTAGTCACATTCTTATTTTTATACATTAAAAATTGTATTTTAATTTGTCTTAGCCTCTAAAGCTCCTCTTCTCCATGGCAGGTTGGTTTTCGCCTACAGAAGGAGGGCTTTTCATATGGAATTGGCAGTGTTCATGAAGAGAGTAAGCCCACACTCCAATTCTTCTGTTCTGCATTCATCTCTTTTTGTATACTTTTAGTGGCAGAGTGATCATCATTTATTTTTATGTAGTAAATTTTTCACTAGTTGCCTCCTGGTGACATAAAATACAGCTGAATTTGGTGAGTAAACTGTATTAAAATCCCAAGGACTAGTAAGTTAGTACTGAAAATTTATCGTAGTAAGTTGTTCAAAACCTTGACTGCCTTGGAGTCTTATAAATTCTGATCCTCCCCCCCCTTGGCATAACCCAGACTGAGGCAACACATAATCTCTGGTAAAGGTCAGGTTCTGACAGGTATTGCTAGGTAATTATCATATACAGCCACATTGGGGGACAGCTAGTTCTACACTGACTCCTTTTTTTCCGAATGTTTACATATTACATGGATGGGTTGGGGGACTGACCTGAATAGCAATTGTCAGATGAGAAAGGAGTCCAGTAGAGATGCTGCTTCTGCCGCAGAGCAGTAGCTGGCTCTGAGAGCCGGTGTATAAAATTTTGCCCTGCACAAAGGAACAAGCTGTGCTCCTGATTATGACACAGGTGACAATAGCCGTTGGCTCTGTGGTCACTGAGTCACTGGATGCTCATATCAACTCTGTAAGGCTGGCACTATTATCTTCTCCAGGGGCACACACACAAGGGAACAGGCCACACTTGCAATGCAGCCTTGTATTGGCTGTGCAAGCTCAGCCTCTGTATGCCATAACTTCCAGGAAAGTAACCGGGTGTCTCTGTGTTTCAACATATATAATGTGTGTACAATAGGACCTACACTCCTCTGGGCAGGGAGGACTTGAGCAGTGCTTCTCACCATTCCTAATGCTGCAACCCTTTAATCCAGTTCCTCATGTTGTGGTGATCCCAACCATAAAATTATTTCATTGCTAGTTCATAATTGTAATTTTGCTACTGTTATGAATTGTAGTGTAAATACTTTTGGAGACAGAGGTTTGCCAAAGTGGTCACAACCAATGGGTTGAGAACCACTGAACTAGAACACGCAATTGTAAGTCAAATACTTTTTAAAAGGATTTGGTATTTTTCAAAATAGAACAGCAGTGGTCCTCAAGGGAAGGTGATTGATTGATGCTGCCTCTCCCAGGCATACTTGGCCCATCTGAAGATGCTTTGGAGGCATTACACTGGGAAGGGCAGGGTCCAACTAACATACTGAATGGAGGCTAAGGAGGTAATGCATCCTGGAATGCACAATATGCCTCCTGCAGCAAAGAATTACGGTATTTGGCTTCTATGTCAACAATATTGAGGCTAGTATCATGTGCAAGAGACAGGGGGAGGGCAAGGAGGAGGGAGGGGAAGAGGAATGGAGTGGGTGTTGGAAATACTGAGTCTACCAACTCTGGTCTCTTAGGAAGAAAACAAGGAAACAATAAACTAATTGACAATGATGTTAAGGGGTAAGGCGTTCGCCTTCAAAGGCTGTTTGGGATCATTAGAAACACATGGATGGATGTCCACCTTCAAAATCTGGATGAGAGGCAGCCATACACCATTTCTGGGAATCTGGAACATGCTGCACAAGTCTCCCAGGTACTTGCTCTAGACAAGCTGCCCATGTGTCTTTAACAAGGGTTCATATTTCAATTTCTAAGCTACTTCAGGTGGTCTTCATCAACAGTGAGGAGACAAGAGCTGTAATGAACAGGAAGACTGTGGACTTCCACAGTTCAGACACTTTCAAAACCAGTGAAGTTAATAAACGGTACATCCAAGTGTGCTGTTTTTGAGCTGAAGGACTGGAAGTTGTGGAACACCTAACCCAGACACTGGGAAAGGAGAGCACTAAGTGACAGGCTTCATTTGCAAGTTTATGGTCACCTTTGGGTGCCCGTACAGTCTTTAAGGAAGCCTTCTTAAACTGTGTTTGCACTAGAGGTTTCTTGGAGAGGCTCTCAGGCTGGGACGCAGGCGGATGGCTGGCCTTGTCCCTTTGTGTCACTCCCCTCAGGAAGCTCATTCTCCATTAGGCATCTCTTAATTCAGATCTAATTCTTCACCTGCCTTTTTGTATGCTGAGAGCTCTGCTCTCCCCAGGCCAATTTCTCAGCCACATCAGCTATGTAAATCAGCACATCTTCTTGGATTGATTTTCTTTGTGAGCCAGGAGCCATTTGTGGTATTTCTGCCTGCGAGTGTAATTGGAGCTGTTTCCTGGTTGAGCTTCGCAGTGGCTGGTTTAATTTCCATACAGTAGGCACTCTTTCTTTTTTGCACCCCATATCTCAGTCTGTTTCTAAAGAGAATTGATTCTGCATTTGATAATAGCCTCACTTACAGAACACCCTGGTGCGTCCAGATGCAGGACGCAGTAAGTATGAACTGTGTGTATAGCAGGATAGACCCAGCGTTTCTGAGAGAGACACAATGCTCTAACACAGGAGCAGAACTGCCTCTCTGGTAGAGGGGAATGGAGAAGACGGTCGTCATTGCCTTTCCTAGTAAACATGAAAAATTAAAGCACAATAGTGGTAACACATTGCAAATGATGCATATCTCAAAATGCAAAAACCCACGTAGCAACTAAAAGTGGCAGGTTCCACAATGCATTATTCTTTTAACATATTGAAAATGGTATGCCAGTTAAAAACATTTTAATAGAAGTATAAATACATTTCTCCTATAAACATCATCAAAATCCTAAATAGAAAATATTATAGTCTGTTAGAACTATGCGATAGCCTTTCTTTTTCTTACCCATGCATCACACATTGGGGAAAATAGTTATGCTGTAGACATTAGTCTATAAACATTTTAAATTTTTATTTGTTTAATAACAGTCCAAAAGTAAACGACTTACAAAATTTAAATTTTTTCATTTATATTATCCTTAATAAATTTGTTTATAGTTTGAACATCTTACACCATACTCATTTATTCACCATGTTTGAAAACAAAAGATTAAAAATGTCATTCGATGGAAAATAAACTGATCAAGTATTGAAACTAATTATACATTTTTAATCGATTTACCTAATTACTGAAAATAATCTAACTGTTGAAGTATTTCATAAAATCAATTGAATATTCAAGATGAGAAATTTAAATTAAAAATGTTCGTTGTGAGCAAAGATGTTAAGTTTTACATATAATTATGAATACTAATTTGAAAACAGAAATTCTTGTCTTTAAATAGTAGCTATATAATTGTATTATTTAATACATAAGAATAACAATTATATTTCCTTTTTCAAAATATGGGGGAAAAGTGGTAAAATTTTTTAAATCCAGCATAAAATTACAAAAAAATACAATTAAAAAGATTAGCTATGATAAATTATAGAAAGTGGTAAATATTTCTAATAACCATACAAACAAAGCTTTTTAAGATTTGTTAGTGTGTGTGTGTGTGTGTGTGTGTGTGTGTGTGTGTGTGTGCACCTAAGTGCAGGTGCCCATGGAGGCCAGAGGAGCTGGAATCTAATCATAGGTGGGTGTGAGCTGCCTGATGTGGGAGCTGAGAGCCGAACTTAGGTCCTCTAGAAAAGCAATACATTCTCTAGCCACTAAGGCATCTCTCTAGCTATTATTATTTCATATTTGTACAAGCATTGCAACTGACTAAACTTTTGAAGTTAGAATGACACCCCAGATTCCACGGCGTGAGCTAACA
This sequence comes from Onychomys torridus, assembly GCF_903995425.1. Lineage (NCBI taxonomy): Eukaryota > Metazoa > Chordata > Mammalia > Rodentia > Cricetidae > Onychomys > Onychomys torridus. Next base: position 55,855,324 of record NC_050444.1, read on the forward strand.
CTTTTTTAAAACCAGCTGAGAAATGAAATTTTACTGTGGTTTATTATTTACATTTTCTTGATTCTTAGCGAGGATAGTTGCCTTCTCCTATATTAACCCGATGTTTTGTGTTCCTCTTCCATAAAATACCTAGGCCTTTTTGCCCATTTTACTATTTTTAAAGCTTCAGTTTCTGTATATTTCTGGAAGTTCTTTATATATTCTCAATACTAGTCTTTTGTTCCATGCAACGGTTAAGAGGTAAGATACATTGCCAGAACTGCATGTTACATGAAGAAAAACCAGGAAGTGAACCCTTAAACTATGCTTTGTTCAGAGAGCTGAAGTCAAAGGCAGTGGATTAGCATACTAAAGATCAGTTTTCCATCCCATCTCTAGAAAACAGTTTCTTTGGAGAAATCAAGGCAGCCATTGACTCCAAAGTGTGGCTGGGCTTTCCTGGTCAGGAGGTGAGTCTCACCCCTTAGATTCATGGCGCTCAGACTCTCTTTACTTCACCTCCTTCTCTGTGCAGGGGTGGGGTCTCCACACACCACAGCTACTGAGCCTGAAAACTTTATCCTGCCTTTTCTCCAAAAGGCTGAAAAGTTCTGTCTTTTACATTGAAGTCTCTGATCTATTTGAAATTGACTTTCTGTAATGCTGTGAGGGAGAGATGTATTTTCAGCTTTTGCTATTAATTAAGGGATTTTTTTTTCAGCTCTCTTCTCCAAGGTGTCCAGCATGAATGATCTCCTCATGTTTCCTCCTCAGACAGCCTTTTCCCCACAGTGGCCAGAAGCTTTCTGCTCACAGTCTCTGTCATCAACGCTGTCTTTGCTCTCCATTGATTTATTTCCATTTGCACCTGCTTCTCTTCTAGAAATACTTTTTATAAAAAAATCACATTTAACATTTCATATTTCATAAATGTTATCCCCTAGTCAGTAGGTATTTCTTTGTACCATGCAGTTTTAAAAAATACAATACCTAGGCCTTTGATTCTTGGATATCATTTATTTCTGAGGACTAGGGGCAAGTTTTACCTCTCTCCTCGCTTCCTCACAGCTTTTGGAAGGGGCCATCCTCCACAAAGTGGTGGTTTGATCATAATCACATTCAAGATTTGAGGACCAGACATGACAAATACCCCCAAACAACCCTCATGGTTGGCATGATACAAACAGGGCTGGTATTTGCATTGTTTATACTGTGGAGCCCCCAAAGTGTTGATGATTAAAGGGTGGCAGGCCCAGCAGCAGGTACCAGGCTTCAGTGAACAAGTCAAGTACTGCAGCATAGTGAGTGGGTGCTGAGGTCTGCTCATGGCAGTTCAGACTTACATACTAGAGTGGATGGATGGTGATACTGTGCCTTCTTCCCGAAACGGCCAGTAGGTCCTATCTTGGTCAGTTTACCCCATATATACAGGTCAGGACATGTCAGGGTCCCAAGGACTCATCTTCTGAGCTAGGACAGGTGTTTGGAATGGTTCACAGCAGAACCAGGCTTCCAGTCCTGGGAAATCTAGCCCAAAGCCTCAGGAGTTGGACCAGAGACTTCAAACAGCCAATTGTATTCAAGGATAGGCAGCATGTTTTCAGGTTGATATTTCAGGCATGGGAATCTCCTCCCTAGAGAATATGTGAGAACCAAGTTCCCCAAAATCCAAGCTCCCTATACCTGCTCACAACTCCTTCCCCTCAAGCCAAGCATTCATGGTGGCTCTTTCTTCTAGGTCACATATTTTCTACACATAGGCACCTGTGTGAGATCCACAGTTGTGCAGTGTTTTCTTCATAAAAGGAGGAGAACACAGGGTTTAAGACCCAGTTCAACTGAGAAGGAATTGGTTCTAATGACCCAGCAGTTATAGCCTCATTCTCTGCCCTTGAGTGCTGACCCAGAGTCCATGCTGGTTGATATAATGCACCCATTCTTTCCTCGTGTATTCATCAATGTTTAGGGACAGCTCCTCCACATTAAACACTGTGCTAGCATCTGAAAAGAAAGATAAGCTGTGATCTGGGAAATGGGAACAAATAGACTTCCCTACACTAGCCCCTTAGACAGTGTCCAGGTTTTTGAAACAACAAAGGCATTTTTTTTTTTTTTTTTTTTTTTTAATGACAGAGACTCTTTCAGAGCCACAGGCACATGTGTGAAGTAGAAATAATTTCTGTGCTCTGTGGGCCACTACTAGTTGTAAAAAGTTGTTTGGTCAACAACTTTATAAAACCCAGTGCTGCACACAAAAGGTAACCCAGTCACAGATATGCTTTTCAAGTACTAAGGTAAGCAGCTGAACCAGAGAATCAGACAGACTTATCTACTGCTCTGCAGCCATCACACAGAACTCATCTGTCTGCTACGCACTTGAAAGGCTTGCCAGGTACAGCTCGCAGTGTTGCACACAGAACTATGCCACAGCTTTGGAGAAGCAGTCTTCCTTTCTCCATACCGTATACACACTGGCCCCACTGGCCCTCATTTTCTCAAGTCTTTAATTATATTCAGGGGAGAAAAGTACTCTTTCATTTGCAGAACTTAGTGTGCTAGTGATGGGATGGATGCTTCTGCTTTTTTCAAAGTGCTTGTCCCTTTGAATACATTCAGTTTGGGAATGCATGTCATCCAATATTCAGCTTGGAATTAATAAGTGTTGGGGCACAGCGTCCATGACTGAACATTTCCATAATGGATATTATGTCCTTTGGCTCAGCAATCATCTATAAATTAATATTAAACAATAATTTCCAGGCTGCTGAGCACATGGTGAACGTTCATCCTTCATATTCTGGCTTAATATCATTCTAGCTCTTTTCTACCCTTGAGATCCAGTAATGTGCCTCATGGGACAATAAAACAACCTTAGGAATTGACACAGTGCATTGAAGAGACAGATCTTCACTGAGTAATTGTGTAGCTCACGTACATTGGCAGAACCTGCATCTTGCCTCATTACTACAGTTTCTTTCAAACTACTGGAACAGTACCCAAACTCTCCTCTGCGCTGTTCTCTTGTTGTTGCTGGTCTCATCAGATGGTGACATTCTTGAAGAACTATAATAACTAATGTTAATAGTTATTACAAATGTGTAAAATAACTTGCTTTTTGGGGCATATTGTCACAAGAGGAAAAGGGGTTCACCAACTCTAAAGCCATTTATAATGGATTTAAAGTGAAGTTTCTACACAGGTAAGGACAGGGGAGGCTGGCATCCTTCTGCGGTCTCTGGTAGTCATACACAGGAGGCTAGTGATAGATTTATTCCAGGGTACCTTTCCTACCCCAGGTCTCATTTTCTTTCTAGTACCACTGTGAACTTAGAGCTAAGTAGAGGTCAGAGAATTTTTAGAGGCAGAGGAAATGACTAAAGAAATTAAAGATAGGGAAGCATAAAGTTGTATGCTACAGATAAAGCTTCCTTGATAATTTCCTAGCACTTATATTAATATTTCTTAAAGTAATTTATTTTGTAAACACAAAATAGTTGGAACTATCCTCCAGATTAATTGAAATTTAGAAAGATAAATGTACAATTTTACAACTGAAAAGGCCTGGGAGTGACTATCTTAATCCAATGATCAGTCTTCATGTAATTAATGTTGAAGTAACAGATACAATGTAAAGGTCACAATTCCTTCATAAAATAATCTTTAATCTAACTTCCAGTTTAGAAGAAATATTTGGAGCCGGTCATGTGGTTCCATGCCTATAGTCACAGCACTTGGGGGCTGAAGCAGAAGGATTACTGAGGATTCCAAGTAAACCTGAGCTGTGTTATGAGTTCTAGGTCAAAGAAAAGCAAAAGTAGTTATAGTGCAGAAACCAAGGTGGTTGTTATCCTTGGGATAAAGGTGACAGGCCCAGCAGCAGGTACTAGGCATGGTCAGGTGCTGCAGCATAGTGAGTGGGTGCTGAGGTCTGCTCATGGCAGTTCAGACTTACATACTAGAGTGGATGGATGGTGATACTGTGCCTTCTTCCCGGAATGGCCAGTAGGTCCTATCTTGGTCAGTTTACCCCATATATACAGGTCAGGACATGTCAGGGTCCCAAGGACTCATCTTCTGAGCTAGGACAGGTGTTTGGAATGGTTCACAGCAGAACCAGGCTTCCAGTCCTGGGAAATCTAGCCCAAAGCCTCAGGAGTTAGACCAGAGACTTCGAACAGCCGATTGTATTCAAGGATAGGCAGCATGTTTTCAGGTTGATATTTCAGGCATGGGAATCTCCTCCCTAGAGAATATGTGAGAACCAAGTTCCCCAAAATCCAAGCTTCCTGTACCTGCTCACAACTCCTTCCCCTCAAACCAAACATTTGTGGCGGCTCTTTCTTCTAGGTCACATATTTTCTACACATAGGTTGCCTGTGTGAGATCCACGGTTGTGCAGTGTTTTCTTCATAAAAGGAGGAGAACACAGGGTTTAAGACCCAGTTCAACTGAGAAGGAATTGGTTCTAATGACCCAGCAGTTATAGCCTCATTCTCTGCCTTTGAGTGCTGACCCAGAGTCCATGCTGGTTGATATAATGCACCCATTCTTTCCTTTTGTGTTTATTCAATATTTAAGGATAACTCCTCCACACTGAACACTGTGCTAGCCTCCTGGTTTTTTATTTTTGTTAGTTTATTAGTTTGGTTTTGTGTTGTATTATATTTTGTTTGTGTTTTGACAAATAAAGTTTGCCTGGAGATCAGAGGGCAGAGCTACCCACTAGTTAACAATAGAGGCCAGGTAGTGGTGGCACAGCACTCAGGAGGAGGAAGCAGGAAGATCAGGAGTTCAAAGCTACCCTGGGTTACAAGACATTGCACCAGTCTAAAAAAGAAACAGAACCTGGCTGTGATGTTGTCTTTAATCCTAGTACTAGGGAGGTGGAGACAGTGATATAAGGTGGGTGGAGACAGGATCTTGGCTCCCCTTTGGCCTGAGGATTCATAGAAGTAAGAAGTTTCTAGTGGCTGCTATTCTGCTTCTCTGATCTCCAGGCAAGCTTTTTTGTCAGAACACAAAGAAAATATTATACAACAGTTTTGGTTTATGGAACTGGATTCAAACTGCATTTTTTCAAACATGTTGTTCATTCTGTCACTTTATTTGCTACTAATAGCACTATAAATTTTGCTAAAAGCAGCCAGAAATACCCAGGCCACACCATGCTGCCATGAAATTTTCTCTCTTAGACAACTTGTATACCACCCTTAAGCTTAATGTCCCACAGAGTCTCAAAACAGCAGCGACATGCTTTCTGAGACAGTGTGAGCATCCTGCATACAGGCTGGAGTGAGTGCTGCTTCTTCTTTGAGTTTGGTTAGCAAAATTCACACAGATTAAATTCATGATGTGTGCACTTCCTTCTATGTGTGGCTACATGCCATTAAAACGGTTTACATTAATCAAAAGAAGTCTTATGTTCATGAGAGAAAGTCAAGAAATGGTGCATTTCTCTTCCCTGAGTGAATTAACCATGTATTCAGGAGTGACAGTCTTCTAGCCAAATTATAGTGTACTTTCTGATCCCTACATTCTTTGAGGTGAGAAGGTTATGTAAAAACTCTCATTATCTAAGAGGTCAATGATTTTAAGATTTCTGTTTTTAAAGTTATTGCCTAATACCACTGTTTGAATATATGGTAATGCTGTTTCATGACAATGGCTGCCAACTATGATTCCAGTACAACAAATTAGAAAGAATGGAAACAGCTGGGCGGTGGTGGCGCACGCCTTTAATCCCAGCACTTGGGAAGCAGAGGCAGGTGGATCTCTGTGAGTTGGAGGCCAGCCTGGTCTCCAAAGTGAGTTCCAGGAAAGACGCAAAGCTATACAGAGAAACCCTGTCTCAGAAAAAACCAAAAAAGAAAGAATGGAAACTAACATGGAATGTGCACTATATAGACTTATATTACAGCTTTAAGAGCCAACTTGCCAAAAGGTATTTTGACATTTGACAAATGCCAAACCCAACTGAGAATAGCCATTATACATTTTGACATTTTCTTTATTATTACATTGTGTACTATTTTGTGTGTTGGGCATTATATCAAGATAGGATTTAAATGTCAGCAAAACAACTGATATCTGCTATCAAGACAAAAATGTTGTTTATATGCTTAGAACCCTTTTTTGAATAATCTCACCAAATACAAATGGTGTTCTCTAGCTTCCTTGTTGTCTGTTGACACAGTTATCAGATCACAACCCTAGGAGGAGGCCTATACAACACAGGAAGTCATCATTATCTTTGTTTTACAATGAGTAAGCCTGATTATGATTAAATTATGTGAATGACAAGAAGTTGTTCAACGTTACCAATGTTTAGGCTGGCTTGTGCTTACCTCAAATGTTACTGTACCCTATATACTGGATATGGTAGTGTAAGGTAAACTGTTTGCCCTGTTGGATTTTGGTGTTTCTTTAGGGGAATTATTTTCTATTCCCTATCCCATTCTTTGGGACTAGGAATGTTTATCCCATGCCATTGTATCTTGGAAATATGTTAAGTTAGTTTTTATTTCTTATAGGGACCCACAGTTGAGTTTTCCTTGAACTTCAGAGGAGATTTTGGGTTTAACCTTTTGAGAACTCCTGGAATAGAATTATTGGGGGGTATTTTCAGGTTGACTGACTGACTGAATTTTGCACCATGAAATATCCATGAGCTGAGCCAGCAAGGAAGGAGCCTCTTGGTCAGTACCAACTTGATTTATTCATATCCTGTGACCAATGTGTGTGTGGTATCTTCAGCCATACGATCTTACCATTAAGTCCTGGTGGACAACAAGGAGCAAAGACAATTGCCTGTATTGCTTTGGGCATCTCCAGGACATCTCTAAACAACAACTTAAGGGGAACTATCCAAAACCAGGCACTGGGCTTTTTAGAAATAAACTAAGAATGATCTTTTATGCTTCCTATGTTTCCTGGGAAAAACATAATCTTCTATGTAGAGTAACTCCAAATATGTACACACACAGACACAGACATACACACACACACACACACACACACACACACACACACACACACACACACACTAAGCTTATAAAATAGTATGCTTCCATGGGGCTTCTTCAGACATCCTTAGTTACCATCACCACCACCATCCCTGCCTGCTCTAAACTCTCACCCTTCTCCCCACTTACACAAAGTCTGATCAGTCGTAGAAGAAAGCCTGCTTTCCACGCCATTCAACCATTCGGGGACTCGGACTGATGAATATTCTAACATTTTCAAAACAGGAATTCTTAGCTAGTTATGGGATCAAAATCCGTATAGCAGATGGGGAGAGAAAAAGCAGAAGAGCCTCCTGGAGGTTCTTATGAACGGTCCCTAGTTCCCTTCTGAGCACACACCAGTGGCTCCCATTCAGCTGCATAACCTTATTTAGTTCCAAGGAGGGCTTAGAAATGCAGCGAAGCCAGGAACTGGTCTTTCCCTCCCCCTTCTTCCTTCTCCCCTCTTCTAGATGTTCTCTTCTTATTCGCCATGCCCTCCCATTCTCTGGCCCTAGCATCACTCTTGCTCACCAGCTTCCAGATGGTCTTGTAAGCGTTGGTCCTTAGATTCTGAAGGTACAACTGGCGTGGGCCAAAAGGAAAGAGAGGAGGCATACTCAGTAGACTGCTTGGTAAAAGAAAATAAACTTAGTTTTTCCCTGGCTTATATGCTGTATCTATGCCTACAAGGCATACACGATGAAGGTTTTCCTTTTGTTCTCCCAAAGACAGGACCTTCTATATTCTTTTTGTATTTACCAGTCAACAACATACTTAGTGTACACATTGTAGGCTATCAAGACTTTTTGCACTATTGTAACCCTTTAATCAGGTTTTTAAATAAGGGAACACAAAATTCATTCATCTAGTTAATAAAGGGTAATTCACTTGCTTATCAATAAGTAAACATACAATAGATAAATAGGTTTTATTGATTAATAATCAATAAAAATAAACATAATAATGAATACATGCATAAAAATAGATAAAATATTTTTATGTTTTTTTAAATAAATTTAATCTCAAGATATTCTTGACAGTAGAAATATCTAGAAACATAGAAGAGAATAAAAATCAAATAATATTACAAGGCATTGTGTGTATGTGTACTCACATGCACACACACATACACACATCAACTCAACAATGCATGAAGGAAGGTGGACTTTGGCCTTTCCTTTCTGACTTCTTTACTTAGAAAATAACTGGTATCCTAATAACCATATATATATATATATATGACTTTATTTATATACATATCTGATTTTAATATATATATTCTTAGTTTTGATAATTAAAGCACATACCATGTAAACATGAAGACTGGAGTTTGCCTCTCCAGAACCCACTTAATGCCTGGAGGTAGGGTTGGGCCATCTGTAATTCCAGATCTGAAAAAGCAGAGATCTCAAATCCCTGGTGCAAGCTGACTAGTCATACTGGTTATACTACTGCATTCAATTGAAAACACCTGCCTCAATGACCAAGGAAGACTGCAAGCCTCAACCTTGGGCATGTGCATGCACATTTGTTACATACACTGATGCATACGCATGCAAATATGCACACCACAAAGATTTATTTTAATCAGATCGAGAAAGCAAGCTTTACTTTGGCTCACAGTGTGAGAGCCCAGCCCACCATGGTAGGACATTTAAGACAGCAATCGGGGGTTGAAGCACTGGGTCACATGATCTTCACAGCCAGGAATGAGAAAGCAATGACTATGCACGATCTGCCGACTTTCAGCTTTTTATGCCGTCCAGAATCGAACACTAGGGACAGGTGCCACCCACTATCATGGGGAATCTCTCAACCTCAACTAGCCTAGTCATGTTTATCCTGAACAAGCAAGCCCAGAAATGAATCTAGTCTAAAGCATCCTTCAGAGGCATTGGCAGAGGCTGTCTTCTAGGCAATTCCAGATCCTTTAAATTGATGATCAACATTACCATCATATAGATAAATGGCTAAAAAGAAACCTTACACTAGAAACACTTCACTGGCTTATTCTGGGGGATATTTATGACCTTGTTTTAAGCTTTATGGATTTGGGGAATTTTAGGTCAGTTCCTGGTAATATTATAAGAGAGCACCTGGTCTCAGACACTGGAAAACAGAATACGTAAATCATCAGCCTATACAATACCTAAATCAGCAAAATAGCTCCATTTAGTTCGCCTAATGTTTCAAATGAATGCACAGACTAAATCATAGTCTCTACTGAATACTTTTGATGGTATCCTTTAAAGTCTCTAATTAAAACTAAGCTGTGTGCAAGTACTTTCTACCACACTTTGATGCTCACTGGTGCAGGGAAGTGAATAGGTACCTCTTGAGATCAAGATGACATAATTTTCAGACGTAGAAATTTAGGGAAAAAAAGGGCAATCACTATGATCATAAAACAACTATAATCACTTTCTTTAAATGCAAGAAGTGTAGAGTACATCATTTTATTACTTCACGCTGCAAGGATATCAATCAATGGTTATTTAGTCCAGGAAATCAAGCAGAGAATAAGAATTTTCAAAAAGAAATGATTCAACTAGAAGAATTAGATCTACATATCACTTTAATGTCCACTTGGAAGAAATTTACACACACATACGCACACACAAACATACATACCCACCACACCATACATACATACCACACCAAACACCACTCATGCATACACACACAATTGTCTGCTAAATTCTCTCAATATGAATTAACTAAATATCTGAAATAGCCTATGCTTAGAAGGTGATACAATTTGAGATGTTTTATGAGAATATTTAGGGGAATACTAAGTAGGAAGAAAATGAACAGTGCTTCTTTGAAAAGTACAGTCTTTGGCATTTAGCCTTTATATGCCCTTTATAGAGTGTGAGGAGAAAGGTCAAACCTTAATGTTTAATCTACAGGTTTATTGTTTACTGGTATTGGAACACTACAATTTTAGACCCCAAGACATACATGAAGACAAGTGGGATTGAGGCTTTGACACTAGAATTTATAGGATGGACTCATGGACAAAGTATCATTAACAGAAATTCATTTAGATATGCACACAGGCAATATCATGTTACCCACGTTACCTTTTACATACATACTCACATATCTATCTAGAACACACACATCGACCCACGAATGCACATATCATACATACACATACACATACACACACACACACACACACACACACACACACACATACACACACACCACTTATACACATGTAGAAGTTGTACAACCATCTCTTGCATGTACATCCATCAGATAGACATATAGAACCACAAACATATTTCTACACACAATAATTTATTAGCCCAAGAGACAGAATTACCTAGTTGGTTTATCTTATCTTTTAGCAGGGACACATATACAGACACACACAGAGAGATACACACACATCCCTTCACTTAAGTGATGTATTCTAAAAGTTACAAATTCCAACTCTATATGTAAACTATACCATAGTCACACAGAGACATATTACACACGTATCTTTCTATATGCAAACCATGCCATAGACACAATTAATATTCAGAAAAGTAATGAACTAGGGGCAGTAGTGGCACACACACCCTTGCAGTAACCAACACCTCTCTACCTTGACTTAAGACCTTCTCAATAGAAGGGAAAACATCTCTGGTACTGGAAACCTAGACAACTACTCATGGGGAGTAAAGTTATGGATCTTGGGAAGAACCCACAACCACTACTGTAGTAAACCAGTATAATTCCTACTATAATCTATGTGCTTGTCCTCACCCCTTATCAAGAAAATTTCTCTTTGAAACAAATATAAACTAGTACAGAAAATGACAACCAATCAAAATGTAGAGTTGTGGAGCCTGGTCCCAATGAATATATATATACAAAACAACTTTTGCATCTGAAGCTCAAGGAGCATTATGGAAAGGAGGGTGAAAATATTGTAACAGCCAGAGGATCAGGGAATTTGCTGTTAAACTGTGTCTCCTAGTAATGTGAGAAGCTGTACCCATAAAGTCTCACCAGCATGTCCAAACATGAACCTAACAAGGACAACAACAGGCCAAAATGTATGGCATGGCCCCCGAGTCCTCAACTCAACACAAAGAACTTCAGGCAACTAAGGAATGCTTAGAGCGAGAGAAATAGCCTTCCCTGGGGAAAAGAACACCAATAGGTTATCCAGTACCAAATGGCCAGTTCTGAAAATATGCATAAATTGGACATGCTCTTATTTACAATAGCCTCAAAAGAAATAAAACATCTAGGAACAAACCTAACCAAGAAGCTGAAAGAGCTCTACAATGAAAACTTTAAATCTCTAGGAAAAAGACTGAAGAAGATGCTAGAAGATGGCTTCCCATGTTCCTGAGTTGATAGAATTAAAATTAATATAAAAAAAAAACGGCCATTCTACAAGAAGCAGTTTACATCTTCAGTGCAATCCCAATCAAAACTCCCATAGCATTCTTTACAGAAATACACAGAAGAAAATAGCATCTTTAACAAATGGTCTATATGCAAAAAATAAAATTAGACCTTGCACAAAAGTTAACTCCAGTTGTACCAGAGACCTCAATTTGAAATTTGAAACTTTGAGACTGCTAGGAAAAAAACATAGACAGTATCATCCAAGATTTAAGAGTAGGAAAACTTTCTGAATAGGGTTCCATTTGCCCAGGAATTAAGGCCAACCATAGTCAGGTGAGATTGCATAAAATCAAAAGTTTCTGTTCAGCTAAAGAAGCAATCAAGTGAAGAGTAACCCCACAGAGTAGAAGAGAAAATGGTATACTGAACATATAATGAACTAAAAAAACAAAGAGTCAAAACAAAAAAACAATAACCCTATTAAAGACAGGCTATGGATCTGAACAGAGAGTTCTCAAGAGAAGAAATAAAATTAACTAAGCAATATCTCAAAAAATGTTCATCATTCTTAGCAGTCAGGGAAATGCAAACCAAAACAACTTTGAGATTTTATCTCGTCCCAGTCGGAACAGCTAAGGTATTCAAAACAACAAAAACAAATGCTAGAAAGTGTGTGAGCAAAGGGGAACCCTGATTCATGGTTGGTGGAACTGCAAATTTGTGTGGCCACTCTGGAAATCAGTGTGGAGAATCCTCAAAAAGCTAGAAATAAATTCACCATATGACCTGGCTTTACTACCCTTCCTCATATGTCCTACTCCACAGACATTTGTTCAGCCACGCCCATGGTCACTCTGTTCACAATAGGAACAGCTGGGAAATGAAAATAACCCAAATGTTCTCCAGCTGATGATGGATAGTACAAATATGGTATGCATTTGTATTGTAAGTGTAATACTATTTGTAGAGCAAAATGGAGTCAAAAAGTTTACTGGTATATGGATGAAACTAGGAAGTACTGTATTCAGTGAGGTAATCCAGAAGCAGAAAAACAACTGTTCTTGCTCATCTGCGGTTCCTAGCTCCAAATCTTCAGATGTGAGTATATAACCTAGAGCAACCACAGAAGCCAGGAAAAGAGAAAGGGACCATGGGGAAGGAAATAGAGGGCAATAGTAGGCCAGAGATGTTATTGAGTTAGCGGGGGATGGGTAATTTGGGAGCATGGAAGCAGGCTGTTATAGAAGGAGAGGGATGGATAAACTATTGTTTTAAAAAATATAATCATTTTATATTGAGTTAAAATTACATTTAATACATGTATATGTATTCATATGTATATAGTTTAAATGAAGTTATTCTATTTGGGGTGATAATACTTCTCCTGAGAACCATAGATTAATAAAGACCTCAGTACCAGACATGAGGAACCCCTTTTCAAGCTGTTGGTAAGGGGATTATAGAAGATTCCCCAAACAGTGGAGGTTATTGCTATTGCCCTTGGCTGCTTCCTAGAGGTTGAAGGTAAGTTTGTATTGCTGACCACACCACATACGTTGGACACAGGACTCAGAGGAATCAAGCTGGATCTGACCTGAATGCTTCTCCCTGGGGACTAACTCTCATAGTACTAGGAAGTGCTATGCAAGCTGCCAAAGGAAGAAAGCATGCAATAGTCCTGCCAACCTACAACATCCATGAACCACTGTAATGACAAATACAGCAAGCCAATCCTAAAAGTGCAATAGTGACATTTACATTTTAGTAGTGACCAATAGTTTTCTAATGGAATGTAAGGCCCACACAACAGAAGGCAAATCATTCCTGATATTGTAAACCTAGTCAAGCACTTATGTGTTGTGAGATCACAGTTCTCAAAGGAGAATTAACTAATGCCACCTTCCTAAACCAGTATAATTCCTACCTGAATTCTAGATATTTATCCTCCTTCCCAGAGATAAGTCTAGCTCTCATCCATCATCAAAAAGCCTAACCTCAGTGACACACCTCCTCCAATAAGACCACACCTCCTAATCCTTCCCAAACAGTTTCACTGACTAGGGCACAAGCATTTAAATATATGAGCCTTTGGAGGCCATACTCATTCAAACCACCACACTGAGCCTTCAAAAGCAACACAAGGTTCTCTCTATCTCCCTATATATATCTCACCACCTTATGGATAAGATATAAACTCTCAACTACTGCTCCAGCACCATGCCTGCCTACCTACCTACCACCACCTTCCCTACCATGATGATCATGGACTGACCCTTTGAAACTTCTAGCAAGCCCCCAATGAAATGCTTTCTCTTTTAAGTGGCCTTGGTCATGTGTCTCTTCACAGCAGTAGAACACTGACTAAGACACTAGGGAACATTGCAGAAGAGGGATTTGAAAGAATGTAAAGGCCACAGGGTCAGGAAACATGTAAAATGGTCCCTTTTAGACAAGCACAGGGATGCTACAGCCACAAATTCCCAACAATATGGCTGCTTAAATAAGCTCTGACCAACGACAACACTAGTTGACATGCCAGTATGAATAAGGAAAACTGCATGTGACCCCACCTCGAGATGGAGAGTAATTAAAGACTGCTGAGAGAAGAAGAACCTCTTTCCCCTAAACGATGAGCTGCCTAAATTACTATCAAGTGGTCAGCTCTAAAAAACATACATACAAGGAAGACTAAAAGGACTCAGTAGGTTTTATTCATATATTTACTCACACATATATGAAACATTAATAATTAAAGAATGAGGCCATGAATTTGAAAGGGAGTCAAAGGAGGAGACATAGGGGGAGAGGAAATGGAGGAAATGATGTCACTGTGTTTTAATTAGTTGAAAAAATATTTAAAAGAAAAATGTTTTTGTTTATATTTTCTTTATTTTTTTAATTTTAGAAAAAGTTTTTTTTTCATGTTACATATCAATCCAGGATCCCCCTCTCTTCTCTTCTCCCACCCTCATCACTTACCCTCATCCCACCCTTCATCCCCCCCCCCCATCCACTCCTCAGAGAGGGTAAGACCTCCCTTAGGAAGTCAACAAAGTCTTGCATACTAAGTTGAGGCAGGACCAAGGCACTTCCCCCTGTGTCAAGGCTGAGCAAGAGATCCCACCCTAGGGAATGAGTTCCAAAAAGCCACTTCATGTACCCGGGATAAGTCCTGGTCTCACTTCCAAGGGCTCCCCAAACAGATTTAGCCACACAACTGTCACCCACACTCAGAGGGCCTAGTTTGGTCCCATGCATGTTCCCCAGCTGACAGGCCAGAGTCCTTGAGCTCCCACCAGCTTTGGTCAGCTGTTGCTGTGGTTTTCCCCATCATGATCTTGACCTTACTTGTTCCTGTGATCCCTCCTCCCTCTCTTCAACTGAAGTCTAGGAGCTCAGCCCAGTGCTTGGTTGTGGATCACTGAATCTGTTTCCATCAGTTCCTGGATGTAGGTTCTATGATGTCAATTGGGGTAGTCACTAATCTGACTATAGGGAAAGTAAATTCAGTCACCCTCTTGATTTTTGCTAGGAGACTTACCTGGTGTCATCCTTGTGGGTTTCTGAGGATTTCCTTAGCACCAGGGTTCTCCCTAACCTCCTAATGGTTCCCTCCACAAAGATATCTCTTTCATTGCTCTCTGTCTCCATCCCTCCCTCCACCTGGCCATCTCAGTCTCTCATGTTACCATCCCCCATCCCTTCCCTTCTACCCACTCCAAGTTTTCTAAGCACATAAAATAATGGATTTTCGTGACATTTTAGTACATGTATGTCACTACACATTTCTTATAATTTGTAAGTTCCATTTCTCTGGAACCAAATAGCTAGTGATGATACTACAACTCAGGCAACCCGACTCCAGAGTGAGTACTACTGGGCTGGCCAACTTTCTAAGGGCTGATCCCAGAATAAAAAAAGAGAATAACCAGAAATGAACTCTAGTGAACAATATGCTTGCAACCACTTCATGAAGCCACTTCATCCACTGCTCAGTCACCAGGCATTCCTAAACTAAGCTGTGTATCTGAATGAACCAAAAACAACTTCAAGAGCAGCTGTAGATGTTTCCTCACTGATGCAACAAAATGCCTGACAAAAATCAGCTCCCAGGAGGGATTTCTCTTAGTCTGCAGCTCAGTGGTACAGTTCACTGTGGCAACAGGAGCTTTGGGGTAGCTGGTCACATTGTATCCACAGTCAAGAAGCAGAGAGCCACAAATTCTTATGCTCAGCTCAAAGTCTCCCTTTTATTTAGCCTTGAACCTCAGTCCATGGAATAGTGCCACCTCATGTAGAGTGGTCTTCCTTCACCCAGAAATCCCCTTGCAGACATGACCAGAGTTTGGTCTCTGAGATGATCCTAGATCCTTTCAAATTGATAATCAATATCAATGAACACAAGTCACCCCTTGTCAACTTGATGCACAAACCTGTTACTTTTCAGCCGCAATTTCCTATCCCTTGTCCCCTTAGGCTCGTGACCATTTTATCATGCAAAATGCATTCATTCCAACTTCTAAAGTCCCCAAAGTCTTTAACAGTTCCAACTCTACAAAAGTATAAGTACAAAGTTTCTTCTGAGTCCCACATGATCCCTTAACTATGAGCCCATATAAACAATTTACATATTTCCATACACAATGGTTCAGAATTAGCATTCCCATTGCAAAAGTGAGAAATGGGGCACAGAAAGGAAATATCAGACCAAAGCAAGAATCAAGCCTAAGAGGACAGATACCTGTTAGGTATAGGTCCAGGAATATAGTATTTGAGGCTGTGATGGAACCATTTGGGAGCAAGGGCTTGAGGAGTCTCACCCTTCAGCTATGCCACCCACAGCACACACAGCCTTTCCTTGGCCATCTTCATTCTATCTGCAGCTTTCCTTAGTGGATGGCCTGTCATTTCTAATGTCATGGAGTCTATACTGCAAATTTAGCCTTCACCATCACAACTTTACACGGTGGTATCTTGGGGGTTTATTATCCCTAAAAGAATAATCCTCATTTCAGGGATTGTAATCCTGCCATGCATTGCCTGGCTCAATGGTTCTCTGGAATGAACCATGATGTAAAACTTCATGCCTTCCTCCATCTTCCATCTTTCATGTCTACAAAACCAACACCAAATAGATGGCACTGTCAAGTTAAACTGCCTGCTTGGGTTTGCATACCTTGGACTAGTGTGGCATCAGTCTTTCAGTGCTAGCCCTGGAGCAGGAGTTCTTTAGACAGCTGATTTTTCACCTCTTCAGTGGCACTCTCAATTGAGGCTCTCCCCTTTTAAGTGAATTTGCATGTTCATGGGATCAGACAGAGGCACAGACAGACAGAGGCACAGACAGACAAAGGCACAGACAGACAGAGGCACAGACAGAGGCATAGACGGGGGCACAGACAGTGAGGACCTGAGTGAAGGTGAGGGCAGGAAAGGAACAAAGGCTGCAGCCGGAGCAGCAGAGCTCAGGGCTTTGGTTTTATTGTGCTCCCTGGAGAAAATCAGAGGATTTAAAAGGGCTGTCCAGCAATGACAGCCCACCAGCAATAACTTGGGATGATGGACATGTTTGGTGTTAGCACTGCCATGTTGTCATTATAATTCACATGCCATGAGTGAGCCTTGAAATATGACAAGCATAAATGAGGAGCTGAATTTGTAATTGCATTTAAGCTTAATGAATACATGTGTAAATAGCTACATGGCTCTTATCAGACAGTGAAAGTGTATGTCTTTCAACTGCAAAGATCCCAAGGACTTTTCTATAAAAACCATATTCCACAGGGCCCTCACTTTTTCTATGTGCTGACCAATATACAAATGTCCAAACTCAAATATTGAATAATCAAGGGAAGTGTCTTTATAACCTGCTCATTAAAGATCATTCATATGTTGAAAATGTAATCCTAACTTTAGAATGGGAGATGATTCGGTTCAAATGATGCCTTTAGCAAGGGTCCTGATCTAATCTGGCTGGTGTTTTTACAAAAAGATGAAATGTGAGGGGCTGGAGTGATGGCTCAGTGGTTAAGAGCATGCACTGCTTTTTTCAGAGGGCCCGAATTTGGTTCCCAGTGCTGAAGTCAGGTGGTTCATAACTGCCTATAACTGCAGCTTCAGGGAATCCAAGGCCTCCGGCCTCCAGGGTACCTGCACTCATGTGCACATAACCACATACAAACACACACCAATAATTAAAAAATAGAAACTAATATTTAAAAAGAGATAGTATTTGATCATTAAGAGGCACCAGGGATGTTGATGTGTGAAGGAAAAAGGAAGGAGGGACCATCTGCATCCCACAAGAGAGAGCTCCAAGAAGCAAACCTTGCCTTGGAACTGTAAGGAAATTAATTTCTGTTGTTTAAGTCACCCAATCTGCAGTATTTTTGTTAACACAACCATAGAGAATTATAATTGTAAGTTAGTTAATATAGCATAATGCATAGTTTAAATTTTAACACTAAGTTAAACGTTTTTAGAATCTAATATTTTTTCCTAATTTCTCTCCTCCTCCATCACTACCACCTTCTAATAAAAGTATTTATTTCTTGGCCAACTCCTCCAAACTGAGAACTCACAATCACCACTGATGATAAGGCTCAGAATCTTGTGGTGGGAGCATTTAGAGGAGGAAACAAATTATAAACTGCAATTACCTGCTGTTAAGAATTATTTTTACATCCTGTGCAATTTAAATTCTAAAAGCCATATTACTGACAGTTAAGTGGTAGTTCCCGATGAAGAATGACAGGCTTTAAAATGTCACTCCTCCATGCAAGATTGAAGGGGAATTTCTGGTTGCTGGGTCCTGGTTTGGTGCTGTGAAGGTCAGCATTAAATAGGGCATTTGCATATCGTCTGGGGCTTCCAAGCACTGCGTATTACCTATGCTATGGAGGGCCAGCTCTTCCAGAGATAACTGTTAGCAGATAGGGGGAGTGTGGGGAGGGAAGCCAGGCTCTCCCTGTTTTTATTGTCACCAAAATAGGTCATCATCTTTTGTCCCTTCCTCTTCCTGAAGATGGCTGTTGTTTTCACTCATGCTTTGCTTTCTGTGATATGCTCCAATCCTTACATGATTGCTAGTCATCACGTGACCTACAACAGTACCTGGAATCCTGAGGGCATCAGAGCGTTACAGTAAGACCGTGTTTTTGCTGCAATGTGAGGAGTCTTCATAGATTACCCAACTCAATAGAAATGTTCTATAAATTAGAACAAATGCTATGTATTTATCAGCAACCAATAAAAAGGCAAATCTTACCAAGTAGACTTAAAATGGTCTAAACTTATTTACAGAAACTCAGAGATCTTAACAGAAACCTATTTCCATTTTTCATTATCTTACTAATAGGAAGCTTAATTAGGAGCATTTTTCTTAAGGAAAACCTCATTGGGAAGCAATGTAAAAGCGGACTTTTCTTGAAGATGAAATTGTGGAGTTGGCAAAATAAGTTTATCCTTCTGTTACTACTCTAAGACAGTGTGGGGTCAGGAAGGCCCTGAGTGCTTTGGACATTCAGGTCTCTTTCTGCATTAACGTTTAACTAGAAGGAACCTATGCTTTCTAGATTTTTGGTTACTAAGCAACTCTTGTGAATATATCAATGGATTATAGTGGAAGTTCATAACCTTTCTAGGCATCTTTTTGACAGGGTTGCAGATTAAAAGTGAATGAGAATTATTTGGTTCAACAATACAGTATTACATATGTGCATGTGTGTGTCTGCATGTGTGCATGTCTCCATGTGTGCCTGAGTGTGTGCATGTGAATATCTGTGTGTGTTTGGCTCCTCCTACTTGATGGTTCCTTTGTTTTCTCTGAAATATTCCAAACAAAGGCATCTAATCTCCCTACTTGTATGAAAGCTTTGTTTTAATGGGGGGATTTGTTAGTCTGGAAAATAGCAATTGGATGTGAAGTATACTACTGTGGGTAGTCACTACACACATTGTAATACACCATTTGCATGAATCTGAAACTACAAATATGTTTGCTATATTTTGGGTTTATACATTTCAAGTTTTATTGCCTTTCCAGAATATTATCTGTTTAAATTTTCACTGTGTATATTCATTGCACATGGTGCTGTGTTCCATAAGGGTATCTCCATACAAGTGTATATTTTTCATTAAGCATATTTCCCCCAGTACACCTTCTCTTGCCATCATTAGCCCTTTTTGTTCCCCTAGATGGTTTTTCTTCTATTCATGTCATATATACATGTATAATTTTATGTACTTATACATAATCTGTGGATCAAAATTGAGAAAAAAAACCACTTGTCTTGCTGAAACTGGCTTAATATGATTACCTCTAGTTGCATCCATTTTCCTGCAATTGGCATAACTTCATTTTTCCTTATGGCTGAAAACAATTCCATTATGTGGATACAATGCATTTTCTTTACTCAGTGATGTATTGTTAGACAACTTGGGCGGTTCCATAGCTTAGCTCTTATAAATAGTGCTGTAGTAAACAACAGTGTACAGCTGTCTCTGTGATATGTTGCATTGAAGTCATTTGGGTAAACACAGGAGTGGTATAGTTAGGTCATATAGGATCTCTTCTTAGACTCTTTAAGATGCTTCCAGCTTCATTTGCACAGTAGCTGGACTAGTTTGCCTTGCCACCATTGCCTCCAGCGGTGTATAAAGAATTCCCTTTCGTCTCGATCCTTGACAGTATCTGCTTGTTTGCTGAGTAAATGAAACTAGGGCAAGATGGTGCCCGGCATTTTTGTTTGTCTGGTTGGTTGGTTTTTCTGTAAACTTGACACAAGCTAGAGTTATCTGAAAACGAGAACCACAAACGAATGATACCTCCATAAGACTGGTCTGTATGCAAGTCTGGGGAGCATTCTCTCCATTAGTGATTGATGAGGGAGGGGCAGCACGTGTAGGTGGAGCCACTCCTGGGCAGGTGGTCCTAGGGTGTGTAAGAGAACAGGCTGATCGTGTCAAGAGGAGCGAACCAGGAAGCAGCATTTCTCCACGGCTTTGGTCTCAGCTTCTGCCCCCAGGTTCCTGCCTTGACTTCCCTGGAAGATAGACTGACGACCAGTTGTAAACTCAAATAAACCCTTTCTTTCCCAAGTTGCTTTTGGTTTTGGTATTTTATCACAGCAATAGAAACCAGTTATTGACTGGATCGTTTGATTTCTGATTGTTTAGTTTTCGAAATTTTTTTTGTTTTACATAAAATCTTCTTTCAAATGTATGGCTATTGAAGGTTTCTTTCATTCCATAGGCCAACTCTACACTTGATTATCCATTTCCTTTGCTGGGAAGAAGCTTTTCAAATACATGAGGTGCTGTTTATCGATTGTGGTCATTATATCCTGAATGATCAGAGTCCTATTCAGAAAGTTCTTGCTTAAGCCTGTGTCTTGAAGTGTTTACCTCTATTTTTTTTTCTACTAACAGTTAAGTTTCTGACTTACATTAAAGCCTTTGGTCCATTTGTAGTTGATTTTTGTGCATGGTGATATATAGAGATAGACTTTCATTCTTCTGTGTGCAGATAATCCATTTCACCAGCATCATTTGCTGAAGAGGCTGTCTTTTCTCTACAGTGTATTTTTGGCATCTTAGTGAAATCAGTTGGCTGTAGCTGTGTGGGTTTAGATATGGCCCTCTGTTCCATTCCAGTCATCGATATGTCTGTTTCTGTGCTGACGTGTGCAATTTCTGCTACTGTAACTTGAAACCAGGTAGGGTAATTCCTCCAGCATTACTTACTTCTTTTGTTTAGGATGGCCTCGGCTGTCTGGGTGCTTCCATATGTATTTTAGGATTTTTAAAGGAACATTTATGTAAAGAAGGACATTGCAATTTAGATTATTTCATTGCTCTATAGATTACTTTTGGTAATATAGTAATTTTTTTTCAATATTGATTCTTCTAGTCTATGAGCATGCGGGGTCTTTTCATTTTCAATATCTTCTTCAACTTCTTTCTTCAGGTTTTGAAGTTTTTATTTTAGAGGCCTTCTGTCTTGATATATTTTATTCCAAGAGCTTTTTAATGTTATTGGTTTTCCCTTCCTCCCTCCCTCTTCTCCTCTCTTGATGAGACCATTGTAAATGGGAAAGAATGATTTCTCTATCAGTATGTTTGTTGCTGGTATGTAGGAAGGTTACTGATTTTTAAATCTCCACATTGTATGCTGCCACTCTGCAGAAAGTGCTTACCACATCTATGAGTTTTGTTGTTATTATTTTTATAGTATCCGACAGTTTATTTCTGCTTGGTACAAGGCACAGTTACAGGACCACAGAAGCTCAGTGGTCCTGTAACTCAGAAGAGTGGACTATTTCCAGGTCCCCTAGTACCTGTTGCTTGCTATGTTATTTACAGGGTGGGCAGTATGGGGTAGGTGGGGCTAGTGGGCAGGGCTCCTGCCTAGCACCACAAAAACCTGGCCTGGCTCATGGTTCTGTCAGGTCAGGATATGACCCAGCATTGGCCTGGCCAGATTGGCTGACTGGGTGTTTCCCTACAGTTGTCAAAGCCAGGCCACCAGTGATCATGATGTGGAGGCCTGGGGGAATACTGCCAAATGTTCAGGAGACTCCAGCACTGTAGCCATGAATGGGAGAGTGAATTTCCAAAAAGAAACTGACATACTACTGGCCAGGGCCAACCCTGGGGAGCCACAGGTGTTGAGGCAGGATGTACTTTGGATACTCAGCACTTCTGTCTGATGTATGGTCTGTTGACGGGCAAGGATCACAGGTGGTCTTGGTGGTAACCATGGGTGATCACAAAAAAAAGCTGCTGGGAGTGGGAGTGGCTGTCTTGATTCAAATCTGGTAGGCTGTAGAGACCTCAGGAATGACCACCGGTGTGACCCATAGTCATGGGTACCAGGAATGGGGGAGACTGCTCCTTGACTGATCTATAGTCAGATGAACATGAGAAGACTCCAAAGAGGTTTTCAAAGGAGTTTTCAAGTTCTTTTATACATGGAATCATACCATTTGCAATTAAAACTACTTTGACAGCTTCCTTCCCTATTTGTATCCTATTTGTTTCCTTTGCTTATCTTAGTACTCTGGCTCAGACTAGCCCTGGAAAATTGGCTAGTTGTCCAGCACCTTGGATGATTTCCTTCCTGTTGAGTGGACCTTAGGTCCAATTAGGCAGGTGTTGTTTACCGCCACCATTGCATCTTAGGGATGTCTTACTGTGCTCACCATTGTGGTGGTTCTTAGGTGCCACTGCATAGCATTTTCCCGTATGATGAGAGCTAGGCCCCAGGGAATAGGCATACTGGTCAGGTCCAGCTTGGATCCACCAAGTTCTGTGTGCAACATTTCTGATTTTTTTTTCAACAATATGGAATTAGCTTCAACCCCTGGGAGGGAGGAACCAAGGTTAATAACAAATATATTGTTTGGGAAGTCTCTTGGTCTTCACTGACCAACAGCTTCAAATGGGGCTGCTTAATGCCTGATTTTTGATTAGTCTTTGGCTTTTGGGGCAACATTGTTGGTCCAGGTAGAGTAACTTCATTTGAATGATATGTGTATACATGTACACATTCCTTGTGGAGCTTTGTGTTACCCTTAGTGTTATTTTCTCTTCTTCCTCCTCCTCTCATTTATTGGCCTCCTTTCCCCCTCTACAATTAAAGATCCCACCTCCATGGCCCTGCCACAGCCAGGGTCTGCACTGATGTTCAAGGCCATGTGGATGCCCAGGATCTGGGCTCACACTTGGGTCCATGTTGGGGCTCGAGGACCATGCTGCTGCTGGGTCCATGTTGATCTGAGTGACCTGCACTGCCAACCAGGGTCATGGTGACATCTGGGCCTAGGCTGTTGTCAAAGACCATGTCTGGGTCCATGGTCCAACCACAACTGGGGTCTATATTGATGTCCATGGCACATAGTGCCACTAAGGGCCATGTGGATATCAGGAGCCTGAGCCACCACCTAAGGCCATGTTAGTGTTTGAGGGTTGAGCCTCTGCTGGGGTCATGTAGCTCTGAGTAGCCTGCATTGTCACCTAGGGTCATATTTTCATCTAGACCTGGGCTGCTGTCAGGGACCATGTCTGGCCTTGCCACAGCTGTGGTTTATGTTGATGTCTGTGGCTCCTGTTACCACCTAAAGCAGTAAGGATAGGGCTGCACAGAGTTGGCCCGCCCCTCACTGACTGCAGCACTAAGGAGTACTAGTCCTGCCCCTCACCACTGCAGCACTTGGGAGAGCAGGCCTTGAACCTCTCCAAGGCAGTACACTAGAGCTGTCCTTGCTGCTGGGGGTGGGGGTGAGCTATCCCTGAAGACATGAGAGTAGGAGAGTTGACCCCATGGTCTGCCACGTGGTGGCATGGTCAAGGGCAAGATACCACCTTTGCTCCTTATCACCTGCTGCAGGCAGGAAAAGCTAGTCCCTGGGTAATGAGAGTAGCAGAGCTGATCCTCACCGGCTTCAGCACTCAGATGAGTGGGCCCTGTGTCTTGCCCAGGCAGTACAGCACAACTGACCCAGTTGGTGGCAGTGCAGGTGATTCAGAGCCTTGAAGGTACAATGGAGATCTGGCCTTACCCTTATGGTAGAGTGGGTGAGGGAGAGATACTCTCCCTCTTCCCCACCTCTCCCCGCCTGTGGTGGGTGGGAGAGCTGGCTCTACCTCTCACTGGCAGCAGCACTCAGGAGAGCAGGCCCTGTACCTCACCCTGGCAGCACAGTAGAGTT
Source organism: Onychomys torridus (assembly GCF_903995425.1). Taxonomy (NCBI): domain Eukaryota; kingdom Metazoa; phylum Chordata; class Mammalia; order Rodentia; family Cricetidae; genus Onychomys; species Onychomys torridus. The sequence goes on from NC_050444.1 coordinate 55,879,370, forward strand.
GACCCTGTTAGAGGGGTGTAGGTGAGCTGGCCCAGAGGGCAGGAGAGCAGGAGGATTGATCCTACTGTCTCCATCTACCTTGTGTGAGGAAAACAATGTGGCATGGGTAGGGAAAAATGCTCTCCCACCCCTCACCTCTTGCCACCTGTGGCTGGTGAGAGTGCTGGCCAGGGTGGGGGGGTTGGGGGGAGGTGGTTGGGATGTAGTGTCACACGAGTGGGAGAGCTGGACCTGCCCCTCACCAGTTGCAGCACATGGTAGAGCGGGCCCTGCACCCTGCCTGGACAGCACATTAGAGCTGACCCTGCTAATGGGAGTGCAAGTGAGCCAGGCCTGTGGGAGTGAGAGCAGGAGAACCACACATGCCCCGCCTTCATGCGCCACAGGGTTGCAAGGATAAGGGGAATATGCCACTCCCACCCCCCTTCTTGCCACTTGTAACAGGCAGAAGAGCTGGCCTCTGAGGTGGGAGAGCTGGCCTCTGGGACAGGGGAACAGAAGAGCTTGCCCCTGGGTCACAAGAGTTCCATTGGTCTACATGTCTATTTTTGTGCTTGTACTACTGTGGTTTTATTATTGAGGCTTTGTAATATAATCTCCTCATCTGCAGTAGTAATTCTTCCAAGATTATTCTTCTTGCGCAGGATTGCTTTGCTATCCAGGATCTTTTGTATTCTAAATGAATAATAATATATTATTTCTGTGGAGAATGAGACAGAGTTTGGCTAGGATGCATAAAGTTATAAGTGTTTGGTAGATGTCTATTTTCAATGCCTTAGAATGCAGTCCATCAAGCCACTAGCATGCTTTTCTGTTCCAATGTCTTTCTCAGTCTCGTCTATAGAGATGCAAAGTATTCATAGTAGGCCTTTTACCTCCCTTGGTGAGGTGTATCCCTAGATATTTTATTTTCTCTGAGGCCATTGTGAGCTGAGAGAGTGTGTGAGTGTGACCTCTCTCTCAGCGTGCTTGTTAGTGTTTAGAGAAGCTATCAGTTTTTGTAAGCTGATTTTGTATCCTACTACTTTATTAAAATTTTCAATCATTTCTAGAAGTTTTTGGTAGAATTTAGGGGATCACTTATGTATAACACCATGGTACTTGCAAATAGGGAGTATGGCTTTTTCTTCTTCTATCTGTCTGCCTATGGTTTCTATCTCTTGTTTGTTGCTGTAGCCAGTGCTTTGAGCACAGTATTGAAAAACAGTGGCACCTGACCATCCCTGTTGCATTCCTTGTTTCAATGGGATTCTTTCAAGTTTTGCTCCATATGGGGTGATGGCTGTGGGTTTGACATATAAAGACTTTGTTATGTTCACTCCAATTCTGTTCTCTCTAGGATTTTGTTCATGAAGGTATGTTGGACTTTGCCAAAGAATTTTTCTGTATCTATGAGATGATCATGTGATTTTTATCATTAAATCAATTCATATGATTTATTACATTTATTGACTTATGTATGTTGAACATTCCCTGCATCTTTGGGATAAAGCCAACTTATTTACGATGGATAATCTTTTTGACATGTGCTGGTATTCTCTTTGCAAGTGTTTTATTTATTTTTCAATGTATGTTCATCCGTGATACTAGCCTGTAGTTTTTTTTTTGTTGTTGTGTCTTTATGAGCAATGTTGGATTTGTAGAAGGAGTTTGAAAGAGTTCCTTCTCTCTCTCTCTCTCTCTCTCTCTCTCTCTCTCTCTCTCTCACACACACACACACACACACACACACACACACACACACACACACACAATTTATGAAATATTGGTTATCGAACTTCTTTGAAAATTTCCTAGCATTCTATGGTGAGTCTATCTGGGTTAGTGCTCTCTTCAGTAAGAAGATTTTTTATTGCTATTTCATTCTCTTCATTTGTTCTGTCTGTTTATGTTGTTGATGTCTTCTTGTTTAACGTAGGTGGTTTGAATGAATCTAGAAGTTTATCAATTTCTTTTAAATTTTCCAACTTAATGGAGTACAGGTTTGTAAAGCATTCCCTTATTATGAATTTCTTTGGTGTTGTAATGTTTCCCTGCTTACTTACTGCTTACATTCTGTTGATTTGAGTCCTTCTTTCGTTCTTTTGGTTAGTTGGGCCCGGCGTCTGTCAATCTTATTTATCTAAAAGAACCAGCTTTTACAATTGTTGATTCCTTGTATAGTTTTCTTTGTTTCTGTGTCACTAATTTCTGCTCTGTTTATTCTTTCTTGCTGTCTATTGTGCTGGTGTTAGATGTGTTCTTGTTTGTCCAAGATTTTGAGATGCATCATTAAGTCATTAATTGGGGCTCTTGTTGATTTCTTAATGTAAGTACTTAGAGCTATACATTTCCTCATAGGACTGCTTATAATGTGTCCCCATAGGTGTGTGTGTGTATGTGTGTGTGTGTGTGAGGTATATTTCTTGGAAGCAACAAATAGATAGATTCTGGTTTTTTAATGTTTTAAAAATTAAATTTTAGTTATTTATTTTGATTGCGAAATGTTTGTGGGGGGGTGGAATACGTGGGCCAGAGTATATATGTGGAACCCAGAGAACAATTTGGTGAGATTTATTCTCTTCTTCCACCTTTACATGGATTCTGAAAATTGAACACAACATTCTGGATATTGAATGCAGGTCTCCAGGCTTGAGTGCCATTTTGCACTGAGCCATCTCACCAGCCTGAGTCTTATTTATTTTTAATCCATTGTGCTAGTATATGTCTCACTGTGTAATTTAGACCACCAATATTCAGTAGTACTATAGGAAGGTATGTGTTAATTAAGTCATTTAAAAAATTGTAGTGTATGGTGTTTACCTATTCTTCATTTTAAAAATTACTGTCCTAGTATGAATTATGCTTTCCAGTAACTTCACAGATATGTTTATCTTTCTTTTCATTCTAAAAAAATTCCTTCACACATCTTCTTTTTATTAAGATTTGTTTTCATTTTATGTGTGTATTTGTCTGTATGTATGTGTACCACATGCCTGCCTTGTGCCTGAGGAGGCCAGAAGTGGATGTTGGATCCACTGGAACCAGGATTACAGATGGTTGTAAGCTGTCATCTCAGCTGGGAAACTAACCTGAACCTTCCACAGGAGCAGCAAGTGCTCATAGCTGCTGAGCTGTTCCTCCAGCCCCGGCTTCATGTGTCTTCTATAGCACTGGATTATGAACCAATGGCTGTGGAGCCCCCAGCTGGATCAGGCCCTCTGGATAAGTGAGACAATTGAATAGCTTAAACTGTTTGGGAGGCACCCAGGCTGTGGGACCGAGACCTGTCCTTAGTGCATGAGCTGGCTATTTGGATCCTTGGGCTTACACAGGGACACATGCTCAGCCTGTAAGGAGGGGACTGGACCTGCCTGTACTGAATCCACCAGGTTTAAATGAGTCCCCAGGGGTGTCTTGGTCCTGGAGGAGATGGGAATGGAGGGGAGGGGCTGAGGGGAAGGTGGGATTGGGGGCGGGAGGGGGGAGGACAGGGGAACCCATGGCTGATGTATAAAATTAAAACACATAATAATAATAATAATAATAATAATAATAATAATAATATAAAAGAAAAAAAGAACTGGATTAGTGGTCAGAGTTCCTGTAGCCTGCTTTATTATAGGAAGTTTTTCTTTTTCCTCCAGTTGTGACAGATAGCTTCTCTGGGTATAGATAATAGTCTGGGTTGGCAGTTATCATTCACAGCTGGAAGTATACCACTCCAAGCCCTCCTATATTTAAATTTTTCTTTTGAAAAATAATCTGTTCTTATTCTGATGGTCTTGATTTTATATGTGAATTTGTGTTTTTCTCTTGCAGATTTCTATAGCTTTTTCTTTGTTTATATATTAAGTGTTTTAACTATCACATGATAAAAGGTGTTTCTTAAGGTCTTGTCTGGTGTTCTGAATGTCTCCTATATCTGACTGGGCATCTCTTTCCCTAAATTTGGACACTTGCCTGCTGTTTTACTGAAAGTATTTTCTATGCTTTTAACATTATCCTTCTACTATTATTTATAGATTAGGTATTTTCACAGTGTCCTATAGACCTCAAATGTTCTCTTTATACTTTATCTTTGTCATCGTTTTAAGTTTCCATCTCCTCTACCTTGTCTTCAAGCCTTAATTGCCTGCCATTCCTTTGATCCATCTACAGGTGATACTTTCCACTTCTCCATTTGGCTTCTTAACATTTTCATTTCCAATATTTCAGTTTAGTTTGTATTTCAAGTTTCTACCTATTTATTTAATTTTACTTTCATATCCTTGTATTGACTTCCTTATTTTATACAGCTGTTTGTGTTTGCTTAGAATTCATTTGGGAATTTTTGTCCTCATCAATTTCTTTGAATGTATATACAATCATTATTCAGAATTTTTGGTTGGGAGTTTATCTAATTTACAGTCTCTGCGACCATTAGCATGGTATTTGTCACTTTTAGAGAAACTATGTTTTTCCCACTTCTTATGTTTTGTAATGTGATTTTTACATCTAGGGTTAGGTCATTTGTTGGATTTCAAAAAATTACCTGTGTTCTTTTGGTGGAAATGTTTGCAATGCTCAAGACAGACTAAATTTTAGTAGATTTGAAGTCTCTCTCCCCCCTCTCTCTATAATATGTATATTATATATATATATATATGTTATACATAAATAATGTAATGAAATGTAATATAATATAATGTGATGTGATAATATAATATAACATAATATAATACAATACAATACAATACAATATAATATAATATAAAGTAATATAATATAATATAATATATGGTTGGGGAGAGCAGGTTAAATCCCCAGCACTCCTTTGAATGTAGACTAATGTTTGCAAAACAATCACAGTTCCAGGGTAGACCCACCTATCATTTTAGGAAGTAAAGGAACATTGACATAATGGCTGCACTAAGATATTAGTTACTGTAAGTGTAAATGGAGAGGGGGTGGGGAGAACAAAGTTAGAGCAGAGATTAGTACTGTTGGTAAAGAAAAAGTGGAGGAGAGAGAAGTAAATAGATGAGCAAACAGTTGAGAAAAGGGGGATGATTTGGCAGTTTGGGCTGAGGGTATAATAAAAAGAGAGGTAAAGAAGTGAGCTCAGATAACCCAAACAGTCCTAGCTCTCAGATCGCAGAGACAGAGACTTGCTAACCAGGTCTATTCTTTGGGAAAGCCTACCAAAAGAAGTGCGAGAAAGTAAAGAATAGAGGGGGGACGAAAAAAAGAGAAAATAAAGATCAAAGGGAAGAAAAGAATGAAACAGCGCAAAGCCCTCCAGTCCAATTGGTGCTGGGTATTAATTAACAGCAGCTTGGAGGGGAGTGTGCTGCCTTTGAGAATGAAGGCCCCACCCTCTGAGTGTTCCTCGGTGAGGTCAGATTAGAGGTTCTGGCCCCACACTCTGAGTGTTCCTCGGTGAGGTCAGATTAGAGGTTCTGGCCCCACACTCTGAGTGTTCCTCGGTGAGGTCAGATTAGAGGTTCTGGCCCCACACTCTGAGTGTTCCTCGGTGAGGTCAGATTAGAGGTTCTGGCCCTACCTCTGTGTTCCTCGGTGAGGTCAGATTAGAGGTTCTGGCCCCACACTCTGAGTGTTCCTCAGTGAGGTCAGATTAGAGGCTCTGGCCCCACACTCTGAGTGTTCCTCGGTGAGGTCAGATTAGAGGTTCTGGCCCTACCTCTGTGTTCCTCAGTGAGGTCATATTAGAGGTTCTGGCCCTACCTCTGTGCAGTTCTTCAGGCTCTGGCTGGGAATGCTGGCATTGCCTATGTCAAGTGTCCAATTCGGAACTGGAGTCAGTATTCCTCTGAGGAGCCTGGCTGCTGTCAGGTTTCCTCCCTGCTGAATGCACACAGCTGTGGCACAGTTTCCTTTCCTCAATCTAGAGGGATTATGCTGCTACATTTTAGTGTACCATTCCATGACACTGGCTTGAGGTGTCCCAGGGAAGTGGTTTATAGAAGTAACAGCAGGACAGGAGTATCTAGAGTGCCAAGCCACTGACTCAGCAGTGTGTTTTAAAAATCTTTAAACTGTTTATACACAAAGTATCTAGTGTGCCCACCAGAGCAAATAGAAATATGTGAACCAGGTTGAACCAGCCTTTATCTTTAGAGCAGGAATTCATAATCTAATCATGCCATTCAAAACACCTGTATCAGTAATAAAAATCAAGGCAATGATTCTTCAAGAAGCAATTCCAAAATCTTAATGACTTTCTATAATAGAGTTATTTTCATTGCCGCACTAAATATCCATATGCACAGGCTAGGGGCTTTGCTCCAAATCTCTTCCTCTCAGAATCCAGATATAGAAAATCAGGATTGTATAAAAAGTTGTCAACTACCATGCCAGGGGAACAAGAGAGCTCAGGGAAGTCTCACACCCACAACTGAATGCTTAGTCAAGAAATAACATGTGTTAGTTCTGTTCATAACTCATTCTCTAAAAGTAATTTGTCTTTCCATGTTTTGTGCCCCAGAGCCTCCTTTGCAGAACTATTCTTGTACTTTGGGGTCATTATTAGGTAAGGTAAGGTTTATTTGGATGTAAGTACTGTGTATGAAGAGAGTGGATCTGATAGCCAAGATAGCCACAAAATGATGGATGGGCAGCTAGCATATGTAGCATGGATACACTGGATGAAAGATGATGTGTGTCTAGGATGGGGCAGATTAGACCCAGATGGTGTGAAATTTCATCATAGTATTCAGGATGATGCACTCTTTAGGACTTAAAAATTATTTATTTCTGAAACTTTCCATTTAAACTATGGTTGACAAGAAGGAACTGAAACTGGAGAAAATAAAACTGTGGCCATGTGATGAATACTGCATGTATTTCTTCTCACTTGCAAAAGCTGCTGTCACAGCTATGCTAAAAACTGCCAGCTCCCTACCAATTCTCTCCCAGGCTTTCTTAATAAACTATTTAGTGCTCCATGTGTCCCACAGTGAGCTCCTAACATTGCCCTGTGGGGCACCTTCGCACCACTACATCATGGAAACACCTCTGAGTTCACTCTAGAGGGGCAAAGAACCCAGATTAGGTAGTAGGAAGGAATGATGGACTCTTGCTACCCTATGGAAACCTCACTGGTACCTAGGGGGATACAGGGCAAGGGCAAGAGATAAGGCTGCATCAGAACAAAACACAATTAACAGTATTCCTGTTGATCCTCATTGGGGTGTCAAAATGTGACACAGGGGTGCCTCAACTTGTCTATGTTCCTTAAACAATATGAGTACTGAATATTCTTACAAGTAAAATTTGCTAACGCACAGATTGGCATCCACTAAACTGAGAAAGAACTCTAAGAGAATAACAAATTAATATGAATAGTAAGAAAACATCAAGATAATTCAATTTTATCTGTTCTAATAGCTAATTTGAGATAAAATACTCACTCAATACAACACCAATTCAGATTTATTCTACCCTAATTATGTTTTTTTTTTTTTTTGTTCTTCTCATACAATACATCCCAACCACAGCTTCCCCTCTCTCTATTGCTCCCAGTCACCTCCCTCCCCCAACCCCTCTCTACCCCAGATCCATTCCTCCTCTGTTTCTCTTCAGAAAAGGGCAGGGCTCCCATGGATATCAACTGAATATGTCATAACAATATACAATAAGACAAGGCACAAACCCTCATATCAAGGCTGGATGAGGGAGGAAAAGGGTCCCAGGAGCAGACAAAAAGAGTCAGAGGCACCCCCCCCCCCAACTCCCACTGTTAGGAGTCCCAGAAGAACACCAAGCTGCTCAATCATAACATACATACAAAGGACCTAGAACAGACCCGTGCAGGCCCCATGATTGCTGCTTCAGTCTCTGTGAGTCCCTATAAGCCCTGATAGTGGATTCTGTGAGCTTTGTTCTTACATTGTCTCCAACCCCTCTGCTTCCTACAATCCTTCTTCCCCCTCTTTCTCAGGGTTCCCTGAGCACCGTCTAATGTCTGGCTATGGGTTTCTGTATCTGCTCCCCTCAGTTGCAGGATGAAGGTTCCCTGATGATGATTGGGCTAGACCCTCATCTGTGACTATAGCAGAATATGATTGGGAATCACTTCGTTTACTTTTTTTCTTTTTTGCCAGCCATGTCTGGTTCTATCCTAGGTCTCTGGGCCATGCAGCCTTTAGTTCCTGGCCATCCAGGCAGTGTTGGGCATAGGTTCCCTCTCATGTTGAGCCTCAAGTTACACAGTTATTATTGACCAATCCCACCAATAACCCCATTGTAATCTGTACCACCATTACCCCAGCATTACCTCACAAAGGACAAATTGTACATTGAAGGTTTTGTGGCTGGGTTGGTATCCCAGTCTCACCACTGGAAGCCTTGCCTGGTTACAGAAGATGGCCAGTTCAGGCTCAGTATCCCTCATTACTAGGAGTCCTCACTAGGGTCACCCCTATAGATCCCAGGGAGTTTCTACTGCACTAGGTTTCCACATTGCCTCCCAAGCACCCCCCACCCCACTTCCAGTCATCTCTCCCCACACAAACTCTCTCTTCATCCTTCCCTCCCAACACTGGATCCTTCCTGGTCCCCTCCCCACCCACCCCCAACCCAACACAGACTCTATTCTATTTCCCCTTCCCACAGAGATGCGTGTGTCCCACCTTGAGCCCTCTTGTTACTTAGTCTCTCTGGGTATATGGTAGCATGGTTATCCTTTCCTTGACACTAATTTCCACTTATAAGTGAGTACATACCATGTTTGTCTTTCTGGGTCTGGGTTACCTCACTCAGGATGACTTTTTCTTTTCTAATTCTGTCCATTTGCCTGCAAATTTCATGATGTCATTGTTTTTAATAGCTGAGTAACACTCCATTGTGTAAATGTACCATATTTTCTCTATCCATTCTTCAGTTGAGGGTCATCTAGGTTGTTTCCAGTTCCTGGCTATTATGAATAAAGCTGCTATGAACATAGTTGAGCAAGTGTCCTTGTGGTAGGATGAAGCATCCTTCGGGTAGATTCCCAAGAATATAGTTGAGTCCTAAGATAGATCGATTGCCAATTATCTGAGGAACCACCATATTGATTTCCATAGTGGCTGAGCTGTCACTTGTATTATTGATCTTAGCCATTCTGACAGTGTAAGATGGAATCTTAATGTAGTTTTGATTTGCATTTCCTTGATGGCTAAGGATGTTGAACATGTCTTTAAATGTTTCTCAGGCATTTGAGATCCTTCTGTTGAGAATTCTCTATTTAGATCTGCACCCCATTTTTAAATTGGAGTATTTGATTTATTGATGTCTAGTTTCTTGGGTTCTTTATATATTTTGAATATTAGCCCTCTGTCAGATAGATGTGAAGTTGGTGAAAAATCTTTTCCCGTTCTGTAGGCTGCTATTTTGTTCTACACAGACATTTAGTTAGACCAGCACCATTTACTGAAGATACTTTCTTTTTTTCCATTGTGTATTTCTGGCTTCTTTATCAAAAATCAGGTGCCCATAAGTGTGTGAATTTGTGTCTGGATGTTTGATTTGATTCCATAAATTAATGTGTCTTTTTATGCCAATATCATATAATTTTTATTACTATAGTAATAGTAGTAATAGCTGTAGTACAGCTTGAAATCAGGGATGGTGATCCCTTTGGAAGTTCTTTAATTGTTCAGTATTCTTTTAGCTATCCTGGGTTTTTCAGTTTGTTTGTTTGTTTGTTTTTTCATATGAAGTTGATTATTGTACTTTCAAGGTATGCAAAGAATTGTGTTGGGATTTTGATGGGATCTGCAATGAATATGTAGATTGCTTTTGGTAAAATGACCATTTTTACTATGTTAATCCTACCAATCCATGAGAATGGGAGATATTTCCATCTTCTGATATCTTCTTCAGCTTCTTTCTTCGAAGTCTTGAGGTTTTTTGGTCATACATGCTTTTTACTTGTTTGGTTAGAGTTACACCAAGATATTTTTTTTATGTTCTTTGTGACTATTGTGAAGAGTGTTGTTTCCCTGATTTCTTTCTCAGTCTGTCATTTGTATATAGGAGGGTTTCTGATTTTCTTTCTTTTTGAGTTAATCTAGTATCCAGCCATGTCACTGAAGGTGTTTATCAGCTATAGGAGTTCCCTGGTAGAATTTTTGGGGTCACTTATGTATACTCTGATATGAACTGCAAATAACAAATACTTTGACTTCTTCTTTTCCAATTTGTCCCCAATTATGTTTGTTCAACATAAATACTTATAGTTACAGGATGTAAAATACATAGTATGTATCATCAATGCCCATTTATGTTATTGTATTTTATATGGTTAGAAATTTATGATGTGTTGCCGGGCGGGGGTGGCGCACGCCTTTAATCCCAGCACTCGGGAGGCAGAGCCAGGTGGATCTCTGTGAGTTTGAGGCCAGCCTGGGCTACCAAGTAAGTTCCAGTAAAGGTGCAAAGCTACACAGGGAAACCCTGTCTTGAAAAACCAAAAAGAAAGAAAGAAAGTAAGTAAGAAAGAAAGAAAGAAAGAAAGAAAGAAAGAAAGAAAGAAAGAAATTTATGATGTGTATTATAAATTGTGTTTATAAATTTAAATAATGATGTGCCAGTCATTGTTTTCAAGTTCTCTATATCATCAAGAACATTTATAAATTCTTTTATCAGTCATATCTATCATGTTGCCTGACAAATATCTCTTTATCCCAGATTGGATTCTGACGACAGACCAAAGAAACAATTCTGCCCAAGTTTGACTTAGTTATCCTGTACATTTATTGGCTTATTTACAAGAAGATAGATGAGATGTTACTTCCAGAAGCATGGTTAATTCAAGGTAGCTCTTTTACAAAAAAATCCCACTCAAGCACGGGTAAAAACTTAGGTATCCTTGAAGCTCCTGGTCAGTGTCTCCCCAGAAATTATAGAACTTTGGGGAGAGGGCTTGAGATTATTATACATTTGGTAAGCTCCTTGGTTCATGTAAGTTTCCTTTATTTCCTTCCAGTGCTGGTTGGTTTATGTCAACTTGATGCAAGCCAGAGTCATTTGGGCAAGCCTGTGAGCATTTTCTTGATTTCTGATTGATGTAGGAGGGCCCAGCTCGCTGAAGGCAGTGCCAGTTCTAGGCAGGTGTGATATTTTGTATCATCAATCTGTGGTTCTGGTCATCTGGGTAGGCAAGATCAGATGTGATGAACAAGAGAATGACATCATTGAAGCAAAGTCTTCTGGGAGGTGTTTCCTCATAGTTAGTACACAGAAGCTGTGCTCCTGAGGTGGCCAATCTTGTACCTCATGCTGGCAGCTAAACTTGGTAATGTATAAGAGTTTCCCAGGTGTTGCTGGTTTTGAAGGAATGAAGGGGTCATGAAATACAACTGAGGCTTGACACTGTGTAGCAGTGCTAGAATCCCTGAAGAGAGGCCAGAAGAGGCCATTAGCGAAACTGCAGTCTCAGTTGTAGTAGAAACCCCAAGATTGATGAGGTCATGGAGAATTAGGGTTTGGGCACATGTGGCAGGATTAGAATCCCTGAAGAGAGCTCATAAGAGGCTACTGGTGAAGATGCAGCCCAGTTACAGAGAAGACTCAGATTTTGGAGATTCCAGTACACGGGACAACTACCTAGGATCAAGGATTACAGCAGCTGTGAAATGAGCTGGCCTGAACCTAGGACACAAACTGTGTGTGTGGCAAAGGGAAAATAGAGCCAGAGAAGTGGCCTGGGCCCTTTGGAGTCCAGAAGAATGAGAAGGAATCACAAAGGTCTGAGACTGAGCTCAGTAACTATTGGACTCTGGCTTTGCTTTGAGTGTGACTGTACTCTCCTTCTTCCCTCTTGGAGTATAAAAGTTTGTAACTTTATATTTTTATTGTAGGAGCCCACAGTTTAGAGACCAAACTTTTAAAGAGAATTTGGATATCAAGAGAGACTGAATAATTTAGGGGAACTTTAAACTTTGAAGGGGACATTGGATGTTTTTTAAAGAGATTGAACTTTTAAAGTGTTTGGATTTTTAAAGACTGTGGGACTTTTAAAAGTTGGAATGTTTTATGTTTTGATATTAATATTAATGAGCTCTTGGGATAAATGAAAAAAAGAAAGGTTCTAGGTGAATAGTGATGTATTTATGTGTCATCTTGACATAGCTAGAGTCATTTGAGAGATGGAAGCTAAGATTGAGAAGCCAGAAGCTAGATTAGCTTGTGGGCAAGCCTACAGGATATTGTTTTGATTGATTATTGATGTGGAAAATCCCAGTTCACTGTCATCAGTGCTACTCCAGAGCTGGTGGTCCTGGGTACTGTATGAAAGCAGGCTGAGCAAGCTAGAAGCAGATCTCCATGTGTTTTGCTTCAGTTGTGACTTCCAGATTCATGCCTTGAGTCCCTGTTCTGACTTCCTTCAACGATGCAGCATGACCCAAGAGTAGTGAGCTGAAATCAACCCTTTTCTCCCCATGTTGCTTTTGGCCATGGTGGTTTATCACAGCAGTAGAACCCTAAGACACTGAGTCTTAGAGCCTCCCTCCTCCCTCTAAGAGGGGATGTTTCAATTCAGATAAGAGAGCTACACAGCACATGTAAGTAAGGTTTGTTTTCATAACACCCTTCTAAGGACCTTTGAGGGACATCTAATATCCAAACTGTCACAGGGTTGCTCAAAAATTTGTCATTTTAAAGCTTCCATTATGGACATTTATTAGTATTTTTTGACATTTGGATAATTTTGTAATGGTCTATAAATCAACTTAAAAACAAAATTGTGTGTTGGTTTTCTGTTACTATAATTAAGTACTTAGGATCATTAACTTAGAAAGAGAAAATTTGCAGAACAAGACAGTGCCGTTGTATACATGAACCCACAGTAGCTGTGGCTGAATGCCCAAAACAACAAAATCAAATCAGTCAAAATCCTAACCGAAGAGCTATTGATGACTGATGGCTGCTGGGGAAGGGAGATCAGTTTTCTTCAAAGATAGAGGTCCTGAGAAACTATCCACACTCCAGTAGCTAGCTCTGCTGCACCCATGCACATATAGGCAGCCTTAAGTTGATTCAGTGGGGGAGAAAAATAGTGTACATGAAGTGGGATGGGAAAGGGGGTATAGAGGAGGAACTGGAAGATATAGAATGGGGGTATATTTGATCAAATATATTACATGCATATATGAAATTCTCAAACAATAAAAACAGAGTGTTCATTTTTGGTTTTCATTTAAGGAGAATTTGGCCCATATTTAATTAGCATGTAGCTTCAGGACTATGATAAGGCAGCATGTCAAGGTAGGAGTACATGGCAGAGCAACACTGACTTTATTAGGAGGCAGTAAAAGAAAAAGGAAGTGGCCCAGACCCTATCATATCCTTTAATGCCCTAAAAGATGTTGAAGCTTGCCTTTGAGGGGATAGGGCAGGATTACTCAAAAGTCCATAATCTTTCAGGTTCAATTGTAATTTTTATCAGTATTTTTAGTACTTCCTAAACAGTAAGTATTATGGAAAGTTTTAATATATTCAGTAGTCATATAGGCATTAACCAGTGCTAGAAATCAATGATTAATTTGCTCTACACATGAGAACCAATTTATCTCCCTCTACAGTCTAAGGACCAAGGCTTCCCTGGTCCGTACATCCATCTATGCCAAGGTGCACTGCCCAGGTCTGTAAGACTGCATGTAATCAGCACTCCACTGAGTGTAGTAAAGTCTATATAGTGTCAGGAACTAACCAGACTATGAATGCATATGATGAATACTGAATCCCAGAAATCTGTCCTAAGCTAGCAAATCTTCTAGAACAATGAGTTTCACCAGGAGGGAAAAGCCACCACAAACTGTAACTTTTTTCTGGATTCCTCCATGGATGCTTACCAATGGAGTCAAATGAGTCACATGACCCACTCGGTAGGCAGCATTGTCCCTCTGCCAGCCTCCCTGCGGAAGCTCAGTCATTATTAATTGAATGAATGAATGAACTGACATGAAGTATGTGGCAGGTGATGCGGAAAGACTTGCCCATGGTGGTCAGATGGGGCTCCTGGCATACAAGCAACAGGATTTGGAGGCTGTTATTTTTTCCTAACTGGTGGCCAAGACAATGACTTTGCAATTGACAGTGCTTTCACGTTCAAAACCTCTTAGTATAGTTTCTGCCAACAATTTTTTTGACTTAACATTAAACAGGCCTACAAAATCAGTTCCTATAGTAGTGAAAATGGAAGCCCCTCTGATACACAGGCATAAACTTCCAAGAGCTGCCCAAGAATTTGGGTTATTCATGTTTCTTTATTTTTTCTAAGTATACGTCTTTTTTAATGTATTGTTTAAAATTATTTTTTTATATTTTGAGATTATAATACAATCATATCATTTCCCCTTCCCTTTCTTTCCTCCTAACCCTCCCATATATCCTCTTTCCTTCATGCTCTCTCTCAAACTGAAGGCATTTTCCTCATTTGCTGTTACATACATATGTATGTGTATGTCTGTAATGCATAAATATAACCTGCTCATTCTGTATAATGTTATTTGTATGTATTTGTTTCAGGGCTGACCACTTGGTTTTAAATAACCAACTGATCTTCTCTTCCCTGGAGAAGACTGTTTCCCTGATCTCAGCATTCCTCAGCTGCCTGTAGTTCTTTGTGTAGGGCTGACGACTCCTGACCTTCCAGCCTTCCATATTAACAAGTCCTTGCTCAATTCATGTTTTATATTGGTGAGACTTTACGGGTGTAGTTACTGGCATTACTAAGAGATACAATCTCACTTCCTGTCCCTCTGGCTTTTGAAATCTCTTCATCCCTCTCCCATAATGATCCCTGAGCCTTAGGTGCAGGACTTAACAGCTGTATCACTTGGGACTGGGCTCTGTAACTCTGCATTTTGATTGGCTGTGGTTTTCTGGAATGGTCTCCATCTGTCGCCAAGAGAAGTTTCCTTGATGAGGGGTAAGAACCACATTTATCTATGGGCATAAGAACAAATATTGAGCATATACTTAGGGATTGTGCTGGTTTAGTAAAGTGGAGTTGTAGGCTCTTCTCTGAGATCCGTGACTTCACTACCTTGGATAGTTGGCTGGGTTTCCAGGACCAGCCAGGATCTCCTTCCTATTGAGTGGGTCTTAAGGTCAGCTAGAGAGCTGTTGGTTACCACCGAGGTCAGCATGCCACTGCTGCACCTGTATGGTTCTAGTGCCATGTTGGTTGTTGCTGGGGTTCATAGGTGTCATATCAGGGTAAGACTGTTGGTGGTCTCTGCTTTGAAAACTTGCATGGTGCCTTCAGGTACCATGAAAGCTAGTCCTCAGGAAGAAGCTTTCAAGTCAATTCCAGCTCAGAGGCCTGTAGTGGTATTTGCCCCATCCATGTGACCTTGGGCTATAGGGCCGGAAGAAGGTGCTTCCTGGCGTTGTATGTGACCTCTTTAAAAGGTAAGGGAGAATGATCACAAGGATCAGTGTCTGATCACACCAGGATGTGTAAGGACCACTTATCAGGATATAAGGGGTATAGTTTCCCCTGTGCTGATGGCTCCTTGATTTCTGGTCCCAGCTAGTAAAAAAGATCAAGATATTTGCATAGCTCTTTAGAGTCTACCTGATAGGCCCTTCTGATGTCACTTTGTGTGCTCTGAGTGAATGTTGTTTTATTCCAGGTCATCATCTGCAATCTTCCTCTAAATCTGAGAATCATGAATTTACCTCCAGGTCTTCATTCCTGAGAACACTCCATTCTGCCACTTGGCCCTTTAAGGACAGGACACGGGGAGCTCCTAGAGTGTTTTTGCTTCCCATGCGGCTTAGATTTTAGCAATAGAAAGCATGTACCTGTTGGTCGAACTAACTGGAAATTCAGACTGCTCCATTGACACAGCAACACTTTAACTTTGCAAGCACTGGTCTTTGTTTTCCATCTCAACACTTTTCAGAGTTTTCCAAGTTATTATATGCAAGCCTCCTTCGCACAAGCTTGAGAGAATGGAGTTAGAACCCTTCCCACCTTAAAGAACACACAAAACAGTAATGATTCTCTCAAAAATATGTCATTGCCAAATTTCTTCCCATCTTCATGCATTTCGTCTACTTGTGCTTGTGTTTCTGAGTTGCCTGAGCTCTTTGAAGTAACTCTCTGCCCTTCCCTTGTAACTGTGAATGCCGCTGAGGTCTCTTCATCCCTGCTGTCCCCTCAGATGCCACTTAGGTAACAATGAACAGACAAGAACCCCTTTCTGAGTTGTTGTCCAACTTTCACACCGAGTTTCTGGTGAAGATCAAAGATGATTCGCCCTTTAAACAAATAAAGAAGTGTTTGACGAGTACATTAATAAAGAATAAACTGTTTTGTTTTTTTAACAGCCAATTTAATTCAATACAGATTACTTTCTTATGTAAATTCTGCTCACCTTTGGAAGAATCCTTGAAACTCAAATAAAGGAAGTCGTACTCATGACCACTTGTGAAAAGTGTAGGGTTTTTGTTGTTGTTTTTTCTGCTAGAGTCTCATTCTGTAGTCCAGGCTGCCTTAGAACTCATGGCCTGTTCCTGACTTTTAAGTGCTGAGATTTGTATGCATGAACCATCATACCCAGCAAAAACTGTTAATAAAAAAACAGTATCAGTTAATCAAAGATGTCTTGGATAACCTTTAGGGTACTTATATTCTTCTTTGTTTTGTATTCCTAATCCCAAATTCCCAAAATACCTGTCCTTTTGGAATCCCAACAGTCTATTGATTCTGTTTTCTCCTTCCCTTAAAACTACTCACACAGGCTCCCATAGAAATATGTTGGCATAAATTAACAGAAGGCAATGTTATTTAAGAGAAAAGAAAATAAATGTGTATCAAGCATTAGGCCCCAGAAGGATCACAGAAATCATCATTCCTAACTTGTGCATAGCAGGATTTCCCAAATGTCAATTTTCATTTCTGGACAAAGGATCTTCACGTGCTGAGACCTACTGTCACCTCACTGTGTGACGTTGGCATGAGTCCCTGCCATGTGGTCAGTTATTTGCCTTCTGTTGGTAGAGATGCCCCACAGAGCCCTCCCCTGTCCAGCACACATGCTCCTCCACCACACGAGCTTGTCCTGGTCCACTCACCTTGCTCTTTAGAGCCTGGTTACTTATACTGAACTAACTCTTAGCCTGTTGCCCCGAATCCAGGAACCTTTGTGTACATCTGTTCTAGGGGTGTTGCTGGCAGAAGCAGAAGAATGGCAGCTTGAAGCATCACGCACAAGGATGTGTTTAGGCCTAGTAGCCAGGATGTAGACAGCTGTGCTACAGTCTCTGACCCTCTACCCCTCTCTAGCTTCCTCCCTTTCAACTATAATTTTCTCCTATTTGGGGTTGGATCATGACCAAGATCACATCCACATGGATTTCTTAGAGGAAAAAGCCTCTGCAAATATCAACTCAAGTGGAAAACAGAACATTTTGGAGATGTTGGCACACAACTATAAACTTATGATCCTAAGACCCAGGATCAGTTCTTGTGGCAGCTTCTGGGAAGACGTGGGTTTGCTGGGCAGTCCAAACAGCAGTGTCTATTAAAGTCATAATGACAATTATGATAT
The DNA here is from genome assembly GCF_903995425.1 of Onychomys torridus. Lineage (NCBI taxonomy): Eukaryota > Metazoa > Chordata > Mammalia > Rodentia > Cricetidae > Onychomys > Onychomys torridus. The sequence goes on from NC_050444.1 coordinate 55,896,901, forward strand.
TAATGTAGGGAGGGGCGATAAAAGCTCTACTCAGGGACTTACCATACGCAACTGCACAAATGAACTTTTGCTGTTATTTTGCACTGCCTAGAAAAAAAAATCTACTTCTTGAAGCCATTGTTCACTTGGATTGTAGGTTGCTGTGCCCAAAGGAAAAATCCCATATATCATCAAGCATTACATTTTTGCCTCAGAAAAGAATCAGAAAGTTAGGTCAAGTTAACTAGTATGAGACAGGAGCTTTCTGGGATCTCCGTATTTTACTTAACATACCAGATTTTATTCCTGTAAAAAGCTTGCTAACTTGATTATTGGCGGGGAGGGGGCCTTAACTCAGGAACTGCAGTGGGCAAATGAGAATCTGCCATAGAGGAGTGGGAGGGCTGTTTTGGGGATCTGTGGTCAATCCTGCTGGGTAGAGCACGTGGAAGCCATGTCCCAGATAGATGTACTAACCCAGCAGCATGCAACTTCTCTGGCTTGAGGGCTGCTCCCACAGAAGTTCACTCCCTCCCACAGGGGTTCACTCACTGGCCATTGCACTGTGCCTCTATCAGTCCTGCAGTCCAGTGGCCAAGAGCCCGTGTTTCTTCATAAAGAGAAGCTTCCTCTGTCTGTGGAACACCAATGGAGCCTCCCACACCTAGGAATGGACTCCAGTCACACAGCAGTGCCAAGGCCCCACCATGAAGTAGCTGGTCTGCTCTCCTGTGCCCTGAGCAGTCAGCTCAGGTAGATAGGTAAGTGGTTGTTTGTCCTGTTTCCCCCAGCTTTGGGTCTTCTTCTCATCATAAATCCTTCCTGAAACCTGAGGCAAATCAGAATCCTGTGGGCATCTTACAGAAGGTATACTTAGTAGCCAAGACAAGCTCCAATGTGCATGGTAGAAGTACTGCATAGCATAGAATTTGTGTGGAGCTCTGAGAACTCTGCCTTAATTGATTGATTATTACATGTCTTAAAGTCTGTCCTATCTTTCATGCCTTCACACTTGTATTATGCCTCAATTCAATTTTGCTTCCTTTTGTGAAGTTCTCAACCCCTAAGAATCTTTTATTCTGTCCTGTGTGTGGTACCAAACTGAAGGTTTCTTGGGGACATTGTAAAATTGTAGTAATTTTAGAACATCAGAAAAAGCGAGTGACCTAAGACAGCACATAAACAAAAGCATCATTTTAGAGGTTTGCCTATATTTGCTGGTTCCAAAGTGAGTAGTGTTGAGGCTGTATTAGACACCATGGCTAAAGTGACTCTATGATATGTGACTTCCTGAAAGATTTTCCCCATAAAATCTGCTGCAATGTTACTGAACACTAAAAAAAAAAAAAAAAAAAAAAAAAATCTCACTTTAGCTTTGATCCATTTTGATCTTTGCAAGTTCCCTTGAAGATGACAGGTAGATGACTGTGCTAAGTAGCTTGAAATGACTTTTGGTCAAATGTAATAAAATTTTCTACTGCAGCTTACTTATCTTGCCTCTCTTACCTATCTAGAAGAATTCCCTGTCTGGGGGTGTTTCTACTGTGGCATTTTATTAGTCTCAGTAGTTTAGAAAGGGCTATTGAGCTTCGACAGGCTCCAACATGAGGCTGAAGGAGGCGGTACTCTCATATCACTTTAGCCCACCCTAACAGTGATCTCAGGACGGGCCCTCCACTTTTCTGTTTTACATGCTATTCTTCTTGTGTGTGCCTGTGGTGTTAGAGGTTGAACCAAGGCTTTGCTTTGTACGCGCCAGCAGATGTTCTACCACTGAGCTCCATCCCTGGCCCTCAAACATACAGACAGGGTTTCATGATGCACTGATGGGTGATGTCTTTCTGTATGCTGTAAATGTGCTGCTCTGGTTGATTGATAAATAAAATGCCAATTGGCCAGTAGCTAGGCAGGAAGTATAGTATAGGTGGGATGAGCAGAGAGGAGAATTCTGGGAAGTGGAAGACTGAGTCAGGAGATGCTGCCAGCTGCTGCCACCATGAGAAGCAAGATGTAAGGATACCAGTAAGCCATGAGTCACATGGCAACTTATAGATTAATAGAAATGGGTTAATTTAAGATATAAGAACTAGATAGCAAGAAGTCTGCTCCAGCCATACAGTTTATAAGTAATGTAAGTCTCTGTGTGTTTATTTGGGTCTAAGTGGCTGCAGGACTGGCGAGTGAGAGATATTTGTCCTGACAGCCCGAGGGAGACTGGAGAAAACTCCAGCTACAATGAACTCTAGCCTGGTTTGGTGTCCTCTCTGTTCTGCCTCCCATGTCCTGGGATTTCAGGTGTGTGCTACCTTTCCATTCATCAGGTTTTTACTCTGCTTACATCACCAGTGCACACACAGAGTGAGGATCTGTCATGCCACAGTCATGCCAATGACCCAAATCTTCCTCTGTGCTTTTGTTGAACACTAGTTTCACTAACATGCCCTATTGTGACAGCTCCGGCCTAATATTCAATTTTCTCTGTTCATTTAACGAGAATGCTATGAACATAGCTGATCAAATGCCCTTGTGGTTTAACGAAAATGAACTGATATTTGTTTTTTGGATGGGCATATTTCTAGGCCTTCAGCATGCAATAGGATGTGACTTGGACACATGATGCCTATGTAGCTTAAGTCTAAGAAAAGGAGAGAAACTGTAAGATACAAGGAAGGATCCAGTGAGTTGGCTCAGAAAGTGAAGGCACACCTCGAAAGCTTGGAAATCTGAGTCTGATCCCTGGAAATCATGTAAATGTAGGAGAGAAGCAACTCCACCAAGTTGTCTTCTATCTACATACACACACACACACACACACACACACACACGCTTAACATTTAAAATTTTAAAACACAAAAAGGCATGGCAATAAATATATGTATAATTGCAAACTTAGAAAACTGTTATAAATTATTTTATGGTGCCTTTGGGAAGGTACATCGGTGGGGGCTGAAGAAGGAAAGAAGGGAAACAAAGCTGAGTAGCATATTATACTGGTTCACAGTTACCTAACATGATACTCCATCCTGTGTGAGCTTGAATAATTTACATAACCTCTAATTCTTAATTTCCTTATCCACAAAATAAAGACGATAATGACATCTACCTCTAAAAGCACTAGGTTTGGACAGTTTATATAAATCACCTGGCACAAAGCAAGTACTCTGTAAACAGGAGCTCCTAATTATTATTTATTAGGCTGAGGTGTGAAGGCCAGGTGGGGCCAGCCATGCTTAGAGTTGTGAGGAGAGAACAGTGTATCCAAAGCTGCTGGAGCTCATAGGATCTGTGGAAAGACCAGTGTCGCTGGAACTGTGCAAGTGAGGGAGAACACGCTGGAGGATGGCGTGGGTGGGCACCATATGGTGGCAGCGTGAGCGCCAGCCCAGGGAGAGCAGATGCTGGTTCCTTCAGAATTGCTTTCCCCCTAGAGAATGTGAAAGGACAGAGGGCAAAGATGTTGAGAACGTGTGCAAGAGGCTGGTTCTAATGAAGGTCCGTGGAACTCAAGTGAGACAGGGGAGGCAAAACAATGACCGCGACCAATGAGAGAGAAAAGAAGAGGCTGAGCAGGTGGCACCCATCCCATGGGAAAGGTGCTTCAGGAAGAAAACAGGGTCTTTAGGTGTGTTGTCTAGGAGATTGCCTGATTTCTGTGGGTGACAAAGGCCAGGGAGTGACTCTGAAATCACGCGGCTGGCTGAAGTGGGATGGTGAAGACAATGATAGGGAGGGATCAAGCATGGGAGAGTGTGTGTGTTGAGTGGGTTATCATACAAAGTCCTGCTTCCCAGCCAATATGGTGGCATTGCACGAACTAGGAAATGGTACCCCTTCTCCTATGGCTTTATCATCATCTACCAGAATCTGTCAAAACATCGCTGCAGATCAGTGCAATGACACTGATATGTTTACACAGCTGTCTGCAGGCAGGATCCAATGAGAATAATAGAAGTCAGGGAAGGGGAAGATGCCCTTGGAACCGAGGCTGGAAGTGACCAAAGGGATGAGTCTGTCGGCTGACAGGGAGGGGCTGGGGGAAAACAATGTGAAGATGAAGTAGTGTGAACCTCGGGGTAGGATTAATATAGTTTATAATGAAGAATAGGGTTCCAACTCTTTGAGATTCCTGAAGCAGGAGGCTCTGCACAAAGGTCTAGACAAAGGGTAGCTTCCTGGATTTCTCAAGTCTTATAAAATTGTTATTTATTATTTCATGCACTATATTTTGATCATATTCTTTCTCTTCCCCCAGTTCCTCCCAGATCTTCCCCACCTCCCTACTCACAGAACCTCATATTCTCTCTCTCAAACAAAAACAAGACAAACCTACAAAAATGAAGATCAAAACAAAGGAAAAAGAAAATCACTAACACAAAACAACACACACACACACACACACACACACACACACACACACACACACACACCATAGACTCTATTTTGTGTTAGCCAACTATTCTGGGCATGGAGCACACCTGGAGTCACTCCACTGAAGAAAACTGATTTTCCTTTCGCAGCAAGTACATAGCTTCTTGGTTAAGGGTGGAGTTTTGTGTTCACTCCCTTCTCAGTCACGAGATTTTGTCTGGTTTGAATCTGTGCAGGTCTTGTGCCTACTGTCAGAGTCTCTGTGAATTCATGCGTGCATCAGTCTTGTTGTGTTTGGAAGATGCTGCTTTCGTGGAGTCATCCAGACTCTTACAGTCTTTCTACCCATCTTACCCATCTTCTCCCCATTCTTGAGCCTTAAGGGAAGGGTTTGGTAAAGTCACAAAGTCTCCTACTCTCTGCAAACTGTCAGGGTGTGAGTTCCATGATCTCCACTCTACTGAAGAAGAGGCTTCTCTGTTGAGGGCTGAGTGATAGATACCTTGCTCTATGGGTAAGAATGTCATTAGGAGTCATTTTATTGTTATGTTCCTTTAGCAGAATAAGATTTAGTTCAAAAATTTTCTCTACAAAACATTACTGACTTTCTCTACTGGAATTTTTTCCCTCTTCCAAATATTCCGGTAAATAATTTGTGCCTCTTTTATCTCCAGATCTTTGTTTTCCTGAGAGTCAGGGGGTGGGGGGGGGTGGGGGGTGGGTAGGTTCTTATCTACCCCAACATAATATGTGCCCTTAAGGGTGAAACACTGCCCTGTCTCTGTTTATTTAGTTGTGGTTGGGACATAAAAAGTATGGAATGAGTGAGTGAGTGAATGAATGAATAATAAAAATATTTTTTTCTTTTTGCTACCAAATCCTAGAAAAAAATGTGTGTTCATTCACATAACTAGCTTTATTGATGTTGCATCTACAATCACTGTAAGTGTGAACTTCAGGAACTACAGAAATATTTATTGGTACTGTCTACTGTTTTCTCTTATTTGATAGATCCTATATTTTGTAGTTGTTTTCATACCAACAATTTTATTCAATTTGTAACTTCAGTGGAAATAATTACTTTTTACAGCTTATAGTCTTACTAAATGAAAAAAAAAAACCATTTGAAAAATTTAAATTATATTATAAACAGCCATTAGTTTTCGAATTTACAGTTTCCCTTTATTCTAGTTTTTAAACTATTTTTGTTTGGGGTACTTCAAAATCTTGTGTTATTTCATCATTAACATAATTATATATTTTTAATTCATAATAGCATGCTCTATCTCAGCCATAAAAAGTTGAAAATAAAAAGGTCCATCTTTGTTTTGAGGATAGTAGACTGTATTTGTGGTTATGCAGATGAAGAATATCATTGCTTTAAGATCAATGTTGGTACATTAGTTTCTTCCTTGATGCTATAATATATTTTTGCTCTGGGATAGTAAGTGAAGGACTACTTAATAATTTCTTTGCAGGCAAGATGACCCAGTGAGTGAAGGTGTCACAGCCATGTCTCATAACCTGAGCTCAATCCTCAGAGCCCACATGGTGGAACAAGAAAAAATTTCAAAGTATTTGCTAAAGTTCAAATTATGTAAAATTTCAAGCATATAGATGACTTGAGAAAATGAAATAGAGAGTCTTCAAGGACAGGCATTCCACATCAGTGATTAACTCTTGGTACAATCCGCCTCATCTGAATCCCTACCCACGTCTCATCTCTGCTGATCATCTGGATGATTTTGAAGTCAATTTCATCTGCAATTATTTCAGTATAGAACTACTAAAGAACTCTTTAAAAGAATAGTCATGGGACTGGAGAGATAGGTCAGGCAGGAAAGTGGTTTGCTCAGCAAGCATGAGGACCTGAATTTGATACTTAGAATACATGTCAAATTTCCGAGTATCTTGGTGTGTGTTTATAACAAACAATCTCAGTGCTGGGGAGGCAGAGATAGCAGGATCTTTAGAGCTCACTGGCCAACCATTCTAGCCTAATTGGAGAGCTCTAGGACAATGGGAGATATTGTTTCAAAGAAGATAAAAGGCATTCCTAAGAATAACACTAAATATTATCATCCTGTATCCACAGGCAAAAACATGTATGTTAATGTGTTCTTATGTACCCAAATACACATGTATAAATACACACAAACACATACATATGCAACCACAATGCTATTATCACACCTAAAATATTAATGATACGTCTTACTGTTATTAAATATCTTGCTGATGTTTGAACTTCTTTTATCTATCAATTTAAAACAGTTTAACTGAATCAGCATCAAAAAGGGTTCATGACTGCAGTTAACTGATGTTTCAAATCTCATTCATTTTATACTGTGCCCTCTTTCTGTTTTCTTTACATTTTAATTGTGAAAAAAACTTCAATATATTTTCCATTTGTTCTAGAGAGATCTAGGTTTTGTCGACTTACTCTGCATGGTGGTATTTTAGCATGTCCCCATATTCTATGCATGTCCTGCAGTCTTTTACCTGCAGCAATAGAAGCCAGTTGGATCGAGCTGAAGTGTTGTGAGGAATAGTTGGTGGTTAGTGGTGTGTGCTACCATCAGGAGGCACATGCTGTGTGGTTGACTCTGATGTTGGTATCTCACGGTAATCACTATGGGTTTATTGTTCATTAGATGGTGTTGGTTCATGTGTTGCCAGCTTAGTTCCAAAATGAAGGTGGAATCTAACCAAGCGAGTTAGGGCACATTTTTTAAAGCAACTTAGAGAGAAAGTGCTTGTATCACAAAACGATTTTTGGCTAGGTATGATAGCACATAAAATAAATATACTTACTCTAAATACTTAATTTAGTATCTTCTGTTAGAAATACAAAATTCAGTGAGCACACTGAGGTCTTTGATGTTGTTGTTACATGCATAAAATTCTAATGTCAATTATTATTTAAACAATTTTGAATTCCTATCTTGAGGCAGATATGCCTTCATGTGAATGTTGAGGGAACATTCCCTATCTCTCTGTAGCTTCCTGGACACCATGAGGTGAGCAGGTTTCTTGGTCTCCCATCTTCACCATACTGTGGTGACTTGCAACAAGCCCACAATAAGAGGACCAACTGACTAGGGGCTAGAACAGCTTTCCACAGTAATGGGCAGCTGACTGGCACAGTAGCAACATTCCAATTCTGATCTTTCTTCTGTTGGCTGGAAGAAACTTCTCCTCCACAAACACTTGCCTACTGTGCTCATATCGAAACAAAGGCTCAACTCCTTCCCTCTACTTGCAAATTTTCAAAATAATACATTTTCTTATCTTCCAGAGGTGACCACTTTTTGTATTTTTCAGTAAGTTTTCTTCCAAGTAGCATTATAAATTGAAGAATTTGAATATATCTAATGTGCTTCAATTAAAGCATCAACTATGTTTGACTCTTTTCCAAGGTGACTTCTGAAATCTTGGACATATCTTCATAGAGTTTAATAGGCTTCTAGTTTTCTTATGTGTCATGCCAAGATATCTTTGTCCCTCACCTGAAACTGGTCATGTCCCCAGAAACTCTGGTTTATTTTAATGGAGTGTGATTATTTTGAGACCACAATCTGATTGGCAGAGGTATTCATGCTATGGCTCAGATACTATTTCTAGAACCTTACTATTGATTGAGAGGTATGCAAACTATATTGACATAAAAATATGTACAAGTAAATATAGGCTGTGAAGATGGCTCTGTGGGTAAAGGTGTTTGTTGTCAAGACTGACAACCAAGCCCTGGAATCCACATGGTGGAAATAGAGACCCAGTTCCTGAAAATTGTCCTCTGAACTCCACACATGGGCAAGGCATGCTTGCATACATATGTGTACATACACACACATTTGCACATGCACACACAGGTGCACACACACACTCAAAAATAAATAAATGTTCTATTTGTATGTGTAAATATGATGGCAAATGTTTTTATTTATTTCACTCTGATTTGATTTAAAGGACAAACTACTTCATGCATTCTATTGGGACAACATTGAAATCTTTCAGAATCCTATTGATAGGCAATAATTTTGAACAGGTATCTCTTGACAGTTTTCCTGATATGAAATTTAAAAGCAAACACATTTTAAAAAATTTTAGAAACAAAACTGTAAAGATAGAAATATATATGGTTTAAAGTTACATAGACCACAAAATGAGGTTTGGCTAAGTATGACATCACAGCACACTTGCAGCACCATATTGAGGTTGTTTTGCTTTAAAAGTCTTATCACTCAAAAAATATGTATACATAAAATTCTGAATCAAATTTTATCTTAGAATTTGATTGTGTATTTTGAAAGGCTGCTTTCGGAAAGGGAAAAGATTGTTTTCTATATCATATACCCAGCCTTATCTAATTCATTTTGCTTCAAATAAAATAGGTGATTGGCTTCCATCCTTATCAACTTTACTGACTATTTTAACTTGGCATCAAGTGAAATACTTGTATAGATTTCTGCTTTAAAAAAACTATTCTTTTCGGTCCTATGCATTAGGTTTCTAGGTTCATACTTTGTTGGCATTTTCATTTCCACTAAATGGACGAGAGCAGAGAAGATCCGAAATAGCTTTGCCCTAAAGTCAACTTTCCCATCCGTGCTAATTCAGGAGTGTGGAGGAGAGACAAATTATAAAAGTCCCTATTTTCGTCACCGTTTCTTCCTCCCCACCAGAGCTTTCACATCTCTCAAGGCTTCACATCTTGTCATTAAAAGGACATATTTTGGCATTAGATTAGACTCATATGTAGGGAGTGAGCTGATGAACACATTCTTGACTCTCACAGGAGCCCAGTCACAGAGTTTATACCTACCACTGCTGTTCCATGCTCTTCTGACCCTTTCTGCCTCCCAAGAAAGATGCTGAGGACTGCAAAGGACTGAACCATGCTGGGAGAGCATCTGTCAGCTGCTAGGATGACAAGCTACCTAACAAACCCCACCTGGTACAAGCAGCAGATGCCACAGTGAGAATGTCACCTCACTCCTATGTGGTGCCCAGTATTGGCACTGTATATTTAATAGGTTATGAACAGGGTGGGAGGACTTATAACATAATACATGTGTATCAAAATGGAAGATGAATTTCATAAGTAGAGATGAAAGGAATTCTGGTGGTAGAGGCTAACAGAAAACAAAACAAAACAAAACAAAACAAAACTGTCTTTTGTTGGTATCATATCTGGGTTAGGAGCTGGGGGGGTTGAGTACCCAGAACAGCAAATTAAAAATCAATTCTTCAGAGTTTCTGTTTTCAGTTCTTAGAAGATACACCATCATTCCACTGAACCCACTCATTTAACTCAGAATCACTTCAAATGCACACTCAATTTCATTAAATATGAAGGAATTTAGGAATAAATAAAACTAAGAGAAAGCAAGATGTAATCGTGAGCTAATCAGACTTTTTACAACAGGTCAAAACAGTATGCCCTTTCTGAGGGCTTTGCTGGTGTTTCATTTGTAGATGATTAAGTACTTTCTAAATGTGAAGCTGTATTTCCCATTCAAGTCTTCTGCTTGCTTTTGGAAAGGATAAAATGGATTTGTTTACCCAATTGAACATCTGAGGCCAGCAAATTTGTTATGTAACACTGTCCTCTGAGATTGAAACATTCTATCCCATAGGGAAACTCTTTAAGCAGGCAGGTAAACAACTCAAAATAGCTTCAGGAAGTCCCTGAAATTGACCAGGTTCACTAGCTCCCTCCCTCTCGAGAGTAAGCAATAAAGCCCTGAGAGTCGCTCTCAGACAACCAACCACTACAAAATAAGACTCTCCAGCCAGACCAACTGCCTGGAAGAAGTTTTAGACCAACTGAAGCGCCTGGCAAGGACACTCTCCAACCTTTTGAACTGCTTGCAGGCTGTGCAATGTGTTCCAGGTTCCCAGCTCTTGAGAGGAGTCACCCATGCTGGGGTGTATTGTGGTTGGTATTTTATTCTTTTGGGGGGCCCACCACCTGGCTCTCAAATAAATTCACACAGGGAGGCTTATTATTACTTATGAATGCCCAGCCTTAGTTTGGCTTAGTTTCTAGCCAGCTTTTCTGAATTTTGAATTATCCTGTCTATCTTTTGCCTTTTCCTTTTCTATTCCTGTATGCCTTTCTTTATTTCTTAATCCTTGGCTTGTTGTGTAGCTGGGTGGCTGGGCCCTGGAGTCCTCCTCCTTCTCTGGCTAGTTCTCTCATTCCTTCTCCCAGATTTCTCCTTCTATTTGTCCTTTCTGCCTGCCTCCCCCCCCCCCCCCCCCACGTGCTGCCTATTTCTCTCTCCTGCCTTTCTATTCACTGTTCAGACTGTCAGGTGTTTTAGACAGACAAATAACACAGCTTCACAGAGTTAAACAAATGCAACATAAACAAAAATAACACATCTTAAAATAATATTCTACAACAGGGGTGGACTTCGGTGATACAGCTTTCTTTGAGTCAGTTTTGTTCCTGTATATAACTTCAAACCCATATTCCTGTGAATAACCCCAATAAAACTTAGGGTTCACCAAATTCACGCACACACGCGCGCATGCACACACACTAGAGGGGAGTGTCAAATAGACCTCCATTTCACTCCATTTCTACTTCTCAGTATAGGGGTCATGTCTTTCCTTTGATATCCTTCCTGCTTCTGGAAAAACAAAGCTCTGCCCCTTCTCTTTCTCACTACCTGGCCCATTCTGAAGTGTAAGACTGGGTTCCTCCTCCCCTCTATAGGAAGTGGCTCTGGGTCACACTGGGGAGTTTAGTTCCCACCTCTTAATGCTCCTGTGGGAAGCCACAGAAATGACAAGTTAATGAAATCCCACAGTCTTTGTTCACATTTTAAAGCACTCCAAGCTATTGCATTTACATTTTAACAGGAGAATCTTTAATTCATTGATGGAAAGAGTTTAGCCGCTCAGTTCACAACACGTATTTTTTTTAGCAGCAGGGAACGTTTTATCACAATCTTAGACAGAGAAGACAAAGTATGGCTTAATGGCTCTGTCCGTGTATGTATTTCATTAGAAACTATTCTATTTTCAGAAGAAAAAACCCTCACACATTATTTTAATGACTTGAAAATTATTCAAAGAAGCATATTTCTTATCTTACCGGTTCACAAAAGAGACAGCCTATGAAAGCCAAGATCTATATATCAAACTCCAAAGCCCCCTCTCTTGCCTTTTTTCTGAAAGCTTTGTAGAGAATTGAAAATTGATTGAAGTCACATTGCACAAACATGCCTTATCTCTATGGCAATTAAATTTACTTACAAATTTAATTAAAAATAATTACAGATTTAATTGTAAATAAAAGCCTTTCTAAAGGCAAAATAATTTAGAACAATTTAAATAAATGACTGCGCTGAATTTCAGGAACTATGCAGTTATTGTGTATTTATTTTGTGATTATTTCCCTTTTAAGTGTGTGCATCTTTTTCCTCTGTATGTCCCTTAGACTATAGTGGCCCAGAAGAAACGAAGATATTCTAAATAGGCACTTGTGTCTTGCAATTTGACTATCAGAGTATTTAAACAATAGGCCCCAAAGGAATGGGAATTTCAGCCAAATCCCACCTGAGGCATATCCCAGGTTTCGGGAAAGAAGACAGTGAGTGTTAAGAGGGAGCATTCTAGCACTTGGGAGATCCTCAAGTCTTAGGAGATCATGAAGTCAGTCAAACTGTGGAAGGTTCCCATAACCTCCAAGACTTTGTGGTCCCAAGTACTGAGAGGCTCCCAGTGTTTCTGGGGTCTGTTTAGGGAGCCTCTGAGTCAGACCTGGATGGATGGTTACCTTGTCCTGCAGAATTTGAGTGTGGATGGTAGCCCCCCCACCCCCACCAAAAGAAAATAAAAAGGGGCAAGTGGCCTCTCAGCCTAGAGTTCAGAGGGTCTGGAAGGAAGAGGCAGAGGAAGATGGATGGAGAGGACTTGGAGGAGAATGAAGAGGATGGGGGTCACGCTGGGTTTACACAGAAGTTCTGACCACAAGACTTGCACTACTCATGAAAGCAGAGACCACAAAATACCAGAGGTCTTAGGTCTGGCCGGTGGCTGTTTCAGCTTAGAGGGTGCCCATGATCCCACATGTATTACCCCAAGGAAGGGGGAAGGAGGACTCTCTGCAAAGAGGACCCTAAATGGAAAAATTAGGCAGAGTGACGGGCAGACTCTACCTGAACAGGCTGAGACTGACTGCCTTACTGGAGCAGAGAGGGGCCTCAACCTTCACATGGGATGAAGACTTAGCATGCTCAGAGGATCTGGGGACAGTTTCACATAAATACTCACATACACGGGTAGCTACCAGGAAGTAATAGCTATTTTTTGGTGGTTTGTCTGGAAGCAGGGTGGGTTGTTTTTGATACCCCGTCATATCGTTTCTGCAAGTGGAACGGACCCATCAGGCGGGGGCTAAGCCATTCCTTATAGCTAGGACCTATTGTCTGGTACAGCCTGACCCAATCCCTCATGACCTGAGACTATTAACTAACATTGTGTACTGAAAATTATGATTGGCATGGCCTTTTAAAAATGCATGTATGAATGAACATGAGTGCTTTGGGATGACTTTATGCTATGTAACAGCCATTGCTTTTGCATCTTCTGCCTCCATTTCCCTAAAATACAGAAAGTTATAAAAACTTGAATCAAAAAAAGAAACACTGTACTTTAGCAAGGTGGGTTACAGGCCTTTGGATGTTACTAGTGCAAAGGTTAATTCTGAGTCTCTTTTTTAGGTAGAACTCTTGAAGCTGATGCTTTCAAATGTTAATTTTGAAACCAGAAAAAAGAATTTACAAAACTAGCTAAAATTTAAAATATTTAACACTAAAGTGGTTTACATTGATAAAACACTCCTAGTTTTACACATTAAATAACTATTAGATAATTGTTACAGTTTTATGATACACATAAGACTGTCTATGATATATACAATGATAGATTTATATATTTGTCAGATCTTTGTTATTTTTAATGAAAGTTATAGAGAAATAATCCACTAACAGTATCTTTGAAGATCTGTTAGCTTCATGTCTTCCATTTCAAAGCTAACACTAGGGCTGGAGCTATGTCTTATCAATTAAGAGTGCTTGCTGCTCTGCAGAGACCCCAGATTCAGGTCCCACAGTTGCTTACAACTATGTGTAACTCCCTCTTTTGGCCTTTACTGACATCAGGCATACATGCAGTACACTTAAATGCATGTGGGCAAATCACTCATACACATAATATAAAAATAAATCTTAAGAAGAAAAGATACACATTTATTAAACAGTCAAAAACATCTCTAAATTGCATTTTTCATGGACAAACAATATTTTTAGGATTGACCTGCATGTAGAAATATTTTAATATGACTTCTAGGCCTTGGTCTGTTTAAAGTACACACACTTTGTCAATAAGACAATGAGGCAATTGTGTTGGGATAATTGCCGACAGATGATATGTTTTGTTGTAAATAATATAAAATTAGGTTTTTAACATTTAAGTATGATATAGGATATAGTCTTGTGAATGGGAAATTGGGGATTAATTCAAAGGAAAGCACATGCTTTTTGAATTAAGAGCCAAGAAAACTGGCAGGCTCCAGGAGGGAAGTCTGTATGAAGCTACACAGAAAGCAGTCTTCAGCAAGACAGTAAAAATGCCCATCTTCAGGATAGACACGCTTAGAACTGTAGTCAGTATCTGAGAAGGAAAAGGAAAGGCTAGGCTCCCAAACTTTCTTCCCTATGAAGTGGGAGTCAGAAAAGCAGGCAAACTAAACAATAAAGATCTGTAAACAACAGCATTGATGGAAGGGTCAATAATGTGAGATGTTACTAACTTTGGGACAGATTGGATTGCCATGTCTCCACCCATGACTGAGATAAAACTTGGGGATTTAACACCTCCCTCTTCCTGTGTATTGCCAACAAAAATAGGAGAGGGACCAAAAGTGATTATGAAGGAGGTGTCTGAACCTCGGGAGCCTCTGTATGTTCTAATGTTGTCTCTAATGTACACTGTAAAATAATCAAGGTTAAAAAAAATCATTCACGAAAGATGACATGAGATTAAGAGACTCTCTGTTCATCATATCATTAAACTCTGTTACCAGTGTATAAAATCAGATAAAACCTGATAAAAGTGCCATCAGAAATTGTTCACTTTGGATATCACACACACACACACACACACACACACACACACACACACACACACACACATAATTTACCACTACCAGTAGCATATGACAGTTTCATGTCAAATCCAAATCCATTTGGAAGCTTCCTTTCTTTTCTGCATTTTTGGTAAAGAAACCCCATTCCTCTCCTGTAATACAGTGAGCTCCTTTCTCCATCTTCATCTGACATTTCTTTAAAATTTCCTCTTTGTTTAAATAGTTATAGTTCCTTGGAGCATTGAGACATTCTTTGAAAAACTTGGTATTACAATAGACTGTATATTTAAAATTGTGATGGCTTCTTCCTTCTGTTGTGACTGTGCTCGTTAAGGTACTAGGTGAGCTGCATTTAAGCTCTGAGTAAAAGAGGAAGAAGCAAGTTTAGACAAGGTGAGTCCCCATGTGAGATGTGTCCCTGGTTGCTTAAGGGTCGCAGAGACTCTGAAGCTCTCTAGAGTTTCTTCCATTTTCTTTTATGGTAGCTATGAGGCAGGCAAGTAGGCAGGCAGGAGGGAGGAAAAGAGGGAGGGTGAGAGGAAGGAAGGGATGGAGAAGGAGGAAGAAGAGGATGGCAGGGGGAAATGGAGCACCCCACAGTGATATGTATGGCTATCTATCATCTCCTGATAATTTAAAGCAGTGTAATTCATACAGTTGGACCTTTCTATGCTTATTTAGAAAGTTTAGTTTGTCTTTAACACACATTTAGAACAATGCTAAAAAAATAGTTTTTTTAATAATTCATACCAACTATAAAAATCCACAGTTTGAGAACTAATAAAATAAAATGCACCCATTTTAAAATTGTTAATGTCTTAATATAAAGATACCAATGAAAACAAGAAGCTAATTCCCATGTCTAAAGCAACAGGATATTCTTAAAGAGATTATTTTGCTCTGAACATTTTATGATAAAATTAAGATAAGATTTATGTTTTGTCAAAAAAAAAAACCTGTTTTTATGTTTTCTGCTATTTGTGTTTCCCAATTTTAGCTATTTAGGGAACTGTCTTAACAAAGTCAGGAGTCAGTTAAGGGTCAGTCTATGTTGACATAATCTGCATGACTGCTTTGTAAACAACTGTTTTAAACTGACTTGCACATTTAATGCTTTGTGTATCTGTAACTAAAACATTTATAGCCAAGTATCTAAATGTCATTTATGCAAAAGTGACAGAGTTGAAAGTATGTTAGGTTAATACATGCAAAGGAGCTGATAAGTATTGTTGCCCAGCATAGTGTATTCTCAGCAGCCGGGGGTGCTCCATGAAGGAGACACTAATGGGTTTTAAGAGTCCATGGCTATAGCCAGAGCCAACCTGAGAAGGGGGCAGAGCAGGCCTGGCCTAAGGCCAGGCTGGGGAAGTCTGAGATAACCACACTCAGTATAGAAAACACAAGAAAAAACCCATGGCAGTACCTTGGACAAGAGAAAGAGATATTTCATGTTGATGGTGAATTGTGGAGGACAAACAACAACATTCTTCCTGCCCACACAGCAAACTTTGCACTTTCAAAGAAAAAACTGACAGAAATGATAGAATCTGCTTGTGCTCTGTGGGACCTTTTGCTAACATATTTCTTTAGTTCCCCTTGCTACTAGCTCCTGAAACCAAGAGCACTGGCTTAAAATGGATAATGATGGGCCTTTGGAAATGCTTCAGCACATGTATGGTATAACGTTGATTTCTTAGTGTCTTAACAGACTAAAGGCATCTAAAAACTTGGCCATCCATATACTGTTACTATTCAAAACCTAGGTATGTATCCATTTCCTCTGACAAAATAGGCATTTGACTATTATATATGTATAATATAAATACTCTATATTAAGTAGCACCATTCACAGAAGCATAGCTTCGAACAAAGAAGCCCGGACACCATTTTTGAGATGTTAGAACATTACCCACAGGACAAGTTCAGTGGAACTCTAGTGCGTTTCACCTAAGTGCCACGTCTTCTTTCCAGCTGCTTACAACCAGACCTCAGTGCTTTGCCGACATGAACTCTTTGATACTTTCTCTTACCCACCCATAATGTGGGATCCAAATCAGACCAATCAGGATGAATCATTTCCTATTACCACGGGACAATGAAGAGCAAATCACTAATGTCTTTAGAGATTATTGTTCTGAGGCAAAGGGCAACATTGTCAGAACTGAAATAAAGTCATGCTGGCCATGGTGGGACTTGCCTCTAGTCCCAGCACTTGGGAAATGGATGCAGGAGGATCCTAAGTTTGAGGGCAGCTGAGACCTCATGATGAGATACTGTCTTAAAACCTCAAGATGTGGTTGTTTGTGCCAGGCCTTTCAAAAGCAATTGAGGCTGTAAAAAAATGGTGCTCATGCATGGCTGCCTGGTACTAACTGGAAGTGTGTTCTAACCTCAGCTCCCACTTTCATCCTCTTTATTATGTCACTTTCAGACACTGGTATATTTCACTTCAAGGTTATGGCATGAAAACAGAATGTGGGGAATTGTAACTGGCTTGGCAGAAATGAAGATAGTCTAAATAGATGCTTATACCTCTCAATCTGACTATCAGACTGTTGAAACAATAGACCCAAAGAAATAGAAATGTTCCCCAAGAATCTCTTGGTGGGAGAAGAAAAAGGTGTCAACCAGAAGGGGAAGTTGCCTCCTGGAAAGAGATTTCTCATGTTCTAACAACTTGTCAAGCTACCTTACAGGCAAACCTAAACCCAGACAAGGATGGGGCAGTGGTGGGTGGGACCACAGCTTCACTGGGACTGCTTAAACACACATATCTTTGGCCCTTTATTTAAACTCTAATGTCATTCCAGAACCCCAAAGACCCACTCCGGGAGTTCATTGAATCCCCTTTTCCCTCCCCCAAACATGGCCACATTAAAGGAATCTCCTTTTTCTTCTTTTCACAATTGGTCTCCTTTGATTATTTTATTGAGGAAGAGTGACTGAATCTGGCTTGGGGCCCAATAAGATTGTTAAGAACATCTATTGAAATTGTCATGTTTTTTGTTTTTTTTTTTAAAAAACATTACTCTGACACATGAAAACAGTAAGACAGACTGACAGACTTTGGGGGCCTATTTTGATAAATATGGGACTATTTCTAGTGAACTTTTGCAGTGAAGAAGAGAATAAGTGTAGCTCTGAATAGAAGGAGCAAAGTTGGAAGTCAGTGGTTGGAAATTTGCAAAGAGGCTGGATGAGTTCTCCATTGACTTGACCTTATATAGAAGGGTGGTAGTCGGGAATACAAAACTTGGTTCTTTGTTGGGATGGAGGTGAATTGTGAGTAAACTGTTTAGACAGGATCCTTGCTAAAACTGGGGTCTGCAAGGATGGAGATAATAGGTCAAGGTGGGTCTCCGAGAGCTGAGGGCCGCCATCAAAGGAGAAAATCAGACCGTGGGGGAAAATCCTGATCAATAAATATGTAGATTTTTATACAGAATGATTTTGAGGAGACTTGGTGTCTAAATTTGAATAGGTAATTTAGAAATAAATTTTCAATGAAACATTTATTCAGTAACTCTTTAAATCTCTGGGAAACTGAGTGTTCCTATACCATGTCTCTTGCCGTGACCTAGCTGAGTAGTGAATATAGATAGGAAATGGATGTGTTTATCTAAGTTGTTCTATTACCAACAAAGACTTGGGAGTCAAATATCAGAGTGAAAACCTGATGGGCCAAAGAAGCAGTGGAGGAGTGACCAGTTGACCTCTCCACACTTCCCAGATCAAAAAGCCCGCAAAATCTCCAGGTCCCTCCTTCCTCTGCGACTTCTCTGTCTGTATTCCTGGTTTCTTTATGGCTAACCCCAGTCACTGGCTCCACCCCCTGATTCAAGGTTAACTTTATTAATACAGTCTCTGGTGTCACAGTGTGATCAAATATCCTGCAACAAGAAATGACCAGCTGAGGCAGCTGGCAGCTTTGTGAATATGAATCCGAGAGGGTTCAGATAGAGAACCCCAAGGCCTATAGCACCTTGACAGTGAGGAGATACTGGGTGTCTCGGGTCTTCTCCTGCCCTTCTGCCCCACTGCAAAACATGAAAAGGAAGTTTCTGACCTTCCCTGGGAATAATAAACCTCTCTGAATTCAGGACACCTTCACAAGCCATCCGAGTCCCTCTTTGTTTAAGGACACCTCTGCACAACCGCTTCCTCATCAGACTTAGCATAACAACACAAAGGTTTTCCTGTTTCATTTCTAAAGCTTCCTGTGCCATGAAATACTAATTAAATAAATTTGTGTGACTAATGTGCTCTGCTGTAGAGGCTTCCCCACAAACCCACTGAGAAATCTTTTCCCTCTATGTTTTTATTAGCAAGATTGCTTCTGTGAAATTTACTAGTGACCCATTATTTAGAGTCCTGTTCAGAGTAGCAGTGCAGTTCTGAGGGTCAGCTGCCCTAAGTGTCCACATCAGCACACCAATTCAAACCTATCTTAGCACATGAGTGAGGAGGCCCAAGTATCTGCCAGGTAGGGCCCCTCTTACCTTGGTGCTCTGACTGTACATCTCCACCACAGGGTGCTTTGACTCTGCTCACTTGCTACCTCTCCACATGTGGAGTGGGCTGCATAAAGCAAAGTATTTTGTTGGTTTATGTGTCCCTGGTACCAGTTCTGTAACACATGACGAATAGGTTTAATCTAGGCATGATACCAGTTCCCTGTGAAATTTGTTGTGGGCCTTTGAATTGGGCTATTTTTGTCTACCTAACTTGGTGTCATAGTCTGTACCTCAAGACATCAAGGTTAGCCACCTGTCCTTGAGAAGCCAGGTAAAACGCCCAAGTTAATAGGGGAAATCAGAAAAGGAGATTCATTTAATGTGGTCATGTTGGGAAGAGGAACAAAGAGACACAGTGGCCCACTGAGTCCATGTATCAGGTCCTAGAGTGAGATTCAAGATTAAACACAGGACTAAGGACATGCACACCTAAGCAGTCCTGGTCCTGCCACCATTGACCCATCATTGTCTGGGCTTCCATTTCAACCTGTCAAGTGGTCTGACAAATGAGAACCCATCGTGTGTGAGAGGAAAAAGAGGCAGAAGTGGCAACAGAAAGCTTTGTCTGTGGCCCATGAGCAGGAATGGAGACAGCCCTTCTGGGAGACAGATTTCAGTGAATCAGCTCAACTCTATTCCAGAGTATAAGGAATATAGCAGGATTTGGGAGCCTGGGGACAAACCCTAATTTGCATTAAGTGGCACGCTCCTATCACAAGCCTTAGTGTGTGGCAGTCAGTCGGGTCCTATAGCAGAGCTCCTAGTACAAATCTTCTAACAGGAATCTGTGCCAAAGTTCAAGCTAAAGATGAATCAGGCATCTGGTTTAGAGACAGCTTTCAGATAGGTCAGTCTTCCAGGCCTAGAGACAGTCTCCAGATAAGGCTAGACAGAGATCAGGAAGCTTTGCTGGGAAGGGAGGGAGTTTCCATGTTGCTGAACTTAGAGAAAGCTGCCAGGCTATGGCAGACCTCTAATCAGCAAGCAATATATTCCAACAAGAGCCCTGTGAGATCTCTCTCTTAGAGACAAATTCCCCTTTGGCTGGGGGCCTTTTCCTTCTCATGGCATGAGATTGCTAAAGAAATTCCTGTTTCTTTAAAGTTTGTTGTTTCAGTTTCTTTAAGGTGTATTGTTTCAATAATCTGGTAGATTGAGAGACACACATAGCTTTAGCGTATGCTCACTATACCCTAATGTTGAGATTGCCAGGCAAATCGCATTTCCATGAAATCTGTGACATACTTGTTCAGTACCTGTTCCCAGGATCCCTCTAGAGCTGTTTTGCCAGATAAACAGCCATTCATGCTTCAGGCTCACCTCACTTCTTTCTCAAGTCTTCATGATCTAGATAGTCTATGGCTCCCCTCTAAGGCATCCCCATCCACTCTGTTCTCCTCTAAGGCATCCCCATCCACTCTGCTCCTCTCTAAGGCATCCCCATCCACTCTGCTCTCCTCTAAGGCATCCCTATCCACTCTGTTCTCCTCTAAGGCATCTCCATCCACTCTGCTCTCCTCTAAGGCATCCCCATCCACTCTGCTCTCCTCTAAGGCATTCTGATCCCCTCTAAGGCATCCCATCCACTGTGCTCCCCTCTAAAGCATTTCTATGGTACCTTGCTCTTCTGCTTTCACAGCCATATCAAGGGGCCATTGAAGTTGGAGTTTTTCTGCCTGGCCCAGTCAGGACAAATCTCTCTTACCCGCCAGTCCCACAGTTGCTCAGACCCAAACAAGAAAGCACACAGAGACTTATATTGCTTAGAAACTGTATGGCCTTGGCAGGCTTCTTGTTATCTACTTCTTCTATCTTAAATTAACCCATTTCTGTTAGTCTATACTTTGCCACATGGCTTGTGGCTTACCAATGTCTTTATTTACATGTTGCTTCTCATGGAGGCGGCTGGCGGTGTCTCTCTCCAGCCTTCTACTTCCCAGAATTCTCTTCTCTCTTGTCCTGCCTATACTTCCTGCCTGGCCACTGGCCAATCAGAACTTTATTTATACAGAGCAATATCCACAGCACTTCCCCTTTTCTTTTTTTTTTTTTTCTTTTCTTTTTTTTTTTTTTAGGAAGGTTTTAACTTTTACATAGTACAATTACATATAACAAAACAATTATCAAGCAAGAATTACAGTTACAATATTAAAGAAGATATATCTATCTTATATTTGTGAGTCTAAGGTTTTATATCTAACTTATCTTTTATCATAACTGAGGAAATTATAACTATCTAGTCTTCAACCACATCAAAGACCTCAGAAGGATATAATATTACATGAGAACCGGGAGAAGGATGTGAGCATTTTTCAGGAGTCTTGCAGGGTACACAGAGACAGCTGGCAGCCTGAACAGTCACCTAATGTTCCTTTGTAAAGTTGGGGCATCTGTCTTCAGCCCACAGGGCTAGAGTCTCTTGGTCACTTTTTTTAGTGTCCTGTAGAATGTCTGGCAGTTTCCTCTGCGAAGCAGGAACCTGAAGGACCATTTTGTCAAGCCAAGTTTAGTGGTCACCTTTCTATGGGTCCTGCATGTCCAGTTGATCAAGCAGTCCAGGCAAGAACAGTTTCTTGCCCAAATGTCTATTTTTGCCAAGGTGAAGATAAACTACATATGAAGTGTCTTCAATGCCCATCCTCCTCTCTGAAGTAAATCGGTGCTGCCAGGAGCAGACATGTCTCACTGTCCAGAAAGTCTAAATTTTAAAAATATTTTAAATGCCATATTCTGTAGACCTTTGAAATGTTTGAAGATTACCTGTCTATCTGAAATATCTCTGTGTATACATAGAAGACTTAACTAACATGGCTATGAGTATGATTATCATAGATGACCAGTTATTAATCTATTTTTAATTATCCATTACAATTTTAAATGAGCTATACAAACACAATACCTTAAACCCGAGTAGAAATATATACATAGTATAACAAAATTAACTTTAAGTTTGTATCAATAGACTAAAATCTATACCAATGTAAAACATTTTAAACAAGTTGTTGCTCTTTAGAAGTAAGTTCCTTCCTTAATCTACCCTTTCATCCTATTATATCTATATCATATCCCCTTTTCTTCTTTAGAAAGAGATCGCATTTATAATCAACCTACTTTAAAGAAAAATATTGTTTTTTCTCTGTCCCACACTAGAGGGCTCTTCTGATTTGGGACACAAGAATCTCTTAACCTTTTCTTTTAGCAATATGTCTGGGTTTAGAGAAGGAGTGAGCCAATTCCATCTTCAAAGCCAGCTTGATAATTTTGGGAATGTGGGCGTAGTTTCTCTTACTACTTCCTGCTGGAGTGGGGCGCTGCATCTTATGGGGACACAAAGAAAATTTTAGGATTATAGAGTAGTCCATTAGGGTGAACCTCTGAGCCAGTTGCCTTGAAACCATTCTGGATGTCAGATCATCTGGGCCATTGTGTCATCGGAGACCTTTCAGGTGGTCTTGGCTGATCAAACCTGATGTATCTTAATCTGGAACAAGTCCATAGCCTCTGGCTTTCTGTGGAAACAAAAGCAGAGACTCTCTTCCAAAGCAACATATCCTTAAATCCAAATTTTGAAGTCAAGGTACCTTTAAAATTTACGTATTTATTTAACACAACAGCTTTTACAATCAAATCTTTTTCTGTAGTTAAAAATTCCAAAGACAAGACAAACCAGATTCTCTGTGTAATATCCATCTTTGTAAGACTGAAACACCACTGTGGCTGCTGGCTCCGCCCACCTCAGCTTCCCAACATGGAGGTGGTACAGTTTACCGCCAGCTCTGGGTCTGGAGCCATGTGTACCATCAACTATCAGAAGCAGTTCTATCAAAGCAGTGCATAGCCCAGAACCCCCCCCCCCCCTTTTTTTTTAACTAGCAAAGGCTAAATCCACCATGCAGCAGAGTAAAGTGCCGCTTGTAGACTCCTCATTCCCACCACACTGCAGGTCAGACGCACAAGCCAGGAACCGCCATAGTAGCTCAAACCAGCAGGCTGCCACTACCTTGAGAAAGACAACTAAGAAGCTGTTTTTAGCTCCGTTTTAGAATCTTTTTTCTCAGGTTTTAGGTGGAAATTCTTGCCAACACGTTGGACGCCATTTGTAGTTAGAGTTTTTCTGCCTGGCCCAGTCAGGACAAATCTCTCTAACCCGCCAGTCCCACAGTCACTCAGACCCAAACAAGAAAGCACACAGAGACTTATATTGCTTATAAACTGTATGGCCGTGGCAGGCTGCTTGTTATCTACTTCTTCTATCTTAAATTAACCCATTTCTGTTAATCTATACTTTGCCACATGGCTTGTGGCTTACCAGTGTCTTTACTTGTTGCTTCTCATGGAGGTGGCTGGCGGTGTCTCTCTCCAGCCTTCTACTTCCCAGAATTCTCTTCTCTCTTGTCCTGCCTATACTTCCTGCCTGGCCACTGGCCAATCAGAACTTTATTTACACAGAGCGATATCCACAGCAGGCCATTGAGCCACTAAATTGGTATAGAGAGATTACTTCAAAGTGAAAACATCTGAGATGGAGAAAAATCAGTCCTGACTCAGCTTCCTTCACTTGACAAGATGGAGAGCCAGATGTCACAAAAACACTGGTGGGAAGCTACTCTTGGGCACCTGAACTGTAAGGGAAAACACCGTGTCAATAGGCCTCATCAACAGAATGGAGTCTTCTATCATTGAAACCCTTTCCCCAGTTCCTATGTTCCTCCTGCAGGCTGCTACACAAGCCCTACCCCAAACTCCTGCATCTGTGATACATTTTTCTCCTATCAACCTGTCCCTTGTCAGTTAATTCACAGCTTCATACCCCTGCAACCAGTAGAATCTAAATTAGAGGAGAAATCTCAGCACTGTTTATTACAAATTGATTTTTAGTGTGATTGTAAGTCGGGGGACAGAGTAAAGGACCCTGTCTTGTGCTTGTTGAATTCTCCATAAGACTGCTAGCCTAGGCCTGGCCTTGATGGTTTTCACCTCATTTGCACAGGAACACCCGTTTAATTGAATGTAGAATTTCTGTACCAAAACACCATCTCTCCCAAGGCTAACTAGATATTTCTCAGTTGTACTTCTTTGATTATTGGTGTGTTACCAAATATTCTCCTTACATAAGTCCCTGTCTTACCCTCCTCCTCTGTTTCATATTTTCCCATCCAGCTCTGATCCTTTGAGAGGACTGAGGACTAGTCTGTTTTTGGTGACTTTGCTGGCTACCTCCTGGTTTTATCAGCCTATGGGGGGTACCAGCAGGAGATCTGAAGGCAGGAGGGTGAGGGAGCCATGCTGCCTTTTCCCACTGTTTCCCTAAGAACAGCATCTCTGGCAGGTTAAGCCTTTTGCAACACTGGGGGCATAGAGAAGCGGGGTTCCAGGAGCAGCACTCACCAGGTCCTGCCCCCTCTGTTCTCCTTTGCTTCTTCAGCCCCAGAGAGGACAGTTTCCTATACTGATAACTTCAGGCTGCCTCACTCTCCTTGTTTGCATTTCTAACCCTCTCATTAAGTATGAAACCTCCAGAACCATTAGAGATTACCATCTGTGGAGTAACCTCTATCAATCGGGCTTTGTGACGGCCGGCCATTAGGAACAGCTATTTCCTGGCTTAGGTGTAGGCCCAACATTCCAAGGTACTCCAAAACATAAGAGGAAACAGAATTGAGCAGGTCAATCACCCGACTGAGTGACAACTCCTTAGGAAGGGGGAATCCCACCTAGGTAGGCAGAGCCATCTTAAGAAGTGTTAAAGGGAGGAATAATTATTTGTTTAATGAGATACTGTTCTTTTCCTCCCCAGGATTTCCATCCTCTAGGGCAGGTGACAAGAATTGCTATGGGTTCTGCTGGATCCCTTCACCTTCCTGAATGTTTCAGAAAGGCATAACATTTCCTTCTCTTCTTCTGTCTCTTTCTTTTAGATATCTAGTGAGTTTCCAGGACCCTAGCTCCCCAAGAGAGGCTCAAAAACATCACAATTTGCTTGTATGTCACTTCCTTTTTCCAGTAGGGATTGATGGTTGTTGGTTTTGCTGTGTGTGTGGCAGGACAGAGGGGCTGAGAGCATCTAGGATTGCTACATTCTCTCAATAACTATGCACAAGTGAGTGCTGTTTCCTTATAGCATTTTTCTGGAGATTGTAATTATACCTTTAATGTTTCAATGTTAAAATGAACTTCTTTGGACCAACAAAAGTTTTCTTCTGATTGACACTTGACTCTTTGTTTCAGCCCCTCAGGAGCTGTAGACTCTTTGCTTAGATACCCATAACGCTCCCATGTAGATGTCATGTCCCCAAGCACTTCAATTTTTTAACCATTTCTCTTCTAGGTCTTAGCAATTTTGATAACTCTTTTGTAACAGATTTTCAACATTCTCTATTGTCTGCTTGGCTATTCCCATCTTGGCTTTTCAACTTGGCATTCATGTTTTTCAAATTAAGCAGTCCTTCATTATATCATATTTTCATAATTATTTATTCAAATTACATACTTTTTAATCTTTCTTGAATTGTTTCTATAAAACAATTTTTTTCAAAAGTCTACTGAAAATGACTGTTCTGAGCTAGATTATCTCCACCCTCAGAGCTGCTTTATTTTATTTTTTTTTCTGTTGTCTTTTTTTATTTGTTTTGGTTTAAAAATACATTTGGAGGTGATACGATTTTTCTGTTTACCTGTCATTCAAAGGATGCTGTTTGCTTCCCAGTGTTTGCTTATAATTAAGTAAAACTTGACAAGGATTGGTGTGTCTCTACAAAGCCTTCCTTTTAGAAGGGGTTGGGTCTAGGTAAAAGAAATGAAAGGAAAAAAAGATTTCAAAAGATAGGAGATTTGGGATCCAGCAGGAGGAGTCAGATGTCCTCAAATCTGAGTTGCTGACAGAAAATACATTTTAGTTCTTTTTTGTATTCACAACACAATGTCTATTTCAAAAATAAATAAATAAATAAATACATACATACATACATACATACATACATACATACATACATAAGAGTTTGGATGGGTAAATTAACAAATGAATTAGTTCAGAGTTCAAGAGTCTTTAAAGTAGTCATCAAAAGAAAATTTCCATTAAGGCAAAGATCAAATTTTTAAATATTCCTTTTTTTTAAAAAAAATACTGTCAACTCAATAAAATGATAGATTTAAGTGAGATTAATGTTTTTTTAAGTTACAAAGAGCCTATTAAAATGCCATTATTTCCTAAGTTCTGAACCAATACTCTTTTTTTCTAGATGTGGACTGAACAAATACTCAGATGAGTCATCTGAATTGCAAATAGTCTGTGGGAAGCGTGATGGTGTCAGGGAAAGAGCAGACCACTTAGTGAAAACCTGAGTCTCAGTCCATCTTTTTAGCTGTCCGACTTGCATATGCCATTGGCGTGATGTGTCTAATTTCTTATGTGAAAATCTGCTTTAGCTACTTCAAATAAGGGGACCCATGTGCATATTAAGTGGGAAGCACTATGCAATCTGAATTGTGATGATTATCATTTTATGAGTTGATTTAAGCACAGTGTTCCAGTAGAAGATAAAGACTATGACCGACTCTAAGGATGGAAGGGAAAACAAAATGAACAAACAACCCCCAAATGATCTATGCACTAAAAGAGAACAAAAAAGGGGGGTATGCTTAATAGAAGGAGCTGAAGAGAGAAAATCCACCCAAGTCCTCTACTTCAGAGTGACTGAAACTGCCGCCTTTGAACTCAAGAAACTCTCAAATGAGAATAAACAGACCTTTTCCTATTGATTGAAGTACAGCAAGCAGATTCTGCTGAGAAAATTTGATCCCCAGATGAACTGTATTTTTCCAATGGAGATGCCTTTTCTTTTCTTTTATTAAAGTCGAATTGAAGTGCATTAAGAACGTAGTTTTCTAGTGATTGCAGCCTGATGACTTTCTGTGGTCTTCTCTCTGGGCACTAACCCTCAGGCCACTGCCAGCTACTAATGGTTATGGGAGTTTTCACATCAACTGAAGGCCAGTGTCCTAAGATGAGGCAGTGGCCATCTTCCCCAACACTTTCCTAAAAGTGTGCGAATGATCTCTACCTCCAGCCTGTCTTCTCTCCATTCTGTCTTCCAATATAATGATTTGACAACCCTTTAAATCCAAGATTCTTTTATTATTTCCAAACTGCTTTGTTTGGTTTCAACTGCTACATTTTCTAGCATTCTATCCTTTAAGTATTCTAAAATTCCCAATTGCTGATTGCCATACATGTGCTATAACTATTCATAGAAAATTTGTTGAACAATTTTTTATTCTTTTAGGCAATATTAACTGCCATTCTAGTACAGCCTTTCCTAATGGTCTCTGGGAATGCTAACTCTTGCTCCAGGAAGAATTTGTTACTGTTACAGAATAGTATTTTAAGGTGTGTTACTTTTCTTTATGTTGCATTTGTTTAACTCTGTGAAGCTGTGTTACTTTGCCTGTCTAAAACAGCTGATGGTCTAATAAAGAGCTGAACAGCCAACAGCAAGGCAGGAGAAAAGGATAGATGGGGCTGTCAGGCAGAAAAAATTAATAGAAGGAGAAATCTGGGAGGAGAAATAGCCAGAGAAGGACGTGGACATCAGGGGCTAGCCACCCAGCTATGTAGCCAGCCATGGAGTAAGAGTGAAAGTAAGATTGCAGAAGTAAGAAAAATAAAAAGCTAGAGGCAAAAGGTAGAAGGGATAAGTTAAAGTTAAGAAAGCTGACTAGAAAATAGGCCAAGCTAAGGCCGGGCATTTATAATTAAGAATAAGCAAAGAGTAAAAACAACCAACAAGTTACTCCCCCTTTTTTCTATTTCTACCACATTCTGTACCCCAAGGGCATCTCTTGTGTGCATAGATGTGCATCTGTATGTATCTTCCTACCACATCGTAAAATCTCCAAGGCCAGGAACCTCCTCCTCCTCCTCCTCCTCCTCCTCCTCCTCCTCCTCCTCTTCTTCTTCTTCTTCTTCTTCTTCTTCTTCTTCTTCTTCTTCTTCTTCTTCTTCTTCTTTTGGTACCAACCTCATTCCTCAAAATGAATTGCTCTATCACGATGCAACTGTGCAAGACTTGTGAGATACAAAATTTCAGAGGAAATTTGCCAAAAGTAGGTAACCAAAGAAACACATGAAAAGGGACCATTATTCCTTCCCATCTCAACTGTTAGTCTTATATAGACCTTTTTGATTCAGCAGTAATAGTGTGTGATTCGTCACCTACTATAGGGATGGATGACGAACATTTCAAACATTTAGAAAAACAGAACAGGCCTGGAATGGTGCCAGTCACCTGTCTGTTGCTGCTTGGAGCCTCCTTGCCTATGTAAAACTGCAAACAAGTACCAGTTGCAGCACAAGGAAATGGCTGAAGCACACTGGGCATCCCACGATCGAGCACTTCTTTCTATACACTGTGTGGCAGCTTTATCCATGTCAATCATTGTCATTGTTGTAAGAATGAAACAATAATATGAAGTTTGACTTTGTCAAAACCAAAGACTGGAAAACAGCCATGCAAACAAAGCGCAAGATAGAAGGAGAATTTCTGAAAGTTCTCCTTTGACCTCTTCATGTACATGCCCAAACTCACACACGTTAAGTTTCTTAAAAGTTAAGAAACATGAACTGTGGTTGGAAGAATTTCCTCATTTCTAGGTCATCATCATTATATACAAGTGTGGGCAGAATTCCTGTCTAACAGTGATCAAGAACAATACTAGTTCCTGGTGATCAATTGACTCTGTGAGATTTGAGGCCTTTGAAACCTGAGGACAGTAGCATGGTGGAGTAACTTCTAGAACCCAAAAATAAAGAAGGGAAGGGTGCCTTTGTTTTTTACAGAATCCATTAATGCAATCAGTGTTTGAGAATGAATTAGGCACTGTTCTAGGTGCTGGACCTGAAATGAGCAAAGTGGAGAGCTGTGAAATGAAGCAGCCTGCGTACAGAGGATCTAGTTGATGTCTTAGTGATGACTTCAGATTCTCCAGTCCTCTTTGAATGCCAGTCTCCTAACATAGTCCACACTGTGGAGAAAGGACTTCCATGTTATGTAAACCTGTAAACTCAAAGTCAGAAAAGAATGTTAAATCACCTTAGGAGGAGACGTGATACTGAAAAATAGTCTAAAATATAGTTAATATTTTAGTTACAAAATTGAACATAATGATTAAGTTTGACTTGAAAATATAGGAGTCCAAGGCTATTGTTAGCACAATGTATAATAACACACACACACACACACACACACACACACACACACACACACACACACATCTTGCATCTGTATTCTCTACTTACATGCCTAAATCTTCATAAAACATCAGCTGCATAGCACAGGCAGAGAGTAGATACCTGGCTTTTTTACTCTCCAGTGGGTTTCATAGTCACTGCATTGACTGACGGGTAAAATGTTAGAAGCGTAGAGAAGCTCTTTTGCTCATAGATCGCCCATCTGAGCTGTGTTCTGTGCTGATACAGTGTAAGACTGGAGCAGCTCCTTACCTGTATGTTCTCAGCAGAGAAAAGCCGGCAAGTACATTAAGAGGAGCCAGAGAACCAAGGGTCACATGAGCTAGTAAACCCATCTGGATTGGAAGATCATTCTATAAAAGAGTCAGTTTCAAGACTGCCACACTCCAATCCATCTTTTTGTAAAAATACTTGGCAGTGTAAATTCTAATTGTGATAAAATGGGTGGATAATATAATTCACTTCTCACATAGTTTTTCTGTAATACTCTGAATAATATATAAATTAGCAAAGAAGAAAGTTATTTATATACTATCTATATCATCATGTATGAGATTAGATATAATGGTGGCCTGGCCAAGTTATACATAGAATCATAATGCATCCACTAGGAATAAAAGCAGATTGAAAAATGCATTATGATTGCTGGCTTACACATCACAACATCTCAATTTTCCAAAATGCTTAAACTGTAATTGTGTTCTGGTTATATGCCTGAAATTGCAAGGTATATTAAAGCCACAACCAACCAATCAACAAACCAAAAGGAGAATTAGACCTATACATAAAATGTAGTCAGATTCTGGGCTTAGATGACAAGCAGGATCTCACCAAAATTAATGTCCACTAAAACATCTCTAAGTTCTATGAGATGCAGGACATTTTTTAATTGAAGGGACCACCCTGTCCATTGCAACATATACTATTCTAGCTCCTTATTTTACCCTCCCAGTAAGAATAACAAAAGAATTCCATGTCCTTCACTTTTGCAGGATCTGTAGCATGTAGCACTACCCGTGGTCTACCATCTTTAAGCTACCTCAACATTGTCCTGGAGATGGAGCCAGGCCCGGCTTTCATTTGAATCCAGACATATGCTTAAATGAGTCAGTCAGATTCATTGAAAGAAGCTGGTTTGCAATGGGTGTTTTCCTTCCATGTCTGCAATGCAGAAAAGTCTGACTACAGAATTCACTCCACTAATTATGTCTGTACATAGTATAAAGAGCTGCATGATGAGAACTTTGATTTAAACTTTCTGTTGTTGGTTTTCTCTAAAACAAGCATGTTTTACTGTTTATTGTCTTAAATGATACATTTACTCAATAAAAATAATAAAGGGCTTAAAAATGACATCGCCAACTTGAGTTGTGATTTCAGCAACCCAATTGAGCATTCTAGTGTATTATTGCCATGACATTGAACTTGCCTTCTTGGCATCATATTATATGTGAACCACTTTAGAAGTAAAAACGTTAAATATTCATTCTGTGTCAGCATGCTCATTCTAACTTTCATGCCCTTTCCTAGACTCATCCATTTCATTGAAATCTTTTGGGGCAAAAATGAATTAGCCAAAGGCTTGTCCTCTCAAAATGTGCAGGGAATTCTTTAAAGTCAGACCTTGGGGCTGCCCGCAAGAACTCAGCACCATCATTGCTTCACATTATGTGAAGTGTCAGGTCAAATATTTCACACACCATCCTAAGTTGCTCCTTTTTAGTATTTAAGGGACAAGAGAAAAATATTCTGGAAACTATCTTCCTATTTTACTCCTGTTTCTCCCTTTTTCCTTTTCTCCCCCCATCTCCATAGGCTCCATAGTAATCAAGAGGAAAGAACACTTCCTCTTGGAGGATGCAGAGGAGTGTGGAATTCAGAGCACTGAAGCCATAATTGTAACACGATATGACAGAAAACCTCAGAATCAAAGATTTTCTAAAATGATATTTTCTCCATATGCTCTTTTTTATCTTTCACTCTAAGAAATTGTCATCTCAATCTTTTCTATATGAGGTCTTACTTGGAAAATCATAAATACCTTCTAAATTGGTTTAAGCACTGGATTTTTATTCTTAAGCTGGTTTTTCTGATACCTGAGAACAATATACAATACAGAGAAGAGGTACCATTATTTTATTTGATTCCCACACCGACATACAAGTTGTGCAGTCTTAATACTAAGTACTCAGCTTTGAGAAATGCATTCTAAGGGATAATCAGTCTTTTCAAGTTTTATGAGCAAACTATGTCCCTTGAGTTGAAAACTTCACATTTAGCAGGCAATAATCTGTAACATGTAGCAGCAATAACTACAGATAAATCAGTTCCTTATTCCATTCAGGCTGCTGTAAGATCTGGTAATTAATAAACAATAGTATTTATTACTCATAGTTGTGGGCTGGGAAGTAAGTCCAAAATCAGGGCATAGAGAAAGGGACAAATGCCATAGCCTCACAAGGTAGAAGGGGCAAGGCAATATTTCTCCATTTCTTCTGCAAAGGTAGAGCCATCATCACTGATCATCATGAACTCCTCAGAAGTTCCTAGTTTATAAAAACATGACCTTGGGAGTTAGGTCTTAAGATATGGATTTTGAGAGACATTAGCATTGACACCAGAACAATCATTTTCCCACCTTGAAGAGTGATATCTTTGGGCCATAAACTGATAATCCTTTCCAAACATTTAACCATCTTTTATACACAGAGCCCATATTGTTGCTAAAGTGGTTATTCACATATTGCAGCCTCTTCTTTGGTCTTAATAAAAAGTCAATGACATCACAGGTCTAAGATTCACAATTTACTTATTGTTCTCTCTTAAAATAAGCACAATAATTAAAACTGTCAATGTAATTTGATCCAGGAAGAAATCAACTAACAGTTAAAAAATTTCCAGTATTCTTTACCAATGATTCCCAGGTTATTATATTATTTGAGATTCCCAATGACTGTAGGGGTAGTAGGACAGATTAGTTCTGCCTCCTAGAAAAGAGATGACTAGGCTTGATAAGCAAGAGCCTAGGTCATCAGCACAGAACAGAGGGTAAAAGGATCTCACCTACCTCTGCATAAATCTATCATTCTTTAAACAAAAGGTAGAAAACCAACTGATATATTTAGTTCTTCCATAAGACCTGAGCTGTACCTGTTTTCTTTAATGACTGATATAGTAGGCAAAGCAATGAACCCATAGACCAATCACATACCTGGAATGAATCTTTTTCTGTACTGCCAGCCAGCTCCCAACTAATGATATGAAGATGTGGGATATCTGTATACTGTGTGAAAATGGATTGCTGTGATTGGTTTAATAAAGAGCTGAATAGCCAATAGCTAGGCAGGAATAGATTAGGCAGGGCTTCTGGGGACAGAAAGAACTCTGGAAACATAAAGGCAGAGTCACCAGCCAGATATGGAGAGGAAACAGGAGGTGTAAGATGAAAGAGAGGTAATGCCATGTGGCAGAACACAGATTGAAAAATGTAGGTTAATTTAAGTTATAAGAGCTAGTTGAGACAAGCCAAAGTTACAGGCCAATCTTTCATAATTAATAATAACTCTCTGTGTCATTATTTGGGAGCTGATTGGTGGGAGAGAGAAAGATGGAAAAGCTAAGAAAGTTCTGGACAAGGAGTGGGAAATGGCTCCTAGTCCTGTAATCTCTCAGGCCAGCTGGGGCTCAGCATACAGAAGCATGGCTACTGGCTGCTGCCTGTGGGCTGGAGCCATCCACCAGTGCCATGCACTAAGCTGAGCCAAGTGGCAGTTGACATGGCAGGTTAAGGTTTGACTCATGTGGTCAGAGAACACTGATGCTCAGGCACTTAGTAAAGCCAGTTCCAGGTACAGATAACCTCTAAGAAGGTGCAATATATTTAAAAATGTGCTTAGATGCTGAAGAAAATGGGTATAGACAGTCATAGAAAAATAGTTTAAAAATAATAAAGTCTTTAAAAAAAGAATATATATATGTATGTACACACACACACACACACACACACACACACACACACACACACACACATATATATATATATCCACATAGGGCATGGATCCTGTGTGGTGTTTTGTTGATTTTGAAATTTTTGAATGCTAATAAGTGAACAGCAGCTGCTGAAATTGGATTTTGGAAGGGACTGAAGAACTAAACTAGCCTGTATACTTTAGGAATGTCTTGGCTTCAAATGGAAGTCGACAAATGTGTTGTGTCAGGGGAGAGGTTATGCATTTGTTTCCACACGAAACAAAAAGTTATAGTTCTCTTCAAAGTTGATAAAGATCAAATTTGATTGGGGGGAACTTCCTGAAAACCTTGGCTACAGACATGAAGAAAAAGCCAAGATGGAAGAGATGTAATGCCACGTGGTAGAACATAGATTAGCAAATATGGGCTAATTTAAGTTGTAAGAGCTAGTTGAGACAAGTCTAAGCTAATGGCTGAGATTTCATCATTATTAAGCCTCTCTGTCATTATTTGGGAGCTGGCTGGCAGGACAGATCAAAACTCACTACACAGAGACTTCTTATTAATTATGAAAGCATGGCTTTCTCTCACTAGCTCTTACAACTTAAAATAACCCATTTATATTAATCTATGTTCTATCATGTCTCTTCCATCTTGTATGTCCTGTTTCCTCTCTGTGTCTGGCTAGCTTCCCCTGTGCGACTATATTCCTCTTCCTCTTCCTTTCTTTCACCAGAAGTCCCACTTATACCTCCTGCCAAGTTATTGGCTATCCAGCCTTTTATTACACCAGTCACAGCAGTATCTTCACACAGTTTACAAATATATCACAATCTCTCCCCCCTTTTTGTCTAAATAAAAAGGAAAGGTTTTAACTCTAACATAGTAAAACTATACAGTAAGAACAATTATCAGGTAAGAGTTACATTCACAATGTCCAGTCCATTTATATTTAGCAAATTTAGGGAAAGTATTGTATTATCTCTCCTATCTTAGTGAGTCCAAAGTTTAATAACTAAAGCACTTTCTATTATAACTTGTATTGTCATCCTAAAAAATACCTTTTTAGATCTTAGAATTTTTTAAAGATTTTATGTTTTTCAACCTTATAAACTTTACATTTCTTTTGTAAGTTTCTTTTCTGAATTTGGTAACAAGAATATTGTAACTATAACTGTTTCATCTTCAACCCCACCAGAGATCTGAGAGTGATATATTATTACCTGATTAAGTGGGAAGTACAGAGCAAGCAACTTCCAAAACTAAGAAATGACAGAGACATCTGGCTGCCTAGATAGTCACCCAAGGTTCATCTGAAATATTGGGGCATCTATCTTCAGCCTACAGGCCTAGAATATCTGACAGACTTTTCTGTGAAGGAGGAAATTTTTGAAGGACTGTCCAGCCTTGTCTTGGCAAAGTTTGGCAGTTGCCTTCTTTTGTGACCTGCTTGTCCAATTTGGACAGGATACTGTCAGCAGTCTATGCAAGGACAGTTTCTTGCCCAGCGGATATCTTTGCCACAATAAAAGCAAACTCCATATGGAAGTTCTTTGATGCCCATCATCCTTTTTTATAGTAAACTGGTGCTGCCAAGAACAGATGTGTCTCATTGTTATAAAAAGCCTTAGATTATTAAAACGTCTTAAATGACGTACTCTGTAGGTCTTTGAATTGTTTGAAGACCATTCATCTGAAATTGCCTGTTTGACCTTGAAAACATACCTAACATGACTATAGGTTTGATTGATAAAGCTGACTAACATGTCTTTCTTTATTATCTTAAATAGCTTCAAGGACTATAACTTCCCATTACATTTTTAAATGAGCTTTGTAGGTACAATACCTTAAACAAGAGTGGAAACTTATATACAATGTAACAAAAATAACCTAAAATTTGCATCAATATATAAAAATCCATACCAATATTAAATATTTGAGACTAGTGGTTGCTCAAAAGTAGACTCAGCAATCCACCCTTTATCCCATCATTCTATATCCCTTTTTTTCTTTCAGAAAGAGATCCCTGAATCTAATCTAGTTTGTTTAGCTTTTTTCCTGACCATGAGCAATAACAACTTGTAACCAACTCCCCTAAATAATGACAAATGTCTATAACCCACTGAATAACCAAAAAACCCACCCACCTCACCTTTTGGGAATGTGGGCGTAGTGTTCTCCAGACTGCTTCCTGCTGTCTGAGGGTGATAGCATCTTTGGAGGACCCTGAGAAAATTGAGATAATGGTCAAGTCCTGGGAGAACTAGCTGTGTTATTTTTTGTTTAGTCTCTATGTGATGGGAAAGTATACAGCTTATCTGAAGTCTTGGCTTGGCTGGAGTAGTCTATAAGGCTGAACCATCTCAGCTAGCAGCTTTGAAGTTGTTCTGGATACAGAATTTTGAGAAAACTTAACAGAGGCATTCTGAGAGGCTGGATCATCTAGGCTACTTGTCTTTATTGGTGTCTGGTCCTTTTTTTTTTAAACACATAAACTTTTTTTTTTTTTTTTTTTTGGTTTTTTGAGACAATGTTTCTCTGTGTAATAGCCCTTACTGTCCTGGAACTCACTCTGTAGACCAGGCCTCCTGAGTGCTGGGATTAAAGACATGTACCACCACCATTATAGTTAACATATATATCCATATTAATACAGTATGTGATGCATGACATCACTCTGTAAGCTGTGAATGTGTTGCTCTGATTGGTTGATAAGTAAAATGATGAGTGGCCAATAGCCAGGCAGGAAATATAGGTGGGATAAGCAGACAAGGAGAGTTCTGGGAAGAGGAAGGCTGAGTCAGGAGATGCCAGCCCACCATCCAGGGAGCAGCATGTAATGGCACACAGGTGAAGCCACAGAACATGTGGTGATATATAAATTAGTAGAAATGGGGTGAATTTAAGTGTAAGAGCTAGTCAGTAGTTAGCTTGAGATAATGGATGAGCAGTTTTAACTAATATAGACCTCTGTGTGTTTTCTTGGGTCTGAGCAGCTGTGGACTGGGCAGGACACAGGAAAACTTTCAACTATAAATTGCTCCCAGTGTGGGGCAAGAGTTTCTGCCTAAAATCTGAGCTAGCTTAAGAAGATATTATAAATGTAGGTAAGTGCACCTTCCATGTTGCTCATAGTGGGCTTAGGTACAATAATATGTCCCTGGGCTGTGGTGAGTTTGTGGCATGTGGGCTGTAGCTACAGCATGGTAGATTCCTGCTGAGTTACACATAGGTTTCTGCAAGCTGCACAACATGGTGCATGGTAGATAAAGATTTTGCTATTAAAAATAAGTTTCTGGGCTATATGCTATTGGATGGAAGCATAGACCCACCGCTTCCTAGAGTCAGCTGTGAGCTTGGTTCTCAGAGCTGGCTGTTTCTGTCATAACTCATTTTTTAGAAGTTTCTTGTTTGCACTTCCTGTTTTACTAGGTAATGTTATTTCCTTCTTGGGTCTCTGGGGGAGTTAAAGATTAGATAGTTGTAATAACAATTTTCCTTGTTAAGAAATTCAGAAAAGAAACACACTAAGAGGTGTTAAGCATGTAAATTTGAAAGATACCATAAGATAATTTCCTGTTGGTAATATAAGTTAAGATAGAAAATAAACTAGGTACATTTTGGACTCACCAAAATAGGATAGATAATGGAATCTTTTCCCTAAATTTGTCAATGCAAATGAACTAGTCATTGATGGTGTATTTATTTCTTGTATATATTGTATATAGTTATTGTACTTATTGTATGTAGTTTTTCTTCTATTAGTTACAATTTTTTTTTAAAAAATTTATTTTTATTAGACAAAAAAGGGAAAATGTGGTGATATTTTATTTGTGCATTAATAAATAAAGCTTGCTTGGAGATCAGGGGGGAAAGGCTAGCCATTTTAAGTAAATAAAGAAGTCAGACAGCACATGCCCTTAATTCCTTAGTAGGCAGGATCTCTGTATGTTCAAGGCCACACTAGGGAACAGAGCCAAGCATGGTGGCACAGGCCTTTAATCCCAGTACCATCCATAGAGACCTGGAGATCTGGACAGACAGACAGAAAGTGACAGAACTGTGTAGGAACAGGAAGTAAGGTAGCTGGGCTAAGATAGCCACTGAGAGGACAGAACAGCAAGGCAATAAAGGCGTGGGTAGAAAGGAAGTAACTTGCATTTGGAAGCTACAGAGCTGGTGAGGTAAGGTTGGCTGGTGGTTTTCCCTATTTCCCTGATCTAAGGCTTTTACCCCTATATTTAGCTCCATGTTTGTTATTTAATAAGATCATTTTAGAAATTCATCTACATTTATAAACTTTAGACTCATAAGTATAGGATAGATGATAAAATATTTTCTTTAATTTTGCCAAATACAAATAGACTAGATATAATAACTGTAATTCTTGCTTGATAACTATTTTGTTATATGTAATTTTACTATTTTGAAGTTAAAACATTCCTTTTAAATAGAAAGAAAAGAGGAAATGATGTGTGATATCACTCTGTATGTTGTGAATATGTTGCCCTGATTGGTTGATAAGTAAAATGCTGATTGGCCAGTAGCCAGGTAGGAAGTATAGATGGTATAAGCAGACAAGGAGAATTCTGGGAAGAAGAAGGCTGATTCAGGAGATGCCGGCTCACTGTCCAGGGAGCAGCATGTAATGGCACACAGGTGAAGCCACAGAACATGTGGTGACATATAGATTAACAGAAATGGGCTGAGTTTAAGTACAAAAGCTAGTCAGGAGTGAGCCTGAGCAAATGGCCAAGCAGTTTTAATTAATCTGTGTGTTTACTTGGGTCTGAGTGGCTGCAGGCCAGGCAGGACATAGGAAAACTTTCAACTACAAGTATGAGATGTGCAGTGTACACAAATCAGCTAAAGATCAATTTTTTTTGTTCTATGTTTGAGCAGGTAAAAAACATCTGTTAATTTTATAGTTTGTTTGAATTGTATAACCAAACCTCTATCATGACATATGGAAGGATGATGTGTAATAATAAGTCATGAGGACTCTGTAGCCAACAAGATTTATCATGTTTCATCCATTGTCAGAGCTGTTCCCACAGTAGAGGAATCAGTATATACATCATTGGTTCTGTAGTATTTCTTGTTGTTTTTTTTTTTTCATGTCTGTAGCCAACATTTTCAAGAGGTATCTTCCAATTAAATCTGATTTTTATTAATTTTGAAGAGAACAATAACTTTTGTTTCCTGTGGAAACAAAGGCATAACCTCTCCCCCAGCACAACATATTCTCTCATCTCCAGTTTGATGTTAAAACAATCTTAAAAATATATAGGATGGTTTAATCTAGCAGTTTCCATAATCCAATGCCTCCCAGCAACTATTGCTTTTTGTACATTAGCATTTAAAAAATTGAAAAACAACAACATACCATACAGGATCTAGACACCCTGTGTATGTGGCTTTTATGTGGTGTCTTCTTTTTATTTTACTTTTGTCTTTCTTTAAAGACTTTATTACTTTTAAACTCTTTATTTTATTCTATGATTGTCCATACTCACTTTTTAATTGTATCTGTTTAAAAGTTTTCTCACTCTGGAACACTTTACTGCATACCTGCAACCTTCTCTGAATACACCAGCAGGGAACAGCATTTTCTTGTCCCAGCTGTATGAATTTGCTGAGTCAATGCTGTCTCTTCTTAGCACTGGCTGCTCAGGTGCTGGTTGCATAGCAGCTGTGCTTCTATAACCTTCAAGCACTGGGTTACTAGGAAGCTGTGTCTATTTTTGTTGTTTGTTTGTTTGTTTGTTTTTAGAGAATTCTCAGACCCTATTTGGAAATACATGCTCAGAGTTTGGGTATTATATGCAGCTAGTTTTTTTTCTGTCCTGCTAATCAGCTCCCAAATAATGACATGGAGACATCTTATTATTTATGAAATTTCAGCCTTATAGCTTAGGCTTGTTCCTAACTAACTCTTATAACTTAAATTAACCCATTTATATTAATCTAAGTTCTGTCACATGGCATTACCTCTCTTCCATCTTGTACCTCCTGTTTCCTCTCTCTATCTGGCTAGCCTGTGTCCTGTGCACCTAGATTCTTCTTCCTTTCTCTCCCTGGAAGTCCTGCTTATACCTCCTACCTAGCTCTTGGCTGCTCAGCTTTTTAGTATGCCAATCACCACAACATATCTTTACACAATATGCAAATATCCCCCAACACACACCCCATTGGCTTTTTACCAATTTTCAATTTTGCTGTCAGCTTCATTTCAAGGAAAATCTTATGAACTACAGCTAATGGGGGTTTCTCAAGGTATCAGCACCCCCAGATCATAGTGCAAAGCATAGTCTCTTCAGAACAGGGGAGATGCTTGAGTCATAGCTGAGCCCAAGCCACTGTGGGTCACTGTTGAGCCTAAGCCACCACTGTAAGACAGCGATTCATTCATCTACAGCTTTCCACCTTCTGGTTTGAGAATGTAAAGCCTTTAGCCATGCTGTTGTGATCCCCTCCACATACCTCCTACCAGTGCGGTGGAAACATAGCATAAGTTGTAGGAGAAGTGAAAGCTACTATTGTTTACTGAGAGCCCAAGTTCCAGGTGCCAGGTGGGGAGTTTAGAACTATTATTGCGTTTACTCTCTTTTGCTGAAGAAGGGTGGTCATTTCCTTTTCTTTTCTAAGTTCCAACTGGAAGTTGTAAAAACAAAACAAAAAACCATAAAGGACACAAGTGTGGTGGTTTGAATGAGAACAGCCTCCATAGGTTGCTATGTTTGAATACTTGGTCCCCATTTGGTAGAACTATTTGGGAAGGATTAGGAGGCGTGGCTTTGTTGGAGGAAGTGTGTCACTGGCGACTGGGTTTGAGGTTTCAAAAGCTCAAACCAGTTCCATGGGCTCTCTTTCTGTCTCATGGTTGTGTTTCAAGATGTGAGCTCTCAGCTACTGCTCGGTGCTGTGCCTGGCTGCCTGAGTGCCACACTTCCTGCCATGAGTGTCATGACTATGAAATTGTAGACTCAAATAAACTCTTTCTTTTTGACAAAGTTGCCTTGGTCATGGTGTCTTATCATAGCAATAGAAAAGTAACCCAGACAGCCAGGAAGACAGTCTATTCAAAGAGAACTGCAGATGACTAAGAAGTGCCTGTCTTTATTACTAGCTTTCTATTGTTTGCTGTTTTGACATTATTATACTGTTGCTAATCCCATTTTAAAAAGTAATGAAATAGTTAGACATGCTTGTCCCATTTTACAAAAAAAAAAATCAACTTTAGACATATATTTTTAGCCTTTTTAATTACAGAGCTTGGGTGAAAACAAACTGTATTCACCTGTTTCCTCATTGCTACATTTTTTACACTATCTGCTTGTTTATTCTGTTAGAACATGCTCCTCACATGATTTCAATGTAAGGATGCTCCATCTCATTACTGATCCTCTGCTTAGTGACAAAAACAAAATAGAACACAGCATATTAACAAAGGAAAAATTCCTTCCTGTCATGTCTTGGCTTCCCTTGCCACTGCTCAGCTGGCAAGTTAATGAAAGAAGGTGAGAAGACAAAAAGAAAAGAAAAAACCCTAATGCACATGTGTTCAGTTGCATGGAACAATCACAGAGAAGCTACAGCTATCGGCTTCGTATGGAATACAACAGAGCATCCCCGAGGTCAAAGAATCCTTCATCCTTCCTTCCAAATGCCCACTTTCTTCCATTTCTTACCCTGGCAACTAGCTTCTCTACCTGACGCCAGTTTCAGGAAGTTGACTTTCTGATGGCAAAACGACAGAGAGCCAGCCTCCTGCGTCATCAGCAGCTTGTGGTTCTGAGATGCATGCAGAAGTGATGTGGGTGGTTCCTCAGGCTGCTGCATCACTGGTGGGACATGTCATAAGCAGGCATTTCAGACCTCACACTGCAGCTGCTAGAGCCTGGGCTGCAGGGCTGCAGGCCACCACGCAAGGCAGAGACAACGCAATAAAAATTGCTTTAACACTTCCAAGGAGAGACAGGAGCAGCTGTTGAAATTCTAAAGCAACTCTCCAAATTAGAATGAAATCGTGTAGCCAGACCATTTCCTAAATATCTTTTATCATCCAGCATTCTAGCTGTGGAATGAACATCACCCTGCACATATCAAATTTACATGGGGCCAAACTTGAACCCCAAACTCCAAACTTGGAAAGGGAGTGGTGTTTTGCTTTGCCAGTTCCCAAGTAAGGGAACCACTGTCTATCACTTTGGGAGTGGGAGGGTCTGATGAACCAGGACAAGTTGAAAGGGAAACCTTGATGTGCAGCCTCTTTGGGATCAACGGCCGTCTCAGAGAGAAGCCATTGCTTCTTTTAATGGTCTGTGTCTAGTGTAACTAGGAGCATACCGACTGTCTAAAATTTAGATCTTTCTTTGAAGTAGAAATACGCCACTTTAACTGTGTTCTCATCTTCTACATCCCACTGAATGAATAACCCAAATTACATAGAACAGCAGCAAATTGGCTCATCATAGCTCTGTTATAATTTTAAAAGAATAAAGATCTGAAAGAGCAGAAAGCCTGAAGGAGCTAGTGAAGCCTGCTAAGGGGTTGACAGGTCTTTCCTCAGAAGGACACTGATTCTAATTCAACTTTGGGTTATAGTGATCAAGAGTCATTCACGCTTTGTGTTATGTTTACATGTGTCCTCACTACACTATCCCTAACAGGGATACTGACAGCTTGCCTTTGCCAGCCCTGCAGTCTCCTCTGGGAGTACAGAATGCGCTCAGCCACATGTGGGATGTCAATCATTTTCTCCCATACAAAGTGATCTTTGGAAAGTGAAGTCCAAGGCGTCAGAGGATGCCTGGCCTTTCCACTGTCAGCTGCCTGCCCCTCTTCTAGCTCTCCAGCTCAAAAGGAGAGGTTCAGCAGCTGGTTGCCTGGCTGATAAGACAGGCCCAGACACTCCCCGGATTTGGGACAGACAGAACTTGAAAAACATATATGTATACCCACAAGAAGAGCACTTTGCAAACAACATAATTCTCTTGGTTTTAACAAAGTATTCCTTTGTGATGATAAAATACCAGTTCACAGTCAAAATCTGGCTCCATTATTGAGTGCTATCTGTAAACCCTAAATAAAGTCGATGGTGATTCTGCAGCTGTCAGACTCCAGGCCCCCATTCTGAACCACAGAATAACTAGCTGAACAGTAATAACAGCTGGAATCTCTCCCTGATTAGATTAATACTGATAGTTTCAGTCCACGGATCATTCCAGCCAGTCAATGAACAAACAACTCCTAGTCACAGATTTTTTTTTTTTGTTGTTCATGTTTCATAGGATTCAGTGAAAAAGTACATCATTAATTGAAGAGAATTGGGATGATTTTGAGCATGAATAAGCATCAGCATCCTTATCAGGAATTAGAATGCTCTGTCTTAGGAGGGAAAAAAGCTGGTGTTGACAGAAAACTTCCATAGAGAACCTCCCACAGGCTGTAAATGACTTCTTCCTCCAGATTTGATACTGACCAGCAAAGGGATGGGGGCTCAATATTGGGAAGAGGCACCCAACACAGATACACCATATACTACCAGGGTATGTCTGTGTTGGGTATCTGGATGATGCCAAACAACGGTGCTGAGCCACCCAAGCGCATAAATAGCACCGACACCCACAAGAAAGCATGCTGTCTGACATCACCGAGAAGCCCAGCTCTCCAGCTTGACCACACTGAGAGCAAGAACTGTCTTTAATTACCAGCCATCAGTGCTGGCAGGTAATGTTGAGACTTATCCAGAGACCGGATAATGTTTGCCTTATTGGGAATCTAAGGTGAGGGCAAAATAATAACAACCACAACCTCTGAACGAAAGGGCAGAAGCCTCCTTTTCCTTTAAATCTTCAGGAGCGGTCCTAATGCTGGAGATGGGTTGGAGGAGGCAGAGTGGAACCTGTACCTGGCAGCATGTTTAGGCTCAGCAGATATCCCACACCCACCCAACCATCTCTCCTAATCATCCCTCCCGCTATGGACTGGTCTGTCGGATCTGTGTTTATATTTACCTACAACTTGATTGCTTCAGCTGTGGACTCCATCTCAAAAGGCCATCTCCTGACATAGAAATGGATAGTACTCTCTCTAGTGGAAAGCAGTCTCAGGGATATTCAGACAGCTGGAGCTCTGCAGGAAAGCCTTTCTTCGGCTAGACCTGTAGGTAGGAAGATTACAGTCTCTCCTGAAAGCCTGACTCTCCTCCCGGGGTTCTGCAGCGTCCTCTCCCTCAATGCTCCCTCTTCCTGAGCCTCTGGGATTTTTGTCACTAGATTCAAAATACGGACCCAGACACATGGTTATGATTGCTTTTGGCTCTGAGCTAGGGTAGAATGTCAGGGAAAATTGGTAAAAAGAAGGCCTTGGAGGATACTGTTTGGGCTAGACGTCTTCGAATCTGAGCAAGGCGT
The DNA here is from genome assembly GCF_903995425.1 of Onychomys torridus. Classification (NCBI taxonomy): domain Eukaryota; kingdom Metazoa; phylum Chordata; class Mammalia; order Rodentia; family Cricetidae; genus Onychomys; species Onychomys torridus. The sequence continues at coordinate 55,940,560 of NC_050444.1, forward strand.
CTTAAAAATGAATGTCAAGCAGCTACCTCGTCACCCTGAAACTGAACGTTGTGCCCACAGCGGGGACCCTGGAGCTGACATGATATGGCTCCATCAGGTGGAAATCTTGAGGGGTCGAGTGGACCCAAATCTCGGGAGAGAAAGAGAGGTCTAAAACGCAATTCAGCCACAGTCACAACCGGCTGGGCCCCTGGGACCCGGCGGAGAATGGCCCTCTCGGCTGAAGCTGCGGGCTGACGCTCGTGTATAGGGTTGCAATTCGCCGTGATAAATGTAAAGACCAATTAAGGTTTGATCCGTGCACACAGGAGGCAGACGGCGGCGGATAGTGGAACCAATTAACGAGCATGTCCCCTAATTCCTGCGGCGGCGGCAGGGCGCACCGCCGGTCCCCAGGCGCCCGCCCTAGCAAAGCCCCCACCCGCCGCGGCGGCGTCTCCCCGCGAGCAGGAGGTGCGGGGAGTGCCAGGGCTGGGGAGGGGGCGCCGGCCGCCCACGGAGCCGAGCGTGTACGGCCACCCCTGGTGCCTGGGCGCGCCCAAGTGGTCGCGCGGGCCAGCGCGGGAGGCGCCCGGGCGACGTCGTGCGCCCCGAGGGCGGAGGACGGGTGGCCGCGGCCAGGTAGCTGAAGGAGCGGGGGCGGCGCGTAGGGGAGGGTCGGGAGGAGACCGCACCCGGACGGCGTGCTCGCTGCCTTGGTTCCCTCCCAGTCCCGACCGCCCGGTGCGTGACCTCCCGCGAGGTGCTGGCAGTGAGCAGCGCGCGTGATTAACGTCCCCGAGGTCGCGGGCAGTGAGGCACGCGTCCCCTTTGGCCCCGCCAGGGTGGGAGGGCGCCAGGGAGCAGAACAGGGTCAGGCCGCAGGGTCCCCGGGACGCGGCGGTGGCCGAGAATGAGGATGACACAGTGGGCGCCGCGCGCCAAGGGCCGGCCCTCCTTGGCCCCCGGGCCAGCGCCGCGGCGGGGACCGCGCAGCAAAGTTTCGAGCCGCGGGCGCCGCGCGCCGGTCCCTCCCCGCGCAGATCCCTTGGCGGAGTCTCTGCTGCCGCCGCTGCCAGGGCAGGACAAAGGCTCATTAACACGTGATGGGACCACGCTTCATAAATGGGACTGGAGCGAGAGCGAGCCAGAGACAGCGCGCAAGCGGAGGGAGAGGCAGGGACCGCGAGCAGGGCGCGGCGACGGGCGCTCCGGCTGGCCCAGGCGGGCGGCCCCACGCTGGCCAGCGCGGTCAGCCGGACGCCAGGGAGAGCCAGGGAACGAACCCCGCCTGCCAGAGCCCAGGGGCGACAGTCCCGGGGGCTGTGGCGCACCGGTGCTGGAGGCCGGGGACGCGGGCGCGCAGACCGACTGACTTACTGACCGATCGCCGCAGGCACGCCCCGCTCCACCCCGCCCCGCCGCGCCCCGCGCCGCCTCCCCAGCTCGCTCTCTGCCTCTACCTTCTCCACTTCTTTTCCGCCTCCGCCTCTTTCGGGCTCCCCTGGCGCCAGAGCCTTCGCTTCCCCTGGCTCAGGCGGGAGCCTGGACTGTCTGCAGAGCTCTCCTAGAGTCTGGGGGCAAATTTCCTTGTAGCAGAGAGCCAGCCCCTTGGCTGGGCGACAGGTGCCGAGGGAGCTTCTGGCCCGTGGACCAGGGGATGCGAAGGGTAAGACCTAGCACAGTGGCGTTTGGGAATAGCTTTTCCGCCTCCCGCCCCCCTCGGTACTGGCCAGTGGTCCCCAGGTGTCCTACGTGGAGTTCGTGTTGTAGGAGAGCAAATCGTGCGTCGGTGGTGTTTACTTAGCTGTATAGTCCCAGCTTGTTAACTGTGGTCTGAGCTACTTCTGGAGGCTTCTACCATTTACAATATACTGAATGTGCATCTAGCTCTGCATACACTGATGTCTGTTTGTAGAAAATGTGTCATTGTGCATGTTTGAAGAACAGGCGCTTGAGTTGATGCTTGATGTCTTTTAACCGTATCAGAAACTAAGTCTTCCAGAGGAATACATGTCTCTGCACCAAAATCTAGAAAACGACTCAACCAAAATATTAAGTGTCATGTAAAGAAATATATGCCAAATAACGAACTTCGGATACAGAATGATGGCTCAGTAACCATTTCTCTTTAAGGAAAAACTAGTTTGCATAGTAATCGAATGTTATAGGACTGTGTAACTAAGAGCTGGCATCAGGTGAACAAAGTTGATGCTTCATTTAAAAACGACATTTCTTGGTAAGGCTTACAAGTCATAAATGGAGCATCTCCTGAATGCAAATGTTTGTATGATAGATGTGAATCAAAGTTTAAAGCAACATGCATGTTTCTAATTGTAGTACATGGTTTATCTCTCAAAGGTTTTAAAGAGGTGAGAAAAATTTAGTAACTTATTTATGAAGCATTCTTTTTTCCCATCTTTTACATTTTCTTCCAAATATGAACTATTAGCTACTTCTGCCTTTGTTTATTTCTTGGCATATTAATCCTCCTTGGGCATTTAATCCAATAAGAAATTGGGGCAGATTTACTGGTTTTAAAGATGTTGAAAGATACCTCTCTGGGTCCCATAACTTCTCATTTTTATTACCAAGTTAATTCCTTTGAACAATGGGGAAATGCACATGCTCAGATGGTGCTCAGTGGGCACTGATTGTCTGTGGGGTCACTCCTGACATAAGTCCATTTGGCAGAAAATCGAGAAAGTAGAAGCAACCAACCTTTGCGGTTCCCACAGGACTGTCTGATTTCAAGTGTTGCTTTTCAACCGCAGCTTTTGACAATTTGAAAGGAAGATAGGTCTACTGATTGATTTTTCTCTGCCTCCCCTTTCCCTCCATACCCCCCTTCTCTAACTCAGTTACGAGCAATTTTATCAAAATGAAAGACCATGGATAGTTTCTTAACTGATTACGTCCACACAGGAACAGGATCCAGGCACCTCCAGAATGCTAAGCAGCACATACTGCAGGCAGTGGTTGGTAGGCACCCTGGCAGTTGCTGTAGCTGGGAGAGAGGCTTGATGTTGATAGGGCTTTTAAAAACTAATCATTTTAGGTCATTAGGAGAACTTACTGTGAACAATCTCTTTTATTGCTTCAAAAGATGTCTCCCATTCCAAGCAAGGAACACCGTGGCTGAGGTATGTATGTATCAAGTGTCTAACGGGGGAGATCTCATTGTGTTCCTGATCCTACATGAGAGCGCAGTAATGCCACATGGTGGGAATGCTCACTTCTGACCTTTTCAAATTACTATGCTTGCATGCTCCTTGTTAAGAAGGCAAACCTGATATTTCTGCCCCTAAATTTTAATGACATCAGTGGCTCTGTATAAGAAAGGATGTTGTTACTAGAACCTTAATTAAGCTATAGGTGATGTTACTTAATTGTGTGTGTGTAAAGTTTTTAATTCTGGTAAAAATCAGACCTCACAGTGGAGCCAGGCTCGGCTTTGTTTGCTCTCTAGTGTTCTCTGCTTTTTTTCTGTTACCCATCTCCCAGCGGACCATGTTCCTTTCTGCCTTGCCTGGGAGACTGCTCTTCTCTAATAAGCCTAGCTGCAGGATCAGTGTGTTCTTTTTGGCATTTCAAAATGTTAAAATAGTGAAATTGTTAAATGTTACCCAGATGAAACTGCTAGGGATGAAATTCTCCAAAAGAACCACGATATTTGTGACATATTTGTGTATTACAGACAATTCTGAAGGAAAACTCCATGAACCGTTTTATCTATTTTCCCAAGAAGGAAGCAGCCCCATTGATTGTGTTGATAAGTGTTTAGTATGCTGTGTCAGCTTATTAATTACGAAGGCAAAGCCTGTGAAACTCTTCAAAACAATCTATGGCGTTCTCCTTTGCTTTGACTCAGAATTAGCATTAACCACCAGGATATTTAGACAGGCTCCTTGGTTGCCTCGTGTATTGGTCTTGGATATCAGAGTTGAATTTCTGTATTAGAAGCAAGGATTATGAAATAGAGCTTATACTAGCAGTTTAGAGTTCCTGACACTTACCAAATGCTTCTTCCCAGCAAACAGTTAGCCTAATAAGTAATTTCCCATAACTAGCTATTCAGGAATTTGCAAGGAAAAGAAGTAGCAATTTGAATTTAGATATACCCAGTGACACATAATTAGTAAAGTGTAATTGGTGCCAGCTTCTGGAATTTGGTTAGTGAGATGGAGTCTCTCCTTTAGGATGTGGCCTGTTATTCTTAGGGGTAACCATGTTAGTTTAGTTGCATAAGGAGCACAATTCAAAGCTTGGGTCCCCAGCGTTTCAAAGGATGTTGTGTCTTCCCAGTTGCAGGCCTGTCCATTCTGTCTTGGTAGGCATCATTTCTAACTGAGCTGATAGACTGAAATCAGCCTTTGGGTTTAAGTTTTATATATATATACATATATATTACTGTGAACCTGGAGTGAACATGTTTTGAAAAGCTATCAGGGCCATGTCACAGACTGCACACCTGTATTTGCAAAGGCATTCAGTTCTTCTGATTTTTTTTTAAACTGGCTAGTAGGTAACAAGAAGATCAGGAGGAAACAAAAACATTATTTATGTATTTGAACTTCCTATTTTGTACCCTCTCCCCAAATCTCTAGTTCTTTCCCAATTGTTTTTATAAAAAAAAAAATGCTGACTTCATGTTATAACTGTACAGATTGTCCTTTGTGTGGGCTGAGACTTCAACACTTCGCCACTGAATTGCTAATTCCTTAATAACTATTTAATTCACTTAGCTGTATGTTCTTAGGTTAGATTAGATTCATCTTACAAAGTTCATTTCAGATTCTAAAATGTTTCCTGGACTAGAAGAAGTGATAAATGTCATCCAGAATATCAATGCACTCAAACTCTATACTGCATAATTAAAAAAATTAATGTGTAGACACATTTTTGTACATATGCATGAACAAACTTTTTCATGTCTATTATAGATAAAATAAAAATTTAGGTACGTTGCCTTTTGAGACATTTGAGAATACCATTCTGATTTTAAATGAATACTGCAATTTTGGGAAAATGCCCAAGTTCTAAGCAACTGTACAGATGGACCCAGAAGACTCCAAGCAAAAGGAAGTATTCACCTTGTTTTCCAGGGTAGGTGGAGATCTGCTCCAGTGTTATGTGTTCTAAGAATCTTGTAAATACACCAAGATGAGCATCAACCCATTTGATTACAGTTTCATCACAAACACCAATGGGTTTATGACAGCTTTTTACCAGTCTTGATAATGAGTAGTTTTGAATATACCAATTGGCAAAAATAATCACAAAATGCATGTTAAAATAACCTCATTTGCTTCATATATCAAACATTATGATGTTATTACAAGGTTGTTAAAATCATAGGAAATATGTGAGAGCAGAAGAGGGGGGGTTAATTTTAGTAGTGTCTATCACCTCTTACCACTATCCAATTGCTTATTGTTATATGAACGTTCCTTGGGCTTGCTACATGGATAATAGGTGTATTTATGAGAGATGGGTAATAGTAGGTCAGAGCCATTCCTTAAGTGGATCAGTGTGATTACCTGTAATTTGGAGCAGAAAATATCTACTAAAAGCTTTCTTGGGTTATGTTTCTTCACTGAACAGCGTATCATGGCAGAATGAAGTACATTCCACTACAGAATTTTCTCTAGGAAAGCTAATTGCATGTTTATATAAAAAAATATTCTTGATCTCACTGTCACAGATGCTTTCCCTGTTTGAGTGCTTCCTACATAGATAAGTTGGGTCAGACTTGGACGGGAGTTTCATTTGGACAGGCACTTTCTTAACAGTGACTGCAAAATTCTTGAGGACTATAGTAGTTGAGTGTGTGTGTGTGTGTGTGTGTGTGTGTGTGTGTGTGTGTGTGTGTATTTTCTTTTTGAAATAACTGTTTCCCAACCAATGAGCAAATGGGCCTGATATTTGTCCTGGAAATGGCATGACTTCTAGTCTCAGATGGAGAGATCTTTAATACCTGCCCTTTAAGAATACTTTTGAAGTCTTGCTTTCTTTGTCTTGTGGTCATTTATTTTTGAATGAGTGTATAGGAACTCTTTAAAGAGAACGCTTGCCTTTCAGACAAGTGTCTGTTTTTGTTTCCTTGGGCTACTTGCATTATATTTTATACTTTTGAGTGAGTTTCATAAAATGGATTTTGCAATTTTTGGAGGGGATGATAAAGTAATTTTTAATTCCCCCCTTTTCTAATCCAACTGATACTCTTTTTCTTAACAGTATAATCTTATTATTTAATGTTATGTTCTTACTCTTGCTTATATTCTTAGTTGTTTATAGTTATGAAAGATGAATAGATTTAATACTTTTGACTGATTCCTTACTACTTTATCAACTATGAGTAGCATTTAATTAACATTTTTTAACTTTGGGAGAGAAGATGCAGTATAATTTCCTATATTTGATAATGTAATATCTATTTTTTCCTACTAACAAATTCCATGCTATTGCTTTTTAAAGAAAAGCAGAGGCATCTCAGAGAGCTGCGCCAGGCAATCTGTTGCGGTTGTTTAATATACTGACAAATGCTCTCACAAACTGGTTATGGATATCTAAATGTAATTAAAATACAACGTAATTAGGATATCTAGTTTTTCAAAGTTTATGCTTCAATGGGAAGGTTCCTCTCTGCTTTTTACCATTTCATTACCCATTATTTTGAGTCATACTTTTAAACAAGAAAACTGTAGTCACTATGAGTCTTGATAGTTGAGTTGTAAGGAATGCTGCGTTCAAACTGCTGATAAATCTCAGTGCTTAAAAAAATACAAATTAAAAATTGTGTATTAAAGAATTCCTTCCCCCTTTGGAAATTTTTATTTGGTAATTTTATAATACTGATTTCTATAGCAAGTAAATCAATATTCTAAAAATTGAGGTAGCATGCCTTTGCTGTTCATATTTGCTTTTCATTCAGCTTCCTTTAAAATCAAATGTATCTTAAGGTGTGCAGTTGGGTGAGCACTCAGTTGAATGCTGTGTGAATATTTTGGCTGGTTAAAATTTCAACTAATTTCAATAGGTCACTAGCCGGAATTTGTATGTTTTCATTATTCTGCACACAAGTGAGGAACAGGTGCACATGAAGGGTACAAAGGAAAGCTGGGTAGTTTAACACATAACTGAAATGAAAAAAATTTCAAAGAAGTCTGTACTCCTGCTTCTGAGGGAGTTGAGCTTTGGAAATACTCAACTACATTTAGAAGTAACATTTAACTTCTCATAAAGCCAAGAGAGAATGATGATAAAGTAACCTGGGATTCATTTTCATGGTAATAATTGGGAAACGGTTGCTCTGAGTTATACATTTGAATATTTTTGGATATATTTCTATGTGTTTATAGTTCTTGGGTACTTAAAAAAGACACCAGCTGTAGATTGTATTGCTATCAGATGCAAGCAGCCAGTCTATAGAGAGTTTCTGCCTGGGCAGTCTCCATGTTCATTCCTTATGATACATGACTTTATGGCTTGGGAGTAAAGAATAGAAACAAATGTTTCCAACTTAAGAAAATAAGATGAGGTGTTAATTTCTTTGACTTTTTAAGAATTCTTTTATGCTCAGCAATGAACCATTTCTTCTCAATGTTGTTTAAAGAAATGTATAGCAGTCCTATAAAAACTTGACCATAAGGTTTGTAAATAGAATTAGGAGAAAATTATAAAGAGTTTCTTAATTTATGTTCATCTACTGGGTCCATATGCATTACATGTTGAAGTCATATCCATTTAATGGATAAAATACATAACAGGACATTTCCAGAAAAAGACTAGAGGAGCCCCAAATTATAGTCAAAACCTTGAGAGGGTGCACAAACCTACTCTCATTTGCAGGCTAGACTGCTGCTCCCATGTTCCAGTCGGACAGGAGTGGTGCCCTGGCCTTAGTGCTTTGCTGTAGGAGGCTATTTCACCGTGAGCAAGTCCTCCACTCACCCTATCTCCTGATCTCAAAGCCTGCACTTGTGAATATTCTGTCTTCTCACTTCAACTCCAGTCTTCTCAAAGGATGACGCTCCCCCTGCTTCATTTAGTCTTTCTCATAGGTTTCATAACTTTAACCACTGGTTCCTAGATTCCAGAAATACTTCCTGGAAGTCTTGTTAACAGCACAGATGTGCCCAACTCTACCATTTCAGACTCCAACTGGGGATTGCATTCATCCTTAGTTCCCAGAGGCTGCTGCTGCTGCTGCTGCTGCTGCTGCTGCTGCTGACTAGGAGAATACCCACTGACCTCTGTGCTAAATGGGTTGCCCATAGAGACCATGAGGCAACTTCTCAGACTGTCCTTAAGGTGTGCAGTTGGGTGAGCTTCCTGCTCATTTGCACCTGTCTTACCAACCTAGTTCTTTATCTTCATATCATTCTTCCCACTTTCAGTTCCAGCCCAGTCCAGGATCTTGTAATGGTGTCACACAAAGCCCAGCATGAGTTTGACCTTGAGTGTGTATAATGTCATAAGGATTCTGCCCTTTCATTGGTTTGCATGCTTCTAAATCACAAATACACTGTGTATTTTGCATTGTACTTCCACATCCATGTGGAGGTAATTATCTGCATCTCAAAACCATCCTTTGGCTTATATCTTATGTTGGTAGTACACACTGAACATTTTCTGAACGTTTAAACTTAAGTACCTAACACTTAAGTTCGTAGTTTTAAAATTAATGTTTAAAGGAAATCCTGGACTTAAGTAACAATGCAATTCATTTAAAATTACTCTAGTGAGAGAATTGAATTACTTAGAAATTCTCCTTGTTCTCAATGAATATTATTATTTGAATTAATATTTGCTTCTCTTATGAAATATTTTATATTAGTCCCAATAATAAAAGAAAATAGTTTCCATTCATTTTCATCTCAGAATTAGTTATGATCTGTGTTGATAATTTCATGTTTGCAAGCTAGAAAGCTAAATACTTCATAAAATAGAAATGAGTTTGTAATTAGAATTGATGTTGCACTCCTGAGACCTCCCATTTTTCTTTCAGTATCACTTGGCATAAACATACTTGTTTTCAGTAAAACTTTTCTTACTAATTCTTAAGTACTTTCTTGAGTCAAATTTCCAAAATTTCACAATTACTTTTTATTAATATGTTGAAATTTCTCAATGTCTTACCTCAGAAAAGTAGTTAAGAATTTAATTTTTGTAGGCAGGAGTAATAACAAATTTGAAACTCCGTGATGTATTTTCTTCTTTATATTTTAATTAATTTGGCAGGAAATCCATGAACTATTGTAGCAGGAGAAGTTGCCCAACCAAAGCAAGAACTGTGTCAGTGAGCAGAAAAACAATTTGATTCCTAAGGGCTTTTCAAAGCCACTCTGTCTGGCGGCCAAATTTTTACAGAACTTCTCTTGACAGATCATTTGAGAAAGATCAGTGCTTAGCATTCACCTGGGAAAGGAAAATGTCTATTACTTTATATGTCTTTAAAGGTATATTGGAAACAGGTATTAGGACAGTCAAGGCTGTGCATATTACAGGGAGCTCTGTCCCATGGTTAATTGTTATAGTTCATCTTAACTCAGAGGGAACAGGAGTCAGAGTGAAAAGTGTTCACCCAATCATTGCTCATGACTTCTGCATTCGACTCTACAACTTACGGTCTGATTCTGAGAGAAGAATCCCTAGGGTAGATGGCATTTGGTACATTTTATGTCATTTTGACATTCTACACCTTTTCAGATGGACATTTGTATGGGACCAAGACTAGGATTTAATCTCCTAATGGCCAATTAACTTTATTCTGAGGGCAACTATTTACCCTTTAAAGCCATTATGTTAAGTTAGACTTGCAGTGTCGCCTATGCACAGTGGCATCCATTCCCTAGCCTGCTCTGTACCAGATACTGAGACAGTCAGAGGTCCTGCGGGCAGAGACTACTACAGGATGGCTCAGTATTGCCCACAGTTTCTTCTGGGAGAAATTCTCAAGGCACAGCCCACATTCTTATTTTAACTGAAGGAAAGGGTAGGTACATGCATAGGCTTTATTCGATGGGTGGGCCAGGTTAGAATATTGTATCCTTTGATTTACTTACTTAATCCATAGCTATCATACAAGTGTGAAACACTGCAGAGTAATATATCGCAGAGAATGCTCATGACTTTGAGTATAATGTCTGTGCTAGGCACAGAGTACATGGCCAATAGAAATGTGCTGAATGAGGCGTGTAAAGGCATATAGCATCCATCAGCCATGTTCTCCAGTCATGCGGCTGATACTGACACATGCTAGGAGTCTAACAATCATTCATTTTGCTGGAGCATAAAGTTTACATAATTTGTCTATGTTTATTCTGCTCAGAACTTGGAAAATGGCCTTAGGGATTTACTCTGTGTTCAAGAAAATTCTGTTGCATTTCTCTGTATAGGGAGTGGCTGCTGCAGGCTCTTGTTTACTAACAGCCAACATGTCTTGTTCTAAAGTGAGAAGGTGTGAGAAAGGTGCTAGACACGAAGGTGGCCTCTTCATATCTCAGTCGTGGTGTTGGTGTAGAAAGATGTCATTACCATCAACAACCCTTGTAAATTGACTAATGAGGCACAAACAACACACACACACACACACACACACACACACACACACACACACACACACACACATCTTGTCATACCTAATTAAAAACAAGTGACAAAGATAACTTAGATTTTATTTATTTGCTGACAGTCATTTCAAACAAAGCATTGACCAAGAATCAGGAATTATAGCATGTAGCTGTGTGTTATACTTGTCTGTGAAGAGTATGAGACAAGGATGCTTTGCAGGTGGTTGAGGCAACCTTCTGCCGTCATTGGATTGTCTGTCCCTTCAGATTTTAATTATTCACTGAGTAACATTATCATGTACTGTTTATGATGTCTCTTGCTCAAACCAACTCTCTCCTTCTCTAAGAAAATGAAAGGATGTCTTATGTGTCTCCTGGACCACAGAATGAGAAGCAGGGAGTCTGAGTTACACAGATATGGATTGAAGTTCCACATTACCTTCCCCAAAAACATTTGCTGTTGGAGGCCTAAGGCAGAACTTTTGCCTTTCTTAGCCTCAATTGTCCTTATGCAGAATGGGGGTTGTAATTTATTTGTTCCACACAAATACTAGGGAAAAATCATGCGTCATTCAGATGAGTTTGAAGCACTGAGGCAGGAATATAAGGAAATTCAGATTTTCTTTATTATGCATTTATTCATCCAAATCTAAGATTTGAAGCCAAAGAACATATTTGGCTTTTCTTTAGACTTAATTTGTGTGCTCATGGATTCAAAGTGAAAACACCCTTTCATTTGTAGATGAAAGGAAGAAAAGGTGAAAGCTATTCTACACAATTGACATCATGTAGAGTATTTTAAACGACTGCGGTAAAGATGTTGATAATGAAGTGTAAAGATAAGAGCCATTACCTGGGTTCTACAAATTTTGTGGTCTAGAATAATATATTGCTTTATACTTGTAATGAGAAAACCTCATGTATAGGATAAAAACAACTTTATGAAGCTTTTATTGAATTGAAACTGTATAGTCTTTTTTAGGAGAAGCCTGCTTCCATAACCTCACTCTTTCCAGACTGTAGAGAATTTATCTCTTTCACAGAAAAGGACAAAGCATTTAGTAGGAGCAAACATCCAAGCCACAGAGTAGAATTAAATGGTAAATGGGTATTGTTGCCCAAGTCAACAAGTCATTCCAGCGTATTACTTGTTCACCTTTGTGAAAGGCTTTTCTTGTATCGTTGACATCTCACAGTGCTTAAGCCCATGTAATTTCAAGGCATCATTTTCCTGAGTCCTGCAATTAAATTTTAACAAGCCTTTAAGTGTTAAATAATAGGGCATATTTCACATTAGACTTGCAAGAAAACACAACCTTGTAAGTATCTTAATGTCTCCAGTTCTTACTAATTGATGTATTTTTAAAGAAAAAAACTAATACCTTTGTAAGTAAAGAATAAGCCAGGGAAAATGGTATGTTTAATAAGTTCCATTTTTCTTTTACAAAATATATGAAGAGCTGAAGCTTTGAGAGCAAGTCAGGCATTACCAGAGTAATGGATTTTATATATATATATATATTTGGATTTTCATTTTTCATATATGAAAAGGAACTGACATTAATACAAGGAAGAAATATTACCTATTCTTGCCTGAATTATCAGAATAATTAAGTCAACTCCTTATTTGCTTAGCTATAGAAGATGATGGAAGGGATGACCATGCAGTGGGTAGTAGGTAAGCTTAGGAAAGACCCATTGCCTGCTCAGCTGGCAGCAAAACATCATTCATGGGGTTATGCTGCTGCTCTGGCTATTGAGGCTGTCCATGACTTAGACTTGTTATAGTAGCCAACTGAAAATTTTCCCTGCTAACTTCAGAGAAATGGGTTATCAAGGTACTTTTCTTGAGCAAATCAGTAAAAAACCACATTTGTTTCCAGAAGTGAGTGGAAAATGGCAGATATTTCCACTGAGGCCTCTGTTTTTGTGAACCCTCCATAAAATGCTTTCATGAGGCCATCCAAGAAGGACAGCAGAAAAAGATGTAGGGAAAGAGCAGGACTAAGGGAGGAGCCCAAACTCCCACGCTTGGTCTAGACCCTGTCAGTTCAGACTTTGTGAGCTTGTCACTGTCTCGTTTAAGCATTGATATTACTATTATGGAATGTTGGTAGTGCACTGGTATAATCTATAATGATGTCCATACCAGTCATTCTGATGATTTCTACATTCATGGACATACATCCTGCATTGAGCAAATACCAGCCTCTTACTTTTTATCCCAGAGATTCTGCTCAGGTCAGAATTCAAGAATTTTAACCCATATACAGCATCAATAGACACCTTAATTATTGAAATACCCCTCTTAAAAGAAATAAACAGGGGCTGGAGAGGTGCCTCAGTGGCTAAGAGCAAACCCTGCTCTTGCAAGAGGACCCAAATTCAATTCCCTACACCCACATGGTGGCTCACTGCTTCCTGTAATTCCAGTTCCAGTGGATCCAAAGCCCTTTTCTAACTTCCATGGATACCCATCATGCACTTGGTGTACATGTATATGTGCAGGCAAAAACATTCATATGCTCAATAAAAAAAAAACAAACAAATTAAAATCCCAAACAGTTCCTCAAAGTAACTGGTGTTAAATAATACAGACAGACTAGGCAGCACCTGAGGTCTTGCTTTCAAACTTATTCCACACTACATCTAATCAGAAACATGGCTAGCTTTTGTTGTTGTTGTTGTTTTGGATTTTTGCTGTTTCAGTTCAGTGACAGGGCCCTGCTGTGGTAGCCTAGGTTGGATTCACGACCCATCTATTTCATCCACTTGAGTGCCAGGAATACAAGCATAAGCCCTAACAGCCACCTTCACACATGGGTGTTTTATATGCTCAGTGGCTATTGAAAGAAGGACATGGACCCTGTGTAAATATTTTTAAAAGACTGTGCCATTACCATCCTCATAAAATTCTTTCACCACTACCCTAGTCAGCTGTTGATAATGTGCATGTTTTTTCCTGAGGGAGGAGGGAGTAGAGGCGCAGGTGTGTGCACAAAGAGAGGGGATAAGAGCAGACGGCACCAACAAGAATGGGAGGAAGGTTTCCTAGAAAAACGGATTCAATACATTTAAACATTTTTATTATTGTTACTATAAAGGCATGGTTTCTATATTAAGTTGTTAGGAAACTTTAGCTGTCATTCAATCATTCTTTCACTATAACTGTAATAAGCCCCAACTGCTTCTTTAATAGGCACATCTACACATCTTGTTAGAATTTCCAATTATGATTTTCCCATTAGCAAACAAAAACAAAATTAACGGCAGCTTCACCCCCCAATGCCTAAGCTATATTACTAATGAACTCTCAAAGAAAACTCTCCATGTAAAAGTAATAAGGTGGAAATTACTGCAATAATCCAAATGTAGAAATAAAGGAAAGACTTCCAAGGAAGCAAACAAACAAACAAAAAACCAACCAACCAAACAAACAAACAAACAAAACAAAACAGTGCTTCTCATTTGTATCTGCAATAGTCCATACACAGCATGAAGTCCATTTATTTTAAACTCTTCTCTGACTTATACTGAACAGATATGACAGCTTGTCAACCACCAGTCTCTGACTTAGATTTGACACACTGTTGTTAAAATGAAAATGTTTGGCTGCATTACCATAGGTATCGTGGTCACATGTAATGATCATAAATACAGTAAATCTCAGAGCAATTTTGAGTTCTGATACCTTGTCCATCCCTGAAAAAAATCTTGATTTTTCCCCAGTGCTGGCTACAGTTTCAATCCTTGAGGCCATGCCAGTAGACACTTACTTGGAGGGTCTGGGATAGGAAATAGTGAGTTATTAGGAATTATCATTAATTACTATTGTAATGCCTTCCCTTACGTTTTAAAGAGTAGATACGAATTGAATATAAGACGTAAAATAACTTCAATCTAGTTCCTGCTAAACCTTAAAACAGACACAGTGTTACAGCAGAGATCCTGGAGTCCTTGGAACATGGGTTCCTATTTATGGTCTGGACAACCTACTAAATATCTAATACCTTCCTTCTTGCCTGGGGAGTCAGGTAAGAAACAAGCACCTGGAAGCCACTGTATTTGTTTATAGAATGTAGTTAAAGTTCCTCAGGTAGCTAAATACAGTTGCCATGCTGTCAGACCTCTTCCTCAGCATGTTTGTGTCTTCTCTTTGCCTCATACTTATGTTCTGATACAAGGATACAACTGAATAAGCGGCCTGTAAGTGAATTAAGATAATGCATTTCTTGAAATATAATTAGAGTATAATGTAGTAATTAGTATATATTATATATTCTTGAAATGTAGTTAGTAGTGTATGGTGATGAGCCATCAGTAGTACTGAGTAGTGAGGACAGTAATGTTTATTGAAGACTTACTTTAGTGCCAGGCCTAACTGGGATTTATTTTGAGTTAATTTTCTGAACAGTTCCATGATTTTGGCATCATTATGATCATTGTTATCCCTAGCTTGTAGATGAAACACTAAGGCTTAGAACTACTACTTGAGTGGATGCAGCCTGATATCCACCCTGTTTTCCAATTCCTATAGCAGTTTTCTCTCAGTAGACTAGAGCTTTGCTGGTTGGACTCAGCAGAAAAACTGAGGGGAAATCTATCCCTGTCTTAGCTTAGAGAGTGTATCACAATGGTTAAAAGCAGGAACTCTGGACCCACAACACCCAGTGTGCATCTCTGGTAACTTTCAGCATTTGAAATGAGGTCCACACGCAGGTTTAGCCCCAGATCTACTGCTTACTAGATGTGTTGATGGTATATTATTTACCTTCTCTGTGCCTTTCGTGCAACAATTACCTCATAAGCCATTGTAGAAATAAAATGAGTTGATACATGTAAAGGGCTCAAAGAGCTTTTTGCCCATAATAAGCTTTCTATATGCTTAAAAGTGGGGTTGGGGGCATTAGTGACACTTAAGAGGTACACCTGATTATAGAAGCCAAGAAGGAGGTGGTGTCCCAGTAAGTCTAAGCTAAGCATTAAGATGACTGGAAAGATTGCTAACAATAGCATAAACAATGTGGAAAATGAAGTGGTTGAGATTAATTCTTTGCAGCATTATCTGTAGTAACAAAAAATGGTAAAAATCCCAAGCCTCCTGTCAATAGGAGCTGGTCACATTCACCTACCAGGCCCTTTTAGTGTGCACATCTAAATGGAAAGCTATACAGTACATGCAAATATTTTCTAAAACAGTAAAGAGGTGGTAAATATACACACATGCACAAATGCACACACGCATGCAAGCACACATGCTCACAAATGCACACATGCACACATACATGCACAGATGCACATGCACACATGCACATACACTTGAATGTGTATGAACTCCTTCTAGAAAGAGTAACAAGAACCTCGTTAGCTCTGAGAGATGCATTTCTAAGAGATGCACTTCTAAGACACAAACGAGAAGGTATCACAGTTTATCTTTCTGTGGTGTTTGAATTCAAACCTTGTAAATCTAAATACACAACACACATATAATTTGAAAATTTTCAAATTTAACCTCTACCTAAGTGTGAAGAGCTAGCTGCCTGAGAGAAGATGCCTAGAAGGTGGGGCCTTTGGATGCTGAAGATTAGCTACTGAGCTACCTTTCTTTTCTTTAATGTTGAGTAAAGGAAATAAATTCGAAATCACTTTTTAAATATGTCAGATAATGAAAGTCCATTCCCGTCTTACTAGGTTCAGGTGAGCATTTCCCAGAGTCCAGTTTCCTGCTGTCCATAGCTAGAGGCAGCTGTAAAGTACAGCATTCTGCTTGGAAAGTGCATTCTAGTTATGAAGGTAGATATGGAAACTTGTGCTCAAATGATGTCATGAGGCTGTTGACAGAAGAATCCGGTAGGGGAGCTTGTTAAGCCTGCTGTCACAGAGGCAGCACTGGCTCCAGTCTCAGGAGAACCCTCTAGGTACAGAATGTATGCGAGCCTTTAGACAGAGAGAAGGGCAGGAGGAAGGGATGCCCATACCTTAGTGTATTTCAAGACCAGTGAGTCACCTCCCAGGTTTGGAGACTGAACACAGACTTGAGGAAATTCCACAATGTCCCTTTGATCTGGATAAGGGTTTTCATATGTAAATTGAGTTGTTTAACAAACAAGTTTGCAAAGTACACGAGTTGACTCATAAGAGGACACACAAGGCATAGTTAGTAAAGAAATAATTATGTCAGAAAGGATATGACAGACAGATATGAACAAGGAACTTGAGGATACCTGAGAGTTCCTTGCAACCAGGCCAAGGCTGAGAATTCAGGAGAGATATTCTTTTAGCAAAGGAATTGAGAAGCATCAGGCACCATGCTTGGGTGTTGAACGTTGGTCTCATTTCTGCATCCTTGCTGGCTATCGCCTCAGCAACTGCCCTTTGCCCCTGGGCCACCGTCCAGAATTTGTGGGACTTAGCTGACTGACTACATTCAGCATCTCTGAGGCTTCGTGCCTTTCAACTCCTACCTCTGCCTAGGCAGTCACTGGCTCTCCTGTGGAGCCTTGTTCCTTCACAGCCCAGGGATCGTATGCAGCATGGCCTGGATGAAGGGAGAAAGTTCACTTCCCTGAGTGATAGGGAAGGTAACACATGGAGGATCTAGGCCTTCTGCTGGGTGGTGCCTCCATAGTGCCACCAGAGCAGCTATACTGACCAGAGTGGGCGAGTGTGTGAGCAGGCCCTTCAGCTCACCTGCCACAGAGTGCTGAGGGCTCTATCATTGTCCACCTCTGGGTGCCATTACATTGCTCTCCTTTGTTTCTGGAGGCAGAGCTGCCTATGTTACAGCTCATGAGTACAGGCCAGGTGGCTGTTTCTGCCAATGGCACACAGCTCAGGAGTACAGACCAGGGGACTGTACATAGGCTGCCTCACTTAGAACACTGATAACCCCCACCAGAAGAGCTCTATGTTGAGCACATATAGATTGGCTTATTGGGCAAGAAATCTTGATTCCAGTGACATGTGTGTGCCTTTCCCACTGTGGTAGTGAGATTTCTTCACTTATTTTAGGTAGAAAAGAGCTGCTCTGACTCTGAAGAAAATAACATCAGTCAGACAACTCAATTTTAAGCTGCTCTCTGTGTGCTGTGCATTGAACTACGAATTAAATACTAAGACAGATAAGTTCCCCAGTGTGGTCTTCATTGAGCTTTCTCTAAAGTTAGGGAGCAAGAAGCAGCCCCGGTAAATGTTGTGGTGGAACTGTCTTATTATTCTGGGAGCCCCAAAGATGGGGCTTCACCTGAGCATGGGAAGCAGTGAGCTAAGGGAAATAAGAGCAACAAATTAGCAAGGGTAAGGGGTCTCAAGCAGGCAGAGGTGAAGAGGAGTGTGTGGACAGAAGAGAATTAGGGGCAGTGGTGTTTGTGTGACTGAACGCTATGTGGTACAGCCCAACTGGGGAGACCGGGCTGAGGAGAGGGAGGACTGGAAGGACAAGGGTTGGATCATGGGAGGCTTTGTGTTGAACCTCACCCGGGAAGCATGCTGATGGCTGGTGGAAGGAGGTGACATGTACTCGGGGAGAGCAGGCTGAGGGCAGAAAGACGGGAGCTCAGCTGGGTTGAGCGAGCTTGGAAGGGAGCTTGTGTTGAGTCTGCGTTTGGTTTTTAGGGCAGAGAAGTTGAAATCAGAGTCATATAATGTTCATATGTTTGTGAAGATCCCTCCAGCAGGTGTGTGGTAATGATCAGTGCTGGGACCAGGGAAGCTGCACAGAGGCTTGTGATCTGACTCTGGTAAGGAGTGGTAAGGCTTGGACTTGGAGGCAGCAGAGTGTGGAAGGAGGGCCACATCCAACACTTTATGCTACCCTAAGTTGCTAAACTTGAGGTATTAATTTAAAAATCCTCATCTTTGTGTCCTGTCCCCTCCCACACTCACCCCAGATACTCATACTTGGCATATGCATCCTTTCTTGGGGAAGTTCCTTTTCTGTCTAGAGATGATGTTCCACAGCACTACCACGTGCAGGGGCAGCCACCCTTGCCTGTAGGTGCTGAGGTAGGTAGCTCTGATCAACTCCTCTGCTAGATGTCAGACTCCCTGGAGACTTGATTTGTTACGTGTTTGGTGCAGTGTGTGGTATGTCGTGGTGCTTTATCATTTATTGAATAGATATTATATTAATAAGTTAACTATCCTGACAGATAGACTCTCTGTATTTTAACAGAAAGACTTAGATTTGAAATTTTGTTTCAGAAGATAATGGCTTTCTCATATGTGTTATACATAGAAAAAAAAAAAAAAACAAGTGACAATTGATAAGTAAAATATTGAAATTTAGGGTTATTTAATTGTCATATGTATCATTCTGTATTTGTAGCAATTTTTATAAACAAAAGAGGTAAACAGCCACCTTTTAAACATTTGTAAATCCTGAGGTTAGTTCTCTTACTGTTTTTGTTGAGAATACCACCAAAATGCTTAACTTCTGAGTTGCAGGGTGCTTTGTATTAGTCATCCTCATCTCCAACACAGTCTCCTTGGAAAGCACTAG